>NW_022681461.1:86716710-87966710 GCF_009764315.1 Trachypithecus francoisi
CTCTTCTGGCTTGTAGGGTTTCTGCTGAGAAGTCTGCTGTTAGTCTGATGGGCTTCCCTTTGTAGGTGACCTGACCTTTATCTCTAGCTGCCTTTAACATTTTTTCTTCATTTTAACCTTAGAGAATCTGATGTGTCTTGGGAATGATATTTTTGTGGAGTATCTTTCTGGGGTTCTCTGGATTTCTTGAATTTGAATGTTGGCCTCTCTAGATAAGTTGGGGAAGTTCTCATGGGTGATATCCTGGAGTATGTTTTCCAGGTTGCTTACACTCTTTTCAGCTCTTTCAGGGACACCAATATGACCCCATATTTCTCAGAGGTTTTGTTTATTCCTTTTCATTCTCTTTTTTCTATTCTTGCCTGACTGTGTTATTTCAGAACGCCTGTCTTAAAGCTCTGAGATTCTTTCATCAACTTGGTCTAGTCTGCTGTTAATACTGTGGTTGCATTATGAAATTCTTGTAGTGTGTTTTTCAGCTCTATAAAGTCAGTTATCTTCTTTTCTATACTGGCTATTTTGTATGTCAGCTCCTGTGTTGTTTTATTGTGATTCTTAACTTCCTTGGATTAAGCATCAGCATACTCCTGCATCTCAGTGATTTTCATCCCTATCCATATTTTGAATTCTATTTTTGTCATTTCAGTCATCTCAGCCCAGTTCAGAGTCCTTGCTGGAGATGTAGTGCAGTCATTTTGAGGAAAGAAGATACTCTGACTTTTTGAGTTGTCAGAGCTCTTGCCTGGTTCTTTTTCACATTTATGGGTTGATATTCCTTCAATCTTTGAAGTTGTTATCCTTTGGATCGAGTGTTTTTTTTTCTTTCTTTCTTGTATCCTCTTTGATAACCTTGGGGTTTGATTGTGGTATAAGATGGGTTCAATTGACTGGCTTTGCTTCTGAAAGATTTTAGGGGGCCAAGGTTGAGCTCAAGACTTCTAGACTGCATGCTGTAACTCTTGGGGACTTGTATCTGACCCTGGCTTTGTTCTGTAGCTACTTGAGGTTAGGAACTGCTGCATTGGGGAAGCGGAGATACTCCTAGCCTGCTGCTCACAACACTCACATAGGTGGTGCCAGTCAAGTGCTTTGTAGGGCAGCAGAAGCAGGATTCATCCTCCTTCACATGTGCTAGCAGTGGTGCAGCATGCTTGTCAGCTGTAGCAGGGTGCTAGTGGGTGTCAGGGTGCCAGCCTCTACATAGGCATTTGTAGCAGTGGCAGTGGCAGTCTGGCTTGAGGGGGAGAGGGACCCCACCAGTGACTGTGTGTGTGTTTGCACTGGTGGTGGTGATAGCTCCGGGACAGGGTGCTGGTGGGTTCAAGACTGTATGTGCCTTCTGTGCACATTCCCATGGGTGCTGGTGGTTGCTCAGAGTGGGAGCTGATCCATTGTTTTCTTTGCCTTGTTTCATACTGGCAGCAGTGCCAATGCCAGGGGTGCTGGTGGGCTCCATGCATGCCAACACCCTGACAACCACGGTGGTATGGGGGTGGGGCACAAGGTGAGGTGCACTCATACTGGCAGCAATGGCATGGGGGCAGGGTGCATGTGTACATGTTCTCTGGTGGGGCTGGTGGGGAAGGTAAGGCAAGGTCTGCCTGTGTACGTAGGTGCCAGCAAAGCGATGTGGGGAGTGGCTATGGGTGAGTGCGTGCAGGTCAAGAGGCAAGGAGGAGGCTACAGTGGGAGGAGGGCATGGGTGGGCTGGTAATGTGTACATGCAGGGCTGCTCTGTTGGAGGTCTCTGCCCATCAGACCCAGTCTTCCAGTGCAGGAACTATGATGTGGGCCCCCAGGAGGTAGCTGGAGGCTGTACTGCAAGAGGCATGGCTGGGCTGGGGCCCCAGGAGAGGCCCACAGACTGGGGGATTCACCAGTTGGATTGGTCCATCTCATTGGCAAGAGTGCCCTGCAGAGTTTAGGTCCAACAGCTCGCCTAGGGCTAAAGTCTCCTATGGGAGAAAGTCAAGCCTAGGGGGATGGGTGTCCCTTGCTGTGTTCCACTACAGACTCCTGTACCAAACCCTCTGAGCTCTGTACAGGCTGGAGTTCTGCCTTTGCCACTTACTCTAAGAAGCTCTTCTTGCCATCTCAAGTGTCTGCATTGGACAAGAGGTCCCCTCCTGCCAGGATTCCAGAGGCCTGTGGTGAGAGAGTGTTGCTCCTTGCCTGTTCAACTCACCCTTTCTGCAGTTGTGGAGGGACAGGAATGAGTTCCAGGGCGTGTTAACCTTATGCAGGGTTCCCAGCTTCCTTCCGCTTTAGCCTAGTATCTGTGTCCTTTCTCCATTCTCTCTCAATGCCTTCTGTCTGAAGATCTGCTAGAAGTACATCAGTCTTCCTGATGCCACAGTCCTGCAGTGGAAGATGTTCCTCCTGGCTGCATCTAGTTAGCCATCTTGGACCAGCAATCAGTTTACAGTCTTTTTTTCAGCACTTTAAATATGTCATTTCATTGCCTTCTGTTTTCCTTAGTTTTTGAAGGTAAATCAATTGTTAATTTTATTGAGGATATCTTGAATGTGATAAATATCTTCCCTCTTGCTGTTTTAAAGATGCTCTCTTTGTCTTTGACTCTTGACAGTTTGATTATGCTATGTCTTGGTGTGGATATCTTTGAGTGGATCATATTTGGAGGTTGCTGAGTTTCTTGGATGTTTAGATTGTTGTTTTTGACCATTATTTCTCCAAATATTCTTTCTACTTTTTTCTCTTTCTTTTTCTAAGACTAATTTTGTGTGTGTTGCTATGCTTGATGGTGTTCCACATGTCTCTGAAGATTTACTTATTTTTCTTCATTCTTTTTTCTTTTATTTTCTTAGATTAGATAATCTCAATTGATGAAACTTCAAATTCACTGATTATTTGTTCTGCTAACTCAAATGTATTGTTAAGAACCTTTAATGAAATTTTTGTAAGTTATTTTATTTTCCAATGCCAAAATTTCTATTTTTTTAATGAAATCAACTTTTTAGAGTGGTTTTAGGTTCACAGAAAAATTGAGCTGAAGACCTGGAGATTACTCATATACCCCATACACCACATCTATTTGTTTTAAAAAATAATTCATCATATTTCTTTATTGATATTCTCTCTTTGGGGAGACATTTTCTCATACTTTCCTTTAGTTCTTTAGACATGGCTTTAAATTCTTTAAACAGATTTACAACAAACAATGTGAAGTCTTTATCTAGAAAGTTCAATCCCTGAGCTTCCTCAGGATAGTTTCTATTAACTGCTCTTTTATTCCCTGTTTGTGTAGGCCATACTTTCTTTGAATGTCTCATAATTTTTTCTTGAGAACAGTTCATGGATTTAAAATAATTTAACTCTGGGAATCAAATCCCACTCCCAAGTTTGTTGTTGCTCTTTGTTGTTATTGTTGCTGTTTGGTTGTTTATTGGCTTTCCTAAACTAGTTCTGTAAGGTCTATATTCTGTCTTGTGTGTGGCTACTGAAGTCTCTGCTTAGATAGCCTAATAATTAGCTATTATTTGGACAGTACTTAAATAGCTTGTGAGTAATTTTTCCAGCCTTTGCTGAGGGACTCTGTGTGCTGTGCATCCCTTTAACATTCAGCCAGGCAATTTACAGCTCCCCCTTGGCCTTTACTTCCTGCTTATACAGAACCTCATGTTCAGGTCTGGAGGTGATAGGTCAGGTCATTTTTAGGTCTTTCCTGGGCATTGCTCTGTATATGCCTGTAGCTTTCTGGATTTTCAAGCATCCAGTTGGAGCTTTTCAAAGCCTTTATGAACATTTCATTCCTCAGATTTTACTTTTATGTTGTTTGGTCAGCTTTTTGTTTGCTCCAACTCTTCTCAATACTACAGGCAGCTGCAATGTTAAATGGTGAACACTAAATGCTTCAGGAAAAGATTGTTCTCACTTACCAAACTCTGATTCATGTCAGATAAATATGAGTTCAGCAAATGAAGTTTACCAAGGAAAGTGCTAGACACATCAAGTAACAATTCCCTAGAGTTGGGCTTTTGGGCAGCTCCAAACCTGTTGGCACCCTCCAGTGTTGCTAGGATGCTGATTTTCACAGTTACCATGATTGCCAGGCTATTGGTTTTCAAGACTACCATGGGAGAGGAAGATGTAAACAGGGCAAGGGAAACAGCACAAAGCATACTGTTCATATTGATGTTCAGCCATTTTTCTTTTCTTTCTTCTTTTCAAGACAGGGTCTTGTTCTGTCTAGGAGGTTGGAGTGCAGTGGCACAATCATAGCTCACTGCAGCCTTGACCTCCCAGGCTCAAGCAATTTTCCCTACTCAGCCTCTTGAGTAGCTGGGACCACAGGTGAGGACCACCATGCCTGGTGAACTTTTTGATTTTAGGTAGAAACGGCGACTCTCTATGTTGCCCAGGCTTGTCTCACACTCCTGGCTTCAAATGGTCCTCCTACCTCAGCTTCTCAAAGTGATGGGATTAGAGGTGTGAGCCACTGCACCCAGCCCAGCCATTTTTCTTGAATAAATTATCCTTGGATTGTTGTAAGTCTTAGGTACTCTCCAAAGTTCTAAAAAGTTCGATTTTCCACATTTTTTTCTGTTTTGTTGTTGTTGTTGTTGTTGTTATTGCTTTTTTGAAGGAGCAAATTTTCAGACATCTTTACTCAATCATTGTTGAGGTCAGTCTCTTCCAAATGCTTTAAAAAAATCCATTGATAGATTCATATGATTTTTCTAATTTAGTTACTTGGTGTGGTGAATTACAATGACAAATTTTATTTGAATTCCTGTGGAAAAATCCATATGATCATGATATAATTTTTAACTATATATTTTGAATTCAGTTAACATTTCATTTAGAATTTTGCATCTGTATTTTTAGAGGAAGCGGGACCAACAGTTTAATTTTTTGTTCTGATCTTATCCAATTGTGAAAATTAGATTTATATTAGTTTTAGAAAATGATTTAGGACAGCTTTATCTCATTTTCTGTATTTTTGAAACAATCTGTATGAGTTAGAACTTATCTATTCCTTGAAATTTTGGCAAAATGCACCCATAAAACCAACTGGGCCAGGCAACATTTGTGGGAAGGGGATATGGCAATTTCATAATTGTTTTGATAAGATCTAAATTTATTCCCCATTATTTTGTCATGTCTCCTTTTTCCCCCTCTTTTTTACGGCTCTCTGATCATCTTGTGTGGAAATCTAATTTTTGCACCTGAACAAAAATATCACACAAAATTTTCTAACAATGACTTCTGTCTCTTGTGAAGATTATCTGTAGAAAATCACTGCTTCTTTTAATTTTTAGAATAACAAACTTCCTCACTTCTTCTGCACTCTTTTTTATAGGGATTATGTTGTGTATGTTTGTGTGTGTGTTTTATTTACTCATTTGCAAATAAGAGAGTTATCTATAAGAGAACTTACAAAATTGAAATGCATGGCTTCTCCCTCTTCTGTCTTCTATAACAAATCCTTCTTAGATCTACAATTGGTAGCATTCAATTCTGAGCCCAATTCTAGTGTTTTTCCAGCATCCATACATTATGATTCTGCTCACCAGAGGTGCTATCTTCTGTTCCCTTTTTCTGGTTTTCTGGTACTCTGAACCAATGGAGTAAATGACAGACTCTATTCCTCCAAATGAATTTGCTGTACCAGGGCTTTTTCTTTTTTTTCCACTTGCCTACCATCCTTTTCTGAAGGAGAATTTCCATTCCAGCCACTTATGCTTTTTTTTTTTTTTTTTTTTTAATGTGAGACAGAGTCTTGCTTTGTCACCCAGGCTGGAGTGCAGTGGTGCGATCTTGGCTCACTGCAACCTCCGCGTCCCGAGTTCAAGCGATTCTCCCGCCTCAGCCTCCCTGGTAGCTGGGACAACAGGCACATGCCACCGTGCCCAGCCGATTTTTGTATTTTTAGTAGAGATGGAGCTTCACCATGTTGGCCAGGCTGGTCTTGAACTCCTGACCTCAAATGATCTGCCCGCCTCAGCTTCCCAAAGTGCTGGGATTACAGGTGTGAGCCATCACACTCGGCCTAGTTTGCTTTTTTATTATAGTAAAACACCGTTCCCCTTTGTAACAATATTTTCCTAGAAGTGCCTTCTCTGAATGACTGTAGATAGAAGAGAAGGTTGAAAGAAAACTCATAAAAAAGGAATATCATAACAACAAAAGGATGGCTACTCAACAATCTGGTTGGTCCTGATCTTAGTTTTCTGAGCCAGGGATAATATTGTGAATGAGAGACAAGTGTCCTTATATTTTATTTTAATTGTTGTTTGGGCTTCTAAAAAATTTTATTATTGTTGTTAACCAGAAGGAAGCCACCTGTTGTATCTCTCAATTCAGCTCCATAGGACTTGTAGATAGCGAAAATTCCGTTTGGTTTCTGGCAACCAGCTTGTCTACATGTCTCAGTCTTGTGAGTTGTTTTTAATTTTGGGCTTCTCCTCTTTCTTGGTAATTTTATTGGGCTTTTGGAAGTAACTGCATCAGGGATTGCTAATTTGATTCAATTTAAAAAAGAAGTTCCACTGCAAATGAATTTAAAAATAATTTTTTCAAGTTATATAAGGAATAGTTAAGATTCACTTTTGAATTGCTTTAATTTATAGATTAACCTGTGAAGGATTTTCATCTTTATAATATTTATTCTTTCTTTTCCAGAATTTTTATTCACAGTTTAACATAAATTTTACATTCCTTTAAAACATCTCTATTTTACATTTTTCTTGTTGGTATAAATTGTTTTCATTTTAATTTCTGGCTACATTTAATGATATAGAAATGGAATAGAGAAATACTACGGATTTATATGAGTATCTTATCACAGATTACTTTGTTGAACTCTTTTAATAGCTTTGATAGTTTTATAGGTGATTTAAAATATTTTTCTAGGTATACAATAATATTGCCTGAAATTAACATTTTATTTTTCCTCCCTGATATCTAAAATTATTCAGATGTCATTGCATTTGTAAGTCTGAAATGCAGTATTAATTAGTAAACAGTGAAAACGGGCATTTAAATTTTGTTTCTGTTCTTAACGGGACACCTCTAGTGTTTTCTCAATTACTTAGAGTGTTAGTTCAGGATTTTAAGTAGGTAACTCATTTGTATTGAGTATTCTTCCACATTGTAAGGATTTAATAACATTTTTGTGAAGTTAAATGAAGTATCTTTCCATTTTTATATTTTCTGTTGAAAACTCTTAAATAAGTTCTGGTGTTTTCTTGGAAAACCTTTAGGTGCCTATTGAAATATTGTTTTTATTATTTGTACTATTAACATGATATATTGTTTTGATAATTTTTCTTATGTTGAATATTCCTTAGATTCCTGTGACAAATTCCATTTGTCCATGGTGTGTGTTTTTTTTGTAAATATCTGAATTGCTTGCATTTTGTTTAACGTTTTGGCATGTATGTTAATAAATAAAATTGGCCGGTAGCTTTTAAAATAGTGTGGTTATCAGGTTATTTAGATCCTAGATAATATTTTACTTATTGTTTTACCATTTTTTAAAATGTTCAAAGTGGTTTATATAATATTGATATTATTCCCTGATCATTTTAGATAACTTATCTATAAATGTATATAATCCCTCAGCTTTCTTTGATTTTCTAATTTGTTTTTCAGTTTTTATAATATTTTATAAAAAGAAATTATTCATTACATGAAATTCATTTTCATACAACTGTATATTCACTCACTTTAGTTTCTATTTTGATTATGTATTTTTTCTGACCTTTATTTTATTTATTTGTATTTTACTTGATTAAATTTTTGGTGTTTATCTGTTTTTGGCAACTCAGATCTTGGTTTTATTTTTTAATTATATTCCTATTCCATTTTCTGATATCCTGATTTAATTTAATTTTTTCCTTTTCTTATTTTTGTTGAGGTTGTCTTTTTTCTCATAGAAGCGAATTAACTTCTGTAAAAATGTTTCCAAATTGTCTCTCATATACCAGGCACTCTTCTACATGCTGGGGATATGAATAATGGTGACCAAAGTTCTTGTTCTTATGGGATTATATCTGTGTCTATATCTATGTCCACACACATTCCATAAGTATATGTAATTCATATAAAAATAGTATATAATAAATATATGTATATTATTGTGGCAAGAATACTTAACATGAGACCTACCCTCTTAAATTTTAAGTGTATGGAACAATATTGTTAGCTATGTGCACAATGTTGTACAACAGATCTCTAGATATTAATATATTTGTATCTGTCTCTAGAAATTATTCATCTTGTGTAACTGAAAACTTATTCCCATTTAACAGGAACTTCCCATTTGCCCCCTCCCTCAGCTCCTGGCAGCACTATTCTACTTTCTACTTCTATGAGTTTGACTAATTTAGATACTGCATATATTAATAAGTGTCATCATGCAGTATTCGTCCTTCTGTGACTGGCTTATTTCACTTAACATAATATCCTTAAGGTTCATCCATGATGTTGCTTATGGCAGGATTTTCTTCTTTTATAAGGCTGAACAATATTCCATTGTGTGCCTATACTACATTTTCTTTATTCATTCATCTGTCAATAGACATTTAGTTTGTTTTCACTTCTTGACTATTGTGAACAATACTGCAATGAACATGAGAATACAAATATCTTCTGAACATCATGATTTCAATTTTTTGGATAAATATTGGAAAGTAGGATTACTGGATCAAATGGCAGTTCTATTACATTTTTAATGTTTTGAGGAAACTCCAAAGTGTTTTCTATAATAGCTGCACAATTTTATCCTTGCTAACACTTGGTATCTTTTGTTTTTTGACAATAGCCATCCTAACGTCTGTGAAGTAATCTCTCACTGTGGTTTTGATTTGCATTTTCCAGATGATTAAGTGATATTGAGCATGTTTTCATATGTCTGTTGGCCATTTATGTTTTCTTTGGAGAAATGTCTATTCAACTCCTTTGGCCATTTTCAAATTGAGTTATCGGTTTTTTTTTTTTTTTTTTTTTTTTTGCTACTGAGTTGCATGAGTTTCTTATCAGATATATGATTTGCAAATATTTTCTTCCATCCTGTAGGTTGTCTTTTTGCTCTGTTGATTGTTTTCTTTGCTGTGGAGAAGATTTTTAGTTTGATATAGTTTCACTTTTCTTTTTTTTCTTTTTTCTTTTTTTTTTTTTTTGAGACGAAGTCTTGCTCTGTCGCCCCGGCTGGAGTGCAGTGGCGTGATCTCGGCTTACTGCAAGCTCCGCCTCCCAGGTTCACGCCATTCTCCTGCCTCAGCCTCCTGAGCAGCTGGGACTACAGGCTCCTGCCACCACGTCTGGCTAATTTATTTTTGTATTTTTAGGAGAGACGGGGTTTCACTGTGTTAGCCAGGATCGTCTCCTTCTCCTGACTTTGTGATCCGCCCGCCTCAGCCTCCCAAAGTGCTGGGATTATAGGCGTGAGCCACCACGCTTGGCCAGTTTCACTTTTCTATTTTGGCTTATGTTCCCTGTGCTTTTGGTGTTATACCAAGACCAGTGTGATGAAGCTTTTCCCTGTTTTTTCTAAAAGTTTTGCCATTTCAGTTCTTACATTTAAATCTTTAATCCATTTTGAGTTGCTTTTGTGGATTATGCAACACAAAGGTCCAACCTCATTTTTTTCACATGTGTATATCCAGTTTTTCCAGGACCACTTGTTGAAAGACTATCTTTTCATTGTGTTTTCTTGGCTTCTTTGTCAAAGGTCAATTGACCACAGATTCATGGAATTATTTCTGGGTTCTTTATTGGGTTCCATTGGCCTATGTCTTTAACTTTATGTCACTGCCATATTGTTTTGCTTACGTAGATTTGGAATATATTTTGAATCAAAAAGTGTCATGCCTCTAGCTTTGTTCTTGTACCTCAAGATTGTTTTGGCTATTTGGAGTCCTTTGTGGTTCCAATGCCTCTCTGTCTTCCTCTCTTCCTTCTCTTTTCCCTTCTGCCATGTGATGATGCAGCATGAAGATAAGGCCTTTGCCAAATGCCAACACCTTGATATTGAACTTCCCAGACTCCGGAACTGTAAGCATATGCATTTCTGTTTTTTATAAATTGCCCAGTCTCAAATACTCTGTTATAGCAGCACAAAAGAAACTAAGATAGGCTTTTTTTTTTTTTTTTTTTAATCCCTTAAAATATTCAGCTATTTTTGGCCGGGTGTGGTGTGCCTGTAGTCCCAGCACTTTGGGAGGCCAAGGCAGGTGGATCACAAGGTCGGGAGATCGAGACCATCCTGGCTAACATGGTGAAACCCTGTCTCTGCTAATATATATATATACACAAAAAATTAGCTGGGTGTGGTGGTGGGTGTCTGTAGTCCCAGCTACTCAGGAGACTGAGGCAGGAGAATGGCATGAACCTAGGTGGCGGAGCTTGCAGCGAGCCGAAATCGTGCCACTACACTCCAGCCTGGGAGACAGAGTGATGCTCCATCTCACACACACAAAAAAAAATTCAGCTATTTTTTTTTTCTAATTTTTTATGATGAAATGCATGACATTATGACTTTGCTTCTAAGGGTTACTTTTGCTGCATTTAACAAACACATTGAGTTTTCAAGGCCATTTTCTATATTGTCTGCTCTTGTATTCTTAATTATAGCCTTGTAAGTTGATTGTGTTTGAGGAATTTTTAACATTGAAAATTTTTGTTTATATTCTTTTTATTACTATCTACTTATTTAATAGTTAGAGGATGAAACATTAATACGTTTTAATTTAGATTTTCTTTCTACCTTAGTATATGAGCAATATTGGTGACTTTCTCTAAATATAGCTTTGTAAGAGCACCCAAAGTTTGTATGATTTGGGGAAGCTGAGCTCTCTTCAAAAACTGTGGTGAGGAATAAGATGAAAAGCATATTTGATTCTCCTTTATCTGGCTTATTATTAAGTTCAAGGTTATTATTATCTTATCATTAAGATAGTTGTATGAAAAACAGAATTACCAACATGTCTCCATGAGTTACACATACGGTAAAGAAACTGTGGAAAATAGCTGTATTATGAACTTGCATGTAAAGCTCATTTAAGAACATTTTCTTAATTCGTTATTTCTGTGTCTCATATTATAGTTGACACAGCTCTTTTTTAGAGATATTTTTATTAAAACTTCAAGCCTCATGAGGACCTAATGAAATAAGCAAGTAGGCATGTGGTGTTAATCTATTTTACACATGAGAAAATTAAGGCTCATGGAAGTAAATGCCTTATTCAAGTCCCCAGTTTAGTTAGTAAAATATCTGGAAGTAGAACTCAAGTCTTTTGCCTCCTAGCCCTATGCTTTTGGCACAATGTCACAATACTCCAAATTAATCCTGAACTGAAACACTTCAGTGTGGAGTCTTTTCTAGTAGTTGGCTACAAATGATATATAATTTTAATAGCATATGCTTATTTCCAGAGAAAGGATTTTACCCCCACTCTATGCCAATGTTATTTTAATGTGTGACATTACATAGCAGGCTGCGTACTCTTACATGAAAAAAATTTAGGAAAAAACTGCTTGCATGTATCTATTTTTGCAGATACATTCTAATTTAAGGAATCATGATGATTGAAAACTCATATTTCAGAACAAATTAGAATAAAAATTTCTGTTACATCTTGAGTTTTACCTCCTTTGAAGCCAATATATTTCTAATGGGAAATCTAAGAAAATATTTTAAATTTCCATCATGAATTTCATGAATGAAGTACGTCATGGTACAGGTGGGTGTTGGAATCTTATATTTTTCCTTCCTTGCTTCACTGTACCAAAGAACTCATCACTGGAGCTGCTTCTTAATCATGAGACATGCTTAAGAAGAATGCTTAACAATTTTAGCCATAATAACAGCTATTCATTCCTCTACTTAGTACTTCAAAGTTTATAAAGCCCATTCTCAGATGCCCTTTCTAAACTCTTCTGAGAAAAACAGGTCAAGGGTTATTAACCTTATTTTACAGATAAGGAAATAGGCTCAGGGGTGTGACAGGTCTTGCCTAAATTTACAATTAGTAGAGTTCTGGCTTAAAATCACATTATTTGACTCATTGTTAGGACCCTTTCTTACCATGCCATACTGCCTTGAATGTGGTCACTAGGAAGGTTGCTTTCGAGAACCAAGAATGCTAAAGGTTCAAATTGTTCCACATGATAACAGCAAAACCCTTGACTACTTTGCAAGGCTGAAGAACAGAAGAAAACATTTTTTTTTTTGCAAGATGTAGTGATGTACCTTGGGATGAGAATATATGAGGTAATACCCACCACTAGAAATTACACAGTTCAATGTAGGAACTTAAATAACAAAAAAGAAAAACAAAACACATTCGTCTACTTGACCTTATTGGCATTACTTTGATAGTGAATTATCTATTTTGATTTTTTTGTGCAATATTTTTAAGTATTTATTGAATGATATGTATTAATATGCCCACACACATAAATACATGTGCACATATAAGATAGTTATGGACATAAACTCAGATATGCATATGCCTATATGTACTAACACTTTTTCTGTTGAGATTACCCAGCAGCACAAGAGAATTAGAGCTGCCTCTAAAATAGATTCAGAATGCTTGTCTCCCAGGCCATGTCCATAGGCAACATGAACACAAAGATTGCCCTCCAGGGTTTTAGAAAAAAATCTGGCCAGTTCCTTGGATGGGCAATAAATCAGGGCATACTTTGTATGGGGGCAAGGCAATTTGCAAGGACATCTTTTTCTCTTCTGTATACAGTCCCAATGCTGCAACATTATTTCTTTTTTTCTTTTTAAACTCACTGTCATCCTTAACTGTTCAGTTGTGTGCTACTTTTTTAAAGTGTATACTTGGTAACACTACACTTTGGAATAATAAATGACAGGGAGGAGGCCCTTCATCCTTGAAGTTTTAGTTAAAACAGTGGATGAAGACTGGCTCAGGGATGTGCATGGGCTCTCGTTGTCATTACTCTACCATTTGATTAGGTGCTGTTGTGTTCCTCTAGTCTTTCTCCATGAGATCACTGATGTTTCAATTCTGACAGCTGTCCACTCAGTTGATATCGTTGATATCGTTGTTCACTCAGTTGATATCGTTCAGCTGTCCACTCAATCAGTTGATGTCGTCATTCTCTTGAAGGTCAGTGATGATTCCATAATCACCAAATTTGATATCCTATTCTTGGTCTTCATCCTCTTGGCGGCCTCTTTCTCTAGAGGAAGAAAACAGTCAATATCATGAAAGCATAGTTTGGGGAAGGCTGGAATCTGCAAGGGAAGGCAAATCAATGGAGCTAGCAAGTTGAGCCTTAAACATTATAGGGCAAAAATCAAGAAAATCAGACCATGTCCCAAGATGATGAAAGAAAAATGTGACAAATATCCTGTTTAAGATCAGACAGCCAGTCAGAGGAATGTGAGTCCCAAAGGATAGGGCTTGTACATGGGGTGGTTTAACCCTCCGGTCTCATGTTAGGATTGATCTAGACTAGAGCACTGCTATCCAGATGAAAAGTATAATGTGAGCCACAGATGTCTGCTGCATATATACTTTTAGATTTTCTAGTAACTAAATTTTAAAAAGTTTGGAACAAGTGAAATTATTTTTAATATATTTTATTTAATCCAGTATATACCAAACATTATCATTTCAACACGTAATTAATAAAATCTTATTGATGAGGTATTTTACATTCTTTTTCTCTGACTGTCTTTTAAACCTGAGTTTTACACTTACAGCACATCTCAATTTGGACTAGCCACATTAAGTGCTCAATAGCCACATGTGGCCGATGGCTACCATGTTCCACAGTGCAGGCGTAGAGCCAAAGGGATAAGGTGGAGCTTGTAGGAGGAGCCCAGCAGCCTCTGCTGTGGGGAGAAATGACTTGGGCTATGGAAAATACAAGCAGTAAGCTTGCTATCTGCCATATTATTTTGTAAAACATGCTGTTTAGTACTTTAATTGCTAAGCATGCCGGTGGATACGCTCAAAACCTTTCCTATCAAATAACAAAAACAGCAACCTTTACTGTTTCCTTATTGCTTATTGCAATATTAAACTTCCTCACTGTAACACTTGAGGTCCTTCTCCATGTCGACTTAATGTATATTGACATGTATTCTTCCACTCTCCCACTTCTATAAGCGCATTTTCTCTGATTTTTAAATACAACAGAAGCCCTGTTTTGTGACATATTTGTTGATCAAGTTATTGAAAAAAGTCATTGAAAGAAGGAAATTATTAAAATATGTAGAAATGATACATATATACACCTTAAACATTCCTTAACTGAAAACATATGACTGCACATTCACATGCAGAAAGGATAAGGGTGACTTTTAAAACATGGATCATCTGATTGAAGTTCTTCATAACACTTCTTGCATAAACTTAACCCATAATGCATAGTATACATGAAACATATTTGAGAGACAATCTGATTATAGAGCCTTTTAGATTTCTATTTTCTCCAGAATCACTGTAGTTGTCTTGTCCACATCTAAATTGTCAGCAAAAATTTTTTGTACCTTACATTTAATGAGTCCTTCTAAACCATTCAATTTAATTTGCATGAAAACATTAATTCTTTTTTTCTTAGTCCTACCGGTTTTTAGACTATTTAATTAAATTATGCGTTACAGTAACAAATAAAATTAGCCTAAATAGATTTAGTAAGAAACACAGCTGGCTCTTGGTAAGCATACAATTCATCTGGCAGAAGTGAGTGTGAACAGGTATCCTAGAGTAGCCTACCAGCCCTGAGTATCCAGCACGCATCATAGTATGTCTTATGGAGGGAGTAGAAGGCACTGGCTAATCAGGTGAGCTAATAATAGTCAACAGTTTCTAGTTTGACTTGCTCTTGGCCGGCACCTCCTGCTACAATCCCTTCCTTTTCATTTCCTACCTCTTGCTGTTGAAACTCTTTGGTAGGCAGAATAATGATCCCCAAAGATGTCTACATCCTAATCCCTGAAACCTTCACATGTTACCTTACATGGCAAAAGGAACTTTGCAGCTATGCTTAGGTTAGAGATCTTGAGACAGAAAGATTTTTAAAAATTATCTGGTGGGCCAAATCTAATCACATGGGTTTTTAAAAGCAGAGAACCTTTCCTGGATGTGATCAGAGGGACATGTGTCTGGAGAAGAAAGGCACAAACAGATGGAAGGCTGCTGACATTAAAATTGGAGGGCACACCAACATGGCACATGTATGCATATGTAACAAACCTGCACATTGCGCACATGTACCCTAGAACTTAAAGTACAATTAAAAAACTAAATAAATACAGTTGGAGGAAGGGGGTCATAAGCCAAGGAATGTGGGTGGCCTCTAGAAACTGGAAAACGTGAGGAAATGGATTTTCCCCTAGAGCCTTCAGAAAGAAATACAGTCCTACTGGCACCTTGATTTTAGCCCATTGAGGCTCATGTTGGACTTCGAACATATAGAATTTTAAGAAAATAAATAATGAATATATGTGTTTTTAAATAATAAATGTATGTGCTTTTAAGCCACTAAGTGGATGGTAATTTGTTAATAGAAATAGAAAACTAATACAAAATCTATTTGATCTTCCAGATTCACCCCAAAATAAAAATCCTCTGCAAAGATTTTCTTGATTCCTGTGATTTGGCATGCACTTTCCCTCTTTTGGATTTGAATCCTTTGTATTGTACTTACCTTAATTTTCGCTGTATTATTTCGGGTAGTGCCTTTCCTTAACCCTCTGATAGACTATCCACTCTTTCACTTGTTTTTATTTTTATAAATTTATGGGGTACAAGTGTGATTTTGTTATCTGGATAGAATGCATAATAAAGTCAGGACTTTCAAAGTATCCATCACCTGAATAATGTATATGGTACCCATTAAGTAATTTCTCATCATCCAACTCCCTCTCTGACCCCCTGACCCTTCCTAGTCTCATAGTCTCATTTCACACTCTATGTTCATGTGTACACATTGTTTAGCTCCCACTTATATGAGAGAACATGCGGTATCTGTATTTCTGTATCTGAGTTGTTACACTTAAAATTTTTGTACTATATATTCAGATAGTCTCTAGATTTTGTCCTTGGATTAATATAGACCTGCATTGTGCAGTAGGGTAGCCACTAGCCACATGTGGCTACTTAAATGTAAATGTAAATTAATCATAAATAAAATTAAAATTTAATTTCTTAATCCCACTATCATGTTGCAGGAGCTTATTAGCCACACATTGTTTATGGCTAATATATTGGGCAACACAGATATCCATTATCTCAGAAAGTTCTATTGAATAGTGCTGCCCTAGATGGCCAGTTTTTGTATACTTGGAAAATATTTTCTTGGCTCTTCTGGAGGTATTTTCATTGAGATATGTGTGAAGACTATTGTTATGTTCTTTCCTTTCTTTTGAGAAGTAGGCTTTTAAAATATGCTTTGCTGTGGGAACTCATGTGTATCAATCAGGGTCCTGGAAAGAAAACAAATTCACACCATTTATTCAAAAAAAGAGTTTTTAATGATGGCAGGTGTGAACAGAGTTACGAGAATCAACAGAAAATGTAGAGGCAGTTAGAGTTTAGTAAAGTGGTAAGGGATTACAATTTAGAGCTGAAGGGCTATTGGAGTCGTGGGAAGTGCCACCCCACATAGCTGTGGTCCTGAAGGAATGTAGCCTCTAACAGAAGTGGGGCCCAAAGCAGAGATGAAGCAAGGAAGGAATTCTCCAGCCTGCCTTTTGTCCTGACCTTCAGTCTCCAGCCAAACACAACCTGAAGCCAACCAGCAAGGGAGCCTGGGAAAGCTGGTCTGTAGGATAAGCCTCTTATGGCACAGAACAGAGAGAAAGACAGAGAGTAAAGTCAGGGTGGAGAAATAAACGGAAAATAACCACTACCATGGTTAAGGGAATTATACCACATTACCCAATCCTATTTTGAGATATTTATATTAGAGGTAAGTAATAAAGTTTTCCTTCCCCGGACAGATAACAGCATTTCAGCATCATGAATAATAACAAAGTGCTTTCCTTTTTCTGGAAGATCAGATTGAACTCTGTAGTCCATAACTGTAAGAGGAGGGCATTGGAGTTGCCCATTTGTGCTTATTTTCTTCCTGGCCTGTACTTCTCGTTCTAATTTACATTTTACTTTGTCCTATCATTTTACTTTCAACTTATATTTTTCAATTTTATTATAAGCATTTCTTTGTGCTTACATTGTGAAATGAGGCAAGAATAAAACAGACAAATAGATAAATGCCTGTTTTTAATTCTCAAAATCATTCTGCAGTGTGTCTTGCCCATAGTTGACTTGTTAAGTGCAAACAAATTCAACCATGCAGATAAAAAATTTATATGGTAATTTCCATTTCTACCCATAGCTAATACTGATCATTCTGTTCAATATGTATTTCTTTTGCCTGAAATCACTGGATAGCTTCTAAGTTTCCATATCCTCAGAGGAGACAATAAAGAGAACTTAAACTGAAACTGATGCTGCAAGCGAAGTTACAACTGTATGAGTCACAAATTCAAAAAAGGAGTTCTTCCATTATGTCTGAGAGCATGGTGGGAATTAGGGACATTTATGATAGACATGGTGAGCATTGGGGACTTTTATGGAGCATTTCACAGAACTAGGCAAGATGAAAAATACCTGCCTAAAACAAATATGTGATTGGAGGCTAAAGATGTAATAATCTCAACTGTTTTCACCTTCATTTTTCAATGAACTGGTCTCCTTACGTCATAGGGTCATAGGTTCTTTTTTTCTTCTTTTTTTTTTTTGAGATGGAGTCTCACTTTGTTGCCAAGCTGGAGTGCAGTGGTGCAATCTCGGCTCACTGCAACCTCCGCCTCCTGGGTTCAAGTGATTCTCCTGCCTCAGCCTCCCAAGTAGCTGGGACTACAGGCGCCTGCCACCACACTCGGCTAATTTTTGTATTTTTAGTAGAGACGGGGTTTCACCGTGTTGGCCAGGATGGTCTCAATCTCTTGACCTCCTGATCCACCCACCTCGGCCTCCCAAAGTGCTGCGATTACAGGTGTGAGCCACTGCGCCTGGCCATGTCATAGAGCCTTAGATATGAAGATGAGAAAAGACAGTAGAAACAGAATTCAAGCTTAGAGAAATTCTCATTGGTTTCTGTGTTCAGGATTTTTAAGTCTCTTGCTTCTAATGTTTATGTAAAATATTTTATTGTTTTAAAGCATGAAACTATGAAAATAGAGTACTCTAAGAAGAAAGTGGATATTCACTTACCTCCCTCTCGTCTTTTCACTCTTAGGTTTTCTACAGATTCATTAAATTGTGCTTTCATAATTTCTTTTCAATTTTTAGAAACTTAATGAAAACCATCCAATTCAGAAACAGTAAAAATTATCAAAATCTCCCTTTAGTCACTTTTCTTTTTGGCAACATGTTCTCAGTTCCCCTTTCCCATCTTTCTTACTGGTCATATATTATAAATAGGTTAGCATTTTGGATATTTATATTCTATTCCATCTGGTCACAATTCTTTCTTTTTTGAAGAAATTAAGGGCAAATTGTACTTGATATTTTTAATGGCAAGACACATTCTATAATTTTATAATCTATAATCAAGTCTTTTGGAAGTCTTTGTGGATTGTTAGGGATTATAATTTAAATTGGTGAGAGAATATTTATAATACCTTGAATCTAGACCTAAGATATATATATTTCTAAATTACAGAGATACTTTGAGAAAAAGAGCGTTTTTAAGAAAATGGAACTAGATAAATAAAATGGTCTTTCCAAATTGTGAAGTTACTTTCGCTTGCAAATATGCAATATTTTATGCATAGTGTCACTTATATTATTTGATGTGTTCCATGTAACATTTTTATTAACAATTTTAAATGCAATGATTAATTTTACTTTTATATGTTTTCAGTTCTAAGAAAGAGAGTATTTCTTTGTTTTACCCTGTTTATAGGAAGCCTTAAAGAAGGAAGGACAGAGAAAACCATCCACAGTAGTGTACAGCACAGTACCTTGTTGTTTGATGAAAGTAGTGACCTCAACAGTGTGAAACAGAAAGAATATCTTCATCTTAAGGGGTAGAACTGTGAAGTGAAGGAGAAAAATGTGCTTGAAGCTCATTGAACTTTGCCCAATTAATGTTTTTTCATAGCTAACATTATTAGTAATATCTACTTCAAATGCTTTTCTTTATTGTCTTCATAAACTTCTAGAAACTAATTATTTCCCTCAGATTGTGATGATTTCTAGTGAATTCCTAGCAGAAGACATTTGGATGTGGTTTTTTGTAGAACTGTAAAATTGCTAATGTGTGGCCTTTACCTTTTTAACTTACAAAAGTGATTCAAATTAATGTTACTGAGAATCTCTCATAAAGACCAGGAGGAAATGTGTATATTTATATGTATACACACACACACACACACACATATATGTGTGTGTGTATATACATATTTGTGTGCATATATGTGTGTGTGTGTATATGTATACATATGTATAGTTGTTGTTTGCTTTTTTTGCTGGAGTATAGTGGTGTGATCTCAGTTCACTGCAGCCTCCGTCTCCCGGGTTCAAGCGATTCTCCTACCTCAGCCTCCCGAGTAGCTGGGACCATAGGCGCACACAACCACACCAGGCTAACTTTTGTACTTTTAGTAGAGATGGGGTTTCACCATACTTGGCCAGGCTGGTCTCAAACTCGTGACCTCAAGTGATCTGCCCACCTTGGCCTCCCAAAGTGCTGGGATTATAGGCGTGAGTCACCGTGCCCGGCCTAGCCAAGAGGGATTTTAACTGAAGGTTGAAAGGGAGAGTCGATATGCTAATTGTAAAAGCAACGTGGACTCCAGTAGGTAGGACCTTGAAGAAGACAGTGGGAAAGTACTCAGAAATCCCCAGGGGAACAGGCTAGGTGAACAAAGCACAGAAAATGTATACCTACCATAGTAACCTTGAAAGATAAGACATAATGATTCCGTCCCTGTCTTTCCATGTAGTATTCCATGTTAATACTATGTTTGTAAGGCCTGCGAGAGCCATTAGGAGTTGAAGCTAAACAATCTTTTACGTTAGTGGAGATCTCCTTCTTATTGACCTTGGTACTTTAAAGAAGACTTATTGGGCAACTACATAATCATCCAATCTATATTTCTCCTTCTGGTACATAAATATATTACAAGACACTTGGCCAGATATATTACTGAGTGAGGATACTTTACATCTGTGACATTCTCCTGTATCAGAAAAGTCTATGAGATTTCTCCTGTCTTCTTGTTAGTGAACTTATGCATGTTTGTGTTCCATGGAGGGAACTCCATTCAAAAGTATGATTGCCATCTTCTGACTCCTTCCTGGCTATTAAAGGATTAAGTTGTAGTTTTTATATTAAAATATTTGACCATTTTATTCTCCATTGGACCTGTTAGGTTGACTTTTGTTCTTTGAGCTTTGCAAGATCAAAATTATTTATAAAATTATTTATAAAATAAATAAACCAAGGAAGTTGTAGTACTTTCAATCAGAAGGTTGAGAAATGGTATAGAAGTAAAGATAAAGTCTCAGCAAGGTCTCAATAGAAGCGTAGACCTTCTTGAAGACTCCATCTTCCCTTCTTATAGTACCACGAACACAGGACTGGTATCCAGAGTGTAGTTGAAAAAGGGTACCAGGATGTTGCTGTGCTTTGTTGATGAAGTAATTTGTGGATCTATACTTCCCAGTTCAGGAAGAGCCAGCAAATTTCTTTATGTGAGTGAGTTTTATAGTTTCTTCAAAACTGAAAGGTTGTCATTCCAAATGACTTGAAATACAATGGTTCCTTTTGTTGTTCGAAATGAAAAGCAAGGAGTACATGCAGCTGTAGATTGGCTTCACACAGCAGAAAAGGTGGCCACAAGCCACTGCCAATGCAAGGTTTGCTGGAGTCACACTAGGTGCAGAAAGTAAGAGGGAATAACAATTGTCAATCAATAAAAGGTTTAAGGAAGCAAGGCAGGCTTTTTATTTTTTTCTGAGACTCCCTCTTCTCCACCTAATTACATGGTTTTTCTGGTTACAGAGGCCCATTTACTAGGGAAAAAGTCAGGGTGGACATGTCATCCCAGGCATTCAAAATGGCAAGTTGTCATGAGTGTATGTGTATGTATGTATGTGTGTGTGTGTGCGCGCGTATAAGGTATGTACGTATGTGCTAACATTTTATTTTTATTTTTATTTTTGTTTTTATGTTTATTTTTTTTTGAGACGGAGTCTCGCTCTGTCACCCAGGCTGGAGTGCAGTGGCGAGATCTCGGCTCACTGCAAGCTCCGCCTCCCGGGTTTATGCCATTCTCCTGCCTCAGCCTCCCGAGTAGCTGGGACTACAGGCGCCCGCCACCTCGCCCGGCTAATTTTTTGTATTTTTAGTAGAGACGGGGTTTCACCATGTTAGCCAGGATGGTCTCGATCTCCCGACCTCGTGATCCGCCCGTCTCGGCCTCCCAAAGTGCTGGGATTACAGGCTTGAGCCACCGTGCCCGGCTTGTGCTAACATTTTAAACATGTCTTCTGAATCTCTGTGGAACTTATATTTGTTCTTGGTGATTACACTTTCTTTTCTAGTACTTTCAAATGAAAATACATGTTGTTTTCCTTTGCTGGTCAGCTTTATTTGATTTCTTTTTTTTTTTTTTTTTTCACTTCAACCAGTTCATATGATAAAAGGGGCCTATTTTCCATCTCCATTTCCTTGCAGAAGGGTAGATGTCAATGCATGTAAACTTGTATGGTCTTGCATAGCCTTATTCAATGCTTTCCTCCAAACAAGTTATTTGTTTTCTTGTCTACCCTTCTTCATTAGAGAAGTTGAATTAGTGGGACAGAGGCCAGAGAAAAGTCCTACGGGCTCATGCCTGCCTTGCAGCCTCTAGGGAAAGGTAACTTGGACCACTCCTATTTAGCTGTGTTGATTTTAACAGGGATCACCAATATTTCCCAGGTAGAACCATTTCGTCAGAAATGGTCTGGTTGCTGAGTGGAAATATAACTCTGTTTTTTTAGCAGCCAAGTCTATTTTACTGAAGGTGACTTATTTTTGTGAGACCTGTTGATCCATATTTCTTATTAAGTTATGCTGCATTTTAGATATTCACCAAATTTACCCAAGTTCAAGATATTAGCTGTTTATTCTTAATTCTGACTCCAAATAAGTGTTTTCTTTCCCTTTTGTGCTTACACAGTTGCAAGAGGTGAAGAAAGGATCCAGTATCTTGCCAAAAAGAAGCTCCTTCTGCAAATAAAGAATATACAAAAAAGGCATCTTAACCAACCAAACAAAAAATGCCATTGCACAGTTGTGATTCTCTCAGGGAAGCTTGTATTTGTTAGGTGTATTCTCTTGAAAATGACATAAGGAGAGTTCACCCATCTCCAATACTCCAAGTGGGGCTCAGCTCTTGGCATGATTAGCAAAATGGGTTTTCCAACACATTTATTTTGGGGACTTTTTATCCCCTCTGAGTCTTTAATCTGGTTGCCAGACTCTTCCCTAATTTCATTGTTCTGTGTTTTTTCTCTTTTTGAGAATGCTATTGGGTGAAACTTACAGGGACACTAAGCTTAGCAAGAGTGGGGGGAAATGACTATTTTTTGATATTTGCTTTTTAAGGAAAGTTGCTTGTTTTCCTGTCTGATTGACTGTACTGACATTCCCCCTATGTGTGGCTACCTAGTATAAAATCTAAGAAAGACTTCATTCTAGAAGATAATGTTTCATCTAAACACTCTCTTAATGTAGCTACATAAATAAAGCCATAAGGACTCTGCCATGGTGTTGCTCTTAATGTATGAGCAAACCTTTTCCCCTCTTGCTCCCTTATGGTAACTGGCCCTCCACCCTTTATTTGGTAGCAACTTCCTCTTCTAGGTCCAAGATTAAAACCTGTAAGTATCTTCCTCCTGAATCCAGGTCCGGCTGACTGTTAATAGACAGAAAAATGCTTGTGGGCTAGGGCAGAATCTATGCTGAGTATGACTAGAAACTGTTTCTTCTCTCTCGCCCTTGCTTTCTGTGTCTCTCCTGTGAGTATGCAGATCTTATGAATACGCTACCTTTCACTGGCTCTATTTTTCCCTCATATACTCCCTCAGACACTCTAGTCTGGTCTTCTCTGTCTTTTGGCCCAAGGAGTTGGCCATTTTTGCTCCTCTCCAAATCCACACATTCACCTTCTTATCTGTCCATGCCTAGCCGAAGTGCCATTTTGTCCACAAAATCTCTCATGAACTTCCTTTACCCCCATATGAAAGTAACCTTTTCCTTTTTAAATTCTTTAGCACTTTATATATACTTCTCTGTTACACCTCTGAGCACTTTCTCTCTGTTCCCACAGTTATTTTACTGCATGGTTTCCATATTAGAATGTAAAGTGCTGGAACAGGAACTGTGTCTGATTCCCCTTGAATCTACCCAATCTCTGGCACAGACTCTGACACACAGGAAGTGCTGTGAAATGTTGGCCACCGATGAAGACATGAATAAAGAGAGCAGATCAGACCCTCCCTGGAGCATAGCATGACTTGAGGGGTGGAGACTTTAGGGTTGATTCCTCATTAAGAGATTATTTGACATCAGATATCTTATTGAAGCCTTATAAAGGGGGAATGAGCTCAAATCATGATGGAGGAATTCTGGATCAATAAAATTCACGTTATGGAAGCCTCATTAATCAAGGTCTGAGACCCCTTACTAGAAAGGCTTGGGATTTATTTTGTTAGTCTTTAGGTAGATGGGGCAGGGGTGAGAGGATTAGGGGAATTCACTTCTGAGTTTGCTGTTGTTTCCAGAAAAGCAGTCCAATCTAGAGCAGGGATTCCCACAAATCAGATATTATGGCCCAAAGAGTCCTAGGAGGCTCCCCAAAATGAACGTGAAGCTTTATCCTGCTTTGAAGAGACAGTTGCATGGTTGCGTGGGGTGCTCTCGTAAACATTGAATAAAATGAATAGTAAAAATTATTGATAACACCTGAAGAGCAACCCAGTTATAGTAAAATGCTTAAGGCTCCAGCTCCTGAAACGTTCCAGAACATAACTTGAAAAATCAGCTATCCAAGCAAATATATTTTGCTGGTAGGACACTCAACTCTGGGCTAGGTTCGTAACGTTTCTATTAATTATTGGCTCTCTGTTTTCAGGAATCTCATTACAGCCATGTGATTGTCTACACATTTTCTACCAAGCCCACTGTCTTTTTCCTTAAATCTATTATGTTGGTGAAATTGTTGTTTTCCCCCAACAACAAGCCCAAATCCTGGGTTTCTTTGAGTCTTTCTCACACTTGCCTCCCAACCAAATGTTTCCAGGTCTTGGTCATGTTCCTCCACTACTTTCAATGAGGTCCTATATGCCAGGACTGCACATCTGAACACTGTATTTACAGCCTCCCTAGCTGGTTTCCCTCTCTCTTTTCACCATTTTCCAACCCACCATTCCTAAGTCTTATGTTCATGATTCCATCCCTGTGTTCAATAACTTTCAGTGATTTTCCATTACTTACAATATAAATTCTCAACTTGTTAGAACTCTACAATTTCTCCTTTTGATTTTGTCTTTTCCTATCAAAATTTTGTCTGTTTTTATCTATATATAATATTTGTCAATATTTATGGGGTGCATGTGATATTTTGTTACATGCATAGACTGGTGTCATGATCAAGTCAGGGTATTTGTGGTGTCCATCACTTTGAGTATCATTTCTATGTCTTGGGAACATTTCAAGTCCTCTTTCTAGCTGTTTTAAAATATACAATGCATTGTTATTCATTATAGTCACCTTTATCCATTCTTCAGGATCCCACATCTCTATGTAAATGTAAGTTTAATTGTTTATATGTTTACCTTCCTCATTAGGTAATAGCTCCTTGAGGATAGGAATTGATCTGACTTATCTTTGCATTTGCAAAAAAGCTAAGATTGTGCCCAGCACAGATAAATTCTTGAACTCTAGCTTTACTAGGGGAAAGATGATATCTCATTCACCTTTGTTTTCCTGCACTTACACAGTGTCTAGCTCCGATGAACATGCATTAAAAGATAAATGAATAAAAACAATGTTTTTCCATGAATGAAGGTATAGCCCATTCTACTTCCAGTTCCTTTTGAAAAGAAGAGGCAGTATGGAACCAAACAGATGGTTAAAATGTTAATTCTTGTATTGTCTAGTTAGGCTTTGGGCCTATTACTATTCTCTGGATCTGTTTTTTGCTTGTATAAGAAGAGGAAGTTTAGGCTTAAATCTAAGTGTGTGTGTGTGTGTGTGTGTGTGTGTCAGAAAGAGAGAGAGACAGAGAGAGAGAGATGAGGAGAGAACGCCACTGGTATTTTCTTAAGGAACAGGGACACAGTCTTCATCACATTTAGGCTTTATTTATATGAATCAGCACTAGGTGATATCAAGGCCAAGAGAAGTTGAAGTTTAGAGTTCAAAGAGGTCTTTTATCTCCTGATGCTGGAAGATGCACTGATTTATGTTTACGGCCTTGACTTGGCTCTGTAGTCTTGGAACCTTGTAATGATAAATCATATGAACAAGTAAAATCATCCTCTATAGTTTACAGAGCACCTTTGTTTGCTAGCTTCTCTCTCTCATTCTGGCTTTCTGTGTTTATTTCTTATTTTAGCTGCAGATATTTTTCAAGCACTTTCAAATCTCTTATTGCAGTGGAGCTTCGTAACACACCATGAAGTAGCTTGAGTAGATATGGTTATGATCGTTTTAAATTTTGATTTGGCTTTAGAATTAAATAGTCTTTTAATTAAAAACATATTTTTATTATGAAAAATTCTAACCAGCCTTTGTTTGGAATCCTGGCTTATTTCTTACTAGCTGTATGACTTATGGTGGGTTACTTAATCTATCTGAAACTTTGTCCCTTTTCTGTAAAATGGGGTTAACAGCAATACCTGCTACATGGGTTTCTGATGAGGATTAAATAATACTTTTGGAGCATTTATTGTTCCTGGGTAACAGTAAATGCTGAAATAAAATGGCTATTAATATTTGTTGATTTCTTGACAAAGGAGGGGGGACTATAACCCCCATATGCTTTCCTAAACTCTTTTAAGTTGAAGAGCAATCTTAGCATAATTGGTTTGTTAACATTGGTGGTAACTTCAGTTTGATGATGTTGGTGTTGAGTTTGGAGGTTTTAACTCAACTGCCTGCCTACTATTGCTCCTGAAATTTTTTTCTTCTTGTGTTGCTTTCTCCTTGGAGTTGCTCTTAAGCAGAGGCTTGGAGCCATGCCACTTGAAACAGTTAAATTTCAGATGCCATTTTCAAGATTCATGTGGGCACTGTCTTTGGCCATCTTTATATCACTGTACCCCAGGTTACTCCTGAAACATAAGGGAGTGCAGAGGGCTCCTTCTACTTTTTCTGGTAGACCATGACCTCCTTGAAGACACAGAATGTTTCTTGCCTAACAGATATCTTTGTACTTGTCCAAGTACAGGCTTAGCAGATTCTTTACTATATAAGATTCTTAAAGAGTGTTGATTGAAAGAATTGTTTTAAAAGCTATTAGGGTTATGTGGAGCAAAGATAAGAGTAACAAAATGCATTTCCACTGTCATCATCCTTGATTTATGACAAGATTCTGCCCTGTAATTCCTTGCTACTCAAAATGTAGCCCTTACATTATGGCAGCATCTGCATCACCTGGGAGGTCATCGGAAATGCAGAATCTCCACCTGACATCCAACCTACCAAGTTAGAAGAATCAGATTCTACCCTTTAACGAGATCCCCAGGGGAATCTCTGACCAGTAAAGTTTGAGAAATGCTGCACTAAAAGACATGCCCTCAGCCCAGCAGGTGTTAAGCTATGCCTGAAGGACAGACTGGCTGTGCTCACCAGTTGAGTTCCCATATTGGCTTTTAACTCACCTGGTTCTAGATCTAGTCTCATTTCATTCTGTTTTGAGACCTGCGTATCCCTTTGGCTTTCCATTTACGCTATTATGGCAACTCACTATTATGGCAATTTTTGGGGTGCTTGACTCAACTGTTTTGCATCCCGTTAACGGAATCATTCCTCCTTTGGGCACAGTTTTCCTGAGGTTGCTAGTCTGGAACCCTCCATATCTATCTGTTCTCATAGGCTGCTCTCATTGGACAATCCTTCACTGCCTCCTTGCTCAGGCGTGAGTCAGCAAAAACTTTCAAAAGGCATATCTTAAGAATTGTGCATATGTGTATGTGTGTGTGTGTGTGTGCATAGTGCAAATGCAGCCAGATACACTGATCCCCAAAGGAAAAGTACAGATATTATTGAGACAATGTAATCATGTAGTGAAAACTTTTTTAAAAAATGGTGACTATACTGTACTGACTAGACTTGCTTCTTAAATGTGGGTACTACATTTGCCATATGTGATTTCTATTCAAGAGCACTTATATAGCTAATGCTCTCACACTAAATTTTTAATATTTGATTCTGTTTTCCTTAAAACAAATCGAGCCACGGGGGAAATATATGATTTTAAAGATTCTTGTCTTTTGGGGAGAGGGGATCTTTTAAATCTCTGGTTCATTGAAAATTTTTTTGTGTGCACAGCAAAATACCAAAAGAAAATAAATTCAGTTCAACAAGATGAGGAGCATAATGACCTTGGATGTTTTCATCATATTTTTTGAAATATTCTTCTTCCCTTTTGTAAAGGTGCATGCTGAAATAACACCCTTGTCAAAATGTCTAAGCACTCCAATAATAGGTGATGAAGAACTGGTGACAGAGAGAAAACAGGTATTTTTTAGCTCACTAATAGAGCAGCCAGGCAGTGATTTCCACTCTTACCTGCTCTGTGAGAGCAAATACTTCAGAACCACAGTTTTGATGAAACTAAAAATGACTGTAAACAATGTTGGCCACTTTTCCTAAAGGAGAATTTTAAACTTAATATTATTAAAAATAAGATTTCGGCCGGGTGCGGTGGCTCACGCTTGTAATCCCAGCACTTTGGGAGGCCGAGGCGGGTGTATCACAAGGTCAGAAAATCGAGACCAGCCTGGCCAACATGGTGAAACCCCGTCTTACTAAAAATACAAAAAAAATTAGCTGGACATGGTGGTGTGCACCTGTAATCCCAGCTACTCAGGAGGCTGAAGCAGGAGGATCGCTTGAACCGAGGAGGCAGAGGTTGCAGTGAGTTGAGATCGCGTCACTGCACTCCAGGCTGGCCACAGAACAAGACTCTGTCTCAAAAAAAAAAAAAAAAAAAAAAGGAGAGATTTTACCGATTTTTAACTTTCTCTTTGGTTACCAAAGCTGTTGTTTGAACACTGGCAGGAAGGAATAACTATTAATGACTCTTCTATATTAACACGTGCTAATGAGCTAACAAATGTTTTCCTCCCTCTAACTTAGAAACTTCAGTGTGTGTATGCGTGTGTGTGTGTGTGTGGTCTATATTAATGAGAGTTCGTATCTCAGTAATTTAATTAGTACTAAGTGATGGCAAATCATTTGGTGCACTCATTAAAACCTACTGATTTTTTGTCCCTTTCTCCAGTGCAATGCTACGTAGTTATATTAGGATTAAGTAAGATAATGACAGAAAAATATGTGAAACTCTATATTGCTACACAATGCTGTTCCACTCTGTACTATCTAATGAAGAAAATTTAAACAAATGCGTTATTAGCTTATGATGGTTTAACATATAAACAGTATGGGTGAAAGTTACTTTTGACTGCTTCTTGCAAGGTATTATCCTAAAAAAGGTGAGTAATGTGGAATTTTATCTGCACCAAGGCACTGTGTATAGGGGTCACTTTTTGCTCAGGGCAGCCTGTCTTAATCCTAATCCCTGAAGTCAGGACTGCCACGGTTGCATGGCTCCGCCACATCAGTGGTGTCTCCTGTTGTTGTCCAGTGTGGTGGCACTGCCTGAAGCCACACCAGGTAGCAGGGAACTTTCTTTGCCCTGGTGGGAGGGCCCACCTTTTCCTATGAACCTGACCTTTTCTGTGAACCGAGTCTTCCTATGAAGATTCCATTTTATATTTTTCTTGAAATGTTCTGCTACACCTGACATCTGCTGTTTTCTAGAATAGAAAAGTAAGTTACAGTTTAGAACTGTGCTGTCCAGTATGGTAGCCTCTAGCCACAGGTGGCTACGGAGCATTTGAGATGCAGCTTATCCCAACTGAGATGTGCTACTAGTGTAATAAACACACTAGATTTTGGCAACTTAGAAGTAAAAAAAGATTGCAACATATTTCATTAATAGTTTTTTATATTAATTAATGTTTAAATGATATTTTGGATATTTTGAGTTAAATAAAAATACTATTACAATTAATTCCACTTTTTTAAACATGTGATTACTGGAAGATTTTAAAATTATATATGGCTTGCATTATATTTCTATTAAGCTATGCTGGTTAAGAAAATTTTTAATATATAATATATTATATATAATATATATATGTGAATATAGAGTAAGTAGGATTAGTTAGTATTTACCAGAGAAACTGAACTAATAGGAGATTTTATAGATGCTAATTTTAAATATATTTTATATTATATGTGTAATAATATATAACATATGTAATATATATTATATATTTTAAAATATATATTTTAAAATTATGTGTGTGTGTGTGTATATATATATGTGCAGAGAGAGAGAAGGAGAGAGAGAGATTTATTGTAAGGAATTTGTTCATGTAATCATGGAAGCTGGCAAGTCTCAAAATCTGCAAGATAAATTGGCAAGCTAGAGACCCAGGAAAGGTGGTGGTGTAGTTTTAGTCTGAATCCGAAGGCCTAAGAACAAGATGAACTGAGGGTGACAGTTCTAGTCTAGAGCAGGAGAAGACCATGTACCCACTTAAGCAGTCAGGCAGAGACAGACAGTGAATTCTCCCTTCCTCTGCCATTTTGTTCTATTCAGGTCATCAGTGGAGTGGGGGAAGCCCACCCACATTGGGGAGGGCAATATGCTTTGCTCAGTGTCCTGATTCAAGTGCTAATCTTATTCAGAAACACCCTCACAAACACACCTACAAATAATGTTTAACCGTTATTTGACTGGGCATCCTGTGGCCCAGTCACATTGACATGTAAAATTAACCATCATGTATATCGGGGTCCCCAACCCCCAGGCTGCAGATCAGTACCAGTCCACGGCCTGTTAGGAGCCAGGCTGCACAGGAGGACGTGAGTGGCCAGTGTTGGAGCATTCCTGCCTGAGCTGCGCCTCCCGCCAGATCAGCATTAGATTTTCACAGGAGACCTACCCCTGTTGTGAACTTTGCATGTGGGGGATCTAGGTTGAACATTCCTTATGAGAATCTAACTAATGCCTGATGATCTGAGGTGGAACAGTCTCATCCTGACACCATCCTCTGTCCCCTACCATCCATGGAAAAATTCCACAAAACCGGTCCCTGGTGCCAAAAAGGTTGCGGACTGCTGCTATATATAACAGAGACGGCAAAAGCTGTAAGGAAGTGAAAGAACCTGTAGGTTGAAAGATCATTATGCAGTTCTAACTCAGGCCAACAGGAATTATACCACCATATGTTTTTTTTTTTTTTTTCCTTTCTACCTTTCCAGGAGGTAAGCGAGGATGTAAGTCATGGCTGCAACATGGCAGAATGTTTCTGGTGGAAACAGGGTCCTTAGAGAGCAATTACACTGTTTCTTCCATAAGCATAGATTTGAAAATCCTTTAGCCAGAGAGAAGACACAGGCAACAAATAGAAGGTGCAATAATTTTTTATGTGGAATTGTTTGTGGGTATCTAAACATACCAAACTCATCAGCAAATATTAGGAGACAAATCTCTTATCTCTACTTAAGAGACTCAGAGTGAGCTGGTGGACTTCGGCAGAAGGCAGGGGTAGGTGCCAGCATGAGCTTCCTTCCTAAAATTTGTTCTTTGTGAACTGACTGGTAAAGCCACTTTGTTTTCTCATGCTCATAGCTTTTTGTTTTTGGTCTGTAGTTTCCAGCATCCACATTTCCTCCACTTTTCGGAAAGGGTATATTTTCCATCTCCCACCTTTTCATATTCTTTGTGTGTGTTTCAGGCGTGCTGACTGTGTTTCTGCAGTCACACCTGTGTGTCCTTTTAGTCCCTCACATAGTCGCCTGGGTTGGATGACATGCATAGAAGTGAATATTGCTTCTCAAGAGCAACTTTCCTAGATACCCCCAACTTCACCTCCAATCTAAAGTGAGTCCTCAGTACAATCTCAGATCATCTCTTCCTTTTTTCACTCCTGTTAACACAATTTGTGCTGATATAATCATGTGATTATTTGTAACGCCATGTCTCCCGCTGAGCTACAACCTGCATTAAGATGGGACCTTGGCGTTTTTGTTCTTGTTCTCTGTGGTGTTCGCAGTGCCTGGCACATATTAGGCACTAAGTAAATATTTGTTGACTGAGTGAATGAATGCGTTGATTTAATGTAACTAGAAACTCTTAATGTCACTTTACTTATCATGACATAAAGCCCATCTTTTTTTCCTTGTTTTAGTTGACACATAATAACTACACATACTTTTGAGACAGTAATATTTTGATACATGTATACAATGTGTAATGATCAAATGAGGATAAGATAACTAGCATATTAATCACCTTGAACATTTCTCATTTCTTTGTGTTATGAACATTCAAAATCCTCTCCAAGCTTTTTGAAAAGGTACACTGAATTATTTTAGCCATGTTCACCCCACAGTGCTATAGAACACTAAAATGTATTCCTCCCATCTAGCTGTAGCTTTCCCTACTGTGTTTGAGTGATGAGACTGTTTCCCTTGGTAGGTTCTCAGATACTCTCTGGGATGTTTCGGTTCTCAGGGTCACGTGCTCCTCGGCTGGGCACCATGGTCTTGGCTCACTGCCCAGCCTTCAGGGTTTAGGCAGCAGAGATACACCCTTAAGTAACCTGGTGGAGGATCCATCACACTACATAGGGGAACATACCTTTTGTGGAGGTAGGGTAGGGGGATGTTTTGCAGTTTGCTTTTTAGACCAATATCTAATTGTACAGTATTGCTCCTGAGTTGTTTATTAATCAAAAATGATTTCATAAGTGTATTGATTTTCTGTTGCTGCTGTAACAAGTTACTGCAAGCTTAGGGACTTAAAACCACATACACGCATTCTCTTATAGCTCTGGAGGTCAGAAGTCTGAAAATCAGTTGCACTGGACCAACACCAAGGTGTCAGCAGGGCTCTGTTCCCTCTGGAGGGTCTTGGGGAGAATCCATTTCCTTGCCTTCTCCAGCTCCTAGTGGCAGCTTGTATTCCTTGGCTTTTGACTTTTCCAAAGCCAAAAGCGTAATTTCAGCTTTTGTTGGGTCACATCTTGCTTCAGTTGACCAAACATTGTTATATTGCTGTCTTCTGTGTGATCTTCTCTGTGTCATCATCTTAGAGGGACATCTTTGATCATACTTAGAGCCATCTGGATAAGCCAAGATAATCTGTCCATTAGAACACGCTTAACTTAATCACATCTGCAAAGTCCCTTTTGCCATATAAACTAACATTCACAGTGTCCAGGGATTAGGGCCTAGATATCTTTGGGAAGTATTATTCAACCTACTGCAATAAGAAAACTGAGTTTTAACTTTTATGTGGTAAGGAAGTTTAGGCAAGAGAATAATTATGTAACATCGATAAATAAGGCCGGGCATAGTGGCTCACGCCTGTAATCCCAGCACTTTGGGAGGCTGAGGCGGGTGGATCACCTGAGGTCAGGAGTTCAAGACCAGCCTGGCCAACATGGTGAAACTCTACTAAAAACACAAAAAATTAGCTGGGTGTGGTGGCATGTCTGAATCCCAGCTACTTGGGAGGCTGAGGCAGGAGAATCACTTGAACCCAGCAGGTGGAGGTTATAGTGAGCTGAGATCATGCCATTGCACTCCAGCCTGGATGATAAGAGTGAGATTCTGTCTCACACACACACACACAAAAAGATAAATAAACCAGATAAGTGGTTTATATATTTTAGAATATTAATAGTGGTTTTCTGTGGTTGGATAGTGATCTTTACTTGCTTCTCAATTCTTCTCACTTGTATTTTCTTTTTCCCCCCAGTCCTTAGAACCTGTGAATCTCATCTGTATTTTTCTAAAATTTATATGATAAACAGGTAGTTTATTTATAATGCAAAAAAAAGGAAAATATTTACTTTTTAAAACAGAGTCAGAATCAAAAGATCAATCTCCCTTTAATTAAAATATGACCTAGAGCTAAGACAAAACTTAATCTATGTATGTTGGAGAAGGAAGGGATAGAGGTTACTTATGGAGTATATTTTTTGTTTTTAAATGTAATCACACCACTTATAAGCACATTTTGTTTTCTTTTGTCTATTTAATTAGAAAAACTCTTTGGAAGAGATAATTATCTCTAATTATTTTTATTTTTAATGTTTAAGGTTTTTTAGGAAGACAATGTCAACATTAGGAAATAATATTTTTCCTTCCAATATTTATAACTCTTTTTTTCCGTTTCTTTACTTACTGCGTGGGGAAGCAGTTCCAGAATAATTCTGAATAATAGTGGCAATACTGGGAAGATTTATCTTACTTTTTTATTTACTGAGAATATTTCCAGTATTTCATCATAATATCTGAAATTGTATATATTAGAAAGATAAATAGTATGTTAAAGTTGAATAATTTTTTTAATTTACAAGAAATCTTTAAAATCAGGAATAAATATGTAATTTTATTAATTACTTATCATCATCTATTAAGCTGATCTTACGGGTATTTTTTCTCTCTTGGCCTATTGGTAGAATAAATTACCTTACTAGATTTCCTAGGTTAAATCTTACTTGGGCATAGATTATTGTTCTTTTTTTCTTTATTTGTATAAATGTATGGAATACCAGTGTAATTTTGTTACATGGATATATTGCATAGTGGTGAAGTCAGGGCTTTTAGTGTATCCATCACTGGAATAATATAAATTGTACACCTTAAGTAAATTCTCATCATCCACTCCCCTTTCATCCCCTACCCTTCTGAGTCTCCAGAGTCTATTATTCCGTACTCTGTATCCGTATGTTCATGTCATTTAGCTCCAGCTTGTAGGTGAGAATATGCAATACTTGTTTTTCTGTGTCTAAGTTGATTCACTTATGATATTGGCCTCTAGCTACCTTCACGTTGCTACAAAAGACATTATTTCATTCTTTTTCATGACTGAATAGTATTCCATGTTCTATCTATTCATCTCATGTTTTCTTTATCCAATCATCTGTTAAGGGACATTTAGGGTGACTCCATATCTTTGCTATTGTGAATAGTGCTGTGATAAACATATGAGTGCAGGTATCTTTTTGATATAATTATTCCTATAATATTGTATTTTGTTTATAAGTATGTTCTTTAGAATTTTTTAAATCCATGTTCATAAATACTTTTGTTCCACAGGCTTTTAAAAATGTATGTGTGAGCTGGGTGCGGTGGCTCATGCTTGTAATTGCAGCACTTTGGGAGGCCAAGGCAGGTGGATTGCTTGAGGCTGGGAGTTCGAGACCAGCCTGGATAATGTGGTGAAACCCCATCTCTACTAAAAATACAAAAATTAGCCGGGTGTAGTGGTGTGCGCCTGTAATCCCAGCTACTCAGAAGGTGGTGGCAGGAGGATCACTTGAACCCAGGATGTGGAGGTTGCAGTGAGCCAAGATTGTGCCACTGTACTCTAGCCTGGGTAACAAAGTGAGACTCTGTCTCAAAAGAAAAAAAAAAGTATGTTTGATTACTTTTGTTAGTATTTATTTGTGTACTTTATTCTCACATATTGAAAAATAATTATCTGTTTATTTGAAGATCTGAAAGGATTTGTCCAACACAACCATACGTGCCTATATCATTTTTAGAGCAAGTAATGTTGTGAACACTAATTTATGTCATGGGTTTTCAGCCATTCAAATATTTTATTTTTTCTTGGATCAGTATAAGTCATTTGCTTTTTTTAAAAAAAAATTCCATTTCTTTCACATTTTTAATCTTTTAGTTTAGAGAAATTTTTCATTGCAAATGCCTACATTTCTCATTTCTCCTATTTTGTAGAGGCAAGACTGCTCCACCCCTTTGGTTCCTTTGTATTCATGTGCTATTGAGGAAGCCAGGTCTCCCAGTTTTAGCTCCTGCTCTTCCATTGGCCTGCATCTTCCAGTGAAAACCCTCTGACTCCTTCAGAGCGCTCCTGTTCTTGGGTGCACCCTGATGCATCCTTCTGCTCCCTCTTGCATGGGGGCCAGTGATATGCAGGTCTTGACTCTTGCTGATTTGTGCCACTCACTTGTATTTAGGGGCCCCTGGAGATAACTTGTCACCTAGTTTTGTTGTAAATGTGTTTTATAGATTTTGGTTTTGCCATCTAGTTACTCTATTTCTATGTGGCAATTCGGGAGTACCTAAAAACCATCTTACCACTGTTGTTTCCATCTTCCCAGAATTCCCCCATTATTTACTTACACATTAGAAACTCAGACATTTAATATTTTTATTCCTTTATCTTTACCATACTATTTTATGTTTATTTATTTATTTATTAAAGTTTATTCTATTCTTTTTGTAGATTTTATTTTTTATTTATTTATTTATTTTTGAAATGAAGTTTCAGTCTTGTCACCCAGGCTGGAGTGCAGTGGTGCGATCTTGGCTAACTGCAACCTCCAATTCCTGGATTCAAGTGATTCTCCTACCTCTGCCTCCCGAGTAGCTGCGATTACAGGCATGCACCACCATGCCCAGATAATTTTAGTATGTTTGGTAGAGATGGGTTTCACCATGTTGGCCAGGCTGGTCTCAAACTCCTGACCTAAGGTGATCCACCGGACTCGGCCTCCCAAAGTGCTGGGATTACAGACGTGAGCCACTGTGCTGGGCCTTTTTCTAGATTTTAGATAACAGATTCATTCATTGATATATTTCTTATTTAATATTGAAATATTTATGACTATACACTTTTCTGAAAATAGTTTGGGTAATTTTTATGTATTTTAATATAGACATTAAAATTTTTTATTTAAAATTATTTGCAATTATAATTTAGAGTTCTGTAACAATTGTTTTTTAGAGTAATTTTTTAAAATTTCTAAGTGGTTGGACTTTTCTTTCTAACTTTGGTTATTAATTTATAATTTTGTTACATTACATTCAGGGATATAGCTTGTGAAACTTTGGTTTTAGGACTTTGAATTTTTCTCTGTATCCTACTCTATAACAAATTATTGTAAATAGCTTATAGGTCTTGGAAAAGAAGTATGTTTTCTGATTGTTCATATTAAATTGTACAATTTTATAAGTTTGTACATTAAATCAATGTTAATAAATTAATCACCTTTATATCTCTTTCTCTTTCTTCTTTCTTTCTTTCTTCTCTTTCTTCTTTCTTTCTTTCTTCTCCTTCCTTCCTTCCTTCCTTCCTTTTTTGATGGGGCCTCACTATGTTTCCCAGGCTGGAATGCAGTGGCTACTCACAGGTGTGATCCTAGCTTACTGTGATCTCCAACTCCTGGCCTCAAGCAAACCTCCTGCCTCAGCTTCCTGAGTAGCTGGGACTACAGGTGCATGCCACTGTATCCAGCTTCTTTAAAACAAATTTTTAAATAAATTTTATATATTTAATGTATACAACAAGATGTTATGGAATACGTATAGATAGTAAAAAGGTTAGTACAGTGAAGCAAATGAACATGTTTATCAATCATCTCACATAACTACTCATTGTTATACGTTTTTGTGGCAAGAGCAGCTAAAATATACTCTTTTGGCATGAATCTGAAATACGGTACAATTTTGTTACCTATAGTCTTCATGTTGCATGTTAGATCTCTAGACTTGTTCATCCTATGTATCTGCTACTCTGTATCCTCTGACCTACATCTTTCCATTTCCTTCTACCACCCCACCCCTCGTAACCACTGTTTTGTCTTCTATCTCTGTATATTTGATTTTTTTTTTTTTAGATTCCACATATAACTGAGATCTTGCAAATTATTTTTCTTTCTGTGTCTGGCTTATTTCACTTAGCATAATATCTTCCAGACTCATCCATCTTATGGCAAATGTCAAGATCTCATTATTTTTTTATGCCTGAATAATATTCAGTTGTATATATACAGGTTGAATATCCCTCATCTGAAATGCTTGGGACAAGAAGTGTTTTGGATTTCAGATTTTTTTCAGATTTTGGAACATTTGCCTATACATAAATAAGATATCTTGAGTATGGGACTCAAGTCTAAATACACATTCATTTATGTTTCATATACAGTGTATATGTGTATATGTGTATTAGTCCATTCTTGCATTGCTATAAGAAATAACTGAGACTGAGTAAAGTATAAGAAAGGAGGTTTAATTGGCTCATGGTTCTGCAAGTTGTGTAATGACATCTGCTTCTGGGGAGGCCTCGGGAAGCTTCCAATTACAGTGAAAGGTGAAGCAGGAGCAGGCACTTCACATGGCAAAAGCAGGAATGACAGAGAGAGTGAGAGAGAGAATGAGAGAGAGAGAGAGAGAGAGAGAGAGAGAGAGAGAACGTGCCACACACTTTTAAATGACTAAATCTTATGAGAACTCACTATCATGAAGACAGCACCAGGCTGTGAGGAATCTGCTCCCATGATCCAAACACCTCCCGCTAGGCCCCACCTCCAGCACTGGGGATTACAATTCAGCATGAGATTTGGGCAGGGACAAATATGCAAACTATATCATTAGACTAAAAGTAATTTTATACAATATTTAAACTAATATATGTGATCCATCACATGAGGTCAGGTGTGGAATTTTCCACTTACGGTGTCAGGTCAGTGCTCAAAAAGTTTTGAATTTTGGAGCATTTTTTATTTCAGATTTTGAATTAGGGATGCTTAACCATATACTACAGTTTCTTTATTTGTTAATTGTTGGACACTTAGGTTGTTTCTATATCTTGGCTACTGTGAATAATCCTACAATAAACATGGAGAAAGAAATTATATTTTCTGTTTGTTCATATCAAATGCATTTTATAAATTTGTTCATTAAATCAGTTATTAATCAGCATCTTTACATCTTTGCTTACTTTTTTATCTGTCAAAGACAGATTTGTTAGCATTGCTGAATAGGATCACATTTCTGTTATTTTTCTCTTTGTATTTCTGACAATTTTTGCTTTACATGTGTTAATGCAATATTGACATATAAATGTTCATTAAAATGATATTTTCATTGTAAATTACACCTTTTGCCAATATAAGCAAAGAACTTGTGCATTTACCTGGTAATCAGTATTATCTGGAAATAATATTGATATTTTGCTTTATGTTTATATACATTTATTCTATATTCCATCACTTATTATGTATATTTTTGTGTTGATTTGTTTTAAGGTGTATGTATTTGGTAAAAAAGCAAAACAAAATAAAACAAAAGAACAAACCAAATAGAAGACAGTAAAACATTATCTTTCCTTCCCTTCCTGAAGTCAAGGAATTTCATACCCCCTAAACACATCTTTTATTTCTGGGTTCTATTCTTCAATCTTATTATGGATGTCACTTTTGGTTTTAATCCAGATTTTTATTGTAAGATATTTTTATACTACATGAGTCTCCTAAATAATGATGAATAATAATTAATCAAATTACTGTTGATTAATTAATTAAACAACTACTCAGACACTGTATAAAGGACTGGACAAGTATCTGTGAAGTAGATACACACTGTCCCTGATCATATTCTGAACTTGATAATTCAGTAGGTGATAGAGACAAGTAAGCAGACAATGATAGTATTTCAGCCAGTATCCTGAGTGCCGTGATTGAGGGATGTTATGAAGGTGCTGTAGGGGGGACTTAGGAGGGATTCTACCCTGCTTTGGTGAGTCAAAAAAGACATTTTTAATACTCATAACTTTTAATTAGAAGACAAGATGACTTCACATGTTTTTTAGTTTCCTTTACTTAGAAACTAAGAAATCCTCCAGATTTCTTCTGAATTCTTTGTTCATGAGTAAATCTATAGAAACGGTGGAAGGTTTGGAACATTTTTATGAGGCCCTACTATTTTATAGCCATTGTGCCAAGTGTTTTACATTAGTCATTATCTTTCAAATCCCCTAACAACCCTATCTGCCCATTTCACAGATGAAAAAATGGAGATTCAGAAAGGCTAGGTAATTTGCCTCTGGTTGCATGACTTGACAATGATTCCCATCCAAGCCTGGCCAGCCTGAGTGCCCTTGATCTTTGCATCCTAAAATGCTCAGACTGAGAGTTTGAGTCTTGGGGGGTTCCCATTTTTGAAAGAGAGCACCCCCTACTTGGCTGCATCGATTATGGTATAGAAAGTCGTCTGTCTTCCTGGGAGGTGTATGGATGTGAAGGGGGAGGGTAACAAGATTCTTCCTGTATTCTTTTCTTTCTTTCTTTCTTTTTTTTTTTTTTTTTTGAGGTGGAGTCTCACTCTGTTACCTAGGCTAGAGTGGAGTGTAGTGGCGCGATCTCGGCTCACTACAACCTCTGCCTCCCAGGTACAAGCCATTCTCCTACGTCAGCCTCCCAAGTAGCTGGGACTACAGGCATGCACCACCACGCCCAGCTAATTTTTGTATTTTTAGTAGAGACGGGGTTTCATCATCTTGGCCAGGCTGGTCTTGAACTCCTGACCTCAAGTGATCCGCCCCCCTCAGCCTCCCAAAGTGCTGGGATTATAGGCGTGAACCACCGCATCCAGCCAATTCTTCCTATTTTCTATTGCCTGGGTCTCACTGAATTCATTACAAGAAAAACAGATTGTTGCCTTTTTTAAAAACTGAATTTCCCATTATTCTGAGAATTGGTGGGAGAGTTTCATTCCTTTCTTCCCCACTTTTCAGACTACTGACATTGGTTTGAAGTCATTCCTCTTTGGAATAATTTTCTTATTTGTTTCATTCTCAGATGCATTTTTGACTATGCATGGAAAAAGTATTTCCTTGAGACTCTTCACTGTGACTTCCGGTTGGGTTGGGGGAGACACTTTACATCATGTACTATTGCTCCCCACCTCCAATAGGAAGAAAAACAGGACCACAACAGAAATCTTCCCTTCTGGTTGCACAATGGCCTGGCTGACTTTTGTACATCTGCTCCACTCCTCGGTCCCCACCACCCCACCAGAAATTTTCCTTTGTGTTGCCACAGAACATTTCCTGTTCGTTCATTTCTTTGTCTTCAGAAAAGCTGGTTTTTAACCCTGCCTGGATACTACTCTTTCTTTTTCTTTCTTTCTTTCTTTCTTTCTTTTTTTTTTTTTCCTTTTGGAGACAGAGTCTTGCTCTGTCGCCCAGGCTGGAGTGCAGTGGCACGATCTTGGGTCACTGCAAGCTCCGCCTCCTGGGTTCAAGCCATTCTCCTGCCTTAGCCTCCAGAATAGCTGGGACTACAGGCGCCCGCCATCACGCCCAGCTAATTTTTTTTTTTTTTTTTTAAGTGGAGACGGGATTTCACCGTGTTAACCAGGATGGTCCCCATCTCCTGACCTTGTGATCCATCCGCCTCAGCCTCCCAAAGTGCTGGGATTGCAAGTGTGAGCCACCTAGCCCGGCCGGATACTACTCTTTCTTTGCTATTATTTCTGTTAACCTAACCTGATGGCTTACTAGTAATTATAATGAGTCCAACAGGGATTTCACCTTCCCTCCTTTGGTAAACATTACCCTGGGGATAAACATTGCACCTCTCTCTCTCCCTGTGCCTCTCTCCCTCCACTATAGACCAGTACCTTTGCCATGAGTTGATAGGCAGCAGTAGTGTCTTAGGAAGAATATGAGCATCCTACTTCCCCGGGCCCTTGCTCAAAAAGTCTTTCTAGGATAATTGACCTTTGAGTTCAGATCAGAGTTGAAGGGTGAATTGTGAAGACAAAAGGGCTAGGGAGTTGGGTGAGCAGCACAGGGCGGCAGGCAGGGAGCAATGGAGTGTATGTCAGACCAAGGCTGTTTTTGCCCCCACAGGGTTGTTGCTGGGACTCGTGAGGAATAGGGAACATTCATCTATGCAACGAGTACCCCTGTGCCTGGCACCTTTGTGTCCATAGGATAATTGTAATTTGTGTGAAATTTTACTCCTAGAATTTCTGAAATGAAAGACTCTCTTTTCGGAGGAATCGTCCATTCACTCGTTTAACAAACCTTCATCCGATGCCTGTCACAGACCCTCCAGAGTCAGGCTTGGCTATGACAGGAGGCCTGGCTTTTGTCGTCTGGGGCTGAGATTCCACTGTGTAGCAATTTGCTCCTCATATACTGACAGCCTTGCCTACACGGCAGGGGAGGCTTGTTGATCAGAAGCAAGAATCTTCAATTCCTTTTACCAGAGACCCTGTGGTTGAAACAATCACTGGGGCAGTCCCGAAGGAGTAGGCTGCCCAGCCGGGTCATGCCTTGACCTGGTTGGGTAGATTCCATTGCTGCCCCTGGAGAAGAGTGAACCCAAAGGGCTGTTTCTTCAGAGGCTGTACTCTAAGGCGGCGCGGGGAACAGGTGACAACTAACAAATGCACTAAAGGGTCGCAGGTGCTACAATGAAGGCTGTGGAGAGTGAGTGAGGCACAAAGGTAGGAGGGCAGGGCAGGTCTGTCTGGAATGACCAGGAAGGTAGCACCTTTTAGGCACTTAAACTTTACCCCAATCTAATGTCATGTCACTATCATGTCTCTATTCAGGTAGAGCAGAGATCATAACTTTGTACATTAGTTCATCACGTGCAGGCACCTTTCGGATCCATTTTTCTCATTTGAATGATTACAGTAGGCATTTTACAGATGGTGAAGCAGACACTGAGATGTCAGGTAATGTGCTGAGATCTGCACAGCCAGAACACAGCAGAGATGGGACTGAAGTGCAAGGCTTCTGACTGCCAGCCTTATCTTTTTGACCACTTGAAGGATGAAGTGCTTTTGATTTGGGGGCTTGCTCTGCCCATGATGGTTATTTCATTTATCCCTGCCTTTTCCAATCCAGGCACCGTGCTTGGCTCTGCAGACACAGTTAGACTTCACTCATGTGGTTGGGGCCTCAAGGGGTTGGCACACTCATCAACAACCACCCTATACAGAGGGCTCCATGCTGTGAGGAGGGTATGCAGGCTGCTGGAGGACTGCAGCAGGCAAGGATCAAAGGGGGCAACTGCCAGCTGCATGATGGCGGGGCTGAGCTCTTCCCCTGGGCTCCATGAATCACTGGGCAGAAGCACAGTATCTTCTGGGTATCAGATCTCCCCTCAGCTTCAGTCCTTCCTCAAACCCATCCTATTCCCACTGGGCAGTAGGTGTCCATGCTGCTCACAGCCACTCTCTGCCCAGGTCCTCTGAGGCTGCCCCTTGAGTCTCTATTCTGGTAGAAAACACTGTCTAAAGAGTATCCAAAATTTCAAAATCTGACCCTGGGCAAGGTACTCAACCACTCTACACTTCTGTGTCCTCTCTATAAGGAAATATTACCAGCATCTCATGTGCCTAAATGCATGAAAACACATAAAAGGCATAGCCCAGGGGCTAGCATATAGCTATCCCCAGAAAGAAGATAAAGCATTAATGAGAGGTCCTGAGAATCACTTAAGGAACCTGTTAAATATGCAAGTTTCCAGGCCCATTCTTAAGGACTCTAAGTTATAATAGTTAATAATTACCTGGGTCTTACTATGTCCCAGGAGGGCATTGTTTCTAAGTAGTTTTCACAATTTAACTCAGTCACTCTTCCCAACAACCCTACAAGGTAGGTAGGATAATGAGACTCATTTTACATGCCAGAAAATAGAGGCTCAACTAGATGAGGCAATTTGTCTGAGTCCACACAGCTAGAAAAAGGTGGTATCAGGATTTGAAGTCAGTTGGTCTGACTCCAGGGCCTATGTGCTGACCCTCCGCACTGCACTGCTTATGAGCGCCCAGTGATCTGGGGCTGAGGGGTCTGCATTTGTCCCCACAAGTGCCTGGCAACAGTTAACACAGAGGCTTCTGAGTGGAAGTTGAGAGCTCCATTTGGCCTTACCTGGAGCTTGCAGACATCTTTTCTTCCTACACCCTTTCCTGTGCTTCTGCCCCATTTTGTGGTGTAGTCTTTGGGGTTTCTAGCTGATCAGTTCCATCCTGGTATTTCCCTTTGGAGTGAAATCCTTTCTGTTTACCTGTGGAAGGATCCTACCTTGTACACCTGAGCGAGAAGTCAGGAGGGAGGGTGGAGGGCCCCCTAAAGTCTCTCCATCCCAGAGAACTGCTTCTTGATGGAAGAAGCTGGACTTTCTTCTGAGAGCGACTCTTGTAGGATTGTGACCAAAGTGTTATTTGTGGATTTATTTTCCTGGGATACACTAGGATACCCTTTGCTCTTGGGGCTTGGCTTATATACATATACATCCCAGGTAGGGAATGAAAGAGGGTTTCAGAGTGCTGCCAAATCCCTTGGAAACCTGAATTTAGACACAACTGAGAAAGGTTGATAAAAGTCCTCTGTCTGATTATATCTCTGCCCCATTTAAAGTCTATTAATAGTTTCTGATTGCCTTGGGGTAGAGTCCGAAAGTCTTAAGGAGACCTCTAGAGTTCTACATAAATTGGCTGTACCTACTTCTTCAGCTTTCATTTGTTCATTCTCTGCTTATTCAAGTTCCTCTGGTCACACTCACCTTCTTTCTAGTCCTGGGAGGTGCTGGGCTCCTTCTTACCGCAGGGTCTTTGTGTACCAGCTTACTTCCCCTCTAGGTCTTGGTGCAAACATCACCCAGGACAGTGTCTCCTAACCTTCCAGGACAGGATGGTCCCCCTGTCACAGCATCCCACACTTTTGCTATGCAGCACTTAGCACACTGTTATGTGGGTAATTATTTGTTTGACATCTGACTTCCCCCATTAGATAGTCAGTTCTATGAGGGCACGACCTACCTCTGCCTCACAGAATTCTGTATTTCCAGTGCTTAGCTTGGTGCTGTGCACAGCATGGGTGCTCAGAGAATATCTGTGGAATGTATGAGTCACCAGGAGGTCAGGGGGCCTGGAGGTTCTTCAGAGCTTGGTGAAAGGGACTGAGAGGGCAGCTGGAGGCATGTGATGTTCTGATGCTGCTGTGGAGGCTTGCTTCCAGGGATCTTCAATAATTTCCTCAAAAAGAACTACACAGAAGCATAACAGTGGGGGCAGGGGAAAACCTGGGAACTAGGAAACCAGCCCCCTTCCAAGAATGTATTTTTATAAGAAGGTTTCAGAACAGCAAAAGTCTATCCCAAGAAAGAGAAATTTACTTCTCAGTAGAACTAGGTACCCTGCTGGTACTTGTTATACTGTGATGGCCAGGGCTGCAAGAAAACTTAGACATGTCTAATTTCCACAGATGTTGAGCCCAAAATTCAGAGAGGCAAAGCAGTTCATCCAAGGGTACACAGCTAGCTGTGAACCACAACCAGATCTCCCGGCTTCCAGACCAATTCTCATTTCATTACAACACGCTGCACTTTGATTTAGGGCCACTGTTGGAGGTGAAAAGAAATCATTAGAAAATGAATGTTTCCTGAAATATCACCTGCAATTTATTGCACTCAGAATTTCACACTGATAAATAACCTCTTTCTCATTAACATGCAGGCTTCCTACAATTAGCACTCTCATTTGCACTATGTAAACAGCTTCTAACTGTGCCTTTTACCTCTTTGTTCAAACAAAGATTTCTGTTAGCAAAGAAACAAGAAGGAAATTAGTAGCAGGTGAGAGCTTATTTTTAATTATATTGAGATTGACTGTTGTTCTCCAAATCTTCTCTAATTCTCCCAAGATATTTATTTGCAGACCCGAGTTTTCAATCTATTAAAGCAGCAGTCATTTCTGATCTTTATTTACTAAATGAAAATACAAATGGCAGCAGTGGATTTCTGGCTTGGTGCCAAGGGAAGCGGTGTTGGGGGATGGTGCTGGATCAAGTGTGGATCTGAGAAGCCTAGTAATCAAGGTGAAGTATTAAACTTAGAAGATGTTGAAGAGCAACAATGTTGGCATATGATGAGCTTAGAGTCTCCAAATCAAAGCTTTCTCAGTGATAACTACCAACTTCTACCTGTAGTGAAGTTTAGGTTCTTTAGCAGAAAGATTTTAGTTTGTCTCCAAGGATGAGAAACTTTTTGCCTGTCAGTGATGAAGGGACTGGCTTGGAGCATCTTTTGGTCAGAACATTTCTAAGATTATCTATTGCAACTTCTCACCAAGGGCAAGGATCCATTTCGAAAAATCTGACAACTGATACTCTAGCAGCTCACCGTTTCGCTTGTTAATGTCCTCCTTTCTGAAATTCCTGTACCCCTGAATTGACATCTTGTCTCCAGCAATGTTGGTTCACATACTGGGAGATCCACATTGAAGGAAACCTTTCCCCCTTTTACATGACAATCCTATGTCATCATCTGCATCGGAAGACAGGGCTATATCCCTTGAGTCTGCTCTAGTCTATGTGTGCAAAGTTCCTTTAACTACTTTTAATGTGACATGGTTTCCAGGCCCCTATGACTCTACTTGGCTTCTTTTGGACACACTGCAGGTCTGAAAGCCCTCCTGCAGTAAGCTGTCAAGAATCGAATACAATGCTTCAAGTACTGTCTGATCAGTACAAAATCAAGGTAAACCTGAACACTATCTTCTTCCCAGCTGGGGAGCCCACCCTGCCCACTGTTTTCCTGTAAGATTTCCCCTATTTAGGGAACAAAATATAACACTCTAGACTCAGTAAAAAAAATCTACCTCTTTTCCCTAGGAACAGGAAAGCCAACTTAGATGATGGATTGGTTATCACATTTGAATATATTTTATTTAGTTTTTCTGAGCTATTTCCATTAGTTGTTAAACGATTTGCATTTTAGAAAACGTTTCATTCTACAAAGCACTTTCACAGTAACTGCAAAAGAAAGACAAGGTTAAGGTTGTCAACCTCATTTCACAAATGAGGAAACTAGACCTCAGGAGGTAATGACTTATCTAATGCCATAGAGAGTTAGGGTTCAAACCCTAGTTCTCTGGCTGAAGGTCCAGGCCTGTTTTCACTATACCAGAGAGATATACCACTATATCTCTCCTTAACAGATAATTGAATTGAGAGGGAAATACTTCATTTCTGGGTTAGCTGAACAAGGCCCCAATTCTTCCACTCTGTCAAGTTTAGCATCCCTTCTGGGTTCTTCATCTTATGTCATTTGTCCAATGAGGCAGGTTGATGGGAGCCCCATCATTGGTGTGGAGCTGTGAAATGCAAGATTCACCCACATTTGTAAGTTGAACAGAGAGGGTGATCTTCTGAGGTTTCAGGAAGAGCTTGAATTTGAATTATTCATATTGCACTGATTTGGAATTTGTGCTCTGGCTACTTCTAGTGACTTAATCAGAGGTTACGTTTTTAAAAAATGCTTAATGAAAGGACCCAATAATAGAAAGAGAAACAAGTATACTTAGAAATCTAAGCCAGGAAGAGTTACTATTAGCTTTTGGTTTCCTGGTGTTCAAGGCAAGAATGGAAACATAATAGGTTACCTATCTCTCCTTTTCTTATAAAAGGAAGCAAACAATTAGAAGTGACACCAACACCAATTGGAATTTATCACTTTCATGATTATTTCGTTTTTCACTTTCATGATTATATAAACAATTCTGAACAGCATAATGATCCATGACTTCCATCACATTTTCCAAACTGTTGGAGATTTCATTCAGAAGGTCTGGACTGTGTTCTGAGAACCTGCACTTTGAAACTGCTCCCCAGATGCTTTTAGTGATCAACCAGATTAGGGAACTACTGTATTAGAACAACACCTAGGGACGCTTGTTAAAAATGCAGATTTCTGGCTCTGCCCCAGAGGTCCACGTGCCTGGGATTCTTAGCCTGGCTGGGAGTTTGATCAGAGCAGTGGCTTGTTAGCTAGTAATTGGAGCTCTCAGGTAAGGGCTAGGAGGCAGTAGATGTTCTTCATAAAGGCAAGGAGCAGTAACGATGTTTTCATCTGACATTTAGAGATGTGGATTTGTAATCTCACCAAGACAGAGGATCACTCCTCCTTTACATGGGCCAGCCAGGGTTACCAATATTTAGGTAATAGTTTTGATTCTGATCAGTTGCTCAAGGCATTTGCAGCCCAAGGGGTTGACAGCACAAGGCAAAAAGAAACACTTTTGTCCAGGAAGATTTTGAAGGAGAGTCTTGTCAATCATCTGACTGCTGACAAAAAAAGTTGAACATGGTTTCAGTGCAATGTCTGATTCTGTGTAATACTGCAGTTATAAGGTCCCTCTGTACAGCTCAATGTACCTCCACATAATTCAATAAATTCACTCGTTAAGAGTTATTTAATATTGTGCATCTGAATGCTGAAGAGTGTCTGCACATTAGAATTAATGTCAGTCTTAGACATGATAAATATGATTCTAGTGGCTCCTCTGAGAAGCTTCACTAGGGTACCATTTTATTGTCTGCTGTCTCAAAGGCTTAAATCTCTTTTTCTGCCTTCAGTTCATAGGATGAAAACATGTGAAATCACTAGGATTTATATAGGCAGATTTGGCAGCTCTTTCATTTTTTACTTGGACTGTCAGATATAAATCAACGTTACAGCACTCTTTCCAAGAATGTGTTAGAATGTGCATGTGTTTGGGGAGCAGACATGGTATTTCTATTATAATTTTGTTTGTTAGGTGTGATCTGAATTGTTTGGCTTTGTTTTATAACATTTACAATTTGTGGTTATTTAATTGGTTCTCCTCCGTTATCCCTACAAGTGACTGTCAGGTTCTTTTTTTGCCCCCATGACTTTACTCCTGCCCAGAACATCCCCCATCCCTCACTTGTCTTTAGAAACCTAACTCTGGTACCACTTTCTTGATAAAACCTTTGCTGATAGCTCTACTCCATATCCATATTTCCTTAAACGACTTCAAAATTTGTTGCCAGGACCTTATACTTAACATTTTACTGTGGATTTTCTAGTTATTAACATCTGTACCATTCAATCTAACTCTTTATTTTAAACTGTTCTGTTGGCCAACAGTTTCCCATGTGTATCTTATTTTCCAATGAGATTTGTAGCTAAAATTCCCGTATGTATCTTATTTTTCCAGTGAGATTTGCAGCTCAGAGTCCACATTTTATGTGTCTCGTTTACACTACTCCCTCCTGATAGTGGGTACCCAGGGCTTGGTGCCTGTAGATGTTCAGTGTATGACTGATTATTTTACTCCCTCACTACATTTTATAGAGACATCTCTTCGCAAAATCAATTTAAGGAGCTGCAAAGATCATTTGATTGTAAACTCTATGAAGGCAAGAACCATGCCCTAGTTATCACTACATCTCCAGTGCCTTGAACAGTTGTCGAATTAACTTGCTGCATAACTTCTTTTACCTAAACCCAATCTTATTGGAACACATGTCACATAAATCATATCTGTAGAGATGGAAAGCAAGGTATTTATTTCTGGAAAAGGAAAAGATTCTGGAGTTAGGGCTTATTCTTTTCACTCTTAAGCCCATCCCTCCTCCCTGTCACATCTTAAAATGAACACAACAAAAGAGTTCAAAGGGGAAGCTCTGCTTCTGTGCTTTTCTGGGGGCGGTATCTTCTTTCTTGAAGAAGTTCTCAACAAGTTATTTGATTTTTAAGATATCCGCAATCATTCAGACTTGCTTGAACCTCAAATAATTTTAAATCCTTTTATGTCCTCCCTATATCTAGAGCCCACATGAAACATTCCAACCTACATAGATTTCATTTACCAGAGAAGGTAAAATCAAATCCCTGTTATGAATATCCTAAATATGGAGGAAGAATTATGTAAACATCTTGCCCTTCAACTTTTGATGGGAGAAGGGGAGTAGGGACAAAAACTTAAAAACCTTCCACTCTTGAGTTTCCATATTAGACATGCAGGTTTATTATAAGAAATATTGGAATGTCCCTTCATCAAGCACTCAGTCACCCAGCTTCCATTTCTTCAATACACATTTCCTGTCCAGTCATAAGAAGCAGTTCAAGAGAACTGCTAAAGTCTGATGACCCCACTTATCTGTTTATTTGGCTCATTTTGTTTTCCAACAAAGATTTGGTTGGGTCAGCTTGCCAAGTTTTCCTCAGTAAAGAGCTGTCTGTTGGGTAGTTGGTCTTTATGAGTCCAGCTCATGGAAGATCCTTAGCAATAACTCGTTTTCATTCCAACCAACTGTGTGAGGGTAGAAGTATTGGTTTCACTTCAAGTGTATTGGGAGGGGAATAGCAAGAGAAAGCAGGAATAGGGTAGAAGTATTGGTTTCACTTCAAGTGTATTGGGAGGAGAATAGCAAGAGAAAGGTTGGGGTTGTTTCCCTTGGAAGGAGTTTGGCAGATGCTTAAGGCCTCATGGATTGTCATTACAACCATTCAGTCCAAGACCTACTGGAGAATTGAGGGCAAAAGTGGCAGGGCTGAGATGGCAAGAGGCAGGCAGAGCAATGGCCAGTGTGCAGGTAGGAAGCCAAGGAAGACTCAGTCAGGGCTTCCTGCAATAGGCCTAGGAGTTATTCAGCGAAGGAATGAAGGATTCTCTTTATCAGTAAGCAACCCTATTCCACCTTTCCCACCATTTAGGGGTGATTCACAGATGATTTCATTCCAAATCAAAGAACCAAAGTTTATTTGTTAGAATGTTATATTTCTGTTTGTTGATGTGTCATTGACCCACTCTCTGAGGTTTATAACCAGTTGACGTTAATGACAAGGATGAATACAGAGCTGAAACTATGACCTGTGAGATACTGTTAAAAGTCCTCTTCATCTTAAAATATATGAAGGCCATTATGGAGAAGAGGAGTTGGATTTATTCCACAATAGTTAAGAACTGAGTGGTGGAAGATGCGGGGAGGCAGATTTGGACTCAATTAAAAAAAAAAAAAAAAAAACCCTGCAATTAAATTTGTTCAAAGATGACTTAGCTGCCCCAAGAAACAGAGAGTTCCTTTTTCCTAGAAGTGTTTGGACAAAGACTAGTGGCTGCTCATTAGGGACGCTCGGGAGGAAATTCTCTTTAAAAAGTAACAATATAGAAGATTGAAGCGTTTAACTTTGTCTTTGGTTTGTACTGCAAAGGCTTAATGAATGATGATGACAAGAGCAGGGATAGACCTTTCCCCTTTCTGGGCCTCAATTTCCTTCCTTTCAAAACAAGAAGGCTGGGCCAGGGACTCTGGAAGGTCGGGTGGGCTCTGCCACTCTGTGCAATCACTAGCAATCCAGGTAATTTACCATTCCTAGTTTTGTGCTCATGTTGCTAAGAGCATATCCAGGTGCTGTGTCAGGTTCTTTGGGTACCTTAATTCGTGTCCTTAGGGAGAAGGGAGGGAGAAAGTTCAGCCTTGGTTCCCATGACCTCATATGCCATATATCAAAGGCTTTGGAGGTTTTCTTGGCTGCCTGACAATTTTCTTGGCCGTTTCACGTCCCAGCCTTGTCTGTTTGCACAAGGGGCCTCAGCAAAGCCCCAAGAGACTTGGTTGCCCAGCACAAGGAAATTTAAGGCTTTCAAGAAGCAGTTGATGTTCTAATAGCACTGGGATTTTAGCTCTGATCATGTGAACATGTTCCCAAATTGGAACTTACAAGAACTCCCTTACCTAGTCCTAGAATCAAGAGTTAGGAATGGATGAAAAAGAAGATATACTCTCTTATCTTCAAATTTCAGAACTGGTGGATAACTAGAGCACACATATACTTCTTCTTATTATTATTATTGCTATTATTATTATTATTTTAGTTTCTGTAGTAGGGATCCCAAAATGTCAACTACAAAAATCGAAGATGAGGGAAAGATACGTTTCTTAATCATTCATTCAGTTAATCAATATTTGAGTGCTGAACATGGGGCAGTCATTGAGATAATGTATTGGTTTGCTAGGGCTGCCATAGAAAATAACAAAGATCAGATAGCTTAAACAATAGAAGTGTATTTTCTCACAGTTTTAGAGGCTAGAAGTCTAAGATCCAGGTGTCAGTAGGTTTGGTTTCTTCTAAGCCTCTTCACTTGGCTTTGCAGATAATAACTTCTTGCTGTCCTCACAAGGTCACCCCTCAGTCTGCATCTGTGTGTGCTGTAATCTCTTCTTCTTACAAAAACACCAGTCATATTGGATCAGGGCCAACTCTTGTGACCCTATTTTATCTTAATTACCTCTTTAAAGGCCTTATCTCCAAATACAGTCATATTCTGAGGTGCAAGGGGGTAAGGACTTCAACATATACATTTTGGGAGGCAGATAGTTCAGCCCAAAACAAGTACTAAATTGTGACTTAGAGGTAGATATAATAATGATGAAATAATGTTTCAGCTGACAAGGAACTCAGTATGATTTCACTGCCTAATGTTATGGCAATCTCAAGTTGTGTGACCAGAAATATGGCACAGTATATGTTCCTCTAATCAGTTTCCATTTACTTGACTTATTAGATTGACATATACTCTTACTTAAGTTATGCCAACCAATGCCCATGGCACGCTGAATGCTGGCAACCAGTGGGTTTGGGCATCTGTGCCCACCCTGGGTGAGTCCCTGCTCACCAAGAATCACTTGTGTTCATTCACAAATATGGAAATGCCAATTATACTTGTTATCGTAACTGTAGAATTTAACTATATACTATCTAAATAAATGAAATACGAGTGCAAAAGAGAATCATTTCTATGAAAACTAAGTTGAATGTCTTAGAAACACTTGATAATGGTGAGTCACTAAAAGAATTGGTGTCAACTGGGTATGGAACAGACATGATCCAAATCCTGGCTCTGCTCCTTTCTAGGTGGTAATTTTGAGCACATTACTTTATTCCTACAGAACAGCAACATAATGACTGAAAGCAAGGACTCAGCCAACTATAAAAGACTAAAAGGATTCTGGACTTAGGCTGTTTCTCAAGTATAATGTCTTTAAATTCTTATCTTAGGCTTAGTCCCTAAACCGTAAACTCTATGAGGGCAGCAACTAGGTCCATTTTTTCTCACCATATCTAATGAATTACACAATGCCTGGTATATTGTAGGTGCTCAATAAGTAATCAATTAGTAAAAGACCTGCATTAATATTGTGGTACATTTCCTCTAGTGTTTATTCTATGTGCAATATATATGTATACATGAATATATGTATACATATAATATATATTGTATATTTATGTATATACAGTCATGCATGGCTTAACAGTAGGGACACGTTCTGAGAAATGTGTCTCTGGGCAATTCTGTCATTGTGTGACCATCATAGAGTATACTTACACTAGATGGTATAGCCTATTACACACCTAACATTGCTCCTAGGCTACAAACCTGGATAGCATGTTACTGAATGGAATACTGTAGGCAACTGCAGCGCCATAGTAAGTATTTGTATTCTAAACATAGAAAAGGTATGGTAAAAATACTGTATAAAAGATTAAAAAATGATACACTTCTACAGGGCACTTACCATGAATGGAGCTTGCATGAGTGGTGAGTGAATGTGAAGTCCTAGGACATCACCATACACTAGTGTAGACTTTATAAACACTGTACACTTAGGCTAAGTACGCTTGCACTAAATTCATATTTTTAAATGGTCTTTCTTCAGTAATAAATTAACCTTAGCTTAGTGTAATTTTTTACTTTATAAACTTTGTAATTTGCTTAAACTTGTGACTCTTTTGAAATAACAGCTTAAAACACAAACACATGTACAGTTGTATAAAAATTTCCTTTCTTTATATCCTTATTCTATAAGCTTTTTTATTGAAAATATTTTTTGGTTTTTACTTTTTATACTCTTTTGTTAAAAACTAAAATACAAGTACTCACATTAGCTTAGATCTACACAGGGTCAGGATAATTGAGACATGACTGGGCGATAGGAATTTTTAAGCTCCATTATAATCCTGTGGGACTATTGTCGTATATGCGATCCATTGTTGACCAAAACATTTTTACGCAATGCATGACTGTGTATTCATGTACGTATATGTTAACTTTTTTAGAAAACATTAATTTTTTCTCCTCTACTTTTTTCACTTAACCTGACTACATCCCAAACATTTCCCCATCAGTAGAAACTCTTTTTATTTTATTTTTTTTGAGATGGAGTTTCACTCTTGTTGCCCAGCCTGGAGTGCAATGGCGCAATCTCTACTCACTGCAACCTCCACCTCCCAGGTTCAAGCGATTCTCCTGCCTCAGCCTCCCGAGTAGCTGGGATTACAGGCATGCGCCACCATGACTGGCTAAATTTTTTTGTATTTTTAGTAGAGATGAGGTTTCACCATATTGGTCAGGCTGGTCGTGAACTCTTGACCTCAGGTGATCCACCCGCCTCAGCCTCCCAAAGTGCTGGGATTACAGGCATGAGCCACTGCACCCGGCCAGAAATTCTTAAGAAAAGATTTTATTTTGGAATTATAGCTGGTACTTGGGGAAGTGTGCACAATTTACCACCTGTTTCCTTTAACTTGAAGATTCTAAGACATCTTGGTGTGGCTAAGGAGATGCTGTGCCTGTTAATGACATCCTTTGTATGTGCTGTTGCAGAACACAGGTTGTAACTGCTGCTTCATGAGCTAAAACAGCTTCCAAAAATCAGATTCATTTCTTCAACCCCAAAGGTTTCTTAGGAAGCCAGAAACTGGAACACTAAAAAATTTCTACTAAATTCTTACTAGATTCTTACTAGGATATTAAATAATTCTTAATTCTTGTAATGTCTATCTTCAGGTTTTCTTCACTAAGTGGTTTACACGCACCAGAAACTCAGCATGACTAAAATTACTTCTCCTGTAGTGTTACCCAAATCATTTAAGAGCATCATCTTTGCCTTAATCACTCAAGTTAGAAACTTTGGGGTTTTCTTGAGCTTGTCCCTCTCCTGCACGTTGGATAAGTCCTGCCAATGCCATCTCCAGAAATTGTCTTGAATACCCCTCACCCTCCATTATCAGTTTACTGTGACCCTTTTCTTACTCAGACCTTCCTCATGCCTCCTGGGACTATTGCAGCATCCTCCTAATAGGTTTCGTTATTTTCTGCCTCGCTCCATCTGATTTGTTCTGTACATTCTAGTTAGTTTTTTTCTCCTCAGTGCAGACTTAAACATATTGCATTTTGATTTCCTGCTCAAAATGCTTTTGAGGGCATCCCTTGACATAGACTGAGTTCTCACTCATTACTATGGCATTTAGAGCACTTTACTTCAACCTACATTTGCAGTCTCTTTTTGTGGTATAAAATATTTTATAATAAATTTTTAGAAAGAGTATTGTCTTTATTACAGACAGACAGGCACCAAACCCTGGCTCTGCGCCTTTCAGCTGGTAACTTCGAGCATGTTACTCTGCCTCAGCAGCAATAACATCATGGTTGAGAGCAAGGATCCAAGAGTCCCTCCACCTGATGTCACCTCTGATTGGTGATAAAACCCTGCGTAAATGACTTAAGCACTCTGGGCCTCAGGTTCCTCATCTTAAAAATGGTCTTTGGATCTGTATAGTTGAACTGTTATGCAGATTAAATGAATCAATTCATGTAGAATGTTTACAACAGTGCCTAATATATAGTACATGCTAAATAGGTGTTTGCTCTTATTATATGAGAACTGCTTACGAGACCTGCTTTCCACATCTGTAAAATGGGGGTAATATTACCCACTTATCACACAGAGGTATTTTGTAGTTAAGTAAAATGACATGAGATCATCCACGTGAAAGCACCTAGAATAACTTCTGGTGCAGATTAGATATTCAGCTCTTTCCATTACCCAGATTTCAACTTAAAACTTATTTCTGCCTCTTGGGAGCTTCTATAGCCATTTGTTTGTAGCATAAATACAGCATCAAGTCACTCTATATTATAATTATATATATACACACACATTCTCTATATATAGAATGCATATGTACACATGTGTGTACATATATATATTTGTATATACATGTACTTTAAAAAAATTGTTAGCTTCTTCTTGAGGGAGGGGGATATGAATTATTTACTTCCAGATCACTAACTCATGACTCAGTGACTTTGAGTGTGTTACTCTGCCCCAGTAGCAGTAACATAATGGTTGAGAGCATTCTGTTACTGCAACAGGTGCAGATGGGTGAGGCAGTAGGTAATTATTATGAATGCACCCTCTTGAGACAGACAAACACAGGTCTAAACCTCAGCCCTGTCCCTTACTAGTCACAGGATCTTGGGCAGGTTACTTGCCCTCTCTTGTGATACTACCCTCCACATAGGGCTTGATGAGGAGTGAACAAGATACTCAAAATGTAAAGCACAGTGACTTGATCATAATAAAATCTCCATAAATGTTGCCTGGTAATAATACTTTACAGATATTCGTTAACCTTAATTGTTTTCTTGGGAATGCGTAAGCTTCGATACTCTGACTCTGTTAAAAAAATTTTACAGTTCTTTTATTCCTTTAGATTATGATATGGATGGATGATGGAAGGAAAGATCTATGAATTTAATATTTGAGTTTCAGTTACTGGACTTTACTTCTTCCAGAAAGTCAGGCCAAAAGGTAAGGACTGAAATGGGAAGCTCTATAATGAAGGGCAGGGTGAAGGGGAACCTTCCTTATTTTCACTAATAAATAAGACAGAGAGGCCACCCTGTGATAAGGGAACAACCTTTTCTATCATGTCTTCGTTGAAATTGAAGAAACGAAATGAGCACTGACGGAGAAGGGTGATGTCACCCTGTCATCTGCTGTCCCTGAAATACCACTTCCTCTTGGTGGGAGCATGACGAGACAGCACAGAAACACAGTTTGGTCACTCTCGGAGGGACTGTCAGCTCTTCAGATGCTCACATGCAATGAAAGGGTGTCACTGACGAACCTAGCTACCTAATCCTAGAGGAAAAATAGAAGACATAACATACAGAAATACATAAGACAACAGAAGAGGGCTGTTATTTGCAGACAAATACTCTAAAAGGTATTTAATAGTATGCCCTCAGCCCCATCACCGCCACACACAGATACTACAATCCAATTTTACAAAAATAAATTTTGTGTGTCAGATTTGTGCTAGGCATTGTTTTAGATGCTGTAGGAAATCATGGTGGGGCAAAGGCAAAGATTTGTCTGACCTAGTAATGCCCTCAAGAAAGTTTATATTCTAGTGGGAAGATAGAATTGTTCTAAGGTCATTGATAATCTATGAAATGATGCATAATAAACACATGAAGAGTAAGCAAAGAGCCATAGGACCCTGAGGAGGAAGACATCTCCCAGGTGAAGGGAATTAACCTTTGTTAATTTATATACAAAGTCTATGAAATCAGTATGTTGAAGAGATATCTGCACTTCCGTGTTCACTGCAGCACTCTTTACAATAGCCAAGCCATGGAGTCAACCTAAGTGTCCATCAATAGATGAATGGATAAAGAAAATGTGCTGTATATGCACAGTAGAATACTATTCAGCCTTAAAAAAGAAGGAAATGCTGTCATTTGTAACAAAATGAAATGAACCTGGAGGACATTATGTTGAGTGAAATAAGCCAGGCACAGAAAGACAAATACAATATGATCTCACTTATATGTGGAATCTACGAACGTCAAACTCAATAGAAACCAAGAGTAAAATGGTGGTTACCAGAGACTGGGGTTAGAGAGATTGAGGAAATGTTGGTCAAAGGGCACAGAATTTCAGTTAGACAGGAGGAATAAGTGTAAGAGATCTGTTGGGCGTCATGGTGACTATACTGTATACTGAAACATTGCTAACAGAGTAGATTTTGAGTATTCTCACCACAAAAGTAGATGAGGCAATATGTACGTTGATTAGTTTAATTTAGCCATTCCACAGTGTATACATATATCAAAACATGTTGCACACCATAAATATATGTATTTTTTACTTGTTAATTAAAAACTTCTTTAAAAACAGAAGCTACTATGTGGCACATGCTATGCTGGGAATTTTACCCATTTTTTTTTTCAACAGAAAAATTGAATGAGGTCAGTATTATTAACTCTTTTACAATGGGTTATTTGGAACCTCAAAGAGTTTAAGTAACTTGCCTGCGTCATGCATTACCAGTAGTCAAGGTAGCACCCAGCTCCAAGGCTGTCTGATGTCAGAGTCTTGGCAGTTTCCTCTCCACTAGAGATAATAGAAGGCAGCTTTTGATTGGGGCTTGAAAAATTTCAACAGGTGGAAAAAAGGACTGTAAAGCGGACATGCAGAGAAGGCTTGACACTCCAAGGAAAAGATGGTGTGTCACAGGATAACCCAACATGGTTTCATCCATATCATCCATGTTACCATTAAACAGATCACACACTCTTTCTACAAGACAGGCCCTGTACTTGTCCTTAAGAGATATGGGTGCATAGGACAGAAACCCATAACCTTGCACATATGAATCAAACTATATCCAAGGAATCATGCAGAATATGTAGTATATTCAATGCCTAATGTGGCATTGATGTGTTATGAATCATGGTTATTTTATCTAAAAGAGAATGACTGAGAATGTGAAGAGGTATGAGAAGGCACTGGCCTGGAATTTGGAGGATCTCAGGCTAGCCTTGACTACTATATCCTGACTTTGTGACTCTGGGCAAGTCACATCTATCCTCTGTTCTGAGTTTCTTCATGGGGGGAGTGAAGGTTTAATTTACATGATTTTGAACCTCTTCCTTCCAGCTCAAAGCAGACACCGAGGAGCTTTGTTAAATTAATTTTGTTCGAACAGGTCTTCTTTTGAGTATTCTCCCACATTTCTCCCCAAGATGGCTAATGCTGTTTAAACATTGATTGCACACCTCCACCCTACTTCAGAGGGGAGGGGAGCCAAGCAAAAGGGTCTCTCTGAGGAGGAAGGTGGAGTTGCCCACCTGCCCAGGGCAGTAAACATTCCTCCCTGGCTGTCAGTTGACTGTGGTTGGGGAAACCCAGCCTGGAAGATCTCTAAGGCTGTGTCTCCGTGCATGAAAATGACACTACAGCCCTGCATTATTCACTCAGCTACCAACTGTGTTTACAAAATAGGACTGGCAAGTTCTGGATAATTGGCCACTCCTGGCTAAAATTATAAAGTCACTATGTCATTGTGCTTCAGCACAGTGGAAACAACAAAAGGTAGAAAATGGATTCATTTGAGGCCAATTTTAAACATTTAGGTCACTTATTACCACTGAATCCCTAATTCTTTCTGTGTTCAAAATAAACATGGGCTTATTCTTGGATGGCTAAATACGCAACCTAAATGATCTCTTCTGAGGTACTCTGTTGGAAGGCTGGCTACCTTGGGCTTTTATTGAGCATTTAAAAGCCTTGAGTTTCATTCTTACTTCTGAAACTAACTCTCTGTGTCATTTCAGATAAGCCACTAACCTCTTTGTGCCAGTTTTTCTCACTGGCAAGATGAGGAACTTGGACAAGATCTGTAGTTTCTTTCACTAGCTTTAAAGACTTTCTTTTTTTTTTTTTTTTTTTTAACATTGATCCCACATTGGGAAACATTCTCATTCTCAAAAATTTACATTTATTAAGTAATAATTAATACTAGGAAAAACACTGCTGAAGTAATAATTGACGTTAGAAAAATGCGGCTTTTCCTAGTATTTTCATTGACCATAGATGTCTATAATTTCTAGTCGGAAGATCTGATCATAGTGAGGTACCCAGTATGACCACATTGAGATGATGTCATTCTAGACATAAAAGAAGACACGTTACATTTTTTCTCACCTGGGTTGGGAGGCTGACCACAGGAACACTTGTGATTTCTGGAAAGACGTGAAAGGTTGAGAAGAGCTGGAAGAACCAAATTGCCGAAAGCACAGGCAGACCTGGGTTTACAGTCTCATTTTACCATTTGGTAGCTATGTGACTTTGGGAAGATGACTTAACTTCTCTGAACCTCATCATTCTAATTTTTAAAGTAGAGATAATCATGACATTGTATCTACCCTGGCTATCTCACAAGTTTTTTTATAACAGCTAAATTAAATAATGCATTTGGAAAGTTGTTCAAAACTGCAAAACCTGAAACAAATGAAAGTTGTTACCCCTAGTGTTGTAAACATTCTCATTCCAAATATTATTAGAATATTAGATTGTAACTGACAACTCCTCAGACTCATATTCCACCATCCATCCTGTTAGATGTATGAAATAATTGGACTCTGCTTCTTTCCTTTATTCATAAAGTAATTTTTTTCTTATTATTATTACCATTGTGGTAAAATTCACATTAAACTTAACTGTTTTAAGAGGTAAAATGCAGAGCCATTAGTATAGTCACAGTGTTGTGCAACCATTACCACTATCTAGTTCCAGAATATTTTCATCACCCCAAACAAAATCCCATACCTATTAAGCAATTGCTCCTCATTCTACCCTCTCCTCCCCCTCCAGGCTCTGGCAAACCACCAATCGACTTTGTGTGTCTATGGATTTTCCTTTTCTGAGCATTTCATATAAATGGAATCATACAGAATGTGGGCCTTTTGTGTCTGGCTTCTTTCCCTTAGCATAATGTTTCCAACCTTCATCCATGTTGTAACATGTATAGAACTTTATTTCTTTTTAGAGCTGAGTAATATTCCATTGTATGAATATGCCACACAGAGTGGTTTTAACTTTTGTGGATTATTGCCTTGTTTGAAAATCTGGCCGGGCGCGGTGGCTCAAGCCTGTAATCCCAGCACTTTGGGAGGCCGAGACGGGCGGATCACGAGGTCAGGAGATCGAGACCATCCTGGCTAACACGGTGAAACCCCGTCTCTACTAAAAAAATACAAAAAATTAGCCGGGCGAGATGGCGGGCGCCTGTAGTCCCAGCTACTCGGGAGGCTGAGGCGAGAGAATGGCGTAAACCCGGGAGGCGGAGCTTGCAGTGAGCTGAGATCCGGCCACTGCACTCCAGCCTGGGCGGCAGAGCGAGACTCCGTCTCAAAAAAAAAAAAAAAAAAAAAAAAGAAAATCTGATGACACACACAAATACATTCTTCTCTCCATAAAACTGCATGTAATTTCAAGGCATTAAAAGGTACCCCCAAGTCCATTAATGTACCCCAGATTAAGATCTCCTGCTCAAATAAGAGAGCTTTTCCTGAATTCTCCTATTCATTCATTCACTCACTCACTCATTCATTCATTCATTCTAACTATTCATTTATAATTACCAATTGTATGTAAAGTGCTTTTCTATGGTGGAAGGCATGAGAATAAAAGTGAGAAAAAAGTGGATACTCATGGAGCTTACTTTCTAGTGGTGAGAGACAGGAAGCAAATAAATTCAATCTGATTATTATTCCAGAAGAGGAATAATACTAAATGATAGTTATTAATTACAGTAATAAGTATTATTATTCCAGAAGAGAAATAATCTAGCAGAGAAGTCTAGATAATGTTCCTTCTTCCTGTGATAGGGGCAATTCTATCTTTAAATTATGAAACAATTCAGGTGAACATGTGGATTTTCTGAAATTTTTCTTTCAGAAAGTCTACAGTTTGCTGTGTTTCACAGTAATCAAGAGCACAAGCTTGGGAGCCAGAGTCTAACTTTTCTATGAAATATCTGTTTCACCCCTACCCCAGAAAGTTAGTTAACCCTCTATATGGATTGTCACCTGTAAAATGGTAATAATAATCCTATATAATTTATCCTTCTTACAACAACTCTACTCAATGAAATAAAGTATGTAAAACACCTAAGGCACCTGAAATACAGATTTTGCATAAATGGGGGATCATTTGTTTTGTTTTTTTTTAATTTTTTTCTTTCTTTTTTTTTTTTTTATTATACTTTAAGTTCTAGGGTACATGTGCATAACCAAACAATTGCGGATTGCCATTCTCTCCTGAAGTAAAGCTCTTTTGCATGCTGCTTAACCATGGGGAAAAAGGAAGTGTTCTGTCACATGTGTTGTTTTAGTCAGAAAAAGAAGGAAGTGGGACGTGTCTTACAAGGCTGGAAGAGAAGGAGCTGGGCTGTTTCAGCCCCACCAATACATACTGGTTGATGTTTCATCTCTCTGTCCCTATTTTGAGAATCATTCTAGATTTTCCTGAGATTTGGATTCGTGATGTCGTGTTTCTGCCTTGAAGGCAGAATCTCCCTTACCCAGCCTCTTCCTTCTGTTTTCTTTTGGGTCTGTGCTTTGGAGAGTGCTTCCCTGGCCTTGTTTTCTCCTCTCCCTCCTCAGCCCTGTCACTCAATTCCCCTTATCCTGCTTTCTTTCTCTTCATAACATTTAACAGAATTTTTAATCTCTAGTGCATAGAACAGGGCTGGGCACTAGCAGACACTCAAGGAAATATTTATTGGACAGGTCAATTTATTGAAAATCTGTATTCACGAATTTTGGACTTCCTGCCCACTTGCTGTTAGGTGTGGCTCAATTACTCATTTTGACCAATGAGCTGTATTGAGTGGAAGTTACAATGTATCACTCTTAGGCAGATCCTTAATGAGCCAGGGCGAGCTATTGCTTCTCTTTCCTTCTGTTGTGTAGCAAACCATGTGTGAGATTGTGGCTGCACTGTCATCCCAAGTCCCAGAGTGACTACAATGAGTGGAGCCTCCCCTAATTTCTCTTGAAGGGCATGTTACATAAAAAAGAAATAAATCTTTACTGTTTTAAGCCACAGAGCCTTGTGGGTTATTTGTTACTGCAGCATAACCTAGATTTTCCTGACGGATACAAGTGCCAACCTTATAATTTAGTCTTCTTACTCTCTCTCCACCAAAGAGATCTGGTAACACTCAACCTCAAATAAAAAACCTATGATTAGAAAAAAATAGATGTGGCATCTTAGGTCACATCTACAACTAATTTATTCACAAGACATCTACGGAATGATCAGTGGTCAGTTCCTACTTCATGTACCACACTTTAGCACTGGAGAATGAGATGAAGTTTTGGAAATCATTTCCTTAAGGTAGCAGAGGTTTCTCCACATGAGACCTCCCTACCCCACCCCCATCCCCAGGCCCTGTGCTATTCGTTCTTCCTCAGCCTCCGCTGCAATGACTAAATCTGCACAGTCTCTGACCAACTTAACTCTTTTATGTTCATAAGATAGATAATTATCTCAATGCTCAATTTCAGATTAATTGAAGTGTTGGTGTAGTAGGAAAAAAATAAAAGATTTTGCATCAGAGAACTTTGGTTCAATCCATGAACCAAAAACCTCCATGATCTTGAGTAAATTGTTTAGTTTTTCTGAACCAAAGGACCCCAATTATAAAATTGGGATGACAATGTGAGTCTAATAAAAACCCTTGCAGATAGATGGGTTTTGGAATTCAGAATTTTTTTAGATTTTAGAAAGGTAATATGTTGCATATGATGCATAAATTGAAACAAAGCAAGCAAGACCTGGAAAGCCCTCCAAAAGGAAACACTTTCCTATTTCTGCAGCAAAATGTATCATATTCAAGTAAATGGGGTAAAGACTATGAAGAGGCTTTGTCATTATGTGAGTTTTCCCAGAACTTTTGGTTTTCAGAGTTTTAGAAAAAGATTATGAACAAGGTATTGCGGGCCTGTAGCTGTATTTTAGGTTGTTACTATTTCATTATTATGTTATTATTTTAAATAATATGGTATTATCTCATTTTTGATGCATATAAAATGAAATAAAATAATGTACATAACAATAAAATCATGTATATAAAAAGGATATTGTGTAGAATGTATATAAAAGGGACATTTGAACAATGTCACCATAAAAATGAGAATTGTTATATTCTCACAGCACAGAATTAGTAGTTCATTCAATAACGTTCCACATAACATTCAAAAATAACAATAATATGCAGTCAGTATCTACATGTTAGTCATTTCTCTAGGTGCTAGCACTTACGTTACCAATAAATCAAGGCTGTATTTCTTCTCATCAATCTCTTTCCCAGAAGATGCATGTGCTTCTGTGTAATCCTTTTGTCTTAGTCTGCTTGAGCGCTATAACAAAATACTTTAGACTGAGTAATTTGTAAATAACAGAAATTTATTGCTCACAGTTCTAGAGGTTAGGAAGTCCAAAATCAAGGTGTCAGCAGATTTGGTAGTGGTGAGGGCTCACAGATAGTGCCTTCTGGTTGCATCCTCACGTGGTGGAAGGCATGAACAATCTCCCTCAAGCGTCTTTTCTAAAAGCACCTATCCCATTCATGAGGACTCCATCCTCATGGCCTAATGACTTCCCAAGAGCCCCAGCTTTTAATACTATTGCATTGTGAATTAGGTTTCAACATATGAATTTGGAGAGAAACACAAACATTCAGACCACAGTAACTTTCCTACATGTGCGCACACACAGAGCCAGACTTTTGATAGTTTCTTATGCTTATTAAGATACTTTATTATTTGGGGCTTTAAAAAATATGTCAGATAAATTAAATTCTCTACTTTTCAGAACAAAGTCCTAGAAGGTCTTCTGGTGAGTCACATTCTGAGCAGGAAATCTGGCATTGAGGCATAATTAACATTCAGGTTGCCCCCAGTTTCTATGGAGATGAGTCTAGCCCCTCGGGGGAGTAGTGATGGATGTGTAATCTCCAAGATAAGTAACTGACAGGTAAGAAATGTTTCTTTCTCAGATGCATTAATTATTCACATTCATTATTCATCAAACACTGAGAATTTCTATTTGGAAATTGGACCAAATAGAGATATTCTCCCTGGTCCACCTCTGGTAATCAAATTCTTCCAGGGACTGCTGGGAGTTTGAATAGGTCTGCTGTTTGGTCTAGTTTAGTGGCAGGTGTTTGTTTAATGTCACCAGATGATGGAATAAAGACTAAACACCTTGTGGACTACAGAAGCAAAGACTATCATGGGCTTCATCCTCTCCAGGCACTGGTATTTCCTTCTTATTGTTTTCTCCTTCTAGAATGTAAGCTTAATAAGAACTCAGACCTGCCTGTCTTGTTCACCAATGTATCTCCAAGCTCCTATAACAGAGTATAGACACGTGATACATATTTTTTGAATGAACGAATGAGATTTGGGTCAGGGGATGGCAAAGTCCATCAGAGTGAATGCATATATGAACTGTCATATGGGAGATCCAGCCCTGGTTCTTTAATGGGAATTGCTGTCCACACCCTTCCCTGGCTAAGAGAAAACATACGAGGAGGCATAGAGAGAAGTAATTGGGGCAAGACCCTTAGTCCTTTCCATGATAGGCACCTCTTGGCACATCCTTTAAGTCAATTCTTATTGCAAACACTGCCTTTTTATCAGTGTATCTGAACGTAGACCTGTACTTTGCCTGATATATATCCCAGGACCACGGTCAGTCAAGAACTACTGATGGCCCCAACAAGCCAGGCTGTGAAACCACACACAGTGCCTAGTCTCAATATAGAGCCATGGCCCAAGGTCAATTCTCTAAGAATTAATTTGAAGAAACAAATTCACTGAATGCCTATTTGCCTAATGACCAATTTTCCAAAAACATGCTTTCTGTAATAGGATTGACTTAAAAAGTGGGCACCCATTGGGGTTCTATGGGATAGTTTCAAGGGCCTTTGAGTTTTCCAGTAGTGTCTTTTTTGCTCCATTAGTCTTAGCTTCATTAGAACCACCTCTTCATGGCAAGTCAAAGCTTCATGTTTTATAGGTTTTTGGATCTGCGACTTTTTGATATGAAGGTTTTTTTTTTTTTTTTTCAAATCAGGTATTGTGTATGTCTTAAATGTTGAGAATATTATAAAAGATAGAGCAGGTTTCTCTTGTCTAACACATTCTAAATCTAGTTTACTGCCTAAATACACGTTAACTGGTTCAAACAAATTAATATTTTGTTTTTGCTTTGAGCAAACCCAAAAGTATTTTAGGATCTAAATTATTAAATACAAAAGAAATGAATGTTCAGTCCCCCTGGACTAATAGGGCTAAGTGGCTAAAGTGATACAGTTGCAAGAAAGCCAAAAACTAATTGTGTTTCTTAGTAACACATCCTTTCATTCATTAATTAATTCAACATGTTGAGTCTCTTTCTGTTGCCAGGGTGTATTCTAGGTACTCAAAATGAAAGAAAAATAGGATATGTTTCTTACTTTAGAGACCATAGAAACTATTCTCCTATATTGAACCTTCTTGGTAAGAGGTAAGATTTATTCTCTTGAATTCATTTACTTTTTTTGGTGCTCATTCTTTTATCCCATTCTACTTTCTACTTTACAAGTATAACTTAAATGCCTTAACCATACTGATTTTTACCTTCATGGCCTATTCTAATTCTCATGAAAATGCCCTTTCTCATCTTACATATGCTCACCGTATCACTGGAGACCTCAGTTTTAGCCTCTCAGCTTTCTGTCCTTTCTTGCTCTGGCAGCCCCATCCCTTCAAAGGCCATATTAATCTGAAGGCCAATATTGAAGTCCTATGCTGTTACTTGTCAACTTGGATGCAGCGAGTCATCTGACCTGACCTGTGGACACAGCCACTGCATCTGTTGAGAGGACTACAGAAGTCTAATTCACAGAGTTACTGCAAGGATAATAGAACTGAGAGGACTGTGTGAGCAATAGCACCAATGTAAGAGTTATCATAGATTAACACACTACTGGTTCTGATGCAGCACATAAGACAAGTACCATGGGAATGCAGAAGAGAAAGCAATTAGGGAGATCAACAAGGTTTCACAAAGCAGCTATGGTGAACTTGGCCTTGAGAGTAGGGTTTTCCTGGTAAAGAAAAACATTCTAGGCAGAAGAAATAGCATACACAAAGACTCAGAGGCACCAAAGAGTCCTGTATATTTAGTGAATAATGAACAGAAATTGCCATAGATTAGATGATGAGTCATTGGTGTTAATTGATAGGTTCGGTAGAAGCCAATTCTTGAAGGGTTTTGTATGCCATAGTAAAGGATTGAGCTTTATTTAAGGAGCCACTGAAAGGCTTCATTCATTCTACAGATAACTTTTTTGGTGAGCCAGTGTGTGCCAAGCATGGTTGTAAGTACCCGTAATGCATCAGGATAATAATAAAAAAGAATATTCATGTACCCACCACCCAATTTAAAAACTAGGAAATTTTCAATCCTTATGTAAGTCTCTGTGTTTCCCTTGTCAATGAACTCCTTCTCCTTGCTCCCCAAAAGTAACCCAAACGCTAAGTTTTGTGTTTGTCATTTTCTTGTTTTTCATTTCAGTTTTACTCATATGTGAGGAAAGGAGCTTAAGAAATGTTTGCTCAACTGATAAATAAAGATAAAAATATATGCCCCTGTGTGGGTGGTCCCCAGTGCCCTTTCTCACAGATATTGCTTCTACTTCTGTCGTCATTATAATTCCAGTGCTCTCAACCAGTCTTCCATCCTCAGTTTTCTTGACTTATATGCTGGTGTATATTTGTATGAAATTGTTCTATCTACTATTGAAGTAACTTTATACAAATTACTCTCAGAATCCCTATTCTTTGACATAGCACCTATTTATAATTTTTATCTCTTCTTTCTATCTTTATCCATACGTAAGTGGAATAATCACAGTTGTAGATATTTTATGTTTTGTGCTTCAGTTTTTCACTTTGTACTGTTCTGTAGTTTTTGTATTTCTAGATAGTCTTTGTATTAATTATTTTTATGACTGCACAGTATTCTATCAAGCAAATATATTATAATTTGTTTGATCATAATTAAACTGCTGGATAGTCAGCTGCTTCCCATTTTAAATGATTGTAAGTAACATTGCTGCAAAAACCTTTTCACTTATAAGATTTTTTTGCCTTTTATTTCCTTAGGATATATTTTCATGAATGAGATTATTCAAAGGCTTGTTGAATTTTGTGGCTCTTGTTACCTGAGGGGCTTGCTTTATTTTTAACATAATTGTTTCTTTTTCTGATTATAAAAGTAATTAATGCTCATTTCTGAAAGATACAGAAATGTGTAAGGAAACAAAGAAACTCCCATAATCTTTCCCTACAAAGGTAACCATCATTACCTTTTTAAGAAATTACCTTAAATTTTTATTTCATCATTAACATTCTGATATATTTATTTCAACATTTATAAAACTGGAATTATGTTTTATTTTGTAACCTGTTTTTTAAACTTGATCATCAGCTTTTCCCATGCTATTAAATATTTTTCAAAGAAAGTATTTTTTAATGGCTACATAGTACTGGGTTGTGTGGCTGGGTATTAATCCCTTGTTATTTAACTTTTTAATGCTGTAAATGAAAATTCTTATATAAACCTTCATGAGAATTCTGATTGTTTTCTTAGTGCAAAAGTTTGGAAGTAAAACACAAAATGAAGGATACGAAAACCGTCAGATTTTGATCCATGCAGGAATCATGCTTCTTGAATCAGGGTAGTCCTTTGCTACCTTATACTTTGCTACTCCTATTGCTGCTGTAACAGATTACCACAAATTGCGTGGTTTACACCAGGAATCCCCAACCCCCAGGCCCCACAGCAGGAGGTGAGCAGTGGGCTGGTGAGCTTTACAGTCTGAGCTCCACCTCCTGTCAGATCAGCAGTGGTATTAGATTCTCATGGGAGCGCAAACCCTATTGTGAACTGCACATGCGAGGGATCTAGGTTGCATCCTCCTTATGAGAATCTAATGTCTGATGATATGTCGCTGTCTCCCATCACCCTCAGATGGGACTGTGTCTAGTTGCAGGAAAACAAGCTCAGGGTTCCCACTGATTCTACATTATAATGAGTTGTGTAATTATTTCATTATATATTACAATGTAATAATAGAAATAGAGTGCACAATAAATGTAATGTACTTGAATTATCCCCAAACCATCCCCCTACATCCTAGTCTGTGGAAAAATCGTCTTCCATGAAACCGATTCCTGGTGCCAAAAAGGTTAGGGACCACTGACTTAAGCAATACAATAATATCTTACAGTTGTGGAGGTCAGAAGTCCAAAATGGGTTCCACTGGGTTATAGTCTAAGTGCCTGCAGGGTGGTGTTCTTTCTGAAGGCAGTAGGACAAATCCATTTCCTTGCCTTTTCTAACCTTCTGGAGGCTGCCTGCATTCTTTGATTCATGGCTCCTTCCTCCAGTTTCAAAACTAGCAATGATGAGCCAAGTCCTCCTCACACTGTGGTCTCTCTGGCTCTCTCTTCCACCTACCTGTTCCATGGATCTTCATGATTACATGGAGCCCACCTGGACTTCCAGTGTTTTTTACATGCCCAGGCACAAAACAGGCACATGGTAAGCATTAGACAGATGATGTGACAGCACATCAGGTAGGAATGAACACAGGGCTGTGAGTTCTGTGGCTGTGACTTTTGGGCTTGGGCAGGTCACTCAGTTCCATTCCATCCAATTCAGTTGGCATTTGTAGCATCCTGTGACAGGTCAGGCCCTAGGAAACAAGCTGAAGACACAAAGAAAAGGGATACAAAATCTCTGCCCTCAAGTAACCTTCAAAATGTACCTCTCTTAAACATTAGGCTTTTATCTATAGAATAACAACAACAATTGTATTGATCCTAGTGGGCTCTCGTGGAGGTAAGATCCAATTAAGTACATGCAAGCAAACTGTAAAGAGCAATTCAAATGTGGGGAGTTCTTACTATTTTAAATGTTTGACAGTTGTTTTCCTGAAAAGATAAGGCAGCTTAAGAAGACGATGCATCTTGATAAACTTTTTCTCAATCTTCTGTAAGTGTAATCCGTGATATGATAACCACATCATTGTCAGAGGACTCCTGCATTTCTTTTTCTAGATGTTTATTGAGAGGTCTGGGTTGTAACTCTACCTCTGTCTGTATCTGGAGTGATACAATTTCCAAAGCCTGTCTAAAGGATTTCTAGTCCTGTGAACTGGCCAATACGATTTCTTGAATCATCGCCCAGTGCGGACCCAATTTATATTTGGAATTTCATGCCATCTTGAAGCGATATCATCCAGTGCCAGGGTCTTCTCTGAACTAATTGGGCTTTGGCAGTGATGTCATTCCATGGTGGGCGTTTGTGGAGATTATGGCAGCAACAACTCAAATCTCATTTTCGGCAGTGTGTGCCCATGTGTGCAAAGAGGCTGCTCTCTTCCCTCACGTGCAGTCACTCCGCCTGCTGAAGTTTCACTTGTGTCCCGTTTTGAAGACAGGAGATCAGTTAGCTATTTATACCCCATGGCTAGAAGTATTCCTCTCTTTCCACGCTATGTACAATGATATTTTCTGTTATTAATGTGGCTTAAAATAAAATTAGGCAAAGACATCATGAAACTTACCGAGCTTTTGATAAGTAGAAAGCAGTCATAGAATCATAGAGGGAAATACCTTCTAGGGTTAAAATTATAGCCTTTGGAAACAAACAAACCTGTCTGAATGGCTGCCCAGCCATTCCAGCTGTGAGTGTTGGACAACAGACTTATCCAAGCCTTGATTTCCTTACCTGTAAAATTAAGGTAATATCTTTTGCCTCCTTGGGTTGTGAATTAAATGTCACCCAGATTTATGGTTGTCTCCTATGTCTGCTGACTTTGCTGACCTCAGATTTTCTTTCTATCTTGCCAACAAATCTTCATGTTCCCAAGAGCATTAGGAATAAGAAAGAGTTTTCTGGTGATTTCCTAGGGGAGATGGAGAAGGTTTTGTCACATGTCCTACAGTGGGACTTTCACAATCCCCAATATCCCTTCTGAACACTGTCCTCAGCCTCTCTTCTATTATTTATGAACAATTCAGTCCTGCTCCAAACTTTCACACCATTGCACAGCCCATGGTCATGTTGCTGCTCAGCAGTTCAGAAGCCCTGCCATTAAATGGGCATCCACTTGTCTATCAGAAAATTTTTTTTTAGCAGTCATCAGATGTTACTTCACTATGATTTTTGAAGTCTCATCTCTCACTTCAAATTCTTTATCAAAATATTGCTTGCAATCATATTTGTTTTCTTCCCAAGAGGTGTTCCAAGGAGGAATATAAAAACAGCTCCCCCCATTTTGCTACATTTATTTTAAATTATACAATACATGCAAAACGTTTAGCACAATGCCTGCACCAACACAGTACATACTCACCAAACAAAGGCTTATTTAAAAACAAACAAACAAACAAAAGCAAAAGCAATATAGCAAGATACATAAATTTGATATATCTGGAACAACCACACTACTTAGGATGGATGTCTTTGTTCCTTAACTATTAACATTCTATTAGAAAAAGTATTAGTATCCCTGAGCTAGAGATGCCCAAGGCACAGAAGTCCTCAAGGATATGTCATTTGAGGCTCAAACTTCCATCTGAAGACCTGGGCACATCTCTGCATAGACAGTTCAGTAAGCCATCATCTACCTCAAACTTACAAAGATATGGGGTGTAATATAATTTTATTAAAGAAAATAAATAATTGACCACCCTTCTGTCTTCTACAAGCAAGTTCCATTGACTCAAACCTCTACCTTCCACCCCCAAGGCACCCTGGTCTCTCAGTGTCCCTCAGTGAGTAGTTACTGATATTCTTAGCTATGTTAGTTGAGAGGTGTCTTTTTCTGAGTCATAGTAAGTCTGTTCAGACTTCCTTCCACCACGGTGTCACTTGTCAGCTATTCTGCTGGCCTGGTGACTTTTTATCCATTTAACTACAGAGAATATATTCTGGGCCAGACACTCAGCCAAAGGCTGGGGAGACAGGGAAGAAAACATGCTTCTCAGAAGAACCCACCTTCCAGTTACACAGAGAAGTCAGCTGCACAACAACTTGATGAGCTGAGTGTTCAAAGTGGGGCAGATGGGAGGGATTTATTTTGCTAAGGTAGTAGGGAGTCAATGGAGGTTTCAAGAGCTGTAACGTTTAATGTGGGCCCTAGGGGACAAGTAGGGATTTTGCTAGGCCATGAGGCAGATGATAGAAACCATTCCAGACTCTTCGGGTGTGCCAGAGGAATCCAAGTGAGAACTCTATGATGAAAGGGAACTCAAGGAGACAGAATTTAGGCCTTTTACTCTATCACACCTCTCCATCTGGAAACCCAGATATCTGAGCAAAGTATGGAGAGCTTTGTCTTTTCCTTTAATGGGGAAGACTACTCCCTTATACATGAGGATTCTTTTCCTCCTTATACAGTGATGGTAAATGCGTTGCCCAAGCTTGCATACTTAGTAAGTAACAAACAGAACCTAAATCCAGTGCCTGTCATAGGTCCTGGCCCCCACCATGCAGTCAATCATCAATTTTGTTGCATGAATAATGATTGAATAAATTAATAAATGGATGAACAAACTCACATCTCCAGATTCTTATATGGCATAATCTCTGCTACTTGGCACTTGTTGTTGTTGTTTGATCATACTACTAGCAATCGTTGACTGTTATCACCATACTTTGCAGCGTTACTCAGACCTTGGTAAATCCCTAAATTCATGAAATCCTCTATAACACATGCATTTCTCCCTAATATGAAAATTTTACACAGGAAGGGAAGTCTATCAAACAGCTTTAAATATTGCTTTCTATTCTTTCTGCCTCTAGTCTCAATTCCTTTCCATTTCTCTTGCCCATGGTTATTAGGGACTGGACAGAATCATATCCTGAACTGCACCCTTAATATCCTTTCCATGTGGCCATTCTATGGTCTGCAGGCCAGAGTTGCTTTTCTACCCCAGGGTTAGAGGCTCCAACTTGACTTTTCATCTTTATCTTTCATTTATTTTCATGTTCATTCAATACATATTTTTTGAGCACCTCTTAAAAATCAGACCCTATACTGGATACTGAAGATACAGGCATAAAGAGGACAGCCACACTGTCTCACCTCATGGAGCTCGCTATCTAGTGGAAGAAACAGTGAGAAATGAAAGTTATGCATATGATTGTGTAATGTTCCTTTTGGTAAGTGCTACAAAAGGGAAGTAAAGACACTTCCCTAAGGGGAGTAGGCAATGGCCCAGTAAAGAGTGGGGGAAAGACATTCCTGGCAGAGGCACAGCATGGGTAAAAGCCCTGTAGTAGGACAGAACTTAGATTTCCCAGATTTAGAAACGCTCACATGGCTGTAATGCTTGGATCACCATCAGTGTTCCAGCAGCTTCCTGCTGCATTGAGAGCACACTCCAAAGTTCTTACTCCAGTGAACAGGACCCCACATGGCCCAGAGCCCTACAGCAGCTTGGATCTCATTTCCTCACCACCTTTTCGCCAGCCTCATTTGCTATTCCTCAAAAGTGAGAAACAGCGTTCATTTTCCAGGCATCTATACTTTTCTCTCTCTGCCTATGACAGCTTCATACCAGATTCTTCATAGCTCACCCGCCATTCCATTCATATATGTGCTAAAAGCTTACCTTATCAAAGAGCCTTCTTTGATAGCTCTACCTACAAAAGCAACCTTCCCCCAGTCTCTGTCCCATTACTCTGTATGTTGTCCTTCATTGCACTCACCACCACCTGACATATTTTTATTTTATTTAATGAACTACAAGTGGCCTTCCATTACCTTGGAAGGGTCATGAATGAGGGTAGCTTGTTGACTGCTGTATCCCTAGCACTCAAAACAGTGCTTGACTCCTAATGGGCACGCAACAATTATGTATTTATTAACAGTTGAATGGAAAGGTTGATATAAGACCAGTTCAAAGAGAAAGCCGGGAGTCGTACCCTGTGATGCTATGTAGCCACGTCACCATTTTCAAAACCTCATATCCTTCCTGAATATGCCATGCACTGTCATACCTCTGGGCTTGGCTCAGATCTTTCCACCTGCCTGCAATGCTCTTCCCACCCCTTTGCATTTCCATCTCTGTCAAGGCAAGTCCCATTTGCATAGACCATTGCTTGAACTTTCACACAGCATGTATTTAATTTCCCGTTGGATTCTAGCGAATGGGGTACATGTTTGACTCCTGTACCCAAATAGACAGCTCCTAATATAATGGGTGGGATAATGTGGATTCATGCCTGGTTTCTGTCCCAGCACAGAGTTTGACCCCAAGTAGCACCCAGGAAAATCTTTGTTTAGTTGGATGGCAGGAAGGCAATAATACAGGAGAGTGAATAATCCAAGTAAGGTCTGGGAGCTGAGTCAAAGTCATGGTTGGATTTGAGGGAACATATAGTTAAGAGCACGAACTAGAGCCTGGTTGCCTAGATTTTGGATCTGGCTCTGTCATTTACTAGTGATTTACTTAACCTCTAAAGGCCTCAGTTTTCTAATCTGTGAAATGGGCATAATAATAGTATCTCTCTCTTAAGATTATTATGAGGTTTACATGAATTACTACAGGGAAGTATTCAGAACAGTACAATAAACAAAATAAATATATAGAAGCATGTTGTTTAAATATATATTTATATAAAATCAAGGATGTCATCTATAGGTAGGAGAACTTAAAGTCCAGGAGAGGCCTGAACTTGGTAGAGGGGCAGTATCTGGAGATGTACTTGGGAACTTGAGTAGAACAACCAAAGGCAAGGAAATCTTGAGGGCCAAAGCTTGATCTAGGCTGGGGCTCCAGACATTATTTTGTGGAAGAGGGAACTGAGTCCAGGGGTGGAGAGGAGTGCCATCATGGCAGAGGAGTGCTGACTACTCGAGTCTACGGCCCTTAGTCTAATGTGCCCCTGATGAGTTCCTCACAGTTTACCACTGAAAGCCAATAATTCATTTCCTTGACGTTGGTTTATCATTTATTTTCTTGTTTCTTTCCTCCTCATTTCCCAGATCAGTTCAGGTAGCTTATAGGAAACATATATATTAGGTAAACTATAGATTAAAAACAAAATTAGGACCAGAAAATGTATTAAAAACAAAATTAGGACTAGAAAATGTATACATTAAAATAAAAGGCCAGAAGGGTGGCAAGGTGGGAGAGGGGAGGGCACTGGTGACAAACAGAACCCAAGCATCTGCAGGATTGTTATTTCTGTGTGCAAGTTAAGTTCTGAGCTTTCTGATGGCCAGAGTGAAAAGAGACACATGTCAGTTGTATAGAAGAGAAAATAAAAGTGTTTTCCTAGTTCTTATCCCTAAAAAGTTTCTCATATGTGCGAGGGTCATCAAAATGATGTTGAAAGCAAAGCTCTTCTTCTTTTCTTTTGAGACAAGGTTTTGCTCTGTCACCCAGGCTGGAGTGCAGTGGCATGCTCTCAGCTCACTGCAAACTTGAGCCTCCTGGGCTCAAGTGATCCTCCCCACCAGCCACCCTAGTAACTGGGACTACAGGTGCATTCCACCACACCTGGCTAATTTTTTGTATTTTTTATAGAGACAGAGTTTTTCCATGTTGCCCAGGTTGGTCTTGAACTCATGTGCTCATGGGATCCGTCCACTTCGGCCTCCCAAAGTGCTGGGATTACAGGCTTGAGCCACTGCACCCAGCCAGGGCTTTTCTTCTGATGATCTCTATTCTCATGTCCTTGAGCCATCTTGGCTGATGGGTTATCCAGATTTTTTCCCTGAGGTGGTTATAACTTCTGGATTTGCTTGAAGAATCTTAGATCCTCATTCTGATCTGCTGTAATTATGGGGTTCCCCTGATCAACCGAGAACTACCCTTCTGATTCAACCTCTTAGAATTTCATGGTTTTAGAAGCTCTTAAAGGTCATCAAGCCCAACATCCCTATCCCACTCACCTTCTGATGTTTGAATATTCACTGCAACAACTCCATCAAGTGGCTGTCTAGCTTTTTCTTGCATGCCTTCAGTGACAAGGAACTCACTATCTTCCAAGGCATCTAATTTCATATGTCCATGACGTTGCTTGTCTTATTTCATTGATATCTGAATCCTGGTCATACCTATAGAAAGAGGCATTTCATCACCAAGGAAAGAAATCAAGTCAAATTGGCCAGCAGGAAGAAACTCTTCGGGAATCCTTAGCTTCATTAGAAGTAGACTTTTGTTCAAATGAAGTGTTAAAATTAAAGCAGTATATATCTGAGTGGGGCCAATTGGCATTAACTCATCATAGCATATGGTGTGCTTCCTTTTATATGCATGTTTAGCAGCTAGTGGGTACCAAACCTCACACAGCTCTCAATTGCTAGCACTAATGAAGGATCTGTTTGCCTTTGGGGATAAAGATGGTATCACTGATTCACAGTTGTTTTTCCAGGAGTGAAGAACAGATTTTACTTCCTCATCCATACTCTCTTGCCTGGCCCTTTCTCGTCCCTACTACCACTACCCTAATTCAGGCCTCATTGTTTCCTGCCAGGACAGTTCACCTGCCTCCAACTGGCCTCCTTGCTTTTGGTTCTGGCCCTGCCTGGTTCGAGATCACATTGCCAGAGGGATCTTCATAAGCACAGATTTGCTGTATCACTTCCAGCTTAAAATCCGTCAGTGACTCCTGTTAGTGCCAGTGTGAAATCCAAACTTCTTAGCATGTAAGAAAGGCAGGGCAGGATCACAGGGTCACTTGGGCCATGAAATGGGACAAAACTAACAGTCCTCATTAGGAATATTTGAGCCCCTAAAGGCATGCAAGTTCTTCTGGAACAATAGCTCACATTCATATAACTACAAATCTCTTAGCTTATTTGCCGAAAAAGTTAATCTCCACGTAGCAGAAAAAATAGAGCTCCTCTCAATACTGCTATTACTAGTGCAACTATTATTAAAAACAGTAACAGATACTTTTATAGCACCTAAGCACTTTATATACAGTATTTGATTCAGTCTTCACAAGAAAGCAATGGCATTTGCACAACCCTGAGTGTGAGCACCTCCTTCAGTTTTGTACCCTGATGGCTCACTCCCTTCACCCTAGTCCCAGCCCTGGAAAGCCTTGGGTGTCAGTGAAACGTGGATTAGGCTTTGCAGGCAGCTGGTGGGAAATCTTAGATGGAGAGTCTTGTCTGAGCAGAGCTCTAGTCACATGGCTGGCAGTAGGATCAGAAGGGCCAGCCCAGAGTTCTGCAGTCAGCAACAGGGAGCCAGGGGGCCATCTCTGCTGGGGGCAGCATGGTGGAGAAGACTGCAGGGCTGGGATCAGGGTTCCCATCTGTGTATATCACGGGTGGGGGCCATATGCAGTTTTCTGGGCCTCAGATTTGTACTCTGCACAATCAGAGTATTAATGACCCTCTCTGCCTCCTTTCCAGGTCCAGTTCGATGGTGGCCGTGAAGGGATCTGATGCTCAGTAACGTGAGGTACACCTGCAGCAAGAGGTGGTGGAGAGGGTATCTGAGTAGGTATGGGATCCTGGGGTCAGGCCCATGTTCACTTGCTCAGGAGCTTGGAGCACAACTTCCCCATTTCTGGGAGAAGGCTTTATATATCATTAAGATGCTATATATATCATTAAGATGAAATCTCTCAGCTGGACAAAGGCAGCTGCACATTATGTTCACAATGAAGAGACTTGGTGTGAGATGGCTCCTGAAGAGCTCACCTCCCACCATCCCAGCCACGGGCAGGCCACAGCCAGAAGTAGCACGGCCTTCCAATTCCAGCCCATCTCTCTCCTCTTGATGAATACCTCTTCCAGCTCAGTGCAATGAAATGTCTCCTTCTTCCATATAAACCAACGGCTGTACCCAAGCCTGCTTATCTCATCACCCACACTTCCCCCGAGTCTTAAAACATGTCACTTCCTTGAGAGTAGGAGGCCCACCTTAGGAAGTATAAGATTAATGTTGATAACTAGCTAGGAGGCTCATTGAAAATATTTTGGGGTTTGCATGTTAGCTCTGTCAAATCAAGTAAAAAATCATTCTTATCTGCCATAACCAGCAGTTATGCAAATCTGCCAATGGCACTAATTAAGTGACTTTTAAAAGCATTTATCATAAACAAGGAACAGAAACATTCAGGGGCTTATTTTATTCTCTCCAGCAGCCATCGCCCCATCTGATTAATGCCATATGGGGACAGTCTATTCTGGAGGGCAGGCTGGAGTTCGGTTCATTGTTGGCAGATATTTGAGTTATGTGTTTTGTAACACTGTTTGCTTACCAGGTAGCAGCTTCAGTGAGATAGGCCACCTTCACACTTACCCCATCATCACTTGAGATTTCAAGCCTCAACTTGACCTCATGTGGCAAGAAGAATGTATGCCATGTACAGAAAAACTTTACATCTGTTATCATTTATTATCTTCCCAACAGCTCTGTGCTGTTTGTTATTATCCCTACATTGCAGATAAAGAAACCTATACTTCCTTGCTGTAACATTGAGTTGACCAAAATTTTTGCAAAGAGCCAGAGAGTAAATATTTCTGGCCTTGCAACCTATAATGTAAGATCTCCATCATGACTGTTCAACTCTGCCATTGTAGTATACAAAATCAGAGATGCATGCTGAATAAATGAATATGCATGGCTGTGTTCAAGTCAAGCTTTATTTACAAAAACAGGTGATGGGCCATAACTTTCTGACCTCTACTGTAAAGCACTGAAATTGTTGGAGGCGGCGGGGTGAAGTACCTTTGGTAAACAGAAAGCCTTAATGAAGGGATTTGTTGTAGACTCAGTAAATATTTTCGAGCATCCACTCTGTGTCCGGCACTGTAAGGAATACACAGGTAAATCAAAGTGTTCATGGGAATTGTAGAAATATCTATATGAATTCACATTACTATAATGTAAATAAAGCCCAAAGTGCTCACGGCTATTAGAAGAGGCAGATGAGACCCAGAATTCAGAGCATCTGAGTCATCACGAAGACTCCCTGGAGCAGGTTATGTCTTAGCTGGGCTTTGAAGAACAATGAGGAACGAAAAGGAAGCCTTGCACATGGGGCTGGGGGAGCCATATTATTGGAGGGTCAGTGTAATCACATTTCTCCTCCTCACTCTGCTTCACCAACCAGTAGAGACCAGGGGCTTTTGCCAAGCAAAAGCTCGCGTTGGACTGGTATGGTTGTGAAAGGCTACTGAAGGCCTGAGCTTAAGACAAGGCCTGTGTAAAAAACAGATTCAAATTAGGTCATGCAAGAGCCAGTTGGAATGAGACAGGTGGTTATGGGCAGTAGAAAAAGAGAAACTGGGGTAAAAGACGTCCCACAACACTGAGTCATAAGAAGTGGATAGTCCCAAGGCTGTTGCTGGGTGAAACCTTAGGTTGCAAGTCATAATGCTGTGGTCACAATCCCTAGGTTCTGGTGCCTCGGCCAGAAGGTTTTCCCCACACCAATTGCAATAAGATGATCTGACTTTGTGGGGCAGTGCATGTGGTGCTTTGAGATGACAAGGCACCTTCACAACCATTATCTGTTAATCTTCACAATAAATCCTATGAGGTTAGTACTATCACCCTATTTTACAAGTAGAGAAATTGAGGCTCAGAATAGTGTACTACTGTGCCAAAAAATTTGAAGCTAGGTCTGTGTGACCTCAAAGCCAGTGCTTTTCTCACTATTCAATATTGCCCATAGGATATGTGCCAGGGTTAAAGACAGAAGAATAAAAGAATAAGAAAATATAGGTTAAAACCCTAATCAGGAAGGGCCACGATAGCAGACTCAAGGCTCAAACTAATGCTGTGGGAAGGAGACAAATTCTCACCTGATTGGAAGCCCTGGGTTCCCATAGAATGTGCTTTTCTTCTTGCCCAATTGGCTAAAGGGCTTGGGAGTGAGTCTGTTCCAGGCTATCTTCTTAAACTCCCAGAGCGTCTCCCTACCCATGTGGCTGACAGTTGGTGGGCTTGGGAATACTTCATGGCTCTTCCCCTTTGCCTCCAGCTTTTACTCTCAGCCTGGTCTCTCTGGCTTCTAGCTCTTCCCAGCCATCCCCTCGAGAGTAACTATTTCTTTGGGCACTTTTTCAGGGTTTGACTCTCAGAGCATGCACAGCTAGCCTCAGTGTCTATCACAGAGGACCACATGCCCAGGCCTCGTATTCACGGCCAGCCTCCAATGTCTATTTTTAACTTCATCTCCAATTGGGGTTATGCACACTGTCTCAGGGAGGCACTGCCAAGCCTGGGCGAAGACTCTCATCACACGACTGAAAATTGTGTCTCTTTATGGGACTAGAGCCCTGATGGTATAATTGATGAATTGATGCTTTAAAAAGTGGGGGTGGAGGAGCTTCTATGGTTGTCTTTGAAGAGTAAACAGACATACAGTGCATTATGCATGTGATTTAAAAGCCATAATTTAAAAAAAGCAAATATTTAAGAGATACCACTGTTTATTTGGCCCTGTTTTTGATTTTTTTTTCTTCTTACTTAAAATTCTAAAAGCCTCAAACATGGAAATGTCCAGGATTTTCTTCAGCTGTAAGAAGCCCTGGTGCCCCAGCATCCCAGGTTGCTGGGAACAGGGATGGGACAGAGAATTCTGCCACTTGTCTTCTGTCCAGATCTTGGTTTAACAGAACAGCTCTCTGCTCAGTGTCCCAAGTTAGAACCCCCTCTCCAGTCGGTGCTCTGCCCACACTGCCTCCGCCTTCGTCTGGTCTTCATCTTTCTCTTGGACTGTTATTTAAACATTCTGGAACGTGATCCTTCTGTTACCAGTTTCTTCCCAGCCACTCCATTTTCCACACTGCTCTTAGAGTGATCTCTATAAAAAGCAAATCTAATCATGCCCTTCCTGGCTGAAAACACTCAGTGCCTTGATTTTACTCCTAGCTTGGTTCCAGTGGGGTCTTCTTGCTGTCATTGCCCAAGGTGACTTCTCTTGAATAGGAACACCCGCAGGAGGCAGTACCTGTCCAGTCCTAGAGAATAGAGACTCCCAAGGCCAGTTCTCTCCCTGTGGGTGTTCCCCTCCCCCATGTTGTCTCATCAGCTGTCACCAGACTCATCAGGTGGACAATGGTGCTGTTCTGGGAGGTTCTTTTCCAGATCTAGGAAGGGTCGTACAGCACCAAGATCCAAAACCCGGAGCACGTGCTCATTGTTGTTTTATGCCACACAAGAAAAAGTCTTAGACCTAAGGAAAGTATTAGGCACCTGAAGAAGGTGTTTGCCTTTCTGCTGGTGGTTCTTTTCTTTACTGAGTCCAGTTGCCCCAAACTATTTCCTCTTCACTGTGGGCTCCTCATTTCACACCTTTGCCCAAGAGGCAGTTCTGCCCTTGCTGTCTCTCAGCCATTGCAAACTCAAGTTACCAGCTTTAGTGCTTCAAGCATCACAGGGCCCAGAGACTGAGAGGTGAGGGTTGGCTCTTGTCCTCTGGGTGAATCTGCAGTACCAGTCAGATTCCCTCCAGAGAGAGCTGGGATGATTTCTTTATATGATTACCTAAGAGGTGAGGACCCCTCACCAAGGCAAGCAGTGAGTTTTTTGTCTTTTTTTTTTTTTTTAAAGAGTCGAGATCTGGCTCTGTTGCCCAGGCTGGAGTGCCATGGTGTGATCACAGCTGTCTGTAGCTTCGAACTCCTGGGCTCAAGATCCTCCCATTTCAGCCTCTTGAGTAACTGGGACTACAGGTAGGTGCCAACATGCCTGGGTAATTTTTTTTAAGAGATGGGGCCTTGCTATGTTGTCCAAGCTGGTCTTGAACTCTTGGCCTCAAGGAATCCTCCCATCTCACCCTTGTGAGTTGCTGGAATTGTAGCTCTGAGCCATTGCGCTGGCTCTAGTCTGTTTTTAAAATGAGTCAATCTCATCTCAAGTCCTACTGAGGATACGGCTTTTCCTCCCACTGGCATATTTTGACTATGTGCCTTTGATGAACCTCATGATTATGCCTGGGTTTTGGTAAGCCTGGCTTTGCTTGTAAAGGAAGGACAGCATGGCTCTGATCTACACCTGATAGAAGAGGGGAATAGAGGGGTTGCTGGTGTACCCAGCAATGCGTCCTGAACTCCTGCCACAATGTACCTCTGGCCGTGTGCGTGAGTTTCCTGAGGCTGCTGTAACAAATTACCACAAACGTTCAGTGGCTTAAACAGAGGTTTGTTCCCTTTCAGTTTTGGATGCCAGAATTTGAAATCAGGGTCAAGGGGCTATGTTCTCTATGGAGGCTCTGGGAAAGAATCCTTCCAGCGGCTCCAGGCATTCCTTGGCATGGCAGCATTGCAGCATCGCTCTAATCTCTGCTTCCGTCTTCACGGGGCCTTTCCTTTTGTGTGTCAGTCCTTTCTCTTTTGTCTCATGTCTTCCTCTTTCTTTCTCTTGTAGGGATACCTGTCACTGGATGTAAGGCCACTGGCATTGTCCTGGATGAGCTCATTTCAAGTTCCTTAACTTAATTACATCAGCAAAGATGCTTTTCCAAAGTAAAGTCATATTCACATATTTCAGGTGTTGGTATATGGATATATCACTGGGGAAGGGGCTGGCACCAGTCAACCCACTATATCATTCCAAGACGCATCAAATCCTTTGACAACTATGCCTTTGTACAGTTCTCTTTGATGCCCTTCGCTCTCTCCCGACCTGTCCATCATTCTCACATTTCCTTCACTTGGCAAAGTTATTTATCCTTAAAGCATAAGTGAAAAAAAATCACCTGTGCGTAAAACCTTCCCTGACTCCAGGGGTGCCATCCTGTGTTCCCTGCTCTAGGACCCTGTAGCGGTAATCATTTGCCTGGAAGGCAATGGCCAGCCAGAGTTTGGAATGCAAAGGCAGTCAGGAGAGCACATAGTGCTGGGCAGGAGAGAGCCAGAGTCTGAGGGAGGGGGCCAAGGGCGGCTGAGGAATTCACTTGAAAGAGAGCCTTGACCCACTGTTCCTAAATCCAGACAGTGGCTGCTCTGAAAGGGATTAAATGTTCCAGAGGAGGAGTCTGAAGGTTTAAAGGTCATGAGAAAATCCTCCTACCTTTTCTGAATCCCTCCTCCTTTTCATACAAACTCAGAAATTCCTTTGAGAGGAGTAAGGTCTTTCCCTTTCTGACAAAGGTAAGATGAGAGAGACAATTGTCCTCTATGTATATATTAATAGTTTCCATCAGTAGCTTCTCCAGTTGACTGTGAGGGAGGCAAAAGGCAGGAGGACTCTTAAAAGATGGGAGTGGCAAAGGAGTGGGCCACAAGTGCCAAAGATGCCCAGGGTGATGCTCAGTGATGGTCAGTTCTGCTTACCCTTAACTCTCAGGGCCGATAAGAAAGAGGCAACTTACTGCTGTAGAATGGACACTGAAGTAGGAAATGTGGGTCTCAAGACTGAGCTTCACTCTTAACTTTCCACAACTTCACCTTCTCTGGTCTTTGCTTTCTTTTCTTTGTAAAACGAAATGGTAGATTAGATGAACTGTAAGGACTCGGTGATTTTAAGGGTAGCTGTCATCAAAGATGACTTTGTTCTTTGGGGATTGACTAGAAAATCTGTACAAGCCTGTCTCACCATGTGAATTTACAATACTGCACCAGGGGAAATCACTACTGTCCACACATATCTGGGAATCACTGAAGAATTAGCAAACTCTTGATGACTGCAAAGACACTGCCATATACTCTGTGAAAGGCACCTAGGATAGAGGGACAGTTCTGACTCTCAAAGGGCTTATGATCTAATGTAGGGGGCACATACTTTAAAGATTTACTGTAATGCAGGTTAGACATCAATGTATGCTATGATAGAGCAAGGGCAAGGGAATATGGGAGTCCTTCAGGGAGGAGGTGACATTGTAGCTGGGTCTTAAGGGCGAGTATGAAGTAGGCAGGCAGCAAGGGAGGAAAGCAAGGAGAGGCATTCAGGCAACAGGAACAGTCTTAACAGAATGCTTGGAGATTTAAAGTGAATGGCATCGTATGAGTGATGCTAAAAAAAAAAATGAGCCCAGATAGGCAGATTGGGGCTTGACTCAGTTACAATGTTTCATTGCTGTTAACCAAAATGAGTTCAAAGTTGCTTAAACATGAAGAGCATTTAGTAGGTTAGGAAACTGGAAAGGCTAGACACAGGGAAAGATTTCAGAATTGGTTTATTTCAGTGGCCTAGCAATGTCCTTGAAGTCTTCATTCAGTCTTTCTCCTCTGCCTTCAGCAGGGTCAGCATCATTTTAGGGTGGTGGCCCTCCAGCCCAAAGCTGGTTGTAACTAATCCCTCCTGGGGCTATGTTCTTTCCTGGAGGACAAGGCTTCAGTTCAGGAACAGAGTGAAGATGGCTTCTGGGAGTTCTCTTGGAAGATTAAGGTAGTTTCTTTCACAGAAATTTCTCATGTAAATGTCTCTTTTATTTTACTAACCAGAACTAGGTTGTATGCTTGTCCCTAAATCTATCTCTGTGGCTAGAAGTGGGGAGTATGCTCATTGCTTTGGGCCACGTCGCAAGTACTATCCATGGGTTGAGACTAGAGTCAGCTTCCTCCAAAACCAGTGGACTGCTAGGCTAACACAAATCAAGATAGTTACCAAAAGAAGGGGAAAGAGCTGTTGGGAGGTGAGATAGATAATGTAGATGCCAGACTCTTTCGCAGTAAGGGTTCCTCATGTGGCCAAGGATCTACCAACAGGAGGATAGAATGAACAAAGGGAGATGCCGACTGTGTGGACAGATTGGTCTTCTGACAGAGATGGTGGTGGAGGCATCTGCTTCTTCTGGGGCAACCGTGTGGGATTTCTAGGTCCAGTTTAGCTGGAACTGTCCCATGGAATGGATGAGGTTTCTCCTGGCAGTGTGGCTCCTGTTTGTGTTGTTTCTGGTCATGGTAACATCCGAGCATGGTTCTTGGACCCTCCCTTAGGGAGATCTTGTGAGATTCCTAGTATCTTTTCATAAGCCCAGTTCTGCTTTCATAAATTAAAGTGAATTCTGTTTTCTGTTTTGTTTTGTTTTGCAATTAAGAACCCTGAAAATTACTGATTTCCTTAATAGTGTTAGATGGTAGAAAGTCACTTTTATAGTAAGGAATGTGGTTTTTATCTTTTTATATGATGGAGAACCATTGATGGGTTTTAAATGGGAAAGTGATTATGATGGGAATCTTACCCCTTTTTCAACCCACCATTCTACTGACACTCCTCCTGTCAACATCACCAGCGGTTCCATTTACCAAACTCACTGGTCACTTCTCTTCCCCTACTCCCCACTCCTTTTTGCTTGAGACAGAGTCTCACTCTGTTGGCCCAGGCTGGAGTGCAGTGATGTGATCTCAGCTCACTGCAACCTCTGCCTCCCGGGTTCAAGCAATTCTTCTGCCTCAGTCTCCCAAGTAGCTGGAATGATGGGTGCCCACAACCACACCTGGTTAATTTTTTGTATTTTTAGTAGAGCCGGGGGGGTTTTCACCATATTGGCCAGGCTGGTCTCGAACTCCTGATCTCAGGTGATCTGCCTGCCTCGGCCTCCCAAAGTGCTGGGATTACAAGCTTGAGCCACTGTGCCCAGCCCTCTTCCCCCTTTTAAACTCAATTCTTTAGCAACGTTTGGCACAGTTAATATCTCCCTCCTTGATTGCTTTCTTCACCTGGTTCATTAGGTGGCACTGCCCTTATTTTCCTCCCACCTCACCAGCAACTCTTTCCTGTTATCCTTTACTGGTTCCTCCTCCACTCTAACCATCTGGATCCCGGAGTGCCCCACGGCTCTTCTCTTCCCCTTTTGCCCTTTCCCCTAAGTGGTCCAGGGCTTCAAGTAATGGGTATATAAACCAATGACTTACAAATAAGTATCTTTAGCTCAAAACTTCTGTTTACCTCTGGAGTTGTGTATCCAGTCACCTGCTTGACATTTTCCCTTGAGTGTCTAATGGATACTTTATGTGGAACATATTCAAAGCAAAACACTTGCTTTTCTCACAACATAGTTCCCCTCACTGCTCCCACTCAAAATGGTACTAGCCGCCACTCAGTTGCAGAAGTCAAAACCTGAAGTCATCCTTGATTGTTTTTTTCCTAACTCTGTCTTAATCCATGTTGTGTTGCTATAAATACCCGAGGCTGGGTAATTTACAAAGAAAACGGGTTTATTTGGCTCATGATGTCTGGAAAAGTTCAAGATTGGGCATCTGCATCTGGCGAGGGCCGCAGGCTGCTTCCACTCCTGGCAGAAGGGGAAGGGGAGCTGGTGTGAGAGATCACATGGTGAGAGAGGAAGCAAGGGAGAGCGGGAGGCGCCAGGCTCTTTGTAACAAGCAGCTCTCCTGGGAACTAATACAGTGAGAACTCACTCCCTCCAGCAAAGGGAGAGCATTCACCTGTTCAGGAGGGATCTGCCTCCATGACCCGAACACCTCCCACTAGGCACTCTGCCAACACAGCCACACTGGGGATTACATTTCAACGTGAGATTCAGAGGGGACAGACATCCAAACTGTAGCACTCCCCATGCCAACTCATTCAGAACATGCTGCCAGTTCTACCTCCCAAATACGTCTGGAGTCTACCTATTTATTTCCTTTTCTACCACAGCCACTCCAGCTTTTGCTTCAATCTCCAGCCCCAACTCCTACCACTCTCCCTCTGCTCACCATCTTTCAGCCTCCTGGGACTTCTTTATGTTCTTCCAACTGCCAAGTTTATTTCTATCTTCTGAATCTCCTCTTTCCTTTGTCTAGAATGCTTAGTTCTTGGCACAGCCGATTTCCTTCTTGTCTCTGAGGCCTGGGTTCAAATGACGCTTACCATCTAAGGTATCACCCCACTCAAGTCACTTTCTACCCCACAACCACTACTACCCTCTTTTGGTTTCTTTCTGTTACAATTACTTATCAGAAATAAAATATGTTAGTTTGTTTAACATCTTCTCCCCCCTCTAGATAAAAGCAGGTATTTCCTGCCTTGATTACTGTGGCACTTGCCACAGCAATCAAGAAAAGTACCTGGAAAAGTACACAGCACCTAATAGTAACGGATTATGTATGTGTAGAATGAATAAATGTATGTTTTGGGAAATTTGCTTTGATGGTAATTTAGGAAACAGACTAGAAGGGAAGAAATCTGTGCTTTCAAACATTCTCTCTGGCCAGAGTTGCAGTACAGATTGACCTCTTGGAACACCAGACCTTGTAGGATGTTTGATGAAGTGAAGAATCCAGGATGAGCATAGCTGAGAAGTGACTTAGGAGATTTTTTCATTGATACCAACAAGTGAGCTTCTTTTCCTGTGCTGATGCCTTTAAGTGGAGTAGTTAAAATGTGGCCAAAATAGATTTCTGTATTTGGATTGCTGACACCACAAGTGTGTGAAAGTGGAATCAGATACTTTTCCTGTGGTGGCTCCTGACCCTCAAATCATGGACAATCGCAGAGGGGATAGTCATGTTCTGAGAGCACCATCTGGCAGGGAAGGCATGAGGGAAATTAGCCTGCGTTGGGGTGACTTTGGTCCCCTAGTCAGAGGTCCTTTTGGCTGACCTAGTGGTGGATAATGTGGGGACAATTCTTTTCTTTCCATCTCTTCATTATTGCACAAAAGAGCACACAGATCTTCACAGAAAAGAGGTTAGCCAGGCTCCGTAACTCGAGGATTCTTCTTTCTCTCTTTATCCCAGAGCCCGAGTTCTCATCCATTCTTTTCAAAGCATGGAAATAGAAAGGATGCTTAGAAAAGTAGATAAAAAGCAGAATAGAAATCTCCTACACCTGCCAACTTCTTTCCCTGAATTCTATGTTATGTGGAATTTTTATTCAGGGAAAATATTTTTTTTTCAGGACAAATAAACATCCATTCCAGTGGCAATTATCCCCTCTCCTTTTTTAGACTTTATGGAGTGATTTAAATTCTTAGGGTTTTCTTTCATTTTGCAGACTGAGAAATTGTAAACCTCACAATCAAGAGAGCTGCGTGATCCGAACGAGTAGGCAAACCAGGCTCGGGGAACTGGCACAGTTTCCACGGATCCACATGGAAGCTGAGTCTTGCCAGTCTGCATGGACATTCCCCTCTCTAAAAGCCATAAGACGTTCTACTTGGCAGCACTACATAGTAGAAAAATGTGGATACAGAAGTCGGGAAACCTGGAATGTGGTTCTCACTAGCTTGGTGACCTTGGGTAAACTATTTAGGTTTTCTGAGCCAAGCTTTTTCTATCATAAAATGGGAGTAATAATACCTCCCTCCCCTAAGTACAGTGTTGTTTCGAGAATTAAGTATATTTGTGAGAGTGCTTAGGAAACTGTGAAGACCTCTGGATATCTTACTCACTATTTTTTAGTTTGTCAAATCAAACTCTTACTCTAGAATGGATAAGTCTATTCACAGTGAATGTTCACTCATTAGACAGACTGATTGATAATGACTTGGGATTCTGGATTCAGACCAGGAGACAGAAATAAACCCACTCTTGATGATGTTTTAGAGCCTCTCCAATTTAATATGACTTAATCTGCACATTTATAGTGTAGAACTTGAGTATTAGATAGGGCTAAAAATGTAGCTGTTGGGATTTAGTGAGAAAAGCTGGTTTTTTCCACGCAACATTTACTCAGTACATTTTCTGGGTGCAGGTTAAGTGTTTATATCTGCACGTGGCACATGTTAAGTACTCAACAAATTCCTACTACTACTATTATTATTATTGCTGTTTGGCATGCCTTGGGCTGGGCTTTGGGGTTGTAAACATGCAAAGCCATGGTCTCTCTCCTCTAGGAACTCTTTGAGTCTAGTCAAGGAGGTAGATTTGTAAGCTGAGAACACAGAAAAATGAAACAAGTGGGGACAGTCAGAAACTGTCTTGAGTTAGCCTATCTGTTTGAGTTTTGCTCTGCTATTTATTAGCTAGGTTAACTTGGGCTAGTGACTTAACCTTTCAAGTTTCATTTCCCTCATAAAATGGAAGAATAATTACATTGATTCTATGGGATTACTTGATGAGTGAAATTAAATAAGAATTCACTCATTTATTTATCAAATACTCATTGAATGTTGTTGTTGGCAGAATAATACATTTCCCAGAGATGTCCACGTCCTAATCCTCAGAATCTGTAGTGATGTTAGGTTACGTGACAAAGGGGAGAAACAAGGCCATGAACCAAAGAATGCAGGCTGCCTCTAGAAGCTGCAAAAGGCAAGGAAACTTTTTCCCCCTGCAACTTCCAGAAAAAAAATGAAGCCCCACCTGCACCTTGATTCTAGCCCACTGAGACCCATTTTGAATTTTTGACCTCCAGGGCTGTATGATCATCAATTCATGTTTTTTAACCCAGTAAGTTTGTAGTGATTATTATAGCAGGATCAGGAAACTGACACAAGTGTCCACCATGTGCCATCAGCCTCTGTTCTAGGTGCTGGGGCTAAGCAGTTGGACACACACATACTCTCTCTCTCTCTCTCTCTCTCTCCTCTCTCTCTCTCTGTCTCTCAAAAGAGCAGAGAGAGCACTTAAATTTCAGAAAAATAAGTAAATGGATGAATATGAGTCAGAGGCTGATAAATACTATGAAGAAAATATTAAAGCAAGGTAAGGGAGCTATGGAATAAAAGAGATTATGATTTTTCATAACGGTGGTCAAGGATAACCTTCATAATGCAATGACATTTGAACAGAGAAAGCTGAATTAAATGAGGTCTTGCCCCATGTGGATATCTATGGGAAGCACAGCCTTAGATGACACAGTTCCTTTCCAAGGGCCGTTCCCAAATACGGATGCAACTATGAGCTTTCAGCAGCCAAAACTCCCAGCAGCTCGTGGAATGAATAGTGTGGTCCTGAAGGGAAATCTGATTAGTGCATCACAGCATCCACTACAGGAGGCTATTACCATAGTCTGGCCAAGAGGCGATGTTAATTTGTACTAGGCTGGCTTCAGGGGAGACGGTGAGAAATGATCAGACTCAGGCTATATTTTTCAAGTAGAGCTCGTAGGATGATTTTTCAAATGGATTTGATAGAGTGGTTGTGATGGAAAGAGAGGTGTCAAAGCTGACTCCAAGTAACAGAAATACAGTTGTTATTTACTGAGACAGAGAATACTGGATGATGGGCAAGTTTGGGGGAGATAAATCAGGAGTTTAGTTTGAGATATATTAAATTTGAGATGCTTTAGTATTTCTAATTGAGGAGATGTTGAGTTCAGAGGAGAGATCAGAAGTGGAGATGTAATTTAGGGAGAAAGCTATGGAACTGACCTAAATCACTTTAAGGAGTGGATTTGGGAAACAAGAGATCCAATATTGAATCCTGGGGCACTCCATCAGCTAAAGATTGGATCAATGAGAGAAGGTTCCCACAAAAGTCCATGGCCTGGTATATGGTAAGTGTTTAGTATAGGGTAGCTAGCCATGGAAGTTTTGTAAAGAGAAGAAGGATTAAGGCTAGAAAGCACTAACAGTGCCTGGGAATACACTTGCTGGGTCTTACTCTTCTTAATTTTCTAACTGACCCACATTCATCCCTGACCCTCTCTGGCTCTCAGTTTCCTCTTCTGTAAACTAAGACCTTATTTTTTTTTTTTAACACTCTATAAACTATGAGTTAGAAATGGAATTGTTAGAAAACATGTATCACTGCATTCATGTAAATTTACTTTTTTAAAATTTTATTTTTTACTGTAGTAAGATACACATAACATAAAATTCACCATTTTAACCATTTATTAGTGTACATACAGTTCAGTAGCATTAAGTACATTCACATTTTTGTACAACTGTCACCACCATCCATTTCCAGAACTTTTTCATCATCTCATACTGAAACTGTGTTATATTGCTATTAAGCAATAACTCCCCTATTCCTTCTTCCCCCAGTCTCTGGTAACCACTGTCCCACTTTCTGTCTGCATGAATTTGACTAATTTAGATATCTCATACAAGTGAAATCATACAGTATTTTGTCCTTTGGTGTCTGACTTATTTCACTTAGCATAATATCTTCAAGGTCCATTGAAGTTGTAGCATGTGTCAGAATTTCATTCCTGTTTAAGGCTAAATAACTTTAGTCATGTGGATCTGAAATCACCAGACCTATGCCCCAGTTCCAAATCTTCTGCTTATGAGTTCTTGTGACCTTGGATGTGCCCTCTCCATCTCATTTCCTCATCTTTAAATAGTGAAAATAATACCTCACAGACATGTTGGATGGAGAATTTGATATAATGGATGTGAAACCTCTTTAGAAAGATTATGATGCTATGGCTATTTTTAACTATAAAAGGCCACTAGGTTGGCTGCCAGGCATTGATTTTCTTCTCTTGGCCACCCTAATGATATCTTTCCAAACAATTCCTTGGCCAGGCTGCATAGCTGTTCCAATTCACTTATCGTGGCAGTCAAGTAAATGGACTTGGTTGTCTTCCTGTGAGCTTCCCTATGTGTCAAACCAACATAGCCCAAGATAAGGAGCCTCTATCTCTGACCCAGTCACTTTGGACTTGGGTGCCTCCATTGAATGCCAGGGAAAGTACAATTTCTGAGGACTGGAAAAAAAACCCTCTTCCTCTTTTCTTTTTGCTACATTCTAAAGAAACATCCAGCTCCCTGTTTCTGGGCCTGACTCCATGAAGTCATCCACCCTGGGGAGGGTGGGAGGATGGATTAGTTGGAAGTAATTTGAGACAGCATGGCTTGGGAGTCCGGGGGCCTGAGGGCTAGCTGGATCTCCTGCAGGCTTGATGAACAAGTATGATTAGGCGCTTCACCTCTTGGAATTGGTTACCTTTCTCGATGTCATAAGGTGTGGGACTTGATGACCTCTAAAGTCATTTCTGGCTCTGGCCTTCTATGAATTATGAATTATTTATAAATTACCCATCCACTTCCTGTCAACGACTCTACAGCTTTCCTTTACTCCCATTCTTCATGTACTTTCCTTGCCTCCAAGAGCTACTCAATTCAGGTTCAGACATAAACTTGATCCTTACTCCTAGCTCTGAGCCTGACTCTTCCCTTCTACCCCTTTACTTTGGTTCCTTTCTGGTCCAATTTTCTGTCTACAGCTGACTCTGGAAACATCTGCTTTCCTGATGCATGCTAAAAGATTAATGGTAGATTATGGCTTCAGTTCACATTTCACTTGCATTTTAGGAGAACATTGACACTCCAACTTCAAAAGAATGGCCCTCTCACAACAGGGCCTAGACTCAGAGTGAAAACATTGGCTCAAAAAGTAAACGGGGAACCAGATTATGTAGGGTTCCAAAGAGAGGCTAAGGAATTCGAACTTCATCCAATAGCAACAGGGAACCACTGATGATTTTTGAGCTGTATCTGAGTTGTATCTTCAAGAGATCATTCAGGCAGCTTTTTGAAGACCAGATTAAAGTGGGAAGAAAGCAGAAGCAGGCAAGAGAGTGAATCCAGGATCTAGGTGAGAGAGACCAAGAAGAGTGGCCTTAGGGGTGAAAAGGAAGTGACTGATCTGAGAGGTTTCAGAAGGATCAACAGGACTTGGGTCCCAGTGAGTCTTGGGATGAGAGAGAGGAAAGAGTTGGGATTGACACATTTCTAACTTGTAAGGTCGATGCACAGTATCAACCTTATTTTACAGGCATGTAACATTATGCCTGTAGCTAATGTATGAAGCGCATGCTCTTGCATTCTCCCAGCTCATTATGCTGCAGCCATATCCAATCCAAATTGCTCCTGCCTCAAGAGTTTTGCACTTGTGGGAAGTGTATGAGGAGAGAGAGAGAGAGAGAGAGAGAGAGAGAGAGATGTGACCCAGGAAAGAAGAAAGATGGGGTGAAGAAGTATCTATGGAACTTTCTGTCCCTATCACCATATTTCCTTTAGCAAAAGATTTAAAAGGTGTGGGGGCATTGTTAAACTGACAATATTAAGCAAAGGATAATTTATTAGATGAGGGAAAATATCAGTGAGTTATCAGTATCTGTGTCTCTGACTTTTGGAGCATCAGATGAAGCAACCTTGCACAAAGACTTGAGGGTAGGGCCCTGTGAGGGGCCTGATTCCTCATTGGTTTGGTGTAATCACAGTTTTGACCCAGAAATGTTTCAGAAAGTAAATACATTGATAAAAGAGAAGTATGAAAAGACCTGCAGAAACAAGTCATATTCGGAGCTAGCATGGAAGAGTGGAAATCACATGATTGCAAGATGAGACAGCAGCTTCTTTTGTGAGCAACTTATAGATTACTAAGTGACGGTTGTAGAAGATCAGTTGAATTCTGCCAAAAGGCAGACATGGAATAAAGTTTCATTTCATTTTCTGGAGGGACCAAAATTGCTTTGTGTAAGTGATGGTGGAATGATGTAGAATGTGACAAAATAGAGTCTTCAAATAGTATTATTTTTCCTAGGTGAATGAAGATGCTTATTGCTAGTCTAGAATGACCCTGTCACCCCAAAAATTCTGCAGCAGTTAAATTTATTTTACTTATTTGAGATTGAGAGAAGAATTAATGCAAAATAAATTTTTGACCATGTTCACACCAAATCCAAGGAAGAATCCCAAATAGAAACTGATTGCTATCTTGTCGAAACTCTGTCTCATACCTATAAAACATCTCACATCCCATCTACAAAATTAACTACAAGTACATCTTTCTACGTCTCTTCTCTATGGCTTTTATGCAATTAACACAGAACAATAAATCAGGCATGGCATGATTTAGCCTAGGAAATAATTTAGATATCTAAAAAATGTGTAGAGTTATAAATTGCTATTATTTATGTTAATTTTTTGTACATACAAAGTACTTTAATTTAGGACCAAAATTTGGAAATTATTTGTAAAAGTGTAGAAAATAATAGTGACTAATGTACTGTGAAAACTGGAGCATACGGAACCAATTCTATTTGGTAATGTAAATGTTGTATGAACTACTGAAATAGGAGCTATTAAATTGTTTTAATTGAGTCTTTGGGGTAAAAGTTTAGAATTTGGTTGAAGTTTCTGGCATTGGTAATTAGTTGTTTATAGGAGGACAGATGCAATTCTAGGATAATTGACTGTCTTTTCATCTTAAGAACTCAAAATAATGGGCACTTAATACCAAATCTACCTTGGATAAAAGATAAGTTAGGACACCAGGACTCATGAACACACAGAATTCAAGAAAATTGTGGATGAAACATTAACATTACACATTGGTTTATTTATATTGTCCCTTTCATTGTTTTTTTCATTTCTCAAAAATATAATATATTATTGGCCAGGTGCAGTAGATCACACCTGTAATCCGAGCAATTTGGGAGGCCGAGGAGCGTGGATCACCTAAGGTCAGGAGTTCTTGAGACCAGCCTGACCAACATGGTGAAACGTTGTCTCTACTAAAATTACAAAAATTAGCTGGAGTAGTGGTGGGTGCCTGTAATCCCAGCTACTTGGAAGGCTGAGGCAAGAGAATCTCTTGAATCTGGGAGGCAGAGGTTGCAGTGAGCTAAGATTGTGCCACTGCACTCCAACCTGGGTGACAGAGCGAGACCCTATATTCAAGAAAAAAAAAGAATATCATATATTATTAACTAGAGTCACCATGCTTTATGATAGATCTCTTGAGCTTTTTCTCCTGTCTAACTGAAACTTTTATATTCTTTGACCAACATCTCTCTGATACTAGTCCCCACCCCTCACCCACCCACTCCACCCACTCCTCTGGGACCACCATGCTACTCTCTATTTCCATGAGATCAACTTCTTTAGAGTCCACATAGGAGTGAAATCATGTAGTATTTGTCTTTTGGTGCCTGACTTATTTCACTTTGCAAGATTTCCCACGTCTGGGGAAGGAAATAGAAATCCAGATCTAGAAAGGACAAAGAGCATCAAATAAGATGAATCCAAAGAACCCCAAAAGGAGATACATTATAATCAAATTGCTGACAGTTAAAGACAAAATGAGACTTAACTGTTTAAGCTCCTGCCCAATGTTACTTTAGGATCTGGAATTTAAAAGAAGTCTAATTTCAAAAGTATATTCTCTTTTTGTCTTAACTTTGTGCTTTCTGGATCTGGATTTCTATTTCCTTCCCCAGACTTGAAAAATCTTCAGCCATTATGTCTTTGAATAGGGTCTTTGTTCCTGTCTCTCTCTCTTCCTTTTGAGACTCTGATAATGAGTATATTGTTTCAGTGCCTGTGTCCCACAAATTTCTTAAGTTATCTTCACTCTTTTCATCATCATTATTATTATTTGGTTCCTCAGATTGGATAACTTCCAATTACTTGTCTTTGAGTTTACTGTTTCTTTTTCCTGCTGACTCTAGTCTGCTGTTGAACTCTTCTATTGAATTTTTCAGTTTAATTATTGCATTCTTTAGCTCTGATTTGTTTGACACTTTTTAGCAGTTTCTATAACTTTGTTAAAATTCTCAGTTTGTTCATGCATTGCTCTACTGACTTTGCTGAGCATCTTTATTATCATTCTTTTAAATTTTCTGTTGGGTAAATCATATATCTCCATTCATTAGGGTCTGGTTTCTTGTCCATTTATTTGGAAGATATTTTCCTACTTATTCATTTTCCTTGACTCTTTGTTAGTTTTTGTACATGAAAGACAGTTTCATCTCCCAGTTTTGTCAGACTAGCCTCACATAGAAGATGGACCTCATCAATCAGTTCATTCAGAGATTCTAGGTGCCTCTCAAACCTTCGTGCTTATCCAAATCCCTTTCTTCGTTCTTAGTGGCCCCCAGAAGATTTGGGTGTGCCAAATCCTATCAGTTTCCCAAGGCAGATGAGATAAAAGCCAGTACTTTGAGATGCAGTTGGAGAAGTTAAATGTTAGATATATATTCCAGTAGTTTCTATACTCAGGAAGAAACTGAGAGCTGGAGTTCATCTCCCACTCACTGCATTAAGCTGGGGAGAGAATCTGTGATGAATGCCTGCGCTGTCATTCAAACCACACCCTCTGATACTAGGGGTATAGCCACTGCACGTGTGCCCTCTGAAAAACCACCTCTTTGTTCTTTGCAGTCTAGGAAGGTTCAGGAATGCAGAGTCCCACCAACTCCCAGAGCTCAGTGATTAAAAAGGCATTTCCTGAGATGGGAGCTGTAAAAGTTGATGCACTTGATGCATACACAAACTTCTTACAGGAGGAATATGCAGACCTGGATTTATCTCTGAAATGAGCCAGAGAAGAAGATGCAGGAAGTGCTGACACTCCCATTCAAGATCCCAGAGGTCTATTGTTTATCTGCCCCATCAGCTCCCAGATACAGACTAGTTAGAGGTCCAACCCTCAGGCAGCAACTGGAAAGTGTGCCAACTCCTTTCAGGGAGAAACTAGGAACTGGGCATTTTAGTCTATTCTCTGCACTGAGCCCAGGGGATATAGCTACTGGAAGTGCTCACATGTCCATTAAAATCATCTCTTTGTTCTCTATGATCCACAGAGACTCACAAATCCAGAGCCCTGTCAATTCTCAGAGCTAGGTATTAAAAAAGCCAGTCCCTTGGGTGAGGGCTGTAAAGTTGGGGTAGCATTTATGTGTTCCAAATACTTCAATCCTTAGTAAGAACCTGAGAATTGGGGATTCCTTCCCAATTGTAAGATGTGGTATCTGAGGTGGGGTTTGTGCCTAAGTGTGCCTCAGTGTTTCCTATCCATTTTGATGCAGATATTTTCTTAGCTACCTTGTGAGTAGGAGTCTCTCAACCAGTTTCTGGCTCTCTAAGAGAAAATTTAACTGCATGCAGTCATTTATTTGTTGCATACAAGAGAGAAAGGAAAGCCAGGAGCCTCCTATTCTGCCATCTCACTGACATCACTCGCAGCAGTGTGATTTGAGAGACATTAAGGACCCTGCCTGCCCCACTACATCCTGCCTACCCAACTTCACTTTTCTGCCCTTATCCTTATTCCTATTGCCTGGAACTGGGCAGCAGATGTAGAATCATCTGTTCCAGGATACTCTAGTAATGAGTAACGTGTATCTAGTGTTTTTCATTTTACAAAGCAATTTTTTTGCATCATTATCTCATTTAATCCTCATAGCAATTCCATGGCCTAGGTTCTTTTTTTTTTTTTTTTTTAAACAGAGAAACAGAAGATCAAACTTAAAGTCACAGCAAGTAGGTGGCAGAGTGAAGAGCAGATCCAGCAGATTCTCTGAACTCCCGGGTGAGCATGTTTTCAGCACCACCGCACACCACAATGGAAGAGCCTATCAACTTCTTGGAAACTAAATAATAAAGAGAATGACCTTTGTCTTGAGCCATTCATTGTCACAGGAGACATGAGATATCGTCTTTGGGCAAGGTCTCCACTCCATTTTATAATTTAAGTAAAACTTCAATGCTGATTTTCTCTGCCTCCTAGTGTTAGTCCTGGCTGCTGGGAAAGGAAAGGAAATGCTTTCACACTTTATAGACAACCTTGGCTACAACCACATCATTTGCTCCATTTTTTTCTGCTAAAAAGTAGGAAAAAGCAGATGTAAAGACTTCTCTGTTTCTCTTTAAAGGAATAAGATAATAGTTGTTTTGCACATTTTAATTTAGCATATTTTAAAGCCTCGAGAATTGATTTTTTTTAATTGGAAGATTTATCTTGGATAAAAAATTGATGTGGGTTGAGCTAAGAATACTTTTTTTGAGTATCAGGAGGCAAGGGAGAGGCTCTGGAGAGCTGTTTGTAGACCTCCAGCAACCCTCATAGCCTCTTTGAGACCAGCTGGACACTAAGACCTGGGCCCATTCTGGCATCACAGCACATGGGCCACAGTCGGACTATGTAATGGAGTGGGATGTGGGTGCAGGGTGTCTTTTAAGCAGGCCCCCATCTCTACAAAATGAAAGGCCGCATCTGATTTCTTTTAGTCTCCCATTCTCATTTCTTTTTTTTTGAGAGAGGGTCTCACTTTGTCATCCAGGGTGGAGTGTAGTGGTGTGATCATGGCTCACTGAAGCCTCAACTTCATGGCCTCAAGTGATCCTCCCACCTCAGACTCCCAAGTAGCTAGGTCCACATATGTATGCCACTACACTCAGAGAATTTTTTAATTTTTTGGAGAGATGCAGTATCATTATGTTCTTCTCAGTATTGACTTTTTTTTAAATTTAATTTAATTTAATTTTTTTTCTTTTCTTTTCTTTTTTTTGAGACAGGGTCTCACTGTGTCTCCCAGACTGGAGTGCAGTGGCATGATCTCTGCTCACAGCAACCTCCGTCTCCCAGGCTCAAGCGATTCTCCTGCCTCAGCCTCCTTAGTAGCTGGGATTACAGGCTCGTGCCACCACACCTGGCTAATTTTTTTATTTTTGGTAGAGATGTGGTTTCACCATGTTGGCCAGGCTGGTCTTGGACTCCTGACCTCAAATGATCCACTTGCCTTGGCCTCCCAAAGTTTTGGGATTACAGGCGTGAGCCACCGCGCCTGGCCAGTACTGACTTCTCTCCCTCTTTTCATTGTGTCCCTGAGTCCTTGCTCCCTGGTGAATAACTCTGTATTCACCTTCTTCTTTCACTGAGATCTGGATGCCCATGTGAACTTCCTGAGTGGAGGCTACTCATTCTCTCTTTCCATGCACCATGGGGCTGGAAAGAGTTTGACATTAACCCAGATCTTTTTGAATGTTTCTAGGCATTACACTTTCACCTGTGAAAATTGCTATTTATTTTGAGTTTCATTATATTTGTTTGTATAACCCACAATATCTTCTATATCACTGCCATTGACTTGCATCCCAGTTACTGTTATTCATTTATTGAAGACTCTGGCAGCTGATTTGTAATCTTTCTCTGTAAGTCCTGCCATCATCATAGGAAATTTTGATGGCAAGAATTGAAACATCCAATATCCTACTCTCATAATTCTGAAACTTCTTATTTCTAGAGACAATCATCTTGCCTCAATTTAAGTCATATACTCAAGGACCATTTCCTAAGAGTTGTCCTCTACTCTGGTTTGAATGCACCCCCACACCCCCAAAAAAGCATGTGCTGGAAACTTAATCCCCAATGCCACAGTGTTAAAAGGTGGGGCCTAATGAGAAATGATTAGGTCATGAGGGCTCTGCCCTCATGAATTGATTAATGCATTCTACATCAGTGTAGAAGTGTGTTTATTGTCACATGAGTGAGTTCATCATAAAAGGACAAGCTCGGCCCCTTTCTCTCCCTCTCTCTTGCCCTCTCTGTGCTCTACTTTCATGGGATGATGCAGCAAGAAGGCCCTTATCAGACGTAGCCCCTAGCTTTCCAGCCTCCAGAATGGTAAGCCAGTACATTTCTGTTCATTATGAAATTATCTAATCTGGGGTATTGTGTTGTAGCAGCACAAAGTACACCAAGATACCTGTGAAGTCTTCAACTTCCGTCTACCTTCTAGTTTTCTCATGTACTTGCTTCCTCTAGGCATTTGGCATTTTCTCAGCCTTTATTCCTTTCCCTCTTTAGACCCCATGATTGAGCATCCTTTTCTTCTTAGCAACTCTGAACCTCTATCACTCTCCTTTAGTTCCACATTCAACTCCCCAAACCCCACATTACTAGCAGAATATTGTGTCTCTTGCCCCACTGAGAAGATTATGCCTCTGGTATCATATTTCTTAACTTTCAGCAGCCTAACATTTATTGCCTCTTCTTTTCTCAGTCTCAGAGGATGTGTTTCCTTGATGCCACTTTCTTCTCCCACACCCACACTTATTCTCGCAGTCATCACCTCCTTTTTCTTACATAAAACTTCCTCCCCCATGGCATAAAAATAGTAATTTTTCCCATCCTAAAAAAAAACTTTCAAAAAACATAACTGCCTTTATGCCATGTTCATCTCTAACAAGGTAGCATCCTATCCATATATTTCAGAAGAGTTGCCTACACTCACTGCCTCCACTTTTTCACCTCCCATACACTCCTCAATTGGCTGCAGTTTAGCTTCTTGTTTCAATCATTTCATTAAAACAGATATCACTAAAATCGATAACAGCTTCTGAAGTGCCAATTTCAATTAGTGTTTTTCAGTTTGTATCTTACTGAATCTCTTTGACATTGTTAATTTCTTTCCCTTCTTGAAACTCTGGATTCCCTTGGCACCTGGGACACTAATTCTTCTGATTCTCATAATATCTCAATTCTATCTCTGGTCCTTTCCAGGCTTCTTTTCCTCTTACAGATTGGAAGTCTCCAAAGTTGCCAACAGTTTCGTGTTCTCTTTAAGTGAACTGTTCCACCTCCATGACTTCTATTAACACTTATAAGTCACTAACTTGAGAGAATCTCTCTTTCTTCCACACCTCTTTCTAAGTTTTAGAGTTGGGAGTTTTAGAGTTGGGTATTTGCCTTCTAGACCACTCCAGCTCACCCCTCAACACAACATGGCCCCAGACTAACTCCTTCTCCTGAATTTGGTAATTTATTCTTGCCTAAGCACCAGGTTAAAACTTGGAGGATGCTTTATTCTCAACTTCTATTTTTCCCTTGTCAGTCATATCATATCAACGGCCAGTCATTCCAAATTAAGTCAAGATTCATCTCTCCCTCTCCTGAATTGTTGTAATGACCTTCACACAAGTCTCCCTGCTTTCATTCCTGTTTACTTGCAATCTCTCCTTATAGGATAGTCAGTACAATCTAATAAAATATCAATCTAACCACGCCAAGCTCGTTCTTAAAGGATTTAAATAATTGAGTGGTATCCATAGAAAAATGTCTAGACTCTTCACATATAAGGGCTTCCATGATCTAATATCTGTAGATGTCTTTGGCCTCATCAGTCAGTCCTCCCTCTCTTTCTGCTTTGGCAACAAGGAACTGAATGTAGTTCACATTACCCACCACCCCAACCAGGCAGGACTGACTACAGATATTTGCTCATGTTCTTCCCCTGCCTGGAATTCATCACCATTTTTCTCTATCTTTTATGTGGCCCAATCCCAGTCATTCTTTAAGACTCAGTTTATAAGCCCTCCTCATGTTCCTTAGCTGATATTTGAGCCTTTCCTCAGAGCTTCCATAACATCCTGTATATTCCTCTGTCAAATTACTTTACACTGTCTTCTCTGTTTATCTTCCCACCACATTGTATGCTTCTTGATATCTCATTCAACTTTCTATTCCTCTTGCCCTTCCTAGTGCCAGATATCTAGAAGGTGCTTTTGACTTGGAATTATAGTAGAGTTCATATCCTTTTTCTTCCATGCATTGTTCTATGACATACATAAGTCACCTTACCTGTCTGAGCCATGCTTCCTTATTTATAATTAATCTTTTGTTTTTCAAGAAAAAATCTCAAGATCAAATGAGAAGACATATAAATATCCCTTATAAATTATAAAGTACTATGAAAATATTTTATTATATAGAATATGCAGAAAGATATAGATAAAAACATCTCTCATGAATCCTGTACAAATTTTAACAAAAGTTCTTATTTATTAAAAAATCTACATAAGCATTTTTATATCAGTGTGTGCTATAGTTTGAATGTTTGTGTCCCTCCAAAATTCATGTTCCTCTAATATAATACTATTACAAGATGGGGCCTTTTGGGAAGTGATGAAGTCATGAGGGTTCCACTTTCATGAATGAGATGAATGAGAGCTGCCTAGTTTTTTGCTCTTCCACTCTTTCACCATGTGAGGACAACTAATTCTTCAATGCAAAACACCAATAAACATCCACAAGCATTAAGAATATTCAGAAAACATGACCTCACAAAATGAACTGAATAAGACACCAGGGACCAATCTCAGAGAGACAGAGATATGTGACCTTTCAGACAAATAACTGTTTTGAGGAAACGCAAAGAAATTTAAGATAACACAGAGAAAGAATTTAAAATACTATCAGATAAATTTAACAAAGAGATTGAAATAAAGAGAATCTGGCAGAAATTCTGGAGTTGAAAAATGCAATTGATAAACTGAAGAATGCATCAGAGTTTCCTAATAGCAGAATTTATTCTGCAGAAGAAAGAATTAGTGAGCTTGAAGACAGGCTATTTGAAAACATACGGTCAGAGGACACAAAAGAAAAAGAATGAAAAAGAATGGAGCATGCTTACAAGATCTAGAATATAGTCTCAAAAGTCTCAAAATCTAAGAGTTGTTGACCTTAAAGAGAAGGCAGAGAGAGAGATTTGGGTAGAAAGTTTATTCAAAGGGATAATAACAGAGAACTTCCCAAGAGAAGAAAGATATGAATATTGAATTTCTATTAGATTATAGAATACTAAGCAGATTTAACCTAAAGAAGAATACCTCAAGTCATTTAATAATTAGACTCCCAAAGGTCAAGGATAAAGAGAGGATCCTAAAAGCAGCAAGAAAGAAGAAACAAATAACATACAATGGAACTCCAATATACTTGGCAGCAGACTTTTCAGTGGAAACCTTACAGGCCTGGAGAGAGTGGCATGATGTATTTAAAGTGCAAAGGAAAAACATCTTATGCTAGAGTAGTGTATCTGGTGAAAATATCCTTCAAACATGAGAGAGAAATACTTTTCCAGACAAACCAAATCCAAGGGATTTCATCAACACCAGACCTGTCCTACATGAAATGCTAAAAGGAGTTCTTCAATCTGAAAGGAAAAGATGTTAATGATGAATAAGAAATCATCTGAAGGTACAAAACTCACTGGTAATAGTAAGTACACAGAAAAGGAGAGAATATTATAACACTAATTGTGGTTTGCAAGCTACTCATATCCTAGGTAGAAAGATGAAAAGATGAACTGGATCAAAATAATAACTACAACAACTTTTCAAGACATAGCCAGTACAACAAAATATAAATAGAAGCAACAAAAAGTTAAAAAGTGGGGGAAGGAAGTTAAAGTGTAGAGTTTTCTCTTTGTTTCTTTGTTTATGCAATCAGTGTCATCATCGGTTTAAAATAATGGGTTATAAGAAATCATTTGCAAGCCACATGAAGAGACATAAAATGGATACATGAAAACTAAAAAGCAAGAAATTAAAACATACCACCAGAGAAAATCACTTTCACTAAAAGGAATACAGGAAGGAAGAGAAGACCATAAAACAACCAGAAAACAAGTCACAAAATGGCAGGAGTAAGGCCTTACTAATTAATAATAATATTGAATGTAAATGGACTAAACTCTCCAATTAAAAGATATACAGTGGCTTAATGAATAAAAAACAAGACCCAATGATCTGTTGCCTACAAGAAATGTGCTTCACCTATAAAGACACACATAGACTGAAAATAAAGGGATGGGAAAATATATTCTATGCCAAAAGAAACAAAAAAATGAGCAGGAGTAACTTTACTGTATTAGACAAAATAAATTTCAAGACAAAAACTATAAAGAGAAACAAAGATGGTCATTATACAATGATAAACAGGTAAATTTAGCAAGAAGATAGAAAAATTGTAAATATATATACACGCCCAAAACTGGATCACTCAGCTAGATAAAGCAAATATTATTAGAGCTAAGTAGATAGACCCTGAATACAATAATAGCTAGATGCTTCAACACCCCACTTTCAGCACTGGACAGATCATCCAGAGAGAAAAATCAACAAAGAAACATCGAACTTAATATGCACCATAGACCAAATGGACCTAGTAGATATTTACAGAACATTTCATCCAATGGCTACTAAATACACACACTTTTACTAAGCACATGAATCTTTCTCAAGTATAGACCATATATTATGCCACAAAACAAGTCTTAAAACATTTTTAAAAATTTGAAGTAATATCAAGTATCTTCTCTGATCACAATGGAATAAAACTAGAAATTAATAAAAACAGGAATTTTAGAAACTACATAAACACATGGAAATGAAACAACATGCTTCTGAATGACAAGTTGGTAAATGAATAATTTAATTAAGTAATTAAGAAATTTTAAAAATTCTTGAAACAAGTGATAATAGAAACACAACATAGCAAAACCTATGGGATACAGTGAAAGCATTACTAAGAGGGAAGCTTATAGGTATAAATGCCTACATCAAAAAAACAGAAGACTTCAAATAAACAACCCAATGATATGTCTTAAAGAACTAGAAAAGCAAGAGCAAACCAATCCCAAAATTAGTCAAAGAAATGAAATAATAAAAATAGGAGCAAAAATAAATAAAATTAAAATGAATAAAACAATATAAAAGTGACAAAATGAAAAGTTGTTTCTTGAAAAGATAAACAAAATCAACAAACCTTTAGCCAGACTAAGAAAAAAAAAGAGAGGACCAAAATCAGTAAGATCAGAGATGCAGAGATGAAAAAGAAGACATTACAACCAATACCACAGAAATTCAGAGAATTATTAGAGGCTGCTGTGAGCAACTATACACCAATAAATTGGAAAACCTAGAAGAAATGGATAAATTCCTACCAAGATTGAACTATGAAGGAATCTAAAACCTGCATAGACCAATAACAAGTAATGAGAGCAAAGTTGTAATAAAATATCTCCCAGCAAAGAAAGCCCAGGACCTGATGATTTCACTGTTGAATTTTACCAAACATTTACAGAAGAACTAATACTGATTCATTCAAACTATTCTGAAAAATAGAGGAGGAGGAAATACTTCCAAATGTATTCTACAAGGCTGATATTATACTGATACTAAAGCTAGATGAAGACACATTAAAAAAAGAAAAGAAAACTACAGGCCAATATCCCTGGATGAACACTGATGCAAAAAATCCTTGACAAAATACTAGCAAACAAAATTCAACAATTCATTAGAAAGATCATTCATCACAACCAAATGGGATTTATCCCAGGGATGCAAGGATGATTCAACAAATGCAAGTCAATCAATGTGATACATCTTATCAACAGAATGAAGGACAAAACCCATATGATAATTTCAATTGATGCTGAGAAAGCATTTAATAAATTTTAACATCCCTTCATGATAAAAACCCTTAAAAATGGGGAATAGAAGGAACATACCTTACCATAATAAAAGCCATATGTGACAGACCCACAGCTAGAATTATACTGAATGGGGAAAAATTGAAAGTTTTTCCTCTAAGAACTGGGACAAGACAAAGATACCCACTTTCACCAGTTATTCAATGTAGTACTGTAAGTCCTAGCTAGAGCAATCAAACAAGAGAAATAAAGGGCATCCAAACTGGAAAGGAAGAAGTCAGATTATTCTTGTTTGCAGATGATATGAGCTTGTATTTGGAAAAAACTAATGACTACACCAAAATGCTATTAGAAATGATAAACAAATTCAGTAAAGTTGCAGAATACAAAATCAGTGTACAAAAATCAGTAGCATTTCTATATGCCAACAGTGGGCAATCTGAAAAAGAAACCAAGAAATTAATCCCAGTTACAATAACTACAAATAAAATAAAATACTTAGCAATTAATCAAAGAAGGGGAGGATTTCTGCAATGAAAACTATAAAATATATTGAGAGAAATCAAAGAGGACATAATAAAATGGAAAAATATTCCATGTTCATTGATTAGACAGGTTAATATTGTTAAAATATCCAAAATACCTAAAGCAATCTATAGATTCAAAGTAATTCCTATCAAAATATCAATAACATCCTTCATAGAAATGGAAAAATCAATCCTAAAATTTATATGGCCACAAAAGACCCAGAATGGACAACGCTATCCTGAGTAAAAAGAACAGAATTGGAGGAATCATGTTGCCTGACTTCAAATTATATTACAGAGCTATAGTAACCAAAATGTAGACACATAAACTAATGGAACAGAATAGAGAACCAAAAAATAAATCAATTCATCTACAATGAACTCATTTCCAACAAAGGTGCTAAGAAAATGCAAAGGAAAGGACAGTCTCTTCAATAAATGGTACTGGAAGAACTGGATATGCATATGCAGAAGAATGAAACTAGAATATCTCTTGCTATATAAAAAAATCAAATCAAAATGGATTAAATACTTAAATCTAAGTCCTCAAACTATGAAACCACTAACAGAAAACTTTGAGGAGACTCTCCAGGAAAATGGTCTGGGTAAAGACTTCTTGAGTAATACCCCACAAGCACAGGCAACCAAAGCAAAAATGGACAAATGGGGTTACCTCAAGTTAAAAATCTTCTGCACAGCAAAGGAAACCATCAACAAAGTGAAGAGACAACCCGTAGAATGGGAGAAAACATTTGCAAATTACCCATCTGACAAAGGATTAATAATCAGAGTATATAAGGAGCTCAAACAACTCTATAGGAAAAAAATATAATAGTCTGATTGAAAATGGGTAAAAGATCTGAATAGACACTTCTCAAACAAAAACATACAAATGGCAAACAGATATACAAAAAGGTGCTCAACATCACTGATCATCAGAGAAATGCAAATCTGAACTACAATGAGATATCATCTTACCCCAGTTGAAATGGCTTTCATCCAAAAGACGGGTAATAACAAATGATGCTGAGAATGTGGAGAAAAGGGAACCCGCATACGCTGTTGGTAGGAATGCAAATTAGTACAACCACTCTAGAGAACAGTTTGGAGGTTCCTCAAAAAACTAAAAATAAAACTACCATACAATCCAGCAACCCCACTGCTAGATATATACCCCCCCAAAAAAGGAATTAGTAAATATCAAAGTGGTACCTGCACTACTATGTTTATTGCACAACTATTCACAATAACCAAGATTTGGAAGGATCCTAAGTGTCTATTAGCAGATGAATGGATGAAGAAAATGTGGTACATATTCACAATGGAGTACTATTCAGCCACAAAAAAGAATGAGATCCTATCATTTGCAACAACATGGATGGAACTGGAGGTCATTATGTTACGTGAAATGAGTCAGGCACAGAAAGACAAACTTTGTATGTTCTGACTTACTTGTGGGAGCTAAAAATTAAAACAGTTGAACTCATGGAGATAGTATAATAATGGTTACCAGAGGCTGGGAAGGGTAGTGGAGGAGTGAGGGGAAAGTGGGGCTGGTCAGTGAGTCCAAAAACAAAATAGAAAGAATAAATAAATTATAGTGTTTGGTGGCACAACAGGATGGCTATAGTCAATAATAGTTGTATTTTAAAGTAACTTAAAGAGTATAATTGGATTGTTTGTAACACAAAGGTTACGCTTGAGGTGATGGATGCCCCACTTACCCTGATATGATTATTATTCATTGTATACCTGTATCAAAATATCTCATGTGCCCCATAAATATATATACCTACTATGTAACCACAAAAATTAGAAATTAAAAAAGAAGAGAAATGCTATTAATAAATAAGATTCAGTAACAGATAAGTATACCATTTTCCTTAAACTTTGCTTTACAAAAAGCCAATAGGAAGTCACTGAAGGTTTTGGAGTAGGAAATTGACATAATTAAAGTGGCATTTAAAATTTTTTAAAGAAGAAAGGAAAAGAAAAGAAAGAGTGCTTTCAGGATAGAATATCAAGGGTGCAGCCAAGAGACCCTTTTGTTAAGAAGATTAATATGGCTAGAAGGAAGCCAGATACTGTTCATCAAAATAATAGAAGAATGACCCTGAAGATATCTTAGAAATCTTTAAGGCTGGTATTCTTATCATAGGTCCAGAGTGCCAGGGATTTGAGGTCAGTTTCAAGGATGCCCTTGAGGATGCCCACGGGACCTAAGGGCACTGTCCAAGGATGCTTCATGTTTCTTTCCATGCATTCCAGCATAGGGGTCCTCAGCCAGCCCAGGTATGTTTGCAATGATGCAGTGTGATGTGCCATCTTATCCCCACCCCACCCCAAGAAGGGCACAGGCCGTAAACCTTGGTGTTGTCCACATGGTGCAAACTCTGCAGGCACATGGAATGTAGGAGCTGTGGGGACAGGGCCACCACAGAGTCTCCACTGAGGCAATGTCTACTGGAGCAATGGGTAAGGCTACCCCTGCGACTCCAGACTTAGAGCTGCCAGCATGCAATTCCAGGCGGGGAGAGGTGTAGCAGGGACTGCTCCCAGCAAAGCTACAGGGGCAGGTTGCTTGGAGCTTCCAGAGCCCAACCCATGCCCCAATGTGCTTGGAAGATGGAATATGAAGTCAAAGAAAATTATCCTCCAGCCTCAAAATTTTAATGTTGTTTGTCTTGTTGGGTTTTGGACTTTCTTGGGACTTGCTACCCATTTCTTCTTTGCTGTTTTTCCCTTTTGCAATGGGAATGTCTATTCTATGCCATTCCACCACATATTTCAGAAGCACATAACTTGGTTGGTTTCACAGGCTCACAGCTGGAGGGTGAATTTGCCTCAGGATGAGTTGTGTCTTGAGTTGCACCCATATCAGATTTAGAAGAGTTTGGACTTCAACTTTAAAGTTGATGCTGAAATAAGTTAAGACTTTTGGGGCTATTTGGTTGGAATGAATGTGTTTTATCTGTGAGAAGGACATGAATTTTTTGAAGGAGGCAGGGGCAAAATGCTATGATTTGAATGTTTGTTTCCTTCCAAAATTCATGTTGAAACTTAATTCCTAATGCAATAGTATTAAGATATGGGGCCTTTTAGGAAATGACTAAGTTGTGAGAGCTCTGCCCTCATGAATGTGATTAATGCCCTTATAAAAGAGGCTTCGGAGAGCTGCCTGTTTTTATTCTTCAACCCCTCCCCATGTGAGGATACCTATATGTCACCATCTATGAGGAATGGGCCTCATCAAACACCAAATCTGCCAGTGCCTTGATCTTGGGCTTCCCAGCTCCAGAACTCTGAGGAAATATATTTCTTTTTTTTATGATACTTTATGTTCTAGGGTACATGTGCACAACGTGCAAGTTTTTTTCATATGCATACATGTGCCATGTCGGTGTGCTGCACCCATTAACTCGTCATTTACATTAGGTATATCTTCTAATGCTATCCCTCCTGACTCCCATGACCCCACAACAGGCCCCGGTGTGTGATGTTCCCCTTCCTGTGTCCAAGTGTTCTCATTGTTCAATTCCCACCTATGAGTGAGAACATGCGGTGTTTGGTTTTCTGTTCTTGTGATAGTTTGCTCAGAATGATAGTTTCCAGCTGCATCCATGTCCTTTTAAGGGACATGAACTCATCCTTTTTTATGGTTGCATAGTATTCCATGGTGTATACAGACACTTCTCAAAAGAAGACATTTATGCAGCCAACAGACACATGAAAAAATGCTCATCATCACTCGCCATCAGAGAAATGCAAATCAAAACCACAATGAGATACCATCTCACACCAGTTAGAATGGCGATCATTAAAAAGTCAGGAAACAACAGGTGCTGGAGAGAAGGTGGAGAAATAGGAACACTTTTACACTGTTGGTGGGACTGTAAACTAGTTCAACCATTGTGGAAGACAGTATGGCGATTCCTCAAGGATCTGGAACTAGAAATCCCATTTGACCAAGCCATCCCATTACTGGGTATATACCCAAAGGATTATAAATCATGCTGCTATAAAGACACATGCACATGTATGTTTATTGTGGCACTATTTACAATAACAAAGACTTGGAACCAACCCAAATGTCCATCAATGAAAGACTGGATTGAGGAAATATATTTCTATTATTGATGCATTACCCAGTCTCAGGCATTTTGTTATAGCAGCATGAACAAACTGAGATAGTATGGTAGTTTGCAAAGTATAGCAAGAGGATGATCTCTTTGTTCAAAAGCCTAGTCAATACTCATAGAGGCACTAGAATTAAACCTGTGAAAATAATCAGCTGATATCATTTAATAGCTATGACAAGAACACTATTTTAGCTTTAACGTCATCAGGATATGCACCTTCAGAGAATCTTAAAAAAATCCATAGCATCACATCATTTTTCCTGTGTCTCCAGATTGCTCCTTCTACCCAACTCCTTCAGCAAGCACATTTTATACATTTCTCAATTCCATGTGAAAATCAGGCTGTGGAGAAGAGATTCAGATGAGATTTCACAAACCATCCTGATTTTCCTTAAGTGGATACATGTCACTTATCCAATTCTTCCTCTATTACTTGTCAAGAGAGTAGGAAAAACAGTTCCATTCTATAAGGATAATTCCTGATTCAGATAAATGGAAATTAGAAGCAAATAATTGCATGATCATCAGAAGTAATCACTTCTGATGATTTAAATCTTATAGAAAACTGGAGCTAGAAAATTCCTCATTCCAGATTGTGCAACAAAGAGCTTCAAGGAACCAAAAGCACTAAGGCAAGAGTAACATAATCATTTGCTCTTCATGGTGGAGGGGGTAGTGAAGGAGCTTCCACAACAGGGAAAATTATTTAGGGTGGAGATGCAAGGCCTGGGCTTTGGAGATGAAGACCTGGCTCTGTCATCTACTGAATGGGTGAGCTGTGGCAGGTTATTTAATCTTTCTGGGCCTCAGTTTCCTCACTTGTCATATGGGGATCAATCACAAGATATATCTAATGGAGATGTGTTTTATATGTGTGTGTGTGATATGTATATATCTATGTTTCTATATATGTTACATATGTTGCTATATATAAAAAACATAGAGCTAGTGAGCTAGTGCACCTGCATGCTTGGCCTGTATTCAATAAATCATAGATACTGATTTATTGAATCAATAAATCAAGAAGTTGAATTCATTTGAAGAGAAATGAAAATGCAGGGGAATAAAGGAAGACTGTAAAGTTATGTTGGAACCAGATTATGCAGCTCTTGACCTCTAGGTTACAATATTAAGGTTTTGTTTAGACAATGGGAAGCCTTCAAAGGTTTTCGAGTGGGAGCATGACACAATTACAGACGTGGTTTTTGAAGATTGATCTGGAAGCAGTGTATGGAGCGAGCTTTCAGGGAAATATCAGGAGGCAGAAAACCCAGATAGGAAGTTAGTGTTTTGGTTCATAAGACCTGATGAAGTCTCAGCTGCAGCAGTGTTAACTGGGTTAAAGAAGAGGGATATTGTTGAGATAGAACTGGCAAGAAGGAGTTAAAGATAGTTCCTGTATTTCACATCTTTGTGACTGGGAAGATGATGGTGATCTTTATTTTAGCAATGGGAAGCATAGGCAGAGAAGTGAGTTTAAGAGGGTCTGTAATTTCATGTTGCATCTAGGTATTTCAGACGGTACAGAGATAGAAATATCTGAAAGGCATTTGGGTATAATAACTCTCTAGCACTCTGACTATGACAATATTTTGGTATACTTCTTCAGATTATTGGTTCCTATTTCAGAACACTCTGCTTTATTTGTTTAAAAATGCAATCAGTAGGCATATAGGATTCACCCACAGAAACACTCTTTATAGCAAACCTGGCTGGAATGCATTTCTTCTATTAAGTGACTCTTTAAGAATTCCCAGTTCACTGCTGTGCTACCCAACTTAATCACATTTGTTTCCTGCTAGGAAGATGTTTGAATTCAACCAAGAGCCCATGCAAACTCCTGTTTTCCTAGAGTTCCTGTGTTCTACTTCCCACCCAAGCTGACTAAAAACATGAACAAATCTAATTCTCGTACAACTGTGTTGAACAGTCTGCTCCTTCATTCTCCTTATCAAAGAACTCACCCTGGCTGCAGAGGCCAAGCCTCCCCAGGGACAGCCATGCTGAGACCTAGTGTCACATCCACCTTATCTGCATTGTACGCTTCTTTTCTTCTGTAAACTCCCTTTCTGTTGTCCTGATAGACATCAAGGTGGAGTTTAAATGGTCTACAATCCCCAAGTTTCCAGTGGTGCCTCTGGAAAAGATTGGGCCTACATCAGCAATTTTCCAAGTTTTGGCAATGGTGCCTTCTGCAGCCCCGGCCTCTGTTGTCCAGTTCACACTTCCCATTCATCCAAACTCCAGACAAGGGGTCCTGCTGTTTTCTGGTCATATCCAGTTCTCAGAGATCTATATTTTTGAGAGAGGCTTTAGTATGTTGATCAATTTCTTTTAAACTATGTATTAGGATTTATTGTGTGCGAAACATTGAACTAGACAATGCTAGAAACCTCCTTAAGATGAAAGAGACATACAGTTTTTGTTTTCAAATGAAATTACGATCTGGTGAGGCAAGTTGACATATACACAAATGAGACAAGGGAGGCTGGGTAGGGGTGACCATGAAGAAGAGGAGGGTGAAAAGCTAAGCATGAGTTTAATCTGCAACTTAGCAACTACAAGACTTAAATTTTATGTTGAAGACAGGGTACTTTGAAACCCTTTCTCTGCAGAATGGCTAATGGTAGAGCCCAAGAAGACTCTGGGGACAAGTGGAAGTCCCATTTCAGTGCCATCTCTGAGGCCTATTATGTATAGAGTGACTGTACTGTTTGGCTAGAAGAGTGGCTGAGAGGTTGGGTTTAAAGGGCCATTTTGTTAAAGTGAAAACAGCAAGCAAACACGTTTTAAAAAGTAGCTCAGGTGCTATCCTTAATGGTAAATAAAGGAGATCAAGATAAGCACACTGCTTAAGTAATTATGTTTTTGGTATAAATCTAGAATTCAAGTAAGGCTTCTGCTAATTAGTTTTTTTTTTTTTTTTTTTTTTTGGTACTTTGGTTGTTTTCAGACTGAGGATCTCATTAATACAGCCTCTTGTGGAAGACACATTTGATGTACTGTTCCTTGTGTGTAGAATATACATTAATTCATTGTGCATGGAGTTTGCATTTTCCCATTTGATTCTCATTCCAGCCCTGTAAACAGGTCTTACTTAGCTCAAAAAATTATGAGACTTGCCCCAGTTTCTCTCTAACCAGAGGGTAATTTTTTTTGTGGTCAAGGGCCATCTTTGTGTCTCCAAGGTTCAGAAAAGAAATGAACTAAAGAATTTATGACAGGCCGGGCGCGGTGGCTCAAGCCTGTAATCCCAGCACTTTGGGAGGCCGAAACGGGCGGATCACGAGGTCAGGAGATCGAGACCATCCTGGCTAACACGGTGAAACCCCGTCTCTACTAAAAATACAAAAACTAGCCGGGCGAGGTGGCGGGCGCCTGTAGTCCCAGCTACTCGGGAGGCTGAGGCAGGAGAATGGCGTAAACCCGGGAGGCGGAGCTTGCAGTGAGCTGAGATCTGGCCACTGCACTCCAGTCCGGGCGACAGAGCGAGACTCCACCTCAAAAAAAAAAAAAAAAAAAAAAAAAAAAAAGAATTTATGACAGAGCTGCAGAAAAACTTCAAAAGCTTTCCTCAGTTCTGTGCTTTTTAAAAAGAATGTAATAGCAATCAATTTCTTTTAGATATAGCAAGTCAGCTGGGACTACATCCAAAGGAATATATTAGGTTGATGCAAAAGTAATTGTGGTTTTTGCCACAATTACATTAAAAGTAATGGCAAAAACTGCAATTATTTTTGCACCAATCTAATATCTGATGCTAGAGACATTACTAGAACCCTAAGGTGCTAAGGGGAGGTTTCAGCATGGTATTTCAGAAATTAAGACATTGCTGGGTTCATGCAGAAGAATAAAGACTCAAGTCCACAAATCAAGGGCTAGCAAAGGATGAAACCAGAAATAGGTCAATAGATTCATTGTGTATGACACCACTGATGTGTGCTCTTCCTTTGAAGTGTTTCAGCCTCAATTACTTTTATTCTTAGGTTTCTGTGGCCCATTTCATTGTCCTGACCCTAAGGACAGGGATTTGGGCAGCGTAAGGTTTTTTCAAGTGGTTAAGATATCTTGGAGTCATTTCAGGAGAGACACATCTTTATCAATGTCCATGTCTTTAGTTAAGCCATGTGGGTCCTTTGGTGGAACTTGAGGTTCAAAAATCAGAAAAATATCCATGGTGATCAAGGTAAACTGTATTCTAAAGGTGGTAGGGCAGATTAGGGTAGAAGTGTTCTCTTGGGAAGAGTTTTCTCTCTCCAGGGAGGAGGCCAATTAACTAGGTTTAAGGATTCTAATTTAATGCTTAGAGGACACTGCTTCTTAGAGTCACAGAATGAAGCAAAGCACGGAATCAGTGCAGGAAACCTGCGCAAGGTTAATCATAAGGTGTTGACAATGTTGGATATTATTATGGCCTGAGACCCAGAAAAGAATAAGCTCTGAATTGGCTCAAACTCTTCTTTTTATGTATTACAAAGAAAAAGTAAGAGAACCACAAATTCACATTTTATTCTTAGCTGGGATTGAGACACAGTCCTGTGCAGAGAACTTGAACAGATTTGACTGGGGCACTTTCCTCAAACTATGGTAGAACTCAAGAGCTTCAGCTAAGGGATAATTCAACATGTTTGTTAGCATAAGAACAAACATAAGAAGAGGAAAAGTGACTCATCTACATCACAAGCTGACCTAAACTGGCCCTAGACAGTAGCCTCAGGACCATTACTGCTACTTAGAAGAAGTCCAACTTGTCAGTTTTTATTTTATGTTCCATGCTTTTTGTGTCCTGAACAAAAATCTTCAAGGTCTCAAAGATCTTCTCCTATGTTTTCTTCTAGAAGTTTATGGTTTTAGTTTTTATGTTTTGTCCTATGATTTACTTCAAGTTAATTTTTATAGATGACCCGAGTTAAGGGTTGAAGTTCATTTTTTGTGCATACAGATATCCAGTCATTCCTGCCCAATTGGTTGAAGACTATCTTTTTCTTATTGAATGATCCTGGCCCCTTTGTTGAAAATTGGTTGACCACACATGTGTGAGCTCTACATCCCATTGATCGATTTGTCTGTCTTACACCAGTTCTGCATTGTCTTGATTGCTAAAGTTGTGTGTTTGTGTGTTTGAGATGGAGTCTTGCTCTGTCACTCAGGCTGGAGTGCAATGGCGCTATCTCAGCTTGCTGCAACCTCTGTCTCCCAGGTTCAAGCGATTCTCCTGCCTCGGCCTCCCAAGTAGTTAGGATTACAGGCACCCACAAATTTTTTTACTTTTAGCAGAGCTGGGGTTTCGCCATATTGATCAGTGAGTCTTGAAGTCAGGTAAGGTAAGTTCTCCAACTTTGTGCTTCTTTTTCAAAATTGTTTTGAATATTCTGTGTCATTTACAATTCCACATACATTTTAGAGTCAGTGTGTCAACTTCTACACAAAAAAAGGCTACTGGGGTTTTATAGATATAACACTGAAACTGAAATCATTTTGGAGAGAATTAATATCTTAATGCTGAGACTTGCAGTTCATAAACATAAGTGTATCTGTTAATTTATTCAGGTGTTCTGAACTTATCATAGCAACATTTTATAGTTTTCTGTGTATCAGTCTTACATATATATATCAAATATATTCTTAAGTGTTTATTTTTAAATGTTATTAAAATCCATATTATTTCTTTGACTTTATTTCTAATTTTTCCTTTTTTTTTTTTTTTTGAGTTGGAGTCTTGCATGTTGCCCAGGCTGGAGTGCAGTGGCTCTATCTCAGCTCACTGCAAGCTCCGCCTCCCAGGCTCACGCCATTCTCCTGCCTCAGCCTCTTGAGTAGCTGGGACTACAGGTGCCTGCCACCGCGCCCAGCTAAATTTTTTGTATTTTTAGTAGAGATGGGGTTTCACCATGTAAGCCAGGTTGGTCTGAATCTCCTGACCTCATGATCCACCCGCCTCAGCCTCCCAAAGTGTTGGGATTACAGGTGTGAGCCACTGCACCTGGCCTTTGTAATTTTTCATTGCTAGTATATAAAATTATAATTGATATTAAATATTTACCTTGTAACCTGTGACCTTGCTAAATTCACTTTTTTTAGAAACTTTGTTATAGATTTCTTAGGTTTTTCTACATTCATAATTGTGTTTTATTTCACATGACTTTGTAATGCAATAAAACTAACTGCCTGAAAAAAATGACCCACTTATTATCTTGAGAACTGACCAATACAATTACTATTTTTGAGAAAAAAATACTCATCATTGAGAGAGTCATGGAAGATATCCTTCACAGATGGGGGTATGTTGGTTATGCAGTTAACCAGTAATCAGTAGTCACCGAAGGTCTTAACAGATTTCCATGATTCAGAAGAACACGAAAGAGACTGAAGAATGCTTCTTGGTATTCCTGCTTAAAATAGAGGTAGATAGGGTATGGGTAGGAGAATAAAGGCCAAAGAGAAAATCAAGGTGTAAAGGATTTAAAGGAACTGTGGATTTGGCAAGTCATCTTATCAGGAGGAGGACTGACTTCTTGAAGCAAATGTATATGGGCTGTGGCAGAGTCCGCTGAGCTATTCCACTCTTAATGAATCATTTGTGTGGGCAAATATTGTCATCAAGCACTCTTCTGAGCTGATCAGGACACTGTAGAACTTATGGGCATCAGTGTGGCTTTCTTCCCTGCTTCTTCAGGTCATTATTTGGAAAAATAGCTTGAAAGAAATAGGTTTATCTGGGAACTGAATGACAATCTAAGAAACATGTCTGAGAATGGAATTTGGATTTGGAGATCAGGGTGTTAGATCTCCAAAATGAAGAGCTCTTAGTTTAAGGTAAATATGTCATGGCGTTTTAGAAAGAAAAGACCTCCAGATTTATTTCCCATCCTTTTCCACCTTGCTGTTTGCACTGGGAGACTGGGAAGCTAGGAGACTTTGGTCTTTTGCCTCTTGTTGGGTTTAGCCAACGGGAGGTACTGGAAAATAATCAGAGGGTGGGAAGTAAGATCAGGGTATTTATTTTCCCAGCTCCTTCTCTGCTGGGCTGCAGTTTGGCCATGGCTGTTCCTGACAGCTGGCCCTCTCCTATGACTCTCGTTCTCCAGATTCCAGTAACCACTGACCCTTCTTGCCTTGTAATGCCCTAGGATGATAAAAGTCTTTTGCTATTTTTAACCATGAGTTGCTTTACCATTCTTTGTGAGTTTCTTATATCTCTGCTCACACCTTAAGATGGTCTCACCATTAATTTTTCTTCAGTCACCTCTTTTGAGGATGTCATATAGACTTTGTTAGATCAGCCCATCCACTTTAATAGCTTTGGAAATTTGACTAAGTTATTTAATCTCCTGAGTTTTAGTTTTTCCTCTGTTATGTGGAGATGAAAATATCCCTTGCAAAGATAATAGACAACATATGTAAAAAGCACATAGTTGCTACACAGTAGGTGGTATCTGTTGTCATCATTATTAGTAACTATTATCACGTAAGGACTGGAAGATCATGGTGCTCTCAAGGACTATTTGGATTAAATTGTAGAACTGGTTGTTACCTATCCAAAAGCATAAGACTGAGGAGGAAAAGTTCAGGAAATAAAAGGTGAGAATGTAGCAAGAGGTTGGAAAGACTAACTAGTACGTGAGAAATAGAATATTTTGATATTTTAATATGAGAAGGGAGTTACAGCTTTAGGAGTCTCAGACACTTGATGGGAGGATCCTTATACCTAAATATGGCAATGGAGGTGTTCACCTTGTTAGAAAGGAGCAGGCTTTCAGAAGAGATAGAGTAGTGCCACATATCACAAGACACATATTTGAATGGAAATGCATTGAACTGTGAGTTAAATCTTGAGAAAGACAAAAGTATAAAAGAAAAGAAATTATTATTGACATACATGAGAGCATCCTGGAGATCATCTGGCCAGATGAAAGAAATTGACTCTTGACTCAGATTTTGGGTCTGGAAAAGGAAGCAAGGTATATAGCTCCTTGAATCTTGACTGTCTTCAGATTGCTTTTATATCATCCCTTGATATCCACTGCTGTTCTGGCTGTGTGGTCCTTCCTTCTCCCATGTTTCACTTTCTTAGAGGAGCCCACAGCCATTTAGTGGGAAAGCTCTTTTAGTTGCTCCTCTACTTTTTTCTCTCTAGGGCACGCATGTCTGCTTGAATGGGGAGAGGGGTTGGGGAGACAGTCAGAATGGGTTCAAATAAAATCTCCCCATCTGTCTTGGAACCTTTTCCTCCAGAGAACCTTTTTCCCCAGAACCAACTCCCCATGGTGCTGAGCCTGACTCATCATGCAAGACTCCTCTTCTTTTGGAGGAAATTATCTCCAAGAGATCTGCAAATCGTTTCGCAATTTACTTTTGATTGGGTGCCCCTGCCTTGCCAGTTACTCTAACATGTGACATACATCTAAGGTTTTTTCCCCCCTAGAGGGTGCCTCAACTTCCATATAATTTAAAAGGGTAAAACTAGAAACTAGAGGGTGTCAGATTCCACCCAACTTCACTTGCCCTACAGATTTTTCTCTCAGCGGGTAGGTAAAGTACTCTCTCCTGTACATATTTATGATCAGAGAGGAGAAAAACTTTGTGAGACAGAGCTTGTGTTAGTCAGAGGAAAAGAAAAGTAATTAGAGAAAAGATACAGCTAATTCGAAATTCTAAAGTGGTAGATGTCTCAGAAGGGTTGGGAAGGTCCCAGGGTTGGACATTTTGTTTATGAAATTGCCTACAATCCTGATATAGAAGCAACAGAGGCAATATCTAAATAGAATCCTATGGCTTCACAGGGAGCTCTATGTGAGCTCAGATCTTCAAAGAACATGGCCATAAATCAAGTAATGAATTAATAAAGGATGATAAATATGTGTGCAAGTGACATTAGAAAAGCAAAAGCTGAGGATAAACTGTGACTCATGGACAATGCTCAGGACATCATCAGAAGACACACATTTCTTTGTTTGGAGCAAACTGAAGCATAAAAAATGCAAAAGTAAATGCCTTGGGTAAATGCTTTCAAAGCCATTCCAAAACTCTTGGCCTTCCATTCACTCTGCCAAGGAGAAAGACCTTATGAATGAAAAGGGTGGAATAATCAAGAGCATAGGAAAGATCATTGAAGACCAACTGGTGAAGAGACTGAGTGAGCACCAAGTTTCATGCCTGCTGGGCCAGGAACTGCCAAGATCTTAAAAATGAGATTCTCTGCCACTTTTGGTTATCTTGGAAGAGGTGTGAAATTGAACATGTGTCAGAAGACTGGACTCAGCCAAGCGCAGTCATGATTTTCTAAAAGATAAGAAGGTGGATTGTGTAGAGAGATAGTAAATTTAAATATTTATAGAGACCAGATAACAACTTAAAAAGAGTCAGGTAAAGCTAGTGGAGGCCCTATGAGCTTGAAAGGTTAAGCTCTCTTTTAAAAAAGGCAGCTGTCACTGAGCTCCAGCTGGTTGTAGAAATGTCCAGAATTGCTAGAACTTCAACTTTTTAACATTAAATTGTATTACTTTCAAATGTGGATAATTATTTAAATTAAGAAATATATGTTGTGCAGGCTGAATTAGACAGATCTGTAGAGAGATAGGGCCAACAACCTACCAGGTTGTGCCTTCTGCCTGTGGATTTGCCATCTTGTAGCTAAGAAGCTAGGACAGTCTACTGAAAGATCACCTGGTAAGCATTTTAAAGAAACTAATCCTTAGGAACTGCATGAGTTCACTAAGGACCAACATGCCACATACTCACCTCCTCTCCTTTGATTAGCAGAGGGCTGTAGTAGACTTGGGTGGACTGATTCCAGCAAGGTTCCCACAGGGATGGCCATGTTCTCCATGGGGACTAGATAGAGAAGCTCAAATGAAATGTCAGTAGTTCTAGGAAGAGTCTTAACTGACTGAAAAACTGTTCCAGGTTAATGTATTAATGACCAATAGGGAGTTCTCTATTCTTGTCTCAGACCAATTAAAGTTTTGGAGCCCAGAAATAAACTCAAGAATCGGCTTATGGCTTATTGTCTACAGGGTGTAATGAGAATAATAATCCCTTTCATTTTTCTGTATTTTGATTGATGTAGCCAGGATTTGGCACACTGTAGCCCATGAGCCAAATCTGCCTGCACGAGCACAGCCACACCCTTTCTTTTACACATTGTCTCTGGCTGCTTTCAATAGACAATGGCAGAATTGAGTATTGTGACAGATATTGTATGGCCTGTAAATTTAAAAGTATTTACGGTTTGGACCTTTACAGAAAAAGTTTACTGACTTTCTCATGTAGCTAAACATCGTGTTAGTCATCTTAGAGGCCTTGTTAAACTGTTAATTAATATTGGACTTGTCAACATTGGTCAGTAAAAGCCTACAGTCTATATTACATTACTTGCTGTCAGGACACAGCTACTTGAACCCCAGATTGAAACAATTTATTTAGGAACTCAAGGAGCAGGATGTTACATTTATTCTTGAGAATATTTACCTTGTTGTTTCATAATTCTTTTGTCCAGTGTGCTGATAATGTCTTTCAACTTCATATCCAATGCATTCTGCTTTTGAAGTGAGCAAACATAGGCCCTCGCATTGGGGTAGAATTCAGAGACTTGGGCCCAGAGGAAGCTCAGCATGGTCAAAAGTAGATGCAACCTGAGGGTAAATTCAACATGGGGCCTCAAGAGGAGAGTTAAAACTCTAGATAAAAGAAATCATGGCCATGATGATGGCACAGTCCAAAGTAAGAGGGAGTGACTGAACATAGAAGCAGATTGGGAGTGAGGTCAACATGAGAGCAAGGCAAGAGGGTCCTGAGTTTGTCTGTGAAGGGGACAAAAGTGTCTGAAACTCTTTCTTTCTGGATATCTCCTACTGGAGTATGGGATGGACTAGCTAGAGATAAAGCGTTAGGCTTGGAGGACAAGACAAAGTGTAGTTATACAAATACATAATTTGAGGTTTCACTTAGGATCTCTCCTAGGTAGTATTTGATGAGACTAGGATGTCATCAATTTCACTTTAAAAACTGTAGTAAAAAGAACATAATATAAAATTTCCCATCTTAACCATTTTTAAGTGTACAGTTCAGTAGCTACATTATGTAGCATAAGGTATATTCACATTGTTGTGCAATAGAGCTCCAGAACTTTATGTCACAAAACAGAAACTCTGCATGCATTAGCCCCTCAAGTACCCTCAGTTTTTTTAAAAAAATGATCAGACCAAAAAAGAAAGAAAGAAAGAAAGAAAAATGATCAGAGTAGCTAAACAGAAATACCAGCAGATATTTAGAAAAATGCACTTCAAAAGCAAAATAATAATGAAAAGTAGATGCAATTTGGTATATTTTTCATTGCTTACTAATTAGTATCCTCTTTTCCATTTGTTTTCAAAGAGAAAAAGATTAGTCCCTTCTTTCATTTGCCTACTTTAGCATTGAAAACTTCAGGAGCTGGGACCCAGATTTTTGGCTCTTGGTGGAAGGATCCAAGTTAGTGTCCTTCACAGCTGTGACTGGCATGTGGAAGAAACCTGGAAAGAGGACATGTCTCTTCTCTGAGGATGCCCCAAAGACTTACTTCTAAAGAACCAATTCCTACTGTTGCCTGCCTGCCTTCCTGCTACTAAAGAAATTTCCTAGGTTTTTAGAATTTCTTCTCCCTAAATTCTCTTTTTTTTCTTATTTCTTTCATACAGCTTGACCAAAAACCAAAGAGGAAATTATTACCACATGCATTTTATATTTTCTGGAATGATCATTTTCTTTGTCCTGATGAGAAAGGGCTTTCCAGTATCTAAAAATTATCTGTGATTCTTAAACTTGTTTTTCTAAACAATTCTCTCTATATAAAACTCTCCTGTAAATTTTAGTGATTGATTTTGGATATAAATTGCTAAATAAAGTGTCAAGAGTAATTAATCTGTACACAGCCCAACTTTTTTGATGGAAATGTATTTATGATTTCTGAAGATAAATAATGTAAAAAATATTTCAAAGGTTAGAGCAAAAATGAATGTCCTCCTGCAACTGGACTCTAAGAGATAATCCCTTAGCTCTTAAAAAAAGAAAGCAGCAAGCATTTAAACAGAATTCAGCTAGGGCTTTCGTGTATCAATTCAACAGAATGTGTCTTTAATGTATCAATCATCTGTTACACAATGTGGCGTTAATGCTGAAGTTGTAGGTTAAGGCCAAGATTCCAGGACTTGCTTGACTGCGGTCTCTACTATTTACCTAATGGCGTACCCTTGAGCAAGTTACTTTATTTGTGTAAGCCTCAGATTCCTCATCTTCAATGTAGAGATAAAAATAACCTTCAAGGTAGAGATAATTGCTCATAGACTTGTGGAATTATATGGCATAGAACATCTGAAGCGCTAGCACAGTGCCTGGGATACAGCAGATGCTCAATAATAGTTGTATCACAATTATAATTACATTAATTTTAAACAATTTTAAATTGTGGTACAAAAACATAACAGAATGTACTATCTTAACTAATTTTAGTTGTACAGTTCAGTGCTATTAAAAAATTCTCATTGTTGTGCAACTTAGTCCTGTTGTGCTGCCATAACAAAATACTTTAGACTGTAATTTACAAATAATAGAAATTTATTTCTCACAATTCTGGAGGCTGGAAAGTCCTAACTGAGGCACCAGTCAATTCAGTATCTGGTGAAGGCTTGCTCTCTGCTTCACAGATGGTGCCTCTTGCTGTGCCCTCACATGGTGGAAGTGGGAAAGGCTATGTCCTCACATGGTGGAAGAGGCAGAATGGGGGAACAGCTCCCTCACATCTTTCTTAAGGTCACTAATCCCATTTACAGGGGCTCTGTCCTGCTAATCACCTCCTAAGAAGCCCAGTTCTTAACATTATCACATTGATGATTAAATTTCAACATACGAATTTTGGCGGGACACATTCATACCATAGCAGCAACTGTAAACACCATCCATCACTGTATTAATTATTAATGTGGCTTCAATCTACTATCCTGAAAAAATACCACAAATTTACCTCTATCCTATGTGAGGCTTTGTCAGAATAGATTCCTCCTAGTTTTTCAAAATTTTTTGAAATCTGATCATATCTGTTTGTGGCTAGATTTTGAAAAACCCTTCATGTGAAGTGTTCAAGGCATCGGACTGAGTCCAGTATTATCGAATGTTCAAAACTGTAGAGGTGAGTGCTAAACAGACCTGTGCAGCTACTCTAGGGTAAAATTAATTCTCAAATGCCCTCACTGACACTTTGCAGTGTCTTCTCCAGCAGACGTTTCTGACTGCTGCTGGCCTAAGCTCTGCTAATGGAGGTTTATAAAGGCCTTCACAATTCCTATGGTAACCCAGGAGAAAGGCTGTTGCCATGGGGACTAGTGAAGCCTATATAAACCTTCCATCTCCATCAGACAGACGAGAACGATGTAAGAATGAATCCTTTGCTAGTTCACCTCCAGAAATTGCTAATAATTATCTCTGTTTTTGGAAAAAGATTCTTCATTTCTTTCAGGTGAAAATTCATTCACATTTTTAGCTTCAAATAAGAATTATGCAAAATCTTGCTTGATGATCTTGGTGTTAACTAAAATCATCCAGAGAATGAAATGGCCAGTGACTGAACCATTTCCAAATTTCTATAGTGTTACCAGCCACTGAATAACATTTATCACAAGCATATTAATTTTTAAAACAAAAGAATAGTATGTTTCTTTGAAAAGAATGAAACATAAACATATGTCTATTAATGCACCTCTCCATTGTTTTACAATTGGATCCAGGAGAATCTGAGCTCTACGAAGGCAGGATCTGTTTTATTTACGTCCATATCCCCAGCATCTAGCCCATTGTGTTGCAATATTAGGGATTCAGTGAATGAATGAATAAATAAACCAATCAATCAATATACAACTTCATGTTGACAATGGCAGAGATAGTGAGTATTGATGTTCAAGTGTGTAACAAATGAAAGCTACCTCTAAAAACAGTATCTTAATTAATTCATTTATTAAAGGACAATTTGTTAATGTCCACCACATTTATTCATTCAATGATGGCACAGTTCCTGCTTTGGTTCATTCCAAAAATATTTCATGAAGCTCGTCTTTAGGGATATCACCCTAAACAGGGCAACAGTCCCATCTTCCTGGAGCTTCTGATCTGCAGGCAGAGGCAGACATATATCGCTGTCAGAGTAAAATGGGATTGGTGTGAAAAGAAGCACAACCCCAAAATCTACTTAATCCTGATGGAGCTCAGGGAGAGAGAAGACACAGTCTGAGGTGGGCCTTGATGGATGAGTAGGAATTTCACAGGCAGACAAGGCGATGAGAGGAGGTTGTTTGTTGGGAGGAGGAGATGAGGCATTTAATGCAGAAGGAAGAGCATATGTTAAAGAACTTGACCTGTTGAGGGAGTGGCAAGCATTCTCCGGTGGCTGAGGACTGTGGCAGGAGGCTGATTTATGACAGATTATGATGAGCCTAACATGCTATTCTTATCCAAATTCTTTTCCTGAGTGAGTGGAGCATTCACAGCTTGAGCCTGTAGTGAATTTTCAGGAGTTAGGACGGGGTGAGACATGGTCCCCAGATGTGCGTTGTAGAAGAAGAGGGTCATAGAGTGCATCCAGGATATGACAGCATGGCTGAGTTCAGGGCTCTAGCATGAGGAACCCCACCATTCAAAGGGTCAGGTAGTGGGGCAGGCCCAGACCTTCCCTTGGGGACAGCCACCGGGAGGGGTTGGGGAAAGTGGCCAGGAGGTCCATCTCTTTTAGAGGGTATCTATGCCCCTCCTGGGTGAAGGCAGGCTTGGGTTGGAACAAAACCATGGAATATAGACCTTTATCAGCAGAAGTAAGACATATTCAGATCTGTGTTTTACAGACACCCTTCTAAGGCAGACAATGAGTAGGATGAGCAGAGCTGGGAAAGCATGAAGGCAACTACAGGGATTGGAGAAGAAATGACCATGTGAGAGTTAAGTACCTATAGCATGAAGCAGGCTGATGACTTCCCTCTTTTCCTTTCAAATATTTACTTAACACTTGTTATTTGCTTGTAGGTTGTCCTGGGTCCAGAGACTACATCTTTCTCAAGTAATGTATAAAACAGACACTCTGAATCTTTCCTTATCCTAAGCTGACACCCTTGAAGAGTTGATGATGGTGTAAGGTTTCAAAATGGAGCAAATATATATGTGAACTCTTTTGCACATTACTTCCCCCCCCACCCCCCGCCCATTTAGGGTAGAAATAGGGCTGATGGATGGAAGTTCCAAAAACATTTTAATCAGTATTAATAAAAGCTTTCTAAAAATGAGGGTAACAAAAAATATGGGAGATACTTCCTGGGGTGGCACTGAGTGGTTCCTGACATACTGTAGAGTTCTCAATAAATTATTAACTATTATATCTTACAGTTGTTTCACAAACTTTCAGAGTAAGAAAGTATCAAGGTTATTCTGGCCTCACCAAAGTGATTTAGAAAACATTATCTCTTTTTCTATACACAGGAAGAGAGTGCATAATATTACCATTATTTCTTTGTTAAATGTTTAAGATAATTCACCTGCGAAGCCATCAGGGCCTAGAGTTTTTTATGTGGGATGGATTTTGATAGTAGATTTAGCTTATTTTATAGAAATAAGAATGTCCACATTTCAGATCTCTTTTGGTGTCTGTTTCGGAAAGTTGTGCTCTAGACATTTATTTCATCTAAGTTTCAGATTTATTTTCACAACATTTTTCATAATATCTTCTTCTTTTTTTCAATTTCCGTAGGTTCTGTAGTGATGCTTTCTTTTTCATCCTGATACTTCAAATTCGTCCATCTTTCTTTTTTATTCATGAGTCTTGACAGGAGTTTATTAATTTTATCCATTTTTTCAAGGAACCAACATTTGGTTTGACTGACTCTCTTTATTGTAGATTTGTTTTCTATTTCATTAATTTTTCTTCTTTATTATACTCTTTCTTCTACCTTTTTGGACTTTATTTTGCTTTTGTCCCTAAGTTCTTGCAGTAGATACTTAGGTAATTGATTTTTAGCTTATATTATTTTCTAATATAAGCTTTTAAATCTATTTTTCTCTCAGCACATTTTTAACTTCTCCCATGGTTTCATAAGCTGTAGAATCATTACCATTCAATTTAAAATATGTCATAATTTATATTATCATTACTTCTTTGACCCAGAGGTTTTTCAGAATGATATTATTTAATTTCCAAGCATATGGGAATTTTAGAGTCATCTTTTAGTAACTGATATAGCTTAATTCCACTGTGGTCAGAAAACATATTTTAAAAGATTTCAGGCCTTTGAAATTTGTTAAGGTTTGCTTTGCGGTCTAGTATATGTCAATTTAATAACTGCTCCTTATGCACTGAAAAGAACATTTATTCCTTCTTTGCAGTGTTCTATAAATATCAATTAGATTAGTTTTATTTATTGCATTGCTTAAGTATTCTTTGTTCTTACTGATTTCCCTCCTGCTTATTCTACTCATTATTATGAGAAGTATGTTAAAGTTTTTCACACCGATGTGCATTCAACTATTTCTTTTAGTTCTATAAATTTTTACCTTATGTATTTTGAAACTGTGTTATCAGATGCATACAAATTTAGAGATTGTTATATCTTTTTGGTGAATGAAACTTTGTATTATTATCAAAGGTGTCTCTATTTCAGGCAATAATTTTTATCTTAAAAGTTACTTTACTGCTATTTGTAAACCTATATCAATTTTATTTTAGTTAATGTTTATATATATAGCTTGACTATCTTTTTACTTTCAATATTTCTGTGTCTCTAAGAAATGACTCATATGTAGCTTGCCTAGTTTTATATTTTTATTCAGTTTGACAATCTTTGTATTTTAATAGTATTTAGTATTCATAGAAATATGTATATTAGTTCATACCACTATTTGAAAATTAGTTTTCTATTTGTCCTACCTGTTCTGTTTGTTCTTCATTCTTCTTGCTTTCTCTTTTTGGATTAATGAAGTTCTATTATTATTATTATTATTATCATAACATTTTCCTCTTTATCATTTGTTAGTTACATATTTTTTACAATGTCTTTAATAGCTAGCCTAACAATTAGAACATGCAAACTTGACTTATAGTATAATGTAAATGAGTACTTTTATCACGTCACTGACAATGCTAGCGTTTTAGAGCATGTTAATTACTCTTTCTATTGTTCTTTATTCTTCTTGCATTTCAGTGTTTTGGAGGAATTATTTTTCTTTTTGTGTGAGGAATTTCCTTTAATAATTCTTTTAGTGCAGGTTTGCTAGTGATGAATTCTTGTGATCCTTTTGGTCTAAAAATACTGCAGAGCAAAAAGATTTGTCTTCACCAATTAGAAATAAAAACACTTTTTAATTGAAAGAATTTAATACATATGGAAATTTTTAACAATATCACAAGAAATCCTGTACACTTTCACCTAGATTTCCCAGTCTTTAGCATTTTGTCACATTTGCCTCTCTCTACTTGTACATACTATTTTGAACCATTTGAGAGTAAATTGCAGACAAGATGCCTGAGTACTCCTTAATATTTCAATGTGTATTTCTAGAAACAAGGACATTGTCCTACATACCCACAGTACAACCGTCAAAATCCATAGACTCCATTAGAAATCTGCCAACTGTCCTATGAATATCTTTTACGGGTCCAGGATACTACCCAGGATCATGGGTTGCATTTAGTTATTGAGTCACATTAGTCTGAAACAGTTCTTTACTCTTTCCTTATCTTTCATGACATTGATGTTTCTGAAGAGTATAGCCCCATTACTTTATAAAATGTCTCTTGATTTGGACTAATCTCATGTTTCCTAATGGTTGAATTCAAGCTATATGTGTTTGTCAGGAAAATCACAGAAATGATTATTTATTCTCACTGCATCATATCAGGAGTCACATTGTGTTGATTTGTCCCATTATTGATGATGTCAAGTTTTTTCACTTGGTTAAGATGATGCGTGCTAAGTTTATCCACTCTAAGATTAACTAATAACCATTTTGTACTTATCAAGAAATAAGTATTTTATATTTACTAATTAATATGTGTTTTATAGGACAATATTTTGAGACAATGTAAATATCCTGTTTCCTATCAAATTTTAATCCATTAAATTTAGCATCTGTTGATGATTTTGCCCAAATCGATTATTATTATTATTATTTTGAGATGGAGTTTCACTCTTGTTGCCCAGGCTGGAGTGTGGTGGCATGATCCTGGCTTACTGCAACTTCCACCTCCCGGGTTCAAGGGATTCTCCTGCTTCAGCCTTCTGAGTAGCTGGGATTACAGGCATGTGCCACCATGCCCGGCTAATTTTGTACTTTTAGTAGAGACGGGGTTTCTCCATGTTGGTCAGTCTGGTCTCAAACTCCCAATCTCAGGTGATCTGCCCACCTCAGCCTCCCAAAGTGCTGGGATTACAGGTGTGAGCCACCACGCCTGGCCCCAAATCGATGATTACCAAGATACTACCAAATGATGATTTTCTAATTTCATCATTCAGTCGGCATTTATTAGTTCTACTTTAAGGTAGAAAAATTGCCTTCTCTCCAATTTATGTTTTAATTCATTTGTTTCAGTATGTATTCATGGATTCTAATTTGATTCAGTGGGTTATAATCTATGACTTTCCTTACTTATTTTGATGTACAAATTTTCTCTGATTTGGCCCAACATAAGTACAGGTGCTTGGAAGACCAGTGGCAGTTGAAAATAGGAAGCTCTCTCAAGCTGGCTTTATGTCCCCAAGATTTGATATATCCCCAAGATTTTTGAGCACTTTCTTAATTTTTGGATCTTCATGATGCTCCTGGCTCGTCTTTTACTTTCATTTTCTCGGCCCTAGAATCCTCCATGTTTCCAATGGGCTCTGGTTCTTGTTAGTGGAGAATCGTGTTTTAGAAACCAAGACCTAGTTATTAGGTATGATCATGGTTATGGGCATCATGGATTCTAGGTCCTCTTGGTGGAAAGAACTAGAAAATATATCCATGTACACACTGACACATTCACGTCAATCTACATCTATTGATATTAAAAGCCAAGAGTTCACACTGATATATCCAATTGTAATCCAGTAACCCTTTTCATATTTAGAACTCCTTTCTGTGAAAATGAGAAATTGGGGCCCCACTATCCTTAATATACTTACTTATTTACTCGATCTCCCTGTATGTAACCACTATAGGCCCTATGATATCATTGTAGGAAATAGAAAAATGTGCCTCTTCTGAGTAGATATGAGGCCCCACTCACCCCTCAGCTGATTGCTTATGTGCAGTGAATAATATGCATCACCTACTGCAGCCCTGTCAATTTTAGAGTCTGTGCACTTGACAGTTATCCCATAATTCTTCTCTTAGTATAATTACAATTAATGTGTGAAACTGACAGAAATTGCACAAAAATAAAGCAGTTTGGGTCCAATAAACCACTTCATTTTATTTTCGGCTGAATAAAGTCTTGTGTGTGGTTTCTGTAGAGCTAATTATATTTTTAGGAATAGAGAGCTCAAGGAAAATTTGGATGTGTTACCCTGTTCTGCTAAGCCCTGGTGCTACTGCAGCTGGCACATGGCATGCCTTTGGGCTCAGAAAGTTCAGAAAAGATAAAGTTAGGGGAAAATCTCTGAAGGATAAAAGGCATAACACCAAGGTTGGGAAGATGTAACATAAAAGGAAGGGAAAGAGAGCGCTAAATATATCAGTCTGATAATATACAGAAGGAAGCTGAGGGGGCTCTAATTATCCTGTAAAGAATTTCAAGGGGGTTATGCAATTTCTTAATTTCCTAATTTTCTGAAAAGCACTCAAATAAGGAGCAAGACATCTTTTGTGGTTCAGCTTGAATATCATCACCTTCATGAAATCTTCCCTAATGTCTACTACTGTATTCCATAGCCCCAGTCCCAAATCATGACAGAAATTTGGGTGGGAGGGGGCATGAACCTGAGAAACAGGGGAGAGAAGGAAAGACACACCCAGAATTGAAGAAAATACAGTGGCAAGAATAATAATGGCTCATACCTACTGGATGCTTCTATGTGCCAAGCATTGTCCTTCAAGCTTTCCAGGTGTTCACTCATTGTCCCTCAAAACTGCACTATGAATAAGGCACTATTACTATTACCCTTGTTTATAGATGAGGTAGCAGACCTAGAGTGACATGATTATCGAGTGGTCATATGGTTATTTCAGGGCCAGAAAATGAACCCAGAAAACTTGACCTTGGGTTCCTAATCAGCATACTATGCTGCCCCTGACAGTGGGGAGGGGAACTGAAATCTCCCAATAACCACCTTTCCTTCAGAAATTCCTGATTGTCTAGGAGCAAAGTTGGCTTTCAGAGGGTAGCCAAGCATGAGTATAAGTGTTTGGGGGACCAGAGGCAGGGGACAGGAGCATGTTTACAATAACAGAACCAGGGCTAAACTGAGACACGTGGTGCTTTTGAAAAGGAGAATCTTTAAACATTTATTTAATAGGTTCTGTGAGACACTAATTTTATAGTTATAAAAACCATGTGCCTCTTTCTTTATTGTAAAAAAATTAAAGATTTATTATGTCTACTCAATGCAGTGTAACCCTTTAACTTATTTGGAATCACCTAGGAATTTTTATTTTCAGAATCAGATAGCTTTGAGGGAAGCACAATAAAGAGTTTAAGATACAGATATTAAATGGGTCACTCATTCCCAATGAGCAACACTACACTATGTATTATTATATTTTTAAAAATTATTTATGGATTCTGCAAATGGAGTAGACTATTCAATTTTAGAATATTAGCTAACTGACCTCAGAGTTGGTGGCTTATCCAGTAGTTGTACTGTACACTTTGCACATGGAAAGAACTAACACTCACCTTGTATTGGCTAGTGCCAGCTAAGAATATTTTTAAAATTTCCACTCCAGTGTGCTGTCTGTATGGTTTCAGCAGTTCCAATTCATATTTTGCTAGTTATTTAAAGAAGTCATGTGGAAACCTGAGTAGGCTGGCACCATATTCCTGTTTATGCCAGTGATGTTTTATCGTCCGTTATAGATTGGTATCCCAAGAACCTAGAGCTACAATAGGTTACTGCAGGCTGTAAGGAGACAGAACATTAATGTCTTCTACCAGACCTGTGAAAGTGGATACTTTCCTTAGAAATACTTGGTATGCTGAGCAACCTTTGTGGCTATGGTGAGCAGTTATATGAACCATTGCGTGGGAGTCTGACTTGTTGACATAGTATGTTTCTTCTACACATTAGATTCTGAGTCTCTGATTTTGTGTATAGGTGCTCCAGAAAAAGAGGATAGTGCCTCAGCAATTCCCGAACCTGGTTCAGTTTACTGATTGCAGTGATCATTACATGAACCTGAACAGCTGAGATGGAGCAATAAGATAGGTAGTTCCAACTTCAGGGAGGCCAAGATCTATCTGGTAATTATGGGAGTGCCACAGGCAAAACAGATAAAAGAATGACTTCTTAAACAATTATTCTGGGAACACTGTTCTTATCTGAAGGTGCCCTGTAATTCTTCTTGAGACTTATCTTCATCCAGCCATTATCTTCATCATCATCATCCCCATCATAAGCGTTACCACAATCCTCACTACCACCATCACCACCACCACTATTACAATAATCAGCATTTCCTGAGACTTCTAATGTGTCAGCTTCCACTTAAACCTCTGCCTGTGATTTCTTCCTTTGATTTTGAAGTATCTGGAGATTTATCTTTCTTTGGAGCCCAGATGCGTATTTTGTAAGTGTTTATTTCTATATCACCTAACATATATGTGTTGGAAGCATAGAGAATAATCAGTTAATTCCAGCTTAGCCTGCCATGTTGCTGGCAAATCTCCCACAGAAATTCATTTAGCCATTGGACAAATACTTAGCTGCAAAAGTCCTTGCCTACATGACGCTTAGAATTCTGCAGAAACCTACTCTGGACTTGCTATATGCCAGAAGACTATTCTAGGCTTTACACATATGAACTCACTGAGTCATCACAATCACCGAGAGAGGGTAGTGGCATTATTATCTCCATTTTACAAATGAGAAAACTGTAGCACACAGAGGTTAAGTCAGTTGTCCAAGGTCACACAGGTAGTGAGCAGTGGAGCTAGGGTGTAAATTCAGGCAGCATGGGCATTGAGTTTATGGTTTGACCATTATTCTGTACAACCTTTCTGTATGTGGATCTATGCCTAGAATACAGTGGTCTCTCAAAAGTTTTTTTATTGAATCATTAAATGATCACGCAGTACTACATCATCTGCTGCTTGTGTATCTTCCAGTAGATTCTAAGTTCCTTGACTTTTTAGGTATGGAGCCAAGCACAAAGCCTGCACAGAATATATACTCAGTAAGATGTCAAACACTGGAATGAATAAATTGCTAAATGGTCCCTAGAATGACAATGCTTCCGGACTTTGGCATACATATGAGTGAGAATCTGGGAAAGTGACTCTGAGATTGCAGGTGGCCTGCCCAGCCCTCACAGGTGGTCTGTACCCCTACTTCTGGCCACACTTCATACGGGCTGTCAGTACATAACTGAAAGCCACAGGGCTGTTGGTAGGTCACTGAGGTCTTAAAGTTTGGAAGCTTTTCTGGAGCTTCATTTTAGGGAAAACTCTTGACAATTAGCAAGGAGTGATTTACTCTCCAGGGAACCCCCGGAAATTGTTATCAATACATAGAGTAGCTCAGACCTGTGGAGTCTCAAGGTCATCATCTCAGATTTGATGTCCCACAGAGTGTTATAAAGAGCTACATTCTGCCATCTGACATGAATGAGCAAGGCACTTGCAGGATTATTTGAATATATCCTAATTCCTGTTATAAGTGAATAGCAGCATCAATTTTTAGAAGTCTCACTGTAAGTGTTTACACTAAAACATTTCAGATACCCAAGGCTAAGAATGTGGAAGGCTATCATATATGATAAAAAGGATGCCGGGCAAAGAGTTGTTCTCCTAATTGGTCCCCAATATTCTCACCTGCTAAATGAGAAGGTTGAATTCGATGATCTCTAAAGGTCTTTCCACATTGTTTGTGGAATGATGTATCTATCATTTATTGTATGCCTAGTCTATACCAGCACTATTTTGGGACTCTACCTTTATTGTTTCTAGTAGATAAATATCAAAATAAAGTGACCATGTATTAACTACATTCCTACAAAGACATGCTATTTATTCATTCATGTATTATCTATTGATAGTTTACTGTACGCTAGGCATCAGGCTGGACACTGAGTACCTTGACAGGTGTTGGGACATAAGTTGCCCAGTGTCACAAAGATAAAGAATGGTAGGATAGGAATCAACCTCAGGTACATTAAACTAAAGTTTGAGCTCTTTCTCTAGCTCTCATACATTTCTTCTAAGATTCGTTGTCCTTAAATATATGTGAATAGCAAAGACATGGAATCAACCTAGAGGCCAATAAACAGTGGATTGGATAAAGAAAATGTGGTACATATACACCATGAATTACTACATAGCTATAAAAAAGAACAAATCATATTCTCCATATTAATATGAAGGTCATTATCCTAAGCAAATTAATGCAGGAACAGAAAGCCAAATAATGCATGTTCTCGCTTATAAGTAGGAACTAAACAATGGGTACTCATGGACAAAAAGGTGGCAAGAATAGACACCAGACTACTAAATAGGGGAGGGAAGGAGAGGGATGAGGGTTGAAAAACTATTAGGTACTATGCTCACTATCTGGGTGATGAAAGCAATCATACCCCAAACCTCAGCATCACACAATATTCCTATGCAACAAACCTACACATGTAACACTGAATCTAAAATAAAAGTTGAAATTATAAAAATAAAATAAAATATATGTGAATTACTGACACTTTTTCTAATTCCTACTCCAGTGATTCTCCTGGCCATGTATTAGAATCATTCAAACCAATTAGATAAATATTTCTCAGGGAGGGGGAGAGAGAATCAATGTTTTGTTTTCAAAATTCCCCAGGTGATGGAAATGTGCTGCCAGAGTTGAAAACCAAATCCTTTTAGAGTCTAATTTTATGGAATTTTTTAAATTTAGAATTGTGGTAAAATACACATAACATAAAATTTACTACCGTAATCATTTTGAGTGTACAGTTCAATAATATTAAGTACATTCACGTTGTATAACTAATCTCCGGAATTATTTTCATTTTGCAAATCTGAAGCTCTGGTACCCATTAAGCAGCTCCCTCTGCCCCTTCCCTTCTTCAGTCCCTGACAACCACCTTTCTATTTTGACCTTATGAATTTGCTTATTCTAGGTACTTCATAAGCGGAATTGTATGGTATTTATCTTTTTGTGACTGGCTTACTTCATTTAGTATAATGTCCTCAGATTTATCCATGTTGTAGCATGTGTCAGAATTTCCTTCCTTTTTGTCTTTGTGTTTGCAACTATAATAGAATACCAGAGGTGAGGTAATGATAATGAATGCAAACTTATCGTATTACAGTTCTGGAGGCCAGGAAGCCCAAGACTGAGAGGCCAGCATTTGGCTAGGGCCTTCTTGCTGTTCATCCCATTCCAAAAGGCTGAAAGACAAAAGAGGGCAAGAGGGAGCTGAATTTGTCCTTTTATAAGAGCACCAATGACAGTGGGACCTCATGGTCCAACTACCTCTTACAGGTCCCACCTCTTAATATGGTGTATGATGGTGATTAAATCTCAACATGAGTTTTGAAGGGGACAAACATTCAAACTGTAACACTTTTTAAGGCTGAATAATATTCCATTGTATGTAGATACAATGTTCTCTTTATCCATTCACCCATCAATGGACGATTGGGTTGCTTTCAACTCTTGACTATAGCAAATGACGTTGCTATGAACGTAGGTGTACAAATACCTTGTTGAGATCTTGCTTTCAATTCTTTTGTGCATATACACAGAAGTGGGATTTCTGGATCATACAGTAATTCTATGTTTAGTATTCTGAGGAACTTCCATACTGTTTCCCACACTGGCTGCACAATTTTGCATTCACATCAACAGTGCACAAGGATTCCACTTTCTCCACATTTTCACCAATGCTTGTTATTCTCTCTCTGTCTCTCTCTCTCTCTGTGTGTGTGTGTGGGGGGGAGTGGGGGGAGGTAGCTATCCTAATGAGTGTGGTTTTCTATTTTAATTTTTAAATCCATTTGTATTTATGTGTAGAGATCTATTTTATCACATAGTTTTAGTTATTTGTGAAATTTTCAATGATTTTACATCATTTTTCTACTCTCATTTGAAGAATTTCTTAAGAGTCAGTATTGATCACTCTTCTTAGAACCTGGGAGTGGGTTGATGCTGAGGAGGCATTCGACAGGATCTCTGTTTTCAAGTAGCTTACAGTCTAGCTGGGAGCTTGCTTGCACCCTTGCCGGATTTTTGTCTTGGCTCAACTCATATCTGCTGCTATCTGGTGGCTCAAGTCCTTGAAAGATAGAGATGGCTGAAAATGCACGGTAGCCAAGTGGAGGGTGAGACGGTATTCCATATGGAGAGAATATATGGAGTGAATTATGGAGCTGGGAATGGGCATGCTATTTTGGAACAAATACTGGCCTGATTAGAACTCAAATTTATGTTGGAAAAAGGTGGGGAAAACTATCAGATCAGTCCAAGCAGGTATGGGATAATCTTGGAAGTCAGGTGGGGCATTGAGAATCATTGGGGCAGGTTGCAGGGTTCTCCAGCAGGGGAGTGCACACCAGGCTCCAAGAAGTGTTTGTGTTGATGGGAATAGAGGAGAGATGCCACAATGAGTGAGTGGTCGCCCAGGCAAGAGCATCATCAAAGGCACTAGACTTATCTTTAAGGGCGAAACTGTAAGTGTTGGAGACAGATTGAATATGGGAACCAGAGAAGAGGTGTCTTTCAGAACTGTGGAATATTCTGGGAGCTGAAGTAGTTATTTCTTCAAAGATGATGGTAAGCTGGTTGTGGTAGCTCCCAGCTGTAATCTCAATAACTTCAACTACTCAGGAGGACCCCTTGAGACCAGGAGTTCAGGGCCAGCCTAGGCAACATAGAGAGATCTCATCTTAAAAAATAAACAAATAAATTAGCTGGGTATAGTCATGTGAGCCTATAGTCCTAGCTACTTGGGAGTCTGTGGCAGGAAGATTGCTGGGGTCCGGGAATTCAAGGCTGCAGTGAGCTGTGAGGCTGCCTGGGTGGCAGTATGAGACCCCATCTCTACAAAAAACAAACAAACAAACAAAGGAGATTGTAGTTGTGAGGAAGATGGAGAGCCCCAGTAATGGTATTCATTATGTCTGAGTGCAAGGGAGAGAAAACCAAAATATCAGCAACCTAAACAAGACGCAAGTTTATATTTCTGACAATAAAACCAAGTCCAAAACTGAGCAGACTAGTATTCATATAAGTGGTCGGGATTCCCATGGTCACATCAACCCCGGTGTGGCCACTGTCCAGGCTTGTCTTCCTGCTGACCTCTGCCCTTCTCTTCCTTCCACTTTCTTCTGACTGTTAAAATCCAAGCCTTCTTCCTTCTTGATTCCCCACAGCCAGCCAGGAGCAAATGCCACTGTCCGTCTACAATGCATCTTTGCCTGTTCACTCGACTCCTCCTGGCCCAGCGCTGGTCTCAGCTCTGTCCTTGCGATTTTTCCCCAGCTGCCTTGAATGTTCTTCCAGTCTCTTCTCTAATCCATCTTTCTCATGGCTGTCAGGTTAGCCCTTCTAAAGAGCACATCACTCCTGACCCACAGCCTTTTGATGATGTCCTATAGCTTCTAGAATAGTCAGAACTCTTGAGCTTGACATTCAAGGCTCTAGGTCAATTAGGTAAAATCTTTTCTTTTTTGGGGGGGGGCGGGAATGGAGTCTCACTCTGTCACCCAGGCTGGAGTGCAGTGGCACGATCTTGGCTCACTGCAACTTCCGCCTCCTGGTTTCAAGTGATTTTCCTGTCTCAGCCTCCCGAGTAGCTGGGAATACAGGCTCGTGCCACCACGCCTGGCTAATTTTTTGTATTTTTAGTAGAGATGGGGTTTCACTGTGTTAGCCAGGATGGTCTCAATCTCCTGGCCCCATGATCCGCCCGCCTTGACCTCCCAAAGTGCTGGGATTACAGGCATGAACCACCATGCCCGGCCAATTAGCTAAAATCTTAAAGACAATTGCTTAATTGCATTTTAACATTCTTATTTTAATTTCATCTAACTTTTAAAATACTTTAAGGGAGATGACTTTTAGGTAAATTTATTTTTAGGAGAATTAATGACTAGGAGAAATCACTTAAATTGAAGTGTTTTCACATTCAAAGCCAATAACAAGCTGACTGCACTCCACCTTTTCAAATGTAGTCCAATTTTGTCTTAATGGATCAAGACCATTTATCCAATTTACCAAAAATCTATGAGTTTTCTGGATTATCTTTGAGTCTCCTCGAGTCAGTTAGGAAGTTGGATCTGAGAAGGGTTGACTTAAAACCCAAGAGTAGGCCTGGCTGAGGTCTAGATGTGCCTAAGGGCTTGTGGTTTTGTGAGGTCTGCCCTGCTCTGATGCTTTGTTGACAGCAAAGAAACCCAACTCCACCCCGTGTGTCTCCAGGAAGTGAAGGATGCATACTGGAAGGGGGTTGTTATGGTCCTTGGCAGCATCTCTCTGGAAGTGGCTTAGGATGGATACAGATCTGAATCTCAACCCCCATGCTTACTCTCTTGTGATCTTGACATTTTGCCTTATATCTCTGGCCTCGGTTGCCTCACCATAAAAAGGGACTGATCACAGGATTTCACACCCTCCTCATGTTGTTGTTACAAAGATTAAAGATGCCAGGACACTTTTCAATTATAACTATCTTATGGGAATTTTAATACTTCCTCTATTTGTTTTCTAGGACTGCTGTAACAAATTAGGGTGTCTTAAGATGACAGAAATGTATATTTTCACAGTTCTAGAGGCTTGAAATCTAAAATCAAGGTGTCTGCAGACCCACACTCCCTCCAGAGTGTCTAGGGAAGAATTCTTTTCTGTCTCTAGGGAAAAATTCTTTTTTGTCTCTCCCTAGCTTTTGTGTTCTGGCAATCCTGGGCAGCCCTTGGTTTGTAGAGGCATTACTTTTTTGCTGTGGGAGGTGAATTGGAGGAAAAAGCACCAGATACCCAGGTTCTAGTCCCAGTTCTGTGGGATTTTAAGTAGGTCTTTTCCCCATCTAGCTCTCAGTTTCTGCATGCGTGAAACAAGGCATTAGGCCATGAGAGCTGTAAGACCACAGGCCTGTGAAGGGGCTTGGAGAAGAGGGAGGGCTAAGGACTGCTTAAGAAAAGAGGGCATAAGAAAAATTGCCTGCCTTTTATCCTGCTTATAAAAATTGTACATTCAGTTGGGATGGTGGTGATGGTTATACAACAATGGGAATGTACTTAAGCCACGAAAATGTACAATTAAAAATGGTTACAGACCGGGCGTGGTGGCTCACGCCTATAATCCCAACACTTTGGAGGCTGAGGTGGGTGGATCATGAGGTCAGGAGTTCGAGACCAGCCTGGCCAACATGGTGAAACTCCATCTCTGCTAAAAATACAAAATTAGCCGGGCATGGTGGTGCACGCCTGTAATTCTAGCTACTCAGGAGGCTGAGACAGGAGAATCGCTTGAACCTGGGAAGTGGAGGTTGCAGTGAGCTGAGATCACACCACTGCACTCCAGCCTGGGGGACAGAGCGAGACTCCATCTCAGAAAAAAAGAAAAAAAAAAAGAGGTTACAGTGGTACATTTTATGTTATGTACGTTTTACCACAATAAAAAACAACAATGAAAGCCATCATTTGTGGTACAGGGTTTCGCAGTTTATAAATTTCTTTCATCTCTCTATGTGATCTTCAGAATAGTTCCATGAAGTAGGCATGATAAGTGTTGGTATTCCTATTTTACAGATGGGGAAACTGAGATTCAAAGCAGAATGCCCTGCTGCAGTTTCCTCATCACAAGTGTGCTGTTTGTTTCCAGCATGCCTCTGTGGCTGCCTCTGAGCTTAGCACCAGCTCACTCTAGAATTGAAGACGTGTTCCTGGGCTCTGTGTCACCCAACGCAATGCCACACACTGTGGGTGTTCTGTGAACAGCTCTTGGGGTTGATGACTCAGATGTTGGGGAGAGGAAGGAGAAACTAACAAACAGGGGGATTTGACCAACACATATGCCAGGCACTGACCTAGGCTCTGTGAGCTCAGCAGTGAACCAAACAGATACAGCCACTGCCTTCATGCAGCTCAGCATCTCATGGGAAGGCAGGCACTTACTCAATAAGTGCAGAGCCAAAGTTTAATTGAACATGCACAAGCATGTGATGTGTTGCAGAGGGGAAGCTGCAATGCTTTGGATGGAAGGAGTGGAGAAACTCACTGACATTGTGGTGGTAGTCAGGGAAGGCTTCCCAGAGGAGGCGAGGCAGTCACAGAGACCTGTGCAAGGAGTAGGGGTTGGGGCAGGGCTGGCACTGAGGGTGGACCCAAAGGTTACAGGAAAGCTGGAAAGAAGATCGTAACAAAGGTTCTGTTTTACTTCCTTTGTTGTAAAGTGAACTTCCTCAAAAAGCATCTTGAAAAAAAGAGAAAATGGTTTCAGGAGCTGTTATTTTTTGCCTCCTTGGCCTCAAAACTGAGCTGAATGGAGGAAGTTTAATGTGAAACTTTTGATGCACTGTGCATTAATTAATTAATTAACCCATACTGCATCGAATGTCAAAGGCATTTAATGGAAAAGCAAAGGCGCCATTGAATGGATGCCAGGCCTTTGGTTCTGCTCAAGAGGCATGCCCACTTGCAGAAGCCCTCGGGGGTTTAGGAATCTGCCTTTCTGTCCCCTTAGATGCTATTCGGGTGAATCCAAGGGATGTGAGAGTGAGCGAGTTAAATAGCTAAGCAGTACTCCATTGCCATTCTCTTCCCTCTCTACTCACACCCTCTCTGGGCTTCTCACAGCTCTGAGAAGCTCTGGAGTACTCCTTTTCCTCCTCACTTGAGACTATCTCAAGAAATCATGGTGTAGAGACACTAGCAGCGTAATCTGTGGACTCTTACATTGTCTTTTTTTTTTTTTTTCTTATTAATTGCATGGCCACAGTTTTCTCACCTGTAGCATGGGGGATGATATTGCCTTCTTCATAAGATTAGTCCTTTGAATTTTTTAGAATTTGTATTTTATAGATGCAGCAACAGGACCGAAAAAATTAAGTGATTTGTGCAAAGTTACACAGCTAGTAACAGCAATCAGAAATGGAGCTCAGGTTTTCTGTTTCTAAACCCAGTATTCTTTCCACTAGCAAAGCTTCCCAGCCATGGCATATCAATGGGTCCTCAGTATCCAAAATGTCAGTGTCCTGGGATGGCCAGGTAAGGCCTGGGGCTGCAAGGAAAAAGGTTGAGAAGCCCTGAATATAGGACTCTGTAGTTAAAAAAAAAAAAATTGGATGTGCTAATGTTGCTATAATGTCATTGAGCATAGGTTTAATTTTTTTGTTATTATTTTTGTGCCAGGTTATTTGTTGGAAGCAGAATTATCTACTAGAATTGGCCTAGGAGTGTCACATCTTTGTGTGTTAAATGACACAGCTGTGGTATCATTAGAGCTCTACTTCCCTTCCTGCTGGGCAGCTCAGCATCATGTGTTCCCGATCTCAGCCCTAGACTCCTGGGGTCACTGTCTAGTCATGCTGCCTTTCTTAGTGTCAGAGTCAGCTTATAACACAGTCTCAAGGAGTCACTGCCACCTCTCTTATTTCCATGTCCCCGATTTCAAATTTATTTTATTTTTATATTCATTTATTTATTTTGAAATGGAGTCTCGCTCTTGTTGCCCAGGAAGGAGTGCAGTGGCACGACTTCAGCTCACTGCAACCTCCGCCTCCCAGATTCAAGCAATTCTCCTGCCTCAGCCTCCCGCGTAGCTGGGATTACAGGCATGCACCACCACACCTGGCTAATTTTGTATTTTTAGTAGAGACGAGGTTTCACCATGTTGATGAGGCTGATCTCAAACTCCCGACCTCAGGTGATCCACCCGCCTCGGCCTCCCAAAGTGCTGGGATTACAGGTGTGAGCCACTGCGCCCAGCCCCAATTTCAAATTTATCAGAAAGAGCTGCTTAGCTTTCAATGTCCTTGCATGGACCCTGTTACATATAATGGCCTTTAGGCCACACTCCTTTTAGTTAGAAAACATGAGTGAGTAAGTTGGTATATTCTTCCCCTACTACTTTTTTTTTCTTATTCACTGTTAATTCCCCTTAAAAAATCAAAGAGTAGGAGAACTTTAAGCATTTTGAAAGAGACAGTTAATCAATACACATTATTCTCCAAACATTCTAGGAAATTCAAGGAAATTATAAAGTGCCTCCTAAAGACCTCTTCAGATATCTGTGTGCCTGCCCTTCAGAGAGAAAGTTTCCTCTTGGCACATAAAGAAGTCAAATTAGGCCCAGAAGAGACTATCCTTGTTGGAGCGTGAATGTCAAAGAAACAATCTTCAGTAAAAGAGCTTTCTCTCAGCACGCTCTGGAGAGAAGAATAACTTTGGTTATTGGTGATGCCTGTGAAAAGAGTAGTGAAAGAGTTTTGGGGATCACAAGAACTGATGTTTGTATGAAGTCTGAATGTCTTGATTAGTGGGAATTTTAGCTTCTTGCATCCTTGGCAAAGAAACTTTTTACTTCAGACTGCACTGGGATTTGGGAGCTGCAAAAGGGATAGTACCCAGCCTCTCCCAAGAGGGGTGCTAAGTGCCTTTATCAGGGCTCAATGGTACCTGCTTGGGAACAATCTCTTTAGATGTATGGAATAAACACTTGCCCATCTCCTCTGCCAACTTCAGAGCGAGGACCTGGTATGACTTTGGGGCCAGGACATTGTCCCCAGCCCAGAGGACAGTCCTGCTTGGAGGATATTTACAAATACTTTCCTGGTGACCAGGTTTCGTAGCTTAGAGATTTCAAGAGAATTGGCTTACAGCAAAAGGCAGTCCCTAGGAACTGAAACTTAAAGAGTTTCACAATCGTTAATCAAGCTAAAGTTCACCTTTTCTGTGGGTGGGTGAGTCCCATGATTCCAGCTCAGCCTGGTCCAGTTGGCTGGAGTCTCCTTTTGGGAGACAAACCACAGCTGAGCACCCTCCCAGGCCCTGAGAGGAGGTCACATCTCTCACAGTCTCCTGGGTGTCAGAGGCTGTGGCCACCGGTGGTCTCTACACCAGTCAATGTGGTCCAAGCTCAATGTCCCTGCTTATCAATTTACAGAAATTATTCAGTATCTGTTTATGCTGCGAGGACTAGCTCAGAAGCCCCAGTCATCTACCTCTGGGGGGATAGTGCAGGAGCAATCTACTCAGCTGAAACACATTAGGAAGTAGCATTGTTTAGAGTATAATTCAAATCTCAATTTTTCCATTTTCCATCTGTATAACTTTGGGGAAATACTTAACATCTGTGAGCTTCAGTCCTCTTACCTATAAAATAGAAATAATATTTTATTTCTTAAATAATATAAATGATATAAAGCATGCACAGTGTTTCGCCCAAACCCTGGCAAGGAGTAGGCCCTCAATAAATGATGGATTTAAACTATGCCAGCAATACAAGACATGGAAGTGGAGGCTTCTCCTGCATTGACTTAGGGCAAGTCCTTCCTTCTTGGGCTTATGCCAGTTGAGAGATCGTATTAGATCAGGGAACACCTTGGTGAAATCAAATCCAAGAGAACTAGGCTTGAGTTCAGAGGCCCTCTGGCTCTGAGGAGGTTTCTGTCAGGCCCCAAGGCTGTGCCAGATTCTGCTGGAAACGTTGTACCTTTAGTCATTCTTCGTAGCCCACCTCTCAGGCCAACCACCTTTTGGATGATACACGATACATCTCTAAACCCTTGATTATACCAATAATCCAACTGAAAGACAGCTTGGGTCTCCTTGTGGGCTCAAGGATACTTCACAAAGCCTCTTAAAGCATCTAAAATGTACCAGACATTAATCTAAATGCTGGGGATAAGGAGATAGATAAAATAAACTAAATGCCTGCCCTCATGGGGCTTACATTTTCATGGGGAGACAGACAGTAAACAAGAATATAATTAATGCAATATAATATAATATAATATATAATACAGAAATTTAATATAATATAGTACTATGAAAATAAAAATAAACAAGCAGCTGAGGAGATCAGAAAAGGCCTTTCTGGCAAAGTAATGTTTGAGCAGAATCTTGGATTAAGTAATGAAGAAAAGCATTGAATGTCTGGGACAAAACTGTCCTGTGCAAGTGGAATGACAAGCACCAATTTCCTGAACCAAGAAGGTGATTGTTGGACTAGAGAACACAAGGGGCTGAAGTGGGGTCAAACAAGCAGACAGAAGAAAATGAAGTTAAGGGATCAGGGTAAGCCAGATCTGCAGGGGTCTCACAGATCATGATAATGTCTTTGGAGTTTATTTTGAATGAGACAGGAAATCATGAGGAGTCTTTGTGAGTGATCTGATTTATGTCTTTAAATGATCACTCTGGTTGCCATAGGAAGAACAGACAATTAGGTGGTGAAGGTAGAAAATGGAAGACTGGTGAAAACCCTTTTGCCGTGTTCCAGACAGGGGATGTTTGTGGGTTGGGGGAAGGTGGTATTGGTGGAGATAAGAAGTGGCTGTATTCAGGATATATTTTGAAAATGAAAGTGATGGTCCTTGTGGGATAGATTGGATATAGATGTGGGGGAATGGAACATAAGAGTCAAAGATGAGTCCCACTTTTTGACCTGAGAACCTTGATGAATGGAGTTGCTATTTATTGGGATGAGAAGAACTGCTGAAGGAATAGACTGGAGGGGTTAGAAATGCTGAGTCCATCCCCAGATGGCTTTCAGATATCTGAGTGCAGTCACTGAGGTCCTTTTGAGGGTCAGAGTGCTGGGAAGACAAATCAGAGGCCTTGCTTTCCCAAAGGAGGCAGCAAGCACTCCCAGTCTGTGATCACAGAACTGAAGCTGTAAAGAGCACCCACAGGAGGCGCTCCTCGGATGCTCATTCTTAGAAAAGAGGCAGGGTGACTGTGACCAAGGCTGGGGGCAGCTAAAAGTTAGACTAGCGACGGATAATATTTGAGCATAGAGAGCTGCTCAACACTGCATTTGGACTTGAATTTTTTTGTGTAGATAAGAAAGAAAAACCTGGGTTCGTAGAATGTTTTACAATTTAGTCTGTGCTTTCAAGTCCATCGTCATATTTATCCTATGAGGTAGGAACTGCCATCTTCAGTTTGGAGATGAGGAAATGGAAGTTCAGAGACGTTCAATGACTTGCCTAAGGTCACAGAACTAACAGGTAAGGGAATCCTCAAATCTAGAAGTTTTGTAACCCCTAAAATATCCGTTTTGTTGTTTTGTTTTCATTTTATCCTGGTTATTATGGAATAGTCACATTGATTCTGCCAATAAAAAACTCAAATCTATAGTACCTAAGATGGCTGTAAAATGTCCCCGTTGTCCCCTGTTGACTGCACATGATCTGTGTAGCCTCCCAGGCATTCCTTTGCAATCCAAGGCTTTTCTGGCAGCTTTTTATGAGTATCACCCCAATTCTGGTCCCTCTTAACAAATGCTTTTTTTAATCAATGGTTTATTTGCATTGAAAGAGGTTTTCATTCTGAGCAATATTTTGGGAACATTTTACAATTCCTGTTGCTAAAGTTCTGAGAGAAGATATTCCAAAAAAGGCCCTTTCCCTATCGGATTATTTCAAAACAATGGGAAGAGAATAGTTTTTCAATGAGCATTTCAGTAATTCCTGCAAAGTATCATTTAGTTCTGATCGAGACCACAACTGTGTCTACTTGGTGCGAAACACTTGAATGAAAAATGAAAATGACAAGCAATGAGATGTTAGGACTGGGTAAAAGTCCAACTCTGATGTCCCTTAGACACTGTAAGTCATTGCCCTTGGGTCACCCAAATACCCTCAAGCTCTCCTCTCAATCATAGCAGCCTATGAAGGAGTGGACAGAGCCCTGGGCCTGAAGAATGACGTTAGAGTGTCACTCTTAACTCCGGTACTTCCTGGTGTGTGATCTTCTCCAGTCTCAGCTTTGTCATCTGTGAAATGAACATGAGAATGCTCACACAACTTCCTTTAAAAAGTTTATAGGAACAAATTAAGCAAATTTTGAACTAGGCAGGAGTCATATTGTACTTATCTTTGCATCTGCAGATCCAAATACAGGCATGTAATAGGGACCGAATACGATTTTGTTAAATATTTTATAAATGGGTATAGTACAGGCAATACTCTAGCACCTATTATTTACATAACTATTCATACTTGCCAAGTCCCTCTGGTATGTAAGCAAAGTTGCCATTTCTAGAATATGAGGACACATAATCAGAAAAATAATATTTACTAAAAGCATAAAATATGCTATACTAGATGTAAAAATGTTTTTTCAGTTAGTCCAAGCAGTGAATAATCCCAGCTTTTGTTCTACTTGGAGCACCTGTTTGTAATCCATGTCATAAATACTTTCATGACTATTGCTTAGTAGTCAATGAGTTTCTTTGTTGGCATAGAATTTAAGATATTTCCCTAATAAGGACACCCAGTGTTAAAGCAATGAATTTCTATAGCTATGCAGTTCAGAGAGTTACCTAGGAGATGAAAAGCTAATCTGTCTGGAATTTCTGCCCTTGAGACCAAAGATACTATAAATTTGCTCTGGAAGAAAATAATCATGGTAAGCATCTTAATTTCTTCCATCTCGTTTCCAAGCAGATGTCGCCGTGTTTTAGCCTGGAATTCATCATCTCTCTGATACATCAACATTGACATATTACATCTTCATCTCTTATTATAGAAAATGGAAATGAAACCAGAATGTGAGCATGTTGAATGAATTGGACTCCCCAGAGATTTGGGGGAGAAGAAAACCTCCCACTCGCCTTTGACTTTTGGATTTCTTGTTTCCTTCATGTTTAGATTGCACTTTGAGAGGTCCATCTGGAAGTTCACTTTGTATATTTTGCAAATGCAAGCAGAGTTTATTATCAAAAGACAAAGCTCCAGAGGAAGCAAAACATTTGGGGAGGTGGGAGAGAATCACCTAAAAAATCTAGTGACAGTATGAAGGTTAAACTCCAGAGGTTAAACTCCATTTATTTCTGGGCTTGACTTTGCCAGTCTGCTAGTGTGGGTGAATGCTTAGATATGTTTAGCCGTTTGCTTTCTATCCATTAAGCTCTCCGTTTAGAGGATGAATTTGGATAGGTGTCAATACCTGTAAATGTCATCAATCCTGTAACACCTTTTTGGTGCCGAGTTATCATAGGAGCACTGCACAGCCTGCCTGGGACTCCAGTCCTCCCACAGTGGGCATCACTACACTTCTTTCGTTTTTCTGGCCTCAGGAAAACATTCTTCGGATTTCAGGATCCTATTATATGTTGAGTGAATTGCGTTCTTCTTGAATTCCTTACAAAGTCACTCTGGTCCTTTGAGATTAGAAGTTTAAACTTGGAAGGCCATACCTCATCGAGTTCTCTTCACTGTGGCTCCCCAGCCATTTCTGTCACAGCCAGACTTAATCCTCTTCAGACGTATCAAGTCAACCATCAGTCAAGGTGGTCTTTATTTCCTTCCACATGCTGCAGAGATTAAGGCCGCCTGATTTTCTCATATATTCCCTGGCACACTGACCACAGACTCTGCTGTGGTCCAAGATGGATAGAAATAATGTTTACAACTTGGCCCAAACTTGTTGGCCATTTGTGGGAAAAATCCATTTTATCCTAGAGTCACAGGGCCTAATGCCATCTTGGCCATAATAGGCTAATTGGAATGAACATTAACACCCCAGGACCTCTTTGTTAATTTATGGACCAGGGAAGAGAAAAAGCTGTTTGTTTTAGTAGTTCTGGGGAAAACTGTCAGCATTAGGCATTGGGGGATAGGAGGCTGGGGGCATGAGAATGGCATTGAATTTAGAGTTGGAACCCAAGTTCAAATCCTAGCTACAGTATCCTCTAGATCTCTAGATATGTGACCTTGGACCAGTAGCTTAATCTTCCTTGGCCCATGTTCTCACCTGGAAGATGAGAATGCTGTTATCTGTTCTACACAATCACTAAATGGTTGTGATAAGGGATAGGGGGTGTCTTGAAAACAATCAAGTGCTAATGGAGTTAAGAGCTACTGCCATTGTCACCCACATCACATTATGAGTGGTCTAATAACCATTTATTGCAAGTTTTATGACATATTCTATATATCAAGAAGTTTCTTATATGCCTCTCTGAGCCTTGGTTCTCTTACTGTAAAACGATATGAAAATGATTCTACATAGCTCACAGATCCAATGAGATAGTGAGTATGAGTAGGCCTGGACTGCACAAGGTGGGTTTTATCTCTCTGTCTCTTGGCACTAGCCTGGGACCTGGTAGAGTAGCTATTCAATATGTATTTTTTTGATCTAAGTTTCCCACAAATACTTTCCTGAAAGCTTTCTGGCAATAGGGTTTTGGAATGCCACTGCTGAAGACATTGGAAAACTTAGCAAACATGGAGGCAAGGAAAACTGCTGCCTATCTCCTTGTCCCCAGTTGTGGTATTGTCCCCCTTTCTCCCAGTCCTGTCCTGGCCTGGGGATTCTGTGATTCCACTTAAAGAGGAAAGTTCAAGATAGCACAGTCCAAGAAGAGAGACCAGGGTAGGGAAGGGACTGGAAACAAAGTCAAATGAAATGAGGCATTTTCATGAGCACTGGGATACTGAATCTGGAGAACAGAACCCATGGAGTTCCACGACAGTCATCAAAGATCTGAAGGAATTGGTGTTTTCCAAATTTTCCAATGAAAACCAAAAGTAAGAAAGATATTTTTATAACACAATCTAGAACATATTTATATAAATAACTGAAATTATAATACCAGTTACTATTACACGCTCTAAATGCTGATATTTTCTACTCTGAATATTCAATTCAATTAGATTCGATTCAATTCTTTCCTCTTCTATCCTATCTTGGCCTCTTCTAATTTCATTCAATATCATGCTAGATGTAATTCCAAAATTGATTTAATGGCCCATTAATGAAAAATGTTGATGTAGAAGACATTCATAGTCCCAAAAGATGAAATTAGGACTTTGGGTTGAAAATTAGAGTAAATTTCAGCTCAAAACAAAGAAAAAAATTACTATCAATTAAACACACTATAATATAGAATGACTCTCTGTGTTAGTGAGACCCTCATTCCTGGATATTTTCAAGATTAGACCTAATTGATACGCTGTATCTATGGATTAAGGGCCCACCAATTTCCAAGACTTCAAGAGTCTGCAATTCATGATGAACTAAAAGAGAAAGTCTAGAATATAAAGGGAAGATTTTTGTCCAAAAAAAAAAAAACACTAAAAAGAAAGAGGCAAGGATGAAGGGTGGTAAAATCTGGGAGATTATCTCTCCTTAGCTTCTGTCCAGTTAAAGATAAAACATCACTACTTTTTTATTCCTTATTGAATAATCTCCCTTCTCTCCCTTCTTAAGGAAAAAAAAAATTGTTTCTATCGATAGTAGCACATTTTAAAGCTGTTGCTCCTAAGCTGTTGGGACACCCCATTTTCAAATGTTATAGTGACTTTAAACCATCATAGGTTAAGTAGTTACCTTTTGGATATTTTACAGAGTTCGTGTTTCACTGTGCCCTGGGCTTAGCACAATGTCAGGTATAGAGTCATCACAAATAATTGCCTATTACACAAATGAATAAATGCATGCATGCAGGAGGACTCCACTAATTTTCTTAGAAAGGAGTATCTTTGAGTGACTGGTCTAGGTCTTGATGGGAAATAGTGTGTTTATGAATGAGAAAGATTAGTAATGATTGTTGAAATGTTGACCAGCAGATGATATCTAAGCATTCTGGACATTTTTAGGGACAAAAACTCTGAGAATTTCATGAAAATAAAGGATTCCATCTTTAGAAAAACAAACATATGCATATTTATATAAAATTATGCATACAATTTCAGGAGTGCAGTTATCCACTCTCTAGCCTAAGGTTAAGCTTAGCAACTGGAGCTGACTCAAACAGAAATTTCTTGTATTTGCTTAAGCAGGTAAAACTTTGGAGACAGTGGAACGAAGCTAACAGGAATGCATCCTTACTATGCACCGGGTACATTGTTCAGTATTTTATTTACAGTAGTTCATAATAACCATGTGAGGTAGGTACAGTTATTATCTCCTATATAGACACACATATATTTTACATATACTATATATAATATACATATACCTAAAAATAATATACATATACACACACAAACACATATGCAAACAATGTCACATTCATGCCACCCAATTCTCTTCCTTGTTCTTTTTGTCCCTCAATCAGTAGCTTTTATCCCCTGTTACCCCTCAGGCTCAGAATTTAAAACAGAAAACTCTTGTTTAGCACTCATCTTTGCAGAAGTCCACTCTCACCTGGTGACTTCTCTAAAATAAAGATGTAGTTCATTCTCTGGGAAGAGAGCATGGGTTTCTGTTTCTTTCAAGTTGGGCTGCAGCCTTGGGTCTGTGGAGTGTTGTGTGCTAACGAGTGCTACTGGTGTTGGGGAGTGAGATCTCCTAGACAGGGTTTCAAGTCATCGACATAGACTAGTTAAAGCAGGAGTATGGGGGAATTTGCTCAGGGGTTCCTTGGAGAGTGAGAAGCAATGACTGAGACTGGTGTACTGAGCAACGCCATTGTTTATCAAGTGGGAAAGGAAGAGGGTCAGCAGTAGGACACTGAGAGGGAGTAACCAGAGTGAAGGCAGGAGGAGGACTCAAAGGGAATGCTTTCAAAAACCGAGGGAGGAGAATTTCAAGAAGCAGGACATGATCAGCAGTATCATGCCACGAAGGAGAAAGTAAGATGAAGTTGGAAGTAATCCATGGAGTCAGCTATTAGGAGTTCATTGATGTTAACAAGACCAATCTCTGTGAATTAGTGAGGGCAGAAAGCATTGCTGTGGGGTATGGGGTAAATGAGAGATGAAGAAGTTGAGAACTGAAATATGCACCACTGTTTCTCAAATGCTGGACATGAACTTAGCTATATCAGTCATCTGCAGGGCTTTAAAAGTGAATAAATCTGGAGTGATCCCAAGGATCTATATTTCTAGAAAGCTAGATGTGGGAATTGTAAGAATGTAAAATATATGACAGCAAAGATCCTGTCTGTCTCATTCACCACTGAATCCCCAGAAGCTGGAGTAGTTTCTGCCCATAGCAGTTTCTCAGTAACTGTGTAGGACAGCAGTTCCCTGAACTGAACCATTGATATCAGCTACTTTTTATGGACTAGTATTCATAGTAAGGGCATTAACTGAAAATCAGTGAGGATGCAGCAGACTGATGGTCCAAGCACTGTCTCTCAAAAGTTAGGAGGCTAAAATGATAAATTAGCTTTTTTTTTTTTTTTCCTTTTTTGAGACAATATCTCACTCTGTCACCCACGCTGGAGTGCAGTGGCACAATCATGGCTCTCTGCAGACTCAAACTCTCCAGCCAAGTGATCCTCCCACCTTTGCCTCCCAAGTAGCTAGGACTACTGGTGCACACCACCCCTTTTGGCTAATTTTTGTATTTTTTTGGTAGGGATGGGGTTTTGCCATGTTGCCGAGGCCAGACTCGAACTCCTGAGCTCAAGCAATCTGCACATCTCGGCATCCCAAATTGCTGGGATTGCAGGCATGAGGCACCACACCATGTGATAAACGATACAATTCCTTCCAGTTTATTGCTTCAGTTCTGAGAATTATAACAAAAAGCCTCTGATTGATCTGGGGCAGCTGTTAGCAAATCAGAACTGACTCATTACAATTGTTCATTTTAACAGAAAGGGCTGTTACTTGTCTGATAAAGACACCTACTGGAAGGCAGTATGTTGTCATAGAAAGGACATTTGGCATCTACTAGAGTTAGTTGTATCTTACATCCAGCTTGTGCAATGATTAAGTCTTTGGGTTGTGGATCCCTAGGGGCCTATGCAGTTAATTCTAGAGAGGTGAGGAGAAGTCATAAACCCATTTCTCACCAGTTGCTGTCTGAAGACTGAATAAATAATACACCTCCAACTATAAATATTAACATTTTCCCTAAGAACACACATGCTATTGCAATTAATGAAGTACAGCATCATCAAAAAGTGTTCATGAATACCTGAGAGCTTCTAGAGATGATAAATTAGCTTGAATCATATGAAATTGTCATTTTCGTGGGTCACAAACAGGTAAACCTGGGCAATTTCATATAGATTAATCTACTTTGTTTTTCAGTCAAACAGATGATATAAAAATTATGATCTTGGCCGGGTGTGGTGGCTCACACCTATAATCCCAACACTTTAGGAGGCTGACGTGGGTGGATCACCTGAGGTCAGGAGTTTGATACCAGCCTGGTCAACATGGTGAAACCCCATCTCTACTAAAAATACAAAAATTAGCCAGACATGGTGGCAGGTGTCTGTAATCACAGCCACTCGAGAGGCTGAGGAAGGAGAATTGCTTAAACCTGGGAGGCAGAGGTTGCAGTGAGCCAAGATCATGCCACTGTACTCCAGCCTGCATGACAGGAGCAAGACTCCATTAAAAAAAATGATCTTGATCTTGTGGGAGTCAGCAAAGATTTTAGAATGATGAAGGGGTCTTACGGTAGCCAGCCTCCAGAATGGCCCCCGTGATCCTCATTTCCTGACATTCATATCATTGTATAATGCTCTTCCTTTCCGTGTGGGCTGGACTTAGTGACATGTTTCTGATGAATAGAATACTGCAGAAGTGATGGTATATCACCCTTGATATTAGGTTATAAAAAGACTGTGGCTTCCATCTTGAGTAGTCGCGCTCTCTCTCTCTCTCTCACTCTCTGTCTCTCTCTCTTTCTTTCTCTCTCTGTATCTCTTTCTTTGATCCCTTAATCTAAAGAAAGCCAGCTGCAACATCAAAAAGACACTCAGACAGCCTGTGGACAGGATTGGGGGTCTCGCTCCAAAGGCCAACATCCAGTGAAGAACTGAGGCCTGCTGCCAATCACAACAGAGAGTCTAGAAGAGGATTCCAGCCCCAGGCAAGTCTTGAGATGACTGCAGCCCTGATGGCCTGACTGCATTTTTGTGAGTGACTTTGAGTCAGAATCTCACAGGTAAACTGTTTCCATGTCCCTGACTCTGAACCTGTATGAGAGTATAAACGTTTGCTGTTATAAGCTGCTAAGTTTTGGGGTGGTTTATTCTCCATAAATAGATAACCAATACACTTCCCTATTTTCAAAATGTTGGGAACCAGTGATCAAGCATACTTTTACATATATCCTTCAGGCCTTACAAGACAAGTTTTAAATGTTTTATTACTGAGGAAATTAAACAGTATTCATTGATGGAGAAAACACAATATTTGGAGCCAGAAGGTAGGTGTAAGTTTCCTCTTATTAGCTGTGAAAACCTGAAAATCACTTTGCTTCTTTGAGCTTCTCTTTCTTCTTAGAGAAAATGCAGATTCCTACAATGCCTGCCCTGTCTTAATGTTTATGGTAAGTATTAGATTGTGAATACAGTTGATGAACCCTCAAGTCCTATCAAAATGCTAGCTTTTATTGATGATAGAGTTAGTCATCTTTCAATAAGGATAATCTGACCAAGTTTACATAGCTAGTTGGTTGCAGAACAAAAACTTATACCAAAGTCTTCTAATGCTAAGGCTTCTATAACTTGAGCAAGTCACTTTTACTATATGAGCCTCAGTTTCCCCATAAGTGAAATGAAATAGATTAGACCAGGTAATGCAGGATCTCTTTTAGCTCTGAATAGGCTGTGATCAGAACCCAAGGCAAGGATTCTTGTATAGGTGACTGAGTTCCTATAAAGGCTGGGTAGGGTGTGTATCTGACATCCCTGGGATTTCAGAGCCCTATCAGTATGAGTGCTGATACTGGGGGAGGCTTTGTGATGTGCTCTTTGTAGGTGGCGGCCTTAGTGCCATACAGAGGCTGCCGATGCCACTGCCTGGGACAATGGAGTTCACTCCTCTGCTGGTGCTGCCCGCCCCCACACAAGCCCCTGAAACAGCATCCTATCATTTGTCACTTCAAATGGATTTGTGCTCGTGCCAGAGGAATTCATAATGAATTCAGTTCCCATTCATGCGGGAAAGAAAGTAAGCCTTGGGGTAAAAAAAACATCTCCTGGAAACATTGCCTTTGAGTTTCTGTAGAAGCTGACAAGGATTACATCTTGAATAGAGCTGACAAACTCATAATTCAAGTTAAAGTGTTAGTTTGAAATTGTACAAGCCTTATCACAGCATCATTACCTAGTATTTGTATATAGGTCTACAGTTTACAAAAGACACTTACAAATATCTTCCCATTTAAAGCTAATTGTGTTCGTTTTCAGCTGAGAAACTAAACCGCAGGGAAGTCAGGTCATTAGTGGCAGAACCACCTCTTGAACTCTGGTTACCATTTGCAAAAGCCTTTTCTTGTTCCACCAGACGACGTGGGCTCTTGTTGTAGTAGGATTTCCTGTTTCCAAGGTAGTGATTTTTCTATTGATGCTGGTCTTGTCCTCCAAGACTATGGGACTCATTAAAAGGAAACAAAAAAGAAAAATGTGATTATGGTCACAAGTCATAGGGACAAGACTGATAATCAGAGCTGATTGGTCAAGTGAATGTTTGCAGAGTGTTTGTGGCAGACAGATTTGAGTCCTGTCTATATACCACTAAACATCTCCATGAATGTGGAAATTTGGTGCTTGATTCTACAAATACCTGACTTTGTGGTTGGAGGATAAAGAGGCTTTTTGTAGAAAGTAGAAAGGCTGGGTTTGTTTTTTTCTGATGTGGGGCCATGTTAGTCTCTGGCCTTGGGTGGGGTCAATGTGGTTGAGGAAGGAGGCCCTCAACCACGGGTGAGGAAACTCAGGGATCTGGGAATAGATTCTGACACAAGGGAGTTGGCCCAGGACTGGGACCACTGACTGGGGAGGAAGCTGGCCACAACCACATTGCTTGGGATTTGGAGTCAGCCAGATCTGATCCCAATTCCAGCCCTTCCTTATACTGGCTGTGCGATCTTGGACAAGTCATTTAACTGTTTTTGTCCCTTGTTTTCTCTACTAAAAATCAGGGGCAGTACTATTGCCTGTCCTGAGTATTGATTTGTTTTGACTATCCCATGAGATCTCAAGCTGGTTAGGACTTCAGAGAAGTGGCTGGCCGAGCTAGAGTTCATGGGTCAAATCCAGCCTGCTCCCTGTTTTGTCCAGCCCATGAGCAAAAAATGGGTTTTGCATTTTTAAATAGTCAGAAAAAAATCAAAACAACAGTATTTTGTGACACCTTGTATATAATGGAAATTATACAAAATTAAAAATATATAATCATATGTAATTATATAATTTACATATAAGTATAAAATATACTATGCATAATTATATATATCCTTATTATATCATAATATGCAATGTTATATATTATATTTTTAAAATGTCAGTATAAAGTATAAATTATGCATTTATAGGTAAAATAAATTAATTTTGGTATCTATAAAGAAAACTTTATTGAACAATACCCATGCTAGTTTATTTTTACTATTGTCTACACTACTTTCATGTTTCAGTGGCAGAATTTAGTAGTGTGACAAGGACCAGATGACCTGCTAACCTAAAATATTTCCTATCTGCCCTTTACAGAAAAATTTGGCTGACCCTTCTTTTATAAGGCTCAAAGACCTCAGACAACACTATAGGGTAAGTGGTATTACTCTTTTCTGCAGGTGAGAAAAGAGAGACCCCAGAGAGAAAAAGTGAAGTTAATGTCACATAGTTTAAAAAATGAACAAACAAGAAGATACCAGAATTTGCTCTGGAACCTAAACTTGTATTAACTGCATCTGACATTCTCTTAATCCGTGATATAAATCCCTACCCAAGTTTTTAGACTTTGGAAAAATGGTTGACAAATGTGAGATCATGTTGTGTCAAAGAAATGAGCAACTAGGGGAAAAAGCCAGAGTGAAGGAGCATAGGTTATAAATGCAAGAACCAAAACACTGGATATCTTCACCACCAGAGCAGAAATTCTAGCACTGTCAAGATCTCCAAGAGGAGATGTGAGCATAAGAGAAACATAAGAGAAATCTGCCAACCTCACCAGTGATTAAAGAAGGGCAAATTTTTTTCAAAATGAGATATCACTTATACATTCTAAATTAGCAAAAATGTTAAATAATCATGACACCCAATATAGGTGACATTGTGATGAAACTGAAATACTTATATATTGCTCATGGCAACATAAATTAGTTAAAAATACCCCCACTAACTTTAATTTGGCACTATATATTAAGAGTTTTAAAAACACTCATATTCTTTAATTCATTGATTCCTTTTCTGAGAATCTATCCTTAGAAAATAATTCTAACTTCAGAAAAATAATATCCACCAAGATCATCATTGTAATGTAATTTTAGCACCAATTTGGAAGTCACCAAAAACTAGTGAGCTGGTTAAGTAAATTGTGCTACATTGACCCAATGCAAATATTATGTAACTATCAAGGACTAAACAACAGCATAGGGGAAAAAAATGATTATATTATGAAGCAAAAAAAAAAAAAAAAACAGAATGCAAATTGTAATTCTAAGGTTTTGTGCTATACAAAAGTTATGTTTGTACTGGAACAAGCAGAAATAAAAACAGGTGATTTATTAAGGTGATTGTCCTCTAAATCCTTTTTTTTTTTTTTTTTTTTTGAGATGGAGTCTCACTCTGTTGCCCAGGCTGGACTGCAACAGCGTGATCTCGGCTGACTGCAACCTCTGCCTCCTGGGTTCAAGCGATTCTCCTGCCTCAGCCTCCTGAGTAGCTGGGATTACAGGCATGCGTCACCACGCTCGGCTGATTTTTTGTATTTTTAGTAGAGATGGGGTTTCACCATGTTGACCAGGCTAGTCTCGAACTCCTGACCTCGTAATTTGCCTGCCTTGGCCTCCCAAAGTGCTGGGATTACAGGCATGAGCCACCTCACCCAGCCTTAAATCCATTTTTATAACATGGACTAGATAGTGAAAAATCTTCTCCTGGATATGAAGTCAGAATTGAGTGAGTTGCTATGTTGGTTGATGCCTACACCAAGATCTTGTTCTTCCCTCTATCTTGGGCCAGGATAGGATTCAGAGCTGGACGACAGGTGGGGTTGAGGAGGCATTCCTGCCAGAGTTTGACAGGTAAGTTAAGAGGAGACCAGGGGTGTGCGAGATCTCTGTCAACAGATATTCACTGAGACCTCTCAGCCAGCATGATGGTTGAGCTGCCACGAAAAGAGACTGGCTTCAGAGTCAAAGCCCAGAGACTGCAGAATAGGCCTTCAATGCAGGAAGGCTCACTCAGGTGTGAGGGAACATGAGCAGGAGGCATGGTCTAGCACCCGGTTATGGAGACGGGCTCTGTGGCTGGCCCTGTGTGAGACATCAAGAAGACAAGCAGGAAACAGACTCAGCTCTGTCCCCAAGGAACCTGTATGAGTACAGTCATGATACATGGGATACTGCAGGGATAAAGAAACATTAAACACACAGAAATCACCCAGAGGAGGAGAGGCCCGCAGCACAGTGTGAATGTCTCTGCTGTTCTCTGAGCCTCTCCTGTTGGCCTTATTGATTATTGTTTCTGCACTGATTGAACACTAATGTTATTCTGGGTTATCAACTAGCTTCTCCTCATTTATGAATTTTAATAATGGCCTTGTAGAACATTGTAGAACATTGTAGAACATTGCACATGGGAAGCCCTATGAAGATATTTTGCATCTATTCTGGGCAAAGACTCCCCATAGCACTTCTCTTGTTTGATTTCTTATACTAAACTGAATTTTCCCTTCATCAAAATCCTGTCCTAACACAGAGTGACCCTCTGACGCAAATTTCCCTGGCTTCAGTAATTCATGTTTCTGCTTCCTGTTTCTCTTCTTCCTGCGTCAGTTTTTGGTACCACCTCCCACAGCCCCTCCTCCCCTTAAGCCCCACTCTGATTTCTCCCCGGGAGATGGTAGCAGGGCCTCTGGCCTCCTAGAGACATCAGGGCAGAGAGAAAGAGAAGACATGTTTGCCAAGAACTCTGAGTAACAGGCGAGGCTGAGCTGATGAGACAGGAAAGATGGGTATGAAAGATTGGCATACGCCTATTGGCACTGCAAGGGGGACAGGCTGTCCTGGTGGAGGGGATTGTGTGAACATGCACCCAGAGGCAAGACTATGAGGGGCTTATTTGGGGAACAGTGAGTGTCTCAGTTTGGAATTATTCCAAGAGTTTTATTTGTATTAATTCAATTTTCTGGAGATATGGAGCATGGTATGAGAAATGGGATTTATCTTGGATGAAACCCTAGGAAAAAAGCAGGTCATCTAGGGGGACTGTGCAGGGTTTCTCTCCCCAGACCTTCAAATGGTACACTGGTCCCAGGAAATCTTGAACTTGCCTAATGAGTTATTAGGAAGTATTAACAGTCCCAATAAAAGCAGCAGTAAACTAAACGCTGTCTAACAAGCTCCCCGCATTTCTGTCATGTTATTATCATCATCATAATGATCATCATCTACCGAGTGCCCCGTGACGTATTATTATTTCATTTTATAGATGAGAAAACTGAGGCTCACAGAAGTTAAGTGACTTGCCTAAGATCACACTGCTGGTAATGGTTGAGGGCAGGATTCAAACCTGGGCCCATCACACCTCAAAACTTAAGCCCCGTTAGCATCATTTTGTTGTCCCCAGATATGTGTGATGGTGCTGTGGTGAGGGTGGCTTGGGTTAACCACTTGCCAGCTGCTTGTGTTTTGCTTCAGGAACTGAGGAAGTTGGGCATGCTTTAACGGCATTTTAAGAAGTTATCTGAGGGGCAGGCTTCGGGCAAACTAAGTGCTTCAGCTGCAGAGAACAAGGACCCAGCTGCACCTTCTGTGAAACTGAAACTGGGGTCACTGGGATGGGCCCTCCTGGAGTAGGATGAGAGAAGAGATGGGAATACTGGGACTTGGCGGGGGAATAATAATGCCGCTGCTAACAGCTGCCCAGATGAAAGCAGTGATGTTGCTAGGAGAATAAATAACATCTGTTCACCTTTGGACAGCTCTTTGTGGTTTACAGAGCTCCTTTGCTTTCGTCATTTCACGACCATCTTGCTCCAACAGAGGGGAGTTGGGGTGAGAATCTCCCTTTTACAGAACACCAAATTAAAGATTCAGAGATGCTGTGTGATTTTCCTCGGGTCACACAGCTTGTTAGCAGCATCATTTGCATATCATTTGCATTCAAGTTTTCTAAAACCATCCTTCCCACTCAATTCCACTTTCTATCATATTTCCGGAAGCAGCTGGGCCCAAGGAGGTCTTTCTGAGGATAGGCTGCCAGAACAGCCTCAGAGGTGTCATCTGAATGCGAAGTCCACAGAGGAAATGAGGAGGCGGATGAGAGATACACGGAGAACTCACCAAAAGAACAGGGCAGTAAATCTGCTTCAGGTGGCATCCAGTTTCAAAGGACTAAGGAAGGGAATGGCGGGGTTGAGCCCAGCTAGGAGGTAAAAGGAGAGGCTGCCTGGAGAACAGGGATTCACTTCTTTATTTCTGAGGAAAGCGAATTTTGAAAGATAGACATCATTGCCAAAATGTGGGCAAAGCCCAACTATGTAACGGAGATTATATGAAAACAGAAGGCCGGTATGTATGTAATATTTTTAAGTACGCACGAGAGCATCAAAACTGGATGCACTCTTAAAACTTATTAAACTGATTTTTTTAAGGGCACTATTGGGAATGAAGAAATTGAATTTCCAGATTTCTTGAGCCAGATGACCATCTTTGGCATGTTTTGGGAAGCGTACTCCCAGGCCCCTTTGAGTCCCATTCCAGTCTCCAGTTGGAGCGTTGAGGCTGCTGACCAAACAGCCCGGTCTGGCTATTTCCTGCATATCAACCATGCCTTGGGCTCTTGGCTGTGCTTTTGTTTGGATTCCATAAGCTGCGGTGAGTAATATTCATGAATCCTATTCTGAAGATGTTAATTACTCTTTAAGAGTACTATTATTGGATATCACAAACTTTTAATAAAAGTAGGCATATAAGAGTTACAATCAGTCCCCTAAGCTCCATAACCTGGAAGAGTATGTTTTAAAAGTAATTTTCTTTTTATATTCTATGAGAAGTTTAGCAATTTCAGTATTAAGAAGCATTGCTTTGTTCATCTTCAAATTTGTTTTCTGAGACATCCCAAAATAAATTTATTACAATTAGTGAATGAACTCATTTAAGGACCAGTAATTCTTAACAGTATTTAGAAAGAGGATGATAATGATACAGATTTTTTTTAAATTCAGCTTAATTGATGACTTCTACCGAAGGGCCAGTTTTACTCAATGGGGGTTTGATGTATTGTGGACTTTACTAGATAAATGGATGACATTATTCTTTATTTTTATTTTATTTTATTTATTTTTTAGACGGAGTCTTGCTCTGACATTATTCTTTATTTTTAAAGTGTTTATTTGGGGTTGAGGTATTGCAAACTGTGGGCATCAGGAAAGCTGGGAAATGTCAGGGTCAGATTATAGGGAGCATGTGGTAGGGGGTCCAGTCCTGGTTGGAGAGGCCAAAGAGGAACCACAGTGGACCCCAGCCCAAGAGATAACAGATCTGAGAACTTAGGGCTCAATGTGGAAGTTCTAGTCACTACGCAAATCCACCCTTAAAGCTGGCAGGTACTGGCGAGTGGGGAGCAGGAGAGAGGGCAGGAGAATACTTTGTGTGGACAGTGAGCTGGGCAGGGCTTTGTGGCCTCTTGGGCTTCTTTGAAGACTCGAGGCCTGGATGGTGATGGTCTGGACCCAAAGCTTTAGTTACATGTGGCCACGAGCTGATATCTACCTGCATGGAGGAAGCCTTGAAGTACAATTACATTATGTTTAGGAGCCCACAGGAAGTGTCCTTAAAAATAGGTTTAATTACAGACAAGAATTCAAAATCTGCTCTGTGTTAATCTCATGTGTTACACTTTTGGGTTGTATTTAATGGAAGTCATAATTATCTTGAGACTTTTTTTAATCCAGAGAAAACAGTTTTAGGACAAAATATTTAGCAGGTGTATGTTAATGTGCTGAGGCACAGAAAACATGGAACAGAGTCTGTATTCCAACCCCAGACCCACTGATGGCCAGCTGTGGACAAGGGGCAGGTCACTCAACCACTGTGGGGCTCAATTCCTCGCCTGTATCCTGAGCATTGGGCAAAGCACAAAATCAGTGAAAGTAATTGTTAATGAGCTGCAAAGGGCCCTGCATGGGTGAGGTAGTGGTTTTGATAACAAATGACAGACCTGGGTTCAAAATCCTGGCTATATAACTTACCATGTCTGCAACCTCTCTGAGCCTCAGTTTTCTCAACTGTTAAGTGGGAATGATAATCTAACATAACTCCTGGAGTTCCTATGATGGTTAAGTGAAATAAAGCACATGACATGTTTGACACATAATATGCGATCTGTAAACGTAAGCTAACATAAGCTATGATTATATTTTAAAGAAAATAAAAATAAGAGAAACCACCCATGGCCAGGCTGTGTTCCCGAAGCTTCTGGAAGGCTCTTGACCAAAGTGAATCACAGTGAACTTGGTAGGAAGGACAAAGAGGCTGGAGCCACCCAGAGAGGGGAAGATGTTTGATGGGGTAAGCAGGCCAGCTGCCAAACAGACTCACAGCCTCATCCGTATATGCCTTCAAGCCACAGAAGGCTTGTTCTAGGCAGGGGGAGGGAAAGTAAGCTTCCGCCACTCAAGAGACACAATGAGGACCAGCCGCAGGAGCTGCAGAGGACACAGGCCAGCACAGTATGAGGAGACACTTTCCAGTAGGACTTTGCAAAGACAGGAGGCTCCTTAGGGAAGCCAGGAGGTGCCACAGCGGAGAGGGTGTGTAGACACAGCACCAGGTAGGGCACAAAGGCAGCCACAGACCCGATCCCCTGAAATGGCCCCAGCTATTTCAATCAGATAATCCCCTCTTGCAAACTTGCAGTTCTTTTTTCTTTTCCAGGTAGCTTCATAAATTCGTAAACTTTTATCCCTTCTGTGGTAGCAAATGATATTAGAAAGCTAATTAGCTACAGAGCTAATTTTCATGTCAGAGGGAAATTATAGGTTTCATGGTATAGAACAAAATTATCTTTCTGTCCCTCCTCATCCTCCACCCCACAACCCATCCCATTTTCTTCTCCCAGAACATGTATACACTCCCCTTTTCTGTCTGGTCACAAATGTCAGCAGAGAGGGGTGGCTGCTCAGGAGTCCCTTTCTCTCTGGTGTCAGGCATATTTGCATTTGCAAACAGCTTTAATTGAGTAGAGTTTTTATTGCTCTTTTTCATTCTCTTGTTTTTAAATGCAAATGTTAATGTTTGGTTAGCATGGGTTCAGAATTAAGCTCCTGCTACCTGTGGCTGCCTCCTTCCCTGGGTTCTAAATAAGCACTGGTAGAGTAGCACAACCTGCTGAGAGCTTGTAAGTCCTGGAAGGCTGGAGTCCAGCTAATTGCCAAGCATGCTGAGAGGGCTGGGCAGAGCCTTGTCTCACTTACCAGCACTCATGGTGTCTTGCTTCCCACCGGCACCGAAGGACGGAAAATTAGTGTGCTGGTGATGGAAAGGGAGGCAGGGGAGAGGATGCTCTTTGGAATTAGGTTCTGGACTCTCTTTTGGCATCAAAATTCAGAAATTGAGAAGGCTTTCAGAAGTCATCAGGTTTGGGCCCCGGCAGTTGGAATCTCTTAGGCCAACCTCTTAATGGTTTGTCATCGGACCTCTGCTTGAATGCTCCTACTGGTGTATGTGTGCAGGGGAGTCTTTGCTTCATGAAGCAGCCCCATCCACTGAGAGGAGCCAGTTCTACTTTTTAGAGAAGGTGCACTTAATTTTGAGCTAAAATTAACTTCCTATTATCTCTAGCCATTGGTTTTGGTTTTCACATAGAATGTAATTGATCTAATTTCCACATGACCACCCTTCAGATAAATGGAGGCAGCTCTTATGGAACCTCGAGTGGCTTTTCTCCTACAAGCCACAAATTCCCAGTTTCTTCACATTGGTTACACGTCTGACCCTTCATCCGCCCTGTTTCTCTTTCTGTTGTGGACTCAGGCTATCTGTCTTCCATAAAGCAGAGACTTGTAATTGTGGATGTGATGATCCAATGGATGGGCTGACCAGCACAGGGTGGAATGGGGCTACCCAGGCCCTCCCACTCATTAGAGCTCTTACCTTTTAGCAAGGCTGACCAAGATGCTGCAGACTTACTAAGCAGCCACGTCATACTGTCCTTCCTTGCTGAGCCTGCAGCCAATTTTCAGTCCCAACCTCTGTCTCATGCAGGTGAATTCATGTGGAACTCAACAGCTAGCTAGGGACTATTGAGCTCCTCATTTAGTGACAAAGAAAGTATATTCTTCTAAAGTATCAGACTGAGCTCTAATCCAATGAGAGAATTTTACAGAAGAGGATATGTTTATAAGGTGTCCAGCTTTCTCTTTTGGAAATTAGAGATCCAAATGCTCAGAAGTCCTAGCAGGCTTAGTATCCCAGAAACCTGGGTGCCTCCTTTGCCTTAGGCCTGCAGTACGTGATTTTCAAGGGGAGAGAAGTCAAATCTGAAATCTGGAGGTGATCCTAAGATGCTGTCACCCTGAAAGGGACCAATCAAAAAAGGAGCAACTGGAAGTGGCTACTAGGTAGAAATGTGCAGAGAAGAGGTTGCAGTGGCTTTAAGGAAGAAGGTAGAAAGCTTGGGAGGCTGTGTGGCTGAGAAGGGATGAGGTGAAGGAGGCATGGCAGGAGAGTAGAGAAGCTACAGCCTATAGTAATATTTCCTATTACCCTCTAGGTTCAGTGATCACCCTACCTCCATCACCATAGCAACTCACATCCCATGAGAAGTGGTATTTATAGGAAAGCTGGGAGGAGTAACCTGTCACTGTAATATTTGCCTCCAATCCACATGTGTTTTTGTCTTCTAAGTTCTCACCTAATAACCTTGTCTTCTGGACTGTGGGCATTTTGCATTGTATAAGAGCTCCAGAAAAGCCTCACATGGGTTTGACCCTCCCAGCATTCTGGCACCAAGAATATTTTTCTTTGACTCATTTATGAGCTCCCCTATATCTAGAATCAAGAGTTAATATGAACACCCACATTACATAAATTCTGCATATCAAATAGTGGAAAGATGAAGAATCCATGCTGTATTTCTATAACATGTGCACACACACACACACACACACACACACACACACGCTGTAGAAGTTCTTCGAATTCCCCAAGTGGCCTTAGCCATAGAGAAGAGATATAGAATGCTGGTGTGCTACAAGCCTTGTCAACAAAGAGAGACAAACATTGGATCTTTACAGAGTAAATCCAGTACAGTTTGCACCAATTCCATCTGTATGCACCTTTTTGTTGTTACCATATAGATGTTCCTACTGCAAACATGAATCTCTCCAGGAATATTGACTCTCTTCAGTAATAGAGGGGCTGTTTGGCTTTTATCACTATTTCTGAACCTTCGCTGTAGATGTCAGACTTAGACCTGACCCTGGTATCCTTGAATGACTCCATTGACAGCTATAAAATTTACACTCCTGGAGGCCGCTGTTTGCTATAGGCAAGAACATCGTGTGCTGAGGTGAGTTTTGTAAGTAGTAATGTGAATGGGTCAGATATGGATGGAAAGAAACAAAAAAATTGTGGTGCTTACAAGTGGAATAGGAAAAAGGTAATATTCACAGGAGCATAAAGTTGCCTTTTTGGGTTTTACCTGTCTCCAAGATTTCAGGAGTATACTACTTCACTGAATCCTTAAAACTTCTTGTGTAGTGCAACAACAACCATTGTGCAGTTGAAAAAACTATTTTGGGGAGACATACAATGACTCATTCAATGAGTAATAGACCGATATTAGATTGAACCCAGGACTCTTACCTACTAGTCCTATACTTTTTCTGCTTTCCCTTGTGCTGAAGGCCTAGAAGAGAGACTTGATCCAAAAGATCTATGGGTGAGAGGTGGGAGGTCTGGGTTAATTGGGAAAGGAATGTTGGCTCAAATTCTAAAGTAAAGCTGCCCTAAATTGTTGGATGATCTTACAATTCAACAAAAATTTGCAGAGTGCTTACTGAGAGCAAGTCTCTGAGGACATGGAGATGAGTCAGACACAGTCTGTGACTTCAGAAAGTCCACAGATTGGGGAATGTAGTGGGCTTACATGAAAAAATAAACCAACACCTAAGGTTAGATATGGGACATACAAAAAAAGTGGCATATGTACACAGGCCATGAACTATCAGTTCTGAGGCACGTGAGACCAGAGAAAGCCAGGACGATCAGGAAGGCTTTCTGGAGGAGGTAGAACCATTGGGCATGGAGGTTAGAAGAGAGAATCCAAAGGTCAGAAGATGTCTGTAAAGATGCTGAGCTAGGCTTGCTCATGTTCTATTCAGACTATGCTGAGGAGTCTAATACCCAGAGCAGTGGGGACAAGGGAGAGGTGTGCATAATCAAGGTAGAACAATTCTCCTTGTATTTGTTTGATCTCAAAGTCTTTTAAAACATGACTTGCTCCTCTGTGCCCTCTTCATGACTGTGTAACCAAGGGTTAAGAGCCTAGTGAAAAAAGGAATAAACTCAGATTTATTTAAAAAATCATCAAAAAATGGCCTCCATAATCATGTCAAGAAAGAGCAAAACATTTGGCAGCCTTGCCTTCTTTTGATGAGCTTTGCCGGGGCCTCTTCCTGGAAAAGCTGCAGACAAATGCCCTTGTCTTAGGATGCTGCAATGTGGTGGCATCTGCAATGGGCTACTAGGACTGATTTCATCATTTATTTCCAATACGCTGGCCAAGGCACCAAATTGAGCCATGCACACAGCGGGATGCATTGTTTCTGAACTGGCGGTTCATCATGACTGAAAATGAGAACAATTGAAATTAAAAAGTATCAATCAAAGGCATTCTCTAAAGAATAAAACCAAGCCTGATACATCCAGAGGCACAGCCAATCAGTAACTAATAAACAAACTAATAAACAAACTCAGTGAAGTCATAGAACACAATGGCAACATACAACAATCAGTTATGTTTCTACACACAAACAACAAACTATCCAAAAAGGAAATTAAGAAAACAATTTTATTTACAATAGCATCAAAAGAAAAAAAAATACTTAGGAATAAACTCAACCAAGGAGGTCAAAGATTTGTACACCAAAAACTATAAAACGTTGATCAAAGAAATTAAAGACAAAAATAAATGGGAAATCATCCAGTGCTCATATTTTAGAAGACTTAATATTTTTAAGTGTCCACATTATTCAAAGTGATCTACAGATTCAATGCAACTCTTATTAAAATCCCATTTTTAAACAAAAATAGAAAAAGTATTCCTAACGTGCATATTGAACTACAAAATACTCTAAATAGCCAAAGCTATCTTGAGAGAGATAAACAAAGCTGAAGGCATCACACTTCTTGATTTCAAAACATATTACAAAGCTACACTAATTAAAACAGTATAATATTGATATAAAAACAGGCATGTAGAACAATGAGCAGAATAGAGAGCCCAGAAATAAACCCACAACATACACAGTTAACTGATCTTTGGGTGCCAATAATACACAATGGAGAAAAGATAGTCTCTTTAACTAATGATGTTGGGAAAATTGGATCTTCACATGCAAAAGAATGAAACTGGGCCCTTATCTTACACTGTACACAAAAATTAAGCTAAAATAGTTAATCAACAAAAGTTTAAACATGAGACCTGAATCTTTAAAACTCCTAGAAGAAAATATAGAGAAAAAGCTGTGTAACATTGGTCTAGGCAATGATTTCTTGGATATGACACCAAAAGCATAAACCACATCAGCAAAAATAAATGAGTGAGATTACATCAAACTAAAAATCTTTTGCACATCAAAATAAACAACCAACAGAGTGAAAAGGCAACCTACAGAATGGGAAAAAATATTTGCAAATTATATAAGTGACAAAAGGTTAATATCCAAAAATATAAAAAGCACCTAAAACTCAATAGCAAAACAGCCAGTCAAAACCACACACACACACACACACACACACAAACCCCAAATGGCAAAAAGACTTAATAGACATTTCTCCAAAGAAGACATACAAGTGGCCAATGTTTATGAAAAATGTTCAATATCACTATTCATTAGGAAATGCAAACCAAAATCACAATGAGATACCATTTCATACCTATCAGGATGTCTATTGTCAAAAAAAAAAAAAAAAAAAAAAGGTTAACAAAGGACATGGAGCATTTGGAGCCCTTGTACAGTGTTAGTGGGAATATAAATTGGTGCGGCTGCTATGGAAAACAGTATGAAGTTTCCTTAAAGAATTAAAAATAGAACTACAATATGATCCAGCAATCCCACTTCTGAGTATATATCCAAAAGAACTGAAATCAGCATCTCAAATAAATATTAATGCTGTCATGTTCATTGTAGTGTTATTGCCAATAGCAAAGATATGGAAACAAGTGTTCATTGACAGATGAATGAAGAAAATGTGATACCCACATGTGCATGCTGTGTGTGTGTGTGATTTTGATTGGTTGGTTTGCTGTTGAGTTGTAGGAGCTTTTTATATATTTTGGATATTAACATTTTATCATTTATATGAGAGAGAGAGAGAGAAAGAGACAGAAGAGTATTAGCCTTAAAGAAGGAGAAAATCCTGCCATATACAACAGCATAGATAAACCTGAAGGACATTATGCTAAGTGAAGTTAGGTAGTCACAGAAGGACAAACACCATGTGATTCCACTTATATGAGGTTTCTAAAATAGTCAAACTCATAGAAACAATATAATGGTGGTTGCCAGGGACTGAGGGGAGAGAGAAAATGGGGAATTTCTATTCAACAAATATAAAGTTTTACAAGACTGTCAAGTTCTATAGATCTTCTGCACAACATTGTGCTTGTAATTAGCAACCTCTGCCATGCACGTACAATTTTGTTAAGAGGGTAGGTCTCATGTTAAGTGTTCTTATCACAATAAAAATGACCATATTTATGGAGGCCCCTTCATCTCTCTGGACCTAGTTTTCTCACCTATGAAATGGCCAGGTGGAGTTGGTGACCTCTTCCTCTAAATGTTCACTTTGAAATAAATCATTCCAAGTTGGCTCTGTGGCGTTTTGAAAGAGCAATGGCTCAAACACAACATAATTGTGAATTCCTTAGTGAAACTTTTAAAGAGCTTGATATAAATTAAAACCAACAAAATTTCCTTCCTTCTTTTTAATACTATTTTCCCCCAAATTAAAATAATAGTGCTAGAATCAGAGAGAAACCACCCATAATCTCATGGCCTATAAGCAACCTCTATTAACATTTTGATATTCTTCTACTTGGAACTCTTTTTATATTTGTTTGTTTGCTTTTTGTGTTTTTTTAATAGCTAAGTTCATACTGTGTGTACAATTTGAGGTCCTATTCTTACTAAAATTTTAAAAATTAATTCAACCCACAAACATGTATTGATAACCTATTATGCATGAGGCACTATGCTAGGCACTCAGGAAACAAAGATAAGCACGATGCAGTTCCAGCTCTAAAGAATCTCATAGTCTGGATGAGAAAACAGATAAGTAATCAAGCAATTCAAATCTAGTGTAAGCATTTTGGGAGGGGAAGCACAACATCCTCTAGGAGCAGAAAGGGTTCTCAACACAGTTAAGAATTCCTACAAGCGTGAGTTAGCACACAGTCGCTCTGCAAAACGCGACATTTCATAGCCACCCTTGAAGCCAAAGGTGGACAAATAACTTAATTACAGCAAACAGGGTGTGGGTGTGTGTAATATGTTTTTTTTTAATCTCATCTGGATCCTTTCATTGTCCCTTTGGCCCTTTACTATTGGCTGGAAGGGAAAGTGATGGTAGGAACAATCACCTTAGACCACCTTATTTGGAAGCGGCACATTGAGGATAATGGAGCAGCAGGAGAGAAGGAATTGGGATTCCTATGTCAGACCTGACTGTTTACACTTGGTTTTCTGTATAAGAGAGGAAAAGCCATCCATCCTGTTTAAAAGTCACTCTTATGTCTGTGTCTTTGTTATAGCAGCTGGAACCTCAATCGTAACTAATACAGATGGCAGGAAGATGCCTGGAAAGATGGGCAGGGGTCAGAGACAGAGGAACTGATAAGACATCCCCAGGTGTTTGAACCTTATCCTAAAGGCCTTGGTAACCAATTGAAGAGTTTTAGATATGAGAGTGACATAATCTAGTTTGCATCTTGGGAAAATCACTCTGACTGCTGCATGAAGAACAGATTGAAGCACTCAAGAATAGAGCAAAGAGATCTGTTGCAAGACTGTTGCTATTGTCCAGACAAGTGAAATTAGTAGAGTAACTAAGGTATTTGATGGTTATTGAAGGTACTGGAGAAGAAGCAACAGGCTTAGGATCACCAGATGTGGCAGTGGAAAATAAGTCAAACATCCATGGTTTTGGCTTGCATTCACTAATAGGAGGCACAAGAGGAAGATTATAACTGACTCTGAGTCATCCTGGTCAAAGTCAAGGGTTGACCCTGGGAATAATAAGTTTAGCTTCTGACATGTTGAGTTTGAATACTGGTGGGACATTCAAATGGAGGTGTCCTGTAGGAGGTTGGCTTTGTAAACCTGGAATTCTTTTAAGATGTCTGAGCTAAAGATATAAATTTGGGGATCATCAGCGTAGATCATCAGATAGATACTGAAGTCAGGGAGGCAAATGAAGTCATCAGAGAGATAGCCTGAAAACAAGCCTATGGATGGAGCCAATATCTAGGGGGAGGAAAGAAGAGGGAACTGTATAAGAGGCAGAGAGCCAGGGAAGTGTGTGTCACCAAGACCAAGGTAAAGTGGTGGTATAGCAGAAGACAGTGGCTAGCATGTTCAATGCTGCAGAGAGGCCAATTAAACTAAGAACACTATGCATGGTGTTCTGTGAGCTCAGCATTTATTCAATACATGTTGGAGTGAATTGCTAATTGGTAAATCACTAAATTGATGCTGTTGTTTTTAATTTAATTATTTGTTCTGTTTTTGCTTTCATTAGAAACAGCACATCTAAATTGCATTTGCTGAGACAAAGTGGGAAACCCTGCTTATGTTACATAAACTTTTGTTTCTTGAGTTAAATAATGGACTTAAAGGTTTAAAAAAAAACTTTGCTGTTTTGAGTGACTGTGAAGATACTCTTTATTTACTAAAGAAAAGTTGACAAATGGAAGAAAAGAAGGAAATAAAGGTGACATCAGGCAAGGCAGATGGAACATGGTGTCTATTTCCTTTGGTCACTGTCATCCTCTCTAGAAGCCACTTCTATAGAACAGGACTTGTAAGAGGGTGACTTCGAGTGCAGAAGTCAATGTGGCATTCTTACAGCAACTGCTCTTTCCCTTTTGTGGGTCGGAAATGCTTCAGAGAATCGGGCAAAACCTATAGCCTTTCCAACCAGAAAAATACCATAATATTTATCCATGCAATTTTACATTCCATTTCTGTGGGACCCTGTGAAGTCTGAGGACTTTCAAACTCAGTGGGAACTGTTTCCATTCAGAACCTCTCCCTACTTCTCCCTGACTCATAAATGCTCCTAAATGCCATAAATTATCCTCAAGGACCTGTAGTTGCCTGAGCCTTTCCCTCTATTCATAGAATAGCCACAGAGACTCTGGATTCACCCCAGGTCTCTGGCTTTCACCCACCGTTAACAAAACTAATGGACTCACCAGTTTTGTTCTAGGCCAACATGGCAGCTTTGAGGAGTTGACTCTGGCCATTACCAGTGACTCTCTGCATCTTCTCAGAAGGGAAAGAGCACTAGGCTTGAAGGAGGAAGAGTTGGGTTTAGGTTTCATCTCTACTTCTTATTCATGACATGACCTTGAGTAAGCCACTCCACAATTCTGAGCCTCCATTTGTCCAAAGATTAATAATTCTTGCCATATCTTCCTTATAGAGTGTAAATCTAATGAGTTAACACTGTGAAAGTGCTTCACAAAGTGAAAAAATGTGACACAAATATGAGGGTTTATACATAATCAGTAAAGCAACTAATATAGAGAATTTACTACCTGGTAGCCATTGCAGTAAGTGCTTTATCATTTTGTTCCTGCAACAACTCTCCGAGGCCATTATTCATTATTTTACCCAAGAAAAATAGTGAGGCTCAGAGTGGTTAGGTAACTTGCCCAAGACTACAGAGCTGGTAAGTAGTGAAGCTGGGATTCATGAAGGATAAAATATCGGGTGCACTAGGGCAGCTGGGTTTGGGGGACATAAAGATAAAGGGTACATACAGGGAGGAAGCTCATTCTCACTGAGTGCCTGTTAGCCTACCAGATACTTCACCAAGTAGTTTCAGAAGAATCCTGAGAAGTTTGTTACATGGGTTACACTAGCAGAGGACATGAAACGCTGACTGGTACATAATACACCTCCAGCAGATGTTAGGTGTTAGAATTACATTACTGTTGCAATACTCATTGTACAATGAGAAAACCAAGGCTGAGAGATGTTAAGTGACCTGCTAAAGAATACATAGAAAGTAAATAGCAGAGCTGGGCTTGGTATTCAGGTGTGTGAGGCCCCTGAGTTCATATACTTTTCCCTGCCACACACTGCCTCCTGCATATAAAATGCTAGTGTATTGTTTTTTCCAGATCCTCTACCCTTCCATAACATTCCATGGCCTTGAAGTGCCAAGGTTTGTAGCCTCCCAGACCTCTAGCTTTTAGTATTGCCTCCGACCCCTTTGGATTCGCTACACAGAACTGCCGTGTTGAGAATTGGTACCATCCCAATTAGACATGTATTGGCCAGATTCTGTGTCTGTCAACATGCCAGCTGATAGGCCCACAGCCACAAGCCTCCAGCCCTGGGGACTGTCTGGTTCGAGCAGTGAGCCGTCCTGTTAGTGGCTGGCTGGCCCCACTGCCAAGCCCGGAAGGCTGGAAGGGAGGGTTGGGGGGATCGCCAGATGACAGAAAGGAGACAGTGAGTCTGCACAGGGCCAAGCAAGGCTTTCTCTCCAGCTCTGGTTTTGTTTATGCATCATTTAGACCCCAATGACTTCCCAAAATAATTTGACGTGGCTAATGGCTTAGGTTTGTCTAGTGTTTCAGTTTACAGAGCACGGCAATTTAGTGATCTAATTTGAATCATGAAAACATCTCTGGAGATGGGTGTTATAATTTCCATTTTACAGATGAAGAACACTGAGGTAGAGGTGGCAAAAATAATTTACTCAAGATTACGTGGTGCATAACAGTCGAGGCTGCTAAGACTCACATTCAGGGCTTCAGACTCTAAAGTTGCTGTATTCCTGCCATGCCATGTGCTTTCTAATGAAATATACATTGGAGTTTGGAGGGAATAAAGAAAGGGAGTTTGAAAGAAGTCAGAGGGGCTATACCAAGGCTGGGGCCAGTGTGGGGGCCAGGTGGACTGAGAAATGTCAGTCCTGCCCTTGGGACTCCTGCCTGGGATACTGGATCCTAATAGATTGTCCATGTACTACTCCATTGGCCTCTGAAAACTACTTAGCAGCCCCTTCTTTGCAAATATTCTCCAAGCATATAGCTTGTTAAATGGTCTCATGGACAGCTTCCCCAATGTCTTATTGGAGCAGGAAACCTCGGGAGCCATCCAGGAATCCCCATAAGGTTGCACTTACTTTTTGTTCTTCTCTAGCTCAGCATGAACTCTGAGCTGCCTTGCTCTCTGCTCCTGCCTGGCCTTGCTTCTGATCATTCTGTTTTACCCAAGCTGCAGTTGCGAAGGGAGCCTTAGAAATCATTAGTTTTAATCCTCTCTCTTTGATAGATGGGGAAACTGAGGATTAGCAGGATAACAGCATATGTTCCCTATGCGACTCTTCTAAGGTGCTGTACTCGTGAATGTTGTTGCCAAGACCCCAGGGCTATGTTCTGAAGCCCTCGGTCCTGCCATTAGTCACACCTTATCCAGACCTGTAATGGACTGGTCATATCCCCAGTTCCAGCCCGATCTGCCTTGACTCGAGCAAGTCTGACAACAAAGATGGCAGCTCTCCCTGAAGACTGAGCCTACTGCAGTCTCCTTGAAGGCAAGGATCCATCCTAGCCATTGTCAATATACCAGCCTGAAACAGCCAGATGTCTTTGACCTGTCTCATCACTGGAGTCAGGGAATGAGATCAGCTTTGGTGAATAGAGAATTCAGGATGGGAAATCCTTCCCTCCAATCCTTTCAGATACCTTAGTATTTGAGTAACGCACAGGGGTTTTACCATAAGCAGTAGTCTGAGATTCTTACAACAATGCATCACAGTCCTTTCCAAGGAGTCTGTGTGGTCTGCTGATATTTCTCCATTTGCTTTTTGGATGCGTCACAATAAGCCCCAGCTGAAGTCAAATGCACTTTAGTCCTCTTATCTTAAGTATAAGGGACTGCAGGGAAGAATTAGGAATCACGCACGCTGCACAAAGGCATTGCAAGCTTATTTACACCAGTGCCTGAAAACCAGAAGAAAATTGACTAAAGTAAGATATGAGACTATATCTTGCAAAACATGCTATAAAATGGATTACTGCTGACTGCACCCTCTTAATATGTGAAATTGTCCCCAAGTACTAACAAAATGCTAGAAAAGGAAAAACCGATTATAGCGTTAAGAATTTTTTTGAGAAATGCCCCTTCTTCAAACACAACTAGTGATTTAGCTTGCCTAATCAGAAAAAAAAAAAAATTAGTGACCTAAAATTGTTTAAAGTCTACAAATACTTATTTGAGTATGGCATTTTGTATCCAACCGTGTGCTGGGTTCTGAGGACCCAGAGGTGAACAAGAAGACCTAGCGTCTATCCTCCAGGAGCTCAATTTAACTCCAGGAGCCAAGTGAAAGATGGCTCAACGAGGGGTCAGGGAAGCTTTTCTAAGAAGCTGTTGGCTGAGCTGGGTTTTGAAGGTTGAAGGGTTTTCATGGTTAGTGCAGGGAAATGGTGAGGCAAAGGTATTACTAGTTAGGAGACCTGTGTGCAAAGGCACAGGGGCAGGAAACAACTTGGTATATTTAGGACTGAGAATGTGGAGTGGGAAGAAAAAGTAATGACTGGAAACAAAATTGGGGAGGCAGGCAGGGGCCACCTGAGGATATGATGGGTATGTGCAGCCAGATATCTTAACTCCAACTTTGAAGAAACTAGGGGAATTTTGCCTTTCCAATTGTAAGCTGTTGAAGTGAGGACTTAGCATTCATTTTTATATCCATTTATTATTATTATAATAAATAATAAGATCTCAACATGACAAAGCACTTTTTTCTATTTAGTTTTAAATTTACATACAGCAAAATTCACATTTTCATAGTGTATAGTTCTATGGGTTTTGACAAATGCAGAGAGTCAGGTATCCATCTCTGGAATCATGACACAGGATAGTTTCACCTTCCAAAACATTCCCTTGTGCTTCCCCATTGTAGCCAATCCCTACTCCCGCTCTAACACCTACTTTCTATCTCTCTAGTTTGCCTTTTCCAGAATGTCATATAAATGGAGCCATACAGTATGTAGACAGGGCAAGTTTTTATCATAGAAAAAAAATGATCCAATCTGTATCTTTTCAAGTTCAGAGGTTGGAATGTTTTAATGAAGTGGGAGGGAAAAGACAATCAGTGTGATAAGGCTCAACCCTGGACCCTTTTGCAGACCTTTAGACCCTCTCTCCAATTGCCATCATTAGTACCTTATGCTTTATGGACATGTTTGTTAAATATGTGGCTATGCTTCACGAAGTCGTCCAGCCCACTCTTCTCTAAGTGGTTCTACAAATATGTTGCAGAGACATGGACAAACTTCTTGCTGCATTTCACCAGCACTGGCTGAGGGAATTCCCTCATCTGTCTTTAGCCAAAAAGGGGGATAAAGATGATTTGGTTGAACTTGTTGGGCTATCTGGGCCAATTCTTTGTGCTTCTAGCTTTCTGAGCTATGACCAAAGAAAGGAAGTTCCAAGTTCGAACTCTAGGCATCGTAATGAGGTCCTACTGTAGCCAAAAGGCTAGTAGTAGATGGAGAATAAGTCTGAGGTCTGTGAATCACGGGGCCAAGGAAGCATGTGATTGAGGGATTCTACATGGTGTCAGCCTTCATAGTTACAAAGGATGATGGTAAGGATGGGGAAGATACATTTTATCCAGAGATTGAAGTCTTCAGAGAGGAAGAAAGTGTGTTTGGTGAAAACCTCTTGGGTATTTTTTCTGCATTCATTATTACTTTTTAATGTTGTGTACAATTTATTAATACATTAAAATGTATGGGAAACATCAGTGCTGGATGATTTTTGTGTTTTGAAAATATTAGAAATAATATATCCCTCATGGTAAAACCTTCACATCTGAAGGATGAAAGGCAGCAGATCAAAGCATCTCATTCTCTTTCTCTCATTTTATTAGCATTTCCTAGCAATTAATTTTCTTGCATGTTCTTCTAGAAATTTTCTGTGTATGTATAAATATGTCCATTTTCTGTTATATATAACCAGATTATGTTACATAGTATTGTGACTTCCTTTTTATCACTTTGTATCTTAATGTATGTTGAACATCATTTTGTATCTGAACATACAGTTCAACCTTGTGTTTTTAAAGAGCTGCATGCTATTCCGCAGTACAGATGCGCCATAATTTATTCTAACCAGTCCCCTATGGAAGGAGATTAAGATTATTTCCATTTTTTCTATTACAAATAATGCTGCAATGAGCATCCTTGTACATATGTCTCCATATACTCTTTTCAGTATTCTGCCAAGTATCAGCATGAAGAAAAACAGCTTCTTGAATTCAACTTCTTGCTATGTTTGAATACCCTTGTCTTTTATATTTCTACAATGCTTCTCTCACAGCGTCCAGCAACCATTTGAAATCAATCTTTTAATATACTCAAACTTTCCTTTTTTGTTTCTCTCTTTATTAACGTCTCATCCCAATAGAAAGACCCCATGCAGCCACATAGGTTTCTCTTGAAGCCTTCATGTTTTTCTTCTTAATTGGCCTGGATCTTTTATTTAAATATAAATATTCACAATTGTCTCATATATTTTTTATCGTACAGACTCTAAAATAGAGGATTCTGTTTATCTAATAACCGATCTGAATTTTCCTTTCTGGATAGAGGATCCTGAGTGGCTTTGAACTTGGTTGTGCAGTGGGATTTAGATATAAGGAAGAATAAAAGAGAAATAATTGTCACATTTCTAGCAAGAGTGTTATGGAGCTTCAACTTCCCATCAGCTGGGGGAGGAGGAGAGAGAGGCTGGGAAGTCTGCCACAATATTTGGCATGGCTGGGCTTCCAGATTGCATCTATTTTTGTAGCTGCACAAGTTGGGAGGAGATTAGAAGGATAGTCAAATTTCCTGCTCCAGGTTGTAAATTGATCAAGAGGTGGAAGGAGCACTAGAATGAGAGTCAGAAGGCCTGGTTCCTGGTCCCAGATTTCTCAGATATTAATAATGGAACTTGGGAAGAACCATTTTCCTTTTCCGAACTCCCTTTACCTCAGCTCCAAAAAAAAGGATGTTGAGTTAGTTGATGCTAATGTCCCCCTCCATCTCCAATATTTTATTATTTTGAGGTTCTAGAAATGTTTGCCCCATTTTTTAAAACTTTATGTAATATAAGAATGTTTACCCATGTATCAAAATGATTAACTAGGAGTATCTTTGTTAGTAAATAGATACAGAGTTGAATTGGGAATCCCATTTTTATCCACGTGTCCTCTGTTTCAACGCTTTGCCTCCACCAATAAAGATAGGCCTGATGTGACATGCAAACTTACTGCAGAAGACCCTGGAACCACGTAGAAGCCTCCAAATGAAACTGTTCGGATGTCTCAGAAGCAGAGAAACCTGGTTGGGCCCCAAAGAAGAGCTGATGAGATGGGAGGGACTCTGCAAGGCTGCAAATGAGAGTGTCCGATTCCACCCCTTTGAGAGGTCCCTTTCAGGGCAGACATTCTGGAGATGGCAGACACAACTTATGTGTACTCCGTGCTACTGGGGGGCTTCTCAGCCACATGTGCCTAAGGGCACTTCTGGGCTTGTTGCCTCCTAAACATGTCCATCCAACTCTCTCTGGAGGCCACAGCCATGGTACTCCTTCTCAGAGGGCCCCATATCCCTCCCTAGGCTGCTTTTCAGATCCTTTCTCACTCAAGACATTCCCTGTGTGCTCAATAATGAAGGTGTTCTCTTCAGGGATTGTTCTCAGAAGATTGTATATCTCTCTAGGATTATTTGACCTCTTGGCAAATTGCCAGGCTTAGCCTGCATAGTAAAATAATTTTTTAATCTCTAAGGCAATTCATAAACTATGACTTTTAGCAACACTAAAAAAAAACATGAAAAAAAGCATGAAAAAGGAAATGATTTCTATTGAAATAATAAGTTCTTTTCTAAGAACAAATTGGCATGGAAAAAGAAAGGGCCAAATTAACAAAAAATAATAACAGTAATTATATGTTATTATTATAAACAATGTATTGAGTACATCTACGATGTAAGCTTCATAAGATTAGGAGCCTTGTTTATCTTGTTATCTGCTATATCTCAGCTTTAGAACAGTCTCTGGTTATTAAATTGTCCAAATAATGCTCACTATGATCCTGTTTGTGTTGCTGTGTTCCCATTTTACAGATAAAGTAACTGAGGCTTATAGTTTAAAGAGATTGTCTTGCCCAAAATCAGAGCTGAGAAGCGTATTCCAAAATGGTTTCTATAATTATTACATGTCTTTTGGTGTCCCTAGGTCATCCCAAGCCATTCAAGGAAAAAGATCACATCTTGCTTTTTTAGATATCTATGGTGAATGATGTTATTGATTCGACTAAGCAGTTACCTTCAGTAAGTTTCCACGCTTGCAAAAATTCCACTGGTGAAACCTTTAGATATTTCTTTAGAAATCAACATCATCCCACATATGACCACTGTGGGGTATGTGAAATTGAAAAAGAAGGAAGTAGAATTTACTACTTTCTTCAGAATTATTATTGTTACAATTTCTAAACAGAGATGCTGACTACCTGGGAGAGTTTCAAGATTGCTAACTTCCTTGTGTGAAAATCCTAGGAATGTTGAATGTTAGAAATATCTAAAACGAATCTCTGAACGTTGGTGTATATTTTGGAGAGAGACTTATTAGAAATCTTATTCTCTGCCTTGCTTCTGAAATGCTAATTTGATGTGTGCACTTACTCAGAAGATGACTGATGTGCTCGTCGGCTGATTGATATTTGCATCACCCCCTCACTGCTGCCGCTGGCTGAAAATGCAGGAACAATAATCAAATGTTAAGTTTCTCAAGAACTGTCTTCCAAAGAAAATCAAACCCTTTGCCCTTTGTTATCTCAATCATCTCCAGAGCTTCTTGGGAAGAGCCTTTCTTCTCAGAGAGGTGCGTGTTTCTGGAAGAGCACCAGACTTAAGAATGAGAAGACCTGGGTATGAGTCCTGCTCTGCTAGTGTGAGGATTCACAAAAAAATCAGTTTACTGCTCCTTTTCAGTTTAATAGAACTTCCTGCCTCACAGGGATGTTGAGATGGTTAAATAAGATAGCATGTGTAAAATAAAATGAAATTGATGCTACGAGGAAACTGCTGAGAACCGGGTTACCTCAATATAAACAGATGGTTTCTGAAGCCAGTCATCCTGGGAGTGTATCCCAACACTGACACTGTGTGAACTTGAGGAAGTTCCCTGACCTCTCCATGCTTCAGTATCCCCATCTGGAATAAGGAGATAATTATAGTACACCTGCCTCATAGAATTGTTGTGATGATTAGGTGAGATGACGCACATAAAGGTGCTGACAGCAGTGCTTGGCCCATAGAGCTCACTTGAAAAGGTTATTATAAACATTGGATTGTTATGAGGAATAAACAAAACGGTTTACAATGAAAATATGCATAGACAGTAAAATACCGTACGGTCACTCGATTAAGATTCAATGAGCTGATGGGGATATAACGATGGTCCGACAAAGCTCCTACCTTCTGGTACTGCTGATGGTAGCTAGAATTGGAAGTGAGAGAGCAGGGAGTCACCTGGGACAGTGAGGGAGTGGAGGCGAGAATTCAGCTTCCGGGAGGTGGCCACATAGCCTTCCTTCTGCCTAAAATGATCTTCAAAGAATGCTTTATCGTTTGCTAAGCACTTTCAAAAGCAGTCTTTGTACTAATGCTTACCTTAGCTCTCTAAGATGGCAGGCAGATGGGGATGATTTTGCAGTTAAGGGCTGGAGGGAGGTTAGGAGGTGAAGTGGCATTGATAAGGGCTCTCTGCTTGTAAGTAGTGAAACCTGGGCTTCCTCTTTCTCCTCCTCCCCAAGCTGTGCCTGGTGATCATATGTCCCAGGCCAGATTTTGTCAGTCTTCTGGGGGTACTGTTTTCTCTAGTTCTTTGCAGTACAATAGTGGTTATCAGATCCAGAAGGTCTGCTCACAGAAAGCTGTGTGTATGATAGGAGCTGGCAGATGGGTGTGTGTGGCAGGGACTAGGGGGTTGGGATCAGTATCTCATTGCATTGTGAGTTGCCCAGGCAGAGGTGATGCTTTATAGAGAGGTCAGGGATCCCTGGACATCACTGGTACTTACCTCTGTAACCTTCTATTTCCTCGTCAGTGAAATGGGTTAATAAATATTTTCTTGCCACTTTGGTCTAGAGTAAGGATTCAAGGAGATAAACTATAAAAGGGCCTTCATGCTTGAGGACCCCAAAATGATGGAGTCCTTCTGCCATCTCATCCTTCATGGTGTTCAGGACCCCATAGAAACTTCACTGCTATCCCCACAGTCGCAGCTTGGCTCTGTCTGTGGGTTCTGCTGAGAGGAGGGGATGGAAGCACCTGTCCGCTTTCTCTTACCCCCGCTAAACCCCCACCTAGGTTTATCTCTGAGCTTTGGTAAAGGAAGAGAAAATGGCCTTTCTTGCTTTTTCTTGACCTCTGGTTCCTTGCGGCTCTCTGTTCCTGCCCTAATCCATGGAAATTGGCCTGAACTGTCATAGAATCATGCATTTTAGCAAGAAACATGTGTCGAAGTTCATCTGGACCAGCTGCCCTCACATCTACCTTCTACACAGTCAGGTTGCCTTTCCGCCTTTCCAACAGCTCAGGATGCAAGTGGCTTCTAAAATACCTCTGGGGTCAGACAGCAGGATGAATAAATCTTTTCTAAATCATCTTGGTTAAAGTTGATGCTTTAATAACTCAAAAGACAGGAAAGTATATGTAAGTTTTGGTACTGTTATTTTGCATCGTGTGTGTGTGTGTGTGTGTGTGTGTGTGTGTGTGTTTAACATTGTTGAGGTAAGATATAAGTGGTTTTCCTCTTTAGGAATTTGGACTTGTTGAGATAAGTCCTTGTGCTGAGTTCCACTCACAGCCTTTTCAGGAAGAAACAGTCTGACCCCCACCTCCCTCTGCCGTGGTCCTAACCAGTTCATCATGCATTGGTGACCAAACAACCCGGCTACTCTGGCCGTAGCTGATTGGATCAGAGTGGGCACTTGACTCACAGGCAACCAATCTCTAGGATGGTCAAAGACAAATGAGATATGATGGTGAAGATTTGGACCAATTGGATTTTTTGTCTCTTGCGGAGTTTAGTGCAAAAGTTTAATGTAGTGATTCCTTGGCATTTGGAGCAAGGACAGAAACACACCTGAGGAGAAGCGGAGGCAGAAATAGGAGTTGGCTTAATGGGAAGGCTTAGGCTGAGATGCCCCATTTCCAGTGCTGTTAATGTCAGGCCTGCTGTGGATCCTGGGTAACTTTCTATTTCTGAAAAACTCTGTGCCTACAAGGTAGCACATCTTCCTGGGAGTCTGGTTGGGCAGCTGCTTTCCTTCTATTTCCTTGGGACTTGGCCCTGGATGATAATCTTAGTTTCTTTGTTTTCACATGTATCATTTTAATAGACTGTTCATCCCTCGAAGGAAGCTGAGTCCCTGTTCTTTGTACCAACAGTATCAAAGAGTCAACTGCCAATGAGCCCCCTTTCCCTGCTGGAGGGAACGAGGTAACAGACAGGCTGGGGAGTGCTGTCTTGAGTGTCACTGTCAACTAACGCCTCTTTAGAGTGACCTTCCCTGACCACAGGTTGGAAGCCTGTCCCTGCCCGATCAGTCACCATCACATCCCCTTTTATTTTCTCCAAAGGTCTTCTCATCAGCTAATATGGATCTTAGTATTAGCTTCCTGTTGCTGCTGTAACAAATTGCCATGAACCTTTAAAAGCAACATAAATTTATCATTTTACAGTTCTGGAGATCAGCAGTCTGAAAGGAATCTCGTGGAGCTGAAATCAAGGTGTTAGTGGGGCTGGTTCCATCTGGGGCTCTGTGGGAGAATCCCATGGCTGCCTTTCCCAGCCTTCTAGGGGCTGTCCACATTCCTTGGCTTTGTGGCCCCACATCAGATCATGTTTTCCCCCTCTGCTTCCATCATCACACTGCCTTCTCTGCCTGATCATCCTGTGTGTCCTTCTTATTTTTTTTAAACAGGGTCTCACTCTGTTACCCAGGCTGGAGTGCAGTGGCCCAGCTAATTTTTGTATCTTTTTTTTGTACAGATTGAGTTTCTCCGTGTTGTCCAGGCTGGTCTTGAACTCCTGGGCTCAAGCAATCTGCCTCAGCCTCCCAAATTGCTGGGATTACAGGCATGCCCTTCTTATAAGGGCCGTTGTGATTTTTATTTAGGGCCCATCTGGATAACCTTGGATAATCTCCCCATCTCCTGATGCTTAATTCAATCACATCTGCAAAATCCCCTTTGCTGTATAAGGTAACATTCATATATTCTAGGAAGTAAAACATGGACATTTTGGGGGGGTTATTTTTCAGCCTACCATAATCTTCTTCATATATTTGTTCACATATTCACATTTTTCCCCACAAAATAAAACTCCCATGGGAGCAAAGGCCTCATCTGTCTTGTTCAATACTGTATTCCCAGAGCATGAGATAGGGCCTACTATATAGTAAATGCTGATAAATGTTTGTTGAATGAATAAATAAATGAATTAATGGAAAGGCCAGAATTTCTAATGTTCCAGAGGCTCCTGTAGTCTGGAACCATATTCTCTTTAAACCAGTGTTTTGTTGTTGTTTTTGTTTTTGTTCGTTTATTTGTTTTTTTGTTTTGAGACAGAGTCTGGCTCTTGTTGCCCAGGCTGGAGTGCAGTGGTGTGACCTCAGCTCACTGCAACTTCTGCCTCCCAGGTTCAAGCAATTCTCCTGCCTCAGCCTCCCCAGTAGCTAGGATTACAGGTACCTGCCACCACACCCAGCTCATTTCTGTATTTTCAGTAGAGACGGGGTTTTATCACGTTGGTCAGGCTGGTCTCAAACTCCTGATCTCAAGTGATCTGCCCACCTCGGCCTCCCAAAGTGCTGGAATTACAGGTGTGAGCCACTGTGACTGGCCACCAGTGTTCTTTAAGCCCAGCGGTTCTGTGAAGTACTATTTCTGCAAGATGCCTTATAAAAACAAAACAAAAAAAACTCCTGCAGTCAAATAAATCTGGGAAACACACAAACTTATCTTCTTGTTCTTAAAGATGTTCAGTACACATTAGCATATTAAAGTCTCTGAAACATTCCACAATAAAGAAACTTTATTGATTGTGTAATCCAACAATTCGGAAACTTATTTGACCAGAGTTGTTCTTTTCCTTGTTACAGCCCTTAATAAGATTTCACAGAATTCACGTTCAAGGATCTCATGTCGGGAATACTGCTGTCCAGCTTGTTGGAATCTTTTTTTCTCCCTCTTCTTTTTACTCTTCTCCTTCCTATCCTCTGCCCCATCTTCCTCCTCTTCCTTCTCTTCTTTCTCCATTCTTTTCCCTCCTCTTCTTCTTTCTGTTTTTTTTCTCTGAGCTTATTTTAGTCCTTAGCTTTCTTAACTCTGTTCTTGCAAGTTTCTACCCCCATCCACTTTCCTGTCCTTCCTTATGGGTCCTTATTGGAGAACTCTGTATACCCCTCTGCACTCTGGCCTATTTGTCAACACTGTTCTAAGTGCCCCCACCACATTTTTGTATTCATCTTTGGTTATGTGTCCCCCACACTTCTGTCTTTTGGACTTTTTTTTAAGTCCAAATTCTTCACATAGAAAAGGGAGGCTTATTCTATGACCTTCAATTATTTCACAGCTAAAGAGTTTTAAAAAAACAAAAAAAAGTCAATCCATTATAGTTTACTTGCAAAATGCCTTTGTTACCTAAGCCCTGGAGGAATTACATTCTATGGTTTTAAATATGCTTTTATCTTCTGGAAGGGATGATCCTGGAGGCCTGGACACCCAACCTGGTCTTCTAGCGATGTGGTAGCCTGAGCTGGACTCCATCACCTGAATGGAGTCAGAGAAACTATTGCTTACATGGGAACTCATTCTGTTGAACCTCATGTCCATTGAGGTGCTCGTTCTCCTTAAATTAAGCTGCAGGCTTTGAATACATTTTTAATTCCTGGCATATCTCCAGGATCCAACAAGTGTAATTTGGGACCCATAGTGTGCATGTTCTGGTGTAATCATATTTCTCTTTTATTTTTCATAGTGCTTTCACATTTGTTATCTCACCTACTTCTCTCAACAAGTCTATGAGGCAATGCTATACATATTTTACAGATGAGGAAACAAAGGTCAAGTTCATGTAGCCAGTGAATGAGTGGCATTCAAGACTCAACTTCAGATCTTCAGGCTCTTCCATAGCTACATTTGTACTGTAATTTCACAAACAGCAAATATTTGTAAAGTGCCTTCATGTTTGCAGGACACTTTTATATACACGATCTTAGTGAATCCTTAGAAGTACTCTATGGTATAGGCAGAGTAAGAATTTTAATCTTCATTTTATAAGTGACAAAAACTGAAAACCTCAGGTCCTATAACTAGGTCTCTCAGGTCAACGGCAGGGACTGGACTTAAAAACAGAACTTCCAAATGCATGTGTCAAACATTTACAAGGACCCCAGAATCCCTTGTATCCCAGAGCTCTCAGAGATCTCACTATGGGGAAAAAGATCTCACTATTTTTTATTTTTCACATTAAAAATATGTGGAAAATACAATCTAAGGTCAAAAAATCCAGACACTAGCTTGGGGTAACTACTGGGTGAAGTGTGGCTGAGGTGTTTAAGGTAATAAAATTAGATGGTAGGGACCTTCGTTTTGTTACCTGAGGGCAACTAGCTTTTGGAGATGGGATACAGTGTATCCGAGATTAGAGTCAATAAGTGAAGGAGATTTTACCCCTTATCTCTGTTCCCTATTCACTGTCTATCCTCATTGTCAGGAAGTTCTTTTTTATCTGTAAATGAATTCCCTCTTGCTGCAATTTGAATCCTTCTCCTCTTGTTCTGCCCCAGGGGAGAGGAACCTGGTTTGCCATCAAACCTTTCCTTTCTGTGTATTTATTCTGCCCTGGCTAGAATATAGTTGCTAGTTGTCTGGGTTTTCGTTTCCTGTATTGCCTGTACACTTGCTCTGAATGATTTTTGTAGAGAAAGCCCTTTCCTTTTTGAGAATCACAGTGGTTACTATGAAAGCCATCTTTTTGGAAAAAAAAAAAAAAACAGATTAATTACCACCCAGGTTTAGGTAGGATGAATTCCAGTTAGGGTCAGCGTATAGGTCTGAGATGATGCGAAGACACAGAGCAGGGCTGGATGCCTTTTGTAACCCAAAGCTGGATGTGGGGAAGGTCTCAGACAAGGCCTTGTGGAGATGTCTGGTAGTGGAGCGTGGAGCGTGAGCTAGGACCTGGATGACGGTGCCTGGGTCTCAGCCTGCAGGGGTTCGCCCTCTCGGTAAGGACTGTGTTCCTGAAGGGAAGTCACCCGGCAACTCCTGATTTGGAATTTTCTCTCCTCCCAACATGGAATAATTTATGGCAAGCCCTAAAATAAGCTCCTTAAAATATCCAAACAATGTTGTTGGTGTGTGTGTGTGTGTTTTTGTTTTTGTTTTTTATTTTTTTCCTTCCCCCTAAGCATTTTACATCCAGGCCTCCATCAAGCAAATTTCGGATAAAAGGTGATTAGTGTTTTGGCAGGATTTTCATGAGGCTTTCTCTTGTATTTCTGCCAAAGAGCTTGCCAGGCCCAGATTTGATTAAAATGGCAGTGGGCTCTGCTACTTGAATGTAATTAGAACCATTCATTAAAGCTTTTGCTGACAGTTTGGCAACCTGTGCATTTTTCAGAGTATGGCCAGCAGCCCATGGAAACAGCTCAGGGGAGGAGTACTGGCCCACCAGCCCAGGCCGGGCTGAGGAATGGGACATGCTCTACGGCCAGGAGGTTTTTGCATGGCCAGACTGGCATTCACAGCTAGGGAGAGCTCTTTTAATTGGATTAAGGGGGATAGGAGTGCTGCCTTCTCATCAAAACCAAAGCTTAAGTGGGAGGTTTTGTGGTGCCTTTCATAGCGAGTACTGTGTGCTTAAGTTCCAATGACAAGCACCCTTGAACAAACCCATCACGTGCACAGAGCTGCGCAAGGTGGTCAGGCATGCCATAGCAAGGCCAATGTCCTATTCTTTCTACCTCTAGTCCCTACTGTAGGGCCTGACACTGAGTGGATACTCAGTAAATGTTAATGAATAAATAACAGCCAGATGAGAAGCAGAAAAATAAAATCTTGTTTATTTTGAAATTGGTTTATTAATTTTCAGAGGTGAGGTCTCCCTGCCCCCAACTTTGCCCGCTCCAAGCCATTTGCCATGGTGATCTTTGTAAAAGGTGAGTCTGGCTATCTTTCTGCCTAAAACATTTCGGTGGCTCTTGTTATCTTCTAGATGAGATCCACTGCCCTGAGCATGGACTTGGCTGCCTCTTGAGCTTCAGCTCTCACTGCCTGCCCCCTTACCACCCCCCCTCCCCCTCCATTGCTCTGGCCTCTCTGAATTCCAAGCAGTTCTTGGCGTGGTCTAGGAAACTCTCACTTTTGAACAAGCTGCCCCCTCTACCAGAACACTCCCATGCCACTTTATCTTCATCTGGCTCACTTGTGCATGTTTGGAATTATTGGGTTGGTGCAAAAGTGACTGTATTTTTTGTCACTGAAAGCCACTTCTTCCATGAAGTCTTGCGTGTGATACTCAGAAGTCTTTCAGAATAATTTTTCAGGCCCTTATCGCTGTAACTAACACAGTCTGTTGATGTGGTCTGAGTCCATGTGTCTCAATCCCACTGAAATGTTCCCTCCCTTAGGGGTATGAGGTATGCCTTATTTACCCCTGAATCCTCGGAGCCTAGCACAGGACTTGAATATGGCCAATGCTCAACAAGTATTTTTAAATGAGCAAATGGATGTGGCTGTATGAACAGAATGACTATATTAGGTACCCAGTGATTTGATTTCTAGGTCTTACCCTTATGCAGAGTGACTCCAATGCCATGGTTTGGACCACAGGTGGTTCATTGACTCAATCCCTTAGCAGGTGGTGAGTGGTGCCTTTAAGACAGCCCACAGAAGGATCAGGAAGGCATGTGCTTAGCTCCACAAAGGGACCTTATGCTGGGGAATCACAACGTGGTGGGATGGTTTGGTTTGCCCTGCAAATCCCTGCCCTGGCACAGCCTTGATATTGACTCTAGTTTTTGCTTGACTCAACTCATGGCATTGTTCACCCTGACTCCAGAAAACAGCTTTGGCTTCAGTCTGCCACTCCGTCCTGGCCTCTTTGAATGCTATTTGTCCATTGTTATTCTGGAACTGAAACCCCAAATTATAGTCACACTATACTATGCCCATTTCATAGGTTGCATGATGAACTAATGGAGAGGCTGGAAAACATCATGGAGAAAGTCAGTGACACAGACATGTCTCGGATGCTGTGTGTGCACTATGTGTACCATAGCAACAAGCAAAAGGGTGGAGATGTCACTTTTAAGGTTTGTCACCCAAAAGGTTTTAAAGAGCAACTCACAATGGAATTGAAGTGAACTACAAGGTGTTTGAAGTCAACTGCATTTGGCAATAATTTTAATTACCTATTGTTTCCCCTTTTTGCTAACTTTATTCCTGGTCTTTTTAATCTATGGATGAGGGTTTCTGGGATAGCCAGCCTTTGACTTTATCTTCTCTTATTTGATATTTAATACTTTATTTTTAAAAATGGTATTTGCCCAATTCATTGAAGCTGGACAAGGGGGAGGACATGTCTTAGATCAAATGTCTTTGGCTTCAAGACAGTGGAGGCACCTGGGTCCATCAGGAGCTGCTCTTGTTCTTGCAGACACGTGGTCTTTGTTGCAGAGTTCCCAGTTGAGATCACTGAGTGAGATTTCCAAGAAGAAACAGCTCCAATAGAGCAAAGGTCTTTTGGCCACTTACTCTGGTTTCTCCAGCTAACGCTCTTGCTGATTATCAGATGAAGTGGATTGTCTTGTTGATTGGAGGTGGGGAATAAACTGTGAAGATCCTGCTATGCAAAGGAGGTTCTAGCCTTTAACATACTCCTTTCGGATAGGGCCTGAGATGTCCCTTTGCCTGCTCCCTAATGCTGGCAAGCATCATGAGGTCAGTGTCTTTCTCTGTATTTTTGCAGTGTTCCAGGAAGTCATGGCAATTGAGAAGGGGTAGGAGGAAGTGAGTATAGTGCTTAAGCATCCAAATTCTGGATCCACTTCTGGCTGGCCGTGTGACCCTGGGGTTCCTTGTAGCCTATGTGGCTCAAATCCCTACATGGGGATTTTTAATAGTACCTACCTCCTATAGGTAGACTTTCCCCTAAAATTTGCAGTGAGTGGGGCAAGAGTCCAAATAGAGGTCCTTTATTTATGGCTTGTACCCTTCTCTTACCCAAGCCCTAACTCTTATACCTTGAAGGGCCTAGCACATAGCTTCAAGCACACACACACAAACACACACATGCCCTTTGCCTTCTGTAAGCAGCATCTCCTTGGAAATCCTGTGACCCGGGATATACAGACCAGCAGCGCAATGTATCTTGTGTGAATGATCTCTTGAACAGGCCCTGGAAGTAGATTTAAGAATGTTTAAGCTCTGAAGTCCATGATATTTGAGGGTCACGATTCCTTGGACTTGTTGAATCCTTGGTTTTGTAGGCTCCTCAACCCATGAGAAGGAACACAGAGCAGGCACAGAGTGGATCTATTAAAGTGTGAGGCCCAGGGCAAGGACTGTGATTTACCTAGCACTGCTCATCAGGTCATAATGAGTATTGAGATACTGATGCTTAGAATAATGTCTGGTCTACAGGAAACATTCAGGAAGCATTAGCTGGTAGCAATATTATTATTTATCTCTTGAGTGTCACAGAAACTGTTTGTGGTGGAGGAATGGAGCTCATGATTGGTATAGACCTTTACATCCCAGAGAAGCAGATAGAAGAAGGATTAGAGAAAGGCTGATTGAAAAGATAATTTTCCTCTCACGCACAGCCACAAATATGAGTGTGCAAACCCACTTGAGAGCCCTGGGTCTATGACAAGTAAAAAAGAAATGATATGAGAATATAGGACAGAACATCTAGTTGGATTGCAAATAGCATGGCTCTGGCAAAAAGAAACTCAGAGTGGTAACTGGGTCCTCTCCTAACCTGAGTCTTAAGGGCAGGTCCTGGCTCTGTGGCTATATTAGTTCGTTTTCACATAGCTACAGAGAAATACCTGAGACTTGGCAATTTATAAATAAAAGAGATTTAATTGGGTTACAGTTCCGCAGGCTGTACAGGAAGCACAGCAACTTCTACTTCTGGGGAGGCCTCAGGAAGCTTCCAATCACGGCAGAAGGTGAAAGGGGAGCAGAGTCTCATGGCGGGAGTAGGAGCAAGAGAGAGTGAGGTGGGGAGGTGCTGCACACTTATAAACAACCAGATCTTGCTATCATGAGAACAACACCAAGGGTATGGTGCTAAACTGTTCATGAGAAATCCACACCCATGATCCAATCACCTCCCACCAGGCTCCACCTCCAACATGAGGGATTACAATTTGACATGAGATTTGGTGGGACACAGTTCCAAACCCTATCAGTGGCAAACAGCTCTACAACTTTGAGTGAATCAGTTCACTTCTTTGAGCTTCAGTCTCTTCACCTACAAATTGGGGAGGAGGATGCCTATTGTACCTACCTCACTGGGCAGTTGGGAGGATCAGCTGAGATGATGGAGTCTCAGGGCGCCTTCTGAACATGCTGAATGGATATCGGCTGCTGTTCCCTGCATCATTCTTGAAGGCCTTGGTCCTGATGCACTCATGATCCAGAGGAAGCAATAAGGAGAGCCTCTGGGATGTGAATCATCTGGTGGAAGAGGCTGGGGATGCTAGGTCTCTGTTGTGTCCTAGGGTGAGACTGCACGTAGGTAGAGTTCATGACAGTGGAGGATCAGAGGAAATTCTACAAGCTTGAAAGCTTCTTCCCTGCCAGCAGAGCACCTCTCCAGGGCCCCAGGGTAGGAGAGAAGACAAGGCAGGCCTCACATCCAGTCCATGGCTTGGTTCATAAGGATGTTTCTGGACCTTCTAAAAAAGCCACTCAATCCCTAAGTCAGGGAAGACCCTCTAAATCCTCTCACATCTTGAACATGACTTGATTCTCTTTATGCCTAGGTGATCTTGTTGATAGCAGTTGGCTCGGTAGCTCTTCTTTGAAAACCTAGTCCCATTCAATTTTAGGAGGAAGATGTGTGTGTTAGGAGGGCAAGATGACATATACTTCTTCTGAATTTTCAGATGAGCACAACAGTTCTATTGTTCTTATGAAGAACAAATCATATATATATTCTATATATATTGTAAATATATACTTATATTTGTTATAAATATAGATTATCTAGATATGTATATATTTGTATATATAGATATATATTGAATTATCTAGACATTTATCTATCTAAGCTTGGAAAAATGTACATTGGAAACCATATAATTCATTAGAAAGAGAATTTGAATTTTTTTAACTTTATTTTTTATGTTATTTTGCCTTTATTTAGCAATTTTACTTCTGGAGTTCTATTCTAAAATGATAACTGGACAAAGCACGCAAACTATGTGTATGTATAAGGCTACTGATTGCAACATCATTTATGTGTATAATAGCGAACACTAGAAATAGTATCAATATTCAACCACGAACAGTGGTTGAGTAAATCATGATATTTTATTAGAATGAAATTCATAGAGTCATTAAGGATAATGTGGAAAATGTTAATTGATATAAGAAGTCACTCACAATACATTGTTCAGTGAAAAAAAAGACTATAGGTTACGATATCGTTTTTGTCTACTCAGTGTATGTCCAGAGACAGAGACAAAGTCTGGAATGGATTCAACAAAACTAGTTTGGGGGCTAGATTAAAAACTATTTTATTTTTCTTTTTGTTATATGTATTTTCCAATTTTTCTACAATGAAAAGAAATCACATTTATAATAATTTAAAAAGTTATAAATCAGAACTGTGCCGCCTGGAGTTTAGCACAAACACGGGGCTCCAACTGGGGCTTTGCCATTGCCAAGGAAAGCGGAGAAACCAACTGTTTGGTTTCACACATGACGCTGGTGAGGCTGCAGCCAAGGGCAGCATTTGTGTATGAGTGTGACCATTGAGACCAATGCCCGGGAACCGGATCGTCACTCACGCCCACGTCCTTTCCATACTGTTCCCAGTCTGGTTAAGATGCTGCTCGAAAGATGCAGTTTTTCTCTCAGCAGAGAGAAGTCTGAATCTAATTGGGTCCTTTGCTAGCTACACCACGCATTTGCACCAATATTTATCCCATCTGTTCCGAGAGTCTGCTCCCCATTACTTACCAAAACTGTCAATGGTTCCCCATTATTTACAGATTCTTTGGCCTGGCATGCAGGGGCTTGTGAGGTCTGCTCCCAGACTACCTTCCCAGCCACCTTTCCTTTCAGCTGCTTTCAGGTACTTTCTGCTCTAGCCAACTTGAACCGCTTACCATTTTCTAGTGACTCATTTAGGAGGCTTTCAACCACCATGATCAGAAACCCAAACTAACTTCTACAGAAAGGAAATGTATTTTTGCATTCTCTCATGTTCCAGGGATTCCAGAGGATAGGTGGGTTACGGGGATGATTGAATCAACCGCTCAGGGATGTCAGCAAGGACCCCCACTTCTCTGTTCTGCCATTCCTGGTGTTAAATTCAACCTCAGGCCAAAAGCAATTGGCTGCAGCAGTTCCAAGCATCCCGTTCAAGCATGGAGATGCCTTGAAGAGAAAGACGTTGTCTTTCCTGTGGTCTTCTCCTGGGATAAGAAAACTTTTCCAAAAAGCCCTTCTAAAAACCTCTCCCACACAGCTCCTTGGCCAGAATCAGAACACATGGTATTCCCAAACTGCTCACTGATGTAGTGAATGGCATTACCTTTAGTCTAGGGAAGAACACATCCCTAAACAAATCATTCAAAAGCAAGGCATGAGGCGATGAGTGCCATAGAGAGGCACTCACAGTCAGCTGTGTAAATGTGGGGCATCAGGGAAGCCTTCTTGGAGAAGGGAGCTCTCCAATTATTTTGTATTCACTACAAGCACTTTACTTAATCAACCTCCTGCTATGGGACATGTAGGTTGTTTCTAATTGTTCCATATGACAAAACATCCAAGCGGTCAAACTTTTACTTATTTTCAATCATTTGTATGGGATAAAATTCTAGAAGTAGAATATAGCTAAAACGAAGTGTATGTATATCTGTATATCTTTTTTTTTTTTTTTTTTTTTTTTTGAGACGGAGTCTCACCCTGTCACCCAGACTGGAGTGCAGTAGCACAGTCTCAGCTCACTGAAAGCTCCACATCCCGGGTTCACGCCATTCTCCTGCCTCAGCCTCCCCAGCAGCTGGGGACTACAGGCGCCCGCCACCACGCCCACCTTATTTTTTGTATTTTCAGTAGAGACGGGGTTTCACCGTGTTAGCCAGGATGGTCTAGATCTCCTGACCTCGTGATCCGCCCGCCTCGGCCTCCCAAAGTGCTGGGATTACAGGCATGAGCCGCTGCACCCGGCCAAGTGTATGTATATTTTAGGAAACACACACACACACAGAGAGACACATACATATTCATCCCTTTTTAGGTCTCAACTATGTAAAGGCATCATAGTTTATTCAGTCAATTATTGGACAAAAGGATATAGAAAATTATACTGCAGTGAGTAGCCCTGTGCATATCTCTTCTGGTATTTTTGCCACTATGTCTTTGGGATGGATTCCTAGAAGTGGGATAGCTGGGTCAAAGGGTAAATGTATATATGATTTTGATAGATATTGCCAAATTCCCTTTTGTAGTGATTATATTATGTCATTTTATATTCCCACCAGCAATGCATGACAGTGCCTGTTTCACTAATCTTGTCAGTCGTCAAACTTTTGGAATGCTGTCTCAGTGTCCTATTCATTTGTGTTTCCCTTATTGTAAGTTATATTGAGCATCTTTTCATATGATCAAGAGCTATTTGCATTTCTTTTTCTATGCCAGTCTGTACATAGCTCTTGCTCATTTTTCTATAGGTTGTTGCTCTTTTTAGTCTCTGTTTTTAGAAGTTCTTTATATATTAGGATTGCCCTGTTGTCTGTGATACAAGTTGTTAATGTTTCTTTTTCTTCAGCTTGTCATTTGCCTTTCACTATTTTTTGGTGTGTTCTGCTTTGCAAAATTTAATGATTTTTAGTTTTTGTGTAGTCAAATCTATCAATCTTTTTCTTATGGCTTTTGAATTTTGAGTCATAGTGTAAAACCTTTCCCCATTCCTAGGTTATGGAAGGACAGATCCATACTTTAATACCAATATGGTTTCTTTTTTCCCTCCTTCCTTCCTTTCTCCCTTCCCTTCTCTCTCCCTCCCTTCCTTCCTCCCTCCCTCCCTCCCTCCCTTCCTTCCTCCCTCCCTCCCTCCCTCTCTTCACATTTAAATCTCTGATCCAATTAGAAATTATCCCAGTGCATGATGTGAGGGATGGTTCAAATTTTATCCTTTTCCATCTGGCTATCCATTTATTCCAAATCATTTTTGCACTACTGATTTGTTTCATCATACATTAAATTTTCTTATGAAACTGGTTTGATTTCTGGAGTTTCTATTCAGTTCTATTGCTTTATTTGTATGTCAATACTACACATTTAATGATAGAACCTTTAAAATATGTTTTAATATCTGCTAGGGCTAGCCCCATTCTCCACTTGTGCTTCTTTTCCAGAGATTTCCTAATTACTTTTGCTTACTTGTTTTTGAAATGAGCCATATAATCAACTTGTCAAGTTCCAGAAGAAAAAAATATATTTTTATTAAGATCACATTAAATTTGTAATTTAACTTACGGAGAATTGACATCTTTCTGAATCTGAGGCTATCTAACCAAGAACATTATTTTGTTTATAAAATTTTGTGTGTGTGTCTTTGGAGAATGTTTTCACTTTTCTCGTAAGGTTTTAGACATTTGTTAGATTTGTGTTAGGTATTGGTGTAAATAGGCCTTATCTTCCATTTTATTTTCTAACTAATTTATGTTTGTAAACATGAGGTTGCAAATTTTCTATAAAGCATTTTATTTTTATATAATTCCAGACATGTAGCAAATCCAAAAAATAGTGCAAGGCACGTACATATATATGCCCTTTACCCAGGTTGACTCATTGTTTACATTTTGACCCACTTGTTTTATCATTTTTTTTCTCTCTCTCTCTATATATTTCCCTCAAACCATTTGAAAGTTAGAGATATTGTGTTCTTTTACCCCTAAATACTTCAATGTGTATTTCCTAAGCACAGGAACATTTCTTTTATAATCACAATATGGTTTTCAAGTTATTAAAATTTAACATCATAATACTACTATTTAACCTACAACTGATATTTAACTTTAATCAGTTGAACCAATAATGTTCTTTATCCTTTTTGCCTCCTCTTCCCCAGCACAGGATCTATTTCAGGATCAAGCAATGTATTCGGTTGTCATGTCTCTTTACTTTCTTTATTCTGGAACAGTTCCTTGGCCTTTCTTTGCCTTTCTTGACTTTGACATTTTTGAAGAGTATGGACCAGTTATTCTGTAAAATATGCCTTGCTTTGGATTGAGATGCAGTTTATTCATGTTTAGATTCAGGAAAAGCTATTGATTTCCATATGTTGAATTTTTTAAAAATAAATGCTGTTTATTTGGTAGACATTTGCTTTCTAAAAATGGCATCCAAATCCCCCTATAAAATCAACAAAGTATTTCTTGGTTGTAACAAGATTGATGCCCCTCAATAGAGTGTAGTTTCCTCATTTTTTGGGTCTGATATTCTGAAAAAAGACTATGAGGGGGAAAGAATATATCGTGTTTTATAATGTGCTACTAAACTACATTATTATCTGTGGTAGGTTTTTTTCTAAATTCCCTTGGGTTTTCTACATATAAAATCAGACCATCTGCATATAGGGGTTGTCTTACCTCTTCCTTTCCAATTCTCTTATCTCTGTTTGTTGTCAGAGATCTAGAGGGGCATCTGGATTTTGGCCTCTAGTTAATGCTTAGTTATTTTCTGATGGACTCTGACTGCTAATTTACTACTTGAGAAGGACTGAATATTTCCAGGAGAAATTTGCTTGTCCTGTAGGGTGTATATAGGCAGGCAGTGGTGGTTAGTAAGATGGTGAACACTGTTCTTATCCAAATCCCCAAGTAAAACAGAGTTCAATGGGAGAAGAGGATGATTATTTGTTAAAAAGTACAAATGTTCTTTGTACTTTTTAAGTACAAAGAGATGTGTTCTGTAGTTGTGGAAACATTCAGTGAGAGCGCACTGTGTGCCACAGCTTGTGCTAGGCAATAGGCAATAGATTGCCATTTGGGGGAAAATTCATTTAGACTCCATTTCATATCAGAGATGAATTATTCCAGATGTAGTAAATGGCCAAATATAAAAGAATTCAATCAAACACAAACATATAAGCAAAAAACATAAAATTTCTGGTGTTTAGGGGAAAGCAAGGAAGGTTACAAATGATAGTAGGAATCACAAAGAACAAAGACTGGCAGATTTTACCACATAAAAATTAAAATAGTTTTTGCATAACCAAAATGGACAGGCAAACTATCAGATAGGATAAGAATAAAGAGTTAATATTTATTTGGAAGAAATGCAAATTAGAGCCTTAATGAGGTATAGTATTTTGCTTATTAACACTAATTTGTGTGTGTGTGAAAAAGAGAGAGAGAAAGAGGGAGAAATGTTACTTATAAATTTAAAACTACATGGCTATATTGAAACCCAAAAGGAAAAGTTCAAAGGAGCAAGAATGAGAAAGAACCTTGAGTAGTCAGGAAGAGTTGAAGCCATTTGACCAATGAAAGCTGGTACAAGGGCTGGGGTGTGAAAGCCTGCAGAGAAACAGGAGTTGAGCTTGCCTCAGGCTTGGTGGGGAGGTACCCACTGTCAGACCACATTGCCACATAGTTCAAACCAGTGGTTCTCAAAGTGTGGTCCCCGAAGCAGTGGCATCTGCATAGCCCAGAAATTTTTTACAAATGCATATTCTTGGGTCCCATCCCAGACCTACCGAATCAGAAACTCTGGGGATGGAGTCCCACAATCTGTTTTTTATTGAGGTGATTTCACTGCATGCTAGAGTTTGAGAACTGCCAATTTAGACTTAGCTCAGAGAGGAGATTTTAATAATTACTATTCCTTTGTTCATGAGTTCATTCAACAAGTATTTATTGAGTGCCTGTTGTGTGCCAGGCATTGTTCTAGGCTCTAGGGATACAGAAGGGAACAAGACCGATAAAGTCCTCATTGTAGTAGTATATCATAAGCTTTTAGCATCTTCTTCCAGTAGTTCCCATGTGTCTTGTATTAGGTTAGTTATTAAATATCTGTCCAGTTGGTCAAGGCCCATATGTTGAGCATTCTCCTTTTCTTGTCACACGCCACCCCAGGAAATCTTGTTGCCTTTTCCCTCAAAATACCTCCAGAACTTGTCCTCTTCTTATCGCCTCCACTGCCCTGACCTTGGCCCAAGCTTCTATTACCCACAATAATTGGAGTAAGTGATGGTGGAGGTAGGAACCAGAGTAGGAGGGGAGGGGAGGGTGGCATTGGAGATGTGCTTCAGCACAGCCACTAGAATGATCTGCTTAGAGTCCAAGTCCTATTGTGACACTCCTCTGCTAAATACCTGTGTGACTCTGTATTTCCCTCAGAATAAAGCCCGAGTTCTTCAAGCACTCAGAGTAAAGCCCAAGTCCTTCCTATCATACAAAGGTCTCCAAGACTGTGTGTGATATTCCTTCGCCTCCACCCCAACATCTACACAGCAGCCACTGGACTCTCCCTGCCTTGATGTTTCTCTAACCCCACAGGGAGGCTCCCACCTGACAGCCTTTGCACTAGCCAATTCCTCTGTCTTTTGAACACTTTTTTCTCAAATATCCATAAGGTGGATTCACTGACCTTTAGGCCTTGACTCAGATGTGACCTTCTCAATGGCCTGGACAGTCTTATTTAAAAGTATAATCCCATGCTTATTGCTTGCAGTCCTTATTCCCTTTACCCTGTTCATTGTTGTTCCCACAGCACTGAGCTTCAAAGATGTGACACAATTTACTTACGCTTTGCACATGTCCCTCCTTAGAAAGAAAGCTTCCTGAGGACAGAGATTTGTGTATTTTGTTCTTGGCTCTAACCCCAGTGCTGAGAGCATGGTTTGGCATGTAGTAGCCTCTTCATAAACATTTGTTGAATTAATACATTCAACATGTTTGGTGTTGTGTGTTGCTATTTTGTGATATTTTCTGGCAATTTATCTTAGGTTCACAGGAATCGTTTATTAGGTATCAACTTGACATCTGCAACTGTTTACCTAAATTTGGGGTTGATTCCCTTAGATTTTTAGAAGGTGATATTCTTCTCTTTTCCTTTTCTATAGGAATTTCTTTCCATGAGCATCTCTAATTATAGAGTATCTCTAATCTCTACTAAAAACTACAATATCCTGTTTTTTTAGAGGGGGCATGCCCTTCTATGGTTTCTCCATTGAGACTAATATTACATTGTTTACATATGTGTTTTTCTGTGTGTGTGTGTTTGTGTGTGTGTGTGTGTATACCTATTCTGAGTCTTCAGAAATCTAAAAAGACACAAGTATAAAAAGATCAAGCCATAGCTTTCTGTGTCTTCTGAGAAGCGCTGTGGTCTGCTAGATATATCTGAGCTACTCAGGTTCCAGCTGTCTCTATCTCACTGGAAGTTTGAGCTGTTTCCCCTCTCTGGAACAGGTTTCCCTCATTTGCAAAATGTGAACCAGGACAAGCTCATCCAAGGAAAGCTGTTTCCACTGCTCCAATACAGCCACAAAACCCAATTGTTGCTGCTTTGTCTATTAATGTGATAGATTAGGCTAATAATTTTCCTCTGTTGAACCAGTTTTGTGCATTTGATGGAATCACTCCTTACCAGTCTGTGGCACATCAATAGTGTTCCATGAATGTGTGTTGAAGGACAGGGAAGAAAGAAATGATAATGGAAAGATCATGAGATTTTTGAATAGAAAGAAACTGGATTAAAATCTAATTTCTCCCAGATAAACTATGAGATTTAGAGTCTCAATGTCATCTTTCGAAAAGGGATACTTATCTAAAATATTGATCATGACAATTAAATGAGATTGTAAATATGAAAGAGCTTTGCAAACCATAAGATGCCATGAAAACTATTATTGTTATTATTATAACCAAAAATATAAAGGCTTACTAAATTCATTGTATCAGTATTACTAATTGAAAAGAGAACATCAGGTTTTTTCTGTTGTTTTGTTTTGTTTTGTTTTGTTTTGTTTTGTTTTGAGACAGAGTCTTACTCTGTTGCTCAGGCTGGAGTGCAGTGGTATGATCATAGCTCACTGCAGCCTCTATCTCCTGGGTCCAAGCAATCCTCCTGCCTCAGCCTCCCAAGTAACTGGGGCTACAGGTGCACACCACCATGCCTAGCCAACTTTTGACAAAAAAATCTGTAGAGACAGAGTCTCTCCCATCTTCCGTGTTGCCCAGGCTGGTCTCAAACTCCCAGGCTCAAGTGATCCTCAATTGGGTTTCCCAAAGTGCTCAGATTACAGGTGTGAGCCACTGCACCCAGCTTTTTCTGCTGTTTAACCTATCGTGTGTTGTTTGAAAATGTCTGGATGCCAAGAAATTCCCTCAATATCCACTGCTGAAATCTAGATAATCAATATTATCAATAAGCTTACTAATGTTATACTTCCTGATATCTCCTGTGGCCCTATCATAAGAAATGAGGGCATCTACACTTTGGCAGTTGCTGTACCCAACACATAGAAGCATTTAGTACTAGTTAACCACTGATTGACTTTTTGACATGGCTATTGGCATTTCTGGGTACTTGGGTGAGGAAGCGACAAAATTATATTGACTGTTCCTATTATTCACTGCATTTTGCTTTTCCATGCAAGTTGGCAGATGTATTTTCATTAAAGGTGGTGGTGGTGACTCTTAGGCACAATCTGTGAAAATATCTTTAAAAGATAAGCAGCTATAGTGGAAATATCTTTGAAATGAGCACCAGAGAACCTGATTTTCCTAATCCCAACTTCACCACTAGTTGAGAGAAACTGAGCAAATCTCTCAACACATTTACCTCAGTTGCTTCACTTCTAAAAGAAGAGATTTAGAAAATATGTCAGGAGCCTTCCTAGCTCTGAAAGTCTATGATTCTAGGTAATGGAATGAAATCTTAACACTTAGAAAACCCCTAAAGCCACCCAAATAATAGTTAATACAATTTAAAAGACAACACAGCAATATCACTCTAAGGCAGATTAAAGCAAAAAAGAACTCTTACTACATTTAAAAAGTAATAGTTGGAAAAAGGCACTACATGCAAAAACTAAGACCCAGCTACAACCTGAGAACTATTAAAACCATTGGCTTTCAATACTATTAAGGGTTGAAAAGAAAACAAAAAAGCTAATTAAATTTCTGAGCTTTCTAAAGGTAAAACAAATTCAGCATCACAGTGAACCACATTTTGAACAGCGCACAGACATTAGAATCAATCTAGTGCCAACCCATGTAATGCAGGCAGTACAGGCTACTGGCGCTATCTATGCCTGCCCTTGGAATCCCACGTGACATTTCAAAAGACACTGGGCACTGGGAGCTAAGTGCATCTGGGAAGCTGAGTGCTGCTTGGCAGAAGTCCCCAGGCTGAGTGCCTTGGGCAGAAATCGCCCCGTTTAGCAGGAGCCCAAAGCTTACACAAACTCCTGCTGGTCACTGGTCAGAGGGGAGGAGTATCAGACACAGTTGACCCCAACATAATGTCTCCTCTCCTGGGTGATCAGAAGGGGACATGCTGACCGCTCCACATACCTATTAGGTTTGGAACTCACAGCTGCTCATTTCCTGGCAGTTGTTAAAAGCCTGGAGCAAATACGTCTGAGAAGAGCTTAGGCAATGTGTAAGAATGCTTGATCTAAGCCCTTTGACAGCCTGGAGAGATGCTGAGAATGTCTCACACAGCTCGTTAGCATGGAATCTGCATGCTTTCCATTTTGCATCTAGGTTTACAAAATGGTTACCTATGAATAAGAAGCAGGAAAACAAAGTGAGGCAAGCTGACGAAACAATTTGAGTCAACACCCTGATTTATCTTGAGGAACTATTCTCCCTTCCACCCCAATAGTGCTTCCTACCTCCTAGTTACCTTTTATTTGGATGTAGATTGGACTATGTATTGGGTAGAGACATAAATCTCAAGGATATAGCAATCATTCATTTGTTTAACAAATATTTATTGAGCATCTTCTACGTGCCAGGCAGTAGCCTAGGCCTTGGTGAACTTTATGATACAGGTTTCTGGAACACCCATTATTATTAAACACCCTCATTAAATTATGCTTGTTCTAGTGTGAATATCTGTAACAGACACAACACGCAACACTTCAAATGAATTCACAATGCGTTTGTACTTTGCTGCGAACATGTCCAGTGTAGATTAGAGAAACTTCCTTTGAATATTACAATTTAAAATTTGAATTCAGTATTTGTTGTCCAAACCGCATGATTACAACATTAAGAGAAATCAAGATGTTCTTATGGGACTTTCTAACAGATGTTGAAGGGAGATTTGACATAGCAAGTGGGGGAACACGTATGGATATTTGCTTAGAGTGTTCACAAAAAGTATCCTTGATAAGTGATGCTTAAACTGAGCTTGAAGTAGAAATGGAATTGGCCAAGAAATGGCGTGAAGGAGAGAGCCTTCCAGGGAGAGGGAACAAGAAGCACAAGGGCACAGCTTTCAGAGGGAGAGCAACAGAACAAGTGTCACATGAAGCAGAAGAGTGAAGGAGAAAAAGGGGAGATGTGGGTGGAAAGCAGACGATGGAGGCAGCAGAATGAAGGGGTAATATCAGATTTTTATTTTTAAAAGACTACATTGAACTTCTGGTAAAAAGCCTGTTTACTATAGTCTCCAGTGTGTAACCTATTAAAATAATCCAAGGAACATAAAGCAGAAAAGAAAAATGCATCTAGAAGAAATATAGCTAGAGCTACAAGTATCAATCAGGCTAGGGAGAATATCTGCCAAATTGATGAATTTGGAATCAATTTGAAGAAGAATGCTGAGAGATGATACATAACCCTCCAGATTTCAGGCATGGTCCAGATTTCTCTGAAAGTAAATGAGATGGGTCTCAGTTGTGAGTTAGTATTTTCTGTGAGACAGATCTACTTCCTGTGTGGGTGATCTGCTTATCTGAAATGGGCAAACAATGAAAATTAGAAAAAAGACTATCTCTGAATATATTCAGAAATAATCACCGAGGACAGACATTGCCAGCATTTTAGATCATTCCTTTGCCCCAGCCATGCAGACCACTCTTGAACAAACAGCAGCCTCTGGTAGAATGACCCCATTCTCAAGGGAGGAGTAAATTTAGAAGACCCACTATGGTACCTACGCATAGAGAATATGAAAAGAAAAAGAATGAAGGAAGTTAAAAAGTGAAAACCAGATGAGGAATTTATAGCTGACATGGAATTATTCCAAGCTATGAAGAAAAATTACTGCAGAATAAAGAAAATTCCAGATAAATATTTATTAAGGCTAGACATGGTGGCTCACACTTGTAATTCCAGCACTTTGGGAGAATGAGGTGGAAAGATTACTTGAGGCCAGAAGTGTGAGACAAGACTGAGCAACATGCAAGACCTCATCTCTACAAAAAAAAATAAAAAATTAGCCAGGCATGGTGGTGTACACCTGTAGCCCCAGCTATTTAGGAGGCTGCAGTGAGAGGATGGCTTAAGCCCAGGAGTTCGAGGTTGCAGTGAGCTATGATTGTGCCACTGCACTCCAGCCTGCATGACAGAGAGAGAGTCTGTCTCTCTAAAAAATAAAAATAAAAATAAATATACTTGTTCCACCCTTTAAGAAGTTAAAAGAACATGGTCCCTTTGAAAAAAAAAAAAAAACAGAGAGATAAAGACTCAAGGAAGAGATTCTAAAATGGCCAAAGGAGAAAAAGTGAGCTGGCAATGTTTAGGAAAGAAACTGAAAACTACGATAAAACCACTATAGAAAAATAAGTCACTTTAGAAGTTGCAATAATGAGATTCAAGAGCTCAAGGAGAAGCTTGAGTAAATTAAAGAAGCTGTAAAGACGTTTATAAATTGTTAGAAAGAAAAATGATGGTCATGGAAGATAAAGGCCAGCCAACATAAGCATAGCGATATTTCTGGAAAAGAACAAACACATAAGACATAAATGCATTGAAGGATATCATAGAAGAAAACTTTCCTATAATAAAGCAAAAGCTGAACCTGCAGGTTAAGAGAACTCAATCCAGAAAGGAAAAAAAAAAAGATAGAACCAAATAACCCTTAGATATATGTTGAGTTCCTAAGCTTCAAGTATCTTGTAAAATTGTAGTATCTGCAATTTTTATTCCATATAAAGAATTCTGTGTAAGAACCTCAAGCTTGTCTCTGATTTCTGCCTTGTAACATTTAATCTCAGAAGACAATGGGACACTGTATGCAAAATTCTTACAGGAAGTTTTACCTAAACATTTTGTATTCGTTAAATTATAACTTATGTACGAAAATAAAGGCAGACATTCTTTAAAAAAAATCCAGGAACTATAGCAGCTATGAGCCCTTCTTAAAAATAATCTACTTGCTAACAAAATCTAATTGATAGTCTCAGGAAAATGACCACAGTGAATGGTATTGCTTTTTTCTCTATATGACCCTGTGCTCATTTATTTAATAATAATAATAGGAATAATGGTAGTAGTAATAGTAATAACAACTACCATTTATTTGATACTTTCTAAATGCTAGGGACTTTCTAATTTACTTATTTTCTTAATCAACCCTTATAGCACCCCATAGAGTAGTATTCCTAATCACCCCATTTTACAGTTGAAAACAGTTTCAGAGCTAGTATGCAACCAACTCACGTGTTGATTTCTTCATTTTCTGGCCTCCACTTATGTCTGTTTTATCACTTTAATCTGTATCTTTTTGCTATGCATTCTGAGATTGCCTCAGGCTTATCCTCCACATTACAGATCTAATTTTCTGCAAAATTAGTGCTGTCCTTTACTGCTTCTGCCAATTATCAAATTATTCTGTGACATTAACTTTACATATATCCTTTCATTAACTACCTTATTATTATATATTAACAATTGTCTTACCGTCTCATCTTTCATTTCTTGTTTCTTAGAAGATTTGCTCTTATTTCATCAAGGATATAAGGCAGATGCTCTCCAAAATGTACTTCTATGGCTGGAGAAAAATGTGTGTTTTAGGAACAAGCTTTTTCTATCTCTGACTGTTACATTTATCCTCTAAGTTGTAGGAGATATTTTATAGCCCTTCTGTGGAATGTGTGTGTGTGCGTTTGTGTGTGTGTGTGTTTATATCTGAATATTGGTCTTTTATTTGCCCAAAATTAATGTGAGTGAATTCTCCTTAGGTCTCACTTGGATGAACCTAGAATCTTTAAGTCTTCAACTGGAGAACTGGTTGATTGTAGTCCTCATTCAGGGATGCAGCAGCCTATGGATAGAAGGGATCTTGTACAAGGTGAAGTTTATGTTAACAAAACCTGCACCCAAATCTGTCTGCCTTAGCCTTCAATCCATGAAGGCAGAGTGTCTGTGACTGACAGCCTTCTTGTATTTCTGTCTTCCACATCAGGGAAAGCTGGCCATGTCAGAAAAGAGCAGAGCCATTTAAGAGAGACCCCTGCTCAGAGTGAAACCCTGCTATCTTGGGTTTTCTGCTGAGTGCAGCAGGTTTCTCCTGGGCTGCCAGTACAGCTGATTCCCAAAGATTTTTCTGTGGCACCAAGTGCATTTTCAAAGTGGAGTGGTCCCCGTTCTCTGGTGGCCATGTCCGGCCTCCATCCTGCACCCTTCACAAACTGGGGCTGTCCTTTGCCTTGAAGATTTTCTTCAATCAGGTGCCCAATTATTCTATTTGAAGATTAGAAATTACTCAATATTCATAATATGGCCAGGGTGCAGTGGTTCATACCTGTAATCCCAGCACTTTGGGAGGCCAAGGTGGGTGGATCACCTGAAGTCAGGAGTTCGAGACCAGCCTGGCCAACATGGTGAAACCTCATCTCTACTAAAATACAAAAATTAGCTGGGCATGGTGGCAGGCACCTGCAATTCCAGCTACTCAAGAGGCTGAGGCAGCAAAATCGCTTGAACCGCGGAGGTGGGGATTGCAGTGAGCAGAAATTTCACCATTGTACTCCGGCCTGAGTGACAAGAGTGAAACTCCATTAAAAAAAAAGAATTCATAACATGTGATTGAGACCCTTCTCTAGTATTGACAAGTGATGTTATGTGCCCCATTTAAATTTTTTTCATGTGATAATTTCACTTGTTTTCTTAGGGGAACCTAATGTTTCTATGCATTGCAATATTTTCCCTCCACCCCTTATGCCCATATTTCAGCTTTTGACATCTGCTCCTGGTCCCTCAGTTGTGGTGGCCTCATCAGATGTTCTTCTTTGGCTCATTGAATTCAAATCCACATGTGGCTTCTGGTCCAGCCCAGCTTCCTAATGCCAGGATGAGCTGCCCTTGAGGGGAAAGTCCTCAGCCAACCCCAGTTCAGTGACCCCTTTAACTGGATATTTCTGTCTTGGCTTCCATTCAGAGTTGGAAAATTTGGACAGATCTCAATAATTTATTGGGATCTTCATTTTTCTTACATTTTGGATAAAATCTTTATTTGACATAGATCTTAATCCTTTATTGGCTTCAATTATTTCTCCCTTATCTGTTCTCTTTTTCCTTTTTTTAAATGAAAGTGTTCAAATGAGTTTTCAGATGCTTTGTGACCTAAAAGGGACTGAGATCTGGTAGGAATCAAAGTTAATTTAGAATCTGAAAGCTCATGCCTATATTTCCTTGGCAGAATTGAAAGTGACTAAAAGATTCTGTCAGTGTGATTCAACCCAGCTATTTTGTAAAGCCCCGGGCATGGGTAATGATGGGGGAGGACACCCAGAAATAGAAGCCTCGTCTATCATGGGTGCAACTTATCAAAGGCCACAGTCAATGAACAAACCTGCTCTACTTATGTCTACTTCTGCTAGAGTCAAGACATGCCCACAGATAAGGAGGGAGTTTTCTCAGGATAAGGTCAGAGTGAAACAACCTCCATCAGAGGAAAAGCTGATTCCTAAGAAGGGGGAAAAACAGGCTAATGTTTTATATAAAAGACAAAACTGGAAGGTATTGGGCCCTATATATAGCTGCTTCTCTGTTAGGATTGCTCCAGAGTTATGCTGGGATTCCAAGAAGTGATTCACCCATTCCGGTAGCCTCAGGGCTCTGGACCAATGGTCAAGGCGGGAATGTGATGAGTGATCAAGCACTCTATAGCTCCCTGCTTCTCTCTCAGGGCTTTGGCTGCATTCCCAACATAGGCATCTGAATATATGATGGAGAAAGATGTCTTCTGAACACCAAGGGCTGCTCTGTTCAGCTGGCCGGGAGAAACAGCTATGTGGAGTGTAAGGAGGACAGTGATGGGGGAGCTGGGGCGGCTGAGGTGACATCAGCTTTGGCAGGGGAGGTGCTGACAGCAATGGTTGGGACATGGAATTGTGTTGACAGAAGTTGAATCAGCAGACACCAGAGCAGCAGGCAGGAGCTTGCATGAGTTGTCCCAGATACAACACTCCTCTCCTTGTGAACGTCCAACATGCATAACGTCTAGCTAGTACTGGAGTAAAGATGAATCGATGCCACCCACTACCAATGGAGGAAACCAGCAGCTGGCTCTCTTGCTTTGCTGCTTGCAAACTGCCTTTCAGATCCCAGCCATTCATAAGTAGTAGAATTTCTGTGATCAGGCACACACACACACACACACACACACACACACAAAAGTAACTACTGGCGTTTTCATTACAGGTAGTCATTCATTTGGCAACCATCATATTTCTTTAAATGTAAGATATTTCTGATTGTAAGATACACAATTATTTCACCCACACTAGGAAAGAAAAACGCTGCCAAATGAAACATAACATATGAATGATTGAAAGCATCCTGATTTCAAATTTGTAAAAATAGGAAAAAATATGCATTTTTGAGCTGGTAAAACACAGTGTGTGTCAGACACTGGGCTAGGCATTGAACACAGGGCTGCAGACCAAATAGACTTCAAGTCTGACCTCAAGCAACGTATAGTCTGGTGGGAAGATGGATGTTGACAAAGCAATTACAAGGGTGTTGTAGGACCTGGAAGAGCATGGGGGTCTTCTCCGAGCAAGTGACATGAAAGCTGAGACCTGATGGGGAGCAGGAGTTAGCTAGATCGAGGATAAAGGTAGAACTTTCCAGGCAGAGGAATTAGAATGTGCAAAGGTTCTGAGATGGGAAAGGGTTAGCGTGAGCAAGGACAAAAGTGACTGGAAGCAGAGTTAAGCAGGGCCAAATCCTGCGAAGCCTCTGGCCCATGTTAAAGAATTGGGTTTATCTAAGAGCATGAGAGGCCACAGAGAGGGTTTAAGCAAGAGTGAAGCAAGATCAGATCGTGTTTTTTAAAGAATCACTTTGCTTGCAGTGTTGACGTGAGAGGAGCGTAAGAACAGGTGCATGGAGATCAGCTAGGAGGTTTTTGAGACAATTCAGAGAAGAGAGGATAATAGTTTGTAATAGGGTGCTGGCAGTAAGAATGGAAAGAAATGAGGTTGTGGCATATTTCAAAAGGGCCAACAATTTCTGTGATTTGTTTGTCTGATTTCTCTCTCTCTCGCTCTCTCTTTTTTTTTTTTTTTGTGGGAGCATGGGGTGAGAAAGATTCAATTGGTATCCAAATATATATATATATATATGGACTAAAGAAAATTCTGGCTGCAGACTGGAGCCAGCTTTTGATCTTCCAGTGTTAATTGTGACTGTTTGGAAAATGAAATCCCCATAATTTGGATTTTTCTTTAATCAAGATACACTGCTATATTAGGGCAAAAATGAGTCCAGTGTTTCAATAACAAATCATCTCCTTCAAATTTATTTACTTATTTCTCTAGATATTATTGGAGTGATTTTAGATAGCTTCATGTTCATAAATGTAAATCTTGAATTTTATATATTAAATTTTTTTTACAAGCATCCTAACAATAAGCAATCACTTAAGGAAGACTTTAGTGATGAAGTATTTTGAATTTGTCTGTTGGTATTAAGTGCATGTTTACAAAACAAGAGACAATTGCGGTGTGCTAGAAGATGCACTGCCCTAGAAATAAGAAGGCTTGGCTGAATCACAGCTCTCTTAACTCACTAACTGTGTGACATTGGACAAGCTATCCAAATGTGAAAATGAAGAAAGAGGATCCCTCTAGCTACCTTACAGGAGCATATGAAAGTTAAATAAGATTCACAAAAATATAATTGACTCCTATCATGTACTAGGAGGTCAGTACGTGAAGGCTGGTAAATGAGGCCAGACAGAAGGAATACAGTGGTACACAAGACAGCCAGAGTAATCATTTTCAAGGAGATTCTCATTGCAGAAAGGGAGTTGCTTATTACAAATTTCTGTAGACATGTAAAGTAGTGTTACCATCAAGTAGTAGGGAGTATTGTACTTTAATCTTATGAGAGAATGATTTTCAAAAATATATAATTACTGCTTTCTCTTAAATATGAAGTGAATGTATGTCAAAGATTTTTTAACTTTTATTTTAAATTTGGGGATATATGTGCAGGTTTGTTACACAGGTAAACTTATGTCACAGGAGGTTTGTTGTACAGATTATTTCATCACCCAGGTATTAAGCCTAGCACCCTTTAGTTATTTTTCCTGACCCTCTCTCTCCTCTCGCCTTCCATCTTCTGGTAGGTCCCAGTGTATGTTATTCCCCTCTATGTGTCCATGTGCTCTCGTCATTTAGCTCCCACTTATAAGTGAGAACACGTGGTATTTGGTTTTCAATTCCTGCATTAGTTTGCTAAGGTTAATGGCCCCCAGCTCCATCTATGTCCCTGCAAAGTATATGATCTAGTTCTTTTTAATGGCTGCATATTATTTCATGATGTATATGTACAATATTTTCTTTATCCAGTCTAACATTGATAGGCATTTGGGCTGATTCCATGTCTTGTGAATTTGTGAATAATGCTACAATAAACATACACATGCATGTATCTTCATAACAGAATGATTTATATTCCTTTGGGTATATACGCAGTAATGGGATTGCTGGGTTGAATAGTATTTCTGCCTTTAAGTCTTTGTGGAATCACCACACTATCTTCCACAATGGTTGAACTAATTTGCACCTCCACCAATAGAGTATAAGCATTCCATTTTCTCCACAACATCACCAGCATCTGTTATTTTTTGACTTTTTAGTAATAACCATTCTGACTAGTGTGAGATGGTATCTCACTGTGGTTTTGATTTGCATTTCTCTAATGATCAGTGATGTTGAACTTTATTTCGTATGATCCTTGGCTGCATATATGTCTTCCTTGAAAACTGTCTATTCATGTCCTTTGCCTACTTGTTAATGGAGTTGTTTTTTTCTTGTACATTTGTTTAAGTTCCTTACAGATGCTGGATATTAGACCTTTGTCAAATGCATAGTTTGCAAAAATTTTCTCCCATTCTGTAGGTTGTCTGTTTACTCTGTTGATAATTTCTTTTGCTGTGCAGAAGCTCTTTAATTTAAACAGATTCCATTTGTCAGTTTTTGCTTGCAATTGATTTTGGCATCATTGTCATGAAATCTTTGACTGTGCCTATGTTCTAAATGGTATTGCCTAGGTTTCCTTCCAGGGTTTTTATTGTTTTGGGTTTTACATTTAAGTCTTTAATCCATTTTTTGTTAACTTTTGTATGTGGTGTAAGGAAGGGGTCCAGTTTCAATCTTCTGCATATGGCTAGCCAGTTATCCCAACACCATTTGTTGAATAGGGAATCCTTTCTCCATTGCTTGTTTTTGTCAGGTCTGTCAAAGTTCAGGTAGTTGTAGGGATGCAGTCTTATTTCTGGGTTCTCTATTCTGTTCCATTGGTATATGGGTCTTGTTTTGTACCAGTACCATGATGTTTTGGTTACATGTCAAAGATTTATTCAACTCATTAATTAATGAGGGAACCACTAAGATGTTAAAACCATTCCAAAGAAATTTTTAGAAGCAGAGTATTATATTTATGGGCAATATTAGAATAAGATTGCTAGGTTAGATATCAAGCCTATCAGTGCCTAACAGGGCCATAGACTGCAACTCACTGGGATTATCTGTTCTACCAGTCAAAAATCATTTTTATCTCTACAGATAAAAATCTATAAGCTGGTCACTGGCCCTACAGAGTTGTAAAATAACCTAGTTAATAGAAAGTTAGGCCCCAATCAGCATTGAAAGAACACTCTAACCTTATTTGCCCATTTTCAAGTTTCAAATTATTTCTCTCACAATCTCAAGTTCTCTTTGTTTTATTCCTCCCAAAGGTCATGTGAGTATTAAAATATTTTGGAATATTAGCATACATTTATAAAAGTTTTTATCTTAAAATATCACTAGGATTGTGGTGGACATTCCAGTGAGCAAAAGTGAATAAACTGGGGCAGAGGGTGGTAAATGAAATAGAAAATGGGGACCTGGGAGAAATACAGTAAAAAATCAAGTAACCCAAGAATATTCAGAGTTTCCCAAGTTTCAGAGCATCTCAGTAGATTGCTACTTTATAAGAAGGATTTCCCAAAGCTCCACAGGAGCCTGCCACCAAAATTACCTGGCACATTTCCAACATTTCAACAAGTAATAATAGTAATATTCCCAGATGTCAGTGAAGTTATTCTATTCTTTAAGACTTAAAAAGTGACATCAGTAAGAAGGTGGAACGGGAGTTCCCTAGCTTCTCTCCCTGTCCCAGAAATTCGACTAGCAATTATCCATAGGCAAGAATATCGTTGTGAAGATCCCAGAACTTGGGAGTGAGGCTGAGACACCCCCTTAGACCACAAAATTGAGAAAAGCTGCAACCAAACAGAGGACTGATTCTGTTTTGACTACACTGCCCCTCCCCCAGACTGGCACCATGCCACATGCAGAGAGTTCCCCTGGGTCCATGGTTTCTGCAGTGGGAGGGGTGAATGAGAAACAGTCATTGGGCTTCCCCATCATTCTAGGACCCTTTGTGGGAGGTTCACTCCTGTCTTGTCCTAGAACATTGAGAATGCTGGCAGGGCTAGACCAGTTGGAGACAAAAAATGGAGGTGGGGCTCACAGCGACCAGCAGAGGGATCTTGATGGTTGCTCCGCATTCCAGCCAGTTAAATGACACACCAGAGAAACTAGTCAACAACGTCACACCACAGGAAATATGGTACAGATTTCCAAAGCTGTACTACACAACCAGAGGAGACAACCTGGAATGCTCTCCAGTCAGAAACAACCACAGAGCCTAGCCAGAAGCCCCTCTTAATGACAGAGTCTAGCCAGTGGTCTCACCAAACTACAGAGCACAGCCAGTAATGCCATTTGACCTTAGAACACAGGAAGTGATCCAGCCCAACTAGAGAGCCTGACAACAAGGTCTGCCCATCTGGAGTTGCAACCAGATAGCCCATCCAGGATCCCAGGCTAGAATCCCCAGCCCTAAATAGTAAAAGTCAGTCACCATCAAAGAACACCTGCAAAGGCTGAAAGAGGTGACCATCTTCTCAAATGCACAAGCAGCAATGTAAGGACACAAGTATTATAAAAATTCAGAAAAATATAATATCACCAAAAGAAACTAATAAATCTCCAGTAATAGGCCCAGAAGAAAAGAAGATACATAAAATGACTGACAGAGAATTCAGAATAGAATAATGTTGGCTTGAGTCTTTTCCTTTCTTCCTTTCTTCCCTTCCTTCCTTCTTTCTTCCTTCCTTCCTTCCTTCCTTCTTCCTTCCTTCCTTCCTTCCTTCCTTCCTTCCTTCTTTCTTTCTCTGTTATCCAGGCTAAAGTGCAGTGGTGTGATCACAGTTCACTGCAGCCTCAAATTCCTAGGTTTAAAGGATCCTCCTGCCTTAGTCTCTCAAGTAGCTCTCCTCCTCCTAAGATACCTGTGAATTCTGGATGGATTATGTTCCAGGGCTATTTCTAGCTCTAATTCCGTCCCTCATTAATGTATTATTCTCAAACACATCTCATCTTCACCTCTTCATTCTACTTGTTAGTACCGAGTGTAGTAGACTTTACTAAAGTAAGGCAAGGTGAGGGAATGTGTTCACATCCTAGCAATTGATAACAGGATGTTAAAACAAGGCTCTTTCTGTCTCTGTTTTGTTTGAGGTCACAATGGCTGGCTAAGAACAAAGTAATAGTCTCAAATATCTCTACATCCTTAAGCAAACTGTTGGAACAGACTGTGCAGTTCTCAAAAAGAGGTGTTACTTTTTTAAAAACCAACAACAACAGTTTGCTGATTCTTAGCCCATCACCCAGCCTGAAGGCATAAGAAGGTTGAAGCTGGAGGGGCAAAGACAGAACCTCTTTGGAGAAAACTGGTTATGTAATGTAGTTTTTTCCCCTTACATTCACAGGAAGAGAGGTTAGGTTTTTTCCCCTACTGAGAGAGGGAGGCTTAAGAGAACCATTCAGGCAATTTGATCTGTGATTCTTGAAGTTCTGGAGCATAGAATTTAATTCCAGGCCCAGGCCTAAAAAAAGAAAAAAAATAACAAAACACATAGGCAAGAGTCTGCTTGGAAGAATCTATGGCAATAAATGGAAACTGTGTTGGGAGCAAGCCACACCTCCATGAGTAGTGGGGTGCTGGGTGGATGAGAGTATCTCAGGGACCAGATCCAGACATGGTCACATGGGAGGGAGTCAGCTTGGAGTCATCTTGGATTCCCTCAAAGAGAATTTCCCAGAAGGGCAATAGGAACATCCTCCGGATACATAGCGGTTGAGGGGAAGCTTCACTCACATTAGGCGGGATGCAGTCAGAGGCTGCAAAGGAGAATGTCTCAGGGACATCATGAAAGCACCCTTTGGGGACAGAATCAGCACTGGGACTCTGCTCTGCTCAAAGGGCACCAGCGCCTGACTGTGCCTGTGCTAGCCAAGGAGCACATTTCCTGTTTCTTCTCTCTGCACTCCCTCTCCACTTTGTTGCATCTTATTTCCAGCCCTAAGTGGGCAAGAGACAGCCCAGTGAGGGGGTAAGAAATAGAAGACCAAGGTGGGAAAACAATAGGAAAGAAGCTGACCCACCATGGGTATCCAAGTTTGAGGCAGGCCAGAGATGGTGGATGAGGTAGAGAAACAGAGAGCTTTAACTTTGAATGCAGTAAAGTTTCAACAGTTGCATTTCAATTGTTCATTTTATTTACTGGAAGGAGAATGTCTTCGTGATGGGAAGCATCGGGATTTTTGTTGTCTGTGAATTCCTAGAAAGATTAAGGGACTTGCCTAGACTTGCATCCAGGAACAGAGAAGGAATGGGCCCTCATAGCAGCAAGCGCCTTGATCCTATATGTTTGGGAGGGGATGAAGGGAGGCTGGATGTGGTTTCAGACACCACCTTCCCTTCCGTCCTCTGGGTGCTGAGGCTTTTGGTTTGGGCGAGGGAGGAGGGGAAAGGAAAGAGAATATGTCTCTTTATTTAACTGGGTAAGGTTGTAGCCTCCGGGATGGCTGACGGCAAGTCAAATTCGTCTTCTACAGTTTTGATAGGGACAGTGGTGGCTTCAACATGTCCAGTTGATAAGGGACTTTTATCCAGGGAACTCCTTTGGCCATTAGAGGTCCCTTGAAAAGTTTGATAGAAAGTTTCAACTGAACCCCAGCTAGTGGACTTCTCACCATGTTCCTCTGATATGAATGCCTCACGGTTCTCTACATGAGGGTAGTCAGGGACCTACACATATGAGGAGGCTGGGGAGACTGTCTCTCTTTCTCATTCAAGTTACACAGCCTAAGCAGTGATAAAGAAATGAAATGCTGGCTCTTCTTCTTGCAGGCACCTCCTTTCTTTGTGAATACTTACAGAAGGAAAATACACAACCTCAAGAGAATCTAAGAGCAGGAAGAACCCCCTTAACCTTACAGGAAGGGAATAGCCTCTCTCCACAAATGCAGCACTGCCACAAGGCTGATAACTCTCTCAAGCTTCAGGTCTTTTCTTCCTATGGAGTTTGGGTGTGGGTGGTGGATCGGGCAGGTGATTCCGGAATTAGCACTCTCAGTAAGTCTGTGTTGCTGAACATCCAAAGTGGAGCCTGAACATCCAAAGTGGAGCACCAAGTGCCTTTTGCTGTCTCCATTCAGGGTCTTAGCTGCAGTCCTGGGGCAAGAGGAAAATCCCCAGTTGACACACCTGTTACCAGACAGCTGTGGAAAACCTGCCTTAATAGTCAGGTCTATCTCACCCTCTGCCACTGGAACCTATAGCTCTTCATCCGTTAAACTATCCAAACAATTAAAAGTTCATTTATGTTTCTTGTCAGTAGCCACTCTTGAGTTAACATTAACATGCACCATGCATATGTTATTTACCAGGTGAGACACAGCTACTGAGAAATAGGCCCAGGATATAATAAAAAGAAGACATGTTGGAGAGAATCCTCCTCTGGACAGTCCTTTTTATAAAGGTCAGTGGACTGTCTTGTACACCTCCCTTTGCAGGCAGGAACTGATTGTTTTGAGGGCAGTAGTTTTCATGTTTGTGTGTAAGCAACTCAAGTAATAATGATTCCTTGGATTAGTTTAAATGTGTCTATTCCTCCTCTGTGACTAATTAAGACTGAATTCCGTGCATACAAGAAGCTGTTTGGCATTTGCTGGTATCTGTGCAGACCTGCTGTGTTTGATTAGCCACTATTAGTTCATAGCTGTTGGACAGACCAGCTGACTTCCAGGATTGTCTCAATTATCAAGATACCTTGTCACCTTTCTGGTGAAGTTTTAACATCTTCACATAATCCCAATAGAGACTGTGTGTTTTAAACTTGGTCTTATTTGGATGACTAGTAAAAACATTGGGCACTTCCTCCTTAGGTGGCTAATGAAGTCCCTGCCAATTACAATAGGACAAATTACTTACAAATAATTCCTATTTTTGTCAGTGCTAAAAATACTTTTTCATTTATATTTTCTTCCAGACTAATGTCCCTTTCCAAGGTGAAGAATTGAAAAAGAAAAGATCTGAATACCAACCTTATTAGACTAACAATGCAACATTTAGGAGGATAAATTAAAAATGCATCTCTGAATTACAAATAATGTATAACCTTGCCATATAATATGGTGCATCCCACAATAAAGCTGCTCTTTTTTTTCTTACAGTGTAATTTTTTTTACTTGTGGATTTGTATTAAAGTCCCAAGTCCCGGCGGTGGGATCAATGAGTAGAGTTTTTAATTGGAGCTCTCTGGTGATTATCTAGATTGGCACCTGCTGTCAATCAGCTTCTAAAGAAATTACTGAGCCAATGATTAGGCTGCTGCTCCTGGAGATGTTAGGCCCCTTGGGGGCAATGTTAAGGCTCCCAACCACAGGGAAACCCTTAAGAACAGTGGAGCTATAATTTTCCAAGTTGCCGGCTTACCTGGCAACACACATGTCTCAACTTTCTGGCTGAGTGAACTCAGAAGGATGATATCCCAGCATACATTGGGTCCACATGATTTTATAAGCAAAACAATGCTGCAAGTCCCCTAACAGCTTCCATTAGAGTAAAATGATAATACCTCATGCATGTGTGTGGAGCCCTTCACAGTTGTGCATTATATAATTGAATCCCATTGATAAAATAACAATGTTGTGCTGGCCATTTCTGGAGAAAATATACCAAGTTCACAAAATTTTTCCCCCCTTGGTGTACATCATACTTTTTTAAAAACACTTTTTATATAAATTAAAAATACTAATCTTTTTTAGACTAACATTTTATAATTACTTAATATTGTTAATTCAGGACCCATTAATTTAATTCAGGTAGGATTGAGCTAAATTTATTTTTTCCTCATCCTTGAATTGTGGCAAATTATGATAAAAAGTGTTCTATTGGTTAAAAAATGAGCTGCCACTTTCTTATAAAGTTAAATGTATACCTAACATGTGACCTAACAATTCCACTCAGGTTTTTCCCCAAGGGAATGGAAATATGTGGAAATACACCCAAGGAAGTATATGCAAACATTCATAGCAGTTTTATTTGTAATAGCTAAAAACTAGAAGTAGTCCAAACATCCATCAGTAGGTGAGTGGATAAACAAACAGTGATATAGCCAAACGGTGGAATATTAGCAGCAAAACAAAATGAACTGCTGATACATGGGGATGAATCTCAAAAACAATGCTGAGTGAAAGATGCCAGACACAACAGATTATATGCTGTATGGTTCTACTTCGGTGACGTTCTAGAACATGCAAAATTAATCCATAGTGACAGAAAGCAGATCGATGGCTGCCTGGGGATGGGGGTGGGGTTATTGACTGGGCAGTATATTTTGAATATTTTGAGGTGAGGTGATGGAAATGTTTTATTTCTGGATTGAGGTGATAATTATACAGGTATATACATTTGTCAAAACTCACAATTTGTACACTTAAAATGTAGGCATTTTATACTATGTAAGTTATAACAACAAATTAGGTTTTTCAAAAAGTGACGTCCTGTTACATATATCTTTATTAATAACAAAATTTCTCTATATCTTGTATCTCTCTGTGCTTCTCTTCTTTCTGGTGTTAATTTGTTTTTTAGCAATACTATTTCCAACATCCAAATGGTATTGGGAATCCCAGCTTGAGTTTGACAGATAACTTATAAAACAAGAAAAAAAAGATTCAGCCTTTCCACTCCAGGTCTAACAGGTCCCCAGATTCTATCTATTCCAACTCCTAAATGTTTCTGTGTCTTTATGCTGCTGCCTCGCTCCACCTGCACTGCTTTAATTTGGCATTCAATTATCTCTTCACTGGTCTTCCCTCCTCTGATTTGGTTTGAACAAGAGGATCCTTCATACTATCTTCCAGGTTCCAGAAGACAAAATGCTACCCAGAAGCCTTATGGCTGAGGGAAGGGCAGGGATGTTGGAGAAGAAGCAAGACAGAAGATGGAACTGAATAGGGGCTTTGGGGAAAGATTGGTGAAGGTCTCCTATGCTTGCTCTGGGATTCTTAGGCCCGAGATGTGGTTGTAAGTAAACTGGATTGTTCTCAATGCCATTGGTGTTTTTCTATGTTCATTTCTTCAGTGTGTTAGTAAAGCCGTTTAGAAAGTATTGGCCCATTTCAATTATGTTCAAGAGAAACAGGGACAGATGTGCCGGTGGCCACAGAAATCAAAGGACAGGAGAGTTGGAAGGGTAGAACCAAAGCTCAAAGATGCAGCCCACTTCAGCTTCCAACCACCCTTCACAATTTTCTCCCAAGTCACTGCTTTTCTGCCTGCCCCTAAGAGGATGCTACCCTGTGTGTATTAAGGGAGTGATTTTCTTTGTGTCTGTTCCCTCACATTTTTCTCTGCCAAAGAGTTGGTGATAGTGAATGGTCACCTGGGAGGATAAAGGTGACGATTTTAGGCCAGCTTAGTTCATTGTAAAAGGCCTCTAAGAGCCTTTCACCTCTTTGAAAGTGCTTTTTATCAAGACTCCAGATAGGATAGCCTCCAGTGAGAGATTTCCCATCGATTACACACTCGTCAGGAGAAGCACAGGCCCAGCTTAGAGATTTCTGTCTTAAACTTTCAAAGGAAGCTGCTTGCTAAAGGTTTTGGAGCTGGAGGAGCCACGAAAAATCAAACAAGTAAACAGAAACCAAGTTTGACTTCTGGCCCTAGGGGTTGGAGAGATGGAGATGAAAGCTGACAGGCTCCTGCGTGACAAGGCCGCTGTGGAGCCCAAGTGGGTGACTCACAAATCTGAGTGGCACTTCCTCTCCATGAGTCATCCTGTGAGCAAGGCCTGAACACTCCTGCCCAGCCCCTCAGTGTGAACGCTCCTAGCCTGCTGACCTGCATATTTGCAGGCAGGCCCTGCTACCCTCAACACAGGACACATCCTTGGGGGATACAGCCTCACTCTGCCTCAGCCCAGCAGATACTTGCTCTGGCTAAAAAAGCAGGGGACATTTTATCATGGGGGGGCCATGGGGATGAGCTCTGTTCCTAGGTTATTTTGTAGTCCTGGTTCTGCTGTTGACAAACTTGTGAACTTGAACTTCAGTATGTCACTTAGGTCTTAGTCTTTGGGGGCCGGAGTTTCCCAAACTATAAAACAAAAAGAGTACATTGTTTTGTGGAAGAGAGAATATGTACACAGCCATGGTGTTAGATGTTGACAATAATTTGTGGGGAGTGCTAGGTTAATAACACAGAGAGGAAGTGATATTTGAACTGGGTCTTGAAAGAGCAAAGAGTTTTCCAATCAGGCAAGAGAGAAGAATATTCCATGCTAGGCAATATATTCATAAAGCACTGAAGGCAGAAGAGGCAGGGGAGAGATGATGAGGCCAGTATGTGGGAGGAGCAGTGGATTCAAGAGCATGGGAGAGGGAGAGGAACATGGAGGTGGTTTAGATGCAGGATCAGTAGGTGATGTCCACTGCGGGAACATGCTTCCCACATTCTACAGAGGATGGCCTGCTGGTTCCTGGGTTGGGTGACTGAGCATCTGATGATTTAATTAAATAAAACACCCAAAGAAGAAGAGGGGGGGAAATGATTAATCGAATTTCTGACCTATTGAAATGGAAGCATCCGTGTTCAACATACTGATGTGTCCATGAGCTGGATAAACCAGTCTCATGCCCAGGGGAGTTCTTGATGCTAGAAGCACAGATCTGGTGTCATCAGCTGACGTTGCTCTAGATCGTTTCGAAGTTCTTTTTTAGTTCAAAGACAAAGGATTTGTGATTCTACATTTTGTAAAAGGAAAAATTCAAAAATAAATCTTTTTTTCCTCTCATTCTAGTGAGACACTTGGTATGTTACCCCCTGCTTCTCTTTCAGTAGTGTTTATGTGTCACCATAGGGTGTTTGCAGGATTTATGCTACTAGATTTTGTTTTATTGAGTTTCTGTTGGCTATTCATTGTGGTATTTTAGTCAACATAGAATGGCCTCAGCCCAGAGAATTAAACAGTAGACTGATATCAATGAACCCTTAAAAAAGGCTTTGTAAAAGACTTTTAGCTATTCTCATCAATGATCAGTGGCTCCCCATTTTGTGTAGAATAAAGTTCAAGCTCTTCAGTTTGACATTTGTTTCTGATCATTTTCTCCATGCCATGAGCAGCCCTATGGAGAGGCCCATGTGGTGAGAAACTGAGGCCTCCAGCCATCAGGCGCATGAGTGAGCATGGATACAGGTTCTGCAGCCAGGTCAAGCCTTAGATGATGCAGCCCTGGCCAACACCTTATCTGCAGCCCCATGAGAGGCCCAGAGCCGGAAGCACCTAACAAAGCCACGCCTGGATTCCTGACCCTCAGAAACTATTAGATAAATGTTAGTTGTTTTACATTTCTAAGAGTTTTTGGGTCATTTGCTAAGGTGAAATCAGGAGAAGGAGAAAATTGCTTTTCTGATAATACTGTATGTGGAAAATGGGCCAGGAAAGACTGAACATGATTTCAGTACTTTGGAGCTCTGCAAGGTGCTGAAAGGAGGGGACAGGGGGTCTGGTTCCGACTCTTCTGCCTGTTCACTGAGTGGCCTTGAAAACATCATATCTCCTGTTATTTTCTGTTTGGGCCTCCGTTTCCTTACTTGTAAATGGCGATGGGAGTGTTAGTGCCAGGCTCCAGTCTCAAACCTTTACTTATGTGCAATACTTAATAGTTGGCAAAATGTCTTATATATTGTGGTCAGGATTTGGAGACAACAAAAAATAGTTCCCGAATTTCAAACTAAGGAAAATAAAATTGGCTTTTGGGCATCACACTTCAAAGTCAGTATGTACGGCTTAGGACAGAGACACACCAAATTACCTTAAAGCAGTATTTAAGGGGGCTTCTGACGGGCTACAAACTAAACCAAAAATATAATTACTTTCTTCTTACCAATGAATGACTGGAAATACCATGAATGCTCATTTTTTAATGCACAAAAAGCTCTTCAGAGACTTTCTGGAACAAAGTAAATACTTGAGAGATGTTACTTATTACGTTTATTTATAGCTAAGGGAAACAGAAAATGAATAAGTTGGTCATTGAAAGATATTATGATCTGATATTTATAAATAAGGGAGTCAGAGTTTTTTAAGAACTCTAACCTGGTGTTCTAATAAGAAGTCTAGCTGCTACACACAATACTGAGTAGCATGGCAAATGTCCAGCCCTGCACAGAAAACAAAAAGTTGGAATTCCTGAGATGCTCAGGCAGGATGTGTTGTTATCAGTGCATCATCATAGCTGTCATGAATTGGATCTGACTTTCAATTGCTGTTATTCTTGAATTAATTAAAGCACTTAGCAAAATTATATACAGGTCTTATCCTTATAGATACCCTCTGGGGGTAATGCTGATTTGTTATGATTTGAATAGTTGTTCCTCTCTCATTTGGATCACAATATTCTTTATCTGCTGGGAAGTAGAAAGGGGTAGAGTGGGTGATTTTGTGTGATTTTTACTGTATTCAATGAGCCATGGTAAAACTTTTGAAAATGAGTGACTTAACGGCCCTGTGGGGCCAGGCTTGACCATTGTGCGATTGAATATATGAACCTAGCTGAAGCAAAAAATGTGCCAATCAGCAGCCATGGGAGCAGCAGCAATGGGAGCCAGTGGGATTAGGAGAATCATAGGGACTCACACTATTATTGGCCATCTATTGCTCTCCAGGGACAAGAGAGCCTTGGCCAACAGCCCTAATGGGAAGGGTATATTGAATGTGAAGATGCACACAAGGGATTGTGTCCAACAGACTTCGAACATCCCTGTTTTCTTGGCAAATTCATCCTTATTGTTGAAAAATGTATCCTCTCAACACTTGATCACTAAATATTAGATCCTTCTGGCTAAATCCCTGCTGTGGTCTGAATGTTTGTATTCTCTCAAAATTTATATACTAAAACTCAGTCCTCAGTGTGATGGTATTAAGGGGTGGAGCCTTTGGGAGATGATTAAGTCATATGAGTGGAGAGCTCATGAGTGGCATTTGTGCCCTTACAAGAGGCTAAAGAGACCAGAGTTCTCCACTTCCACCTTATGAGGACATAGTGAAAACACAGCCAACTATGAACCACAAAGTCCTCACCAGACTGAATCTGCCAGTGCCCAGTGACTCGATCTTGGACTTCCCAACCTCCAGAACTGTGAGAAATAAATTTCTCTTTTTTAGAAACCAGCCAGTCTATGGTATTTTGTTATAGCAGCCTCAGTGGACTGACATTCCTCCTTGGTCTGATTCCACATTCATCACGTGATATTCTAATTATGACATGACTTTTTTTTTTTTATTTTTTATTTTTTATTTTTTTTATTATACTTTAAGTTCTAGGGTACATGTGCATAACGTTTATATCATGTATAACTCCCCAATGCAATCCCTCCCTCCTCCCCCCTCCCCATGATAGGCCCCAGTGTGTGATATTCCCCTTCCCGAGTCCAAGTGATCTCATTGTTCAGTTCCCACCTATGAGTGAGAACATGCGGTGTTTGGTTTCTCTTCTTGTGATAGTTTGCTAAGAATGATGGTTTCCAGCTGCATCCATGTCCCTACAAAGGACGCAAACTCATCCTTTTTGATGGCTGCATAGTATTCCATGGTGTATATGTGCCACATTTTCTTAATCCAGTCTGTCACAGATGGACATTTGGGTTGATTCCAAGTCTTTGCTATTGTGAATAGTGCCGCAATAAACAAACGTGTGCATGTGTCTTTGTAGTAGAGTAATTTATAATCCTTTGGGTATATACCCAGTAGTGGGATGGCTGGGTCATATGGTACATTTAGTTCTAGATCCTTGAGGAATCGCCATACTGTTTTCCATCATGGTTGAACTAGTTTACAATCCCACCAACAGTGTAAAAGTGTTCCTATTTCTCCACATCCTCTCCAACACCTGTTGTTTCCTGACTTCTTAATGATTGCCATTCTAACTGGTGTGAGATGGTATCTCATTGTGGTTTTGATTTGCATTTCTCTGATGGCGAGTGATGACGAGCATTTTTTCATGTGTCTGTTGGCTGTATGGATGTCTTCTTTTGAGAAATGTCTGTTCATATCCTTTCCCCACTTTTTGATGGGGTTGTTTGTTTTTTTCTTGTATATTTGTTTGAGTTCTTTGTAGATTCTGGATATTAGCCCTTTGTCAGATGAGTAGGTTGCAAAAATTTTCTCCCATTCTGTAGGTTGCCTGTTCACTCTGATGGTAGTTTCTTTAGCTGTGCAAAAGCTCTTTAGTTTAATGAGATCCCATTTGTCAGTTTTGGCTTTTGCTGCCGTTGCTTTTGGTGTTTTAGACATGAAGTCCTTGCCCATGCCTATGTCCTGAATGGTACTACCTAGATTTTCTTCTAGGGTTTTTATGGTATTAGGTCTAACATTTAAGTCTCTAATCCATCTTGAATTAATCTTCGTATAAGGGGTAAGGAAAGGATCCAGTTTCAGCTTTCTACTTATGGCTAGCCAATTTTCCCAGCACCATTTATTAAATAGGGAATCCTTTCCCCATTTCTTGTTTCTCTCAGGTTTGTCAAAGATCAGATGGCTGTAGATGTGTGGTATTATTTCTGAGGACTCTGTTCTGTTCCATTGGTCTATATCTCTGTTGTGGTACCAGTACCATGCTGTTTTGGTTACTGTAGCCTTGTAGTATAGTTTGAAGTCAGGTAGCGTGACGCCTCCAGCTTTGTCCTTTTGACTTAGGATTGTCTTGGCAATGCGGGCTCTTTTTTGGTTCCATATGAACTTTAAAGCCGTTTTTTCCAATTCTGTGAAGAAAGTCATTGGTAGCTTGATGGGGATGGCATTGAATCTATAAATAACCTTGGGCAGTATGGCCATTTTCACGATATTGATTCTTCCTATCCATGAGCATGGTATGTTCTTCCATTTGTTTGTGTCCTCTTTGATTTCACTGAGCAGTGGTTTGTAGTTCTCCTTGAAGAGGTCCTTGACATCCCTTGTAAGCTGGATTCCTAGGTATTTTATTCTCTTTGAAGCAATTGTGAATGGAAGTTCATTCCTGATTTGGCTCTCTGCTTGTCTGTTACTGGTGTATAAGAATGCTTGTGATTTTTGCACATTAATTTTGTATCCTGAGACTTTGCTGAAGTTGCTTATCAGCTTAAGGAGATTTTGGGCTGAGACAATGGGGTTTTCTAAATATACAATCATGTCATCTGCAAACAGGGACAATTTGACTTCTTCTTTTCCTAACTGGATACCCTTGATTTCTTTCTCTTGCCTGATTGCCCTAGCCAGAACTTCCAACACTATGTTGAATAGGAGTGGTGAGAGAGGGCATCCCTGTCTTGTGCCAGTTTTCAAAGGGAATTTTTCCAGTTTTTGCCCATTCAGTATGATATTAGCTGTGGGTTTGTCATAAATAGCTCTTATTATTTTGAGGTACGTTCCATCAATACCGAATTTATTGAGCGTTTTTAGCATGAAGGGCTGTTGAATTTTGTCAAAAGCCTTTTCTGCATCTATTGAGATAATCATGTGGTTCTTGTCTTTGGTTCTGTTTATATGCTGGATTACGTTTATTGATTTGCGAATGTTGAACCAGCCTTGCATCCCAGGGATGAAGCCCACTTGATCATGGTGGATAAGCTTTTTGATATGCTGCTGAATCCGGTTTGCCAGTATTTTATTGAGAATTTTTGCATCGATGTTCATCAGGGATATTGGTCTAAAATTCTCTTTTTTTGTTGTGTCTCTGCCAGGCTTTGGTATCAGGATGATGTTGGCCTCATAAAATGAGTTAGGGAGGATTCCCTCTTTTTCTATTGATTGGAATAGTTTCAGAAGGAATGGTACCAGCTCCTCCTTGTACCTCTGGTAGAATTCAGCTGTGAATCCATCTGGTCCTGGACTTTTTTTGGTGGGTAGGCTATTAATTGTTGCCTCAATTTCAGAGCCTGATATTGGTCTATTCAGGGATTCAACTTCTTCCTGGTTTAGTCTTGGGAGAGTGTAAGTGTCCAGGAAATTATCCATTTCTTCTAGATTTTCTAGTTGATTTGCGTAGAGGCATTTATAGTATTCTCTGATGGTGTTTGTATTTCTGTGGGGTCAGTGGTGATATCCCCTTTATCATTTTTTATTGCGTCTATTTGATTCCTCTCTCTTTTCTTCTTTATTAGTCTAGCTAGCGGTCTGTCAATTTTGTTGATCTTTTCAAAAAACCAACTCCTGGATTCATTGATTTTTTGGAGGGTTTTTTGTGTCTCTATCTCCTTCAGTTCTGCTCTGATCTTAGTTATTTCTTGCCTTCTGCTAGCTTTTGAATGTGTTTGCTCTTGCCTCTCTAGTTCTTTTAATTGTGATGTTAGAGTGTCAATTTTAGATCTTTCCTGCTTTCTCTTGTGGGCATTTAGTGCTATAAATTTCCCTCTACACACTGCTTTAAATGTGTCCCAGAGATTCTGGTATGTTGTATCTTTGTTCTCATTGGTTTCAAAGAACATCTTTATTTCTGCTTTCATTTCGTTATGTACCCAGTAGTCATTCAGGAGCAGGTTGTTCAGTTTCCATGTAGTTGAGCGGTTTTGATTGAGTTTCTTAGTCCTGAGTTCTAGTTTGATTGCACTGTGGTCTGAGAGACAGTTTGTTATAATTTCTGTTCTTGTACATTTGCTGAGGAGTGCTTTACTTCCAATTATGTGGTCAATTTTGGAATAAGTGTGATGTGGTGCTGAGAAGAATGTATATTCTGTTGATTTGGGGTGGAGAGTTCTATAGATGTCTATTAGGTCCGCTTGGTGCAGAGATGAGTTCAATTCCTGGATATCCTTGTTAACTTTCTGTCTCGTTGATCTGTCTAATGTTGACAGTGGAGTGTTGAAGTCTCCCATTATTATTGTATGGGAGTCTAAGTCTCTTTGTAGGTCTCTAAGGACTTGCTTTATGAATCTGGGTGCTCCTGTATTGGGTGCATATATTTAGGATCGTTAGCTCTTCCTGTTGAATTGATCCCTTTACCATTATGTAATGGCCTTCTTTGTCTCTTTTGATCTTTGATGGTTTAAAGTCTGTTTTATCAGAGACTAGGATTGCAACCCCTGCTTTTTTTTGTTCTCCATTTGCTTGGTAGATCTTCCTCCATCCCTTTATTTTGAGCCTATGTATGCTCTGCATGTGAGATGGGTCTCCTGAATACAGCAGACTGATGGGTCTTGACTCTTTATCCAGTTTGCCAGTCTGTGTCTTTTAATTGGAGCATTTAGTCCATTTACATTTAAGGTTAATATTGTTATGTGTGAACTTGATCCTGTCATTATGATATTAACTGGTTATTTTGCTCGTTAGTTGATGCAGTTTCTTCCTAGCCTCGATGGTCTTTACATTTTGGCATGTTTTTGCAATGGCTGGTACCGGTTGTTCCTTTCCATGTTTAGGGCTTCCTTCAGGGTCTCTTGTAAGGCAGGCCTGGTGGTGACAAAATCTCTAAGCATTTGCTTATCTGTAAAGGATTTTATTTCTCCTTCACTGATGAAACAGTTTGGCTGGATATGAAATTCTGGGTTGAAAATTCTTTTCTTTAAGAACGTTGAATATTGGCCCCCACTCTCTTCTGGCTTGTAGAGTTTCTGCCGAGAGATCTGCTGTTATTCTGATGGGCTTCCCTTTGTGGGTAACCCGACCTTTCTCTCTGGCTGCCCTTAAGATTTTTTCCTTCATTTCAACTTTGGTGAATCTGGCAATTATGTGTCTTGGAGTTGCTCTTCTGGAGGAGTATCTTTGTGGCGTTCTCTGTATTTCCTGAATTTGAATGTTGGCCTGCCCTACTAGGTTGGGGAAGTTCTCCTGGATGATATCCTGAAGAGTGTTTTCCAACTTGGTTCCATTTTCCCCCTCACTTTCAGGCACCCCAATCAGACGTAGATTTGGTCTTTTTACATAATCCCATACTTCTTGCAGGCTTTGTTCATTTCTTTTTCTTCTTTTTTCTTTTGGTTTCTCTTCTCGCTTCATTTCATTCATTTGATCCTCAATCGCTGATACTCTTTCTTCCAGTTGATCGAGTCGGTTACTGAAGCTTGTGCATTTGTCACGTATTTCTCGTGTCATGGTTTTCATCTCTGTCATTTCGTTTATGATCTTCTCTGCATTAATTAGTCTAGCTGTCAATTCTTCCACTCTTTTTTCAAGATTTTTAGTTTCTTTGCGCTGGGTACGTAATTCCTCCTTTAGCTCTGAGAGGTTTGATGGACTGAAGCCTTCTTCTCTCATCTCGTCAAAGTCATTCTCTGACCAGCTTTGATCCGTTGCTGGCGATGGGCTGCGCTCCTTTGCAGGGGGAGATGCACTCTTATTTTTTGAATTTCCAGCTTTTCTGCCCTGCTTCTTCCCCATCTTTGTGGTTTTATCTGTCTCTGGTTTTTGATGATGGTGACGTACTGATGGGGTTTTGGTATAGGTGTCCTTCCTGTTTGATAGTTTTCTGTCTGACAGTCAGAAGGACTGTCTGTTGGTCTGTTGGAGATTGCTTGAGGTCCACTCCAGACCCTGTTTGCCTGGGTATCAGCAGCAGAGGTTGCCGAAGATAGAATATTGCTGAACAGCGAGTGTACCTGTCTGATTCTTCCTTTGGAAGTTTCCTCTCAGGGGTGACGCCACCCTGTGAGGTGTGGGGTGTCAGACTGCCCCTAGTGGGGGATGTCTCCCAGCTAGGCTACTCAGGGGTCAGGGACCCACCTGAGCAGGCAGTCTGTCCGTTCTCAGATCTCAACCTCCGCGTTAGGAGATCCACGGCTCTCCCCAACGCTGTTCGCGTCTGCACAGGCCCCCGCTGCTTCCCCTATTGGACTGCAGCTGTGCGCTGTCCGCAGAGGTAGAGTCTACAGAGACAGGCAGGCTTCCTTGAGCTGCTGTGAGCTCCACCCAGTTCGAGCTTCCCAGCGGCTTTGTTTACCTACTTAAGCCTCAGCAATGGCGGGCGCCCCTCCCCCAGCCTCGCTGCTGCCTTGCGGATCGATCGCCGCAGACGGCTGTGTTAGCAGTGAGGGAGGCTCCGTGGGCGTGGGACCCTCCCGGCCAGGTGTGGGATATATTCTCCTGGTGTGCCTGTTTCCTTAAAGCGCAGTATTGGGGTGGGAGTTACCCGATTTTCCAGGTGTTGTGTGTCTCAGTTCCCCTGGCTAGGAAAAGGATTTCCTTCCCCCTTGCGCTTCCAGGTGAGGCAATGCCTCGCCCTGCTTCAGCTCACGCTGGTCAGGCTGCAGCAGCTGACCAGCACCGATTGTCCGGCACTCCCTAGAGAGATGACCCCAGTACCTCAGTTGAAAATGCAGAAATCACCGGTCTTCTGTGTCGCTCGCGCTGGGAGTTGGAGACTGGAGCTGTTCCTATTCGGCCATCTTGCTCCACCTTCTGACATGACTTTTCATATAGGTGTATATGACGCTGGTCACAGAGGTGTCAAGTATTTTGATCAATCTCTCCAGATAATGAACATGTTGGCTTTCTAGGTTAATATCCTTGTCCAAAGTCAACATTGCCATTCTCCTCGATATAACCCTACCCTTCTAATTAGTCTCCCAGTTTCCACTCTTGCTCCCTTCATTTCAGTATTGTATTGGCCTCTAAAACGATTATTTCTCTATGTACGTTCATTAAAACACTATCTCATTTGACCATCACAGCAAATGCAAAAGGTCTTATTATCTCCATAAACATATGAAGGAGTTGAGAATTATAAATAGTAAATGATTAAAACAATTAATAAGCTGTAGAATTGGGACTCACACTCAAGTGGAGTAGGTTGTTATTGTTACTGGCTTGGGGCATTTAATGATCACCTACTACATAGGTTTATTTGTCCTAAACAAATAGTAACAGCATACTCATGTACTTAATCTTTATTCTATTCTTGCTACAGATGAGAAAATTGAGGCCCAGACTTGTCAGGTGAATTCTTCAAATTTACCCTGCAAGTAACAGAGTTTAAATTTATACACTAGGTTTTTTATCAGTATATTTTTGGAAGAGATTATTATTCATATATATATATATATATTTTTTTTTTTTTTTTTTGAGACAGAGTCTTGCTCTGTCACCCAGGCTGGAGTGCAATGGTGTGATCTTAGCTCACTGCAACCTCCACCTCCCAGGGTCAAGTAATTGTCCTGCCTCAGCCTCTTGAGTACCTGGGACTACAGGCACGTGCCACTACACTTGGCTCATTTTTTTTTTAGTAGAGACAGGGTATCACCATGCTGGCCAGGCTGGTCTCAAACTCCTGACCTTGTGATCGGCCTCCCAAAGTGTTGGGACTCCAGGCATGAACCACCACTCCCAGCCCACATATTTTTATTTTTAAGGCCTACTATAAACATTCCATTTCAATTTGTAAACATGTTTACAATTTTTAAAAATTTAATTTTATATTTAACTTTTCAAAATCCCAATTTTGTTTCTCTTAAAATTTGTGTGTGTGTGTGCATGTGTGTGTGTGTGGATATTTTCTATTGTTGACATAACAAATTACCACAACCTTAGAGACTTAAAAATGCAAAGTTAGTATTTTAGAATTCTTTAGGTCAAAAGTCCAACACCAGTCTCATGAGGTTGAAATTAAGGTGTTGTCAAGGCTACATTTCTTTCTGGAGACTGTAGTGGGAAATCGATTTATTTGACTTTTTCAGATCTAGCCATCAATTGCTTCCCTTGGCTTGTGGCCCCTTCTATCTTCAAAGCCAGCAGCAGAAAACAGAGTCCATCTCACACGACCATCTCTTTGGCTTTCTGCAGGCAGGAACGTTCTCTGTTTTTAAGGATGCATGTAATTAGATTAGGCCCACATGAATAATCCAGTATAATCCCCCATCTCAAGGTCCTTCACCTTAATCATACCTGTCAAGGTCTCTTTTGCCATGTAAGGTACCATACTTCCCAGGTTCTAAGTTAGGAAGTGGACATCTTTGAGGGCCATTATTCTGCCTATATACATAGGCAGAATTATGTATATTTTATATATATAAAATAATAGATTATATAGTACATAATCTAGATAATATGATAATCTAGATAATCTGATTATGTAGTGCATAATCTAGTAACATAACTTAATGTTATGTTAACATAACTTAATGTTACTAGATTATGTACTATATAATCTACATGTTTTGTGTATATATATAAAATTCATGTTATCTATTTATATGTTATAAAAACACTGTAATTTACGCATTTTGAAATTTTTGTTGATGTGTATATATACTATGTGCATGTGTGTATATATGATATGTGAAATACCTAGAAGTCTTTTTCACAGTTGTTTTTTATGACTCTTATTTCTCCACCCTTTTCTCCACACTCAGTGACTTAGGTAGAATTGGCTATTTTCATCTTTTCACTTTTTCACTTGGGTCTACTTTTATTGAAGTGATTAAAGCAGTCAGAGAGGCTAAGTTATAAGCGTTTTAAGCAACATCCATCTGCCATGCCTTAAAACTATAAAAGCCCTAATTTTACCCATACTCCATGTCAGTCATAGGGTGACCACAGGGCTCTGCTCTGTGCTGTCCTTACACAGGGACCCCAGGGCAGGGAAAATCCAGCTCCATGATCCAAAAACACCAGGATAGAAGGAATGTGGTGGATTGTGCGCTCATTCTTGAAGCCCCACTTCCAGGCCCATTTCATTGACCAAAGCATAGCACTTGGCCTCACCTAAGTACAACAGCACATTGAATATTTATGGACTGTCCTAGTGACTCCCTTTAAAATGCACAAACATCCTTTAAAAAGTCCACATCCTTTAACATAGAACTAAAAGATTTATTATGGAAAAAAAAAAAAAAGTCTCTATCCCAGAGGGCTCCTTCTCTACCTCAAGTAACAAGCACTTTAAATTGTATAGTGATTTCTTCTGAATTTACCCTCCAATTTTGAAATAAAAGGTATGGTTCTTTTCTTCCATTTTAGATACCATCTATTGGATTCCTGTTAAGGAAGATTTGACTTACTTCTCTTTCTCACTGCCTCTCCATTCACACCCTTCTTCTCCCATCTTCCTAATGTAATCACATTAAAATATTTGGTTAGATCATTATTTAGTGTTTACAATGTCATGATCTTGTAAACAACACTTACAGCTGAGCTATAGGGTGCACTATGGCTTCATTTCCTTTCTCATACATTTTTTATTATAGTTGGTAAATGCCTCTTTTCAGAAATTTGCATCGTTCTCTGTGTATTTACCTTTAATTTTTCCCCAAGTTTTCTGACCAAGCTGTAAAACTCCTCTTAAAACATTCAGACACACTGAATCCTTCATTAGTTCCATTCTATTCTTCGAAACATCCCTCCTCAGCCTTCAGTCCCCCTGCCCCAAATAGGATGGGTCATCCTCTAGGCCTATTTACATCTAGAATTCCTATGCCTTGAAAACTGTGGGTTACCAATCAAGAAGAGAAGACTAGATAACTTCTGAAGTCCCTGGTCCCTGATCTGGAATTTGAGGACAAAGATGAAATGTTATGAGAAACCCACATAGGCTCCAAGAATTGTCTCTAGACCAGTCCCATGGCCAGCACTGCCCATCACTGCAGCCTGATCACTGGATTCTGGGCCCTCCCCTATCCAGCTCAGGTTTACACTGCTTACCTTGACTTTTGTCTCTGCTGCTTTTTACATCTTGATCATCCTCTGATCTCCATTGTCCAGGAGCCAATAATAAGAGACAAGGGGAAAGGGCCCGCCTGTTTTGTGGGGGTTCCTAAATTCCTGAACCCCAGCCCTACAAGCATCCTCATGGTTTTGTTCCTCCTGTGTCCCATCAGAAAGGAAATTATTAGACTACTCAATAAGTGGAAAATCCAAGTCTTAGAGAAAAGCAGTGTGAAAGATAATATCTTGTTATGCTCTTATCTAGGAACTGATTGAATTCCTGAAAGCTCTTGAGGTGCCCCTGCTGGCAGTTGTGGCTGAGGGTTCAAAGCAGAGAAACAGAGCATGTGGGGAAATTTTTTTACTGCATGATTTTCTTCTCACACCTGGTGATGGAAAGAAAATTGCAGAGGAGTGGAATGGGAATATACATATTGCAATGACGATGGTAATGCTTTTATACCTGGTGTGGAGATGAGATTTGGTTTGGTTGTAGAAGGATAAGGCAGAGAGGACAATCAAAATGATTTTGAGAAACTGATGAAATCCAGACTGGTGCAGTTCTGTGTGTGTGAAGAGTGTGTTAAATAAATCTAGGTGATTTTATGCCTGCTTAGTCTAACACCAAGAAAATGATCTTATTCTTTTTCTCCTCTCTTTTTCTGTTATGTGGTAACGTAACTGGAGATTGGACTAGAAAAGACGTTCCTGGGGCTTTCTCTGAAAATAATGACCCCACCCAGTGACAGGACAAGGATTGATGCTAGGAATTAACCACTTGTAAATGGAAATTAATACTCTAATTAGCAAGATAGGAAAATCAATCTTATTGTAAATAGTGCTACTTATAGATTGTGATATTCCTCCAGGGATTACCAGGTTATTTAAAAGGAATAAATCAAGAACTACATTCAGACCCATGAAGAAAGAGCAGCAGAAATATTCATAGCAGGCATATGCTAAAAACTGGCAATATTTTCACCAAGATTGTAGAACAATGGATAAAGTCAATTTTTAAAAAGATACATATTTGCGATTTTTGACACTTCTTAGATGGAAAGAGTTTTCAGATTGGCTTTTGAATATTAACATTGTCACCTAGACAGCTTTCTAGCAAACAGACTCAAGACATTGGATAAAAAGATTAGTCTCACAAAAAAATGAGCAAATGAATACTGCATTTCAAATAAAAGCAAGGGTCTCCAAGGATAATATAAACATTCGATAAACCTGCAGCTCTGGTGAAAACCTATTTAACAGCCTGGCATTTCTATAGCTGTTTAAAATGTGGAACCTGCTTTCACATCCATTAATTCATTTGTTTCTCAAAAGAGAACAGATGAGGAAATGGAGTTCAGAAAGATTAAAACTCACACAGCCTCCCAGGTATTAAAGGGCTGTGAGTATTTAATGTTAACCTTTCTTAAACTGGAGTTAAAATGCAACCATACTTCTCTAGACAGCCCCATGAATGAACATAGAGATGACATTCCAGCCACAGCAGGGTTGTGACTTCTTTTTGAGTTCAAGAATGAATCCATGTAAGCCAATTAGAAAAATGCCTCCCATTCCCTTCATGTATATGAATGTAAGGATAACAGAATTTCATCCTGTTGTTCCCATTTTAACACTCACGTGTGACAGACTGATTAGGGTTCTGGTAGTGACAGTACACATCACAATTTGCCTTGAATCAAGACTCTTCATGTAAACATCTTCTCTCTGGACCATAGGAGCAAAAGACCAGCAACAAGGTCTTTTTATTATTATTATTATACTTTATGTTCTAAGGTACATGTGCATAATGTGCAGGTTTGTTACATATGTATACATGTGCCCTGTTGGTGTGCTGCACCCATCAACTCATCATTTACATTAGGTATGTCTCCTAATGCTATCCTTCTCCCCTTCCCCCACCCCACAACAGGCCCCAGTGTGTGATGTACCCTTCCTGTGTCCAAGTGTTCTCATTATTCAATTCCCCATCAAAAAGCGGGCAAAGGACATTAACAGACACTTCTCAAAATAAGACATTTATGCAGCCAACAGACACATGGAAAAATGCTCATCATTACTGGCCATCAGAGAAATGCAAATCAAAACCACAGTGAGATACCATCTCATACCAGTTAGAATGGCGATCATTAAAAAGTCAGGAAACAACAGGTGCTGGAGAGGAGGTGGAGAAATAGGAACACTTTTACACTGTTGGTGGGACTGTAAACTAGTTCAACCATTGTGGAAGACAGTGTGGTGATTCCTCAAGGACCTAGAACTGGAAATCCCATTTGACCCAGCCATCCCATTACTGGGTATATACCCAAAGGACTATAAATCATGCTGCTATAAGGACACACGCACATGTATGTTTATTGCAGCACTATTTACAATAACAAGATCTTTAATATTTTGTCTCCATCCTGTGCCCTTCCCAGTGCCTAGCACAAAGGAGTTGCTTCATTAATATGTGTGGTGATTGAAATAAGCCACAGAACAGACACTTTGCAGTGTGCCAATTGAGTTACATTGTGGACCTGCAGACTGGAAGTAGTCACAGCCCCTTAGAGGGTTAGCAATGTCAGATTGTTCCCTTTTCAATCACATAAGTCGGTTCTTGATTTTTTGCATAGTTTCATCCCATTTGGGGGGATGAAGTCAATTATGAGTGAACCCCTACTTTCACACAGAGTGAAAATGTGTGTGAAAACCAAGTCATAAACTCATACTATAAAAGGAGCTGTTTCCAGGTTTCTGTTTTCCAACACTTTAAATCCCCTATCAGAAATACCAGGTCCCCTGGCTGGGCTAGAGGAATTCTGCAAACCCCAATAAGTGATTATCCATGGATGTTATGGTCCCTACCCCAGCTCTGGACCACACCCCAGCTCACACCCCTGCCCAGGCTCTCATGGAGGGCCTGAGAGGTGGCTGGAAAATCAGGGATTGGGGCACAGTGAGAGGTGGCTGGGAAATCGGGGATTGGTGAGCTACAGGAGCATCCACGGAGAAAATCTGTGCCAAGGGAAAAAACAATATGTAATAATTTCTATTTTGTATAAAATTGGGGGAAAAGGTTAAAATAAATGTATATGCACGCATAGACAAAACACAGTAAAGAAATAGACAAAAATGTTAAGAATTTATTTTTCTAGGTGGTATTTTATATTTTTTCTACATTTGTATTGCTTTCATGTCTTTTTATATATCTATAAGTTCTTTTTAATTTAATTTTATCTACCTTTAAGACATTAAAAATATTACCGATGAGGCTAAAATCTGACCCCCCATCCTTAAATCCAGCTATTCTCCTGACTACCCAGAGATAACCACATGTCATGTTGGCATCGTCTCTCTAGATGTTTTGGACATACAGTGGTTCCCTCTTATCCCCCCTTATCCTTGGGGGATATGTTCCAAGACCCCCAGTGGACCCCTGAAACAGCAGATAGCACCAAACCCTAAATACACTGTGCTTTCTCCTACATAATAATGGGTGGGTAGTGTATGCAGGATGGATACGCCGGACAAAGGGATGATTTGTGCCCTGGGCGGGATGGAACCGGAGGGCACACAATTTAAAACTTGTGAATGGTTATTTCTGGAATTTTTAATTTAAGATTTGCAGACCTTGGTTGACCATGGTAACTGAAACCTCAGAAAGCAAAACTGCAGATAAGGAGGGACTACTGTACTTACATATATGTATATATACCCACCGAACTACACAGTATTGTTTTGTCTCTACATAAATCACATCATACCATTCATATTCTGCAACTTGCTATCCACGTCAGTTACATATAGATACGTCTCAGTAAAAAAACAAAACAAAGCATAATATTTCACCAAACTGAGAGACTTGCAGTCAGGGTTTAGCACTAGAATCATGTGAGGGGCTTTAAAATAAAACCAATGCCCAGGCCCTACCCCTAGTGACCCTGAAACAATTTGTTTGGTTTCCCCTCCCTGACTCTAGGTGATTTTATTTTATTTTTTCAGTTGTGACAGTTTAGTCACATGCTGCAGTCTTGTGCATGAGTGTGTGGTACTCTAGGAAGACACCAAAAAACAAAAAGCAACTTATATTACAATACCCATCTACACCCCCACCAGAAATATGTGAAAAATGCCCATTTGCCTCTATACTTCTCCACTTTATGTAGTATTGCTAGTTTTTAAATTTTTAAACTTTTTGCTGCCTTAATGGATTAAAACAAACAGTATGTAGTTTGTTTTCATTTTATTGATTACATAGCAGATCTATATCTTTTCATGTTTTCAGCAAAGGATTAAGAGCACAAACCACCCAGCTTTTTATCCCAGTTCTGCAACTTCTGAGCCATATGATTTCAGGTCAGTTGCTTAATCACCGTGTCTCAGTTTCCTCATATGTAAAATGGGAGACTAATGGTGTCTACTTCATAGGCTTGTTGTGATATTAAATGACTTAATACAGATAAGATTTTAGAACAATGTCTGGTATATAGTAAGCATGCAATAAATGTTAATTATTTTCTTTGGCTCTTTGGACTTTTTTAGCATTACTGATTAATCAGAAAACAAATTTAATTCTTAAATATTGGTCCATCCAGAGAAAGCTACCCAGGAAGGCCTCGAGTCAATCATGGTTAGAAACCTTAGATACCTTGTTCCTGTTCTCGGTAGTTGTCTTAGCCTGTTTGGACTGCTATAACAAAAACATCATAGTTGTTTACAGGCTTATAAACAACAGAAATTTATTTCCCATAGTTCCGGAGGCTGGGAAGTCCAAGATCAAGGCACTGGAAGATTTAGTGTCTGGTGAGGGCCCTCTTTTCATCTCCCTGCAGTGTCCTCACATGATGAAATGGGCAAGGGAGTTCTCTGGGAGCTGACTTTTATAAGGATATTAATTACATCTACCCTCACGACCTAATCACTTCCTGAAGGCCCCACTTCCTAATACCATCACCTTGGACATTAGGACTTTACATATAATTTTCAGAGGCACACAAACATTCAGTGTAGCAGTAGTCAAATGGGAATGACACCTCTGTACCTGTTTGAAGACAAAGGAGGTGAAACATGTCCTTTGCGGGGTCCCTAACAGGTCAGAGGTGATGTGTTAACTTCATTGCTTCATAACAGGAAGCAAAGTACTTTCATTGCTATCACAAGGCGAGACTGCAATGCTTCATCTAGCAGCCTAGAATGTCAAATCTGGAAGGACTTTGGATATCATCCACCAGACACTATTTTATAGACGAGAACACTGAGTCCCAAAGCATGAAATAATTTGGAAGACTTCCCACCATCACCCAGTGACAGAACCAGACTAGAACCTAGTGCCCTTGATGTTCAGGACACGTTTTTGCTATACTTCTCTATTGTTCATTTAGACCTAGTGTTTGGTGAGAATCGGGGATGGCAAGGAAACAGATCCCAATATTAATATGTATGTGACAAACCATGAAAAAAAGCTTTAATTTTACTAAATTAAGGTAAAAAGTAAGAAAAATTAGGTTTTGCTATTTTAGACATGATAAGGATACAAAAATGTTTTTATACTGTAACAGGACTGACTGCTTAGCCTTAGGACAATTTCCTAAGTATTATATAACCTAGAAAATGTTTTCACACCATAAGATAATTTATTTAGGTAAGAGACCCATCAAATCTAACCAATTCAACATTAAAGTATTTGAATAAAAGCATATACAAGAGGCAAATGTGGAAAGCATTATGATTTAAATAACCTGCAAATATTTGGGACCCCAATGTGATTTTTCAAAAAACTCATTCTGACCCAAAGATGACAGAATTTGAAAAATTTGTAAGTCTTTAAAACAATTTTTTTTAAAGTCTAAATTTCTGGAAAAGCAATTAATTTTATAAAAAGTTCACCCTTAACAAAGAATTATATCTCCATCTCTGGTTTTGAAGAAAAGCACAGATAAACAAGAAATATGAGGCGAGGCATATCATTCTGTTCAACATGATTAATTGTGTAAAATACTGGTAAGCTATTATCCATAATGCTCTTCTGGTAACATGAAAGCAGGTTAAAAAAAATTGCTGATTATCTTTTCTCTTCTAAAGTAAAGCCTTCAATTAGTGTATGCTAAAGTCTTCAAGGGGATTCAGAAGGCTCAGGGTGAAATGTTAACGAGAGAAGCTGACCATTCTGGATGCTAATATAAGGCAATGAGGTCTCGGGGGTGTCACTGTGAAGCACACCATCCTGAATCCTATATACAGGGGTGGGGAAACAGGGTGGGTTCAAATCCTCCGGATTTAATTTCTGGAACTTGAGATTTCACATCTTCTGTTAGTGACAACTTACCTGTGCTGGGTTGATTCTGCTACGTTTCACTCGCAGTAGAAATCAAGGGGAGATGTCAAGTGACTTATACAAAATAAAGGAGAAATGCAGTGACCTAAAAAACAGGTTTTTATATGAAAGTAATACCTAAGATAGACAAAGAAATAGCACTTTACAGCCATTCCCTCATTTCCTTCTGTATCTGGAATCTAATGCTCTGTAACAATTTGCTCCAGAACTTAGTAGTTTAAAACAACAACAAACATTGATTTCCCCAGTGTCTATGGATCAGGAACTCAGGAGAAGTCTAGCTGGGTGGCTTTGGTTCAAGGTCTCTCATGGGGTCACTGTCAAGATATCGGCTGGAGCTGTTGTCATCTGAAGGCTTGTCTTGGGCTGGAAGATCTGTTTTCAAAGTGGCTCACCCACACGGATGACAAATCAGTGCCGGTTGGTGGCAAGAAGCCTCAGTTCCATGATACATGGACTTTTCTTCGGGACTGTTTGAGTGTCACAACATGGCACTAGCTTCCCGCAAAGTAAGTGATTCAAGAAGGAACAAGGTGAAATGCAATATATTTTATAAGTGACAGTGCCCTGTTCTGAAAAATGAATGAGTTGGACTAGATTAGGGAGGGCAAACAAGTTTCCATATATCCAGTCTGTCATGAAAAAGCTGCGTAGAGGTATCCTCAGAAGAATTCTAAGGTTAAATCTCAGATAGAAGCTTACCTTAATGAGTTAGTGATGTTGCTGACATCTAGGAGCAGAGAGTGGTGACATCCGTGGCATTTATTTGCCATCCTTGGACTAGATAATCAATTAACTTCACTGAAAGATGGAGGCTGACATTCTATAACCCACCCAAGCCTTCTCATCAACGGGAGAATGTTCTGAAACTAAATTTGGATTATCCAGTTTTCTATACCCAGCTCAGTCATAATCAGTGTTGCCTTTACAATTTTTGTAAATAGCCAGCTGGTTACTTAATTAAATTCACCCAGTTGTTTTCAAAACAATCAGGAGTATGACCAAATTCAGTCTTTTCTTCAAACTAGTTTTGCATAGCTCTGTGAGGTGCTACATGACGATATATGTTATTTTAAACTCTCCTTATTTTTAATGATATAAACAATGAAAGCCTAAGTAAGAGAAAGGAGCTAACACATTTATTCCCATTCTGCCATCTGTTTAAAGCTGCTGATGTAATTCCAGTTTGAAATTGCATTAGCGTTTGCCTCCTGGACTTCTTCCTTATTTCCTTTTGTATTTCAGGCCTTCTGTACTTAAGAGAAAGCACTGCCTCTAGGATGTTGGTCAATTAATACGAAGCTACAGTATAGCTCTGGCCATTTTCAAACTGGTCTCCAATTTGGATTTCCTTCAGGATGAGCTAGAATGACTGTAACTGGAGTGTTATTTGCTTAAATGTATTTGGTATTTAAGGTTTGATTAGTGATGTTTTCAGCAATATCATCAACAATCAGCAGATTTGTTTACACTGCGGAGGATGGCAGAGATTAAGGGTTGTAGTCGTGCATACTCAATCATTGCATACTGGCTTTTTTGACTTTTATCTCTGGATTATGCCTCAGAATTCAATTTTAATCTTGTTTTTTTTTTTTTTAAATCCAGCTGCTTTACAGTGATTCAGATAATATTCTGATAGAGAGTTTTGTTAAATTGTGTGATATTTTGTGTGTGTTAGGGGCTGTCTTTTATGAGGCTAGATTTCATTTAAAATTAAATTTTGGTTGGATGGCCAGGGTATGGTTTCTTTTCTTGGATATAAACTGGGGACAGAGGTCAAGCCCTCCTTCTCTTCACTTCCAAATATCCGCAGTGGGGACCTGGTGGCAGGTGGATGTGAACAAGGTGTTTGAAGACACAAGTGGGGCTGTGGCAGAAAAATCAGAAACGTGGGGAGCTTCCTCCAGTTTTCTGAGCCTCAGTTTCCCCACCTGAGATTATACTAACCAATTCTGAAGTCTTTCTCTTCTAAACAAATTCTATTGATACCTGAAACAACCATCTTTACCTTTCCTTGCTCTCACTGTAGTTAGTGGCACTGCTTTGGGGGAGTGACATTGAATTTCATCTCAGAAAATCTCATCAGGATAACAGAAGGTTGGACTTGGAAGGGACCTTAAGGATTCTCCTCCTAAAACTCTTTTTATTTATTTTTGAGACAAGGTCCTTCTCTGTTGCCCAGGCTGGAATGCAGTGGAGCAATTATGGCTCTCTGCAGATTTTTAAAAATTTATTTTGTAGAGACTGGGTCTTGCTATGTTGCCCAGGCTGGTCTCAAACTCCTGAGGTCAAGTGATCCTCCTGCCTCAGCTTCCCAAAGTTCTGGGATTACAGGCATGAACCATGTGCCTGGCCTCCCAAAAATATTTTTTAGGCTCTCAGTTACACTCACCCTCAGAACGTAAGGGCATGGCCAGTGGAGAGAAATGTGTCTTACCAGGTACCAAGAACACAGCTCGACTTCAGCAAGCTGATCTGGAATATCCCTTGCTACTCAGAACTATGGCTCTGAACTCTGGCTCAGAACCACCTGTGGATTTTTTCCTTAATATCAAAGTCTGGGTCTTATATCCAACTTGCTAAATCAGAATTTTGGGCAGTGGGGACCAATTACTTGTATATTACAAAGCTCCATGGCTGATTTGGAGTCTAGTAAATCAAAATCTCTTGGTCAAGGTGAAGAACCTCAGTTCCAGAAAAGCAGATCACTGGAGGTAGAATGGAGTCAGCAGACAGCTGATTAGAAAATCCAGAGACCAGGGTTTGGGCCATGATCTAAGTACTGAATTCCTGAAGGAGCACAGAGAAAGAGGGAGAACGAATACAGCTCGAGAAAAGCAGGGGAGCCCTCACAGGGCAGGTGACATCTGTGTTAGAACTTAAAGATAAGTAGAAATTTTCCTTTTGGAGAAGAAAGGATGGCTGAGAGGAGGACAACACTGAAATTCATCAGAGAGCATGCCACAAAGCAGGAGGTATGAAAGGCAAATGTTTTGAGCACCTACTCATCTTTTCCAGAGAGCATATGAGATGCTGGACATGGAGAAGTTTGACTGGAACATGGAGAAGGGGAATATCAGGAGTTTGACCTGTAAAAGTAATCTGCATCAGCTCATTAAAAGTCATGACTCCAAAGTAATAATTTTGGAATTGATCCTATAGGCTGTTGTTTGCAACTGCAAAGACGCAGAACACTGGTATGTTACAATTAGCCATGAAAAGCTACAAGTAATGTATTAGTATTGGCCATGAAAAAGGCAGCAGAGGAGATCCCAACTCTGCTACTCACCAATCATGAGCCACCTACTGTCCCCTGGGAAAATTATTAAAGTGCCTAGTGCCTCATTTTCTTCATCTGTATTGTAGAGAGAATTATGGCACCTACCTGATAAGGCTGTTATGAGGCCTAAGAGTTAGTATCTGTGAAGCTGTTGGCATAGTACCTGGCAATATAGATATCATTAGTAGTGGTATTACTATTGTTATCATTGTTGTTGTTGTTGTTTCTAGAAGAGTTTGAAGAGTCATATACAGACACATTCAAGGAGGTTCAAGCTTACTTATAATTCACACTCACTTGCTTTATTAAGTGGAACAAAACAAGGTAGTGAGTGAACCTTTGTCTAGTAAGTTGCACATAACCCTAGTAACGTCTAAGGCAGTAAATGGAGCCAGCAAATATTCTCCAGTGTGAACCACTGCCACAGGCAATGCCAAACATCTTGAGTAGGGTTGCCAGGTAAAATACAGGATACCCATTACATTTGAATTTCAGATAAAACAATAAATAACTTTTTAGTATAATAAGCATGTCCCATTATTGCATGGGACATACACTGAAACCTTGTAAGTATGGTGGTAGGGGTCTATGTGATTCTTTGGCCACACTTCAGGTGCCAGAGTCCCTTCCAGAGAGGATGGATCTCCCTAGCCTTTCTGGAGGGGAATTCCCACAGATAGGGGTAGCAGCTTCATCCCTGAGAAATCGTCAGGGAAGTTGGTGTTGGGACCTGAAGGCTGAAAAGGATTTTGACAGGTGGAAAAAAGCATACGGTGTTGCATCCTAGGAAATAGCATGCTCCAAGGACAGAGGCACAGGAGTGTGCCTGGGAACCTTTGAGGAGACAAGGGTGGGTGGGGCAGTGTGTGTGTGTGTGTATGTGTATATGTGTGTGTGTGTGTGTGTGTGTGTGTGTATCTGCAGGGGTTTGATGGGACTCAAGAGGACACATGGTCAGGGAAGTGTTTGGGGCCAGGAGTTTAAGAGTTTGAGAAATTATATTGAATGAGTTATAACCTAGTAACTGAATGAGTTACTACCCAGTTCCTGAATTAGTCATTTTGCTTCCTTTCTTAATGGGTTTCAGACATGTTTCCCTAAGCATTGCCATTATTTTTTCTTATTATGATTTGTTTGTTTGTTTGTTTGTTTATTCATTTTACAATTCTTCTATGTTCAGTTAGTGAAAGGTTGTAAGATGGATAGGAACAGCAAGACTCAATGATTATTTAACAAGTAATAAACTGACAGTACAGTCAAACAAGCTTGTCATTGGAAGTCTTACTCTGCTATGTGAAGTTAACACAGCAGAGCTCATTTATTTAATTAGAAGCTGTTTTTACTGGAAGACTTCCAGGAGGACAGTGGGTATATTCTATGGCATTTGGGGGCTCCTTCAATTTCAGAGGTCTTACAGATAGAAATTAAATTGAAGAGGACAATTAAAATAAAACCCTGTGAACTGTTACTTCCTTCAGGAGTGTCTGTTGACTGCATCCTCCCCCTTCAGCTGTTAGGGGATGGAGACCTTTATCCTCAGAACTAGGCAGATATAAATTACATTAAAATGTACCAAGCTCTTTTGGTGTTTTTCCCAGATTTAGAAGACACACATCTTGCCATTTCTTGATTAATTACTACATGAAAGTTGCAGAGAAGCGAGCTTGGCTCAACATAACGAAGGATTCGCATGTGACCTGGAAATGCTATCAGGCTGGGTAAGGAGGAGCTGGGTTCTAATCTCAGGTGCAGCAATAATTCTTTGTGTGACCCTGGGCAGGTTGTTTCTCTTCCCTGGGCTTCAATGCTTCATTTGTGGAACGAGAAGGGAAACCTGATGGTTGTTTTTAGCTGCTCCATTCTGAAATTCTGGGTCACAAGAAGGCTGCCAAAGGGGAGAACCCAGCCAAGGCAGAACATCAAGGAAAGATCTTTAGAATGGCAGAGGCTGAGTGGAGCCTTAAAGGAAGAACAAGCATCAATGACAGGAGTGAATCCTATAAATGTCTCTAAACAAATAATCGCTGTTATAGATGTACGCAAAGACTTACCTAGAAGAAAGAGAGAATGCTAGAAGTTTCTTTGAATATTATTATTTTGAGAATCTTAAATGAGTTAATGAGTATGAAGTGCTTAGCATAGATCTTTTTTCTAGGAACAGCAAAGTAGGTTATTTAGATCAATCCTCCTGCCAGAAGCAATAGAAAATATATATATATTTTAAAATCTTCTTAAAAGCATTGAAGAGATGACAAAAGGAACGTTAGAAATACCAAATCAAAAATAAAGAGAAAATGAAAACTTAGCAAAGCAAGCAAACACAGAAAGGTTATTGCTTTGAGCACACATGTGCCGATTTCTCAAAATCAGAAATATTTTTTCTGGCAGCCTTGAGAAATGAGGGGAACAGAAATAAAATCAAAGCCGAGGCCCACAGCAGAGAGGCAACTCCTAGAAAGCCCTTCCCACAACAAGCTGGAATCCCAGAGACTTCACTCCCAGGATGAGAGAGAACCAGAAATGGCACAGCCCTCATAGAATCACAGCCTGGTTCCAGTCTTCTGGGTTTTTTTCCTGGTGACTTACTACTCAAAGTGTGGCCCACAGATCCCCAATATCAGCATCACCAGAGAGCTCATCTGCAACATAAATTCTTGGGCACCACTCCAGACCAATTGTATCAGAATCTGTAATTTAGCAAGATCCCACGTAGAAGCAAGCCCAAATCCATTTGAGAGGAACTCACTTTCATTACAGGCCTCAAATTACTGCTGGAAGTAATCTCTCTAATGCAATTTCTGGTCACTACAAGAGAAAACAAAGCATGGAAGAAAAGTAGGCAAGAGAGTCAGCAAAAACAACAGACAACAGAAACAGATGTACAGGGTCTTTGGAGATTGGAATTATCAGGTGCAGTCTCTCAATTAATAAATTATATTCACAATAGTTATGTGTGAAAGGGAACATAAAAAGTAAAAACTTGAAGTTCTCTTCAGTGAATAGGAATCTATTTAAAAAATTAAAATGGATTTGAAAAAGAAATTCTAGACATGAAGTTTTTAGCACATTGGAGTAGTGAGTTCTCTGTCATTGAAGGTACATGAACAAAGCTAGACAACTGAGTATCAGACTAGTTGAAGAGGGGAGTCTAGCCCTGGCTAACAGTTAGCCTGGTCATCTTCAAGTCTCCTTATGGTACAAATGCTATAAGATATTTTATCTAAGAACAAGACATCCTCCAAATGACCAGGGCCCTCAGATCACGTCTAGCTTGACTTCTCCAGGTGTGGGCTTGAGAATCCTGCTCAAGCCTGCTGCATTGCTCACTGCCCCAGGGTAGCTAACAGTTACCATGGCTATGTAAACTTGCAGAGAGATAGGGATCATCCATAGAAGCTCCAGATGAAACACAGGGAGCCAATCTGGGGGACATATCACATACCATGGATCCAGGAGAAGTTTTATAACATGTAGTTCAAATTGATCATTTGCAGACATCTGCATGAGTTTGCACAAACTCTCTTCACTTCCATTCTCAGAACTTTGTAATATTCAAAAATAAAATAAAAAACCATCAACTTTTGACCCTCTGTCTTTCCTGGTTCTATTTATGTTCTCACCTTGTTCCACACTATCAAACTCTCCAAATCGGGGGGCCTATGGCCGTATTTTCTGTCCATGCTCACTCTTCAGAATCCCCAGCCCAAATTTCTTTGCATGCAGTCCAGTTTATTCAAGTTACACTTTTTCTTAGGTTCATCCTTTCCAACATATCTGATCATCTTCTCCTTCCTGGGGCTCTCTTTGGAAATCACAGTTACCATTCAAGGGGCATTCTTAAACCACTTTCTGTTACATTTACTCCTTACATTTACTCCTTACATGAATCATGAGTAATCACTTTTGTTATGGCTATTATATGGTAATATTCATTGCTTAGAGAAAAAATAGAAAAGACCTTTAAACAAAAGCAAATTGACATCTCTTCTAATTTTACCAACAAGAGAAAACTTTTTGCTAATGTTTGTTAACATTTGGTATGTTTTCTCCAGGTATTTTTTTCTGTGAAATTTTGCAAAACATAAGATTTTATATGCTGAGCATACATTTTAGTCAGCCTTTATTTATTAACAGTAGATTATGAACCCTTTTCCAGTTTAATAAATATACAGCTACAACATAATTCTTAATGTTTGCACAGTATGTTTCTATATGGATATATGACAACTTCTTTACAAATCTATTATCAGACATTTAAAGTAATTCCAATCTTCACTATTAAAATAGCATCTTACAGCTGTATCTTTGTGTACATCCTTAATTATTCCTCCAAAATAAATTCCTAAATGTGGAAATGAATTCATACTTCTGCTTTTGACAAATTTCCCCTCCAAAAAGTTTGTACTAATTTAGACTCCCAACAGCCATGTATGAACAGGAATATTTCCCTGCACTCTAACCAAGATTTGGGTATTAATGTTTTTATTGTCCTGGCTAATTTCATAAGTAGCATTTTATTATTGTTTTAATTAGCTTTTCTACAGTCGTAAGTCAAATAGAATATGCTCTTCTATGTTTATTTACCAATTGATTTTTTTCTTTTGTGAATTAAATTGTTAGTATTCTTCATATAGTAACACTGGTACATAGAAATCAATGTTAACCAATATTATTATCATCATCATGATTATCATCGTAGGTAGCAGTCCTTGTACATTGTAAATAGAATCCCAAATTTTTCATTTCCTTTTAATTTAATCCAATTATATGTTATTAATTTAGGCCATACAGAGGTTTACAGTTTCGAGATGAATAAATTCATAAACTTTGATTTTTATGGTTTCTGCCTCTGATGACATGCTTGGGAAGACCTTTCCCATACTAACATTATATAAATGTCATTTAAATGTTCCCCTTACAGTATTTAAACGGTTTCATATTTTATATTTAAATTATTAATACATCTGGAATTTAGTTTCACATAAGGGTGGGATAGAGACCAGTGGGCCTTCACAAAAAGCCAAATGGTTTTTCTACTTAACATTTTAAGTATTTTTCAAACAGAACAGAACAGGAACATTTTTGAATCAAGACCTGTGAATGGCTACATCTCTGAGTGGAAAGGAATTAATTACCGCATGTCAGAAATCAGCATGGGGCCAGAGCTGTTAAACATACTAATGGCTTGGATAGAATGAGAGCTGCAAAGCAGGCTGCTAGCTTTTCCTTGTCCAATGGTGATTTAAGAGGGTTACTTACAGCCCAAGATGACAGTGAGGAAAGCCAGACGGCCTTCAGTGTCAGGGAAGGGAGCAGCCGTAGTGTCAGCAGACAAAATTGGATCTGGTTGTGATCTGTCTGCAAGGCTCTTCTGGGCCTTCGTTGTGCAGACTAGAAAGGGATAAGAATGGCCAGGACCTTCCCTTCCTGACCAGGCCAGGAAGGACCACACCCAGAGCCTTCTCTAGGTAACAGTTCAGCAGCCAACTGTGCTGGGGGTTCCTCTCCAGCAAGGCCATCTTCCTTGGTTTTGCTCTATGGACTTCTAGCACACTTCTACTCTTCTACATCCCCTTCTCTACTGTTTTCTTCAGAGCACACATTGGATATTAAAATGATTCTTCCCCAGACTTTGTTTCCATGCTGTATGGCTGTCCCATCATTGCATGTCTTTTCCACCTTTAAACTGTTTTTCATAAGGCTGTATTTTCTGCACATAGCTCTTGGTTATTCTACCAGTGAGAAACATAATGCTATTACTTGACAATTATAACTTGCTTTTAATAACTTGCTTCACATGTCTTTTAATACAAACCTCTGAGTAATCCTGACAGGTATTTGGGGAAGATCGTGTGGACAAAGCCAAGATCTGAGAAGTCGTTTGTCTCAGGGGCACGGTGACTCAGAGCAGATCTGGAACTTGACACCAGCGATCTGGCCCAGCTTTAGAGCTCATCCTAACAGCCTCTGTGATCCCTTTCCTACTTAACTTGGTGGTTCTTGGAAGTCCTGTGGTTCAACATAACTCTAAGAATTTTTTCTGTCAAAATTCCATGCTAGGTTGTAAGGGTACCAAGATAACGGAGTCATACTCAGTGTCTGAGCAGGTTCACACCAGGAGTGACTTTTGTGCATTTTGTGCATACAAAATCAGAGGTGGACAGAAGAAACTGCTAACCGTTGTCAGGCTATTGGTTGGGGAAGGCATCACAGAATACCACATTTTGGCATGTGGGTTGGGGCCTGTCACACTAGATGACTTTGGCATCTTTAAAGGCCATCTGTTGTACCATCCTGCCCATTCCCCATCCACACTATAATTTTCCTTCCCCTACTCTCAGTTCATGCAATATCACCTCCTGGCTGCAGGTATAGATTCAGGTCTGGTACCCATGTTATTTCAATGGCATGAGACTCTGGACTTTTGTTAATTCCATTGGGGAAGAAAAAAGATGCTGACTTTCTGCAGGGGTATCTGAAGATGGTGACCATCTTGTCTTTGAAAACAGAGAACTTACCTGAGAACGGAGCCCACACAGGAGCAAGTAGAACTGAGAGAGGCAAGGGATAAGACTGAGCCTGTGGGACATTGTCTCGCTCTGAATGCAGCCACCCCTGAAAGCAAATACTTTGAATTTTACAGTCTTGTGAGCCAATAGATTCCTTTCCTTATGCAGGTACATCAATTTGAGTCAGGTTTCTGTCACTTGCAACTCAAAGATCTTTGACTAATAGAGAGTCCCATTCCAAATCCAAGGCTCCGTGAGTCTTTGGCAGACTGGAGGGCAGACATGGTGTCCAGCTGCCTCAGCACCTAGCTCCTCTGCCTGTCTGGTCTAGCTGCCCAGCATTCAAGAAATGACTGGGCCAAAATTGTGCTGCTTTCAAAGATGTAGATTTTTATTCCTTGGTGGTGTGAGGTTTTAGATCAGCAGGACTTTAACTCTCCTTGGTTGGGGCAACTACTGAAGCATTTCTGCAGAGTGGTCCAGCTGCTGATATCCTAGGTGGGGGCCACAGATGGTGGTTGCATTAGGCCATCCTTGCATTGTTATAAAAGAATTCCAGAGACTGGGTAATTTATAAGGAAAAGTGGTTTATTGGGGCTCATAGTTCTGCAGGCTGTACAGGAAGCATGGCACCAGCATCTGCTTCTGGTGAGGGCTTCCGGAAATTTCCAATCATGGCAGAAGGTGAAGGAGGATAAGGCATATCAGATGGTGAGCGTGGGAGCCAGAGAGAGAGGGAAAGGTGCCACAGTCTTTTAAACAACTAGATCTTGCTTGAACTCAGAGTGAGAACTCATTATTGTGAGGACAGCACCAAGACATTCATGAAGGATCCACTGTCTTCACGCAAATACCTCACCAGGCCCCACCTCCAACAATGGGGATTACATTTCAACATGAGATTTGTAGGGAACAAGCATCCAACTATATCAATGGCTATCCCATGGGGGTTCTATTGTTTGTCTTGGTAGAACAGCACCCCCTTTCTGTAAAATGATCCCTTCCCTCACTCTAGCCTTGTAGTTTGAGTGGGGCTGCCACAATCTTAGCCACATGTGACCAAAGTGATTGGCCTGGTCAAGAATGAGATGAAAAAGAAGTCTCAGATCTTCTCCAACAGTGGAGATCTCTGGAGCTTTGGTGAGCAGGTACCTTGTACTACGGAAGAAATAGCATGAGGAATGAATGAAGTGGCTACAAAGAGAGAACATGGGATGAGGGCTGTGGATATGGGGCAGGCAAGATCAAGTGGTTTTCTACTACTGGAGTAGAAAACTCCTTGAGATTTGTCCTTGAGATTTCACTCTATCCCCTACACACCTCTTGGTGAAATTAGTCTCCTAATAAATCCCTCTGCAAATAACAAAGCTAATGTAGCTGAATTAAATACCTGGCATTTGCCATCCAAAGGGTGTCGCACAACTCCTGAATTCTCCAAGGCCATCTTGGCTCCATTTTGCTAACAAGCCACCCACCCATTAAATCAGTGGCTCACAGCCCTGCCTCACATTAGAATTATGTAGGGTGCTTTTAAAATACCGTGATACCCAGATCCAGCTCCAAGGACTTTTACTTAACTGATCTAGGGGAGGGCCCAAGCATAGTGCATGTTTTCTTTAGTTTCTTTTTTTGTTGTTGTTGTTTTTGTTTTTGGAGACAATCTCACTCTGTCCCTCAGGCTTGAGTGCCGTGGTGCGATCTCGGCTCACTGCAACCTCTGCCTCCCAGATTTAAGCAATTCTCTGCCTCAGCCTCCACAGTAGCTGAAATTACAGGCGCCCACCACCATGCCCCGCTAATTTTTGTATTTTTAGTAGACACATGGTCTCACCATTTTGGCCAGGCTGGTCTTGAACTCCTGACCTCGTGATCCAACCGTGTCCACCTCCCAAAGTGCTGGGATTACAGGCATCAACCACCACGCCCGGCCTGCATAGGGCATGTTTTTGAGCTACTCTGTTAATTCAAGACTTGTAAACCACTGCAGAGATTATCCATTCCCCTGACTTGCCTCTAGAATGGGACGTGGGGCACCAAGGTGTCAGGAAAAGACCATTGGGTGATCTTGCTGTCTGAAGGGCTCTGTCCAAGCCTTGTCTATAAGTCATTAATTATGTGACTTATACTTGTCTATAAGTCATTAATTATGTGACTATAGACAAGTCTACTGATCAAGTCTCTGGGTCCCCACCTGTAAAATGGAAATAATAACTATTATGCTGTCTTCCTCACAGAGATCTTTTCAGACAAATGTGAAGAACCTAGAACTTTGAGAATCTGGAACCTCATGCTCCTCACACAGGGGAAGAGGATACCAAGGCTTCTCCACATCATTTCTTTGGAGTCAGAACTGAAATGTTCACAAGGAGAAAAGGGCAACTCTACCTCAGTAGAGGAACACAGCAGAAAATGGGTTTCTGACTGGCTGTTCTCTAGACATGCTTATTTTGTCATCCTCATTCCCTGCTCCACCCGCATGCCCTCCCCACCCCGATCAAAGTTCCTGTAGGAATACCTCAAAGATCCCTTGTCAACAGCCAGCTACCCATCAAGGCTACTTCATGATCAAATCAGCCTTTCTAGGCCTTTTCCTAAAGGATTTTAATCTCTGTCCTTGTTCTCCCCGGGATTTTTTTCCACCACTCTTTGGCTTAATAAATGCCTTTCCAGAAGGCTTCAGCACGGCTGGAAGTATACTTGAACAGCAATTCTAAGTCCTTATTAGCTCTATAGTGATCAGGTGAAGGAATAATTGATCTCAATCAGGAACACCTGGTTTTATAATTGCACAAATGATTATAATTCAATAATAAAAGTCAATTTAACTAACTTAATTCAGATTGCTTTAACCTCTCGCAGACAGTTAAAAAATGAACAAGCAAACAGGAAAGGGAAAAGAAAAGAAAAAAGAAAAACAAAGCTCTATCTAAACTACCTGACCAAATACGGCCAGAACGTAATTGATTCATTTTCCCCTATCATAGGTAACATGAATTCTCGCTTCTGGGGCTGTGTTCATTAAAGTCTTTCTGTGTCAAATGTCCTTCTTTTCTCTCTATGCTTCCAAACTGTATTCATTTTTTCAGATCAGGCTCAAATACAACCTCCTTTACCTTCCCTAGAAAGGTTCTGGGATGGTAGGAGTTGGAAAGACATTCACTTCCCCCATGGGGCTTGAGTGAGATCGGGCCCAAGGGGAAGAAAGTGATATCCATTGAGCAGCTATTATGAGTCAATCAGACATTATTTCTGGCATTTCAATCAGTCTTCACAGAGAAAATGGGAAACTGAGGCTAGGCAAGCTTAAGGATCTGCTCAAAGTTTCATAGCCAGAAAATAGCAGAGATAGGACTTGAACCCAGGTCCATCCTGAATTCAGAGCCTATGCTCTTTGCTCCCCACCATGACAGACAATCAGGACCCCCCAGGCCTTTCCAGGCTCTTGGACTTTGGCACGACTTCAGCCGCCCTTTTGAGTTTCAGCTGCTGTCCCTTGAGTCTGAACCACAAATAATTTGGCCAAGAGGTTGCCAGTCAGATAAGGCTTTCTCTGTTGGCTTCCACCTCATGGCTATTTGCAGGGGGGTTTTTAGGAGCCTCAAGAGGTGTGCAGAGGGTAGAAGAGGATCTCAAGGATCTACCCCAGAGGTAGCTCTCCATTGTCTCTCCAACCAAACATTCATTCATGTAGATCAAAGGAGGACATGAAATGCTGGTCTGTGTATCTCTTCAATTTCGTGAGTCCTAGAGATTGAACTTCAAGGAGTATGGTCTTGAGATCATAAAGAATGCCTCAGGCTGAGCCTGAGAGATGGAGTAATGTCCCCAAACCAGTTGCTGCCTCTGTCTGCTTTCTGGGTGGGAAGGGAGAGAGGAAGACAGGGAGGGACCTCATTATTCCACCCTTCCATTTACTAAACATTCATGGAGTGCCTGGAAGCCCCTGTGCTGGGGATTCTCAGCTGACTGCTGCTGCTGCTGCTACTACTACTACTACTGTTTATTATGAATGATAATAATACCACCTGCCATTCACTGAGTATCAGATACTCTGATAGGGAGATATATGCATTAACCTATTTTCCTTTACAGCCTTCTAAAGAAGGTACTAGCAGTAACCCATTTTACAGATGGACAAACTGAGATTAAGAAGATTTAAGTAATTTACCCAGAGTTGCAGAATTTGATAGTGGTAGACAGAGTTAAGGTTTCAACCCATGAATATGGCTTTAAAGTCTGTGCTCTTAACTTTTCCTCTGCAGAACATCTCTAGTTTGTCTCAAGGTATGGTCCCTGCTCTCAAGTGCTCATAGCCTAGTGGGGGATATGAGTGTGCACAAGAATCAAAAGAATTCTGTATGAAAGGGCCAGTGGAGGCATATGTGATCAATGATGGCAGAAATAGGGAGAAACACAATTAATATAATTCTACTGAGACTGGAGTTGGGAGTTCATCCAACTGGGAAGACTTCCTGTAAGAGGTGATATTTGAGCTCATCCTTGAACATTCTAGGAAAGATGACAAACATACATAGTCACAGGCCCAGACTGGGAGAAAGTCTGCGATGTTCAGAAGCCCCCAGAAGTCTGGTACACTTGATGTGTAGAGCACTGGTGTATGTGCCAGGTGAAGTTGAGACGGGCTGGAGAGATGGGCAGTATGTTGTCTTGGACAATATTCTGCAAAAACAAGAATCCTGGGGAGTAATGAGTAAGGGATTAAAATAATGGACTATGTTTTCTCTATGGCCGGAAAGGAGATTGGGCAGACCAGAGGCAAGGGGCTCATCCAGGGACAAGAAAGGCCAGAGGGGAAAGGGTGCAGGCAGAGGGTCTCATTCCTTATCCTTGGGCAGCTGGTCTGTCTCCATGTAGATGTCCCCTCCCTGTCCTTTAAAGGCTGTTCTCAGACAGACCCTGTGCAGACACTCTGATACACTTTGACATGAGCTTATTGGCCAGTTTCTGAATACGATTTCTTTTTCTAGAACACATTGGCCCTCATGGATAGTGTTTCTCTTCAGAAGCTGTCACTATAAGCTGTGAAATCTCCTCCACTCCCCAGCTCTTCACTATCCTCCTTATTAAGAAGTAATTTGGTTCCTCAAAAAACTAAAAATAGAACTACCATATGATATAGCAATCCCACTGCTGGGTATATATCTGAAAGAAAAGAAATCAGTATGTTGAAGTGATATCTGCATGCCCATGTTTATTGCAGCACTATTCACAATAGCCAAGATATGGAATCAACCTAAGTGTCCATCGATGGATGAATGAATTTAAAAAATGTGATTTAAATATACAATGAGATACTATTCAGCCATAAAAAAGTATGAAATCCTGTCATTTGCAGCAATGTGGATGGAGCTGGAGAATGTTATGTTAAGTGAAAGCAGCCAGACACAGAAAGACAAGTGTCTTATGTTCTCACTCATGTGTGGGAGCTAATAAAGTGGATTTCAAGGAGGTAGAGAGTAGAATGGTGGTTACCAGAGGCTGGGAAGGGTAGGGGAAGAAGGGGATGAGAAGAGGTTTGTTGATGGGTACAAAAATACAGTTAGAAGGAGTAAGTTCTAATTTCGACAGTACAATAGGGAGACCATAGTTAATAATAATTTATTGCATATTTCTAAATAGCTATGAGAATTGGAATATTCCCAACCCAAGAAAAGATAAATGTTTGAGGTGATAGATATCCTGATTACCCTGATTTCATCATTAAACACTGTGTACACGTATCAAAATATCACCTCTACCCCATAAATATGTACAACTACTATGTCAATAAAAAATAAAACATATACAGAAAAAGAAGTAACATGTTAATTAATGACAATTAATATATTAATTATAAAGCAGTAATTTATGTCAACATATAATTATTAGTTAAAGTAATTTATATTAATTCATTGAAAATACAGGTAAGGGGCCAGGCGCTGTGGCTCACACCTGTAGTCCTAGCACTTTGGCAGGCCAAGGCGGGCAGATCACGAGGTCAGGAGATCGAGACCATCCTAGCCAACATGGTGAAACCCTGTCTCTACTAAAAAATACAAAAATTAGTTGGGTGTGGTGATGCATGCCTGTAATTCCAGCTACTCAGGGAGGCAGGAGGATCGCTTGAACCAGGGAGTCAGAGGTTGCAGTGAGCCAAGATCGCGCCACAGCACTCCAGCCTGGCGACACAGTGAGACTCCATCTAAAAAAGAAAGAAAGAGAGAGAGAAAGAAAGAAAGAGAATAAAAAAAGAAAATGCAGGTAAGGAAGAATTTTTTAAAATTTCCTGGAAATTCCATCTTCCAGAAACAACCAAAGCCATCATTTTGGTGTTTGTTCATTCAGAAGTTGTCCAATGGTCATGTGAAGAGTGTGTATGGGTGTACTTTTCTTTCACAAAAACGCAATAGTATTGCAATTCAGTTTGCAGCCTGCCTTTTTCACATGGCAATGTATGATGAGCACCTTCCCATGGGATCACATATAGATCCCATGGGAATGAATGGTTTCTACACTTTTGCAAACCTTGAAATCTGCAGCATGGCAGCGCATAGGTGATAAAGCATAGGAGATGGCAAGGATCATGAGAAGCAAGCCATAGCATTTGAGTCCTGATTTTTCCTCCCATAGCTGGGTGATCCCTCTGAACCTTACCATTTTTATCTATCAACTAGGGATGATACCACACTCCTACCCAGCAGACCTTGCAGGTCTGGGGTGAGTATCTATGCAGTGGTAGGCATAAAGTGGTAGACTCTTAATGTATTATTCAAACATAAAAGATCTGTAAAGACTCTGCCCTGAATTCCCCTCCTTTTGCTACTGAGAACTCTAAGATGACATCCCCAAAATCTGAAGATTCCAGGCTTATCCCTGGGGTACCTGCCAGCCAGTCTTCCTGGTTGGTAGTAATGAAGTTCTAACATTGGAATGGGGAGGAATTAAATCAGCCTGTCTGACTTGTCTGGCTTGTTGTACCACCATATTTTCCAGTCTTTTGGCTACTATGGGGCCCATGTTCCAAGCAGGCTGGGCATCTTTCACAGCTCCCTCCTCACAGTGGATCTCATCACCCCAAGTCTCTGCCAGCTAATCCTACCAGCTTGCTCTTACCTCTGTTGCCTCTTAGAGTTGGATGCTGTCTCCTCTTGCAATAGACCCCTAGAACTTCCTCAATCCTCTGCCCCACCTTCCTGGACTAGGATGACACCACACTTCGCCAGGAGAGGAGGCGGTGTGGCTTTCCAGGGCTTCTGATGGTGACTTTCCAGAAGGGCCACCCCAGTGTCCCAGGGCACCCTCTGGTTCTACCCTGCCTCCTGGGGCAGCTGTGTCTTTTTAGCCCAAAGTGGCAGATGGACCCTTCATCTCCAGCAGTGAGGCCCTGAGTGGTGGCGCCCTCACTTCCCAGGATCCCATCACAGCTGAAGGAGCTGTGAATTGAATTCCAGACTGTTCTTTCTCTCCTCCAGTCCATTCATTCGCAGTTCCCTCTTCCTGAATCATTCTTCCCCCACCCGCCACCCACACCCACTTCCCCATTCCCCAGACTTCCCCTTCCTCATCCTTCAGAACTGAACTCAGACCGTGGGGCCTTTCTCCTCCTGCAGGGCTACTTTAGGTGCTTATAGCCTCAAAGCATCTAGTACTTCTAATTACCACAGCACGTTCTGCACATTCTGATTTTTCTTTTTCTTTTTTTTTTTTTTGAGGCGGAGTCTCGCTCTGTCACCCAGGCTGGAGTGCAGTGGCAGGATCTCAGCTCACTGCAAGCTCCACCTCCCGGGTTCACACCATTCTCCTGCCTCAGCCTCCCAAGTAGCTGGGACTACAGGCGCCCGCCACCTCGCCCGGCTAGTGTTTTGTATTTTTTAGTAGAGACAGGGTTTCACCGTGTTAGCCAGGATGGTCTCGATCTCCTGACCTCATGATCCGCCTGTCTCGGCCTCCCAAAGTGCTGGGATTACAGGCTTGAGCCACCGTGCCCAGCCTACATTCTGATTTTCTATTAACTTATGTTTAAATTATGAGTTCCTTGAGAAGGGGGCTGCGTCTTATTGTCTATTGTTGCCCAGAGCTGAACACATAATAGGTGCTTAGTAAATATTTGTGGAATTAATGACTGAACAAACTTGGTATGCTTTAGTCTCACAAGGGTCACTTCAACCCCTTTTTGTGCTTCTGGATAATTTTTTTTGGTGACCTAGAAATCCGTCCATCCTTTCTCCTGCAGCTGAGCTATAAGCAAAAGAAATCGAGGTGGGCAGACCCAACACTAACCTGCCCCTACCCCTTTGCCCCTGTGGCCTTCCCCAGAGGGAAAGTCTGACTTGTGAGTGTGACTCACAAGGCCTCGGGCACCTTCTCTTTCTGTTGCCTTCCTGACCTATCCTCTCAAAAGCTGCCTGGCCCTGGATTAGTTTCCAAATGAAAATGAATTTTGTTAATGTCCTAAGAAGTTGCTAATATCCCTACCTGTAAATAGAGATTTCTGCCCAGATTCTGCTTGGCTATCATCAAAGCTGAGATAGAAGTCACTGAACTTACCTCATTCATGCATGCATTCTTTGATGCAGTACACATTTTCTGAGTTTCTATAATGCCCCAGGTACTGAGCTAGGTGCCAAGGATCCACATTCCACTGTAGATAGGCTCCCTGCTTTAACAGATCTCACTGTTAAAACAACTTCACCTAAAGCCATTTTTTCCGTTGGTGGATTTCTGTAATGGGCAGTTGGCCTAAAATTCAGCCCATTTGTAAGTTTTTGAACCTGTTTAGATGTCCTGTTCTCTTTGTGCTATCTTTTGGAGGTGGGGAGATTGAAAGATTTATTTTTGTAATGATTTATCTTAGAACTCTTCTTATATCAATTAAGATATACAATCTTTTAAAAATAAAGTATGCAAATGTGTGGTAGATGCTCCTGACAGCAATAACTTAAGCATATCCTGAGAATGACCTTATGGTCCACGAAGAATATGTGTTCAAAACTCCAAGCTAAGGAATCTGGGAGTGGCCAACCTGTAGATTAATTTCTTATCTATGAGGAATACCTGAACCCCCAGCCCATCCCATGGAACACAGACCATACAGGGTACTGAAGCCCTTTGTTCTGGGTTAAATGAAGTTGTCAGGTGGAGGTTGTTAGCGAGAGGATGCTCAGTGAAAAATGCTGTGTAAATGACATGCTTTTTACAAGCAGTAATGGTTCTCTTGTCCAACCTGCCACCATTGGCAGGGGACCACCCTGTATGTAAGTCCCTTTAATAAACACTGTGTCTCATTGGCTGGCTCCATGTCTCTTCTTCAGCCTCTCGAACATGGTGTCATCCCTATTGAAGTCAACAGGGGTTCAGCACAACAGCAAATCATACTGATGTTCGAAGATTGGAGTTTGTGGAACCAATGGGCTTTCAATGCCTTTTCAATCCAGTTGCTGGATTCTACTGGCATGAGGAATTCATTTTTGGTTGAAGGGAGGGGTGGTTTGGGAGGGAGTATGCAAAGTTGAGAAATGGTGGGATAGGACATGGTTTCTGTCCTCTGCAGACCTGAGAGATGGATCCTGGAGGGAAGGTGCAGGATAAAAGTTAATGGACCACGTTCATGAAAAACTGGAAGGCTCTCGTTTCGCACAGAGCCCACCCTGGAGCTGGGATGAGCCACCTCCCTTTCTGTACCAGAGGCCGAGTGTCGTTTTAGCCACACTTTAGGGGGACACGTGTCCTTTGAAGGAACTATGTGGAAGGAGAATGTGAGGGGAAGCCTGGGGGAAAGGCTGAAAGTGATGCATTACAGAGCACAGGTGAGGCAACCCTGCGGACAAGTTGAAACAGCTGGGGGAAGGGCTGCCAAGGTCCTCCGGTTATCCAGGTTGAGGCTGAAGGTCGGCAAGACTTGGACATTAATGTCACTAGAACTTTACTTGTGTTCCCAAGATGCTAAGGCCTGAGCACGTTTGAGTTACAAGACACCCCCAAGCATATAAGACAATCCTATTCACGTCAAAATGAATCTTATTGGAAATATAAAATTAAGTTTTAAGCTTCCATTTTTAAATTAAGGAAAAGATCATCTTTACAATGTCAAAAAGAAAAAAAAGTGAAGCAACGGATGGATTAATAGGCAAATTGATTGTTAAGCATACTGGTTTTAGGCAACAGATATTTAGGTGAAGTGATGGAGCTGCTGTTTGCCCTTGATTGCAGTGCTGAGACCACAGCTCCCCCTCTGTTGAGGCTCTTGAACAGGGTTGACTGGTTGCTCCCATGTGATCTCTGCATTGCCAAGGAGAGGAGGCCCAGCCACTTCTGGCAACACTCTGGGCTGGGGAAGGGCAGCCTGCCCCATGATGGCAGAGAGCAAACAAAGGTAGTCAGGCTAAGGCTGGGGCACAAAGGCTCTGTTCCCAATGTGGCCCCTGGACACTGGCCAACCTTCCTTGTCCACTGGGACTCAGGGCAGAGGCACAGTATCGCAGGCTGGGAGAGAATCTCTCTGCTCCTAGGAACCTTAGCCTCGGGATCATCAAAACCTCAAGCTGTAAATACCCTGAGGAATTATCTAGTCCAACTCCCTCGTTTCCCAGAGCAGTTGCTGGGGCCCAGAGAGTGGAAGGAATTTGTTCACTGTCACCGGGAATGCTAGTGACGCAGGCTTCCCCGGCTGGGTTCAGTGTGGTACACTGAACCCTGACCAGGGACCCTGGGTTTCCACTGGGTTTATCACGAAAATCAAAATAATTGCATCACTCAGTATTTTCCAGTTACTGGAAAAGTCTAACTTTGTTAAATTCACAAAGCATAAACATTTGCTAATCAAAGTACTTACCCAAATGATACTCAATTAAAGCAATATTAAGGGAAACAAAATGTGTACATGCTACTGACCACCTACGCAGGATTTATATCACATTTCCTTAAATGAGTGTTAAATCAATGGCAGTTCTCACTGGCTGGGACTTGAACAGCAGGGAATTAGCTGGAGCCTTTAGGAGGATTTGACAGACAGAGGGAAAGGCGCACCACTGTCAGGAGCCAGGAACTCCAGCTCCTCCCTTGGCTCTGCCACTCCAGGGCCCAATGACTGAGGCAAGTCCCCAGCCTCTCTGAGCTTCAATATCTTCAGTCTTGAAATGATGCTTGAAATGATGCTCCCTGCCCAGCCTGCCCACTAGGGTTGCTGCAAGGACAACATGAGGTGGTCCCTTGAAAACTGTGATGTCTGATGCAAATCAATGTTTTCCAGATGCTCTCAAGCTGGGCCGGTGGCCAAATGCAGAAAGGAGAGAGGCTGAGCAGGGTAGGTCAGAGAAAGCACAGGGTGGGGAAGGAGACTGGAGACCAGGTTCCTGTAGGGAAAGTTGTAATTGCTGGAATTGTTGATCCTGGAGAAGGTGAGATCTTTCCGAAGGGAACAGCAAGTGGAGCCAGTTGGATCTGGGATATCTGGGTCTTCCTGGCCACGTGGCCTTGGGCAACTCATGTGAGTTCTCTGAGCATGTAAAATGAAGATGAAAATATACACTTAGCGGGACTATCATAAATACTAATAGTAATAATAACAGGCAGATAGTGAGTGCTTGTATCTTAGATACCATTCTAGGTGCTAAGTCTGTACTAACTCATCTAAACCTCACAACAGCCCTCTGAGTCAGATGCCATCACTATCCGCATTTTACTGATGAGAAAATGTAGGTAAAAAGAGGTTCAATAACTTGCTCAAGGTCACACTGCTACAACGTGTTAGAGCTAGACTTGGCATTTAGGCCTCCGACCCCAGAACCTATATACTTAACCTGTCTGCAGGCCATAGTAATGCCCTGTGGCTGTTGTAACAAATTACCACAAACTTTGTGGCTTAAAACAACACAGATTTATAAGCTTACAATTCTGGAGATTAGAAGTTCTAAATCTAAGGTGCTGGCAGGACTGCATTCCTTTTGGAGCCTCCAGGGACAATCTGTTTCCTTGTCTTTTCCAGCTTCCAGAGGCCACCTGCATTTGTTGGTTGATAGCCTCTTCCTCGCATCACCCCAATCCTCTCCTTCTGTGGCCACATTTTCTTCTCTCCAAATCTGAGTCTTCTGCCTCTCTCCTCTAGGGACCCTGGAGATGACTTTGGGCCCATCCAGATCATCCAAGATCATCTCCCCTTCTCAGTTTCTTAATCACATCGGCAAGGTCTTTTTTGCCACATAAAGTAATATTTCCACTGGGTTCAGCAATCAGGATGTGGGCATCCTTGTGGGGGGAGTCACTATTCCACCTACCACACAGGGTCTCTTGAACAAGTGAGATTAGATGAGAAAATGTTGGTGAAGCACTGAACCCAGAGCTGGAGCACAGTAGGTGTGGATGCTGGTGATAGTGAAGGGATGAGTAGCTGACAAAGACCAGCCAGCTGATTTCACAGCTGCGAGAAATCAGCCTCCAGTGATACCCAAGGAGATTTGCCACACGCTGAGTCAGATAAGCTCTCTGACTTTGTTTTGCCGCAGAAGCAAACCTCCAGGAGAGGACTTCAGCGCAAGTTGTTTATTTAGAAGGCGAGTCCACAAAACGGAAGTGCAAAAGCAAGACAGGCAAGGCAAGGAAACCAATGGAGAATGCCATGAAGCTAGTTACCACTGTAGGCAGGTGGAGCTTAATCCCACTGGGGAATTGTGGAAAACAGTGTGGAACCTGCACCTCAGAGTTATCCTACTTGAGGGGTGACAGGGCTGGGATATGGATGCACCAATTCCCTTCAGACTGTTGCAAGTTGTTCCAGGGAGGGGGAGAGTGGAGTTAATTCACCTGCATGCCCATCTGCACACACACGTATAAAGCAGGCTCTGCTATTTGCAATAGCAAAGACTTGGAACCAACCCAATTGCCCATCAATGATAGACTGGATAAAGAAAATGTGGCACATACACACATGGAATACTGCAGCCATAAAAAAGAATGAGTTCGTGTCCCTTGCAGGGACATGGACGAAGCTGGAAATCATCATCCTCAGCAAACTAACACAGGAACAGAAAACCAAACACCGCATGTTCTCACTCATAAGTGGGAACTGAACAATGAAAACACATGGACATGGGGAGGGGAATATCACACACTGGAGCCTGTCAGGGAGTGGGAGGAAAGGGAAGGGAGAGCATTAGGGCAAATACTTAATGCATGTGGGCCTCAAAACCTAGATGATGGGTTGATAGGTGCAGCAAACCACCATGGCACATGTATACCTATGTAACAAACCTGCATGTTCTGCACATGTATCCCAGAACTTAAAGTAAAATAAAATAAATAAATAAATAAATGATAGAAAAAAAATAAAAAAGTAAAGAATCCTCTGATGGCCGGAGAATGCCTACCTGCAAATATCCATAGGTGCCAGCAACTGGAAGTCCAGCTGTGTGCACTGAAATGGCAAAGATGGGAGTGCTGCAGCCAGGTACTGGTAGTGTCTGCTACCCCACCTTGAGCCTATAGTCTTCATTTCCTGTGGACACTATCCACAGGCCAAGCTAATGCAGAAAGATGAGAAAATCAAGGAGTCGGCATCTGCCCAAAGTGAAGGTAAGAGGATTGCTCGGAATCCACAGCTGGCAGCTGAAGCTGATGAAAGACATCACCTTAATGTTGTAATGTTGCTCTCCAGGACTTGCAGCCCTTAGGACAGGCTGCCCTTAGGATAGGGCGGCCTGGTGGTGACAGTGGTTGTCCCGCTGAATCCCCGAACCACTGAATTCCCGATGCTGTCTCATATTGCCACTTTCCTGGGAGGCTGTTGTCCACCTCTGATTTAGGCTACCCCGTGGTCTTATGGTTAAGATTTTGAGTAGTTTTTGTCATTGTATTTTTTTCCTTCGTACTTGTTGTTGAGGAAGTTTCTTGGCTGTCTTTGGCGTAGTTTGTATCATATCTTCCAATGAAATAAACACATCTCTCCGTAAACTGCCAGCCATGTATTGGCACCCCTTTTCCCTTCCTCACTCCAGTGCAATCTGGCTTTTCCCCGCCTCTCTGGGGAAATGGCTCTCCCTAAGGTCACCAACGGATTCCAAATTCCCAAACCTAATGGAATGTCTTAGTCAAGCTCCAGTCAGCTTTTGATGCTGTCAAATGCTGCAGTGCTGGCTGGTGTTTCCCCCACTTCTCCCTCCTTGAGACTCTGTATTTCCTGGGCTTCCATGCATGACACTTCACTGGTTTGCCAGCTGCTAGACTATTTCTGCCCTCTTCACTGAGTTATCTTCCTTTGGTTGTCACTTAATGTCAGTTCCTGTAGGGCTTCAGCATTGTCTCTCCTCTCTTCTCCCACTTCGCACTCTCCTGGGGTGATCTCAGCCAAATCCACAGATTCAGTGGCTATTCACCTACAATGCCCAGAACCCCAGCTGTCCCCCAAGCCACCCTCCTGACCCCTAGATCCAAATGGTCCTCCCCTCCTTGCAGGTCAGTTCCACATAAATGTCACATTTAACAGGCCCAAATCTGACCTCATCTTCCTGGGAAAACCAGCTCTTCCTCCAGCATGGCCCACCTGGGTGAATTACCCTCCCATCCCCATCGTTGTCAAGCCATATTGGGGCCTCATCCTAAGTCCTATCTCTCCTTCACCTGCCACATCAAATCCCTTATCAGTCACATCTTTGTTATTTCCCCTTAACCAGCTCTGCTGCCCAGCTCTCTCTTCTGTGGTTCGGGCCTCCACTGTCCAGGGCAAGAGCTCCCGAGTGTGTTCTTCTGTAGCTGGGATCAGCCAGGATCATCTAATCACAATCCTGTCATTTTACAGAGCCAGAAATTTGCCTGCTGAGGGGAAGGTGCAGGCCGAGTACCCAGGCCTCCTGGCCCATGATGGAACGAGGTTGAAGCCAGACAGACCTGTGCGCAAAGCCTCCCTCCATTCTGTGCCAACTTGTGTTAGTTTCCAGTTGTTGCTATAACAAATTACCACCAACTGGCCTAACATAACACACATGTATTATCTTACAGCTCTGGAGCTCAAAAGTCCAAAATGGGTCTTACAGGATTAAAATCAAGCTGCAAGTGGGGCTGGTTCCCTGGTGGGACTTGAGGGGGAAACGTGCTTTCTTGCCTTTTCCAGCTCCTAGAGGCTGCCTGCATTCCTTGGCTGGTGGCCCCTCCTGCTCCAGTATCACCCCAACCTCTGCTTCTACTGTTGTGTCTCTTTCTCTGACTTTGACCCTCCTGCCTTTCTCTTGAAAGGATCCTTGGATTACACCGGACCCACCCAAACAATCCAAGAAAACCTCCTCGTCTGAGGGTCCTTAACTCAATCACACCTGCAAAGTCCCTTTTTAAGTAAGTTTTGGGGATGAGAATGTGGACATTTTCGGGGGATCATTATTCAGCCTACTCTCCTAGCTGTGCCCCCTGAGAAAGTTGCTTAACCTCTCTGAGGTTCTGGTCTCTTATCTATAGAATGGGCATAATTTTTTCCACCCACAGAGATAGAGTGAGGAACAAAGAAAAGAATACATCTCATGTCCCAGCCTCTTCCTCCCAGTCCTCACTGGTGCTGGATAGGATTGGAGTAGGATCCAGCTATCCTCCCTGTGACTTCCAAGTGTCAGGAATCTTCTCTAGAACTTGAACTGTCATTTGTCATAAGAAAGAGATGCCATGCTAGTCTGAATCTACTAGGACAGCTCTGCCTCTGAGGCCTGGGTTTAAGGCAACTTGGCTGCTGACTTGGGGCAGAGGTAGAAGAATAAGAAGAATGGTCTGTCTTCTTTTTTTTAAGTTGTAAGGACATATTTAATGAAATAATGAATAATGATATTTTGGCTCTAATATGAAAATTTAAACTTTGATTATGCATAGCAAATAAATCCTTTTATTTATCCATTTTGTAAGAACAATTTTTTACAGGTAAAAAATATTTTAATTTTTAACTATAACAGAACATTAAAAATTATCAATAAACTTGAAACCTGGATGAAATGGATAATTTTCTTTCTTTCTTTCTTTCCTTTCTTTTTTTTTTTTTTTTTTTGAGAGATGGAATCTTGCTGTGTTGCCTAGGTTGGAGGGCAGTGGTACAATCTTGGTCAGGGCAGTGGTACAATCTTGGCTCACGGCAACGTCCGCCTCCCAGGTTCAAGCAATTCTCCTGCCTCACTTTCCCAAATACCTGGAGCTACAGGCATGCACCACCATGCCCAGATAATTTTTGTGTTTTTTTTTTTTTTTTTTTAAGTAGAGATGGGGTTTCACTATATGTTGGCCAGGCTGGTCTCCAACTCCTAACCTCAGGTAATCCTCTCTCCTTGGCCTCCCAAAGTGCTGGGATTATAGGCCTGAGCCACCATGCCTGGCTGATGAAATGGATAATTTTCTTTAAAGAAATACAAGCCACTAAGGAGAAGTAGGAAGCCTAACTAGACTAATTTTCACAGAACAAATTGAAAAAAATTTGCCAGTGTTCTACTGTTGCAGTGTTGCTGGTATATGAAAATCACATCAAACAAGGTTTTATCTACTTTCATTTAACCTAGCACTGCAATAATTTTAACTTAGCAGTGCATTAATTTTTTGATTTTTTAAATTACACTGCACTAATTTTAACCTAGCACTTCATTAATTTTTTTTATTTTTTAATCGAAAAATAAAAATGGGATACATGTATCATGTATACATCATTGTAGTGTCCCTCAACGGCTTTCTAACTATCCAGAGAAACCCAGTGGGAGATGGTCTCTCTTTTCCTCCTGCCATGATTATGTCTGGATGACAAGTCTGGCACTCCTGTAGCTGTCTTGTCACGAGCCTGAGTACAAAGCCAGCCTGAGGATAGCAGAGAGGTGGAAAGAGTGCAGGCTCTTAATGATCCCCATGAGCTGTGAAGTCAACTTAACTTGATGGCTGCTTTACCCTAGAATTCTGATTTTTAGAGAATAAATTATTAGAGAATAAATCTTTATTGGTTAAGCCTGTTTTCCAACATTTGCCACCCAAAGCATTAAACTGATGTGGTAGCTGTGTGACCTTGGATAAGCTGCCTAACCTCTCTGAGCTTTATCATAATCCACCTTTCACACTCACTATGAGGATTAAGTGGAAAAGCACACACAAAAGCTTATTTCAAACAAACTATACAGTGCTGGACAATTTAGGCTATTATTATCATTTTAAGCTTTGGTAAATGTGCATTGGTCAAATTGAGTCTATTTAACAAAATTCTTTATATCATGGATTTATTCAAATTTACGTTTTTCTAATCTGTTTTCTAATTGACAAAATTTGGGTATATTTGTCATGTACAACATATTTTGCCCCTTGATGGTTTACACCATGGATTTGTTCACATCTCTGCTCTTCTCTGACCCAGCAACTTCAGCTGCATTATTGCAGAGCCATGCTAGCATGAGGACAGTGCACAGGTCTTTCCCCTCCCTCTGCCTTGCCCAACTTCAAATGGGTCTCCTACAAGGAAAGGGAAGCGGCCAAAGTTTGTGTCATGAGAAAAAAAAATCCCCCAGGAAGAAGAAACAGGGCAGTCTTCCAAATCTCCCCTGGAAAATAAGAGCCCAGGAATACCTGAGAAGAAGTCTAAATGGCCCAAACCCACGGGCTGCCCCACGGCTCCCAGGTGCTGAGGCTTGCTCCGCAGTTTCGTGTCATCTGTGCCTCTCAGTCAATACATTCCTCTGGGGGAAAATTGTAGTTCTGAGGATTTCCAAATAGCGCCTGGGCCATCTGTTCCTTCTGAGTATCTCCTCTCCTTCAGCATAAGGAAACTCTAATTGGGGGAACCTTTGCCCTTCTCCTTTTCACTTTTTCTATGAACATGTGACGATGAAGACAGACCGTAGCATCTCTGTTCATCTGTAGTCAGATCTCTCGACACGATGCACAGATCAGGCACGAAGGGCTCAGGGACTTGAAGAGGCATGGGCAGTGATACTAGAGGGAACATACCCTGCTTTGGGATTGGCTCTGGCAGGGTGGCTTCAGACTGCTCCTTGAAAGATGGAGAGATTGGGATATAGGGAGACTGAGGGGAGCAAGATCTTGCAGGTAAAGGGACCAGTGTGAGGGTGAGGAGGTGAGGCCACTCAGGTGGACTGTAGCTCGGCATTGATTAACAAATGCTGCTCTGTGGACCAGAATCAACCTGCGATAGCTTTTTTCCGATCCACAGTCAAAGTGAGAAAAATAAGGACAAAGGGTATGTTTTAAACAAAGGTAATTCATTCAACTTGAAGTTTTCTTTTTTATTGTTTTGAACATTAAAATGCCTTTCCTTTTATAAAACGATTGTTATCATCAAACATAACCGTGGGAGCCATGGGTATTTTCCTAACTGTTCCTCTTCTCTCACCTTCCAGGCGTGTGGGAGGATTATTCTTCCTGGCCCCGTTTAAGTGAGGTCTGGCCAAGTGATTTGTTTTCACCAATGAAAGAAAAGTAAAAAGAACATGTCACTTCCAGGCAGAATGTCTGAAAGTCGGTGGACAGTCTGCCTTGATCCATTTTCCTGCCTCAGAGGTCATGGAAACATGTGTCAAGACTCAGTCTCTGTCAGCCTGGATTCCCCAGTGACCACAACCCTGCCAACCTCCCTGGGCATGTAGTGGGAGTGAAAAATAAGCTTCTCTTGTATGAAGCTAAGAGATCTGGAGGGTTATTTGTTCCTGTAGCACACTCTGACTAATAGAGTAGCTAGTAGCTAGGAGGTTTTTTTAATATCTTTATTTAGCAAAATGAAACGGTGCCAATCTTAGGTTGATATGATTTTTTTATTTTGATATTTAATTGCCCCAGGAAGTACAATGCCTTGGACATTCCGACACTGATAACTGGAGTGTGGGGAGGTGTCCGGTTTAACACAAGTAACAGTTCTCAGGACAGGGGCCACAATATAGGACCCCTCAGCCCCAATTCAAACAGAGTCACACCTGTTTTATTTGCATAATGAATAAATAAACAAGCACACTGGATGTCAGCATCAGGAAAGGGTTTTATAGCTGAAAAAGGAAAAGTTAAAAGTTGTGCGGCAAAGACTATGCGAGGCCCTGGGGATGTTGTGAAGAGCGAGACAGACACAGGCTGCATATTGGCTATGACTTTCAGCTTTGCGGGGCAAAGAGAGGCCGGACAGGCAGACCAAAGACAAGTCAACTAACTAATTAAATAACTGAAAGTAGAAACACTCTACGTAGGTAAGATATGGGGACTGAGAGATTAACAGGAGGGCGCGGGCTGGTAAGGTCTCTTCTCAGAAGATAGTATTTTAGTTGCAACCTGGAGGATAGCAGGGCTAGCAGGCAAAAAGGTGTGTGACCTGTTCAACAGGCTGAAGGCCTGTGTAGCAGGAGGCAGAGCCGAGAAGGAGAGAAGCAAGAAATAAGTTGGAGGGTCCACAGGAGCCTAATAAGCAGGCCCTCGCAAGCCACAAGGAGGTAAACGAAAGAGAGCAGCAGTGGATGACGCTGCCTTGTCCGTGTCTACTTAATAAACACTCGGACTTGATGCCTTCAAAGCAGAAATCCTGATGTCCACTCGCTTGCTCTCCCACTCTGCCTCTCCTCCTACCTTTCCCATCTATAAATGGCAGTTTCACTTTTCAACTGACTCAGGCCCCAAACCTTGAGATCTCTTTTACCTCCATGCCTAATCCATTAGGGAATCCTACTGGCTCTGCCTTCCAGATGTACCCTGAATTGGACCACCTTTCATCACCTCAGGGCTATTATCCTTGTCCAAGTTGCTAGTATCTCTTATCTGGACTTTTGCAGTAGCCTCTTCACTGGCCATGCTGCTTTCACTCTTTATCCTGAATCCTTTGCTTTACACAACAGTCAAAGAGATCCCTCAAAACACATAGTCAGACCATTGTCTACTCCAAACCTGTGATGGCTTTACACCCCACTCACAATAAAACCAAGGTCAGTTGGTACCTGTACCTTCGAGTCCTCCATGGTCTGGCCCTTGGGCAGATTTCTATATCATCTTTGTTTCTCCTCCCCTTGCTCACTCAGCTGCAACCCCATGTACCTTCTTGATGTTTTTGTTTGTTTATTTTTGTTTTGTTTTGTTTTTTGAAACAGGGTCTCTCACTCTGGCACCCAGGCTGGAATGCAGTGGTGCAATCATGGCTCACTGCAACCTTAACCTCCTGAGCTCAAGCAATCCTCCAACCTCAGCCTCCTGAGTAGCTGGACTACAGGTGAGTGCCACCATGCCCAGTTAATTTTTTGTATTTTTGTAGAGACAGGGTTTTGCCACATTGCCCAGGCTTGTCTAGAACTCCTAGGCTCAAGCAATCCATCCACCTTGGCCTCCCAAAGTGCTGGGATTACAGACCTGAGCCACTGTGCCCAGCTCTTCTTGATGTTTTTAAACATGCCAGGTGGCATGGTTTTGTGGTGTGGTCTTTGCATTTGCTGTTTTCTCTCCCTGAACCCACTTTCCTCAGTTATCTGTTTCTTGTGATTTGCTCTCTCCTTTCATTTGGCTCTTTTATTCATGGTCATGTTATTGGCGTGCAAATCTCTAGACACACCTTTCATCATTTTTATCTCCACACCTGTTTATTTTTCTTCATGACATGAATCGTCACCTGACATATTTTGTGCTTATTTTTTCTAGGCCATAGGTTGGCAAACTTGTCTTATAAAGGGCCAGATGGTAAATATTTTAGGCTTTGCAGGCCATACGGTTGCTGTCACAACTACTAACTCTACCATTGTGGTGTAAAAACAGCTATAGACAGTAAGTAAAATAAATGAGCATGGCTGTGTTCCAATGAAACTTTATTTACAAAAGTAGGCAGCAAGATGTATTTGACCTATAGGCCATAATCTGACAACCCCTAGTTTAATCATTGGTTGTCCACTTCCTAAAATGCCAGCTCCAGGAGAGTAATGATTTTGTCTTTTTTGTTCTCTACTCTCTGGGGCACCTACTAATGTGCCTGGCACGTGGTAGGCAATCCATAAATATTTATTGAATTAATTAATTGATTAATGAATAAGCTCTTGGGAGACCTTGATTATAAGGGCTTGGCTAAGGAGTTCGGATTTTCTTCTTTAAAGAAGTTTGAAAAGAGTCTTCGCCAGTTTTAACAATGTTCATGACTGCTGATTGACAGCTCTTATCTGTAGTCTGCAATTCTCAGAATGAAGACATTTTGAGACAAATAACAGCCGCTTGCTCGTCTCACTGTTTACTCCTCTTGTAAGAGCACTGTATGATGCACATCGCACATTGAGTTGGATGTGTGATGATGCATCAGACTGCTGCCAACAAAAACACATCGAAATAAAATAATCATCTCTGCAGAGGCCCAGGAATGACACTCCAGACATTCCGTGGAAATCAAGGAGCCTGCTGCAGCTCTGCGGGAGACAGGATCGAGGACCCATTGTAATGCTGGGTGTGGGGAAGCACACAGGTCAGGGCGGGATTAAATGAGTGGCAAGACTGAAAAAGTTGTAAGGAGACAGGTTAGCTTGGGCTGGCTGGAGGGAGTAGGTGGAGACAGATAAAAGCATGAGTCATTTTCTGGGACTTGGTGAGCCAAGGTGTGGGATTGGCCAAGAGTGGGATGTGCTCCTGAATTCTGAAGAACCCAGTTAGAGGAAGTATTTTCCTTAAGGAGCAGTAGGTTGGATATGCAAGTCTGGACTGTGGACAGCCTCAAAAGCCAGTTTGGGGCCAGGCGTGGGTGGTGGCTCACACCTGTAATCTCAGCTCTTTGTGAAGATGAGCCAGGAGGATCACTTGAACCCAGGAATTCGAGAGTAGCCTAGGCAATGTGGCAAGACCTCATCTCTACAAAAAATTTTTTAAAGTTAGTCAGATGTGGTTGTGTGCACCTTGTAGTCCCAACTACTCAGGAGGCTGAGGCAGGAGGATCACTTGAGCCCAGGAACTGGAGGCCGTAGAGAGCTATGATTGCACCATTGCACCCCAGCCTGGGTGACATAGAGAGACTCTGTTTCCACAATAAATAAATAATAAATAAATAAACAAAAGACAAACTTTAAAAAAATTTTACAAAAAAGAAAGCCAGTTTGGAAAACCGGTACCATCTGGGCAATGGGAAAGCACAGAAGGTTTTTAAGGAATCGGTTGTTATGGTGATGGAAGTTTATCTGCAACAAGACTGAGAAATGAAATGAATGACCAAATGGATGTGAGTGAATGAGGGAGAGGTGAATCTTAGGTGGAGTCAGCGCTGAGTCCTGAGGGCACTGCAGAGCCAATGAAAGGTTTTAAGTAGGGAGTGGCATGACCATATTTCTCTTTCCAGATGAGATGGGTGGGTGCTTAGAGGGAGTGAAAGAATCTTAAGCCTAACAAGACCACTTGGACTGCGGTTTGTAATGATGTCCCTTTTGCAAAGGTAGCCACATTGTGTGGCATTTGGGTCACCGAGGGTCACCAAGTTGATACACTGTTTATTTGCTAAATCTGGCAACCGCACTCAGGTGCAACCCTCTCTGTGAAATCTTCCCTGATTTTCCCACCTGGAAGGGACCTGCCTCCTCGGGGCCCTCACATCTCTTCAAATGTCCCCCTCTAATTACAATGATTACTTTTTATCTTAGCACCGGACTGCCTGGAATTGAATCACAGCTCTGCCACTTGCTAGCTCTGTGGCCTTGGATAAGTCCTTTAGCCTTCTTGGGCCTCTGTTCCTCATTAGTAAAATGGAGGATAATAATAATACCTTTCCCCTAAGGTCATTGTAAGGATTTAATATATTAAAATATGTGATATGTTTAAAACACTGCCTGGAATATAGTGAGCTCTATATAAGCAATGGCTATTATCATCATTGTCAATTTTACTGTTACTACTATGTTTATGTTATTTGTGCCCTTATCTCCTGTAATAGATTTGAGCCTTTGAAGGCAAGAACTGTACCTGATTCATTTTGTGTTTTCCCCAGTGAGTAGTAAAATGCATTCACATAGTATGTGCTTAATAACTATTTGTGAAGTTAATGAATAAATGATCAAATTAATGAATGAATGTAATCTTTGGAATGGGATTTACCTATGGTGCTGTAAATATAGTATTATTTGTATTCAAGGATACTCTGATTTTTAGAAAGAAAAACAAATGATATGGGTAATGGCAGGATCCTAAGAACTCGAGTCAGAAACATGGGACAAGGCCGGGCATGATGGCCCATGCCTGGAATTCCAGCACTTTGGGAGACCGAGGTGGACGGATCACTTGAGCCCAGAGTTTGAGACCAGCCTAGGCAACATGATGAAACTCTGTCTCTACAAAAAATACAAAAATTAGCCAGGGGTGGTGGCATGTGCCTGTGGTACCAGCTACTCGAGAGACTGGGGAGGGAGGATCTCTTGAGCCCAGGAGGTGGAGGCTGCAGTGAGCCACGAATTTCACCCCTGCACCCAAGCAAGACTTTATCTTAAAAAAGGAAAGGAAGGAGGGAAGGAAGGAAGGGAGGGAGGGAGGGAGGGAGGGAAGGAGGGAGGGAGGGAGGGAAGGAGGGTAAATCCTATAGAGTGTATTTTCTTTTTGTTTTTCTTTTTCTTTTTTTTTTTTTTTTTTTTTTTGCTTTAGATGGATTCTCACTCTGCTGCCCAGGCTGGAGTGTAGGGGCACAATCTCGGCTCATTGCAACCTCTGCCTCCCAGGTTCAAGCAATTCTCTGCCTCAGCCTTCCGAGTAGCTGGGATTACAAGTGGCCGCCACCATGCCCATATAATTTTTTGTATTTTTAGTAGAGATGGGGTTTCACCATCTTGGCCAGGCTGGTCTTGAACTCCTGACCTCATGATCCACCTGCCTTGGCCTCCAAAAGTGCTGGGATTACAGGTGTGAGCCACCGTGCCTGGCCAGCATGTATTTTCAAAACCCAACTCTGTGCCTTCATTTTTCCATTGGCAAAATAAGGAGGTTTGATTAAATTATTTTAAAGGTCCTATATGGTCCTAAAGTTCTATTATTGGGAATCACTAGATTCTCAAGAGTCTTGTTTTCTGGTGACTACATCATTTGGAATTTCCTAGAAAAATGAGTGGAAGAATTTTTTTAATTGAAAAAATACTTCCAAAGAACTCCTAGTACTAGGATGTAGAGAAAGATTTTATCAAATGTAGTGAGAGCCTGAGTTAGAGGTGGATTCTTTGTTTCCTCATTTTAATTAGTACTAACACATCAAGAACAAAAATACTTCTATCTACATCAGCCACATGTGCCCCAAAGACACAGGAAGCTTGCAAAGAGGGACCAGACCTGTTCAGAAGTCCCTGGGAAAAAGGACAATGAGAAGCACCAGCAAAATGAATCCAAATTCACTTGGGAGTCACTGACCCTGCCGAACAAGTGGTTTGGCAGACTGAGCTGTGCCACTGCAAATCTTTTTGGGGCTCAATATAAAGGGTGAACACTCTGACTTTTTTTTTTTTTTTGAGACAGAGTCTCACTGTGTCACCCAAGCTGGGTGCAGCGGCACCATCTCAGCTCACTGCAGCCTCCGCCTCCCAGGTTCAAACAATTCTCCTGCCTCAGCCTCCCAAGTAGCTGGGACTACAGGCATGTGCCACCATGCCTGGCTAATGTTTTGTATTTTAAGTAGAGATAGAGTTTCACCACCTTAGCCAGGATGGTCTTGATCTCCTGACTTCGTGATCGGCCCCCCTCGGCCTCCCAAAGTGCTAGGATTACAGGCATTGAGCCACCACACCTGGCTGACTTTGGTTTTTAAAGATGCCTTGAGACGATGGCAGAGGGAGATCTAGACCAGATGGCCCTGTCTTCTAGGTCTCACTCAGCATCCTCTCCAACTGCCTGTGTGACTATCATTTGTGTCATTAGATGTTAATTTCTCCAAAGATTGGGCTTATTTGTCTGAAGACCCACTAGCGTCTAGTAAGTGCAAAACAATTATTTGTTGAATGAGTGAATAAATGTTGGTTAAGCCTTAACGTCTGGCTTCGGGGAATGGTGTGGTGAGAGAGGAGGTGTTGTGGATCCTTTAATTTCCAGGTTGTGTGGTGGAAACCGACGAACGTTTATTTCCGGGTTTAAAGAAATTTTGTGTGTAGTTACCAGACAAAGGCAAAGCAACCAGCACATGTTCTTCCTTCTTCTCTCTCAACTCCTTTTCAATCACCCTGGGCTAGAGTAGAGTCCTGAGGACAAGAAGCCTATATCTCTAATATTGGCACAGTCTGTGGGTTTGCCCATCTCTGAAGGAAGTGCCTGGGATATTGGGTGGCTGGTAGCTGGGGATAACAAAAGCCACAAGGCAGACATGGCTGATTTCTGTTGGGGTTCTGCCTCTCCTACACAAACCCCGCAGCATATGATCTCCCCCAAAAGAGCCCTGTGCTGGGTTGCTGGGTTCTGGGCAGGGAGAGGGAAGCTAGATTCCTCCTCAACAGATGTCACCATAATTAGATAACTCATTATATCAAGGAATAAGGAAGGGAGATCGACATGGATACAAATTCGAACATATTGATAGCTTTTCTGCATGTGAGTTTGTGCAATCTGGGAAACTGATTTCCTGGACAAGGCTCAAGGGATGATTCAGCGGTTGGAGCCTGGGGAGATTTTCCACAATGAAATTCTAGTCCCAGGAAAGTATCCTAAGAGCTTTCCACCCTGTAAGATCATTCTCAGGGGCGGCCACAGCTGGAAGCCAGTGTGGGTGTGTGCCTACATGTGGGAGAAGATCAGCAGGGAGCCAGAGCCTGGGGGTGGAGGAGGGCAGGGGACACAGGCATGCTATGGATGAGGCAGGCTGCATGGGCAATGGCTGAAGTTGATGCAGCATACCCCATCCACGAGGGCTGCGGCAGCCTGCGGTGACAGCCCTGGGAACTGGCTAACAGCAGGAACCAGGCTCCTGCCATCTGAGTTTGAAGCCTCCCTGGGGAGGTCCCCAGAGTCCCCAGGCTGGGATTAAGTGTCCTTCACAAGTGTTCCCATATGACCCTGCTCATTCTGTTGGAGCACCCATTATTCTATCATGGATGTGCCTCTTTTCCCTGTGGCAAAATGTGTGCCATGGACTACATGATCTTTTCCAGTTCAAACATTCTAAAGATGGAAACGCCTAAAAAATAGGAGAAAAAAAAAAAAAGAAGAAAGAAGAAAGAAAAGAAACTGAATTAACATCGAACACATGGCCCCTCCTTGGCTGAGCATTTCACATCTATCATTTCCAACAACCTCCTGCGGTGGACCTTGCAGTTTTCAGGGGGCAGTGATGACTTAAACCACTTATGCCTTCTGAGGATCCCAGAGCAACCCGGTCTCTTTCCCTGTGGTCTGGTTGGCAATGTGTACTTAGCGCTTTTCTCCTACAGGAGACTTAGGGAAGTGGAGGGTGCGAACAGGGAGAGCTGCTCCTGCAAGGGCTCCTAATGCATGCTTCTCCCATGCCATCATCCTCCATCCCCGCACCCCAGGCATTTCATCTGGGGCTCTCAGACATCATCCATTCCTTTCTCCCTACCTCTACCCCAGCATCTAACACCTAGTGAATGACCTCTCCTATTTTACAGAGAAAATAGAATCAACAAGAGGGAACTCCCTCATCTTACTACCGTGGAAGAAGTGCCCCACCTCCTCCCTAAGAATTTCCCTAGGGGCTGGAACCCACCTCACACTTGGAGAGTCGTGGTCTATCCTTGATTGCATTTCTTGAATCTCTCCTCTCCTCTATCCCCAGCCTAACCTAGCCCCTCTAGACTTTCCTTCAGGCAGTTATGATATACTCCACCCTCTCCCCAGTGGTCTTTCTGCCACTACTCTCTTCCTCATTCTGGGCCTTAGATTTCCCACCCACATCTCACACATCTCCTGAACCTACAGAAACACCTTTCAGCTGCTTGAACCTGGCACTCATAGATCTTGGTATGAGTCCTAGGGAAAATCCTTTTTTGGTACCCGAAGTCCATAAGAAGATAACACTATCCCAAAGTGCTTGAAGCAGATAGGCTTTAAATATAAAGGCAGAAGTCCTTAGTTGTTCATGTTTAGAAGCCAGCGCTATGTGTGAGACATTAAAGATATGACAGGCTTTTAGCTATACATTTTTGAAGAACTGGTGATCACTATAGCCCAGAGAGTCCAGGCCTCCGGGATAGATGACTATCAATAAAAAGTAGGTCTATGCTCAGTTAATCACATAAAAGAAAAGAGCCAGTGACCACCGCTCCTGAACAGCCTGAGGCAATGACACCTGGTCCTGCTACTATTACTCCTGCTGACATAAGGCCACCTGGACTGGGAGAGGATGCAGAGGGCCCCCTTTCCTCAGGGACTAGATACAGTCAGACTGTCTCCACTTTCCACTGGAGTCATTGGCCCCAAACCTGCTTGAAGGCTGGGAAACACTGACACCCGTAGCCTAGGAATCCACTTTCTTCCTATTTGGTCTTGGGTAAATGAGAGGCAGTGTTAAAACTTTCTGGACTGTGTTTTGTTCAGGCCTTGTGAATCTGTGTAAAAGTCCTTTTAGAGGACCTGTTTGTATTTGTAGCTCCAACTCTGGAACCAGAAAGTCAGTCTTTAACAGACAAATGCCGGCTCTCCATTCCCTTTCCAGCCTTGTCGCCTGCTCATTCTGTATAGCGACTCTCTTTCCCTAGACATGCACCATGCTTCTTTCTTCTGTTTCCCTTTATGGCCAGCTCTGACCATCCAGCAAGGAACCTTTCAAACTTCACCTCTCCAGGCAGCCTTCTGCACTCTGCCTAACCTAGTATCTCTCACAGTCCTGTGCTATCCAGTCGGCACGCTCTACTTTCTATTAGAGATATTGTTGTGCTTGTCTTGTCTCCCCATCTATTCTGGAATTTTTCCAAGAAACAAATCAGCCTAAGTCATGGAGCCCATCCTCTTGGCCCCAGCATGATGCTGACTGCACGTAACTTGCTATGGAAGGAGTATATTGTTTCCTGACACTTACTAGATATCTTATATTCATTATCTTTCCAAAGTTAATCTTTTCAAAGCCTTGACAGGCACATCATCCCATTTTGCAGATGGCAAAACTGAGGTTCTGAGAGGTAACATGACTTGCCCAAGGTCACTTGGGTAGCAAGTGACTGAGGTGGGATTTGAACCAGACTTTTGTTTGCAGGCTCCTACAGTGTGCATGCAGGGATAGGAGGGGCAGAAGAGCTAACTTGCTCAGTTGTGTAAACACTGCTTTATAGCAGTCATTCCCCACCAGAACATACATCTGAGATGCCTTTGAGAACTTTTGAAGGAGCTCTTGGAAGAATGGAGTCAATGTGGCCAACACACTAAAGGGGAAAGCCAGAAAGCAGATCAGAAACCAAGAGTTTGGTTTTCTTTTGCTGGCCCTCCTCCCCTTCAAGGAGTCTGGTTTACAAGTTTGGGAAGAGAGAAGGGGAAAGAAGAGAACTTCCAGATGAGAGAAATGGTGTAGCTATGAAAGTGTGGGCGACTGTGGGAAGACACATAGGTTTTGTCCATATAAAAGAGACCTCTGTAGAAATGTATGTAGTTTGTCATTGCTTTCGGACGTCAGATGGCTGTTTCTTGTCCATATGACCTAATGAGGTGGGAATGGAGGCCACCCAGTGTATGTCCCCACATATACCCTCCTGTGATCAAAGCAGTGTTGGCATCTCTATTTCACAAGAAGTGGATCTGTGTGCTTCAAACCAGAATTTGTATACTTGGGCTGCTGTAACACAATACCAAAAACTGATTGAAACACCGAAATTTATTTTTTCACGGTTCCAGAGACCAGAAGTCCCAGATCAGGATCCAGCAGAGTTGGTTTTTGGTGAGGGCTCTCTTCCTGGCTTGTGGATAGCCACCTTCTCACTGTGACCTCGCATGATGGGGAGAGAAAGATCTTGTGAGCTCTCTGGTGCCTCTTCCTAAAAGGACACTAATCATATGGTGTTAGAGGCCCAACTTATGACCTCATTTAACTTTAATTACCTCCTTAGGGCCCTATTTCCAAATATTGTCACACTGAGGGTTAGGGCATCAACTTATGGATTTGGGCAGGGCAGTGGGTGGAAGGAAACACAATTCAACCCATAGCAAAACTCAGATCTCCTAATCCTGAGCCAGTGTCCTTTCTCAGGGCCTATTTACATCTGTGTGTTCTCCTGTGGCCTGGCCTCATGATGTGAATCCCAGGTCTTGTACAAAGAGGAGAGAATCACCTCTGTGCTTTTGAACTCTCCACTCCCTATTCGTGGCAGTTTCCCACTGGTTCTCAGAGTCCTGAGACTCATGCTTATTGGTTGTGGGGCTCTGGTTATCTCTTTTTTGATAGCGATAGAAAGAGAAAGAACTATGGGATCCAGTTCACTGTACATTCAAGATCCATCAAAGGTGGGCTGTGGCTATAGAAATAAGAATGCTGTCTTAAAGTGCAATGTTCAGATGTCCAAGTTTACTGAGCTATTTAAACCATGTCTAGAGTACTGTGTTCTGGGCCTCACTTATATCCAGGTTGCCAAAGAGGTGGAAATAACACTCTCTAGCTGATGGTTAAAGGAACTATGGATATGGGGCAGAGTTGACTATTTCATCTCTAAAGAGCTGTCTTGAGGCAAAGGAAGATGATGGATGCTTGCATAGGCCTGGGTTGGGGAGGCAGGATGGGTGGAAGAAGCTCTAGCAAGGCAGCTTTCAATTAGTCAGAGGACCCTTCCTGAGGTGTGGAATTTCCCACAGATGGATGAATAGTGGTGATCTCTCAGGTGTGTCCAAGCAGAGGTGGGATGAGCTTGGGGATTGGAGGAGGAGGTCAGATTGGCAAAGAGTGAGCTATTACATATGAAATGTAGCCCATGAGGTTTTCATTGCAAAAATACAATCTGCCTTCTTATTTTGGGCTTTCAATTTATTACTAAGAGAGACAGAACAGCTGGGAACTTTTTGGAATATACAAGAGTCCAAGGTAGCCAGTTGTAAATGACCCAGAAACCAAAGCAGCCTACATTTAGCAAATTTGCCTGTGTTGTACATCATTCCTATTTTGAGGATTCTTACATCCTGAAACAGAGACTGTCATTTCTGGCTCTAACTTCAGAAATAATAACATCCCCTTAGGGCTTGTAATCCATACTAGAGAAATCATTAGCTCAGATACCTAGCACCATCTGAAAGAGTCGCTCTATCTCACTTGAATCAAACCAAACCAGCAAATATTTACCGAACACCTTGCCTGTGCAAGGCCAACCAAGATGGGTAAGATCTGGTTCCTGCCATCTAGGCACCAACAAGAGAGTGAAGGGGAGAGGACAGGTTGTAAAAAGCTTAATTACAATGTCACCTCTTCTAGCACTTTTCCAAATTATTGCAATTATTTGTTTAAAATGGCCAGCTGCCCCACCAAGCTGTGAATTCCCAAGGACAGTATAGCTTATTGGGTGAGACACAGCATTTATACTAATAAAACCTGAGTTCACCTTTCCACCCAGCCATGTGTCAGTTGCAACTTACGACAAGTTGCTTTACTGCTCTATACTTCAATTTCCTCATCTGAAAATGTAAATAATATTGGTACTGATTATTGTGTGAATTAAAGCAAATAATACATGTAAAGTACTTAGCACTGTGGCCTGGTATGTATGTGACACAATAAATATTTGCCACTACTAGTAATAGTAATACAGTGGGATTGCTCTATGTAGGAGTTAATTTCTGAAGTAACTTCACAAGGTAAAAACCATACATAATCAATATGATACTTCAAAATCCCATCTTACGTGCCCTCAAAAGTATATACATCTCTTCTCTCCCTCTCTTTCCCAGTCTCTCTCTCTCTTTCTCTCTCTCTTCTCTCTCTCTCTCTCTCTCTCTCTCTCTCTCCCTCTCTCTCTCTCACTGTCACATGAATAGGATTGGCCCACTTAAGTTAGTAACAGCTAACATTTAATGTGTGCTTATCACATGACAGGTACTGGTAGAAAGCTGTACATGCATTAACCCATTTCATTTAACACCATATCAATTCCATAGGTAAGTGCTAGGATTTTCTCCATCTTACATATGAGAAAACTGAGGCACAGAAAGGTTAAACAACTTGCCCAAATAACACAGGGACTTTAATCCAAGTGGTCAGCCAGCCAGGCTCCAGAAGATACATTTGCAACCCCTGGGTCCAATTGTCTCTTCTAAAGTGGTAATATGTGACTGTCCTCTAATACTAATTTTGGTATGGCCAGGCATTTGTATAAACCCTGGAATACAGTGGATGTTTGCTGAATGTTTGTGGAGTGAATGAATTCCTCAGGTTACTCATTGTAAGAACTACTGCCTTTGTGCAGAGAACCCATCTATTCATAAACTCACAGGCAGTGGAGGGGAAATGGGGCTGGGGTGAGGCCAGCAAGGTGCATTCCCACCTCGGGAGCCTCTGCTGTTCTCTGTTGATGCTTGGCCAGCTCCTGGTCCATGTCTCCATCCTCATCCTTCTGGAGCCAGCTCATTCCCAACTCAAACCATCCTGCAACAAGAAGTCTTCATCCCATGCAGCTGCCATCTTGTGTCATTTTGCAGATGTTATGTCACTATCTTCTTCTAGGGTGAGGGTGTAAAGGGAGCAGGGAGGTTAGGAGCAGTGGCTCACGCCTGTAATCCCAGCACTTTGGGAGGCCGAGCCAGGTCGATTACCAGAGGTCAGGAGTTCAAGACCAGCCTGGCCAACATGGTGAAACCCAGCCTCAACTAAAAATACAAAAATTAGCTGGACATGATGGCGGGTGCCTGTAATCCCAGCTACTCAGGAGGCTGAGGTGAGAGAATCACTTGAACCCAGAAGGCAGAGGTTGCAGTGAGCCAAGATCACGCCATTGTACTCCAGCCTGGACAACAAAGTGAGACTCCATCTCAAAAAAAAAAAAAAAAAAAGGGAGCAGGAAAAGGAGCTTACAACTTTTAGCAATCTTTAGGGAGACTCTAGTAAAGGGATGTTTCTCCAAGTAGAGTGATGGGGGCATGTATTCTCAGGGGTGCATGAGTTCTCTCCAAGAATTTTTAAGTGATGTGTTTTTATTTCAATGATTATGTGATTAAATTAATAGTCATATATTCTAGGGGTTAAGGCTGCTGCCAACTCTTGCATCAGAGATCCTGGATGCAAATCCTGGCATTGCCAAACAACAAATTAAGCCCTTGCAACTAGGCTCCTAAATGATGAGAAGTTGAATGCGGCAAACAAGTTTTCCTCTTGACCCTCTTCTCCTTCCTCCCCACCTAGGCAACTCAGGATCTGGTTCTAGTTTGTATTTACAGTTAGGTTCTGGCCTTTGGTGCAAGACTTTCTGGTGGGGGTGACTCTTGAGCTGAGAAGGGATCCACCAGGCTGGCATGTTACATAACCATTACATTCACTTGTACAGTGCCTTCTGGTAGAAGATGTCTTCTCCCTATGCATTTGGTCCTGACAAAAACCATGTGAGGTAAGTAGCGATACAGTTGACCCTTGAACAATGAGGGGCTTTGTGGAGCTGACACCCCATGCAGTCGAAAATCCCCACTTCGAACCCCCAAAATTCATTTGCTAATAGCCCACTGTTGACTGGAAGCCTTACCCATAATATAAATACTCAATTAACACATATTTTGTATGTTGTATGTATTATATGCTGATTCTTACAATAAAGTAACATGGAATAAAAATATTTCACTAAGGAAATCATAAGAGAAAAGCTGTTTACTATTCAGTAAATGGAAGTGGATCATTATGAAAGTCTTCATCCTCACCATCTTTACATTGCATAGGCTGAGGAGGAGGAGAAAGAGAAAGGATTGATCTTGCTGTCTCAGAGGTAACAGAGGTGGAAGAAAATCTGTGTAAGTTTCCCGCACAGTTCATACTGTGATTACTCATTCCCAACTCAGGTTACTCATTGTAAAAGCTACTGCCTTTGCACAGAGAACCCATCTGTTCGTAAACTGTAATCCCAGCACTTTGGGAGGCCGAGTCAGGCGGATTACCAGAGGTCAGGAGTTCAATACCAGCCTGGCCAACATGGTGAAACCCAGCCTCAACTAAAAATACAAAAATTAGCCAGGCATGATGGCAGGTGCCTCTAATCCCAGCTACTCTTGCGTTGTTCAAGAGTCAACTGGATATATATTTATATTTATATACAGTCTACATTAATCATAATTTCTATATTTGCAAATCTGCCTACTCATTAAGATTAATTTTTAACCCCAAAATCAATACTTGCAGCACTTTTGCTGTGAGCAGAATGGCAAAAAATTGCAGCTGCCCAATGTGCACATTCCCAGCTCAGGTCAAACAAGGCGACACTCTGCCTCCTGGTTTCAGCTCTCACACTATAAACAAGTGTCCTTTTGTGGTCTAGTTGGTACCACATTTTTCACATTTTTGTGCTTTTTTGTTCAGTATTTCACTGTTTCAAATGGTCCCCCAGCATAGCACTGAACTAAGCCCAGGGAGGCTGTGATGCTCCTTACAGAGAAAATAGCTGTGGTAGAAACACTTCGTTCAGGCATGAATTACAGTGCTGTTGGCCATGAGTTCAGTGTCAATGAATCAGCAGTCGTATTAAATAAGTTGTCTTTAAACAGGTGAGTTCAATGTCAATGAAACAGCAATAATATTAAATAAGATGTCTTTAAACAGAAACACACACATGATTATGTTTTATGATTGACAGAACTGTAACCAGAGGCTCACTGGAACCTAACCCTGTTATTTCCCCTTGGAGCAGTGGTTCAGTATCTGCCAGTGCAGTGTTCCCAGAGGCTTTTTAGAACACAACAACTGTAAATAATAACAATACAGGGCAGACTGGATATACATAAAATATATGAAATTTTAAAAATCGAGGCTCAGAGAGGAAGGAGAATCTGCCTAAATGGCCTGGATTTTATATCTGATGCAGAAGCCAGAGTTGGCCCCTGAACTCAGGTCTGTCTGAGTCCCTGCTCCCTCTGCTACCACCACTGCCACCCCCTACCCTACCCCCACGGCTCAGGGATTCATGGCCAGATGACTTGTACAGACAATGGCCATTTGTGGAGTTTGGGTAAGGAGGACTAACTTCAAATGTCTTTCACCTCTCCTTTGCTAATGCTGCTCTTCGTTTCATCTCCCACCTTTTTTGTTCATTTGTTTTTGGATTATCCATAACCACTTTGCCATTGCACTGAAGGTCCTTCAGAACAAGAAAGCTTGTAGGTACCTCTCGCTGCAAAGCACAAACCTTCCCAAAGAGGTGTCTAGGGAAAGAACAGGGCAGTCAACTTGGAAATAAATGCAGTCAGTTTGTTGTTGTTGTTGTTTGAGACCGAGTCTCGCTCTGTCGCCCAAGCTGGAGTACAGTGGCGCCATCTCGGCTTACTGCAAACTCCGCCTTCTGGGTTCAAGCAATTCTCCTGCCTCAGCCTCCCAAGTAGCTGGACTACAGGCGCCTGCCATTATGCCTGGCTAATTTTTGCATTTTTTAGTAGAGACAGAGTTTCACCATGTTGGCCAGGCTGGTCTCAAACTCCTGACCTCAAGTGATCCGCCTGCCTCGGCCTCCCAAAGTGCTGGGATTACTGGCGTGAGCCACCGTGCCCAGCCTGCAGTCAACTTTTACATTCAAGTTCATACATGAGCCAGTGAAAATTCCCCTACTTATTCTTACTGAAATTTAAACTCTAGAACAGGGCCGGTGGGAGGAGAGGAGCTGAAGGAACATCTGCACCTTCCCTGACTCTACCTTGGCAGCCTTCAGTAATCCTGGAGAGTCTTACCCCTTCCCACAGAGGAGCAGGGACTCTAAGCATTTTCAAACAATCAGAGCCATTTTGTGGGAACTTAGATCCAATATATTCCTGTTCAAGGGTCCCACAATGCTTAGAATGCTATACTGTCCTAAACAGTTTGACAGGTGTGGCAGAGGAGAGGCAGGAGGGAGGAGAAGAAGAGAGGATTAACAAGTGTCTGTGAGGTGGCATTTACATTTAGAACTTCCTTTCCTTTCGAAGGAATCTCCAGGATAGCCAAATAGTCCAGCTTAAAAGTGCCAGCCAGAAAAAGTGCCCAAACCACGCAGTGAGATCACACCTTTGAAGACCCCTCCTTGGCATAGACCCTACAGCTTTCACAAATGATGGTGAGCTCTGGGCAGCACCAGAACCTCAGGCTCTGATACCCTCAAAGCTGCAGGTCTCCAGGGCTACTTGGGCCAAAGGTGGGTTCTGGGCAGCCCCCTTCCTTCTGGTCCATTTCTAAACCACACTCTTCCATGGGCGTATCTGATTTGTAAAGCCCAGGGCACGTGACTGGGTGACTGAAAACAACAGAAATTTATTGTTTTACATTTCTGGAGACAAGAAGTCCAAAATCAAGGTATTAGCAGTGCTGCCCTCCCTCTGGGCGCTGTAGGGGAGAATCCATTCTTTGCCTCTTCCAGTTCCTTGGAGCTATAGACATTCTTCGATTTGTGGCCACATTGCTCCAATCTCTGTTTCTCTGGTCATAGCGCCTCTTTCTCCTCTCTCTGTGTTAAATCTCATTCTGCCTTACATTTATAAGGACATTGGCATTGGATTTAGAGCCCGCCAGATAATTTGGGATGATCTTCTTCATATCAAGATCCTTCACATCTGCAAAGATCCTTTTTCCAAATAAGGTAATAGTCACAGTTTCTAGGCATTAGGACATGGAACATTTTTCTTTCTTTCTTTTTTTTTTGGAGGAGGGGAACCATTCAACTCACTGTACCCGGCTATAGATTCAAACCACCAATGAGGCTTTTTATACAAGTACAGATATGGAAGCCTACTCAGACCAATGGAATTGAAATCTTTAGGGCTGTGGCATCTAGACTGCATTTTGTTGTTGTTGTTGTCAACTTTCCAAGTATTGTGCTGCTTAGCCTGGCTTGAGGACCAGTGATTGTACAGTCCACCTCTTTATACAGGTGAGACCAGAGGCTTGGACAGGGGCCAAGACCTCCTCAAGTCACACTGCATAGGCTGGGACCCCCAGCAGGTGTTCCTCAGCCACTTCCAGCTGTGTGCAGCCCCCATCCCCCCAGGACCCTTCAGGTTTCCGGAGCAGCCGGGTGGCTAGTATCTTCCCCGGCTTGCTCTTAGCTAGGATCCTTATGAACTTTCTCAAGATTCAGGACAATGCCTGGCCTCAGATTTGATGGGTCCTCAAACAGGGGCCAGATCAACCTGCTGACTTGCTGCGTGACCTCAAGGAAGTCACTGAACTTCTCTTGTTCTAGTTTGCTCATCTTTAACATGGAGGATTCAGCTCATTGTGCTCTAAGGCAACTTTCATAGCAGAAATGATTTGGTGATTCTAAGCATCTGAGAATGTTTTCTTTGGCCCTCAGCCATCCCAGGATGTTTGATAAAATCTGATCATTTGGATAAGTCCCAGGAAAGGAGCAGATCAGAGCCTGCGTTGGGTGCTGGGAGCCCACCTGATGGGAGAGTGTATGTACATGTGGTAGGGAATAGGGAGCATGGTAAAGTGTGGAGACTGAGAACTAGAAAGAAGTAAAGATTATTCAACTTGTTCCAAATATAGAAACTGAGCCCCAGAGAAGGAAATGATTCGTTCAAGTTCATACAGCTAGTTAAAGGCAGAACTGGGATTAGAATTCATACATTCCTGGGTTCTTTCCCCTACAATGAGGATGACAAATACATATCCCTTTCCACCCTCTGATCAATTAGCAGTGGCTGCCTTGAGCACTGACTTCTGGAAGGTTCCCAGGTCCTTCAAAATTCGCAAGAAGAATGCTGATTGATTAGCAATGACTGATATGGCCACAGGAATGGAGAGTACCCAGATTTTGTCAGCCAGGACTTACCAGGACTTCTGATAGAACATAATTGCCAGTGGGGAACTTGAGGCTCCTTCTTCACAGAGAAACAACAGGTGAAAAAAAAGCAGTAAACTACATAACTCCTTCTACAGAAAACTCTTTTAAGTGCCTGGCCGAAAATTCAGAGGTGGTAGTCAATGCATGCTTAGGGAACCAGTTCAGTCAAAGTTTGCTAAGTAGCACTGGGAACAAATAGTATTGCAAACTATGAAAAGTGAAGCAGAACAAGTAAGGTAGAAACACATTGTACAATGTGCACCAGAAGTTTTTGTTGTATTTTTTAATGTTGCTGCAACTGTAATGTCACTGCTTAGATGGAGACAGTGAAATTAATTGATTTACTTTCAGGAGCATAGTTGCAAAGTTGTATGTAAAACTATATGAACATATGGACTTGCTAATTTCTCCATGCCTAGATTTAATTCTAGTCAATAATAATAACAACAATAGCTATGTCATTTAATCCTCACGACAACCTTAGGAGGTAAATGTTATTATCACTGATTTATAGATGAGGAAACAGGTGTAGATAGACTGAGGGTCCTGTCCAAGCTCACACAAGTAGTAGGTGGCAGAACTGGGATTTGAATCTAACTTGTGGTTTCAACACATTCCTCTAATTAAAAGCTGGACCCAATCTGAGGCCTATTTGAGAACTCAACGGAAGTTACTAGAAGTGGGGTATAGGCCTCTTCGGAACTGGCCTTGAAATTTCAACTTTTCTTAATACAAAAGCAACATCATGGTCTTTCCTTTGTTTTCATTTACTAGGCTCCAAATCACCAAACTTCTTTGCCTCTCTGGGAAAACTAAATGCCCCACCACTTCAGAAGAATCTCATGGGGTCTGTGCATGGCTTTTCACATCCTCCCTAAAACACCAACACGCCCAGTCTGGGTTAAAGGATATCAGCACTGCCACACACTCTTCTTTTTCCCAAATTAATCAAGAAGTAGGAATTTCTGACAAATGCCATCTGCTGATTTTTCAGAGAGACAAGTTTTGGTGGTGTGACCAGCAGGTGCCTCAGCTTTTTCTAGCATGCAGTACCAAAATAGTCACCATGGCAACCCTGGGAGGGCAGACTTCCAAAGAGATGCATTGTGAGCACAGAAACTCTAGAGCACTTTCAAGCTAGAAGGAAGGAGGCTCAGCGGTGGGTTTCTAACAGTGGCAAGTAGTGCTTCTTCCCACAGCCCTGGGCTGGACCCCAGGCCCCTGCATACTGGGCACAGCCAGGACTCCCCGACCCTGGGGCGTGTGCTTCCAGGAAGAGGGGGGAAATGGAATTTGTGGAGAGTGGCAGGCAGGTGGAGCAGACAACTCCTAGATTTCTGGCAGGAGGTAAAGTAGCATGGAGGGTGATAAAAGGCGCAGACCTGGGTTGGGAGGCAGGAGAATTAGGTTGAAATACCTGCCCTGTCGCTTGCTAACCAATGACCTTGGGCAATTGACCTTGCCTATCTGACTCTCAGCTTCTCATTTTCGAAATGGGAGTGTTAAGCTTGCACTGCCTCTTCACAGGGAAAATTGTGGATATGATAGGAAGCTTGTGAAAACTGTTGGGAAAGTGGTCAGTGGACAGTGCCAAGCAGAAGAGAACAGGGATCTGGGGATCAGGAAGCTTGGGTTCTGGACCAGGCTCTGCTGCTTTCTAATCTTTTGAGCTTGGGAAAGTCATAGAGCTTCTCAGACCTACACCCTCACCTTGGAAGAAGGCTCAGAAGCCCTGCCTCACAGAGTGGATGTGCAGGTTATCTGGGCTCTTTCTGTGACTTGGGATTCTGTACTCCCCTTCGGTGCAGACACCAAGACAGGATAAACAATACAGAGGATTTTACTAGGGGAAACATCTGTGAGATAAAAATGAGGAGAGAGCTGGTAGAGGCTAGGAGAGAGGAAAGGCTAAGAGAGCCATCACACCTTGATACAAGTCTGACCCAAGTGCAGGAGGGAGGGAAGCAAGGTTGGGTGGAAGCTCCTAGACTGCCTATAGCAAGGCCATCAGAGAGTCCTCAAGCCAAAGTCACCTATCACACAGGGAACAGAAGCTCCCTGTCTCTTGGAGACAGGTCTGCCTTAGTATCCCTGCCACACTCAATTGCTGATTGTCTGGAGACAGCCAACAGGAAGAGTGGCCTCTACATAAATATGGGTGCGAGCAGCTGGAGGCCATGATCATCTGAGCTCCCTCTCCAGGAGACATATTCTTATGGCCACCACATCTACCCAATCCAGATGTCTTTTGCTTGGACATCCACATCAGGTACTTGGCCTCAGGCCCACACCTCTACTTCAGAAGCCTTGTACCCCACATCCATGGTCCTCTTACCCAGAACATTATAGGAACTCAGGCTCAATGATATCTTAGAACACCACCCCTAGGAAAAAATTTATTTTCTACATCTTAATTAGATTATGTAGCAAAGGTGCACAGTCATTGTTCCATTCTACGTTTGAATGCACGCAGGTGTAGGAATGCATGCTTATTTGTCAGTGTGCATGCATATGAACAGTATATTTGTATATACAGATGAGCATTTATATCTTCTACGTGCATGCATGTTGTGAATTTACCCAACGATACCGTTAGCCCATTAGCACTACATAAGCATTTTGCACACAGTATCTTTGATCTTTACAACTATCTTTGAGGTAGATAAGCAGGTAGTGTTGCAGGTACAATCCTTGTTTCCCTCAACATGCTTTCCCCAACATGCCACTCAGATAATACAAGGTAGAGCCATGGTTTGAATCAGAAATGTCTTCCTTCAAAGTTGCAGCTCTTGTCCTTTCTGCCACCCACCCCCATCCCACCTACTCATATGACTATGTGTTGCATGAAAGCACATATGTGTGCATATATAAAAAAGATTCAGATAGGGGAGGGGAATATAGCTGGAGAAGTATAGATTGATTATGGATTGGTGACTGGTGAAAAGTATTTCTGCTAGAAGCCCCCACTCTCCAAAATGTAATTCTATTAGTATGTGTCATTTTAAAACATATATTGTATTCTAGCTGTAAGAATTTCTATTTAATGAGCTACAAAGACAAATTTTGGAGATTCTAAGCAATTTGAGTCTCTTATTCTTCTGGTATAATCAAACAGTGATCCACTTTCTTGGCCTTCCCCCAAAATCCTTGCTCCCATGGCAAGTTTTTCAGCCTATCTGGTGGAAATTGTTTTGTCCTGATTGGGAGGTATTAAAGAAAAAATATCTACTCCAACACCTTAGTTTTCCAAATCACTTGTCTTTGCTTGTTTCCCAGCAGCATGAAATACTACTCTGGAGAAACAGATTTAGAATCAGTTTCAATTGCCATTTATTGATCACAGGTACTATGCATACAATTTTCATAAGTGATCATTTGATTTTGATTCTCATCAAAATGATTTCTATTTAGCAATGAATAACTGAGGGTCTAATGGGTTAGGAGACTTACTCAATGTACCCTGTTAGTTATGGGACATAACAGGAACTAGAGCTGGGCTCTGCAGAACTCATGGCCTGGCTCTTTCCACAGTATTCACATTCTCTCCAGGCAGAAGATACGATCTGCCCAAATACTTGCTTTCCAGGCCATCCACTAGCTCTGCTGTATCCTGGGAACCTGCAGGACCAGCCAAGCCCAGGACAGGGCCGCTTGGGGCCAGGGCAGGTAGACTTACCTGGAAGAGCACCAGCCTGGCTATCAGCATATCCACTTTCTTCCCATTTCCTTTTGCAGCCTCCTTCCTTGGTTCACAATGATAGTCCAACTTCTGCCAGTCCTGACTGTCATTCAAGCCTTTTTGCTATTTAAGAATTTTGAGGAAGAAAACCGTCATGTACTCAAAATCCTGGTAATCAGAAGTGTCTGGAGATTTCGAGCTGTTAACATAGAGAGGTGGCAAAAGTATTTTCTAGGACATCCTTATGGGCCTGAATGGCAGCGGGAGTTGACATAGCTGGTGCCTGGGCAGGTTTCCAAAGCACAGCCGAGGTGGAGAGTAGGTGAGGGCTGCAACAAAGGCCCCGACATCTGAAGAGCACTGCACAGTTTGTCAGAGGCTTTCAGCTCCACATTCTCACTTAGTCCTCACAGCAACCCCATGCAGTGACTGCTGTCACTCCTTTTCATGGCGGAGGAGACTGTTGGGAGAGGAAAAATGAATTGCCCACTGGCAGGCAGGTAAGAGGCAGAGCTGAAACTCTCACCTAGTTCTTCCAACTCCAGGCCCAGCATCTCAGGATTGTACCCAAGTGGCTCTCGCACCAGTATCAGGGCCAATGGCAGGGTCAGCAGAAAATAGCAGAGGGGCTTGAAAACAGATGGGAACATCTGGAAAAGGTAAGGAAGTTGTCTTAGTCACTATAACAAATATCCTAGGCTTGGTAGATGAAATCACAGAAATTTAGTTCTCACGGTTCTGGAAGCTGGGAAGTACATGTTGAGTGTGCCAGCATGGTTGGATTCTGGGGAGGGCCCTCGCTTGACATCTCCTTGCTGTGTCTTTACATGGCAGAGAGCAGAGAGAGGAAGAACACTCTCCTGTCTCTCTTTATACGGGCACTAATCCCACCATGAAGGTCCTGTCCTCATCACCTCATTACCTCCCAAAGTCTCCATCTCCAAAAACTATTACACTGGGGATTAGGGTTTCAACATAAATTTGGGAGGAATGCAAACATTCACTACATAGCAGAAGTATAGAGCCCTGGAGGCCCAGTTCCTTTAGTGTAATGAATGGCGCTGTGCAATGGCGCTGTGCAATGGCCTGAACAAGGTCATCCAGACCCTTCCCTAAGAAGTTAGACTCCAGTGGGGAGACCGGTGGATAAACAGGCAACTCCAACACAGAGGAACAAGCATTCTGGTGATGGAGGGACATGCAGGCTCTGTTGGAGGGCAGGGGAGGGCACCACACCCAGATGCAGTACTGGGCCTCTTGATTCATTTTCCAAATATACAAAAATGACTTGGGGTTTGCAGAAGGAGTGAAAAAAAAAAACTGAAAGGTAGTTGCTGTGGGAGGAGAGATCCAAGAAGGCTTCCCAGAATAGGTGGGCAGTCTTCTGGAACTGGGGCCCTGAAGGGTGGGTAGAATCCTGATGTGCAGAGACTTGGAAGAGAAGTATTGTAGCCCAAGGAAACAGCATGGTCCCTGCAGAGGCATGAAGGGGAAGATTCCTGGGGGTAATCACCCACCTTCAGAGCCTGTGTAGGCACCATATAGGGTAGGGTAGCAGGAGACACAGCTGGAAAAGCAGACGGGGGTCAAGTCTGGCCTTCCAAGGTTTGGACTTTATCTTACAGGAGGTGGGGAGCTGTCGGGAGTATTTTGAGTGGGGCAGTGACACTGCTGGCTCTGCATTTTGGAAAGGTGGTTTTCAGGCCAGTTTGGTTGATGCTGGGGAGTGGCTGACAGGTTGAAGATCAGTCCTGAGGAGCAGGTCGGTGAAACATGATAGGGGCATTAGCATTCAATCCAGGGGTGTGAGCAGTGAGGTGGTCACCCAGGCTGGCTTGAGGAGCAGCATAAGCGCACAAGCCCCAATCATATCTGAGAAGTGCAGATCCATCTGGAGGAGCTAGGTTTGCCTTACGTCCAAGAGGCAAGCTCAAGGCTAGTGATGAGCCAGAGGGCAGGGGCAGAGCAGATGAAGGGACTCCATGAGAGTGCAGGGCCAGGGTGGACGCCGGGGGTGGGGGTGGGGGGGTGGGGTGTGAGGGCTATTGCTGGAAAGGGCCACAGGGCCCACATTGAATGTGGGTGTGCATGGGTGCGTGTATGTGTGTTGGGCTGTATGTGTGGACAGTGAAGGATGCATGGACATGTCCCGGGCTGGGAGGAGAGGGCACTGGGTTAAAGGGTGACAGACCAGGGGATAATGAGGGCCCCCAAAGGCCTGGAAGGGAGACACACCAGCAGCAGCAGCAGGTCTTAACACCCATATGGGCACTCAACCCTTTGCCATCTCTGTAACTGTAGAAAGCAGAGCAGTGAGCTTCCCAGAACAGTTTTGTTCCCTTGGTCATGCATCATACTGGAAGGCAGTGCCTGCAGCAACTCCCAGCTGTCCAGCTCAGGAGTCCACCGTGCCCCATGCACCTACTTAGCACGTGATACCAGACACAGACATGAAAACCCAGTCTTAAAAAAAAAAAAAAAAAAAAACTTGAATCAAACTCCTTTCTGGCACTTTCCACTGATTTTCTAGACATTTGTCCTCTGTACTCAGGGCTGAGGAAACCGGCTTGCCTGCAGGCTGGTCGTTCCAGGGGGTTCCTTTGAAAACTTCCTGCAGTGTCCAGGAGCGAGCAGCCTGCTGCACACAGGACGCAATGCCTGCTGAAATCCCACTTGAAAGTGAGCGGCATCGCGGAGACAAGCCTAGATCCTTTTCAGCACAGCGATTCCTTCCTTCCTCCCTTCCTCCCATAGCTCGGCTAGAGTTTTCTGCCTAGAGGAACTCTGTGAGAGCGTTTCAGAGTCATTCGGGCCGCTTGCCCCCAACAGGGCGACGCTGGCTGGCTGACCCCCCTCCTGCTGGGGGGTACTGTACCCACGGCCGGGGCTTCTCTATTTCTCTCCTCCCCTCCCGCTGCTGACGCACGCTTCCTATAATAAGCCTCTGTTACTTGGAGCAGGGGCGGCTCCGTAGTAAGCCGAAACCGCTACTATATTTACACCCTTTCCACATTTAGACAAAGGCTATTTTTAACAGAAGGTCTATTTGTGGGGGTTGCCCACGTCACACTGTTCACATGCATCTCACCATCCTCAGTCTGTTCTTCTGATTTCACACTTGTACCGGGCCTCTCTCCTTCTCTCTCCTTCTCTCCATCATTTTTCTTTCCTTTCTTTCTTCCTTTCTCCAATTTCCTTCCTTCCTTTAATCAGATTGAGGTCTTTTGCAGGCTATATTGCCAGAGTCCTTCAGGGGATGGCGAGGCTCTGTCCTCATGGAGCAGAGTGGGCAGTGCGGCCATGTGCTGGGCTGTGAACTGTTCTTGGCACCTACTGTGGGGACCAGCAGAGACCCCAGTCCCCAGGGCTCCATATTGGCCTGGTCTGCCTCCAAGTTTTTGTGAGCAGGATGCTGGGACCATGACAGCCTGGCCTTTTCTCCTCATGCCAATCTAGTTTTATTGGTGGGAGGGAAGGGTGTGTGTGTGTGTGTGTGTGTGTGTGTGTGTGTGTTGGGGGAGGGGTAGTGAGCAAGGTCAGAGGAAAATAAGCCAATGGGGTCATCATTCATGCAGAACACTTTTTCAACTTAAAAGTTAATTTTATCAGATTTGTCTTAGATGACACAGTTTTTGTTTGGGTGAAAGGAAGTTTCATATTTCCTACACACATAATCCACTTATGAAAAGGAGGAGGGATGCACGGAGTTAGCACATATTAAGTGCCTGCTGTAGTCAAGCCCTATTGGGCAGCAGGGACATCTGGACCCTGAGAACGGAGTGAAGGGGTGGTCCTGCCTGCATCAGGTTTCAGATGAGGAGGTTGAGGCCGGCAGAGATCTGGGACTGGCCTAAATTCACTTAGCTGGTAAGTGACTGTGCTGGGACTTAAATCTATGTGTCTGGCTACAGACTGTGTGCTGGCCCCAAATCTCAGACCTCCCCCATTGTTACCTTTTCAGCTCTCTAAAAAATCAGCGGTCTTCATTAACACTGTTTCTGTTATTTTCTTTCCCGAGTTCTGCTCCTCTCCTCACCCCCCACCCCAATGAGAAGAGACTTTTCCCACCTCAGAACCCCATCTGCACTTCTTTGGTCTACTTCTTCAGATGATGAATCATCTGAAACACAGACATGTCAGAATCTAAAAAGGACACCAGAAAAGGCCTTGCGGGCACTAAAGGGTCCCAGAGAAACCCCATGTTGTCAAATCTTATGTTTTTCCCCAACAGTCAATCTGGATTGTAGCTTCTGAGTGAAATATCGTTACTGCATTTCTGAGAGAGGAGAGCTGAGATTTGAATCCGCCTCAGACAGTGCTGGAAACAGAATACAGAGCCCATCACAGGATGTCCTGCCCTCTGTAGCCTCGTTTCTGAAAGTATCATTAAACATGTGGGAACCAAATGCCCCCTGAGTCCCCATATTCAAGCCTTTAAAATTGCAGATTCTGGTTGAGACATTTCCTGGAGACTCTGATAAGAGATTATTGTCTTCTTGGTGTCCTAGTGTTACGGGTTCTGAGCCCAGGAGTCTAGCAGCTGTACCATGAGGCCAAGTCACATTCATCTCTAAAATAGAGATAATAATGTCCCTTGCCCACTCACCCACTTCACAATTTACAGAGATGTTGCAGTGAGACAATGCATGTGAGTGTGCTGCTGTGAAAGCTGGCAAACACGACAAGACTGCTAGTCGCTAGTGCTGATGTTTTCATCCTTAGTGAGGATGTGAGAGAGGGCTCAGGAAGGCCAGGTGACATGTACAAGGTCACACAGCAAGTAAGTGGTTGAAATAAAGGCACAATAGCCCTGTGTCCCTCAGCAAGGGGCTGAAAAGAAATTACAGAGCCAGTGGAAAAGCTCGGGTGCTGAGCTTTAGCAATGCTAGGCTGAGCTCAGTCCAGAAATGGGGACACTGATTTGGGACGAATCCCATCACTCTCCCCAGCTGACCCTCCCTGCACCTTGGTCCCAGTGGCTTCTCAGGCTTCTCTGCAGCATGGGTGTCCTGCCTTGGCCAGAGCCGAAATCCCAGAGCAGTGAAAGAGGAGCCAGTGTCATGGGGCTTCTGGTTTCAGGACACACTGGAAAGGTGAGAAGGAAGCTTGTCTTCCCATGGATCTGGGCCAGGCCTGGGTGGCGGGGCCTCCCCGCCAGGAGCTGGGACGTTCCCTAGGTGCTCGGCATCCCCAGGTCAGGAGGGCCACCAGCAGTTTTTCAAAGCATTAGCTTGGTCAGAAAATAAATCATTCGGCACTTTGCGGAGACCAAATGCTTTGTCAGTGCAGGCAAAACCTGCCCCAGAATCTGCAGCCTGGGAAGGCCTTGTGCTCACCTGGCTTAGGGGCCAGTTTGGGGAAAAGAGGCCCCTGCTCTTTGTACCTGCTTACTGAAGGAGTTGATGAGAAAACGTACACACCTTGACCTCCATGACTCTGACCTTCACATCTTGGTCATGCCCTTCTCACCACTACTACCCATCAGCCACCAGCCACCAGCCACCACTCCACCTCTCTACCCCCAACTCTCATCAGACTTTCACCTGCTTTCAAGGCTCAGGTGTTGCTCCCTATGTGAAATCTTGTCTGGCCCTCTTTCTCCCAGTCAGGAATAATTTACCCCTGCTCTCTTCTCTGTGCCCTTAGTGTTCTCTGTGAATGTGGTAGCAGTCTCAGACCAGTCTGTGCTGGAGTTATCCTGGCACCCAGCCTACAATCAGAGGAGACGTGTGGTTCATCCATGAAATTTGAGTCAGGCTTAGTTTTCACCTCTTCTGAGGGTGGAGCAGAGCCTCTGGGCTGGAGAGATACAAACAGTGTAGAAGATGCTATGGTGTCCCACCAGCTCCCCTTTTAAGGACCAATGCACACCCCCTGCCCCTAGCTGCTGAATGTCACCTGTTTGCCTGCTAATGACTCACAGATGCCCCCCTTCTCCAGAGAATGACCCTCAGAAGACAGAAGCTGCATCTCCACGAGGTTACAACTTTCACCCCATACCTGCTCCCCAATCACTACCACCACAGACAATGACTAAGTGACACAGAAATGCAAAAGGGTAGTCCCCTCCCCTCAGGAAGGGACATCTCTGCAGTATGCTTTAGGCTCCAGAGAGTCAGTCCACTTCTATCCCCTCTCCAAGCATCAGCCCAAGGCTGGCTTTCCCTGAAATCACAGTTTAGGATGAGCAGCCTAAATTTCAGTTTTATACTGAAATTCCCATGTCCCATCAGTTTTGGGCAAATGGGGCTAACTGACTAGCTTAGACTGGGTTACCAGATTTAGCAAATAAAAATACAAGATACCCAGATATATTTGCATTTCAAATAAACAAAGGATACGTTTTGAGTATAAGCAGGCTTCATGTAAGACTTGCAACATACTTATAATGAGAAATTACTCATTGTTCATCTGAAATGCAAATTGACCTGGGCAGCCTGTATTTTATCTGGTAGCCCGACCCTTGACCACACCTGTGTTTGTCTCGCTCCCTGCTCCTATCCTGCTTCCTTTCCTCTCTCCCTTGCAGGTTTTTCCTGAAGAGCACTCCCCCAGTAAATCACATGTACCTAAATCCCTGCCTCAGGTTCTGCTTCTGGGGAATCTGACGTAAGACTGTCATTAGTCCCTCTCTGCTGCCTAAGGTGACCAGAGAAGTCCTTTCATTTCTCCTGAACCTTGCAGAACCTTTCTTTTTGTTCAAACTTCACCTGGTCCATCTTGGCTAGAGTGGGGGAAATCATGACACTAATTGTCACCAGCTGAGGTCCTCCAGGTCCGCACAACAGCCCTGAGTGGTGGCTACAATTCTTAGATCCATTTTTAGATGAGAAGACTGAGGCAAGAGAGCTGCAATAGATTACCTGGCCTCACAGAGAGTGGCAGTGCCTCAATACAGAACCATATTTACTGCCTCTTAGACTCCTGCTTCATCAGTGCCTCCCAGGGAATCCAGGAGAGACACAAGAGCAAGGCTTTAGCTTTGCTGATCCACCCCCACCCCCCAACCCCTGCAGCATTCAGACTTCAAGTTTTTACCTTGTCTCTTGGCACTGGAAGGATGGGGCAATTCTAGGTACGCTCTCTGGGTGACCCAGGGAGCTAGCCACTAACTTCACATTTGTGCAGAACTGGCTTCCCAGAAAGCACAGGAAAATGGGGGTATCCAGAAATCCATGTGGCCACAGCCCCCTTTAGGAAGACTCTATTTTCATTCATCCATGACAGAACTAGGTTTGTGGCTTAGGGTCTGAGCCTTGATTTAACCATGAACATGAGAACTAGATTGACCTCTGGGGGATCATCCAGCTATGGCCCAGTGGGATTTGAAGTTTCCATAGACCTGACATTCATGTTAAGTACTTAACCTGGTACCTGGCACAAGGTAGAGCTCACCTAACAGTGGCTGTAAGTAGTAGTATTTCCCATAAGCAATAGTAATAAGAACATCTGATTCCCCAGATAACACGAGAGTGATAAGAATATGTCCTACAGCCCACTCAGCTAAACAGACTTCAGCTCAAAGCCATCCAAAGATGGAATGAGTCGCCTCAGAGGGCAGTGAGCTTTCTGTCATTCACAGGGAAGAAAAGGGAGGGAATTTGTTTATCTACCTGCCAGTGGGAGATAATTTCCATCCATTATGTTTTTTAATCAAATGCTGAGATGTTTCAGAAAAGGCTGGATGGTGTGCCAGCTTCTGAGGGACTGAACAAGAATGATGCAGAGGTCCTCCCTGACCTGAGACTCCAGGAGTCTCTGAAAGTGCTGACATCCCACATTCATGGTAAGACCAGTGGCCACTCTCGTGTCCAGAAATCTGGAATATGGTTCCAGAATAATGTCACAGGCACCAGCCCTACGCCTTTCAGAACTGTCCACACACTCAGACCTATTAGAGACCCGGCTTGTGCCCCTGAGTTGGTGGGGGCGGAGTGGACACTGACCTATGGGCCCTCAAAATCCTCCTGACCTACAAGTTCCCCAGCATAGGAGACTGCACCAGGCCCACTTTCTTCTTGCCTGTCACCACACTGTGCATCCCCTCTTCTTGAGCAGCTCGGCTCAGCCACGGACTGAGTCAGACATGCTCAGTTGCCAGCCCTACAGCTGCCCGGCTGAAGGAACTGGCTTTCTGCTCCCTTTCCCACAGCTGTCAAAAGGATACCCCAGAGTCCCCATTACACACAGACAAACACATGTGCGCACACACACACACATGCCCTTATGGAATCTTTGCCCACCATCACAAAATCACAGGGCTGAAAGAGACAGCAAGTACCTAGCAGATTCGTTAAGTCCAGGCCTGTCAAGAAATCCCCTACCAGAAACCTCTGTCCACACACCTTCACGGTGGAGAGCTTGCCCCCAGCTGGTGTCACCCTTCCCAGCATTGAACTCCTCGGCCATTAGAAGGTGCTTCTCGTATCCAGGTGCCAGGCATCCAGGTATGCAGGTGACTTCTTTTGGCTTCCTCTCATTGGTCCTAGTGTTTTCAGGGATGGCACAAGAGTCCAATCTTGTTGGAAGGTGGTGTACAAAGAGGTGCAGGAAGACACATGGGAGGAAGTAGTGAGAGATGAAGTCAGAGGTAGTGAGACACGTCAGAGAGAGAATTGGCAGGGATGTGCACAATCTAAAAGGGACCTGTATCCTGCATGCTGACAATTTTTCCATTATGTTTTTTTTTTAATTCTGTTGCTCTTCACCTGCATGGAAAACATGTCCACCCCAAATAACTTACTCTCTGAGAACTGCAGAAAAAATGAGAGTATTGTATTACCTATTGCACTGATGAGAAAAGGGTGATCAGGAAGGGAGAAGATCAAAACTGTAGCACATGGAAAAGAGTTGAAAGAACTGGGTCTCTAGCCAGAAGAAGGGATTTGGCTGGTAAAGTGGTTGCCTCTGACAATCCTTCCTGGAGAAAAAAGATTGGACCAATTCTAAACAGAATAAAGAATTGGACTTAGGACCAAAGGGTAAACCACCAGAGTGACCAAAAGCTTTCTACTAGACAGAGCTGTGTAACAGTTGTTAAGATAGTGAGAAGTCCCTGTCACTGAAGGTGTCCAAGGCGTGGGTGCACGTGATGTTTTATGTCTGACAGTTCATGACTTTTCTTTTAATGCATATGCACATCACCACCACCACCCCCAGCATGCGCGCACACACACACACACACACACACACTGAAACCTGGCCGTATAAAGCCAGGTGAAGCACACCAGTGTGGGGTGTGCATCTCTCACTTGGCTTAGCTTTGATCCCCCGGAGATTTTCCCATTGCAGACTTGGTTGTCAGCAAGAAATAAAAGCCTTTCCTCTCTCCTTGGGAGGAGCGGAGCAGATTGTCTGGATCTGCTGTGTACTGCCCTGGCTCTGGTCTCAGCACCAAACGCGTTCCTTCTGCTCAGTCTGTTCCCGTTTTGACAATGCAGAGGGGAGAGCTGGAGAAAGTCCCACAGCCTAGAGTCCTGGCATTGGAGGGCGGGGCTTTGCTGTTGGACCAGACAGATCACATTTGCATTCAAGAAAGACTAGGTGGAGCCCCTTGCTCCCAACACAGGCAGAAAGTTTAGCTGGGATTGGCGCCCATCCTCAGGCATCTTTTGAAGAGAAAGTGCTATCTGCTGCCGTCCTTTCAGTGTTTTCTCAAGGGCAGAGCCTGAAAAAGGTTTTCGCAGGAGGAAACTTCTCTAAACCTCTCTAGCATCCTGGAGATTAAAATAAGTTATTTTTTCTCTGCAAAAGAGACAAGGTGCTCTGCTACCTGAGGGTGGAGTACTGGACCCTTTGCATGATTAAGATCCAGAAAATATGCTTTTTGCCTACAGCATTGTATGTCCTGTTACCAGCCAGTAGTGATCCATTAAGCAATGTTACTCAAGGAGGATTCACTAAGCACCCACTCTGTGCTAGGCCATGCCTCCCAGGCACTGGGGAGCAGAGGTGAGAAAGATCCAGGATTTACCCTCAAGAAGCTTATAGTCCAGTGGGGGAGACCATCCCAAGCAAAAAAATAAAATCCATGCACTCAGGGCTCCAGGAGAACTTTGCTGTGAGTGCACTAGCTGTCTGGGAGCATCTGGGACGGCGTCTGCAAGGAAGGGATGCTTGGGATGAGTTTTCAAGGACACACAGGATTTTATGAAGTGGCAAAGGGCAGCAGTGGGAAGGGATCTTGCATGCAAAGTTCTGGGAAAGATGTGGAAAAGCTTTGTTTATTTAAGGAACTATAAAAACTTTGACATGACCAGAGGAGCTACCATGCAGGCAGGGAAGTGCAAAGGATGAATCTAGAGCAGAGGTTTTAACCAGGGACAATTTTGTACCCCAGGGACACTTGTTTGTCACAAAGAGAGGAACAGCAGTGCTACTGGCATCTACAGGGTAGAGGCCAGGAATGCTGCTGAACATCCTACCATACTACCATGTGGACCGCCCCCACCACACCATGATCTGGTCCACAATGTCAATACTGCTGAGACAGAGAAACCCTGAGTAGGGTGTTTAGGAGTATCCCTGGCCTCTCTACTCACTACAGAGAAGGAGCAGCCACACCACGAAAAAATGGAGCTCTGTTAGGGGCACTGTGCTTTCTGAGGGTCACACAGAGAAGGCATCCAGGGGAAGGAAGCCAGGGGAGTGCTGAGCTTTCAGATTCTGCAATCTGGAGTCCTCCATACCTGTGTTTCAGCTAGCCCTCCCAGCTTTATTTTCTGTACATATTTGATAAGCCTATATCCAGTATCTGCCTCCAAATTGTTGACAAAAATATTAAATAGAAAAATTTCAGGGCAAATAATGACTTAGATTCATATAATGCTATTCAGTTTATGGGGTATTTTGCATCCTTCATCTCATTTATATTCATTTTACAAAACAGAAAAATGAAGCTGGGAGATATTCTGCAATCTAGGAGTTATTTAACTATAACACATTCAGCTCCCATCTCTTCTCCTAGGGTGGTCCCTGAGTGCTCCAAGGACCCCTGCATCTGGCCACAGGGGATGCTGGGAGTATCCTCCATCCTGGCCTAAAAGGGCTCCCTTTCAGCTTCCTGGATTTATATCTTGTGTGAGTGGCTAAGGGCAGGTCCCCTGGTCTCCCTCTGCCCCTAGCTGTGACACTCACATACCCTTCTGACTACAGAGGACTCTCTCCCTCCCTGAGGCCAAATTGGTAAGAGGACCTCTCATGGATAGCAGGCAGGGACAGCTGCTCAGCTCATGTTCTCTGGCCAAGGAGCATTACTAACCCTGTGATTTGGCCCTTCATCCAAACTGGCAGATGGGTACAGGTGTCTTGCCGTGATGCTGCTTCCCCTCAACCAAGCATGCCTGACCATTCAATCCCCCAGTGGAGGACAGCACCAGTCAGCTGAGGGGTGGGCTCTTTCCAAGTGGAACCCCAAAATACTGCTAATCTGAAATGTCACTGTTCTCAGGGACAGCACGAACGAACCACGCCAAGTCACACACTGCAAAAACACTCTCAATAATCAACACTAGGTGTCCTAACAGTTTGTTCCAGCCTGTTCATCTGTGGCTTAGGAGTTTATAACATGACAATCTTTTACCCTAATAGCTTTCTGGGAACTGATTACCCATATTCCCCATATTCCCAAAGCCATCGCCAGCTCCCAGCTTTATCATTCAGGAAAAAGAGCAAGCACCTCCCCTTCATCCTCCTTATCTCCCACAATCACTAAGTACAGGCCCAAGGAGAAGAATCAAGGGCAATGAACCTTCATCAAACAATAAAATCCTGCCTGGTGCCAGGCCTACCTGTGCCATCCAAGCACTGCCTGCCCTGTCCCTCCATTAAACATCTTACCCTTGCGGCCGGTGGCTCCCGGGGCACTGTCCTTTCCATGGCTCCTCCTCCCACCAGCACGGCCCAGCGGCTCTCTCCTGCTGCTCTGGCTCCATCCCTCTCCAATAACATTGCTCCTTCTCTGGCAGCGTCCAGCCACTTTGTCACAAGCTACATCTGTGGAGAGCACCGACCCTGGCTGCAGGGTGAGACAGATAAGAGGATAAGAGGGGGCAGGAGCAGACGGAGAAAGAAGGTGGCAAGACAGCGTAGGCGAGAGAAAGTGGTGGCTAAGACTAGGGTGCTGATTATGGAGTAAAGGAAAAGGAGGCATGAAAGCTGAGCTCGTGTTGAAAAGAATGTCAAAGGGAGCTCAAGCACTAGGTGGGGTGAGGGCAGAAGAGGGGTCCTTTCCAACCCTGGGGCCTTTAAGCAGTACAGGGGCTCCCCTGGCTTGGAGCCATGCCATGCCCCTGATCCTAGGGAGTAAGAATGTCTTTTGGGGGGTGCAGAGCAACAGCACCCATTTCTCCATGAGCCACGTGCTTGCATCTTCCAGTGGGATACTCTCCAGGGTCATCTGGGTCATCTTGTCTTGTGCTTGTTCATCACCTGAGCATGATTCTCGCCTGCTCAGCAGGGCGGTAGGGGGTCGTGAGCTCACAGCCCAGAAGCTTGACCCCTGTGGGGCCTCAGCATCAGTCCCTGGGACTCTGTGGCAGTGAGACAGCCACATGGTGTCAAGTGGCTGCTCTGTGTCAGGGGATTTCTAAAAATACATCTGTCCTGCTGCTCACAGGGCTCATGAGTGCCAGGCAGACGGGACAGGCATGTGCAACCTGCTCCCTCCTCACTGTCCCCACCACCTCCCTTCTAGTTCGAGTTGCCGCCACTTCTCACGCAAACTATTCCACCAGCCACCTGCCTGCTCTCCCTCTCCCCATGGCCCACCAGGTATTATACTTACTGAAAACACAGGATCCTGTTGGGAGACCACACCTCAGCTAAAGCCTATTCTCTCATTCATTCGCTCACTCATTCATTCAATCCTCAGCATGCACATATACATTTAACATGCCAATGTGGCATGCTTTTTCGACGCCAGGCTTGTGGCAGATGCTACAGATTGGATGAGCGAAGCCAGACACAAAAGGATGTAGTGTATGAATCCATGTGTGCAATGCTCAGGAATAGGCAGATCTAATCTGCAGCAATGGAAGTCACAAGACTGATGACTTCTTGGAGGTGGCACGTAGCTATTGACTGAGGAAGGGCAGGGTGGACTCTCTGGGGTCTGGCTGCTCTATATTGTGATCTGAGTGATAGTCTCAAGGGTGTAACAAATTGAAAATGTACTGAGCTGCACACTTGAGAACTGTGCCTTTTACTGTAGTGTGTTAGAACTCAATAATTTTTAAAATGTATATAAAACATAATTCTGGTTTTGCTTTTTGGAGCTATACACATATCCATGACTCAAGAATCGAGGAGAAAACTATCAATACTCTTAACAGTGCTTGTCTCTGATTGGTAAGATTATGGTAAACTTAATTTCTTTGTTGATACTTTTCCGGATTTCCCAAATATTCTACACTGAATAGATCTTGCTTAAGTAATGAGATTAAATATATTAAATGTTATTTTAAAAGTAAAAACCCTTGAGGTGAGACAATCAGCAAGCACGAGGCAGGTGGCTATCTTCCCAGAGGGGCCAAGCCCACTCACGAGCTTTTGTCCTCTTAGGCCCAAGGACACCGGCTTAGAGTCATGTTCCAGGTCTGTGAGATTTCAGTGCAGCTAAATAAAGCTCTTGGCCCGCTGTGGGTGGTGAGGTGGGGCTGCCGGTGGAACCCTCGGGGTTTTCCTCTCATTCCTGAGGGGAAGGAGGTTCCAGGGCTTTCAGAGCCTTGCCAGGCCCATTCTCACCCTGGCAGCTGTTTAGACTAGCCTGACTCAGAGTCCCGTGCAGTTCTAACCTCTTAGGCTTGGGACTGTGAGCCCAGCCTGCCTGGAGTTCTCTCTTACGGAGCGGGGATAATTTCAGGACCCCTACCACATCCCTTCAGCAGGAAGGACCTGCCAGTGTATGCAGTTTGGGGGCACAGAAAGATAAAGTGAGCTGATGGTGCAAGTAAAAAAAAAAAAAATATATATATATATATCCCTGGAAACTCCAAGGGAGGAAGAAAATGGAACATGGAAGAATCACCCTGGGCCTTGGTTTTCCACCGGGAAATGGGGCTGTTGTGAGATTACCACATGAATAAGCACGTAGAAAATGCTGGAATGGGGGCTCGTTTTGTGTTCTGGTTTTGGTGATGCTTTGGGACATGAAGACCGGCTGCATAGCTGGCATCCTGGCCTCCTGCTCCAATTCCAGTGCCCCACTCTCTTACTCTCTTGGCTACCACAGCCCGGACATGGCAGGGACAGGATAGATTTTTCCATATGTGTGTCCGAAGCCTGATTTCTGCATTGGCAAAGCTATTGTGGTCATGTGATGAGGATCATCTTGTGATTCACAAATGTATTTTGTATTTCTAGCTTGGATCCTAAAAACACTTCCCTCTTCCCTCCCACCTCCTTCTCCTCTGCCCACAACATGAAGGCTCCCACAGAGATGTCATGTGAAGGCTTCTCAGGCTGAGCCAAGGGAAGAGCCAGTGGCCAGCTCTGCCCTGTGACACACATAGCCTCCAGGAGTCACATGGTCTCCAGCTGCCACCACCTGCCCTCTGTCCCCAGTCTGCTGCCCTCTCACTGCAGGCTTCCTGAGCTAATGCTTCCCTCCAGGCCACAGCGTAGCAGACAGTGGGACTGACAGACAGAGAGTACAGGGCCAACAGGCTTGGACAGTTTTCTTCCCAGCTGACCTTGGGGTGGGAACCCAACCGGGAGGCTCCCGGACACTACACGGTGTGCCCTGCAGGAGACGAGATGCCTTACTGACCCGATCCAGAGGTAGACAGAGCTATTGGCAGGTGCTTCCCCACAGCCAGCCCCAGCTCCATGAGCAGGGAGCCTGAGCCACAGGTGCTGAAATAAGGCAGTGCAGGGAGCCAATGGCAGCATCCAGTGTGCTTCATGGAAAGGCTGGAAGCAGGACTTTGCCAGGCCTTGGAGAGAGGGAAGAGGACAAATACAGGAGGCATCATCTGTGTACATATTTACAAAAAAAGACAAATCAGGGGTTCTCAATCAGGAGCTGTTTTGCCACCCAGGGGACATTTGGTAACATTTGAAGACATTGTTGATTGTGGAAACTGGGGAAGTGCTGCTGGAATCTAGTGAATAGAGGCCGAGGATGCTGTTGCTGAACAGCCTCTGATGTACAGGACAGCCCCCACTCCCAACAAAGAATAATCCAGCCTCAAATGATAGTGTTCGTGTTGAGAAACCCTGATCTAGAAAGAAAGCAACCTTGCTAGGGAAGGTTTGAGCAGGACCCCATGAATAAACCCAACAGAGTGAGCTGCAGCTGTGAGTTCCAGGCTTGGAACCTTCCATGCCTATTTAGTGCCCTCAAATTTGAGTCCACACCCTTGGGCATAGGCACTAAGACTTCCTTTCATGATCTAGCCCTGGCTTACCCTTCAGCCGCATCTCCCACTGAGCTTTGGTCACACCAGACCATCAACATCCCAGATACTCCAAGGTCCTTGCCCTTGAGGAAGGAGATTCCATACCCTGTCTGGAATGCTCTCCTTCCACTTCTGTCTGACAGATACTGACTCCCCGCTCCCTGTTCTGAGTCCAGCTGTGGCATATTTGAGAAGCCTTCTTTCATTGTTATCCTGCATCTTCCTTGTTCCTGGGGTAACACACAGCCCCTCTTCCATAGAACATCACACAGGACAGATGCTGGGATGGCTGACTTGTGTATCTGTCTCTCCCACCAGACTGCGGGTTCCCTCAACAGGGTGAACATGAACAATAGAAGTCACCGGTTTCTCCTGATAGTGTGTAGATGGGCAGATCTGGCCTCGATGGCAGAAGATACTTAGGGAACTGGAGAAAGTACAGAGGGAGATGTGAAGTTAACTGGGTCATCAAAAGAAGATGGTTGTACCACAACTTGTTTCTCCACCTGCTGCCCATGAACACTTGGATGGTTTCCAGTTTTTGGCTACTACAAACAAAGTTATCATGAACATTTTGCATACAAATCTTTGTGTAGACATATGTTTTTATTTTTCTTGGGTTAAATGCCTAGAATTGAATGGCTGAGTCATATGATCAATTTATGTTTAACTTTTTTTTTTTTTTTTTTTTTTGAGACGGAGTCTCGCTCTGTCCCCCAGGCTGGAGTGCAGTGGCCGGATCTCAGCTCACTGCAAGCTCCGCCTCCCGGGTTCACGCCATTCTCCTGCCTCAGCCTCCCGGAGTAGCTGGGACTACAGGCGCCCGCTACCTCACCCGGCTAGTTTTTGTATTTTTTTAGTAGAGACGGGGTTTTACCGTGTTAGCCAGGATGGTCTCGATCTCCTGACCTCGTGATCCGCCCGTCTCGGCCTCCCAAAGTGCTGGGATTACAGGCTTGAGCCACCGCGCCCGGCCTATGTTTAACTTTTTAAGAAACTGCCAAACTTTTTTCCAAAGTCGTTGTACCATTTCACACTCCCACCAGCCGTGTACAAGAGTTCTGGTTCCTCTGTATCTTCGCCAACACTAGGTTTGGTCCATCTTTTTAATTCTAGCCATTTTAGTGGGTATGTAGTGGTATCTTAATATGGTTTTAATTTGTATTTCCCTAGTGACTGATGATGTTGAGCATCTTTTCCTGTGCCTATTTACCATTCATATATTTTCATTGGTAAAATATATATTCAAAGACAGAGTTTTGAAAATTATGAACATGGTCTTTGGAATCCATCAGACCTGGTTTCACTTTCTGGCTTGACCATTTACTGTGAAATTTAGGATAAGTGTCTTATCCTCGCTGAACTTCATCTTCCTCTTGTGTAAAATGAGGATAAAAGAACCCAATAAGGTTAGAGTGAGGATCAAATACTAAATGCCTTTAAAGTACTTAACCCAAGGCCTAGCATATAAAATGTAATAAACGTTATTAATAATTATTATAACATTCTCCCTCGGTCCAATTGGAATTATAACAAGCAAGACCCCTGGCGTACCTCAGAAACTAATCTCTGCAGGAATTAAATGGTGTTTTATTTCCAGTACAGTAGATATACATAAATTTTTTTATCCTTAGGTATTGGAAGTACGGAATTTCGTACCAGTCTATTATGTCACAGCAGAGTCTTTACAGATATCTAAACCAAGGCCATGCCTTAGCCCAGGTCCTCTAGAAATAAGAGCCTGAGGCAAGAATTACAATGCTGGGACTTTATTTGAGAGGTGCAAACCTAGGGTTCTTAGGGTGAGGAAAAAATTAGGAAGGGAGACAGGAAGATTTGGAGGTTGTTGTGCAAGTTTCCGGTACACAAAAAAAATTGCCCAAGAGACACAGTAGGTCTCTTGATAGAAGTGCTTGTTCAGCACCCAGAAATTCCCTGGAAGGTTTACAAAGAGCAAGCACACTTCCCAGAAGTCCAAGGAGGAAAAAAGCAGAAGATGCTTGTCAGACATCTTCCCTCCCATGATCAAGATTGACTTCATGGAGAGCAATGTCCCCTCCACTTCTGGGGCGTGTTGTCCAGCACCATGGTGGCCATTCAGGGACACACATCCCTTAGGTGTTCTGGCATTTCACCTAAGCCCAGAAGTCAATGGGCAGCTTCGTGCAGGGGGGAATCAGCCAAGGGAGAAGAAGAAAGTGCACCAGAGTTACATCCTGTCTTAGTCTGGGAATCCCTACAAGCAGATCCTGAGTCAAAAATTTGAGTGCAAGAGGCTTCGTGGAGGAAGTCTCCAGGAAGTGCTGGTAGAGGAAACAGGGAAGAGAGGGAAAGCTGAGAGCGTGGGGGTGCCAGTGGACTGCTGTGGGCTCAATCCTATTGGAGACCTCTGGGAGACAGTGAGAAACACGTTTTAGGATTTTCCCACATTGACTTCTACCTCCCCTCCCCCAAGACAAAGGAGGGCCAGTCTCTGGCAATAGGGCTCCTTTGGCATATCAGGTACTGCATCTGCCACATCGCAGGCCAGGAAATTTTTTCTTAATTGGCCAGGATTTTTTTAGATTTGTTGGCTGCATGGTTTCTGTTGCAACTAGTCAACTTTGCCCTTGCAGCTCAGCCACAGGCAATACATAAACAAATGAGCAGGGCTGTGTCCCAATACAACGTTAGTCACAAGAATAGGCAGCCAGTTGGCAGGCAGAGTTTTCAGATCCCTGTGCTACAAGTATGAGGCAACCCATTTTGCATGGAAAAACTGAGTCCTAGCAGACAAAGGTAACTGATCATGTAACCAGCCGCAGGCACATCTGCTGACTTTCTGTTCAATATTTTCTCTACTGTGCCTTGCTACCTCTCTACTGAGGCCTTTGTGTGTGTGTTTAAAGAATCGACAACCAGAATTCTCCCAGAAAGTATGTGTGTAGCCCACATTTTTAAAATGGTGGTGGTTTGTTTCCTGTTGGTGGCTAGGGAGGCTCCAGGGCCTGAAGCTTTGCAGGCTCCAAGAATGGCTCCAGACAGCTGTCTCCTTGAGCATCACTGAGTGGGGCTGCTTTGGAAGCCTCCCCCGTGCCAGCCTCTTCCACCAGACTCTGCCTCTGCTGCCTTGGCAGAGTGTCTCCAGCAGTGGCCACAAAGCACAGAATGAAAAAGCAGTTAGAGCACTGGATCCTGTAAAACTCTAAAAATATCCAGGAATGTGTGCACATATGTGGCCCTTCTGTGATCAAAACATCTGGGAAGAAGATCAAATGTTCCTGCTTTAATTTGCCTAAAATTCTGCGAAGACTTGGAAAGGGAAAGGATGTTGAAAGTCATTGACTTTAAGGGGGTGAGGTGGAGGGAGGGAAAGACGTCACAAGGTTTTGTTTTTTTAAGGCAAAGTAAGTTATGCGTATGCAGAATCCTCCCCTGGGGTGAGTCCTGGACCTTGATTTCTTTGGGATTCTGGGGACTGTTTCTTATAACGGGGGCAGAAAGTTCATTGGCTACAGGCTTGAATTCCTGATTTGAATGCCTTTGTTTAAAGGAAGATCAAGACCCTCAATCAAATATTAGGAGGCATGATAGTGTAACAAATCACTAAATGTCAAATTTGAAGAAGGCCTGGTATAAGCCAGGCATTTTTCAGGTGCGGAAATCAAGACCCAAAGGGAGAACTTTCCTGGGTATCCCTTCTGACTCTCAGACCACTGGTGCATTGCAAAGAAGAGTTGGAGCAAAGTTCCACTCCTGGTTCTGCCACTTCTAAGCCATCTGACCTCATCTGTACATGGATGATACTGAATAGTTTTGTCTGTAAGAAGCCAGGTTGGAAACCTCTGGATCTCGTGTAGCTGCTTGCTGTGGCCCTATAGCAGGGTGACCAAAGGCAGGCAGATACCCACTGTCTTCATTACTTTTCATTGTTCCAAACCATAATCAAGTGCCCTAGTCATTTGGGCTGGCTGATGCTAGCCTGGAATTCCATTTGGTTCCTGGCTTGAATCCTTGGCCAGAAAGTGGTTAACTGTCCTCTAGAGTTCCCTTTCTTCAAGCTACACCCTAACTCTGGGCCAGATAAGGCATGCCACTCCCTCAACGAAGGCAACCACCCATGCACCCACCTGTGCCACTCTTGCCCATGCACCTGCCTGTGCCACTCTTCAGTCCCAGTGGCCTTTGGAGGGCAAACAGTGACTGCATGGGAGATGAGACGAAAGCCCAGACTGGGATTCCCAAAAGAGAATATACACGAGGAGGAAGATCTAAGTAGCACCTGCTACTCGGGCACCAGAACTTCTCAACCTGCTTCCATCATGGAGAACAGTAATCCAAGCGGGACCTTGACTTGATCTCCACCAGTGGTGGTGCCTAGTGCACCCTCTAGAGGCCAATCTTTCTGTTCCTCTCCAGTTATTCCAGTGGGCTCAAAGACCAGGCCCACCAGGGGCACAGCTGTCACTCTCAAGTGACAAAATCATGAATTATCAGGATAACCCTAGTAGTATCTTAGCAACACTGTTTCTTAGTCCTTTCCACTGTTACCACTCGGTCCCACGTGGGATCATCAAGATGGGAGGTCCACACACCCAAGGTCTTTATGAATGCCTCTTTCATGCTGCAGTACACTGTCTACACTTAGCTAAAAAGTCACGTTCTCTCATATTAACCATGTGGCTAACAAGCCAGAGACTACATAATGAACGTCCAGGAGCAATGGACTATTATTGTAATTGCAACACCCCAATTTGCCACCACTCGATTAAGTTATCATTGCCTATCCTCTCCTATTTTAATCAGTCCACAGAAACATTAAATAAATATACCTCCTTTGCCACCGAGAGAAAAATCTCAAAGTATGTAAAATCTCTCAACAATTATCCCTTGTTTCTTTTTATTTCACTTGGTCCCAGCTGTATGAGCTGTAGGAGCCTAGATGGAAGCTGGGTCTCTTCCTCAGTAGCTGAAGACAGACTGGAACCATCCTCTGTTCACCTTCCAAGTTGGGTCCATCTAATGCTCACTCTCTCATGTGTCCTGCTTTCCCAAAGTTCCAGAGAGTCAACAAGACAAACTGTTGTGCTAGGACTCACTTGCAGCATCTGGAAAACAAACTAATCTCCAAGCTGAATGCCAACCACATATGCCTGCTTCCAGGCAATAATGAGCTGGGGTTAAATAAGATTAAGACACCTCCATAGAGCTCATCTCTGCGGATTGACAGCATCCAAATTGCAGGGATCGGCTTCAATTTTTCTCCATTTCTAGGGCTATCTTGTTTTACGTATTGGTTGGTCACATGTTATAAGTATTTTTTTAAAAGCATCCCTGGGTTTCTTTTTCTTAATTTGGGAAGTAGGGAAATGGAATCAGAGAGATACTTGGCCTGCTCCTAGTCTAGGTATCAGGCTAGAGGGGAAAAGTGAAGTCACATCGATATGGAGATATGCTTGTGATTTCTATATTCTGTAAGTATGGGACTGATACCAGGTGCTTCTTGGAGATAGTGTTGACTAACGTGGCCTTACACCCACATTTGCTCAGGAAAGTCCCAGTCTGTTGTCCTGACTTCCTGTCTGGTTTAGCATTCATCCAGGATATACGTTATTTTTACTCCTAAGGGGGTTACTTCCTCTGCCATACACACTGTAGGCACCTGTCTGGTGAACTTGTTTGTATAAAGTATCTGAGCATATTTCCAGATGGAAGTTAGAACAGGTGAGACTATGTGGCTAATTAACATGGAAACTGTGAGGAAAATGCTGAGCTTCCCATTCATTGGCTTAACATCTAGACATAAGAGAAAAGGAAAAGATTAAAGTCCAAATGAAGAATTGAGCAAGACCTTTTCTGATTCTCTTGATTTTTCTGTACCAAGGATAACACCCACATCCCTGAGTTAAAGAGAGAAGGTCAAACTATGAGGGTGTGTTGGCTGCAGGCTCCAACCTCTGGAGAGGAAAGCTAAAACACCTTTTTAAACAATCTGCTCATAAGCAGGAATTTTCTGACATGGGTGATGAGCACTGCTCTACTGGGGTGCTAAGATAATAATGGTAAATGGATTTCAAACACTCTCCAATTCCAATTATCTGATACAGATGCTTAGTGCACCACGTTGAGAAAGAATCTAGGTTTGGCAAGAATGAGAGCCCTCAATGATTTGGGATATTGACTCTGGTTCCGGAGCAGAAAGCATCTGCACACGTCTCAGTAATTTACCATTTCTGTGCTAACAAAAAGAATTTCAGAGGGTGGAACAAAAAACTTTAAAAATTCCTCCTTCTACATGGCATGCCCTACTGGATGATTTTTCCTTTTGAGACTGATTATGTCTGTAACTGTAGTTGGCTAACAAGGGCCTGGGGCGATATTCTAACTTATAAAGCCCCACTCTTCCACCATAATTTTCTAAGTGAGAGGGTAGGGTAGGAGATTTAAGCCTGCTCTACCAGATCTCAGGATAATGCTTTCTATCCCTTTTATGCTCTTTTCTTTGGGAGTGTCCTTCCTTAATTCTGCTCATGGAGATGATAGCTCCTACAATGAGCTAGGATGACTTTTAGTGATGGACTTGATTAATCTAGGGGCACAAATTTGGACCCTACAGTTTGGATATAGTCTAGCCTATCTCACCAGGGTGAGAAGATTTGATGCCAAAGCTTTCTCTGTAGCAACATTTTCCCTCTGACTGGCTTTGTTGATCTGTGCCCTGCTCATTGAAATAGCAGGACTGGTGCCAGACAAGGTGGAAAGTTGATGGACTTGTGGATTTGAGATCTCAGCAAAACATCTTGTCATTTCAGCACAACCACCAATAATATATATTTTCCTGCAGCTGTGAGGATTAAAGACATTGTATAGAAAGAGGCTAGGACCCAGGCTACTGTTACACAGTTAGCTATTACTATTATCATCACAATAACAACAATGTCACTCAACGATCAAATTGTCACTGTCTGGTTTGATTTTTGGTCAAAGTAATACATACTGTGGTGACTACAAGGTAATTCTCTTGAGAAAATAGCTGGACTACAACAGGGAGTGCAAATCTCCTCTGAAGACCCATTAGTAAGAAATTCAATACAAATTCCATCCTGTATTCCATTGCTCAAATGAAGTGTTGAGCCTAATGGAAGTTTGATGTCAGCTACTCTGCTTCCCAGAGTTTGTACCTTGAGAGGTTTTCATAATGTCTTTCTTAGAAAAAATGCTGGAGGTCCAAGGCGAGCTTCCTCAGATCATGCTTGCTCATTAGTGGGTGGGGTGTGAGATGTGCAGACACTCCAGATGTGGTGTACCAAGCCATTGGGAAACCTTCAGGCCCTTCAGCAAGCTGGCTCCAGGATAACTAGAAGCCAGGTGGAGGGTCTGTATACTGGGTCCTTCCATGAACCTGTTCATCATGCCATTGCTATGGGACAGCATGGATGGGACAACTCTTAGACGGCAACTGGTTTATATTATTTAAAACAACTATAAAGATAGAATTTGTAAATTTTGACTAAGTTATAAGGTTTATATGTTGCCTATTCATAGGGAAGAGAAAAGGCTCCATGTGGGAGCCTGTGCACTTTTAAGACAGGCCAATAAAGATGCTGGAGGCCCTGCTCTCCAAGGAAAACTGGTGAATAAGAAAGCTGGTAGCACTGGGCAGGCCCTGGCTGTATAAACAAATGTTGAACCAAAGATGCTAAAGGGTTCCTGCTTTTACAAGGAGAAGAGGAACTGAGAAACAGAAGGCCCAAAGGGACCAATGATGCATCTGGTAGTCAAGGAAGGAGGCCAAGAATGGACAGTGTGAGCCCAAATGTGCACTCTGTGGGTTCAAGGATAATCTATGTGAGCCCAAGGGTATACTATATCAATGTCTGCTATCTGAGAGGTCCTAAGTTTGAGAGGTGATATAAAAATGGGATCTGGGGCTATGCCCAGTGGCTCACGTCTATAATCCCAGCACTTTGAGAGGCCAAAGCAGTGGATCACTTGAGGCTAGGAGCTCGAGACCAAACTGGCCAACATGGCAAAACCCTGTCTCTACTAAAAATACAAAAACTAGCCTGGCATCGTAGCACATGCCTATAATCCCAGCTACTCAGGAGGCTGAGGCACAAAAATCACTTGAACCCAGGAGGCAGAGGTTGCAATAAGCCAAGATCTCACCACTGCACTTCAGCTTGGGAAACAGAATGAAAAAAGGGATTTGGGGCAGGGGAGCCAGGTATACTCTAAATTCTACCTGGGTCCACCCACCTTCTTTCTCATGAAGCACCCAAGGGAAATACAAAGGCTCAAAAGTACCAAAATAAGACATTATTAGCTGAGGCTTTAATACTAAGATCTATTATAGAATTCCAATAAACTAGGTTAAAGCATGTTGAGGGCTTCCTTTTCCTAGTCAGAACAAGTTGTATGAGTAGTTATTGTTCCACTGTATCCAGGAAACCATTCCATCTGGGGCAGAAGTGCCCGGGGCTACTGGTGTCTGTGTGTGTCTTGGCTGTCCCTCTCCCAGGATCCTTCCCATTCTGGCTTCACCTAGCATCCAGTCCTCTCAATGTCTGCTGTCTGACAGGTCCTAAGTTTGAGAGGTGATATAAAATGTCCAAAAAAGGGTCCAAGGATGTCTCAGAAACCACAAGACTATAAGGAAGAAACTGAAGGAAGGAAGGTTTTAGTCCAGCTGAGGGAGGACTTTCTAATGGCCAGATCTCCAGGATGGAAGAGCTGCCTCTGAAGATCATGAGCTCTCTGTCTTTGGCAGGACAACTTTGGGTGGAAATGCTGTAGAAGGTTTACAGCCTCAAAAGAGAATGGACCTATTAGATCCTTTTCCATCTTAAAAAGCTATGATTCTTAGTCACTTCACCACTCCTGGCTTCAATTTCCTGATCTTTACAAGGACCCCTGAAACCCTTTTCTGCTCTGTGGTAATGATAGACCCTTAATAATGTTGCCACATATTCTGGTGCATCATAGGTGAAGAGGACTAGAATGAATAAAACAATGAATAAACACATGTATTATTCTTACTGGTGCTTTACTTTAAGGAAAACCACTGGATTAACTGGTGAGGGGAAATTGCAGGAGGGAATGAAATGGTAGCTCTGTATTGTCAATATTGGAGGTAAGATGCGTATATCTTCCATTCTGCCTAATGTTTTATCAGTTCATGCTTTTCCCTTCAGAAATTGTGTGCCTGCACGTAGTATATAATCCAATTTCCCAACCGGCTTTAGGAGATGCCAAATATTTAATGACACCCCACCTAGAAACAATAAATACATTTGAGTCAGTCTTAGACTCCTGGGGAAAGGGATGCTGAAAATTTGATGAAAGGGATTAATAAATTATAACCAGGCTATTAAGATGTGAATCACTAAAGGCTCCTGACACTCTTCCTCTCTCTAATTAGAATTAGGAAACAAATAAACAGACTCACCTCCTGGTACTCAGAATTCTGCCCCCACCTTTCTGAGGCCACTTTGTTGGTCTAGTTCATAGACTTTCATTTAGATATTAAGATGGCCTTTACTGACCAGCAATAAGGTTCTGAAAATCAATTCAGAGGTAGTGCATTGGCTCTCTAGGCCAGATGCTATGACTGTATTGATGAGATGCCATTCACACAGCTGGGGAAGGGGAATGTCCAATTTGTGAACCATAGGGTATCTTCCCAATCAAAGTGCTCCTGCTGATGGATTTCAGGGCCCAAGCTTCATGGAAGGAAGCATAGAGATTTTCTCATCCCATCTCTTTATTTGTAGACAGAAACTGAAGCCACAGGAGAGGAAGCAAGTTACCCAAAGTCATGCAACCTTTCATAGCTAAACTCACACAAGAGCCTGGATCTCCTGACCCCTGGACCACTATTATTTCTACACCTATTGTGGGGGCCCAAATTCAACAGCTTTGTATTTTAATGTTCAATCATTACATCAATGTTTTATAACACAGACATCGGAGCCAACTACTGGCGTTGGGAGACAATTCCATCACCTCTTGAATACAAGATGTAGACTTCTGATGTCACACTCATTCAGTTTGGGTGCAGAAACTGACTCTCTCATTCATCTTTATATCCCAGAGCCTGGAACAATGCCAGTATTGAGGAGTCTTGGGGCAGAGGGAGCACGGATTATTTAAATGAATGAATCATGAGAATTTATCTAAGTTCAGAACTTTTTTTTTCAGTGCATAGTGACTCAAAGCAAATCATGGAAAAATGCATTTTCCTCCAAATAATTCCTAAGTTCTGCTTCAACTTGATTTTCAACAAACATTTGTTCGGGTTTACTACATGCTAGGTACTAGATATAAAGAAATAAAACACAGCCCCTCTCCTCAGAAGCTCATGATCTAGTAAGAGAGACAGATGTCCTGGTGGTTACAATCCAGGGTGAGGGTATGCATGATAGAGGTATATCAGAAGAGGGACACACAGACCAGAGGCAGGGGCACAGGTGACAGCTGAGCTGAATGTTGAAGTCAATTGGGGAAACGATGAGGAAAGGGGTTTTAGGCAGAGGGAATAACATGTACTAAACACTAACATGAGATAGCTTGAGAAAGGTTGGCCAAGAATGCAGAAAGAATGCAACCAACAAATTTTAGCATGTTTTACGAATGAAATTTAAAGTTGTTTGCTTCTCTGTTTGCTTTTCCAGAAGAGGTCATTGGTGACTAGTGAAAGAAGCACTGGACTTGGAATAGGGATAACTTGGAAAAAATAATGATTCCATTTATAGTTGCTAAGCTTATACTGTATATTCCAGGCTCTTTATTAACAGTCACTGCATGATGGGAGAACTTTCACCTCGCTCCAGTCTGCAGATGGGGAAGCTGATGTTCAGTGAGTACTAGCCTGTACTAGCATAATTGTTTTACTTCTCAGTCTTCTTAGCTGAGACCCAGGGATGTGGCATAATTGGATCACCACCTAAGACACAAGTATAAAGCCACCTTATCCTCTCTAATGGCAGGGAGTTTCCTGCTGCCATAAAAAGCAGCAATCCCTCCCTCTTCCCTAAACTACCCCCATGAGGATTCCTGCCAGAGCACCCAGGAATATCCCAGAACATTCTAAGACATTCGTGGGAGAACACCGTCCCACCCACTTCCCTGCTGAGGCACCTTTCAGCAAACTTTCCTCATGGGACTGGAAGCGTGCCCTCTCAGGTGTGTGAGTGTGTGTGTGTGTGTGTGTGGCGGGGGTCAGTCTCTTCCATTTTCCCAAGTATGTTCTCCCATCATCCCATCCACTCCTCTCTTCCTCATATACTTCCATATATTCAAAGCCACACCCGCCCCTATAGGTCAACAATTACCCGGTAACCTTAAAGTCCAGGCCGGGCACAGTGGCTCACGCCTGTAATCCCAGCACTTTGGGAGGTCGAGGTGGGCGGATCACAGGAGATCGGGAGTTCAAGACCAGCCTGAGGCAGGAGAATCACTTGAACCCAGGAGGTGGAGGTTGCAGGGAGCCGAGATTGTGCCATTGCACTCCAGCCTGGGCAACAAGAGCAAAACTCTATCTCAAAAAAAAAGTCCAGCAGCATCACCTTTTCTAAAGTTGCTCCTTTTCTATGTCAAACACAGAATCACTCTCTCCTCTGGGTTTTCCATGCCCTGGGGGGCTTCCCTGGCATTTGTCATAGCCCAGTTTACTCTGCATCCCACAAAAGACTGAGACTCATGGAAGGTAAGGATGCTTCCCAATTCTCTCAGTGTCCTCAACACTAGCTGGGTAAATGGTCAGCCTCCCAGCTGTAAATGTTCTGAATTCCAGAGCAGATTCAAGCCCTGACTCTGCCACTTCCTGGTGCTGGGCATGGCCTATGTTAAAGGCTGATGAAAAATGTGGACCTTGCCTCAAGAGGTCTCCATGCAGGCTCATGTGAGGCAAGAGGGTGCACATTTGTCTACTTCTTGCTCAAATAAGCTTCTGGTGGTCCCATGAGCCACCTTCATCTCCACCCATGCACAAGTGAGCAGGTGTTAATGGCATGTGATCAGGTGTTCCTGATCAGCCCACCACACCTCCTATCTAGACACATCTTCACTGCAATCTGCAGAAAGTGCTTGTCATTTCTAGGGAGTGGATAGCATCCTTCCCTATTTTCCTGCACATTTATTTTTTTCTCTCTTATTATATTCCTTTGGCCATTTTGATGAGATTTTGTATGCATGAAAATACAGTAAAATGCTTATGTTCAGATTTCTGTCTTGAACTCCATCAAAGTTTTTAAGTAGGTTGATATCTTTTAAGAAGCACTTCTGACTGAGGAACACTCAATACTCTATTCTTTTTTCTTTTTTGACGCAGAGTGGCACTCTGTCACCCAGGCTGGAGTGCAGTGATGCAATCACAGCTCACTGCAGCCTTGACCTCCTGGGCTCAGGTGGTCCTCCCACCTCAGCCTCTCAAGTTGCTGGGACTACAGCATGCAGCATCTCGCCTGACTCATGTCTTTTTTATAGAGACGGGGTTTTGCCACATTGCCCAGGTTGGTCCAGACCTCCTGGGCTCAAGCAATCCTCCTGCCTTGGCCTCCCAAAGTGTTGGGATTACAGGCATGAGCCACTAAGCCCAGTCTAATATTCTGATTCTTGATGCTAATTGGCTCGTTCTCTAAGCATTGGGGTTTTTTGCTTGTTTGTTTGTTTATTGAGATGGAGTTTTGCTCTTGTTGCCCAGGCTTGAATGCAGTGGCATGATCTCAGCTCACTGCAACCTCCACCTCCAAGGTTCAAATGATACTCCTGCCTCAGCCTCCCTAGTAGCTGGGCTTACAGGTGCCTGCCACCACACCCAGCTAACTTTTTTGTATTTTTAGTAGAGACGGGGTTTCACCATGTTGGCCAGGCTGGTCACGAACTCCTGACCTCAGGTGATCCACCCGCCTCGGCCTCCTAAAGTGCTGGGATTACAGGTGTAAGCCACCACGCCCTGCCTAAGTATTGGGTTTGAATACCAGCTCCTCCAGTTGCTAGCTGTGTGCTCTTGAACGAATTATTTAGCCTCTTTGAGTCAGTTTTCTCATCTGTAAAATGGAAATAATGACGCCTTTTTCACAGAGTGGTTATACACTTAACAAATAACCACAAATTGCTCACAAGAGGTACTCAATTAATCACTGCCCCTCCCTGTGTTTAGGAGAGGTATAATGTGTTTGCTACACACATCTTTCCTTCTAGATTACCTTTCTAATCCTCTGGAGAGGAAAAAGAATGGTCCAAACCCCACATTCCTCAGAAATATATTGAGTAAACTAATAATTCAAAGTGTCTATTGGATTGGAAACTGAATTTTTTAGCTTAGTAAGATCAGTTTCACTGAAAAGTTTGGGCAATGTGTTGTGATGTGAACCTGCCACAGCTCACATCCGCCTTCTATCCTCTAAACTGGTTTTTCCATATCAAATCTCCAAATTCAAATATCAGCAGTTTCCAAGCAAAAAGATAAGGCAGAGCTCACACCTCCCAAGTCTCAGCCACCACCAGGCCCAAGATGATCATTGAGAATGTTAATTGAATGCTGTAATTATAGTGAATGCGTAATAGGCATTTTGCACTGATGTTGTACACTGCCAAGAAAATATTTACTTGGCTAACTCAAGTCCACAACCAAGTCTGTTTTTTTTCACAACCGAAATAATGTTTTCATTTGGCACCACCAGATGACACACCAGTGTGAAGCATCCTGGATGTTTCAGACATGCTCAAGATGTCTCTTATGCTGTGCCCCCTTATAAGTCATCTGCCTCTTTTCTTCCCAGGACCTATACCTAAGCCTGTGTGGGTTCTTCTGTGTTCCTATTTCCCTTTTAGGGAAATCTTTCTTGCTCAAGCCCTGAGGTGGTCTCTATTCCTCTCTCATTTTTCTCCAGGTTTCACAGTATGGTTCATAGCTTGTGATTTGGGGCTGTGCCCTTTTCCTTGTTTTACTAAAGAGGAAGAGTTTTATTTCCCTCTGTTTTATTCATGTTTGTTTTCAGTGTGTTTCTAAGGAGAAACAAGAACTACAAACGCCTTTATGCTGCCATCTTTAGCCAGAAGTTCCAAAAGCCTTTTGAAACCCAAATCCTTTCATTTATGTATTATCCTTCTGTATTGTGTATGCTTCTGTAAATTTCTTCAAGGCCTGCTATGAAATAAGGTGAGGGTATCTGTATATACATTTTTAAATGTCATGTTCTTCCACTTGCCCCTCTCTACACCTTGATTTCTGTTTATCTCTTTGGAGGTCTCCTCATCTTTAATTTTCTTCTTTGTCATTTCTTTCATCCAATCTGGAAACCCTTCTATCCCCTAAAAGCGCTCAAAGAGGTATTCTCTGGTGACCCCTTCTCCTCCTTTAGCCAGAATACACTTGCCAGATGTGTACTTAGTTCTCTCCCTTTGCAGCCAAATTGTATAGGTTCCTACAGAAGTTCCCTCATTGTCCATGTGCTCTGAATCTCTAACCCAGGCTTGTCCAGTCCACAGCCTACAGGCCACATGCAGCCTAGGATGACTCTGAATGCAGCCCAGCATACATTTGTAAACATTCTTAAAACATTATGAGATTTTTCTGCAATGTATTTGTTTTAAGCTCATCAGCTATCGTTAGTGTTAGTGTATTTTATGTGTGGCCCAAGACAATTCCTCATCCATTGTGGTCCAGGAAAGCCAAAAGATTGGACGTCCCTGCCCTAAACTAAACAGCAGTGTGGTGTGGCTCTCCCAAAACCCTCTCAGCCGCTGCTGTGGAAACTGCTGCTTTCTGGCCTTGATTGAAAGGGCTTTTGGGAGAGCTGCTTTTAGGCAGCCCATACTGTGTCCCTTGTCTGCAGACCTGCTGTATATTATCGAGATGAGCCCCCAGATAGCTGAAGAGCCCCCTCATTCCTCCCACCACATCCCCCCTGGGGCCGCTGAGCAGTAGAAGCATGGCAGAAGCAACATCCTGCTCACCAGCGTTCCCACCTGCTTCCTGCACCTGTTTTCTTGGGTTCCTGATCCAAGGGGAAAGGAAAGATGATTCAACCTTGCATGTATGTTTATCCTGCTGGTGGAATGTCATTAAATATGGAAAATCATGCAAGTAGAGTTCCAAAGAAATGGATCGCTGGATTGATGATCCCCTGGACTCATTGTGTTCATGGCTGAGAAATCTGGTTTCTCAAAAAAAAAGATACTTTTGGCCAGGCGCAGCGGCTCACGCCTGTAATCCTAGCACTTTGGGAGGCCAGGGCGGGCGGATGGATCACGAGGTCAGGAGATTGAGATCATCATGACCAACATAGTGAAACCCCGTCTCTACTAAAATTACAAAAATTAGACGGGCGTAGTGGGACGTGCCCTGTAATCCCAGCTCCTTGGCAGGAGAATCACTTGAACCAGGGAGATGGAGGTTGCAGTGAGCCGAGATCTCACCCGCCACTGCACTCCAACCTGGTGACAGAGCGAGACTCCGCCTCAAAAAAAAAAAAAAAAGTTACTTTCAGGAGCCTGAGGAATATGAGGGAGGATGAAGTCATGACCTGTCACTGATGTAAATAAAACAGGAGGTATAAGAGCATGGGATTTACTGGCAATAGCTTCTACTAAGAAGCTCTTATTCACAAAATCCTTGAGAGGTACCTTTTACACTTTATTTCATTCAGTCTTTCCAATAATCCCACAAGCAATTACCCCCATTTTATGCACAAAGATATTAAGGATTCTTATAGAGAGTAGAAAAGACCAGAAGAGTATTTGATTACACTGTTTGGTGATTACTTGTTAAAAACAAAAATGTTTTAATATTTTACTTTGAATAGGTCTTCCATGAAGCTGCAAATTGAGAGGTGAGGCTGACCCTGCGCTTGATGTCTTTGAGCAATTTGAAGTTAGGAAACAGTCTCTCCTGCAGTGCTTTTGAGTATGGGAATAAAACCTGCTTCTCTCCCAGGCACACAGGACTTCTTCCTAGGGTGAACCCTTAGCATGGGCAGGTCAGCTACACAAGTTAAGATACCCAAAGGCATCACCATGGCTCCAGGTCTATCACTGTGTGTGTGAATATGACTGAATAGTACTTCCCCACTATACCAAAGATCACAAGACTTTTGAACTAGAAAGGCTGTTAGAGATTCTAACCCCTGCATTTTAAAGAGATTGCAACTGAGGCCTAAGCTGGTAAAGTGCTTTACTCCGTTTATGTTTTTTTTAACAGTGTAAGGACAAAAAGTCAGTATCATAACAAAATAAATCTCCTCCTTCACGTTTTCATAACCTTCTCTAATATTGAAAAGAAAAAAGAGAAAATAGTCCATAAATGCAGCTCCGAGACAGATGCCTACAGTCTGCAGGGAGGAGGAGAAAGAGGAGTGTACTGAGGTGTGAGGCTGAGAGGGAGGTGAAGAGAGAGCACTGACGATAGAAAGGGCCAGGGAGAAGCAGAGATGACCTTGGCAGTCCAAAGAGTTCCATATTCCAAGGATGCAAGGAAGACCTCATTTATTTATTTTGCAAATTAAGTTAGAACTGTTTCCTGGTCCATCCACCAAAGGCAGAAGAGAACACTATCTTACTCTCATTACTCCCTCCCCTCCCACAGATTGTACAAAAACCTCAAGGGCTTACACATTTTGAAAATGTTGTTAGGCAGGAAAAGCCCCCTGCAGCTCTAAGCTGGAGTGACCATGACTGTTCCTACTCCTGCATGGACACTGAAATTAGTCCCCCGCCATGCATCCAGTGCCCCAACCATTGATGCAGGGACCTCGCCGCCCATCCAGTGTCCCCGACACTCATTCAGTGCCCCCTCCATTTAATCTGCATCCCCCACTATGCAGTGCCCCAACCATCCATCCAGGGGTTCCCACCATCTATCCAGTGACCCTTGCCATTGATTTAGTACTCCTCATCTTCCATCCGTGCCCCCGTGTTCATCCAATGGACCCCACCATCCATCTAGTGCTCTCACTATCTATCCAGTACCCCAACCATCCATCCAGTGACTCCCCATCCACCCAGTGTCCCCACCATCCATCCAGTGACTCCACTGCCCATACAATACCCCCCACACCCATTCAGTGTCCCTTTCATTTATCCAGTATCCCCCATTATATAGTGGCCTGCTATCCACCCAGTGACTCCCTCCATTCACCCAGTGCCCCTCACCTTCCATCCAGTGTCCCCACCACCCATCCAGTGACCCTCATTGTTCATCTAGTGTGGTCACCATCCATCTAGTAACCCCACCATCCACCCAGTGACCTCACCATCCATCCAGTGACCTCACCATTCATCCAGTGTCCCCACCATCCATCCAGTGACCCCACCATCCATCCAGTGACTTCACTATCCATCCAGTGACTCCACCATCCACCCAGTGACTCTACCATCCATCCAGTGACCCCACCATCCATCCAGTGACCCCACCATCCATCCAGTGACCCCACCATCCATCCAGTGACCTCACCATCCATCCAGTGACCCCACCATCCATCCAGTGACTTCACCATCCATCCACTGACCTCACCATCCATCCAGTGACCCCACCATCCATCCAGTGACTTCACTATTCATCCAGTGACCCCACCATCCATCCAGTGACTTCACCATCCACCCAGTGACTCTACCATCCATCCAGTGACCTCACCATCCATCCAGTGACCCCACCATCCATCCAGTGACCTCACTATCCATCCAGTGACCCCACCATCCATCCAGTGACCCACCATCCACCCAGTGACCTCACCATCCATCCAGTGACCTCACCATCCATCCAGTGACCCCACCATCCTTCCAGTGACTTCACTATTCATCCAGTGACCCCAACATCTATCCAGTGACCTCACCATCCATCCAGTGACCTCACCATCCATCCAGTGACTCCACCATCCATGCAGTGACTCCACCATCCATCCAGTGACCCCACCATCTATCCAGTGACTTCACTATTCATCCAGTGACCCCGCCATCTATCCAGTGACACAACCGTCCATCCAGTGACCTCACCATCCATCCAGTGACTTCACTATCCATCCAGTGACCCCACCATCCATCCAGTGACCTCACCATCCATCCAGTGACCCCATCATCCATCCAGTGACCCCACTGTCCATCTAATAACCCACCACCCATCCAGTGACTCCACCGTCCATCCAGTGACTCCACTATCCATCCAGTGACCTCACCATCCATCCAGTGACCCTACCAGCCATCCAGTGATCCCACCACCCATCCAGTGACCCCGCCACCCATCCAGTGACCCCACCATGGATCCAGTGACTTCACCATCCATCCAGTGACCCCATCATCCATCCAATGACTTCACCATCCATCCAGTGACCCCACCACCCATCCAGTGACCCCACCATTCATCCAGTGCCCCCCACATTTATCCAGTGCCCACTCCATCTGTCCAGTATCCCCCACTATGCAGTGCCCCTATGACCCATCCAGTGCCCCCCACGTCCATCCAGTGCCCCTTCCATCTACTAGTATACCCCACTATGCAGTATCCCCACCATCCATCCAGAGCCTCTACCATCTATCCAGTGCCAGCATGATCCATACCATGCACACCAGCTGTCTAGTGCTGCTACTATTTCCTGCAGAAGAGTCTTGCTTGCCCAGGGTCTAAAAGCCAAAACTGGCCTTTAAGGAAAGGTCATAACTTTTAGTACCCTGTCTTTTCATGTCCTATAGCCCCAAAGATGCAATGCCACAGCTGGTTCAGTCATCTACTCATTTTGAAATCTGCAATCACCTCCTCTTGAATCCACTGGGGGTCAGACTACTTACCTCTTCAACCCCACTAAACTTTGGGATGTCCTGCTTTTCTCCCACAGGTGTGCTTGTGAGTCTATCAGAGAAATCTCAGACCTCAGAAACACAAAGCCCAAACCAGGTGAAACAGTTTTCTTTATTTATTTTTCTTTTTTAACAAGGCATTTTTTAGGCACCTGGTAGATGCCAGGCATTATTGATATGCTATTCAATATTCACCACAATGTTTTGCTGTTCTTAGAAGATCTAAGCCTCAGCAATGTATCCGGGTTCACTCAGCTATAGCTGAGATTCAAGTTCAAATAGAAATCCCCAATGACTGGGGTTTGAAGCAGCACATTCTGCCTTCACGCTTGCTAAATTTTGTGAACCACAGAATCATAGAGTTGACAAGGTAGGCTTCATCGAGACCAGTTCCCCTGAAGATATAGCATTGTTGGTATGTAGTCTCCCCAAATATAGTGGAGAATTGGGCACTGTCGTCATTTGAGGAGCTTCTACAGCATCGATTGAAATCTACCTTCCTTCAGTTTCTGCTACATGTCCTTGCTTAGGGCCACATTCAACCAACCCAATCTCTTCTTCCTCTAATAGCACTTCAAGGCTTGAATGGAAGGACTCTGTCTTTCTTCTATGTCTTTTGCAGCCTAATCATCACTAGTTTCTTCTAGTTCTTTTTTTCATCCATGGCTGGTTTCACTCTCCGCCTTTCAATTCTTGTGTGAAGCTGGGTCATCAGGGAATTTTGAAAGAAGTATCAACTACTATCAGTGAATCACCGGGCATTTGTGTTGAATAAATCCTCATCCCACTCTTTGATAGACTCTACCAAGTGCTGGAGACATTTGATGATTGCGTGATTTAGAAACATTCTTGAAAAACCTGCCCAGTGAGTAACAAGGTGTTTACCTGTAATTACCTCAGAACAAAGGTTAAGCACTTTGGAATATTAAAGACATTTTAGATTATTTTGAAAATTTGCAAGAGGGGAACTATGAGAACATCTGTTCTTTAAAATCCCTGTAAAATATTCATGTACAAATAACTTAAAAATACTAAATACTGAATTTCTTTGGAGTCATTTGGGTATGTGAGTTCAGGAAGTCTCAGCTGGGAAGAGAGAGAAATTTTCCTAAGAGTTCTTCCTGAATCTTTTTATTTTACAATTTTCTTTATAATACTACACCTTTCCTCAGGGATTATTGCCATGATATTTAAATAGGGTTTTTTGTAATAAGGGTTTTTAAAAATAGATTTTTCTTGGCAAGGGAGAGGAGTTCTCTTGGAACTGTTCTAGTCTCTGAGATAAACATTATGTAAAGGAGTGTTTATGCCATGAACCCAGAGATTCACCTGAAGCACTGTCATGCCCTCTACAGAGCATTTTCACATTCATGAGTTTCATTCCAGCCTCGAATATAGGCAGGCCCTCGAGAGGCCCCTGGTTCTTGGATGTTTTGCATCCTTTCCAATGCTTTTGTTACTCTCCATTTAAGGAGTCTCACAGTGACTTTTCAGTAAGGTTGAGATAGAATTCTCTCAGATACAAAAGGACCTCCAGCCTTCTTTTATATGCAATTCTGGATGGCAGTGTTTGGAAACATAGCCCAGATTCTACTGAAAGATGAATTGCTGACCTAATCGACTTTATAAAATTTATGATATCCAAATAAGATTGCAAAAATTTAGGGGGAAAATTTTCCAATTAAATTTGAATGTCAGATAAACAAGCAATCTTTAGTAAGTATGTCCCAAATAATGTATTCAATCTTTCAATCTGGCATCCCTATGCCCAAACTCAGTGTCAACTGCCCAATGTTCATTTCACTAATGAGCCTTAGAAAATTCTCCATTATGTGTAATAGAGATTTGGAAAAACTGCATCTATTTTTTAAATCTCTATTAAAGGCGTAACAAATCATTTCCTGACAAAAGAAATAAGTGCCAATTGAGGCATATGGCCAGTCTCATCCAATGTATGTGCCTTGCACGAAATTGGAATCTGGGCTTCCACTCATTTCTTAAGAGCTGATAATTAGGGGAAACCACAAATGAGCTCAAAACAAAAAAAGATGAAAGGGTAAGGAAATGATCTCAGCACCCGAAGAAGGGTAAGGAGGTCAGAGATCTTGCGTTTTAGCCACTGTTGTTTCCCCCCACATCTAACACTGTGTCTAATGCACAGTAAATGCCTGTACAATAATGTCTAGATGAACAAATGAATGAGTAATATGCTCGAAGCCTCTTTTTTAAGCCACAGCTGCAGTATATCTAAGGGCCTTTCAGATCTCATTGTTGCCTTAGGCTCTAAAATAAGAGACTAATTAGGCTTTAAAATGTGTGGCAGTATGAGTGACTGAGTTTTGATACAAAACAAATTTCTCTTTCCTAAATGAGACTCTGCTTCTTACCTGAGATAAAACAGGTAAAATAGACTGAAGTTTAAACGTGAAGCTGTGTAAGTATTCCCAGTATAGACATTCATGATGAAATAATTTCAAAAACATTAACCACCACCAACACCCCCACCTGACATACAATTCCCTGTGAAGGAGGGATACTCCATGTGGAAATGTTAAAGTGTACAGCAGGACACCAGGGACAAGCAAATCTTAATGGAAGGAATGGAACAAAGTGGAGCGAAGCTGGTATGTGACAGTACAGGATGCGACTATGTCAGACTGGTCCATCTGATGAACGTAAGGAATTGAATTGTATTGTATTTGTTTGGAAATGTATTACCTATTCATCCTTATTCAAAAATAGACAAGAAGTGACATAACCCAAAATACATGTGCAAGTATAATTTAAAATATTAAGAAGGGACAACCTATTAGATATTTGAAGTCAACTGATCTGTTGCCTTGAGGTCTTTTTTAAGGCTAAAATATACAGCTTCTTCAACTATTCTCTGTACATCGTGGTGTCAATACACCTCTATTCTTTGTCAGTACCTGAACACACTTGTGCTTATAAATGACCCACTTATCATGTGAAACAAAAACCTGGCCACAGAACAATGGAAAACTGGAAGATCACCCTCCTTGTTCTAGGCCCCATACCGCTCAATGCCACCTACTTTGTGTGGCAAAAAGGTGACACCTACTGTGTCACCTTTTTATTAGGATGGTGCAAAAGTAATCATGGTTATCATCAGGAATTTTACAGGAAAAAGTAATGGCGAAAACCGCAATTACTTTTGCACCAATCTAATAGCAAGAACTCCAGCTGTATAAAAGGTTTACTTTATGTTATTGATGCTTATTATTGAATGAGTGTAAAAGCCAATGTGTCAAGATAACATTTTAAAGTATTTTAATGTGTTTTTTCTCTCACTTTTTTGAACATCAAATATATCCTTTTCAGCCAGAGGTTCATTGTCTTGAGGAGACGAAGGATTTTTAGAGTTGGAGTGCAAAGAGAAAGACGTCAGTTCAACCTTTAACTTCCAAATTAGGATCTTAAAACTGTGAAAATCAAGAATTTCATTCTCAAAAACAAAGTTTTCTTGGGAGAAGAAAAGATTCATTGTAAGATGCTTTTTCATTCTCAAAAACAAAGTTTTCTTGGGAGAAGAAAAGATTTATGGTATGGCACTTTTTCATAAACTTCTGAGCAGGTAGAATGCAGGATATGAGTAAGAGTAGGAAATAAACACACTTCCTAGATAGGAGAGAGTCGGGAGATGGGGAGAATAGAACAAGAGAGTTGAGACTTGGCTGTGGTCCTTTCCTCACACATCCATATATCCCAGAGCCAAATCTACCCCTTCCTCCCCCTTCCTTAGCCAGGTGTCTGGGAGTTGGGGGCCCCACATGACATCATGGTTTTAGAGGGTGGGTACCTGGTTGCGCTTCTTCCAGATGCTCACTGGCCCTTGTGGAGGAGACTTGTCCTGTTGCTCTTTGGGTCTTGATCTCTACCCAAACTGCGTGCACTATTGATGCTCACTGTGTGTGCCTTGATCTCCAATTACAAGCTCACCCCTCTCAGAGAGCTCTCCAACCTGACTCGAGGCCTGTTACACTCTACTGGCCTTTCCAGCATCACTGAGTTGCTTCCCCCCAGCAGAGCTCAAGAGACTATCTCTATCTCCTCGGAAGCGCATGCAGGTGAGGATTGCTGGAAGGGGTGATGCGATACTATCCTTGCTCTCGGTACCTGAACACACTGCACCTGCGCATCTCCTCTACTGTGGCTGGCCCATGGAGCTCAAGACACCTACAAGGCCATGTTCCCCTAAGATTCCTGATGATCACTGGGGCAAATCTCCACACCTTTAGTTCTGGGGTTACAAACCTGTCTGGAGTTCTCTATCAATCACCCTGGCTTTTAATTAAACAATATTAATTACCTAACTTAAGTATGATATACATTTAAGTATGGCTTAAGTGTACAGTTGGATGGATTTTCACATCCACTTAGGCCAGGAAATAGACCATCACTAGAAAGCCCCTCATGCCCCTCCCATTTATCAATACACCCTTCCCAAAGCACCACTACTCTGCCTTCTATTGTTGTAGATTACTTTTGCTTACTTTTAAACTTTATACAACATGTATTGTTTTGTGTCTGCTTTCTTTCACTTAATACTGCATCTATGTTTTTACCTGTAGCTATAGTTCATCCGTTTTCATTGTTGAAGAGTATTCTATTGACTAAATGAACCACAATTTCTTTATTTTCCCTACAACTGATGATGGATATTTGAGTTGTTTACAGTTTGTTTGGTTCTTTCTGACTCGTTAATATAAAATGAGAGTTTACTGTTTTTGACTATTACAAGTAATGCTGCTGTGAACATTCCGGGTGTTGTTTTATGAAACCCATATATACGCATTTCTGTTAGGGTATCCTAAAAGTGACATTGCTACTGGGTCATCAGCTACGTGCATGTTCAGCTTTGGTAGTTACTGACAAACTACCAAAACGGTTGTATTACTTTGACCTTTGGAAGTTGCCATTTTTCCCTTTGATTGAATATCAGTAATTTTAAATGGTTTAACCCCCAAATTTACATTCTAACAGCAATGTTTGCGAGTTTTAGTAGTGCCACATCCTCACCAACATGTGATACTCTCAGTGTTTCAGATTTAGCCGTTCTAGTGAATATGTCACATCATCTCCTTGTAATTTTAATATCTATTCTCCTGATGATTGATGAATAACCCTGAGCCCTTTTTCACATTTATTGGCCATTTGGATATCTTCTCTTCTGAAGTTTTGTTCAAGGTTTTTAATATTTTTTAAACATTGCATTGTCTATCTTTTTCTAACCGTACATATTTCTTTAATATTGTGGACACAAGTTCATTGTCAAATACATGTTTTGCAAATATCTTCTCCCACTTAGTGGTTTGCTTTTCACTCTCTTAATAGCGTATGTGATGACAGAAATTTGGTTTTGGTTTTTTGGTTTTTTGTTTGGTTTTGTTTTGTTCTGAGAAAGAGTTTTGCTCTTGTTGTCCAGACTGGAGTGCAGTGGCATGATCTTGGCTCACCACAACTTCCGCCTCCCAGGTTCAAGTGATTCTCCTGCCTCAGCCTCCTGAGTAGCTGGGATTACAGGCCCCTGCCACCACACTTGGCTAATTTTGGATTTTTTAGTAGAGATGGGGTTTCTCCTTGTTGGTCACTCTGGTCTTGAACTCCCAACCTCAGATGACCCACCTGCCTCGGCCTCCCAAAGTGCTGGGATTACAGGCGTGAGCCACCGTGCCCAGCCTCGGCAGAAGTTCTTAGTTTTAATATAGTCCAACGTCCTACTATTCTCCTTTCTATTCAGTGCTACTTCTACCCTAATGTTGAAGAGCTCTCAGTCTACCCCGAAGTCATCACTCTATTCTCGTGTGTTATCCTCTAGAAGCTTTATAATTTTAACTGTCACATTTATAGCTATAATCCACTTGGAGTTGATTTTGCATAAGGTGTGAAGTAGATGACAAGATTCATATTTTTTCCATATGGATATCCAGTTGACCCAGAATCATTTATTAAAAAGACCAATCTTTTCTCACTACATTGCAATGTCCCCTTTGTCATAAATAAGGTGACTGTACATGTATAAGTCTATCTCTGGCCTGTCTATTCTATCCCACTGGGTTGTCTGTCTCTCTCTGTACCAATACGATGCTCTTATAATTACTGCAGCTTTATCTGGTAGTGTAAGGCTTCCAATTTTGTTCTTCAAGATTGCCTTAGGAATCTGGGCCCTCTGTGTCTCCAAATAATTTTTGGAAGCACCTTATTAATTTCCCTACACAAAGACACAAATCTACTAAAATTTTGATTAGGCTTATAATAATCTATAAATTAATTTGAGAGAAGTGATAATATGGAGTCTTCTAATCCGTGAAAGTGGAATAGGCCTCCATTTGTTTAGTTTATCTTATGAAGCAGTAAATGCTTCAAGAGGAAAATCTATGCAGAATGCTAGGCTCATCTCAGTGGATTTCCCTTCTTTCCATGATCTTGACCCTTCAATCAGTAGTTTATCGATGTCTTCAAATAGGTATTTTTTCCCTAGTTTAGGAGTATTTCTTTTTAGAAGGGAATTGTTCTGATACAAGTGGAGGTGAGTATAAGATGAAAAGTAGGAGTAGAGTAAGTTAGGACTCTGGTACTCAACAGAGGTGAGCTCAGATCCAAGTTTTGCTATTTACTGTATCTGTGACCTTAGCAGGCCTCAATTTCCTTTAAAAACACCAGATTAAAAGCACAGAGGTGGCCGGGCATGGTGGTTCATGCCTGTGATCATGGCACTTTAGGAGGCCGAGGCGGGCGGATCACAAGGTCAGGAGTTTGAGACCAGCCTGGTCAACATAGTGAAACTCTGTCACTACTGAAAAAATACAAAAAATTAGCCGGGTGTGGTGATGGGCACCTGTAATCCCAGCTACTCAGGAGGCTGAGGCAGGAGACTCGCTTGAACCTGGGAGGCAGAGGTTGCAGTGAGCCGAGATCACGCCATTGCACTCCAGCCCAGGCAACAGTGTGAGACTAAGACTCCGTTTCAAAAAAAAAAAACAGCACAGAGGTGGCTAGGCACAGTGGCTCATGTTTGTAATCCTAGCACTTTGGGAGGCCAAGGCAGGTGAACTTTTTGAGGCCAGGAGTTCGAGACCAGCCTGGGTAACATAGCAAAACCCAGTCTCTACTAAAAATATAAAAATTAGCCAGGTTTGGTGGTGTTCTGTAGGCCCAGCTACTTGGGAGGCTGAGGCATGAGAATCACTTGAACCCGGGAGGCAGAGGCTGCAGTGAGCCAAGATTGCAGTGCTGCACTCCAGCCTGGACGACAGAGCAAGACTCTGTTTTTTCAAAAAATTTAAAGAAAAGCACAGAGGTGGAAGATAATGGGGTATATTCAGGAATAGCTGTTTTAGCAAAGAATAATGGAGAGAAAATGAGAAATGCAAGAAGTCCACATAATAGTGACAATTGGTTGTATGTTCACTGGGCACCAGGCAGAGTGCTATGAAACACTGGTGGCCTCACTCCACAGGTGAAGAATCTAAGATTTTAAAGAGTAACATCCCAGGTTTCAGGTAATACCAAAAAGTGATGCAGTCGGGATTTCAATCCAGGTAGCCTGATTTAGGATATTTGCTTCTAGCCAGAGACTTCAGCAGTGGACTATGAAGTTTAAACTTTATTTTACATTCACTAGAGACCTATCAGATTTCTTTAAGGTTGGAATAATATATGAATTAGGAAGGTAACACTGACCATGCTTGAAAGGTGAATCAATCTCTCAACATAGTTTTTGTATTTAGGTTTCTATGTCCTTGTCCAGTATTGTTTAAACAAAATAATACAAACAAAATAGTATCTCTAAAACTTCTACAATAGTAAGTTATGTATCTAAAGAGACCCAAACGTTATCCCTTTTCTTGGTTTTATCTTTCTGTCTTGAATTCTGGGTTCATAATTTTTACCAAAAAAAACCTGCTGCTTCTTAAGAAATGGATATGTGTGACATATTTTCTGTGTATATTTATGTTCCTTTCTGACCTATTTCCACATGTTTGAGATTGCTAATTAGCTATCTTGATTTCATGTTTATTATTATTATTACTTTTTAATTGTTGGAAAAAAATCTCTCAATAGCATGATCTTGTCAATACTTCTGTGCCTGTCTTCTGGCATGGGGGATTTTAGGTGCTACAGATTTTTTTTTTTTTTTTGAGATAGAGTCTTGCTCAGTTGCCAAGGCTGGGGTGCAACGGCGTGATCTCGGCTCACTGCAACCTCTGCCTCCCAGGTTCAACCAATTCTACTGTCTCAGCCTCCCAAGTAGCTGGGATTACAGGCACCTGCCATCGTGCCTGGCTAATTATTGTATTTTCAGTAGAGACAGGATTTCGCCATGTTGGCCAGGTTGGTCTTGAACTCCTGACCTCAGGTGATCTGACCACCTCGGCCTCCCAAAGTGCTGGGATTATAGGCATGAGCCACCACGGCTGGCCCAGATATTTTTAATGAATTATTTTCATTTCTCTGGTTGTGAAAATAGTATGCATTTTTAGCTTATTTTATGGGAACATCATCTTTTGGTGATTAGTTCTTAATCTATTATTAGCTTTTTCTTTTTCCTTGTTGTTGTCCCATTTGTTCTTTTCATTAAAACCTCATTGTTGTCTGCCTTTTGGCAGAGACATTTTAGCTTTGCATATTCTAAGTAGGTGATATTATCTAATGTTATTTCTTACATACTTATATACTGCATAAATTTATTACCTCTAAACAATTGGACCAATATTGTTGTCTTCTTTTCTTTTTTTTTCATTCCTATTGTCTTAGGCTTGATGTTGAAACCCTGTTAGCTTATAATGCTAGTTTCACTGTTTGCTACTTAATTTGCTTGCTTCTCAGAATATTTGCCTGGCTTGTGAATTTAATGGATTCGTTGCCTCTTGGGTCTATTATTAAAGTGATTTTTTTAATCGGTTGATGATGAGGATTTTCAACATGATTTTATACGCTCTACAATAATAATGATAACGATAACAGCAACAATAATAAATTTGAGTGTTTATTATGGTTCTGGCTCTGTGCTAAATGCTCTGCAGACATCACCTCAATTAATCTTCCTAAAATAAGTATTGTTAGTCCATTTACTATATGACTAAATACTAAACCAGCCACTAACTGGCAGAGTGCAATTCAAACCCAGGTCTTTCCAACTCCAAAGCCTGTGTCTGCTATATTTCACATTGGCCTCATGTGATGCAGTGGCTTTTCAATAACACTGAAAATTTGGCTGAGCCCATCCTCTCTGGTCTTTGATTTCATTTTTAGTGACTTCCTCTGTATTCAGTTTTGCCATATAAAACCCAACATTTGCTGGGCATGGTGGTTCATGCCTGTAATCCCAGCACTTTGGGAGGCTGAGGGAGGAGGATCACTTGAGCCCAGGAGTTCAAGAGCACCATGGGCACACAGTGAGACCCCTTCTCTAAAAAAAGAAAAAAGAAAAATAAAAAAAGAATAAAACCCAACATTTCTTTCAAGCCAATAAAATAAAAAGCCTAGTAGAAATCTTACGGCAAGAATTAAAATGAAAATTCAGATTTTCCCATTATACTTGAGCTATATTTTAAAATCCACACAATATATTGACTTCCTTGGTTTTAAAATTATTTCTGAAATTTCTTAGCATACATACTTGGCTTTCATTTGAATGTTTCTCTGTGCTGTTTGGTATGTAGGTGCCTTTAGATTTAGTTAACCATGAAGAGAGTTGCTATTTGTTATTGTTTTGATGGAAGCTCTTATTCTGCCTTCTGGAAGCAAAGGAGAATGGGACAAGAACCTGATGTAACATGTGTCCCAACCCCTGGTCTTGCGCCACACATGCCCCCAAACAAAAAAGCAGTGTTCTCAGAGGACCATCTGGAAAAGGTGGCCCTGCTCACCTGGGGCCTCAGTCTCCTGGGAGAGCCCACCCACATCTGCATCCACATGTTGACTGCCCCTTTGCTCCTGTGCAGTCTGCTGCTAGCCAGAGCCTGGATTTCTGTAGAGAAAGCCTCTTCCTTGTCTTCTTGGTTAACAGAGAGGTTCCCCATGGCTGAGCATTGGGCTGTTAGCATGGCTAAATTTCATCCTCTTGGTTTAGGTCAGTTGTCCCTGTCCAATGGTTTAGCCATGACTCTTTCTTTTGTCTCATCTTTGAAACTCTAAAACACACTTTTTTACATCTTCACCTACACCTTATTTATAACGATTAACAGGTCCAAAGATGGAGTTTGGAGTCATAGAAAAATTTTCCCTACAGGTTTACCCTGAGTAATGAACAGGTTACGGATTCATTTGTGCTTTAGAAAAAGCATCCAGCTCTTAAAAAACATTATCCAGATGACTTTCTGATGCCAAGATATAGAGATTTGGCAGCTCCTCTCTGCCAGTCCACAAAAACAAAAAGAAACAGTATTTATTTGCTAAGGCTTAGTAGAACCAGCTGATCCAGGAATCACAAGTGTGGATTCGTATAGATCATCATGCCTGGTAACCTGTGGTAGAAGTTTTTCAGGATTGCTTGCTTGTCTTTTAGAGAGGTGACATGGTAGAGTGGAGCCACCAGTGAGAGTTTTAATTGTATTTAACTATGTCTCCACATCAACATATGTGGGTTTAATTCCTAGATCCTCACCAACTGTCATAAAGTTTTTTATAAACCTAAGCTTCCGCTATTACAAAGTGTGGAAAATATGACTTACCTCCTAGGGTTCTTATGCACCAGATAGCTTAACCCATGGAAAGTTTACAGTGCCAGTTTCCTGGAGCTGACCCTTCAACACTTTTCATTTTTTAATTTCTTACTTCCTTTTTTATACTGTCAAAACTTCATGTTCTTTCACTTCTCAGATGTACATGATCTTGTATAGTGTGTAGTCTTTCAGGGAGATTTGACTCTCCAAAGGCTCAGAATCACTGAGCCCACCTCCCTGCACTTTTCTAGTACACTAAGGTGAAATGTAATTAGGCTGGGAGACTTGAATCCACTCCTATCTCTTCTTTGGTCTCAGGTTTCCAATCCCTTTTAATTACATTTGCCTGATCCTTTCCAGTTGACATCTCCTGCTCAAAGGAGAGACTGGACACAGAATGGAAAAGAGTAGTTTTGTTTTGGTCTCTTTTACTTAGAGTTGTGGACCATCTGACCTTTATCCCAATCCCAGCAGCTAGGTGGACATCATGGTAGGATTTCCCATGCAGCCTGCTAATCTCCTTCCCCAAGAAAGGCAGCACATGCCCTAGTCAACCTTAGTCTTGGCTGTTAGGCCACTGGGTTTATGGGAATGGAGGCCTCTAAAGGAACAAGTGCACTCAAACTCTCCACCCCTTTACAGCCCTTTCCTTGCTTTTCTCCAAGAGAAGTGGATTCTGAGCTGCAAGCTCAGATTCCAGGGCCCTGAGTGGGCCATGTGTACCTGTGGGAAAGGCCCCTCAGTAATTCACGATCATGCCTATTGGAGTGTGGCTCACCCCTTCTATTTGTTCTTTTTCATGAACTTGGTGACGAGAGCACCAGAGTCTTCTTCATGGGAGGATATATGATCCTGCAGTTCACTCTCCCTTTCTGATGAGTGTTCTTTGACCTTTGCCATGGTCTGAATGTTTCTGTGATCTGAATTCATGTGTTGAAATCCTAACTCCCAAGGCGATGGTATTAGGAAGTGGGGTCTTTGAAAGGTGATTAGGTCGTGGGAGTAGAGTCCTCATGAATGAGATTAGTGTCTTATAAAAGAGGTCCTGGGAAGACCCTCACTCCTTCTACCACATGAAGACACAGTAAGAAGGCACAATCTATGAACCAGGAAACAAGTCATCACTAGACATGAAATCTACTGGCACCTTGTGCCTCTTAGCCTCCAGAACTGTGAGATATAAATTTCTATTGTTGATAAACCACCCAGTTTATAGTATTTGGTTATAGCAGCCTGAAGAGGCTAAGACAGCCTCTGACCTCCTGAGACTGGCGCAAACTAGTCGTATGACTTGAGTTTAGGCTTCATCACTGAGAGAAGCCCCCCTTAAACTTTGGGCCTCACTCACACTCTCAGCCAAGTTTACCAGAGCTTTTCTTTATAGTTTGGGCACAAGCTCAGTAAGAATATGCTGCTTTGGTATGCCGTAGTCCCTCAGATACCTCTTTGGGGACCTCTTAAAATGGAGTGGTGAGCAATATTCAGGCATTTCTGGGTCTTCTGGACATGAGACACGCCAGCACCCATTCTGGCATTTAGCTGAAGACAGCCTTTGTGGTTTTTTTCTGTTCATTTTAGCAAATCTCAGATTCAGTAGAGTTGTATCCTCTATGGCATGACCTTCTAAATCTCTGCTGTTGTCTTATTTTTGGCTGTTTCAGTTTCTGCTTCCATCTGTGTTCAAAAGCCTTGTAAAATATGTGTCTGTCAGAAAGACCTCAGGGCCGCTATACTAATATTAGAGGCTACTAGTATTAGAAGAGTTCAAGCAGAAAGGATCACCATCCACCATTAACTTTTAACTTTCTTGGTATCTCTTCCCTCTGTATGTATCTCTCAGTATGTCTATGTATCCCTGCATCTGTCACTCTCTCCCATCCAACAATTCTGCCTGGACCATTTTTACCATCATTGCTGCTAGTCCTCCTAGCTCTTCCAGTTGAAAGGTAAACATTTTCTCTTTCCCTGTAATTCATATAAGACATCAGTCTTCTCATGACTCCTTCAACTCAACAAGCTCCTTCCTGCCTCAGGACCTTTGCACATGCTCCTCCTCATCTGGAACCTCTCTGCCCTCTGCCTCCATCAGCAACATCATTTCCCCAGGGCAGCCTGACTCTTCCTCCAGCTTCTCTCTCCTCCCATCCTTCAGGTCTCAGCTTGCATATCATTTTCTTAAAAGGGCTTTTCTGACCAGACCTCCCCTCCCCTAGTCCAAGCTATATCCTCCATTACCTTCTCAATCATATCACTTATTTTCCTCTGTACTGTCAACCACATTTCTTATTATAAACATACATATGTCTGTTGCAATACGTATTTAATTGAATGGATAAATTAACGATCAAACGCTGAACATTTTAGGATCATTTTCCCTAGAAAAAAGAAAAATAATAATAAATTTTAAAATGCAGCACCTGAAGAGTTTCAAGGATTTGAAACATACATATTTACTAACAGTTGAGCCCAATTAGCTTGACTGTGTTGTCACAAAAGGGAAACTAGCACTAGGGTGCCAACCATCTCAGTTTGGGAGTGTCACAGTTTTAGCACTGAAAGTCCTGCATCCCTAGAAACCCACAATCCCTGGCAAACCAGGATGACTGGTCATCTTATATAACACAGCCCTGGTCTGGTCATCTTATATAACACAGCCCTGGTTATATATCTTATGTAACACAGCCCACCTGGGATGAAAGGATAAGAAAGCTTTCTGACCTCTGAAGGTGTTCTTGCAGCACCAAGACTGATTAATTTTTGTGGATCTTGTAGCTGCGTAAAATTCTTGTCTTCCCTTTCCAGGCAAAGGTGTGTTTTGGCTGGAAACAAAACCTGGGGCTGGGCTCTTATTTTGGTTGATGTATTAGACTCAGGAACCATAAACTGCATTTTTTTCTTGGGGTGGCCACCACTAAATATGGTACTATTTTTATTATATTGAGACATACAGGATAGAATTTTTCTTTTTCCATATGTTAAGGTCTTTTATTTACACAGGGACTTCAAGAATTTTTGGCCACTAATTATCCTGGTGCAACTTTATTTAGGCTTATCTTTGCAGGTGTTCCTGGGCTGTTTCCATGATAGTTATTCAGGAAACTTATTGTAAGAATTTTCCTTTGTTTTCTTCCACTTTTCCTCCTATTTTCCTTTTCGCTTCCTTCAGATTTACCTATAGCTTGGAGAACGTCTGTCCTCTGCCAATCCTCAAGGCTGTCTCTTGTTTCAAAGCCCAACTTATGGAATTTCTTGGCTTTGCTTGTCCTTACCCTCTCATCTGCAAGACTATTTTCTCTTGCTTCCTGTTGGCTGGTAATGATTTCCAGTTTGCAAATTATTGTTTCTAATGTCCTTTTTATAATTCCTTGAAGCTTATAATTACAAAAAGGAGTTGAGTCAAAATCTCCCTGTTTCTGAATTTCTGAGAAATGCTTTGTGAACCATGTCTTTTCTCTATTTGTCTTGTCTGTTTTAATTATATTCCATTTTATAATGGTAATTACTAATAATACCACTCAAGAGTGTCTTTTTTCATTTTGTCACCCTTTTTTCCCGTTCTCAAATTAATGTATTAGCTGGTCTACTATCTTCTTTCTTTAGAGGTTTGCCTGCCTTGTAACCCAGCAGTCCTCATGACCCCTCCCCTGCCTTGAGTCCTTATTAAGTTCTATTCTTACGGGGGAAAATCCCCACAAATTTAAATGCAAAGGCTCGCAATTCATTCTAACCATATCCTTTCATTTTTGCCATTTAGAGTTGGGTATTGACGCAGAGTCCACAGCAACACTATTCCCTGTGTGGCATCTTCTCTGAATTTTAGACAGAGGCATTTAGGAGCATCCTTATCCTGACCTGAACTCAGAGCAATATAGTGATACGATGTATTACAATGTCTGGTCAGGATTTGAGAGAAAAAAATCACTGGGTAGTTATCTGAAATAGGAACTGTGTGAGATAAGGTACCGAGTACTTGGCTACCACAAGGACTGTTTCCAGCTCACGAATAATCAAGTCAATATGAAAATCTTAATAATCAAAATAACCTGCAGACAGAAACTCAGAGGTTTGGTGATATCTCATGATTTTTCTTTGAAACATGCCAAACACTATTTTTACTGATTTCAAGAAACAGATACACATCCAGGAAGCCTTCAGTAGTAGGAAATTTATTGAAAGGGTGTAATAGCAACTCTGAACCAATACTTGCCTAGCTCTTCCTCTCTCTCACTCTCTCTCCCACCTCTACCCCACCCTCTCTCGGGGTTTCTGCTATGTCTTGATCTCTCCCGTTCAACTGCCCTAAGCAAAGTCTGATAGGGCCAGATGATTGGTACCAGGTAGGAGTCTCTCTATTAGTCAGCCTTTAGCTCCAGCTGGTCAAATCAAGACAGCAGAATTTGTCCTACTCAAAGCATAAGGCTTTATATGTCATTAAAAAAAATGCTAAGAGGCTACTTTTCTTGGAAAAGAGCTGCATAACTGGCACCTTCAAGGCTGTGTAAGGAAAAACAAGTCAGAAAATGAACAGCTGATAAAGCAAACAAACTAGAAGTTCAAACTTAGAAAAGGGGGGAAAATGACTTTCTGAATTTTTCCTGCAACATTTATTGCTGTCATATGCCTCCATGCATTTTGCTTTGATGTATCAGGTTGAATTAAAAAATAAATATTTGATCATTTTCCCTTACAAAAATGGCTATTTCACCAGTTTAGATCTACTATCTCTGACTTGAAATACTATTGGTTTCCTCTGCCTGCTTTTTGTATCCAATTCCTACCTATCCTTTCATGCGCAATTCAAATGCTAATCCACAATGAAACCTCCCTTGAGTTGCCCAGAAGGAACCACGCTTCCCTCCCAAGTCTCTGCAAATCATCTGTTAATTTATTGTGAGCCTAACCACTGTCTCCATGGTGTTGTAGGCATTCTCTTCCAGAGCTGATCTCAATATCTAACCATGAACTTCATCTTTGTACCCATCTCCCCACTTCCCCAGCATCTCCTAGCACTACATCTGGCACAAAGGAAGAGCTGGGAGTGGGCAGAATGATGATTAATATGTTACTTCACGTGGCAAAAGGTTATTAAAATATCAGATGCAATTAAGGTGGTTAATCAACTGACCTCAAAATAAGGAGATTAACCCAGTGGGCCCAATCTAATCATATGAGTCCTTAAAAGTGGAAGAAGAGGCAGAAGAGAGGGGCAAAGTGATGCAATGTGAGAAGGACTCAACCCACCATTGCTGGCTTTGAAGATGCAGGAAGGGGCCGTGAGCCAAGAAATGCAGGTGACCACTAGAAATTGGAAAAGGAGGGGGAAATGGATTCTCTAAAGCCTCCAGAAAGAATACAGCCCTGTCAACACCTTGATCTTAGCCCAGTGAGACCTGTGTCTGACTTCTAACCTACAAAACCATCAGATAATATATTTGTGTTGTTTTAAGGCACCCTGTTTATGGAAATTCTTACAGCAACAATGGAAAGAAACACAAAGATCAATAAATATTCATTTAATTAATCTATTATAGTGATTTTTAACCATTTGATTTCCAAAACAGGTATTATATCAACACAAGTCTCACAGAGAGTCGTATTTAGAAACATTTTGTTTATGGAGATAAGAATAAATATAAATTTTCTTTCTTTTCATTCATATATACATTCAAACAATTTTTTTTAAAGCTTAAGGAAGGAGAAAAGGTCATTCACAACTTCACTGAGATCTAACTACTTTCATTTTTTCTTCTTTTCCATCCCTGATCATAGGTGCAAATAATTTTACTATTAAAGTCATAGCAGAAATATAGTTGAATATTCTTTTATATTTAATATTGCATCATACATATTTCCCATAATTTTATTGTTTTCATAATTGTCATTATAATCATTGTTTTATATCATTCCATTAGGTGGGGGCACCAGAATTTACTTCTGTTCCTATTCCATGGATCAGTTGAGTTGTTTCAAGCATTTTTCCTTATACTTTAAGAAAATATTAGACTGGGCACTGTGGCTCACACCTGTAATCCCAGCACTTTGGGGATGCATTGCTTGAGGTCAGGAGTTCAAGACCAGCCCGGCTAACATGGTGAAATCCTGTCTCTACTAAAACTACAAAAATTAGCCAGGTGTGGAGGCACACACTGGTAATCCCAGCTACTCAGGAAGCTAAGGCATGAGAATCCCTTGAACCCAGGAGGCAGAGGTTGCAAACAGCTGAGATCGCACCACTGTACTCCAGCCTGGGTGACAAAGTGAGATTCCATTTCAAATTAATTTTTTCTTCATTTAACCTTTTATTTCTGTTGAATTATCTGCAAAGCAGATTTCCATAATTGGAATAACTAAAAGAAAGAATCAGAGTGGCAGCTCTGGCTCTTGAAGCTCACTATTTTTGTCAGCATTTGGCGTCTAGAATAGTTGTTTATATTGTATTGCATTGATTATACTATGAAATGTATAAATACATTTATACATTTGTTATTTTATTAGTTTTTAAAAAAATATATGCTTATAGCTTTTGTTCATTTACCTATTAGGGACTTGATTATTTTCTTATAAATAACTTTTTAAATACTCTTTAAAAAACGTAAATCTCAACTTTCTGTCAAATTTACATACATGTTTTGTCATCTAGTTTGCTTTTTAATTTTAGCTACATAGGTTCGCATTTGTAGTTTATTTGCTTGTGTCATTTTTTTAGGAAAAATAAATCAAACCAAAATATCAAAAACAAAATGAAAATTTGTATGTTATCTGAACTCTATGTAGTGGATTAGGCAATTCAGAATAAATCTAAAAGTTTGAAATTGAATATTATATGAATAAAACCTGTATGTAGCTTTAAATTTTAGTCTCATACACATTATATAATTTATAACTAAATATAAATTTATATTTGTTACAGAACCTCTGAGCTCCTTAAGTTTTGTATCTCTTGATAAAGCTATAATTTGAAAACGAGCAAAGGGCGGAGCAAGATGGCCGAATAGGAACAGCTCCAGTCTTCAACTCCCAGCGCGAGCGACACAGAAGACCGGTGATTTCTGCATTTTCAACTGAGGTACTGGGGTCATCTCGCTAGGGAGTGCCGGACAATCGGTGCTGGTCAGCTGCTGCAGCCTGACCAGCGAGAGCTGAAGCAGGGCGAGGCATCGCCTCACCTGGAAGCGCAAGGGGGAAAGGAATCCTTTTTCCTAGCCAGGGGAACTGAGACACACAAACCTGGAAAATCGGGTAACTCCCACCCCAATACTGCGCTTTAAGGAAACAGGCACACCAGGAGAATATATCCCACACCTGGCCGGGAGGGTCCCACGCCCACGGAGCCTCCCTCACTGCTAACACAGCCGTCTGCGGCGATCTATCCGCAAGGCAGCAGCGAGGCTGGGGGAGGGGCGCCGCCATTGCTGAGGCTTAAGTAGGTAAACAAAGCCGCTGGGAAGCTCGAACTGGGTGGAGCTCACAGCAGCTCAAGGAAGCCTGCCTGTCTCTAGACTCTACCTCTGCGGACAGCGCACAGCTGCAGTCCATTAGGGGAAAGAGCGGGGCCGTGGCAGACGCGAACGACTCTGTCTGACAGCTTTGGGGAGAGCCGTGGATCTCCTAACGTGGAGGTTGAGATCTGAGAACGGACAGACTGCCTGCTCAGGTGGGTCCCTGACCCTGAGTAGCCTAGCTGGGAGACATCCCCCACTAGGGGCAGTCTGACACCCCACACCTCACAGGGTGGAGTCACCCCTGAGAGGAAACTTCCAAAGAAAGAATCAGACAGGTACACTCGCTGTTCAGCATATTCTATCTTCGGCAACTCTGCTGCTGATACCCAGGCAAACAGGGTCTGGAGTGGACCTCAAGCAATCTCCAACAGACCAACGACAGTCCTTCTGACTGTCAGACGGAAAACTATCAAACAGGAAGGACACCTATACCAAAACCCATCAGTACGTCACCATCATCAAAACCAGAGACAGATAAAACCACAAAGATGGGGAGAAGCAGGGCAGAAAAGCTGGAAATTCAAAAAATAAGCAGCATCTCCCTGCAAAGGAGCGCAGCCCATCGCCAGCAACGGATCAAAGCTGGTCAGAGAATGACTTTGACGAGATGAGAGAAGAAGGCTTCAGTCCATCAAACCTCTCAGAGCTAAAGGAGGAATTACGTACCCAGCGCAAAGAAACTAAAAATCTTGAAAAAAAAGTGGAAGAATTGACAGCTAGACTAATTAATGCAGAGAAGATCATAAACGAAATGACAGAGATGAAAACCATGACACGAGAAATACGTGACAATGCACAAGCTTCAGTAACCGACTCGATCAACTGGAAGAAAGAGTATCAGCGATTGAGGATCAAATGAATGAAATGAAGCGAGAAGAGAAACCAAAAGAAAAAAGAAGAAAAAGAAATGAACAAAGCCTGCAAGAAGTATGGGATTATGTAAAAAGACCAAATCTACGTCTGATTGGGGTGCCTGAAAGTGAGGGGGAAAATGGAACCAAGTTGGAAAACACTCTTCAGGATATCATCCAGGAGAACTTCCCCAACCTAGTAGGGCAGGCCAACATTCAATTCAGGAAATAATACAGAGAACGCCACAAAGATACTCCTCGAGAAGAGCAACTCCAAGACACATAATTGCCAGATTCACCAAAGTTGAAATGAAGGAAAAAATCTTAAGGGCAGCCAGAGAGAAAGGTCGGGTTACCCACAAAGGGAAGCCCATCAGACTAACAGCAGACTCTCGGCAGAAACTCTACAAGCCAGAAGAGAGTGGGGGCCAATATTCAACGTTCTTAAAGAAAAGAATTTTCAACCCAGAATTTCATATCCAGCCAAACTAAGCTTCATCAGTGAAGGAGAAATAAAATCCTTTACAGATAAGCAAATGCTTAGAGATTTTGTCACCACCAGGCCTGCCTTACAAGAGACCCTGAAGGAAGCCCTAAACATGGAAAGGAACAAACGGTACCAGCCATTGCAAAAACATGCCAAAATGTAAAGACCATCGAGGCTAAGAAGAAACTGCATCAACTAACGAGCAAAATAACCAGTTAATATCATAATGACAGGATCAAGTTCACACATAACAATATTAACCTTAAATGTAATGGACTAAATGCTCCAATTAAAAGACACAGACTGGCAAACTGGATAAAGAGTCAAGACCCATCAGTCTGCTGTATTCAGGAGACCATCTCACATGCAGAGACATACATAGGCTCAAAATAAAGGGATGGAGGAAGATCTACCAAGCAAATGGAGAACAAAAAAAAGCAGGGGTTGCAATCCTAGTCTCTGATAAAACAGACTTTAAACCATCAAAGATCAAAAGAGACAAAGAAGGCCATTACATAATGGTAAAGGGATCAATTCAACAGGAAGAGCTAACTCTCCTAAATATATATGCACCCAATACAGGAGCACCCAGATTCATAAAGCAAGTCCTTAGAGACCTACAAAGAGACTTAGACTCCCATACAATAATAATGGGAGACTTCAACACTCCACTGTCAACATTAGACAGATCAACGAGACAGAAAGTTAACAAGGATATCCAGGAATTGAACTCATCTCTGCACCAAGCGGACCTAATAGACATCTATAGAACTCTCCACCCCAAATCAACAGAATATACATTCTTCTCAGCACCACATCGCACTTATTCCAAAATTGACCACATAATTGGAAGTAAAGCACTCCTCAGCAAATGTACAAGAACAGAAATTATAACAAACTGTCTCTCAGACCACAGTGCAATCAAACTAGAACTCAGGACTAAGAAACTCAATCAAAACCGCTCAACTACATGGAAACTGAACAACCTGCTCCTGAATGACTACTGGGTACATAACGAAATGAAAGCAGAAATAAAGATGTTCTTTGAAACCAATGAGAACAAAGATACAACATACCAGAATCTCTGGGACACATTTAAAGCAGTGTGTAGAGGGAAATTTATAGCACTAAATGCCCACAAGAGAAAGCAGGAAAGATCTAAAATTGACACTCTAACATCACAATTAAAAGAACTAGAGAGGCAAGAGCAAACACATTCAAAAGCTAGCAGAAGGCAAGAAATAACTAAGATCAGAGCAGAACTGAAGGAGATAGAGACACAAAAAACCCTCCAAAAAATCAATGAATCCAGGAGTTGGTTTTTGAAAAGATCAACAAAATTGACAGACCGCTAGCAAGACTAATAAAGAAGAAAAGAGAGAGGAATCAAATAGTCGCAATAAAAAATGATAAAGGGGATATCACCACCGACCCCACAGAAATACAAACAACCATCAGAGAATACTATAAATGCCTCTACGCAAATCAACTAGAAAATCTAGAAGAAATGGATAATTTCCTGGACACTTACACTCTCCAAGACTAAACCAGGAAGAAGTTGAATCCCTGAATAGACCAATAGCAGGCTCTGAAATTGAGGCAACAATTAATAGCCTACCCACCAAAAAAAGTCCAGGACCAGATGGATTCACAGCTGAATTCTACCAGAGGTACAAGGGGAGCTGGTACCATTCCTTCTGAAACTATTTCAATCAATAGAAAAAGAGGGAATCCTCCCAACTCTTTATGAGGCCAACATCATCCTGATACCAAAGCCTGGCAGAGACACAACAAAAAAAGAGAATTTTAGACCAATATCCCTGATGAACATCGATGCAAAAATCCTCAATAAAATACTGGCAAACCGGATTCAGCAGCACATCAAAAAGCTTATCCACCATGATCAAGTGGGCTTCATCCCTGGGATGCAAGGCTGGTTCAACATTCGCAAATCAATAAACGTAATCCAGCATATAAACAGAACCAAAGACAAGAACACATGATTATCTCAATAGATGCAGAAAAGGCTTTTGACAAAATTCAACAGCCCTTTATGCTAAAAACGCTCAATAAATTCGGTATTGATGGAACGTACCTCAAAATAATAAGAGCTATTTATGACAAACCCACAGCTAATATCATACTGAATGGGCAAAAACTGGAAAAATTCCCTTTGAAAACTGGCACAAGACAGGGATGCCCTCTCTCACCACTCCTATTCAACACGTGTTGGAAGTTCTGGCTAGGGCAATCAGGCAAGAGAAAGAAATCAAGGGTATCCAGTTAGGAAAAGAAGAAGTCAAATTGTCCTGTTTGCAGATGACATGATTGTATATTTAGAAAACCCCATTGTCTCAGCCCAAAATCTCCTTAAGCTGATAAGCAACTTCAGCAAAGTCTCAGGATACAAAATTAATGTGCAAAAATCACAAGCATTCTTATACACCAGTAACAGACAAGCAGAGAGCCAAATCAGGAATGAACTTCCATTCACAATTGCTTCAAAGAGAATAAAATACCTAGGAATCCAACTTACAAGGGATGTAAAGGACCTCTTCAAGGAGAACTACAAACCACTGCTCAGTGAAATCAAGAGGACACAAACAAATGGAAGAACATACCATGCTCATGGATAGGAAGAATCAATATCGTGAAAATGGCCATACTGCCCAAGGTGATTTATAGATTCAATGCCATCCCCATCAAGCTACCAATGACTTCTCACAGAATTGGAAAAAACGGCTTTAAAGTTCATATGGAACCAAAAAAGAGCCCGCATTGCCAAGACAATCCTAAGTCAAAAGGACAAAGCTGGAGGCGTCACGCTACCTGACTTCAAACTATACTACAAGGCTACAGTAACCAAAACAGCATGGTACTGGTACCACAACAGAGATATAGACCAATGGAACAGAACAGAGTCCTCAGAAATAATACCACACATCTACAGCCATCTGATCTTTGACAAACCTGAGAGAAACAAGAAATGGGGAAAGGATTCCCTATTTAATAAATGGTGCTGGGAAAATTGGCTAGCCATAAGTAGAAAGCTGAAACTGGATCCTTTCCTTACCCCTTATACGAAAATTAATTCAAGATGGATTAGAGACTTAAATGTTAGACCTAATACCATAAAAACCCTAGAAGAAAATCTAGGTAGTACCATTCAGGACATAGGCATGGGCAAGGACTTCATGTCTAAAACACCAAAAGCAACGGCAGCAAAAGCCAAAATTGACAAATGGATCTAATTAAACTAAAGAGCTTTTGCACAGCCAAAGAAACTACCATCAGAGTGAACAGGCAACCTACAGAATGGGAGAAAATTTTGCAACCTACTCATCTGACAAAGGGCTAATATCCAGAATCTACAAAGAACTCAAACAAATATACAAGAAAAAAACAAACAACCCCATCAAAAAGTGGGCAAAGGATATGAACAGACATTTCTCAAAAGAAGACATCATACAGCCAACAGACACATGAAAAAATGCTCATCATCACTCGCCATCAGAGAAATGCAAATCAAAACCACAATGAGATACCATCTCACACCAGTTAGAATGGCAATCATTAAGAAGTCAGGAAACAACAGGTGTTGGAGAGGATGTGGAGAAATAGGAACACTTTTACACTGTTGGTGGGATTGTAAACTAGTTCAACCATTATGGAAAACAGTATGGCGATTCCTCAAGGATCTAGAACTAGATGTACCATATGACCCAGCCATCCCACTACTGGGTATATACCCAAAGGATTATAAATTACTCTACTACAAAGACACATGCACACGTATGTTTATTGCGGCACTATTCACAATAGCAAAGACTTGGAATCAACCCAAATGTCCATCTGTGACAGACTGGATTAAGAAAATGTGGCACATATACACCATGGATACTATGCAGCATCCATCAAAAAGGATGAGTTTGCGTCCTTTGTAGGGACATGGATGCAGCTGGAACCATCATTCTTAGCAAACTATCACAAGAAGAGAAAACCAAACACCGCATGTTCTCACTCATAGGTGGGAACTGAACAATGAGATCACTTGGACTCGGGAAGGGGAACATCACACACTGGGGCCTATCATGGGGAGGGGGGGAGGAGGGAGGGATGGGATTGCATTGGGGAGTTATACATGATATAAACGTCATGCACATGTACCCTAGAACTTAAAGTATATAAAAAATAAATAAATTAAATTAATTAAGAAAAAAAAAAAAAAAAGATACAAAAAAAAAAAAAAAAGAAAAGAGCAAATCTATTTTAAAAATTAATTAATTCAGTAAACTCTACTTTTTTCTTAACATGTTTTTATTCATCCAAAAGTAGTATGTGTTTATTTTACAAAAATTAAAAATGACAGAAAAGAATTTAAACGTAAATAAATTTCAACCCTGTGCTCATCATACAGAAATACCTCCTGTTAACACTGAGGTGTATTCTTGCAATCTTTTTGCCAACTGTGTGTGTGTATAAAAATATTAATTAAATTTTGATTCAGCTATTTTGCATCTTTTTTTTACCTAATATTTTTGATGAGAGTTTTTCCGTTTTATTAAATATGTTTGAACCAATTGGATAATGAACTCTTAAAGGAAGGCTTCTCATTCCTTAGCAGAAGAGCGAGTCCATTTTTTTTGCCCTGGATTCTGAGACCAAGTTCATTGAGGCTCCCAGCAATAGCCAACCACAGAAAGAGATGTCTGTTGTGGAGAACCAAAGCTTTGCCTATGGCAGCTCTATGTCAAACACCCCACCAACTCTGTCCACCTCCCAGAAGTCCATGCACATTGTGTTCTGAGGTGCTACTTATTTTTAAGGTAATGTTTTGCTCCTGCTTCTGCAGCTGTTTTTAATCACAAGCCTTGGGCACTGCATCCTAAAGAAACTCTGGCAGAGACAAAGGTGAAAAGAAGGAAGGAGAAGGACATATCCAAACCTCTTGGACATGATATTGACAGAAAGGGAACTTATCCCCATCGAATTTCACATTTATTACTGTGCCGTGACAGAAGTAGTAGAGGTTGCAAGACCAGACAAGCCTTGGTTGGAGTCTGCATTCTCCCTCTTAATTGCCAGTTGAGTGACCTTGGAGAAGCCACTTAACTGAATTCCAATCTTCTCCATATAACAGTAAATACGCCAAGTTATAAGGGTTCAATGACTATGTAAAACTGCCTTTTAAACTACAACAACCATTCCTGTACCTTTAGTAGAGAGGAAGAGGGAGTTTCTGAGGCATCCTTCTTATGTTCCTGCTATTTATTAGTTATAGTTTTACTAGTTTACCAACAACAAAATGAACAAGGCAATGCTAGCAGCTATAAGGTAATGCTAGCAGCTATAACAAATTCCCAAACTCCAGTGGTTCAATACAATAAAAGATTTTTCATTCAGGTGAACATCCAACACAGATATTGACGGTTGGTGGGCCACCTTCTGGGGACCCAAACTCTTTCCATCTTGTGGTTCTGTTCTTGTCTCCTAGGGCTTCAGGGTCCTCTTCATTCTGTCAGCAGATGAGGAAAATGAAAGAAGACAGAAGACACACCCTTACTTCTTAACCACCACAGCTAGAAAGTGACATTTATCAATTCCTCTCATATTCCCTGGAAAGAATCCGTTTCATGGCACACCTTACTTTAAAAAAGGCTGGGAAACACAGCTCTAAGTTTGGTGAGCAGCTAGCCAGACTGCCACATACACAAATATAATTAATAGAAGAAAACACAGCTAAGTCTTCTCTTAATGTCGTCTATAGGTTCTTGGAAACAGTGACTTTAAGCAAAATGACATACTGTGTGCTGTAGGAATTTAACTCTTGTTTATATCAATTAGCCTATGGTAAAATTGGTTCTATCACACTGTACATCATCTTGCTTAAAGTTGAAGTTTCCAAAGAACCTATCAATGACATTAAGTGAGGATTTACTGCATATGCCAAGAATAGATGCTAAGATTGAGCATTACCCACGGTTTGGTCTAAAAGTGAATCCAAAGTTTGTCTTTGTGACCTTTCCAGCATATTCTGGTAGGCTTATTTACAGGGGTCTTCAGAAGAAGACTACATTTGTTGATGCACTTCTTCGTTGATTATTCATTCATTTGTAAAAGAATTTGTCAAGCACAATCTCTGAGCAAATAACCTGTACCCAAGAAAAGTGACAGATTGGGGGCTGAGAGCTCTCCCTTTGCTGTGGGGAGGATGTCGAGACCCCTTGCTTCCTCTCGCAGACATGCTGCAAGTTGCTGAGAAGAAAGCTGCTGTACCCACATGCCTCTGCTCCATTCTAACACAGAACACAGATTCTGAAGTCTAGCTGCTTGCTCAGCTCTAGCCTCTGCCTCTGATTAGCTATGTGGCCTTGGGCAAGTTATCTATCCTCTCTGGGCCTCTGCTTTCTCATCTGTAAGACGAGAATGAATGAGGGCGAGTTTGTAAAGCTCTTGGCACAGCGAATGGCACACAGTGAGGATCTTCTGCATTAACTCTACGACCACTGTCACTGCCTCCTGCAATCTGCACACAGAGATCTGCACACAGATCTCTAACAACCCCCACTTGAATGTGCAGGTTGGAGAGTTGGGCGAAGAATTTGTTATTCAAATAAATAACTTTTCCTGAATCCACTAACTGTGAAATCTGCCAGTGAAGATGTGTGAAGTGTGATTATTTTGATGATGGAAAATTGGAAAGAGAATGCTCTAAATCATGGCTTGCCAATTCACTTCATAGACAAATATAACATTAATAGATATTTATTAAATGATCATTAAGCCCACTCTTGTGAAAAGTGCTAAACTGAGTTTTTTACACGTTCGCTTTCATTTAATTCCCACAGTAACCCTGTGAAATGGGCATGATTCCCTATTTTACAGAGGTGAGTAGCAATAACAACCAATATGAGGATCAAAGGGGCTTAAAGTTTGCTCAGAGTCACACAGCTGGTCAATAGTCAAGTCAGGATTTGAGCCCAGGGCTGTCCAGCTCCGAGTTTTTCCCTGCTCACTGTGTGCGCTGCCTCCCAGGTTCCTTTAGTGAGGCTCTCTCTTGGGTACGGCGGAAAACAGTCACAGTGTTCACATAACACTCTATCATTTCCAAATGCCATGCTTATGTTAAATCCTTACAGCACTCTGTGGAATAAGGGAGCCGGGATTGCTGACCACATTTTAGAATGGGGAGAAACTGAGACATAGGGAGGCCCTTCAGATGTTTCGTGAGGGAGTGGTCAATAACAGTAACAGCAACATTTACTGAATTCTAACTACATGCCTGGCATACCAATAAGTGCTTTATATACATTTCACATTTAACGCCCTTAAAATCTCCATGAGACAGGTGCCTTTATTATCTCCATTTTATATATGCAGAGACTGCTACTTATATATTGGAATTCTATGCCAATCAGCTAGCATACAATGAAGGAGACAAAAAAAAAAAAAAACATTTTTCAAACCTAAAGCAACTGAGAAATTTTGTCTTCCATGCACCTTATCTGGGGGTGGGGGAAAGCATGTATTAATACATATTTCCTGAGCATCTACTTTGTGATCTACATGCAGCAGTGTCCAGGCAGACAACTCCCCTGAGCATGGAGTGACAGCTTACTAGGAAAAAACAGATAATAACAAGGAAACAAATTGGTCAGTAACATACTTTCTGATAGAAACAGTACCACAGAGGACATAAAGCAGGCCAAAGGAGCAGAGAATGACAGCAGGTGGCTAGTTTAGATAAGGTGGCGATAAATTCAGATGCCTGCGTATTAATAAGCATCCAGTCACACAAACACCTAGGGAAGGAATTCCAGGCAAAGGATATAGTAAACGTATTGGCTTTGAAGTGTGACAAAGCTTGACATGTTTGGGGAAGAGTAAGATGCCTAAGGTGGCCATAGATTATAGTTAACAATGACATGACATTAGAGATGAGAACAAAGAGAGTAAGAATCATCAGGGAGTGGTGGCCAATTGTCACTTGCAAACACAGAGGCAAACATCCTAAATTATAAATATTAGCAAATAAAATTCAAGAGTATATTAAAGAATACATTTTTTTCCAAGGAGAGCTTACCCCAGGGACAAAAGGCATTTCAACATTAGAGAAATTCATCCTGCAATTCAGCACAGAGATTAAGGAACATTAATTACCTCAATAAATACAAAAAGCATTCAATAAAGTTCAACATTCAGAATTAATTTCTTAGAATCTCAGTAAGTCAGAAATAGAATGCAAGTTCCTCAACATAAAAAATGGTTATCAGAAACCCTCAGTGATTAAATACTTAATTGGGAATTCTTAGAAGCATTCCCACTAAAGATAAGTGCAGGACAGAATTGATTGCTGTCATAGGTACCAGTCATTAGTGTTCTGGGGGATCAAAAGATAAGAAAATTAGAGATATAAAGATTGGAAAGAAAAAAAAAAAACTTTTACTCTGTGCAGATGATTGCCCACTTAAAAAAAATTCAAGCCGGGCACGGTGGCTCAGGACTGTAATCCCAGCACTTTGGGAGGGCGAGGCGGATGGATCATGAGGTCAGGAGATCTAGACCATCCCAGCTAACACGGTGAAACCCTGTCTCTACTAAAAATACAAAAAATTAGCCGGGCGTGATGGCGGGCGCCTGTAGTCCCAGCTACTGGGGAGACTGAGGCAGGAGAATGGCGTGAACCCAGGAGGCGGAGCTTGCAGTGAACCGAGATTATGCCACTGCACTCCAGCCTGAGCAACAGAGCGAGATTCCGCCTAAAAAAAAAAAAAAAAAAAAAAAAAAAATTCAGGAGAAGCAACTGAAAGCTATTACAACAAAAAAGTTCAAAAAACTGTGGGTAAATACATCAATACAATTCATTCAATAGGCTTCCTATATGCTGGTACTAATTAATCTAATAATAATTTTTAAAGGATTCCATTTACAACAAAAAAATCTAGAAAATAAACATAATTTTTAAAATGTACAAGATCTATTTAAAGATAACTAAAAAACGTACTTAATGATGTGAACCTAAATACATGAAGTAATAAACCATATTCCTGGTTGGGAATTTCAAGACTTAATATTGAAAATATACTGATTTTTTCCACATATATCCATCAATGCAATTTTGATCTAAATTCAATAGCATTTTTAATTCGGGTCTTATCCTACCAGATCCTACAAGGTGTCAAAGCACATTGTATGCTATCGTAATTAAAATGGTCTATTATTGGTACAGACATTGATAAACTGATCAATGGAACAGAATTAAAAACCTAGAAACCAACTCAAGTATATATGAAAATTAAGTATACAATAAAGATGGTAGTTGAAATTAATGGAGAAACAATAGACAAATTCACAAGTGGAAGTTAACCGAATAGCTATTCATTTGGGAAGAAATTGTATTAGATTCCTAATTCACACCATCCATCCCCAGGAAACAACTTTTAGATGAATTAAAGAGCAAAAACATAAAAATATTAGAGAAACATCAGTGAAGAAAACTGGTAAATTTTTTTTAACTTAGGGTGGCAAGGTCTTCCTAAGCAAGAGACAAAATCCAGGAACTGTAAAATAAATGTTTCCCAGCCAGGCACAGTGGTCCCTGCCTGTAATCCCAGCACTTTGGGAGGCCAAGGTGGGAGGATCACTTGAGGTCAGGAGTTTGAGACGAGCTTGGCCAACATGGGGAAACCCTGACTACATTAAAAATACAGAAATCAGCTGGGCATGGTGGTGCGTGTCTGTAGTCCCAGCTAATTGGGAGGCTGAGGCAGGAGAATTGCTTGCACCTGGGAGGTGGAGGTTGCAGTGAGTTGAGATCGTGCCACTGCACTCTAGCCTGGGCAACAGAGCAAGACTCTGTCAAAAAGAAAGAAGAAACAAAGAGAGAGAGAGAGAAAGAAAGAGAGAAAGAGAGAGAGAGAGAGGAGGGAGGGAGAGAGGGACAGAGGGAGAGAGGGAGGGAGGGCGGGAGGAAGGAAGGAAAGGAAGGAAGGAAAGAAGGAAGGAAGGAAGGAAGGAAGGAAAGAAGGAAAGGAAAGAAGGAAAGAAGGAAGGAAGGAAGGAAGGAAGGAGAGGAGGGAGAGCGGGAGAGAAGGAGGGAGGGAGGGAAAAAGAGAGAAAGAGAAAGAAAGACAGAAAAAGAAAGAGAGAGAGAGAAAGGAAGGAAGGAAGGAAGGAAAAAAGGAAGGTTGGTTTCCCAAATTTAACCTCATAAAAATTGTAAAATTCTTTGAGTTAAAATACACCATAAGGCAAGTTTAAAAGTCTGGGAAACAATACTTGCAACATACTTAACAGGTAAATGATTAATATATGGGGCATATAAAGAGTTTCTAGGCCAGGCGCAGTGGCTCACGCCTGTAATCCCAGCACTTTGGGAGGCCAAGGCGGGTAGACCACGAAGTCAGGAGTTCAAGACCAGTCTGGCCAAGATGGTGAAACCCCGTCTCTACTCAAAAACTACAAAAATTAGCCGGGCATGGTGGCAGGTGCCTGTAATCCCAGCTACTCTGGAGGCTGAGGTGGGACAGTCGCTGGAACCCAGGCAGTGAAGGTTGCAGTAAGCCGAGATCGTGCCACTGCACTCCAACCTGGGAGACGGAGAGAGACTCCATCTCAAAAAAAAAAAAAAAAAAAAAAAGTTTCTAACAGAGGAAAAAGACAAATCCTCAGAAAAATGGAAAAGGAAATAAATAGACAACACACAGAAAATATATACACAACAAGCATGTAAAGCTGCATATCACAATTAGTAAGAGAAAAGATAATTATTTGGTAAACAGTAAAAAGATAGATGTCAAGTGTTGGTGAAAATGTGAAGAAAGAGACGTTCTCAAGGCCCATTTTGTGTGTAAACTCGTGAAGCTAACCAGTGAAGGCCACTTGAAAACGCCCATCAAATTTTAAAATGCACATATCAATTGACATGACCCTTCTACTTCTAGGACTTTTTCCAAAAGAAATACTTGTTTGTGTGCCCCACACAACATCTTGTACATGTATACAAGAATTTCATCACAGTATTGTGTGTAGTAGTAAAAAAATTAAAATCTTCTAGCTTACTGTCAGTAAGGAAGGCAACAGTTAATTATGATATATTGATTCCATCCCAGGCACCTCTGATTCATCATTCTCGCAAAAGACTTCAAGATTCTCTCCTATCTTTTAGGATGTTGGCATGCACACTTCCTCTTTACAGACAAGTCAATGATATAAAACAAACAAGGTCTGAGGTGTCTGGGCAGGCTTTCTGAAGGCATGTCTTCCTTACATACTTTGCCTGGCTTACCATCCCTCCACTGACCACCCCCCACCACCCAACCCTCCTGTAGCCTAGATGGAAAAAGAATTTAACTTGTAATACAACCTCAATACATGGCAATCTATTCGTCATTCCTTAAATAATTACAAGCCTATAGGAATCAATACTTAAGACCCTAAAATAAAATTCAAAATTGCAATATCACTATTTCGAGTATTATTAAAATAACTAGCATACACAATCTTTTGAAGTTATCAAATACTTCCAATCTAGTATTTAAATGATTTTTACAACATCCCTGTGAGTTGTACAGACAAATTGTTATCCCATTTCATAAGTAAGGAAACTAAGGTCCAGAAAAGGAATGTGATTGACCCAAATCCCATAGCTAGTAATAGGCAGAGCCAAGATTGAGTGTGGGCTTTCTGACTGTGAAACATCTGTTCTTTATACATAAATCCAGCTCATGCCAAAATAATTAGTAATATCCCATTTATCCAGATTCTAACCTGGTAAATTTGATGCTCAGGAACATTTACCCTAACCCAGAAATGTCCCTAATGCCCCTGTAGCAGCCCCCAGACCAGCTCTCTCAAAGTCTCCCCCTGGAGCCAATTCCTTTTTTCAGGAGGCCCTGACTCAGAGGCTTTTGCCTCTAGTCCAGGAAATTGTTCCTAATCAGACTCCTGGGTTTCCCTGCCCCTGAAAGATCAGAAATAGAGAATTTGAGTGGGTGGGAGTCGGGGCAGGAGGAGCCTTTAAGAAGCAAGCTGTGCTATTCTCACTGTTTTTACTCAAACATGAATCTTTGTTCTCCGATGCAAATTTTGAGAAGTTGGTGCCAATCTGCTCTGAACAAAAGAATTCTGGTCTGAACAAACAAAATTTGGGATGGGAAGTCTGGCTTTCCTAGTTGCGCTTTTGACCATCTGCCTCTACCCACCACCCGCCACACTGGATCTCTCCCAAAGGTAGCGGTGAGCTTTGAGGAAAACTTCCCAGCTTGCTTACCAGTAATGGATGTCAAAGAAGCCCAAGGGTATCAAATGTCAAGGTTGATAAAATAACATCCTTACAATGCTTAGGAGGTTGAACCAGCTGACCCTAAGAGCCTTCCCTCCACACCTGAAAGACCTTAGTTAGGGTCCTGTGAAAGAGGGAGACCTTGATTTCAATGGATATTTATCAAAGGCCTAATCCTCTACTTCCTCTAAATAAAATTTTCTATTGGCTTTGTGTAAATAATATTGTATTAATGGTATTATTTTAAATATATATTTTATTAGGCAAATAATTGTTTAACAAAAGTGTACCTTTTCCTTGTTCTCATCTCTCAGCCAGATACCAAAAAAACTATAAATGGATTAATTTCTTTTCTGCAACACTACATTGAATGTTATAAGCATTTTTTCCAATTGACAGAGATTTTAAAAATAATTTTAGTAGCTGCATATTTCATTCCATAGTTATACCTCAGTTTATTTAACAGGCTATTATTGGATATTGAATTTTTTCATAGTTTTAGCAAAGTTATAAATAATGCCTCTATGAGGATCTTTGTGAATAGGCCTTTATTTTCTATTGAATGATTTACTTACTCTAAAATTCTAGGAGGAAGAGTATTGGATTGAAGGATATATGAGTATCATTGTAGTTCTTCCTAGTTTGGGCAAACATTTAAAATGAAAGTCAGTCCACCAACCTCAGTATTGGACATTGACTTCAATTTTGCTGCTGTTAATCACAACTATATTTATGAGGTTTTTTATAGTTTAATATTTTCTTCCTCTATCCTTTGTTTAGTTGTAGCTACCTTAAAACAGCTTCACTTATCTTTCTCACAATCATAAGGACAGGGGCATTTTAAAACGTGTGTGTGTGTGTGTGTGTATCTCACATTTATGTTCAGTTGAAAAAAATACGACCTAGCAGCTCATATGGTAAATATGAAATAAAGAAGTCAGCCAGCCTGTATCTGCCACTTTCAATAATGGATTTTTCTCTGGAGTCAAAGGAATGAGCCTTTGTATCTAAATGCCTTCTTCACTGATTCCATATGCCCATATGCCTGAAGGGAGTAAGCACGGCTATTAAAACAAAAATCCAACCCCATCTCAGCCCCACTGAATCAAAATATCCAGGAGGGACATGTGCATCTGTTTGTTTAAGTTGGAGTTGGGCTGGATTCTAAGTAAGCATCCTAGGTGATATTTGTCAGCAGGGACGTTTGGAAACACCTGGTTTAAACCTTGGGACATTGGGAGAAGATCACAGGGAGTCAGATTTCTAGTTACCTGAGAGAATTCCAAACAGTCAGACCTACCTAATGGCAGGGGAGGCAACTTATTCCAGGGAGGCAACTTATTCCTGGGAGGCAACTTATTCCTGTCAATGAAGTTTTGTTTGGAGACCAGATTACCACAATCATCTCTCAGGAGGACTCCTTTGAGTTTGGGAGGCTTCTCTGACCACGGCACCAAAACTCTACAGAGCATCTCCTACAAGCAGGCAGAACTAAAGGCCTTTAAGTGTCATTTCCACCCTAGCACTGCTTGATTCTATGATCTCAAATAATAAAACAAATAGTTCACTAATGTAGCTTCAGTATTTTCCTATTTATCTCTCCAAGAAGACATAATATGATCTTTTGATTAGTAATAGAACTGGAAAGCAAAACTATCTTTGACTCATAATACTGAGGATATTCTAGGTCTTTTAGCCACATTCTCCTTTGATGTTGAAATCCCTGTTATGACACCCCAGTAAGTGACCCTCCAGCCTCCAGGGAAGACTTGGTGACTTAGGGCTCCCTAACTCCATAACAATCCTTTTGTAGGACCATGAAAATCATCATCTTTACCAACAATGTACACAAAATCCTATCAATTGCATAAGGGGAGGGAAAACTGAGTCACTGGCATAACTGAGGCCTCTTGATTTCTAAGTCCCTTTCTGCGGGCTCAAATGGTTATATCTGTTCGGGGTGTAAAGGAGGCCAAATCTGGGAACCTGTTCTCTAGAGAAGTAACCACCACAGTGCTGTGTGTTGAGCCCAAACATGTACAGATTTCAACCTCCTTGAAACTCCTCTTACTTAATAATCATTGCATGAAATGTCCAGTGAACTGTGAAGATGTGTGAAACATGGGGGGAGGGAGGTTAATAGCAGGGAAGGGGTCACAGCCTGTACCCACCCTCTTCAAAGCACCGTCTGCACCAGCAGCAGCAGCAGCATCCCCTGGGATGTTTGAAATGCAGAACCCCAGGCCCCCAGCCATACCAGAGCCTGCATTTTGACAAGGCCCCCAGGTGACCTGCAGGCACAGCACACTAACATTATATGACTCATAGAGATAAAGAACATTATTCAATATTTTTTTCTGATTATAACAGTGGTAAAAACTCATACTAGAAAATTTGGAAAGCATCCTCTCATCCCCATTCGGATCCTTGAGGGAAGAGGAAGGCGGCTTGCATGGGGGCATAAGCAATCAGGCTCTTACACTTCGTGATTACAAAGCCTCTCCCAGGTCTTTCTGTAATTAAGAGAGCAGTTATGTTAAGTCCAATATGACTGGCCTGGGGTAAGGTGGGCGACAGAGTGGAGAAGGGAATGAAAGAATTACTAGTATAATTCCAAATAATAACATGGAATACTTACAACTTTGTGGGCAGGCGGTTTGTAAACCACAGTGCAGGTAGGAAAATATTTCTCTTCTTGCCCATGACTTTCATCTGAACTGATAATAAGTCTTGGGAGTGGGGTGCTGGGAATTATTCAGATCCGCTAACTCAGATGGAGCCAAGCACTGCTGAGGAAAGGCAAGTGACTGAGGAGAAAGAGCCCCAAGGGTGGGGCTCCCAGGATGGTGGAGATATGAAAGGAGGTGGATAAAGGATGATGGTGCCCTTTGACAGATGAGAACAAGGAAGATCAGGGTCAGGAAATGGGATCTGCTTCACTTCCCTTGAAGGTAGTATATGAAAAAAAAAAAAAAAACTCTGTAAAATATTTGAAGAGATTTATTTTGAGCCAAATGTGAGGACCATGACCCATGACACAGTCTCAGGGAGTCCTGAGAACATGTGCCCAAGGTGATTGGGTTACAATTTTGTTTTACACATTTTAGGGAGACATAAGACATCAGTCAGTTCACGTGAGGTACACTACACACTAGTTCAACCTGGAAAGGCGGGACAACTCGAAACAGGGGCTTACAGGTCAATGGTAGATTCAAAGATTTTCTGATAGGCATTTGGTTGAAAGAATTTGGTTATTATCTCAAGATCTGGAATCAACAGAAAGGAGTGTCTAGGTTAAGATACGGGGTTGTGGAGACCAAGGTTCTTATTATATAGATGAAATCTCAAAGTCAGCCTCCCTTAGAGGCAATAGATGGCACCTTTAACAGGTGCTAGACTCTCAGCTAATCTCTTCAGGATCAGAAAAAGTCCTGGAAAGGGAAAAGAATCTCTACAGAATGTAAATTTCCCCCAAACGAGACAGTTTTGCAGGGCCCTTTCAACATATGTCAAATAAATATATTTTGGGGTAAAATAGTTTGATACTTTAAAGGGCCTGCTATCTGTCATATGATTTTATACGAGAGTCAGGTTAGAAGTTGGTGTCTTATTGCTACAAAGAGTCTGTTTTGTTGGTCTTAAGATCTCTATTTTAATATTAATGCTGGTCAGTTGTGCCTGAACTGCAAAGGGAGGCGAGCATAATGAAGCATGTCTGACCCGCTTCCCATCATGGCCAGAACTAGTTTTTCAGGTTTCTTTGGAATCCCACTGGCGGGCTCCATTGAGTCCACTGTGGGTTGTTTGTTTGTTTACAATAGGAAAAGTAGATACTGAGCATACCTTTGGCGGGGGTTGGGGGGACTCTGTTGACTTATCTGTATCCCCATGGCAGAGGCTGCAGTGAGGAGAAGCCTATAATCAGAAGAGGTTGATGCCACACTCCAGCCTCTCTCATTTCCCCCAGTCTCTAGGGCTAAGGAAGTAGCCCAGTTACCCCAAGCTCAAATTCTTTTGTTTTGGTTGGTTGGTTGGTTGGTTGGTTTTTGAGACAGGGTCTCTGATGCCCAGGCTGAAGTACAGTGGCGCCATCATGCCTCACTGCAGCCTCGATCTCTGGGCTCAAGCAATCTTCCTGCCTCAACCTCCCAAGTAGCTGGGACTATAGGTGCATGCCCCAGGCTAATTTTGTATTTTTTGTAGACAGGTCTCATCATGTTGCCCAGGCGTGTCTTGAACTCCTGGGCTCAAGCGATCCACTGGCCTTGACCTCCCAAAGTGCTGGGATTATAGGCATGAGCCAACATACCCAGTCCACCAAGCCCAGATTCCATACACAATGTTCATAATATTTTATTCAATTAACCCTGTAATTTTAAAATTCTCCCACACAGTTAAAAGTCCCTTGAAAACATCATTTTAAAGATGGTATCATTACCATATTTTATTTAAATATTTCCCATTATTGTAATTGTTACACAATTTCTCTTTTTCACCACATGTATGATGCTGTAATAAACATCTTTATCCACATACCCAATGACTTCCTTTTTCATTTAGGCAAACTTTCTTAAAATCAAAGGGAACCATACACACGGGAAAGCGCAAAAATCAAAAGAGCACAGTTTAATGACTTTTCACAAAGTGAATACCTCACAGAATTACCACTCAGATCAAGAAACAGAATATTACCAGAACCCCAGGCCCTTTTGTGTCTCCGTCCAATCACTACACTTCCCCTCAGAGTAATGCTACGCTAACATTAAGCATCAATAGATTAAATTTTCTACAAATGCAAACATGTATTATATGGTTGCTCATTTATATTACAAAGTATAAATACAAACATAAATTATATTTATATATTTACTAATATATTTCATATCATATATTTATGTTTTTGATACATTTTAATGTATCTTATATGTCATCTACATATAAATACATATTTGAATTTTATACAAATTCAAGTATAAAATTGTGCAGATTTTTTTCCCCAGAGCTAGCTGAGGTTTTATTTTGGACAAAAAAAAAAAAGCAATTGAATTGTTTTGTAGCTGGAGGCATGGGCAACGGGGGTGCCCCAGGCAGTGAACTCTCCTGCGGGTGGGCTAGGCGAGGGCTGAGCCTCAGGTGGGTCTCCTGTACCCTGTGCTCCCTGGACAGCGGCCTCCCTCCCAGGCTCTGGGGCAGCCAGGAGAGGCAGGCTGGGCGGGGCTGGCGCAGCTGTTCACTTGGGCAGGATGTCAGAGGACTAGAACTCCGGCTTCCCATCACTGGTCTCCATCTTCTTCACAACCATGGCCCCAGTGGAGCTGGTGCGGCTGAAGCAGCTGGAACCCGCGCCAGAGCCAAAGCTGGAGCCCAGGCCGTAGCTGAGGCCGAAGCTTGTGAGGCCGCCATAGGCCGTGCTCAGCCCACCAGCATAGCCACTGGCGGTCTTCATATGGACACTCACTTTCTGCATCCCAGACTCCAGTCGGCTCTCTTTGCCCTCCAGCAGCTTCCTGTAGGTGGCGATCTCTATGTCCAGGGCCAGCTTGACATTCATTAGCTCCTGGTACTCACGCAACTGCAGCGCCACATCCTGCTTAGCCCGCTGCAGGGCGGCCTCCAGCTCGGACAACTTGGCGTTGGCATCCTTAAGGGCGCTGCTCGGCATCTGCGATGGCGGCCTCCAGGAAAGCCCTCTGGCCTTTTTGAGGCCCTCAATCTCAGCCTGGAGCCGGCTGATGTTCCGGTTCATCTCGGAGATCTCAATCTTCCTGCGCCGCAGGTCATCCCCGTGCTTCCCAGCCAAGGTCTGCAGCTCCTCACACTTGATCTGGTACATGCTCTCAGTCTCAGCCCAGCTGTAGTTGGCAGTCTCCTCATACTGCACCTTGATCTCAGTGATGATGCTGTCCACGTCCAGAGAGCAGCTGTTGTCCATGGACAGCACCACAGACAGGTTGGAAATCTGGGACTGCAGCTCCCGGATCTCCTCTTCATACAGCTGCCTGAGGAAGTTGATCTCGTCAGTCAGCCCTTCCAGGAGAGACTCACCTGTACCTTGTTCATGTAAGCTTCATCAACCTTCTTCTTGATAAGGACAAATTCATTCTCCATCTCTGTACGCTTACTGATCCCATCCTGCTACTTGTTCTTGAAGTCCTCCACCAGCCCCTACATGTTGCCAAGCTCTGCCTCCAGCTTCAGCTTCTCCTGGCCCAGAGTCTCTAGCTGCTGCCTAATGTTGTTGATGTAGCTCTCGAATTTGTTGTCCGTGTTGCTCTGAGTCATCTTCTACTGCTGCAGGAGGCTCCACTTGGCCTCCAGCATCTTGTTCTGCTGCTCCAGGAACCTTACCTTGTAGATGAAGGAGGCAAACTTGTTGTTGAGGGTCTTGATCTGCTCCTTCTCCTCAGTGCACACGGCCTGCATGTTGGGATCTACCTCCTGGTTAAGAAGGCTCAGCAGGCTCTGGTTGACTATGACAGCAGTGATGCCTCCCATGCCACTGGCCCCACCATAGCCTCCACCCAGGCCACCCCAATGGTTGCTGCTGCCCACTCAGGAGAAACTCAAGGAGCTGAGGCAGACACCGGGCCCACTCATGTAAGAGTGGCTGCTGAAGGCCGGGGGGCCAGAGGTGGACACCTTGTAGGACTTCTGGGTCACTCTGATGGACGTGGTGGAGGCAGGAGTTGAGGCAGGTGGGCTGAGCCAGGTGGAGATTCCAGAAGGAGTGGAGATGGGGCTTTTTTTATGAGATGGGGTCTCACTATGTTACCCAGGCTGGTCTTGAACTCCGGGGCTCAAGCAATCCTCCCACCTTGGCCTTCCAAAGTGCTGGGTTTACAGGTGTGAGCCACCGTGCCTGGCCTAGATTTTGCATCTGGTTCCTTTGCTCAACATTGTTTGTAAGATTCATCCGTGATGTTTTTCTTGTAGCAATAATTCATTTTCATTGCTGTATATTATTCCATTGTGTGAATACACACAACTTTTCTTTTGTATTTTGTTCAGTGTTTCTAGCTCTTAGCAGGAGCATTAGGCTGCTACAGCCTGCTCAACCATAGCCAGAAGCAGAAGTCCACTTATTTATTTTTGTTAAATTCTAAGAAGTAGAATTCCTGGGTGTAAAGAAACAAATATTTTTTAGGCCATTGATGCACACTGTTCATTGTTTTCCATAAAAGCTGTGACAATTTACACTCAAGAAAAATCATGAAGTTCTTCTGAGGGATGAGCATGAAGAGTCATCCTAATAATAACAAAAAGTTTTAAATCTTACTAATAGTATTTAATAGTGTCAATCTTGTATTAAAGCTGTTTCATATATAAATTATAAATATTAAAATGCTGGTATCATATTTCATAAAGGTTTTTGTGCCAATTTATTACTTAATTCTCACAAAACTCAGAGGGGTAAATTTTATTGCTGTCTCATTTTAAAGATGAAGGAACTATGGCTCAAAAAAACTGACGTGCCCTGTCTATGTTACCTGGCTAATGGCCAACATAGTCTTCCTTACCCATGCCAGGCTACACCTTGCCTAAATTGCTGAAGAAGCATCCCAGATTCTTCAGGGTAAAATAGGTACCAGGGAGAAGGACATGTCGCCCTTTTGTATGGAAATGAGCATCCTTCAAAGCCCAGTTCAAATGACAACCCCTTTCCCAAGGGACTCTTCCCTCCCTACCCACCCTATTGGAAGTAACACAACCACAGCTTTCTTCTGGAAGCCACACCCCTATACTAGAAAGGGGCCCTTGCCGATCCTGGAATGTCACTACTGAGATCATTTAGTCCAGGGATTACAAACAGGGAGCACACACCGGTGAGGCTCCCCGCTTCCATGCCAATGGCAGACATAACAAATCAATCACCATCTAGCCACTGTCTCCCACGCTGAGTCCATCTGAGATCATCTCACCCTCAACTGCCACGCTGGCTTTGTCTCTGTTCCTTGTGCATGCCAAGTTCCATCCCACCTTGTGATGCACACATTGGCTGCAGCCAGATTTCCTCATGACTGAGTTGTTCTTGTCCTCTCAAGTCTTAGCTCAAATATCACCTCCTGCTGATCCCCACAAATCTAAGGTAGCATCACCTTTCCTGATTTGTCTTCTGTTATGATCATTTTTAAATTTAATTTATTTAGCTGTCTGTTTTTATGGTTGTTGTATCCTGAGAACTGAGCCTCTTCTAAGTTGTTCACCTATTCCCCAGTGCCTGGAAGAGTCCCTGGTACTCAGCAGTTGCTCAATTAGTAGTTGCTGAATGAGTGAGTCAATCAAGATGCAATTTTCTGCTGAGTTCAGGTATGACCTGAAAAGCCTTCCCATCACAGTGTTACAGCCATTCACTACCAGCAATCAGAAGTAAAATGTGGGATAAAATCTTTTTGCCATGCCTAACTTCCTTAATTCCACATTTTACAGATGGGAAAACGGAGGCCCAGAATAAGAGACATGCCTTTCCCAAAACTACAGAATGAAGGAGGGACGGAGTTAGGACTGACACCAGCTCCTCCCACACCCCCATCCTTCCTGCTCCTCCCCAGCACGGGGAAGCGCCTGAAGAGCTGTCGTAATGGCTCAGTCACAAAGCAGAGGATCCTAGCCTCCGAGCTCCGGAGCTTGCCTATGAATTACGCACCTAATTACCAGCTGCCTTTTTTTTTTTTCTATTCTGTGGGTAAAAGTCTGATCACATAGAAGATTCTCTCTGTGTTTCCGTGGATACCAAGCAATCTAATTTCAAACTCCCTTGCAAATGGCAAGTGAGTGAACTTAATTTTAATAAAAACAAGGAAAATCATACGTGTGAGCTTAATAAAATCTAATTTGGGCAATTTAGAGCTCAGAAAATAAAGCCTTTATGTAAAAACTAGCAATTAGCTTTATGAAACAATACAGTGAACCTTGGCATAGGGGAGAGTTGGGAGCTGAAGGACTCTGAGGACAAGGAAATGTGGCAATAATATAAGAAAGCTAAAGGGGCAGGGAGCCTGGTTCCTGGGGTCAGAGGGTTCAAGTTCAAGTACACAAGCGACCACTTCTTAGATCTGTGACCTTGGGAGAGTCGCTTTTCCTCTCTAGACCCTATTGTCTAAACCCTAGTGTCCTTGTTTATAAAATGAGGTTAATAAAACCTCCTTGACCTAGTAAAATGGTTGTAAAGACAATAAGAAAACAAATAGACAAGAGCTTTGTAAAAGTGTCCAGCAATTATTATCTCATCATTTGTCCCATTTAACATTCTTCCCAGCAAAGAGAGAAGAGAAGGCTAGTGGAGACTATCACCTGGATCGGGGATGTAGGATGGAATGGTGTTACTGGAGAGGGGTCCTGATCCAGACCCCAACAGAGGGTTCTTGGACCTCGCACAAGAAAAAATCTGGGGCAAGTTTAAAAAGCAAAGTGAAAGCAAGTTTAAAAAAAGTAAAGGAATAAAAGAATGGCTACTCCATAGGCAGAGCAGCGGTGTGGGCTGTTCGACTGATTATACTTATCATTATTTCTTGATTATACGCTAAATAAGGGGTGGATTATTCATGAGTTTTCCAGGAAAGGTGTGGGCGATTCCCGGATCTGAGGGTTCTCCCCCTTTTAGACCATATAGGGTAACTTCCTGACATTGCCATGGCATTTGTAAACTGTCATGGCACTGGTGGGAGTGTCTTTTAGCATGCTAATACATCGTAATTAGTGTATAATGAGGAGTGAGGATGACCATAGGTCACTTTCATCGCCATCTTCGTTTTGGTGGGTTTTTCCAGCTTCTTTACCTCAACCTACTTTATCAGCAAGGTCTTGTGACCTGTATCTTCTGCTGACCTTCTATCTCATCTTGTGACTAAGAATGCCTAACCTCCTAGGAATGCAGCCCAGGAGGTCTCAGCCTTATTTTACCCAGTCCCTGTTCAAGATGGAGTTGCTCTGGTTCAAATGTCTCTGACAGTGGGGGTAGAGGGCAGGTATGCAACCTTCCACGTTCACCTTGCATTTAGATGTCACAGACCTATAGCACACTGCCAGAGCTGACTCCCAGCAGTGGTTTACAGGACCCAGAAGCAAATCTCCAAGTCAGAGTGAGCCTGGGGGAAGACCTGAGGCTCTTGACATGTCATCACTACAGCCCAGCACATCTGCACCGCTGACAGGTCCCCTTTACATTGAGATCTCCACAGGCAGGTTGTATTATTCCCATTCTACAGAGGAGGAAAATGAACCATTGGGAGGTGCAGCAGCTAAACTCAGGTCACACAACTAGTTGACTCAGCCAAGACTCAAGCCAGGTTTCCTGACTCCATCCTCCAGCCCGCTTACCAGCACCTCCCATGGTTACAAAAGCAAGTGACTGTGAGACTGTCCCTTCTTCCCCAAGGGCATGTGCAGCTTCTATCAGAACTGCTAGGAGCCACATCCGCAAAGAGCGTGGTCTTCATCACACATCACTCCAGAAGCAGTGGCTTTTCCACTCCAGGCAGAAAGCAATTTTTTCCTAGTGCCTTCCCAGAAGCAAAGTGGGTAATTAATTGCACTGAATAACACATTAAATGTACTAATAATTGGGTAGTCACAGCAAAATGATTACTTTGAAGAAATATTACCAATTCCCTGTTGTACTTAACATTTCTCCTTATTTATCATTACCATTTTAATCAATAATAGTCACAATACTAATAAATCCGTCTTAATTTTAATTGTTTTCAATTTGATGTACCAGTACTTGAGTATTCTGAGCATACTTCATTATTTATAATAATTTAAGATCACTTAAAGGCAAATTACGTAGTTTGTACTTTCAAGTAGGTAGGTAATTATGACAAAGTTTCTCTAGATTCAACATTTCCATGCACTGAGTAGTGTGAGGTGTCAGGTGTCTGCCCTTTTCTGTTCAGCTCAGGGGTCAGGGATGGAGAGGATAAAGGAAGATTCTCAAAGCCTCCACTTGAATTAGCATATTCTGGCCTTTTAAAAGAGGCTTGGGTCCCTGAAAGTATGATTAATAGCTCAATGGCTTTGCCTTTACTTATGTTGTCTAGCCATAAATGCAGTATTCATCCATTCATTTACCAATGCCCAGGGCCAAATACTGCACTAACACCAGAGACAGGGAGATAGAGCGAGAAACTTAGAAAGTATGAGAAAGGCTGGCTGTAGTCAACAGCCAGAAAAGGTAAATCACATGTAACTGAAGGAATCGAGGAGTACTTCTGGGAGGCAGAGGCATTTTCCTTGGTCTGGAAGGGTGGGTAACATTTGTTAGGGAAGTAAGGGAGGGAATGGACTCCAGCTTTGGCAGAAAGTCAGTTAGGAGGCTCTGGCAGAATGTGGGCTTTTCAAGGCAACAGTGGAGATAATGAGAGAGAAAGTTCAGAAGGAAGAACCACAGCCTGTGTAAAATTGACCCTCGGATATGGCTTAGAGTGGATGATTGTGAGTTAGTGATGCCAGATTGGAGAAAGAGGGAAGCTGGGAGGAAGAAGCCAGGTGGAAGAGAAAAGATGGGTTTCTTAGCAAATCACTAAGTTCTGAGGGCCACAGAGTAGCCAGGGGAGAAATCTAGCAGGTAAAGTGGAGAAGCTGGCTAAAGCCCAGGGAAGTAGACAGCACTGGAGAGAGAGGGTCTGGAAACCCTCTGGTAGAGAGTCCCATGGGAAAGAAGGGTGCTAGTCACAGCTCCAACCTCTGTGGCCTTCACTTCACAGGTATGTACTAAACTGGCCACAGCCTCACAGTCTTCAAGCCCCCTTGGAAGGCCCAGCCGAGAAAATTTCTTCTCCCTTTCTCTGTCCAGGGCCAGCATAAAGGGCACATCTTTTTGAATCAAATTGTACTGAATTGAAATTGCACAACTGTGTTGTCAATGGCCCTGTTTAGTGAGGACATACTGCTGCCTGAAGGGGAGGGTGCAGGGGTTAACAAGACTCAGAGAAGTCATGCTGATAATGTGGAGATTAACAGCAATGGATGGGTCTATGTCTCCACTCTGCATGGCTGGGGTATCAAGGTCCTGGAACCAGCAATTATTTGCTAGGGTGTTGCAACTGGTGCTAATGATTTCTAGAAACCTAGAAGTTATAGGAGAGGAATTTAATGGGAAAGAGGCTCCACCTCCTGGTAATACTCAAAACCAACATTTCTTCAGCACTTTACAGTTTATAAGCTTCTGTCAGCTTTTAAAATCTCATTTAACTGTCTATCTTGATCTGGCTGGTGGTTAGCAGCTGCACATGTATGTAAAAAAAATCATTGCGCTTATAGTTAAGATTCATGCCCTTGAGTCTATGTTAGTTATACTGCCATTTAAATTGTGTAAATAAATACATGGATAAATAAATAACCTCTCATTTAATTCTTCTAACCATCCTATGAAGTTAGCAACTTTGTTATCCACAAGTGAAGAAACCTGAAGCTGAATGATTAACCCTGGATCCTGGGCTGATGAGTGAAATGACTAAGAAGTCAGAATGGGCTGGCATGGATTCCTCTGGTGCAATTTGAATAACAGGGATTATAACATCAACAGGGCTTGGAAGGACTGAAGAGGGAGCAATCATGGAGCCAAAGGGCCCTTTGATGTCTTTGGGGATGAGATCTGCCGTCTCCACCTGGCCCTTCCTTTCCCTGGGACACAGGTTTGACTTGGGAAGGTATCTTTCTAAGTGCACATTTTCGATTAAACCACAACTCAGGGACAGGGAAAGTTCCAGGAGTCTGCATCTCAGGAGTCCTCCAGTTGTTCCCCATCAGTCCCTCAAAGCCCCCTTGGAAATTTGCTCAAAATGAATAATACAAAGTAAAACCATCCTGGCATTGTCAACAGGTTAGACATCATACATTCTTGTTCTTTCAAAAAGGAGCTGCTAACAAGCACCAGAATCTACCTGGCCCTTGGACCTCTGGAAGGGAATGGGAAGTCTGTCCTCCTTTCCGCCTGAGGGAAACAGACTCCTAAAACAAACTAACAAAACGAAGACAATAGCATGTGACAAGCAGAAGAATGTGCAAAGTGGGAATCCCAAGCAGAATGTAACCAGCTCAGCTGGGAGTGTCCAAGGAAGGCTTCACACTTAAGGGGTGTGACTCGATTTATGCTTCTAAGCATAAACAAAAGTTTGGTGAGCGGAAAAGAGGAATATGTATTCCAGGCACCAGGAACAGCATAAGCAAACACTCAGAGGCAAAAGCATTTCAGATGAGGTTGGGGAGAAATCATGAGTAGTCAGAAGGGCCCAGGAATCTGGTTCCTTTCTTTACATATGAGAACTCCATTAAGGATACCCTTGTACCTCACCGATTAGACAAGAGTTGGAGTAGAAGTGCCTCTGGTCTCAGTGGACCTTTACAAAGCTTTGCAATTCAGATGTGGCAGGTTTCTGTTCTTGTCCTTATGTCCATGAACTCTAAAGGACTCAGAAATTCTTAAGTTCAATACCACAAAATGTTAACAATTTAGCTTTCTCTTGGCTAATCCAGTTTGCATCCTCCCCATATTCCTCTGCTTAGCAAAGCTCATCCTTAGGAATCTGACCTCTTTCAGGTCTCCAGCCTATTCTCAACTTAAAAGGAGGCAGAGTTTGGATATAGTATTTTCCCTGTGCCAAATAGCATAGTAAATTCATGCTTGACATATTTGTGTGCAACACGCATTTGAAGAATCTTCCAGAATCATGTTCTGGAAATAAGAGACTGCCAATAGCCAGGCCCTGATTTGCCAGGCCCTGAAGTGGAGCTTTCTAGTAGAGTCATTCATGCAGTTTCTGGTCCTACCTTTGATATTCAGGAAGTTTTTTCTCTGGTATCTGAGAAAATTAAACCACTCCATTTCTCTCCAAGTTTCCAGCATCAAGATGGGATTGACTCTCTGTCAGGTATCAGCTTTCAATGTGATGAATGGGCTCTTCGTTTCTGCCTTCACGTCTGGTAGGTCCAGATCCCCAACTGGGATCACTGATCCACATGGGGAAACGGCATTTGACAGACCCACAGCTTCCTGGGGCCACTGGGGATCAGGTTGCAGACAGGGAAAAAAATTAACATCTTTTTGCTCAATCTAGATGTCATTTGAAACAATACTCTTCAAGCTCTCTACTCTGGGGATTTATTAAGTTATCAGCAAGCAACTCTGAAATAAACCACACTCATGGCTTTATGTTCTTTCCCTGCCCCACCCCAACCCAGACTTCTCCCCCACTTAATCTGATACATTCCAGGTAGGAAAGAGGGAGGACAGGACCTGTGGTCTGACGATCAGAGTTCAAATCTCCTCTCAACCAAGTTTATTATTATGTGGTTTCAGGCAAAACTCTCTGAAGAGCCTGTTTTCTCACCTGCAAAATGAATGTGAAAGCACTTCCCCGGGGTTAATTGATTTATTCATGTATTATTCCTCTAATTCACTGTATGCTTCTGTGCCAGACCCAGTTCTAGAGGCTGGGAGTACAGAGATGACTCTCACCTGTCCCTACTCTCTGGCGGTCAGATGAGAGAATGAATGCCCTCATGGCTTTGTAAATCACACGACACCACACATCTTAATTATCAGTCCTACTACAGTGGTCTGACACTCAAAATGCTTGTAATAGGAAATCACAACAATGATTAAGAGTGAAGGCTTTGGCACGAGACCTGGGTCACTTACTAGCCGTGTGACTAGCATAAAATCCTCAAGCTCTCTAGCCTTGGTTTTTTCATCTACAAAATGGGAACAATAACAGTTCTTTCTTCAGAGGGTGGTTTGAAGGAGCACATGGAATAACACACCTGAAATCATTTAGAGAACTGGCTGGCACTTATAAGTGCTCGACAACTGTTAGCTATCATTGTCATACTCATTCTCATTAGGATGATAATGATGTTCATTATTTTAAGAGCAGACAATCGAGCACAGCAGTCCAAAACCACTTTCCTCGCCCCCGGAAGGAGATGAGAGTGAAGGAGCTGGTGCATTGACGCGTTCCTGGGGTGCCACGTGGTGACATGGGTTTCTCCTGTTTATCCCTCGAGGCTTCCTTTCAGCGTCTTCCTCCCCAGCAGCTGCTCTGTCAACAGTCCATATGCTGCCTCGGCTACGAGCAGCTTTCAACAGGGGGCTGCCAACCCTGTAGGAGAACTTTGAAGACAAGTTCAGGGGCACGCGTACTGGGGCGGCAGTCACCCCGCCCCCGCGAGCCTTGGGCCCTCCCCTCCCGCCCGGCCTCCCCGCACCCCTTCTGGTGGCGGAAGTGGAAGGGAGGGGGGCGCAGGCAGCCGGGCCTGGTTCCGGAGAGGGTGTGCGCGTGGCAAGGAGGCCAGCTGGAGGAACAGGAGGGGACAGATGCCATGGGGGCCCGGATTTGTTCCTGCAGGAAGAGTGCAAGGAGCTAATTGTTTAATTACCCAGGAGCGGCTTCTCCGTGGCCCTGCCACGCCGTGTGGAAAGAACTCCAGTTTGTGCATGTCAAACAGTCGGTGGGCGGCTCTGGGAAGGAAAGGGAAGGCGGTCCTGAGCCTGGATTTCTTCCAGCCTTGTGCTGCAGAGTCACTTCTAGCTCTGGACCCCGAAGCCTTACAAATACTGCTTTGAAAAATTCAAGCATAGGCGCTATATCCCTTCAGCTTAGCTGGCTGTTGGAGAAAATTATACCCGGTGCTTTTCTCTCCCCCCACATCACCCTCAACATAAACACATACACACACCCCTTACACCCTGCCATTGGTCATTTCCTAGTTTCCAATCCATTCTTTAAAATATGGAAGTCCTTGGGTCCTGGCTTGGTTCTTTCCTACGCGGGTTCCCAGCATTTTCCTACTGTCAGGACTTTGCTATGCTGGGCACGCCATCTATGTGCCCTTTTTACGCAGCCCTTTGTAACCAGGGCCTTCTGCATCATCCTTCAGGAGGCAGTTTTGTACCCTGTAGTCCCAGCTATTTGGGAGGCTGAGGAGGGAGGATCACTTGAGTTTAAGACTGCAGTGAGCTGTGATTGTGCCTTTGCGCTCCAGCCTGGGCGACAGAGTGAGGCCCCATCTCTAAATTAAAAGGAAAAAATCCACCTTTCCTTAGGCTGTCATTATATATAATATGATATGTACATACATATTATGTTTCCTGTCTTTAATTTCAGAGTATTTCGTATGAAAAGAAAAGTAATTGGCCTCTGTGCAGCACCTTCCTTTGTACAAGAGACTTCCACTCACACTCTTCCATCTCTACCTCCTAAGTGACAACCTTGTGAAGTGGGCAGCGTCCACTTCACAATGCAATCTGGTGGTAGATATTTACAAATCACTCCAACATGCTGTGTACCTTGGGGTACCCCTTGAAACATGGGAGACTAGACCTTATTTAGCCCTTGCAGACACATTTCTCAAGTCCTAGCAGTTGGCCACTGCTGGGATCACCCTTTCCAGGCTCCTACCACCCCTTCAGAGAATTCTGGCCTCATAATCTCACACCCAATACATGTGAGTGTAACAGTAGGAACTGCATGGGTTGTCTGTAAAAAAGGTACAGTTACCATGTGTTTAACCACATCTGTAGGTGCTTATTTTTTTCTCACATAACAATTCTAGATTACTACCTCATAGTTGCAAGACAACCACTCACTTCTAGCTGCACACTCACATTCTCTAAGGAAAGGGGGAAAAAAGTAAGCAACAAGATGGAAGAGGCAGCCACCCTATCAGGAAAGCAACGTCCCCAAAATTACCAGCAGGTTTCCAGTTATATCTCTCTGACCAGAACGTGTCATATGGCTACCCTCAGCTGCAAGGGAATCTGGGAAATGTAGTTGTTTAGTTGGGCATCTTGTCAACCCAAACAACATCAGTGTTCTATAAATAAAAAGAAAAGGGAGAAGGACACAAATGTGTGGTCATCTGAAGGTGTGCCTTCCTCACAAGAGAATAGGCTCTAGGAGGTCAAGGAACATATCTGTTTATGCTCATGATTTGTGTCCCAGAGCCAAGCCCAGTGCCTGGCACACAGTGGGTGCTCCATAATATGTTTGAAATGGGGGAATGAGCCTGGGCAACATGGGGAAACCCCATCTCTACTAAAAATACAGAAATCAGCCAGGCGTGATGGTGCATGCCTGTAGTTTTAGCTACTCAGGAGACTGTGGCAGGAGGATCACTTAAGCCCTGGAGGTCGAAGCTGCAGTAAGCTGTGATTGAGCCCCTGCATTCCAGCCTTGGTGACAAAGCAAGGCCCTGTCTCAAAAAGAAAATAAAAATAATAAGTGGGGGAATGAATGAATCAATGAAATGACTACTAAAGTCATCATTATTAAGGTATTTTAATCTCTAAACGGGCTTAAATCTCAGGCCCCTAAAACCCTTCCACACATCTGGTGTTTGCCAAAGTTAAAATGCTTCCGACACTCCAGCTTCTTCCCGTGTCCTCTGTGTTCTCTGTGTGTCACTTGGATAACCCCTAACACCCATTATCAGGTCACAATAAATCAAATCCGCAGCATTTCATTCTGGGTTACCTGAATATTGCTCTCATATTCATAAATTAATAGCCAATTATGGAGCATGAGATAAATAATCCCCAGCATCAATACGTATCATCCATAATTACAATGTGTGTGTGTGCGTGTGTGTGTGTGTGTGTGTGTGTGTGTCAAGAGCAGCTAAAATCTACCCAGTTAGCAAGAATCCCATACGTGAAAACATGGTGTAGATGGTAATATGCTATACCAGTGAGAGAGGTTTTTAGGATGGGTAATGATTTTCACAGGAAGTATCCTAGTGGGACTGTTTGGGTTGGGGATCGTACATTCCCAGCACTAAACATGGCATATCTGTTGGATAGCAATGGGATGCAGGGTTGTACTCACTCACACTCGAATAAGGAAGGACCAGGGGCTGTGTGATGCCCAGGAGTCTGGATGTGTGAGCTCTCCTTCTGCACCTGCCACTCTCTTATCCTGTATGTTTGAGCTAGTTATTTTCATGCTGTGAATCTGTCTTCTCATCTGAAAAAATGGAGGTGTCAAACTAACAAATCTCTGGGGAGCTGTTCTGGCTCTAACATAGTAATTCTGATGCTACGGAATCCAGGATCCCAGTGTGTGGTGGGATCAGGGACCTGTTCAGATGGACATCCACCCTGAGGTCATCTGAGACCCCTTCTGGATGCCCCTGCGCTGCTCATCAATGTCTCTCAGCAGATCTTCTCTAGCCTCTTGAGGGTCCTCCCCCACCAACTCAGGAACCTCGACAGCCTCTGAGACCAGCCAAGTTAAGGGTCTTAGGGCAGGGCTGAAATACCACCTCTGTCTCAAGCTTGGTGTTGTCTACCAAGAGCCTGACTGGGGGACATCAAGGCAACCTTCCCTGAATTCATCAAACAGTTCCAAAAGCCTGCAAACAGGTGCTGGCTTTTTAAGAGAAATAATTTCTGTGGCTCTCCACTCTAGCCACATTAGTCACTCAAGTGTTAAGGGACAATATAAATTCCTGTCATCCTAGTTTATGTGACCACTAAGATTTATTCCAAATGACAGGTCATTAATGTTTTTTCTCTTATTTTTTTTCTCAGATTCACTGAAAATTCATATTTCTGCTTCGTTATAGACTGCTAACAGCTATGTTTTTGGTCAGAAAGTCAGCAATAAATCTGAATTTAATAAACTGACAAAAGATCACTATCCCAGAGACGGTCTGAGCCCACATTCCTCCTTTCCTTCCATACAAATGCTTTTATACTGATGTATCTTCCACATAAAAGCTACATTCGCCATCTTAATAGTCACCTTCCCGTCACCCCCTTCGATGTTTTGCCATTTCAAGGCTGACTATATAATTATGGATTGTCAGAGCCTGAAGGCCCCACAACAATCGCAGTGGGTGGGGAAAAACCTGAACTCCAGGCTCAGCCATTCCCCTGCCATGCGACCTTGGACACGTGCTGAGCCTCAGTTTCTTTATCCATAGAATGGAAATCATAGTTCTCATTCCATCTGCCTCTCAGAGGACCATGAGGATTAGATTCAAATGACAGCAGGATGGAAACCATGAAGCTCTATGCAATTGGAGGTCAGGGATTGTGACTGCTTTTTAGTTGCAAATGTTCAGCATGTTAGAGCCAGCACGCATGTTAGAGATTCTTCACTTTACAAAAGAACACTGAGGTAGCAGCAAGTGGACCTCTCCCCTCAGGGAATAAGATTCTCCTTTTGGGTGTTTTTTTCTATTACACAATAGTCTCCTCCAAATCTCACCTACTTGCTGTTGAAAAAGGGTTTAGAGGAGGAGTTCTCTGAAGTTTCCTGGAAAGCCTCACCCCACTACAGATTGCTTGGATAAGGAGGCTCTAAGAACTTTCTGGGTGGGACCCGAGTCATGATCATGTCTTTGTTCACCTCCAATCAGTTGTGAGTACCTTGAGGGAAATTCTTGTATACAGTAGGTATCAGGGAATGACTATTTGAATGAATTCCAAATTCATCCAAGGGGGCTAATGTTCTGGCTAAACTCCAGATAGCATTATGGGTTATTGGGAGGCACCTATCCTAAGATCTGATCATCCCTTCCAGAAGGCAACAAAACTATCTCTTAGAAAATGGATAGCCTAACCCCTTCCTTTCGGGGACTTTCAGATGCACCCTAAGAACTACAACTACTCCACTCCCCAAAACTGTGGACCAGAATGGGGACTTTTAGGAGACTGGCATGTAGACAAATACATCAAGCCTCCTATAAACTTCTACCTTCAAACTCTCTATAAACTGCTGTCTGGCTTTGTAAATAACAACTATATAAGAATGTTCCCAATAAACACTGGAAGCAGAAATGAATAGACATTTCTGAGGACCTGTTTCTGACTAGTTGAATAAAGCTTATAAAAGTTATGCTGTGTGCTCCGTCACCCTTTTTACTATTTCATAACGTCATCCATAAACCCAGAATAATTCTTATTTACCAACTCTCCCTCTGCATGATTTTGCAGTCTCCAGCCAAAACTTGATGCAAATGGTGAAAAAATTAATCCTATTGACTAAAAGTAGAAAGCTCTAAAATTAGGGTGGTTTAAAAAAAAAGAGAATGGGCTGCCCTGAGTAATAGTGAGTCTCCCATAACTGGAAGTATGTAAGCAGAGACTAGAAGACTATCTGCAAAATAGTCTAAAAGAGGAATTCCTAAAATTGAGTGGGCAATTGGCTTAGACTACCTCCAAGTCTTTGCAAATCAGAAGTTCTGGGAATTGAAGATGTTGGTTCCCTCCAAAGCTCTTCTGCAGGCCTAGTGTCTGCCAGGCTGTGTGCTGGGAAAGGATGAAGTAGACCCAGCTCCTAATGATGCTAAGTGAAACCCCAGTGTGATGGTTAACACTGAGTGTCAACATGATTGGATTGAAGGATGCAAAGTATTGATCTTGGGTATGTCTGTGAGGGTGTTGCCAAAGGAGATTAACATCTGAGTCAGTGGGCTGGGAAAGGCAGACCCACCCTTAATCTGGGTGGGCACCATCTAATCAGCTGCCAGCACAGCTAGAATATAAAGCAGGCAGAAAAACGTGAAAAAGCTAGACTGGCCTAGCCTCCCAGCCTACATCTTTCTCCCATGCTGGATACTTCCTGCCCTTGAACATCAGACTCCAAGTTCTACAGTTTTGGGACTTGGATTGGATCTCTCCTTGCTCCTCAACTTGCACACGGCCTGTTTTGGGATCTTGTGATCACGTGATCACTATATAGGGGGGTTTATTAAGTATTAATAGGATTATATATATCCTATGAGTTCTGTCCCTCTAGAGAACCCTAATACAGCCAGCTTAGTGAGAAGGCAGACAAGCCAGAAGCTAACTCCAGTTCAAGGCAGAATGGTGTACATGTTGGAAAGCTATGAGTTTGAGGGATAGTTATGATGAAGAACCACCCAGAACTGGAGGAAGTCCCCATAGCCTGCTTCCTTGAGTTAGAGGGCTCTGGTTATGGGGAAACTATCTATATATAATAATACATTTTATTGCGTATTAATGGGGTGCCAGACACTTAGTCCACTTGTCAGTTAACAGACATAACAGTCTGAGGTAGGTACTCCTGTTTTCTCCTGTTTTACATATGAAGAAATCAAGGATAGAGAGGGCAAGTAATGTGCCCAAGGTCACATACCCTAGTACAAGGTCAGGCCCTGATGTAAAGGTAGACAATCTACTTCCAGGCATTGCTCCTAATGAGGCTGCTGTTCTCAATGCCTCTGGAAGAAAAATGAAAGGTTTGGACCAGGCTGTCTGTAATGTTTGGCCTCCCAAAACACCAGGAATGTCCAGTACTACACCTCCAGGATGGCGCTAAGAGGAAAGCAGGATTTCCTAGACCAGGTGAATGCAGCATCTATATTAACTTCATTCTCCCAAGTATGGATTCCTGAGCCTTGAACTCCACAGTATCTCTGAGAAGCCTTCTCACACACAGCTTCAGCTTCCTAAAGCTCCCCATGAATTCAGAACAGAAGAGGAAAGCCTCGTTCTAGGATGCCCACATCCACATAGATTATTCCATAAACGCCTTCGACTTTCAGCTGGAGTTAGATCTGGTTTCTGAAATCCAGACCATGAAGGGGTGGGGCGAAGTTCTGGGAGGGCCAAGCTGGGAATGTCTGGTACACACAGAGAAGGTGCTTCCCTTGACCTGGACAGGCACTGGGACAAAGTAAGAAGACAGGTGAGCTACAAGGCCATCAGGTAGCCCACAGTCCAGAGTAAATGACAAGACTACAGCCTCAGAGGATGTGGGGGCGTTACAATGTCAATTTAGTGAAGCTGGAGTTGTGTTTCTTAGAATTCCTTTCTCTGGGTCGTGCCAGGTCAACTTTGGCCACAAGTACATTTTGCAAGAGATTCAGAACAAGGAAAGGCAGCAGCAGCTACATTCTTGTTATGCTCAGAGGCCAGGGCAGGGCACAAGCTCTCACAGACATTGTCACATATCTTCTGGGTGATATGGGCCAGCACTGGGACCTGTGGCTTCCCCCAAGCCCACCAGCTCCTGCAGACGCTCTCATTTTAGCTCCCCTGATCCCGGGCCAGTTCAGCATTTTGCTTTTGCTCCATGAGAAAATGCACAATTTCTGTAAACCGTCCCCCTCATCAAAGTTGGAGTCTTGGGCGAAGTGAGATACCAGTGTGGATTCCACCCCATTCCCTGAGTTCCAGCCCATCCAGTTTATCCTCAGTTCCCCACTTCCTGTCCATCATTTCTTCCCCACTTCTATATCTGATGCTGACTTCAGGCCTCAGCACCAGACACAGAAATAACAGCCTTGCATAGTCCAGTCCCTGCAATTATATAAGGTGAAATGTCTATAGCCAACCCCTTACTATGTCTATCTCACCAAGTGGTTCTGCTTCTCGGACTGAACCCCAAGTGATATGAAGAGGAAAATAAGGTCAAGCCTGGCAGAATGGAAGGAGGGATAGGCTCGATGCCAATTCATAGCAGAAGTCAGTTTGTCTGGTGCAGGACCTGATGAAGCTCTTGAGCTTCTGAATGTGGGCTAATTAGCTGTCTTGTGAAACTATTGATCTCAGAACCTAAAGACCCAACCAGTGAAGGAGCAAATGGCTTCAGTTAATGGAAGGCTGGAATTAGCTGAGGTCACATCAGAACTGTTGTATGACTTAGATACACCACTACAGCTGCTACAGACACCACATAAACACACACACACACACACACACACCACACACACACACATACATACAGAGAGAGAGAGAGAGAGAGAGAGAGACATAGCATCTATAGTCTTCCCTAGTCAAGCAGTACTTTTGGTGGCTTTCTTTTACTCCTTTCTCCCTCCTTCCCTTTTCTTTGAGTTGATGCTTGAAGTTTCAATGACTTTCTTAAATCCTAAAAAATAATATCTGTCCAAGTAGTGGATAGCTTGTGCCCCTGGAGGAGGCCACTCATGTGTAGTTCTGGGAGGGCCAGCCAGACTCTTCTGGCCTCAAAGAACCTGCAGGGGAACAGGAGTAAGGTAACTACTCTTAGTCCCTGATGTGACAAGAAGCTGCTCCTTGGACCTGTGGGCAGAAGCTTGCTCCCTCTGCTCAGAAGCAGAGTGACCATGGCCGTTTTGTTCACCACTGTCCCTTAAGACTAGAATTTCCTAGGTCCTGCAGGCACTGGAAAGATCCCAGTGATTTTACCCAACCCAACAGTTGACCTTACAAAATCATGAGCAGGTTAAAGAAAAGAACATCTCTTTCAGCCAATACTCAATAACCAGAACAAAGGCGACACAGCAGAGTTCAACAAGCAGGGGACCCACTGGAGCATGATGTCAGAAGACTCAGGTGAGAATATTAAACAGCAATCTAAGAGAAGGTCTCGAGGAGATCCAATTGAAGAATAAAAATCACTTTCTAGGCTGGGTGCAGTGACCTGTAATCCCAATGCTTTGGGAGGCCAAGGAGGCCGGATCACTTGAGGCCAGGAGTTCAAGACTAGCCTGGCCAACATGGTGAAACCCCGTCTCTACTAAAAATACAAAATTTAGCTGGCATGGTGGCTCATGCCTGTAGTTGCAGTTACTGGGGAGGCTGAGGTGGGAGGGTCACTTGAGCCTGGGAGGCGGAGGTTACAGTGAGCCATGCCACTGCACTCCAGCCTGGCCAACAGAGTGAAACTCTGTCTCAAAAATCAGTAAGTAAATAAATAAATAAAATAAAAAGCATTTTTTAGGTACAAATGATACAGCATTCTCATCGAAACTTCTAATACATAAGCTGAAAGAGAAGATAGTCATTTCTGAAAACGGGCTTAGTAGCCTGTACAACAGAGCGACAAAAGCAAAAAGACGAAAATTATGAGGGGAGAAGATGCAAAACACTTGAAGACTTAAGTTGCAAGTAATAAGCATTTCAGAAGAAGAGAAGGAAACAGATAAAATGATCACAAAAACTAAACAAATAATAAAGGATTTCTTTATCTAAAGAAAGATTAATTTCAATATTAAGAGAGATTTTTAGTCCCAGAATGGACTAACTAAAGAGAGAACTAGAAACCTTGACATAGCCTAATTTTTCGAAAAGTCCCAAATTCCAATTTCACCACTGTTTAATCACTGTTTTTTCCCTGACAATCAACAGAAAGAAGAAATTAGTTAAAAAGAAAACAGAAACAGAAACAGATGAGCACCCAACTTTCCAGCTGCAATACAGCAAGCTAGAAGAACACCTGCGTGGAAAAATAAAAATATTTGCAGATATACAAGGATTCTTAGTGTGTGTCACCCATCTACGCTTGCTGAGGAACATACTTGAGAAAGTACACTAACCAAAAAAACCATTCAAGAAGGAAGGTTAAGGAGATTAAGCAAAACACTGGGAAGCGGCACTGACAAGAATGCTTAGTCACAGCGGGCATTTATTCTGATCTGATAGATGAGTTCCTGTACATACTGGCTGTTAAATGTTCCTAATATTACATATATATAACATATATATTATATTATATATATATGCATGCATTTATGCATATATGAATAATATGAATGGGGATTTTTATTTAAAGTTTTAAATAAGAGGTTTTAGAATAGGGAAAAAGCAAAAGCTAACCCTAGTAATAGCTGTGATGGTTAATTTTAGGTATCAATGTGATTGGATTAAAGGATGCCTGGATGGCTGGTAGGGCGTTGTTTCTGTGGGTGTCTGTGGGGGTGCTATGGGCATGTGAGTCACTGAAAGGAAGACCCGCCCTGTGGGCCCAGTTGTAACAAGAAGATGGAAGAATTAGGACTTTCTCTTTCTCTCTCTCTCTCTCTCTGTCCCCCACCCCCCCACTCCCCACCCCCACAACCTCCCTTCTGGAGCTAGAGCAAACATCTTTCTCCTCTTGCCCTCGGGCATTAGACTCCAGGTTCTTTGGCTTTGGGACTCTGGGACTTGAACCAGCAGCCTCCTTGGTTCCTCATACTGGGTGCTTCCCTGGTTCTAAGGCTTCTGGAATTGGACTGAGTCAGGCTATGTGCCTCTCTGGTTCTCCAACTTGTAGACAGCCTATTGGGAGACTTCTCTACTTCTGTGATCACATGAGCCAATTCCGCTAATAAATTCCATTTCATAGATTCTCTTGGTTCTGTATCTCTGGACAACCCTGACTAATACAATAGCCTAAACTAAATGTTTTAAACTATTTGAGCAAGACTTGGAAAAGAAAATTAAGGGAAAGTTTAAGAGTAAAGAAATAAAGCATTTCTAATGGTTTCCTTTCATTTTGCTCTTAGTAGAGAGAGACAGGTAAATAAACAATTTGTTGGGAGCAAGTTGATAATTGCTGTCATAATCAGACATAAGAGATAATATATGTTCAATGATGATTCTTGGGGAAAAAAGTAACCACTTGCAGAATTGAAAAGCAGAGAAATACTTCAAAATTAGCAAGAGGAAAAAAGAAGGGATTAAATGACAATTTACTCAAGCTAGCAGATTAATTAATTAAGGGAAAAAAGGAAGTAATAACAAAATAAAACACAGAGAAACATAAAATTACATGGAAGGATATTTACTATTCTAAATGCAGATGGTCTGAATTTCTTCACTGAAGTACAATATATTGAATTAAAAAATAAGAAATACACTTTAAAAGATCAGAAAAGAGTTAAAATAAAGGGATTCCAAGCAAATTCAAACAAAATGAAAGAAAAGTTGCAATAATATATCACATAAAATGCATTTAAGATCAAAACATTACAAAGGATAAAGAAAATGAAATGTCATGAAACTTTCCTCCCCCTAAAAAGTCACAGCTAAATATAAGGCAAAAACTCATAGAAATACAAGGAGAATTTGATTTTAAAAATACAACTCCCATGGGAGATTTTAATGTGCTCTTTTCAGAAGGTGATAGACCTAAGAGTAAACAAAATATAACAAGAAAGGCAAGGACCCATACGACATAACCACAATTAACAATATACATCAGGCCAGGCACGGTGGCTCACGCCTTTAATCCCAGCACTTTGAGAGGCAAAGGAGGGCAGATCATGAGGTCAGGAGTTTGAGACCAGCCTGACCAACATGGTGAAGCCCCGACTCTACTAAAAATACAAAAATTTGCTGGGTGCAGTTTGTGCACCTGTAATCCTAGCTACTCAGGAGGCTGAGGTGGGAGAATTGCTTGAACCTGGGAGGCAGAGGTTGCAGTGAGCTGAGATCACGCCACTGCATTCCAGTCTGGGTGACAGAGTGAGACTCCATCTCAAAATATATATATATACACATATATAATGTGTGTATGTGTGTAAATATATATACACATCAACAACTCACATTAATACATAGAAAATTTACAGTTCTACAGATATAAAAAAACACATTTGCCTCTTGAGCACTGAAGTATTTATAAAAATCAATCAGAAGTTGGAGTCTGTCTGATGATCCCTCAAGATTAGGTTTCACATTCTCAGTCCGAGTACTACATAAAAGATACTCTGAGTGTATTATATCTGGAGGCACATGTTGTTTTTCTGTCCTTCGTTGGTGGCATTAATTTTGATCACTGATCAAAGTGCTGTCTACACATACTTCTCACTACATTTAATATCCATTGATGATTCTTGCCTGAACCAGTTTTATTATGATTTTTGCAAAATGATGATTTAACTCCAGTACTCTCTCCACATTATTAGTTGATATTAGAAAATGTCTTCATTTTTTCAGAGCTTGTTTGGAGGTTCTATCAGGGGAGTGCAGCTACTCATATGCCCTTGACTGAAGACCAGCCCTCCTTTATTGGGGACGGTCATCCTCTTCGACCAAGGATGCAGCTTCCAGAGGAAGGCACATAGAACAGTGAGGGAGGAAGGGGGCACCTGCATAGCCAGCCAGATCAGCTGAACAATCCTGGCCATCAATAGGGCAACAGATGTCACAGCCAGGTCACCCTCACATCTGGAAAATGGCTTCTTTTAAAAAAAAAAAAGAAGACTTAAAATGAGTAAGTATTTATCTTAAGAAACTAAAAAAGGGAAAACAAACTAGTAAAATAGTTTGAGGAATGAATTGATAAAGATAAAAATGAAAAATAATGAATAGAATAAAAGAGTATAAAGCATAAATAAATTCAAAATCTGGGTTTTTTAAACTACTATATGAGGCATTTTTCTTTTTAAAAAGTATATTTTGTATTTTTCAGTTCAGGAATTTCCACTTGGCTCTTTCTTAAAATAATTTCAACTTCTGTTTTAGATTCAAAGGGTGCATGTGCATGTTTGGTACCTGGGTATAATGCATAATGCTGAGGTTTGGGGTATGATTGATCCTGTCACCCAGGTACTGAGCACAGTACCCAGTACTTGGTTTTTCAACCTTTGACCCCTTCCTCCTGTAGTTCTATTATTGCCATCTTTATGTCCATGAGTAAAAATCTGTATTTTTAAAAGACACCAACAGATCAACTGCTCACTAGCTTGATTCAGAAAAACAAAACAGGGTGGTTCCAAGATGGCCGAATAGGAACAGCTCCAGTCTACAGCTCCCCGGCGTGAGCGACGCAGAAGACAGGTGATTTCTGCATTTCCAACTGAGGTATCGGGTTAATCTCACTGGGGCATGTCTGACAGTGGGTGCAAGACAGTGCGTGCAGCCCACCAAGCGAGAGCCGAAGCAGGGCAAGGTATTGCCTCACCTCGGAAGTGCAAGGGGTCACGGAATTCCCTTTCCTAGCCAAGGGAAGCTATGACAGATGGCACCAGGAAAATCGGGTCACTCCCACCCTAATACTGCGCTTTTCCAATGGTCTTAGCAAACTGGCACACCAGGAGATTATATCCCACACCTGGCTCAGAAGGTCCCACGCCCACGGAGCCTTGCTTATTGCTGGCGCAGCAGTCTGAGATCACAACTGCAAGGTGGCAGCGAGGCTGAGGAAGGGGCGCCCGGCATTGCGGAGACTTCAGTAGGTAAACAAAGCAGCTGGGAATCTCAAACTGGGTGAAGTCCATTGCAGCTCAAGGAGGCCTGCCTGTCTCTGTAGATGCCACCTCTGGGGGCAGGTCATAGCAGCAGAAACTTCTGCAGATTTAAATGTCCCTGTCTGACAGCTTTGAAGAGAGTAGTGGTTCTCCCAGCACGGAGTTTGAGATCTGAGAACAGACAGACTGCCTCCTCAAGTGGGTCCCTGACCCCCAAGTAGCCTAACTGGGAGACACCCCCCAGTAGGGGAAGACTGACACCTCACACGGCTGGGTCCTCTGAGACGAAGCTTCCAGAGAGGCAGCAACATTTGCTGTTCAGCAATATTCGCTGTTCTGCAGCCTCCGCTGCTGATACCCAGGCAAACAGGGTCTGGAATGGACCTCCAGCAAACTCCAACAGACCTGCAGCTGAGGGTCCTGACTGTTAGAAGGAAAACTAACAAATAGAAAGGACATCCACACCAAAACCCCATCTGTATGTTGCCATCATCAAAGACCAAAGGTAGATAAAACCACAAAGATGGGGAAAAAACAGAGCAGAAAAGCTGAACATTCTAAAAATCAGAGCACCTCTCCCGCTCCAAAGGAAGGCAGCGCCTCGCCAGCAACGGAACAAAGCTGGATGGAGAATGACTTTGACGAGTTGAGAGAAGAAGGCTTCAGATGATCAAACTTCTCCGAGCTAAAGGAAGAAGTTTGAACCCATCTCAAAGAAGCTAAAAACCTTGAAAAAAGATTAGACCAATGGCTAATTAGAATAACCAGTGTAGAGAAGTCCTTAAATGACCTGACGGAGCTGAAAACCATAGCAAGAGAAATACGTGACGAATGCACAAGCTTCAGTAGCCGATTCGATCAACTGGAAGAAAGGGTATCAGTGATGGAAGATCAAATGAATGAAATGAAGCGAGAAGAGAAGTTTAGAGAAAAAAGAGTAAAAAGAAACAAACAAAGCCTCCAAGAAATATGGGACTATGTGAAAAGACCAAATCTATGTCTGATTGGTATACCTGAAAGTGATGGGGAGAATGGAACCAAGTTGGAAAACACTCTTCAGGATATTATCCAGGAGAACTTCCCCAACCTAGCAAGGCAGGCCAACATTCAAATTCAGGAAATACAGAGAACCCCACAAACATACTCCTCGAGAAGGGAAACTCCAAGACACATAATTGTCAGATTCACCAAAGTTGAAATGGAGGAAAAAATGTTAAGGGCAGCCAGAGAGAAAGGTCGGGTTACCCACAAAGGGAAGCCCATCAGACTAACATAGATCTCTCAGCAGAAACTCCACAAGCCAGAAGAGAGTAGGGGCCAATATTCAACATTCTTAAAGAAAAGAATTTTTCAACCCAGAATTTCATATCCAACCAAACTAAGCTTCATAAGTGAAGGAGAAATAAAATCCTTTACAGACAAGCAAATGCTGATTTTGTCACCACCAGTCCTGCCCTACAAGAGCTCCTGAAGGAAGCACTAAACATGGAAAGGAACAACCAGTACCAGCCACTGCAAAAACATGCCAAATTGTAAAGACCATCAATGCTAGGAAGAAACTGCATCAACTAACAAGCAAAATAACCAGCTAACATCATAATGACAGGATCAAATTCACATATAACAATATTAACCTTAAATGTAAATGGACTAAATGCTTTAATTAAAAGACACAGACTGGCAAATTGGGTAAAGAGTCAAGACCCATTTGCGTGCTATATTCAGGAGACCCATCTCACATGTAGAAACACACATAGGCTCAAAATAAAGGAATGGAGGAAGATCTACCAAGCAAATGGAAAACAAAAAAAGTCAGGGGTTGCAATCCTAGTCTCTGATAAAACAGACTTTAAACCAACAAAGATGAAAAGAGACAAAGAACGCCATTACATAATGGTAAAGGGACCAATTCAACAAGAAGAGCTAACTATCCTAAATATATATGCACCCAATACAGGAGCACCCAGATTCATAAAGCAAGTCCTTAGAGACCTACAAAGAGACTTAGATTCCCAAACAATTATAATGGGAGACTTTAGCACTCCACTGTCAACATTAGACAGATCAACGAAACAGAAAGTTAACAAGGATATCCAGGAATTGAATTCAGCTCTGCACCAAGTGGACCTAAAAGACATCTACAGAACTCTCTACCACAAATCAACAAAATATACATTCTCAGCACCACATCACACTTATTCCAAAATTCACCACATAGTTGGAAGTAAAGCACTCCTCAGCAAATGTAAAAGAACACAAATTATAACAAACTGTCTCTCAGACCACAGTGCAATCAAACTAGAACTCAGGATTAAGAAACTCACTCAAAACTGCTCAACTACATGGAAACTGAACAACCTGCTCCTGAATGACTACTGCGTACATAACGAAATAAAAGCAGAAATAAAGATATTCTTTGAAACCAATGAGAGCAAAGACACAACATACTAGAATCTCTGGGACACATTTAAAGCAGTGTGTAGAGGGAAATATATAGCACTAAATGCCCACAAGAGAAAGCAGGAAAGACCTAAAATTGACCCTAACATCACAATTAAAAGAACTAGAGAAGCAAGAGCAAACACATTCAAAAACTAACAGAAGGCAAGAAATAACTAAGATCAGAGCAGAACTGAAGGAGACAGAGACACAAAAAACCCTTCAAAAAATCAATGAATCCAGGAGCTGGTTTTTTGAAAAGATCAACAAAATTGATAGACTGCTAGCAAGACTAATAAAAGAGAAAAGAGAGAAGAATCAAATAGTCATGCTACCTGACTTCAAACTGTACTACAAAGCTACAGTAACGCAATAAAAAATGATAAAGGAGATATCACCACCAATCCCACAGAAATACAAACTACCATGAGAGAATACTATAAACACCTCTACGCAAATCAACTAGAAAATCTAGAAGAAATAGATAAATTCATGGACACATACACTCTCCCAAGACTAAACCAGGAAGAAGTTGAATGCCTGAATAGACCAATGACAGGCTCTGAAATTGAGGCAATAATTAATAGCCTACCAACCAAAAAAAAGTCCAAGACCACACAGATTCACAGCCGAATTCTGCCAGAGGTACAAAGAGGAGTTGGTATCATTCTTCTGAAACTACTCCAATCAATAGAAAAAGAGGGAATCCTCCCTAACTCATTTTATGAGGCCAGCATCATCCTGGTACCAAAGCCTGGCAGAGACACAACAAAAAAACAGAATTTTAGACCAATATCCCTGATGAACATCGATGCAAAAATCATCAATAAAATACCGGTAAACCGAATCCAGCAGCACATCAAAAAGCTTATCCACCATGACCAAGTGGGCTTCATCCCTGGGATGCAAGGGTGGCTCAACATATGCAAATCAATCAATGTAATCCAGCATATAAACAGAACCAAAGACAAAAACCACATGATTATCTCAATAGATGCAGAAAAGGCCTTTGACAAAATTCAACAGCACTTCATGCTAAAAACTCTCAATAAATTCGGTATTGATGGGACATATCTCAAAATAATAAGAGCTATTTATGACAAACCCACAGCGAATATCATACTGAATGGGCAAAAACTGGAAGCATTCCCTTTGAAAACTGGCACAAGACAGGGATGCCCTCTCTCACCACTCCTATTCAACATAGTGTTGGAAGTTCTGGCCAGGGCAATCAGACAGGAGAAAGAAATAAAGGGTATTCAGTTAGGAAAAGAGGAAGTCAAATTGTCCCTGTTTGCAGATAACATGATTGTATATTTAGAAAACCCCATCATCTCAGCCCAAAATCTCCTTAAGCTGATAAGCAACTTCAGCAAAGTCTCAGGATACAAAATCAATGTGCAAGAATCACAAACATTCCTATACACCAATAACAGACAAACAGAGAGCCAAATCATGAGTGAACTCACATTCACAATTGCTTTAAAGAGAATAAAATACCTAGGAATCCAACTTACAAGGGATGTGAAGGACCTCTTCAAGGAGAACTACAAACCACTGCTCAACAAAATAAAACAGGACACAAACAAATGGAAGAACATTCCATGCTCATGGATAGGAAGAATCAATATCGTGAAAATGGCCATACTGCCCAAGGTAATTTATAGATTCAATGCTATCCCCATCAAGCTACCAATGACTTTCTTCACAGAATTGGAAAAAACTACTTTAAAGTTCATATGGAACCAAAAAAGAGCCTGCATTGCCAAGACAATGCTAAGCCAAAAGAACAAAGCTGGGGGCATCATGCTACCTGACTTCAAACTATACTACAGGGCTACAGTAACCAAAACAGCATGGTACTGGTACCAAAATAGAGATATAGACCAATGGAACACAACAGAGCCCTCAGAAATAATACCACACATCTACAACCATCTGATCTTTGACAAACCTGACAAAAACAAGAAATGGGGAAAGGATTCCCTGTTTAATAAATGATGCTGGGAAAATTGGCTAGCCATACGTAGAAAGCTGAAACTGGATCCGTTCCTTACATCTTATACAAAAATTAATTCAAGATGGATTAAAGACTTAAATGTTAGACCTAAAACCATAAAAACCCTAGAAGAAAACCTAGGCAATACCATTCAGGACATAGGCATGGGCAAGGACTTCATGACTAAAACACCAAAAGCAATGTCAACAAAAGCCAAAATTGTCAAATGGGACCTAATTAAACTAAGGAACTTCTGCACAGCAAAAGAAACTACCATCAGAGTGAACAGGCAACCTACAAAATGGGAGAAAAATTTGCAATCTACTCATCTGACAAAGGGTTAACATCCAGAATCTACAAAGAACTCAAATTTACAAGAAAAAACAAACAACCCAATCACAAAGTGGGCGAAGGATATGAAGAGACACTTCTCAAAAGAAGACATTTATGCAGCCAACAGACACATGTAAAAATGTTCATCATCACTGGCCATCAGAGAAATGCAAATCAAAACCACAATGAGATACCATCTCACACCAGTTAGAATGGCAATCATTAAAAAGTCAGGAAACAACAGGTGCTGGAAAGGATGTGGAGAAATAGGAACATTTTTACACTGTTGGTGGGACTGTAAACTAGTTCAACCATTGTGAAAGACAGTGTGGTGATTCCTCAAGGATCTAGAACTAGAAATACTATTTGACCCAGCCATCCCATTACTGAGTATATACCTAAAGGAGTATAAATCATGCTGCTATAAAGACACATGCACACGTATGTTTATTGTGGCACTATTCACAATAGCGAAGACTTGGAACCAACCCAAATGTCCATCAACGATAGACTGGATTACGAAAATGTGGCACATATACACACCAATACTATGCAGCCATAAAAAAGGATGAGTTCATGTCCTTTGTAGGGACATGGATGAAGCTGGAAACCATCATTCTGAGCAAACTATAGCAAAGACAAAAAAACCAAACACCACATGTTGTCACTCATAGGTGGGAATTGAACAATGAGAACACTTGGACACAGGAAGGGGAACATCAGGGCCTGTCGTGGGGTGGGGGTAGTGGGGAGGGATAGCGTTAGAAGATATACCTAATGTAAATGACGAGTTAATGGGTGCAGCACACCAACATGGCACATGCATACATATGTAACAAACCTGCATGTTGTGCACACGTACCATATAACTTAAAGTATAATAAAAAATAAATAAATAAATAATAAAAGCAGCAAAAAATACATGCAGGAAGAATAAGAAAGGAGATAAAGACAGAGATATCAAATTGTAAGACAATAGTATATGCAATTGTACGAAAATAAATTTGAAAATCTAAGGGGATGGATAAATTTTTGCCAAATGAAAATGATAAAAGTAGACCCAAGAATAAGTTTTTTTTAAAAAAGCCAACTTCTAAGGACCAAGATTTTAGATAACATTAGAACAGTTATTAAAATTTCTATTTTTAAAAGGCATCAGAACCAGAGGGTATAGCTGAGCTCTCTCCAACCTTTAAATAATAGATAACTCTAATGTTATTTAAACTATTCCACTCAGTAAAAAAGAAATGCTCCCTAATTCATTTTATAGTGGTAACACAACTTAAATTTTTAAAAATATAATATTTAAAATAGAATTATCAAACACTTTTATAAATATATATAAACATTTATACAAAATTTTAGCAAATCTAATTCACAATCAAATATCTACAAATTTAAAAAGAAAAATATGTGATTAAGCTAGATGCTAGGAAGATATTTAGCAAAAAATAATACTATTTTACACTCTCCCAATTGAAAATAAAGATCTAAGTAGAAAACAAATAGTAGGAGGCTATTTACCCAAAATCTACACAGTACATCCATCCAAATCAGGAATACACTGGTGCCTTCTGTCACCTTTTTGTTCTCCTTCCTTGAAGAAAAAAAAAATTAAATCATCAGAGTGAATATTGAAAAAAAATTAAATCTATTTATAAATCATACAATTATAACCATTTTAACCCGAGACTCTTATAAATAACTTCTATAATTAATTAGAGAATTTGATAAGTGACTTGATTGAAGATAAATATATGAAAATTAACATATTTTCCATCTGCTAGTAGTAACCAGTTAGAAATGAAATTGTGGGAAACATCAAATCCTTAGTAACAATAACTACAAATGTAAAATATTTTGTCAGAACAGAACTAGATCTATATAAAGAAAACCATAGAATCCTATTTAAGAACACATCACAAGATTGAGCAAATAAAAGGGTACAATATTAATGGATAGAAAACTTAGGATTGAGGCTGAGGTGGAAAGATTACTTGGACCCAGAATTTCAAGGCTGTAATGAGCTGTGACTGTGCCACTACACTCAGTACAGCCTGGGCAACAGCAAGATCCAAGAAAGAAGGGAAGGGAAGGGAAGGAAGGGAAGGGAAGGGGAGGGGAGGGGAGGGGAGGGGAGGGGAGGGGAGGGGAGGGGAGGGGAGGGGAGGGGAGGGGAGGGGAGGGGAGAAAGAAGGAAGGAAGGAAGGAAGGAAGGAAGGAAGGAGGAAGGAAGGAAGAAGGAAGGAAGGAAGGAAGGAAGGAAAAAGAAAGAAAGAAAGAAAAAAGAAAGAAAGAAAGAAAGAAAGAGAAAGAAAGAGAGAGAGAAAAGAAAGAAGAAAAGAAAAGAGGCTTGGAAAATGAAATTTCTGCGTAAGTAAATAGATAAATACAATGTCATTTCCATTTTAGAACTGGATACAAGCTATTTACAAATTTATAGAGGGCCAAGCATGGTGGCTCATGACTGTAATCTCAGCACTTTGGGAGGCCAGAATAAGAGGATCACTTTTTGCCAGGAGTTTAAAACCAGCCTAGGGAACATAGCAAGACCCTGTCACTAAAAAATAATTTTTTTTTTATTAGCCAGGCATGGTAGTGTACACCTGTAGTCTCAGCTACTTGGGAGGCTGAGGCAGGAGGATAGTCTGAGTTTAGGAGTTTGAGGTTACAATGAATCATGATTGCACCACTGCACTCCAGCCTGGGTGACAGAGCTAGACCCCATTTCTTAAAAAAAAAAAAAAAAAAAAAAATAGAGAAAACCAAATACTAGAAAATTATGAAAAGCAAACTATATGAGAGGTAACATGGCTTATCAGATATTTCTTACAGAAAAATAAAATGTATCAGAGAAACAGAGTATAGGAATCCAGCAACTGAAACAAGCATCTATGGGAAGTTGGTATATAACTAAGATATTTCAATTCTGTTGGGGATAAGAATCAATTATTTAATAAAATGATGGCAGAATTGATTAACCATCTAAAATAAAATATAGTTCAACTGTATCTCAACCATATAAAAATAAGTTCCATTTGTATTAAAGACTTAGTGGTAAAAAATTTAAACAACAAATAGAAAAGCTAGTAAAATAACCATGGAACTTTTAGGGGAGGGGATATCCTGTGAGTCAAGACAGGGTATTTGGATTATATGAAGGGAAATATGGACATATTTTACCACATAAAAACTAAAAATTTGTGTGAACCTAAAGGAAACGAGAGACTAGGGAAATAACAAAATACATGATAGATACAGAATAAATGTTTATAATAGTCAACGAGCTGCTCCTTGGTAATAAAACCATAAAAAGGAGAAAAGTGGCATATGGGTAAGGATATGATATACATTTCATGGAAGAAGGAATTCAAATGACCAATAAATACAAGAAACGATGCTCAACCTAAAAAATAGTAAAGAAAATGCAAAATAAAGCAATAATAAGACACCAGTTTTTCACTGATAAAATTGGAAAATTTTTAAATAAGAATGGCAGGTGCTGGTGAAGACGTGGGGAAATAGTCACGTTTATACAGTGCTGGTGGGAATGTGAATTACCGCAACCCTCTTGGAAAGCCATCTGCCAATATCTGTTCAAATTTAAAATATAGATGTTCTTCAACCCAGCAATGCTAATTCTAGAAATATTTTTGATAGACACATAATATAATACAAGGAAGTTTTGTGCAGCAATATTTGTAGTGGGGGAAACTAAAAGTGTGTAAACATTAAAAAGAATGATTTTTGTGTCCATTGACCTGAAGGATTGATGAAGATGTATTGTTAAGTAACATAGAAAAAATGAATTTGTAGAAAAAATATCTTTAATAAGAATCCAGCTTTAGGCCAGGTGCGGTGGCTCACGCCTGGAATCCCAGCACTTTGAGAGGCCAAGGTTGGTGGATCACTTGAGGTCAGGAGCTCAAGACCAGCCTGCCCAACATGGTGAAACCCTGTGTCTACTAAAAATACAAAACATTAGCCAGGCGTGGTAGTATGCACCTGTAATCTCAGCTACTTGGAAGGCTGAGGAAGGAAAATCGCTTGAACCCAGGAAGTGAAGGTTGCAGTGAGCTGAGATCATGTCACTGCACTCCAGCCTGGGCAACAGTGCAAGACTCCCTCTCAGAAAAAAATAAATACATACATACATACATATATAGGAATTCAGCTTTGGAAAAAGGAAGCCAAAAAATTCCTTTTAATATATATATGAGTAGATCTTTGTATAGGGTTACAGGTGCATAGAGAAATGTATGCAAAGATAGGTACACATCAGGTTATTTTTGTTGATCCTTTTGGGGAAGAAGGGTAGTCAGAAGATGGAATGGAAGAAGAAAGGAGATGAGGGAAGAAAGAAAAAAGTCTATAGCAAAATAAAAACTGCCAATGCAATGATGTTGAATATATTTGCATGATGGTATTTGTGTATTTTTATGTTTACGGTTTTTCTCTTTTAATGGATTAAACTTACCAGAGATTTGTCTATTTTAAAGAAATCAGCTATTAGATTTTCTGTTTCCTAATTTACAAATTGCTACTTTTAAGTTTAGCTATTTACTCTCTACCATTGAATTTAATTTAATACTTTCAGCATTATTTTAAGAAGGTATAATACTGCATTTTACCTGTGACTAAATTATTTATTTTTATATCTACAATTATTTAGAATTATAAATGTATTATTGTTCCAAATATGAGGAGCACTAAAAGGAATATCTCTGAGTAATTATTTCAGAGGAGGAAGTATGTGTAAGGCAGTCTTAGTCTATTTGAGCTGCTATAACAAAATATCTTAATATCTTAAGACTGGGTAGTTTATAGATAACATACATGTATTTCTCACAGTTCTAGAGGCTGGAAGTTCAAGATCAAGACACCCGCAGATTTGCTGTCTGGTGAGGACCTATTCCTCATAGATGATGCCTTCTTGTTGTGTCTTCACATGGTGGAAGTGGTAGACAAGATTCCCTCAAGCCCTTTCATAAAGACATTAATCCCTTTAATGAGGGTGGACCCCTCATGATCTAATCACCTCCCAAAGGCCCCACCTCTAAAGCCATCATTTGTGGGGTTAAATTTCAACACATGACTTTTGGAGGGACACCAACATTCAGACCCTAGCAATGGTATACTTTCCAATATTTCCGTCTTTTTATTATTTTATTTTTTGATTGCTTCACATGTGGATATCTCAACTAAGTTTAATTCTTGGGTCACACTATTTTTATTTTAAGCTCTATATGTATTAGCTCATGGGATCTAGAAAAGCATCTCTTAAAGTATGTTTGAAGAACACAATGGTCTTACATTATATTTCTGAGAAAAAGAATCTGACAGTCAAAATGTCTGGGGAGTGCTTCGTGTGCTGTGCATAAATTTCTAATATTCAAATATTTAGCATGAACACAAAAAGTCTGAAAACCACTGACCTGGGACTTTATATCTGGTAAATCCTCACCTTTTGGGGTGCATCATACCTCCACTACCAATCTCTTCCCACCTATAAATTCATCATTTCCAGACTGTAATTAGATTAAGGGGAAGGAGATTCCAGAGAATGCCTAAGGTCTATGCTAAATGCCTTGTTTTGGAAGTTCCATTTCTCAGACCAGGGAGTTTCTTCCCTGGGGAGTAATGGATACCCTGGGGAGGAAATGATGGTATAAATGCCTGGAGTATAACACAATGAAACTAATTTGGCTTATACATTTCAAATTTTAGTTTCAATGTATTAAAAGTTTCAAATATATCTCATAAATAAATATGCCAAACTCCACTAGAAGTCTGATCACTTATTAAATTGACAGTTGGTCTTTTCTCTGGTATTTCAAAAATTGGGCAACAGGACCCTCCAAGCAAATTTCCCTTTGACAGTCAATGAACCTCACATAGAACAGAAGACCTTTGTTATCTATATTTAATTTTTCACAGAGCAAAGCATATAATCGTGCTTTCATCCAGTTTTTTTAAAATAAAAATTACTCTCTTGATAGCAAGGTTGAAATCCTCTCATAAATTGTTTGTTGGTAAAGTCATCATATATCCTAAAAATTAGATGAAATTTTAAAACTTTTCCCTCTCAAAAGTCTTAATTTCAGACCCAGCATTGCTGGATCACCACCAGGACACACTATAATATATTTTTCCCATTCAGTTCATTGACTTTAAATAATTTTGGCACAGCATCAAAGACATCATCAACTTCAATGATGGTATCCAAGGCTCTGAAAAGCAGCACTTTTCTATTCCAATATATCTCTAACCATATATCATGCATAAATAAATGGCTGTGCTCAATCTCTGTCCTCTGTGGATTTGTTACAACTAAGAGTAAAATGAGCAATGATTGGCTTTTTTGCAAAACTTGAAGCCTGATATCTTCAACTAACACATCAATTTGACACTTGACTATAGAACTAAACAGAAAAAAAAAATGTTTCCTGGTATTTTATCTCAATTTTATCTCCAAGTAATTTTTGGCAGGATTGCAAATGCAGTATTTGATGAGAGTGTCTCCATTGGTGTGACATTTAAAAAAATTATTCTTTATGCTTAAAGGGGCTATTTCATATAACATTTTTACTTTTATGAAAACATTCCCATACTATGTGTCACAGGAAGACACAATTTGCACAAAAATTCACTGTCTTTTTAATGAGATCGGTAAAATTGCACTTTAATACTATTCAGAGATTATCAATGCATACTTGCCCTTTAAACCACTGATTCTAGTGGTTTTTAAACCACTGATTCTAAGCAAGTTGGACTTCCTACTTTGCAATGTGTATGTACCCATATGTATTAGTTATCTATTGCTGCATAACAACTTCAGTTATGATTATATTGCCTTTATGAGTGCTTTGATCTTGTGTTTGGTGGTCTAAAGGATTTCCATTTATCTTTAAAGTCTCATAGTTAATAGAATATGTTATGAAGTTGACCTTATGGGTAAATTTTCCCATGTACCTAATGGACCCTCTCAATATGTAGATTCTGGTTTGCTTTTATTTCCAGAAAGTTTTATTAAATTACAGTTTTATGTATTCATTCTGTGCCATCATTTTGTTGGCTTCAGGGACTCCAATTATATATACACTGATTCTTCTTTGCCTGTCTGTCTACCATTTCTCTCTGACCCTTTTTGCTCCTCACTTCATCTTGTTTAATTCTCTTGGTTCTGCTCCTACCTTTCTTCAGTTTTCCCATCCAAATTTTAATTTAGTCTGTTGTCTCTTGGGTACTTTGTAGTCTTAATTTCTGATATGATTTCATCTTTTACTCAACATACTTGTCTAAATTTAATAAATGCTCTTTGATTTCTAATTCAGGGGTACCCTTTCATGTCCATGTATCAATGTGTAGTTTCCTTTTTTTTAAAAAAAAAAAGTTCACTATTATATTTATTGTATAATGAAGAAAAACAACACATTCAGGGAAAAATTGAGATTAACTTATTTTTCCTAAAAGGTTCATCTCAAGGATGGCAACAAAGTCCAGCTTGTGCCGCCAAATGGTTTTACATGATCAAACTGTGTACAGCTTCTTGTGTGAACTATTGACTACAAACATTTACCAAATACATAAATCTCTTTTTAAAAAGCCATTTTAAATATAGCAAAGCAGTGTCTTCTTGCACAGCAAAGTGAAGAAAGTTTCTACAGAGAAATAGAAGTTTTACATTTGTAAAATCTTTTTTACATTCTAATCATCTAGCTTCTTAAGATCCAATGCCAGAAGTTTTCAAGTTCCTTATTTTCAATGTGTAGTTTCTTTACAGAACGGCTTTTTATTTGTGTGTGTTTTGTTTTGCTTTGTTTTGTTTTAGGTTGAGGAAGGAATTTTCTGTCTTCCGATTTCTTGGTTATCTCTTATATTGCGAGACTACAAAATTTCTCCTTTTCCTTCTTTTCCCCTTACCACCAAATCTCCAAAAAGCACCCTTCCCTACCTTTTAATATTCTCTTCCCTCAGAAGCAATGCCTTTTGAAGACTGCCACCTCAAATAGCATGAATTTTTAAAATTCCTTCCTTAGAGCCATGCTCTGATCTACTAGGACTCTTTGGTAGTTTCCAACTCAGGGTAGATTTTTTCTTTCTGGCAGTGGTTTTAGATCAATCATAAGACTGCCACCTCTTCTCTTTTCTCTTCTGCATTGCATTTCCCCTACTGTTCTTGGTCTTCCCGGGGCTACTGGGCAAAGCACAAAAGACAACTTGTTGGAATTTGGTATTTCTTTATCTATTTGTGGATCAATTTAAAATTGGGGCATTCTCTTTCTCCTGGTTCTGCTAAAGTCATGTGTTTTGATTGGTTTTATTTATCCTTCTGTTGTCCTGAATTGTTTTGAGAGATTCAGATATTTGTGGCCATCATCTCAGGTAGGCCTAGGGTGAATTGAGAATGTTTTTTACTATATTTTTGTGTGACCCTCATCAATCGTAGAGATTTGACTACCTTAAGTTTCTGTAGTTTTTACTAAGAATCTATTAGCTAGTTTGTGTCTGCCAGAAATAAAATTATATTATCCTTTTTAGTATGCTTTTTCAAGCTACATACCCTGCAACCTGTAGACTCTAATATTGCCCCTACCTTGTCACCCCAAGAAGCAATCTCCACTTTCCTCATTCTTTGTTTCCTGACCACCATTCTAGCTACAGTGCAAATCAATGTAATGTATATAATGCAGAATCTGGAGGTACAGAAGCCCTGACATGGCCAGGGGAAAACTCAAGAGTGGCAGGCCCTAGAGTCAAAGGATTTCCTAAACCTCCATGATTTTAGGAAAGAAAATATGAAACTCCATAGGTATGAAAAAATGAATCAGATTAAATTAACGCCCACTCTGCCCAACATCTGAGGTATTAGCCTCAGAACATAACTATTTGCGTATTGTTATGAGGGAAATAAAATCAGGAATCATTTTAAAATAGAAAGTCATGAGAAAATGATGACATATGTGTAAGTCAAAAAATGCCATTTACTACTTTAGATCTCATAATCTATAACTTTACAGTAGTGTGTATACCCATTAATAACTGGTAGAGTGTCATTTTAGACTTAGCAACAAATAGGTTGAACAATTTTTTAAAATCCAATCTCTCTGTTGATGGAGGAAGCTCTAGATCCAGTTCAGTCTCGAAAAACTATCTCCATTTCTAAACCACCTTGTTTTCTATCTCTATATTTTTTCTTAAGATCTTTTATTATGAAATATTTTTATAAACACTGCAGAGAAGATTAAAGGGGTGTTGCAACCCTGGGACCACAGAGTTAGAGGCTTGGCCTATAAACTATCAGGAAAAGTCTTATTATATAACTATTTCATACCCATTTCATTTGGTTTATACTTGTTTTCTTTATCTATCATGGAACTGAATATTATGAACAACATTTTTGGCCCCCTTTCAACCAACTCCAGGCATTAGCTGGTAGAATGGACAGTTATTCAGGTCAAAAAATCCCAACTGACAAACACTGAGGTTCTTGCTGTTTTTGGCTTGGTTTGGGTTTGGTTTCACTTCTGACATAGGTCTAAAAGCATAGTTATGGAACTAGACTTTAGGTCCTCAGGTATGTGGCTGGACAAGCAAAACACCCACCAGGATCTTGTTCTAGATTGTTACTCAGCCCCTGGTCTCCTTGTTTGTGTTCCTAACAAATAACTCTTTGTCTTCAATACCTTAGCCATAGCAACACTGAAACATCCTTCCCACTTGAGCAATGTAATTTGCCATATGATGGAATCTGGTGTGAATTATTACTCACCAGCCGTAAATGAGACAGGTGTACTAATGAAGGGCAGAGGGAATGATGGGAAGATAAAAGCATTAGAAGGAGGCAGGAGGCGGGGCTCTAGTCCCCACTCTGCCATCGGTTCACTGTTTAACTCCGGCAAGTCTCTGTCCTACTCCCTGGGCCTCAGCTTTCCCATCTGAACTAGATGATCTTTGGGGATCCTAGTAGCTCAGGGGAACTCAGGCCTCTTCTAAGAGGGACTTTCATGATAAATAGGCCTCTAAGAGCTTTATAGGCCTCATGGAGCAGTGCCTGCATAGGCAGGAGAAAGGGGTGATCTCAGAGAAAGGAAGGATGAACTCTTGCCCCATAGCTCAGGCAGGCAACAGAGAATGAGTGAGCACTCAAAGCCATCTTGGCATCTAGTCCTTGCTGTGTCACACATACCGAGAGGTCAACCAGTCTCTACTTGGACACCACCAGTGGTGACCTCATTCCCTTTCAAATCAGTCCCTTTTGTTTTACATGTTTAGATGCAGTGGAGATGAAGAGAAGTGGGTGCGTTCAAGAGCTATTCACAGGTTAAAGTGACAAGAGGGAGGTGTCAAGGATGAAGGCTAGTTTTCTTTTTTTTTTCTTCTGCCTGCAATGTTTTCATCCCTAATTCTTTTTTCTTTTTCTTTTTTTTTTTTTTTTTATTATACTTTAAGTTCTAGGGCACGTGTGCACAATGTGCAGGTTTGTTACATAGGTATACATGTGCCATGTTGGTTTGCTGCACCCATCAACTCATCATTTACATTAGGTATTTCTCCTAATGCTATCCCTCCCCCAGCTCCCCCAGCCCTGACAGACCCCAATGTATGATGTTCCCCTCCCTGTGTCCAAGTGTTCTCATTGTTCAATTCCCACCTATAAGTGAGAACATGCGGTGTTTGGTTTCCTGTCCTTGTGATAGTTTGCTGAGAATGATGGTTTCCAGCTGATGAAGCCTAGTTTTCTGACTCCTCAAAGTATATGGATAGGGATACATTCAATGAGGAACATGCTGGTGGTGGGTGGGGGAATGTCATGAGTTCAGTCTTCTTGGACAGATAACTTTGAGGAGCCACTGAAACATCCAAGTAAAGGCAAATGGCCAGTTGGATATTCAGATCCAGAGCTCAGAAAAGACAGCAGGCTGGGAACACAAAATTTAAAGCATTGTTCCAAAAATTGATAGTTGTAAACACTGAGGAAGACCGTGAAATAAAAAGGAAAAAAGGGGCCTCAGATGAAAACTTGAAGAATACCAACATTGAAAGCGTAAATAGATGAGGAACTGCTTGGCAACCAGAGAGGCAGGGGAAGAACCAGGAGAATGGCACATGAGAAACAGCCCAAGGAGGGTCTCAGGAAAGACGGAGTGCTCAATAGTGTCAGGGGCTGTTGAGGAGTCAAGGAAGATAAGCAGAGGAATGTCTATGGAATGCAATGATGAGGTGGAGATGATTGGTGACTTATTAAGAATTCTTTTGGTAGAGCAGTGGGGCCAGAAGTTGGAGTGGAAGGGGTTGAGGACTGAGTGGGAAGTGAGAAAATGGGGCAGCAGGTGTAGACAGCTCTGTAAAGGCATTTAGCTGTGAAAGGAGAGAGATGGGCAGTACTGGTGTGAATGGAATCCATTGATGCCTTTTTAAATGGGAAGGGGTTTGCCATGGTTATATGTTAATGTGATTATACAGTTGAGACAGAAAAGTTTCACATACAAGAGTTTTAAAGGGCTACCGATAGTTCCTTAGAAGGCATAAGGGAATGGGTCCAAAGAACAGAGGAAGAAATAACTTCCTAAGTGTTTCAAAATTCTCTGGGGCTGAGTTTCAGCCAGAGCACTTCATACAAGTACATGGCTGGTTTTTTGTGTTTTGTTTGTAATACTGGGTCAATTTTATAGAATTACAATTTTACAGGCCAGGCGTGAGTAGCTCACGCCTGTAAGCCCAGCACTTTGGGAGGCCAAGGGGGTGGATCACCTGAGGTCAGGAGTTCGACATCAGCCTGGCCAACATGGTGACACCCTGTCTCTATTAAAAAAAAAAATACAAAAAATTAGCCGGGCGTGGTGGCACATGCTTGTAGTCCCAGCTACTCAGGAGGCTGAGGCAGAAGAATCGCTTGAACCCCAGGGGCAGAGGTTGCAGTGAGCCGAGATTGCACCACTGCACTCCAGCCTGTGCAACAGCCTGGGTGACAGACTCTGTCTCAAAAAAAAGAATTTCAATTTTTACCATTTCCTTTTCCATGTGTATTATCTCCTCCTCCCATATCAAAATTATTCAATTCTATGAAAATATAACCAACATCTATAAAAGTTATGATACCTGAAGAAATGTTATATTTTTTCAGAGAAATAAAATTCAGATATTTTAAAGAAAGAAAACCCAGAAACCTGTGTTTTGGTACACTTCACCAGAATATTCTCCAGCCTCATCTTCTGAGTGGCTGAAGGAAATCCAAATGGAAGATAAGACATCAAGAATTTGTGTTAATCATCAATCAGTCAGCTTTCTTTGTTCTCAAAGTACAGCCAATGGGCAGGAAACCAGGGTGCTCTGGTTCTCAGTCCTTCCCCACGTAGCCACCCAGCCATCTGACTCCTAACAAAACCCCTGACTGTTGGTTGTTACCCCCTCCCACAGTGCCCACTCCGGCCCCATATTCGTTCATGTACATTCAGAGCCATTTTCATCACAACACAGAAGAGTGAAAGCTCTCTCCATGGGGACCTTCACTCACAAGAATGACCTCCCTTCATGGTCAAGCACCATGAAGCCACTGAAGCTCTCTCTCTTTCCTACTTGTGGATTATGACCCATTTTTCTACAGCCTGTTTATTTAGAGATACCCACTCTATTCACATTAGCTGAGACCTTTCATGAAACACACAGAAAAAGATCACAGGAACAAGTGGATAATGAAGACACAGCCCTTCACCAGTAAACCTTAGGCTCATAGACTCTAAGGGGATTCCAAGAGACCATGTGTTAGTGGGGTCACCCAGTTGAGTCTCTCATCCATGGGGAGATCTCCACATCAGCTTCTGTAAACAACGGCACTGCAGCCTCTTTTTGAATCCCTGAAGTGACAAGGAGTTCCTAACTTATGAGGCTGACACAGGAGAGGGCAGGACACTATATTTGAATTTCTAAAGGGTTATCTTTAGGAAGAGGGGCCTGATCTTAAGGGCAGAAATAGGAAGCTAAGATAGAAGTTCAAAGAAGCAGATTTCAAGTTCACATGAGGGAGAAGACCTTGACAGACAGGGCCATCAAACAGATCTCACGGTTTCATCTTCAGTTGTTCTTCCCCCTTCCTTCTGATCCAGAGGACCCTCCTGCCTAGCCTACTTATGATCCACTGTAATTGTTGAAAAAGAATTCCTACTACTGAGCCAAGACAAGTCTGGGAACTTCTACTGGTTTGTCCCTTTTAATGCTCACAGAGACAGTGGCCATCCCATCATTTTCTAAGAAGAAGCCTTCAGAATTTGATAATCGGGTAGTGCCCTACCTGAAATCATCTTAACAAGTCTAAGAAGTCCCAAATCCACCCAGCAGACAAAAGAGAGAAAGAATGTTTACTTATACAAGAGCTCTCCCGACTGTGATTTTTTTAAAAGCAGAGGATGCTGTCAAGGGACAGCGCCACCAGCAGGGCTTCTGCCCACCCTAGCTGACCCCAGCAGAGGCACACAGTTTGACTGCAGGAGTTGTATTTTTGTTCACACAAATGGGTGTGGACCTTACCCAAAGTCCTGCAAGTTGCTTTTTAAAGTAATGATTATGAACATCATTAATTTTTATTGTTATGAACATCTTTCCCTTCTGTACATGCAAATCTACCTCATTCACTTTACAAGCTGCCTGGTATTTCATTAAGTGGGTGCACATAATTCATTTAAGTAATCTGCTCTTATTGGACATCTGAGATAGTGTCAAGTCTTTCCAAAACCACAGTGAAAATTCTTATGCACACATTTGTGCACACTTCTGTCAGGGTTCTCTAGCAAATGCGAATACCTTTTCTCTCAGTTTTTCACGACAAGCACCTAGTGCATGCATCTCTGTGCATGTATATGTGTATGAGTATTTCTGAGACTATATTTTTGAAGCAGAATTGTAGAGCCAAAGGGGATGAATATTTTTAAAATGTACTGCCAAATTGCCTTCCAAAAGACCTTACCAATTTATATATTCTCACCAATGAGAAAAAGACGGCTCCTGCTTCCTTCATATCCACCAATACTCTGGTTATTTTTGACATTTTAATTTTTGCCAATTTGTTAGGTGGAAAGTAGATTTAAAAAAAGAACTGTATTTCCCTGGCCATTGATGAAGTTAAGCATATTTTATATATTTGTTGGCCATTTTTCTTTCTTTATCAGTGACTTGCCTGTTCACAACCTCTATTGATTTTTCTTTTGGGTTATTTGTCTCTTCATATTGATTTGGAGGAAATTTTTATATCAGTGGTGCTTTATTAATGCTTAATCTGTTTTCTGTGCTATAAAAATTTTCTCCTGCTCCATCACTTATCTTTTAACTTTGCTTCTCTTTTCTCATTTTTTAATGCCTTACTCAAATTTTTGTATTGATTTGTAAAGCCTTTTTCTATCATAGGGATATCTATCTTTGTCATAAGTCTTGCAAATATTTTTGTTTTCCCTTTATTTTGGACTTTACTTGTGAAGATTTTATGTTTATTTAGACACATGTACCATTGTATATCATAAGTCCTTAGAAAGGTTTTCCCTACCCTGAGATGAGATATTCTCCAATATTTTATTCATGTTTTCCTAGATATGATTTTTAAATGCATCTGGAATTTATTTTGTTGCATAGTATGCCAGAGGAATCTCACTTTTTTTCTCCCCAAAATAGTTGGTCAAATTTCCCAATATCTTTCATCAGATTAGTCATCCTTTCCTCTCTGATTTGTAATCCCAACTTACTCATACACTTAATTTTTATTTGGACTTAAAAGAGGTAAAAATGATGTTTATCAACAATCTTGACTTCATTTGCAGGGGAGAGATGAATTGTTATTTGTTTTGGATGGGAAAGGAGAGTGTGGTATGGGATAAAATCAGGCGAAGGCAGTTAAGATAGTCATGGAATTTGTTGTGAAAAAGGAAAGTCTGAGGAAGAAAGGGCAACAGAGAAAACTACTGAGTCATAAAAGCAATGTGTTATTTTTAAAAATGACTTAGGATTCGCCACAGGGAAGGAATATTTGGGGGAGTCTTAAAAAAAAGATGATGCAAACAGAACTGAATTGGTTATATTGGGCTCCCAGCTGAAGGGGAAAGGCCCACAGTCAGTCTACCTTGCCAGATAAGCCTTGAATGGTTGCCACAAAGCCCAGCATAGACTGCATGTTATGTTGGGGAGTTTTAATCAATTAAAAAATTCAAAGAACTAACATATTAAATAACTTTAAAATATATATGTGTTCATTAATAAAAATTAAACAGAGGAGCCAGGTATGGTGGCTCACACCTGTAATCCCAGCACTTTGGGAAGCCGAGGCAGGAGGATCACTTCAGCCCAGGAGTTCGAGACCAGCCTGGAAAACATAGAGATGCCCTGTCTCTACAGAAGATAAAAATTAAAAATTAGCCAGACAAGGTGGCACCTGCCTACCGTCCCAACTATTCAGGAGGCTGAGGAAAAAAGATCATTTGAGCCCGGGAAGTTAAGGCTGCAGTGAGCCATGACTGCACTACTGCACTCCAACCTGGGTGACAAAGCAAGACCTTGGGTCAAAAAAAAAAAAAGGAGAAAGAGAGGAAAAATAGAGAAAAATAGAATCATGCTAGCTAGCATTTATTGAGCACCCACTATGGTCTAGCACTATATTAGCTGGAAGAAATACTTTGCTTTACAAAAAGAAAATTAAAACCCCTGTAATCCCACCATCTGAGATTAACCACCATTAACACTCTGCTGTATTTCCTTCCCATCTTATTTTCCTAATACGTATTTTATGACAGTAGCTAATAAGTGTTGAGATCTTATTCACATGCCCAGAACTAATAACATTATTTAAACCTTTTAAAATACTTTTTAAACCTTGTAACAATCCTATGAGATAGGCAGTATTATTACCTTAATTTTACAGATAAGGAAATTGAGACTAGAGAAGTTAAACAATGTGTCCATTCTGCATACCTAGTTTTGTCACTTAAGCTTGTATCAGGAATGTTTTCCCACATCAATTATTCCACAGAAGAGATCATTTAATGGCTGCATAATATTCCATCGCATGGGCATGTCATCATTTATTAAAGTGTTTCAGTGTTTCTCTTCAATTCTTAGTGATTTTAATAGAATAAATACTGCTGTGATGAACATCCTTGTACTTAAAACTTTATGCATGTCTGAGTACTCAGATAAAAACAAATTGCTGGACACAGTGGCTCACACCTGCAATCCCAGCACTTTGGGAGGCCGAGACAGGCAGATCACCTGATGTCAAGAGTTTGAGACCAGCCTGGCCAACATGGTGAAATCCTGTCTGTACTACAAATACAAAAATTAGCTGGGCATGATGGCGGGTGCCTGTAATCCAGCTACTCGGGAGGCTGAGGTGGGAGAATCACTTGAACCTGGGAGGCGGAGGTTGCAGTGAGCCAAGATCGGGCCATTGCCCTCCAGCCTGGGCTACAGAGCAAGACCCTGTCTCAAAAAAAAAGAAAAAAAAAAGAAAGAAGAAAGAAAACTTAACAGCTGATTTACTGAGTCACTTTTTTCAGGCTTTTTCCACATATTGTCGAATTGCCTTCCAAAAAAATTCTACCATTTTATAATAGACCAGCAATAAATGAAAGCATCCATTTTATGCCCCAGGCAACACTAGGTATTATTAATTTTAAATCCTAGCCCATTTAAATGGGTAAACAATATATATCATAATTTTGTTTCATTTTTATTATACAGGAGAAACAGAACAGAATTTGGTTCTTCCAAAAATTTTAATGAAGCCTCTATCATACTCCTGGCACTCTTGTGGGGACTAAGGATACAACAATGAACAAGACAGACCCAATGTGAACCTCTTAGGGCTCACAACTTAACATAAGGGGTACATTAAACACAAAATTAATGAATTCCAATTGTATGTTCTATAATAAGCATTTGTAGTACTAAGTGTTTATTGGCCCTTTGTAAGGTAAAGTGCCAAGAACTTATTGAATCTTCACGACAACTCTTTTAGGTAGGGACTATTATTATTTCCCTTTTACAAATGAAGAAACAGAGTCACCAAGAGGTTAAGAAATTTGCCCAAAATCATAGAAACAATAAGTAGCAAAGACAAGATTCAAATCCAGACAGAGCAGCTCCAGTGCCCTTAACCACTATACCATAATGCTGTCCTTCTGCTAGAGGGAAGACGTGCTGGCTGCTGTGAGATGCTGAAAAGAGTGAAAGAAGATGTAGAAAAATGAAACAAAGCAGATGTTAAGTCAACAGTAAAAGGGAATAGATATGGCAGGAGTTCATTTCGTCAGCAATATTGCTGTGAAGTGCTGAACTGCATCTTTCCTCCTTTTTTCAGAGGAGTAGGTGAGGGTGACACGTGACAAAAATCAGATCAAACACTGGACAATAAATAAACCTGGAACAGTCCAAACAGGAAAGGAGTAATCTAAATTTTCCTGCTAGGAGGCAGCAGAGGAAAGAAGGGAGAGACCTCCACTTCCCTAGGCCTCAAAGAATGGGAAAGATACATTCATTGTTCAATAGCAGCAGTCAAAAAATTGAGACGATAAGGAGAAAACGAAAACTTCTACTTTTCCAGGGCTCCTGGCCAAATACCTCCCAGTATGGTCTGAAGCCCCCACTGGAGGCACCAGTGGTTTTACAGACCAGCAGGCTCCATTCTGGTGGGCTGCAGCGCCATCTAGCAGGCATGAGGCTGAACGGCGTCATAACCACTCCGGCAGTCCTAGAGTCCTTGAAAAGACAAGGATCCACGTGGCTAGCACGGTGCTAAGTGTTGAGGTCACTGTGGTGAACAAACAAGTCTCTGCCCTTGAGAAGTTCACGGTTCATCTCGGGAGACAATCACAGGCTCTAGAGCAGAGACCTGTGCAAGTGTTCAGGAAATACGGAGGGGCGAGGCTGACCTTCCCTGGAGTTCAGGGAAGGTTACACAGAGAATGTGCTGTTCAAATCAGCTCTTCGAAGATGAGTTATTATTAAAGATGAGTCCAGCAGTAGAAGATGGAAGAAACTTCCAGGCAATAAGACTGGAAGTTCAAAGGCCCAGAGGTGTGAAAGAGTGTAGTGCATTCAGGGAAGACTGGAATGTCCAAATCACAGCCGAGAGCAACTTAACAGGTAATTTAGCCTAGTCATTTTATGAATTACGTTACTGAGATTTGAGCAAGAAGGGGGCTTTGTGCAGATTCACATCCTAGGCTAGGAGTGTCCACACTGGAACCCATGACTCCTGACTCTCGGTCCCATGCGCCTTCCACACTGGACTATGGAAATGCAAGGCCAGCCACCTCCATCTAGCTCCCTGGGAAGGGCCACATTCACATGGCAGGGACCATTAGTGAGGCTGTGTGCATAGAAGTTAGACCTTGAACTCCAGAAGAAGACACGCCTGCACTCAAAACCCACCTCCACCAGTAGCTATGTAAGTTTCATCAAGGTACTTATTCTTTCTGAGTATCCATTTCCTTATCAGTCAAATGGGAAAGATGACAGCCCTCACCTCGTACAGTTGTTGTGAGAGTGGAAAGAGCAAATTCACATTAAGGGCTTGGCACAATACCCAGCACATGCTAAATGCCTGATAATTACATATTAAAGACCATAATTTTAATATCGTCACTTTTTTATTGTACTATTATGGGTTTTTTTTTTACTCAGAAGTATGATTATTGATTGTTATTTATAATTTTTACTATTTCGTATTAAGTATTGAGAACTGGGGCCTTTCTGGCTGCATAAGAACAAACACAGAAGGCCCGGTCTTATTTTCGAAACTTGGGCTGTGCTGGAACGAGAGAGTAGAGGTGGACTGAAGCATCCCAAGGGCCAAGGCGGGCACAATGGCTGAGAGCTGCAGGATGGAAGATTTCAGTCCAATGTAAAGAAAACCTTGCCCACTCATCAAGGGGCCTTGGGAGGAAGGTATTCGTTATTGGAAATGTTCAGTCGAAGACCAGATGACCATTTGTCAAGGCCACCTCCTACCTTGCATAGGGCAGGAAGTCGTCTAGTCCATGGCACTATCTGATGCTTTAAACATCTAATTGAGCTCTTAAGCATCTCATTGAGCTCATATTCTAGGGGAATATGATTTGGTAGGTCATCTGGGAAGACGGCTGTCTGTTTATAAATTTCAAAGTCATAAGCAATGCTCAAAGAAGTCAGGATCCATAACACACAACCTTGTTTTTCAGAGTAATTTGTTAGATTTTAGCTGGAAGCGTGAGGAAGAGGCTGAGATGTTTGTGTCAGACTAAAGATCAGGGAAATGGGCTAGAGGAACAGAAAGCAGCTCAGCTTATCCTCAAAGGCTGCCCAGATAATGTGCTTTCATTCTGAGAAGACATGCATGACTGTCACAACCCTGAGAGCCATTGTAGCATAGAGGTACCTACTGTCTTAAAATAATTCAATAACAAAGCACATCAAATGCTCACTATTCTGCTGAGACCAGCTCAGTCGGGGAGACCCTAACCTAGTGGCCCTAGAGGAATTAAAGACACACACACAGAAATAAAGAGGTGTGAAGTGGGAAATCAGGGGTCTCACAGCCTTCAGAGCTGAGAGCCCCAAACAGAGATTTACCCACATATTTATTAACAGCAAGCCAGTCATTAGCATTGTTTCTACAGATACTAAATTAACTAAAAGTATCCCTTATGGGAAAATAAGGGATGGGCTGAATTAAAGGAAAAGGTTGGGCTAGTTAACTGCAGCAGGAGCATGTCCTTAAAGCACAGATCACTCATGCTATTGTTTGTGGCTTAAGAACGCCTTTAAGCGGTTTTCCGCCCTGGGCGGGCCAGGTGTTCCTTGCCCTCATTCCTGTAAACCCACAACCTTCCAGTGTGGATGTTATGGGCATCATGAACATGTCACAGTGCTGCAGAGATTTTGTTTGTGGCCAGTTTTGGGGCCAGTTTATGGCCAGATTTTGGGGGGCTTGTTCCCAACACTATTCGAACATTTATACAGGGTCCACTATGTGCAAAGCACTTGGAATATAAAAGTAAATCTAGGGCCAGGTGCAGTGGCTCACGCCTGTAATCCCAGCACTTTGGGAGGCTGAGGCAGACAAATCACCTGAGGTCAGGAGTTCGAGACCAGCGTGGCCAACATGGTGAAACCCCGTCTCTACTAAAAATACAAAAAATTAGTCGAGTGTGGTGGCGGGCACCTGTAATCTCAGCTACTCTGGAGGGTGAGGCAGGAGAATCACTTGAACCCGGGGGGCAGAGGTTGCAGTTAGCCAAGATCATGCCACTGCACTCTGGCCTGGGTGACAAGAGTGAAACCCCCCCCCCAAAAAAAAAAAAAAGGAAATCTAAAAAGCAAATAAAGCTAAGAAGGCTATAGTCTCGAAGCGGCAATAAGACCTGAGCAGAAAATAACTGCAATGCAAGGTAGAAAATGCCTAGTCTTGTGAAAGAGGCACATGGGGTTGTATGGCTTTCACAAGAGGAAGCACTAGAGGAAGATTTTGCAGAGGAAATGACATCTAAGCTGGGCCTTTAGTAACACAAAAGACTTGCACCCCAAATGATGGAAGGGAAGAACATCTCAGTGGATAAGGTAGCTTGGGCAAAATTGCCGAGTTCCGAAAGCATGGGCTGAAGAATTGGAAGTACAAGTAGGTGGTGCCCCCGTGACTAGAGCACAGGGAGTGTGGAGGGGGTGGGGCAGGATGTAAGATCAGAGAAGTAATTAATCATCCAGCAGTTGCACTTCTAGGTATATTCCCAAGAGAACTGAAAACATACCTCCACATAAAAGACTGACACACCAATGCTTATAGCAGTTTTGCTCATAATAGCCAAAATGTAGAAATAACCTACTATCCATCAACTGACAAATGGATAAATAAAATATGTTATATCCATACAATATTACTCAACATTCAGCAACAGGAGGGAGTGAAGTATCAATACATGCTACAACATGGATGAACCTTGGAAGTGTTCCACATGAAAGAAGACAATTACCTAAAATGCATACTGTATGATTCCATTTATATGAAAGGTCCAGAATAGGGAAATTTATAGAGACAGAAAGTATCCTAGGGCCAGTGGGGAGACAAGGGGATTAGGTGTTGATGGAAAAGGGTTTCTTTTGGGGATGATGAAAATGTTGTATAATTGATCATGGTGATGGTTGTACAATTCTATGAATATATTAAAAACCATTTAATTGTACATTTTAAGTGGGTGAATTATATGGTATGTGAATTATATCACAATAAAGATATAACCCCAAAAATTTGTGGTCCTTCCCCAGAGGCAGCAATGAGAAGCACTGGAATAGACCACAGAGAATACTCAGTCTCACTCCCACGGTGCAGAAGGAAATATAAAGGCCCAGAGAGGGGAAAGATTTGTCCAGGGTCTCACCACAGGTCAACAGCAGAGCTGCAACTACAATACAAGACTCTGCCTATGCCCTCAGTGTCCTTCCCACTGCACAAGACTATCCCCAGTATTCTTCCACTCCTAGGACCACACCCTTCAAGCAGAATTCATGATCATGGCTCTCAGAGTCTACCTAGAGAAAGAGAAGTGGAAGCAGAATATTTGTGGTTCAGTCTCAGGATTGGAAGAAAGGTCATAACTGAGGCTTATATCCCCTTTTTAATATTTCCATCACATGTTCATGTAGCAACCCTTGAACAATCTTGATGATGGGAAACTTGGTACCTCCAAAATATCTCTGAACAACTTTGCGTTGCACAGAACTGTATCTCCCTCCAGCTTCCTCCTGATGACAGGAGAGCAAAGGGGCACACTGTAGTCAGACCATTGTGAGAGACCTTACAATGAACCGCAGCTGCATTTGCATTGCTTTTTCTCACTTGATTAAGTGCTTCTAAGGCAGAGGCTGTGTTTTTGTGTTTTGTTTTGTTTTGTTTTGGTTTGGTTTGGTTTGGAGATGGAGTCTCACTCTGTCGCCCAGGCTGGAGTGCAGTGGTGCAATCCCAGCTCACTGCAACCTCCGCCTCCTGGGTTCAAGCAATTCTTCTGCCTCAGCCTCCCGAGTAGCTGGGACTACAGGCACGCGGCACCATGCCCAGCTAATTTTTGTATTTTTAGTAGAGATGGGTTTCACCATATTGGCCTGGCTGATCTCGAACTTCTAACCTCATGATCCACCCACCTCAGCCTCCCAAAGTGCTGGGATTATAGGCATGAGCCACCGCGCCTGACCTTTTATTTTTTTTGAGATGGAGTCTCGCTCTGTCACCCAGACTGGAGTACAGTGGCATGATGATTTTGGCTCACTGCAACCTCCACTTCCCGGGTTCAAGTGATTCTCCTGCCTCAGCCTCCCAAGTAGCTGGGATTACAGGCATGCACCAACACGCCCAGCTAATTTTTGTATTTTTAATGGAGACAAGATTTCACCATGTTGCCCAGGCTGGTCTCGAACTCCGGACTTCAGGTGATCCACCTGCCTTGGCCTCTCAAAGTGCTGGGATTATAGGTGTGAGCCACTGCGCCTGGCCTGTGTTTGATTTTATATCTCTACCTCCTGAAATATGGCCAGACTTAGAGAAGGAAGTTCTAAACATTTGCTGAAGGAATTAGAATTAGTGAACAAAAGAAAGAAACCACAGGACTTGATGCTTCTAACCAAGCCCCTCCCCTGGAGAATGTCTCTTTCCTTGGTATCAGTTGCATGACCCAATCTTGATGTACTGCCCATTTCTGTGGCTGCTCCACTGCCTTGACTTCTGTCTTCTGCCCATAAGCACAGGCATTTCTCAGAGGTTAAACATCAGTTTTTCTGGCTCTTCTCACTGTTAGAAAGTTCCTCTCTCTCCAAGCTCACTCCAGAGGCTCCCCTGCCAGACTCATTGCTCACGTGAACTTGGGTGGCAATTCTGAGTGCTACTAGACATCCCAGTTGAACATCCTCCCATCACTACAGACGTCCAAAACCAACTCATCATGCCTTTGTCAACAGCAGCAGCCTTTCTAAGCCTTCATGCCTCTTATTAGAACTAAATATGACAGGAAATTATTTATTTATTTATTTATTGAGATGGAGTCTCGTACTGTCACCCAGGCTGGAATGCAGTGGTGCAATCTCGGCTCACTGCAACCTCTGCATCCTGGGTTCAAGCGATTCTCCTGCCTCAGCCTCCAGAGTAGCTGGGACTGCAGGCGCCTGCCACCACGCCTGGCTAATTTTTGTATTTTCTTTTTTTTTTTAGTAGAGATGGGGTTTCACCATATTGGCCAGGCTGGTTTTGAACTCCTGACCTTGTGATCTGCCTGCCGTGGCCTCCCAAAGTGCTGGGATTATAGGCATCAGCCACCGCATCCAGCCAGGAAAATATTTTTATCGCGCCCAGCCAGGAAAATATTTTTATAAGTATGAAGTATACTTTCATTCTCATATTTTTTTAAACACACAGTCCTTGTCCTACTAAAACAAAAACAGGAGGCTAAGACATTCAGGACTTGCCTCTGTGCAAAGCTGGCACAGCTGAAATGTAAGTAGGAAGCAAATAATCAACTTGTGAGTTATTGAAATCCACAGCAAAAACAGTACTGAAAGCCAGAATTCTGGTTTGGAAGAGCCCATCTTTTTAAGACAGAATAGGGCTCTGAGTTTTTCAAGCATGTTTTGGGCATGGAAAACAAAGCCTGAGGAATGGGGCTTCAATTCCAGCCTCGTGTGGCTTCTCCTTCTTCCTTTAAATGTATCCCCATCACATAGGCTCAGCCCCTTCCACACCTTCACTCCTTCTCTCCTGCCCTGCTCCAGGCTGATCCCTCACCACCCAGGCCTAGAATACTGTAACAACTCCTTACCCAGCACCCTGGCTCTGTTTCATGCCTCCCCCATCCATCTTATACAGTCTACCACAGTGATCTTTCTAAAATCCTATCTCACATGCCTCCAATGTCTCCTCTTTGCCTGCTAGAAACAATTCGTATCAATTCAATAAATACTGAACACCTACTAGATGCTAGATGTTGTGCTAGACTAGTGTCAGCCAACAACAACCCCAAGGCCCAATCAGGCCCACCACCTGTTTTTATAAATAAAGTTTTATTGCTGGCCTGGTGGCTCATGCCTGTTATCTCAGCATTTCAGGAGGCTGAGGTGGGAGGATCACTTGAGCCCAGGAGTTCAAGACCAGCCTGGGCAACATAGGGAGACCTCATCTCTAAAAATTAAACAAATTAAAAAATGAGGCAGGAGGAGCACTTGAGCCCAGGAGGCTGAGGCTGCAACGAGCAGTGATAGCAGCACTGCACTCCTGCCTGGGTGACAGTGTGAGACCCTGCCTCAAAAATAAATAAATACATAAATAAAGTTTAACTGGAATCCAGTTACACTTGTTCATTTATATATTTATTTACATATCATTGTCTATGGAGGTTTTCATGCCAAGAGGGCATAAATAGTTGTGACAAAGGGAGTGAAGTCCAAAAGCCTCAAATATTTACTACCAGGCCCTTTGTAGAAAAAGTTTACCAACCCATGTGCTAGAACCCAGGGCTCCCATAGTGTGGTTCCCTGCTATCACAGAGCTTCTAGAGTAAGGTTTTCCACCATCTAACCTTGCCCTTCTGCCCTTTCTCCTGTCACTCTCCATGAGTCCTCTGAGAGTCCAGTGTTTCCTAGATTTTTGGAATTTATGAATCAGTAAAAATATTTTTTTCAATTACAGAGGATATACATAGGGTTGTCAGGTGGGTACATTTCAAAAACCAACTACCATCTAACATCACCATTGTTTTCTAGGGAGAAAGAATCAACATTAAAAAGTTGTAAAAATATTCTTTATCTAAAAATAAAGAACATTTCCTCAAGTGACATTAGGTTTATGAGATTGATTCTCCGGGCTGTGTTTTTCCATTTTTGCTGTGGAATGATAGCATTCTCCAGTCACCACAGGTCTGCAGTCAGGCACACAGGAATCTTTGATCTAGTCTAGGCTGACTGGTTTACTTCGTACTCCTCAAATTTTCTATGGATCTTCCCATGAGATTCAACATCCAGAAAGCTCTTCCTCCTTCTTTCCTGCTCACTGTGCAGAGCCCAGCTCGTCAGCAGCAGGAGTGCAGGGTTCCTCCAGCAGCACCCTAAATGCAGGCTGTTCAAAGGCACATCCTGGCTTTCAGCAGCACGGCTGAGTGATGTGACTGTGGGTGTCTCTGTCAGCTGCAGAGCAGGGTAACAGGATGGCCCAGAAGGCTGCCTGGCATGTGGCCCTTCCTCTGGCACAGGCAGGTGAACCCGCTGACACGGTCACGCTGACAGCTCCGTGGCACAGATTCCACCAAATACCGGATTCAGTGAGCACCGGCTCCTGCCAAGTCTCTCACATGACCCGGAGGCCAGGAGGGCCTGGGCGGCTGCGGCCAGCTCCCAATCAGCAGACAGTGTCAACAGGCACTGAGCGAGGTCGCCTTACTGGCAGGCAGCCCCAGGATACTGGGTACTCACTGCTCACATGAAGCTTCTGGAATCCCCTCTTACAGTCCCGAGACCTGTGGGAAATAAATCATGGCTCTACTGAGAAAGTAACCCCAGCAAGGCCTGGCCCCGATTTCTGGCTTTCATTTGGGGACACACATTTTCCAAAAGCTCCTGCTTACCCAACACCTCCTCCTCCCCTGCTGCGTGTTGGGGGAGGGGAATGTCCTTATGGCCACTTAGAAAATTCACCACTGTAGGTGAGAGATGACATTAGACACCATTTTTCTTTTTTGTTTTTCACAAATGTAGCAGGAGCCGCATTTTTCTAACAGTTTTCCATATCAGAAGTTGAGAATTTCATTGCCCTTCCGAGCTCATCCATAGCAAAGTTGTTTCACTTCTCAATTGTTCCCATTTAACCCATTTGTGAGACATAGGCTGGGGGCCGGGGGCGGGGGTGGGGGCAGAGTTAAATTTCCAAGGGAAAACTAGAGGCCCTGAGTCAAAACTGGAAGGAAGCTTCAAGATCACCTGGCTCAAACAGCTCCTACTTCTGAGGGAAACTGAGGCAAGGAGGGGCAAGAGCTCAAGGCTCCACTGGTAGAACTGAAACAAGAAATAAGATCTCCTTGGTTAATCCAAACCTCTTTCAACTATAGTCTGGAAAGTCCAGCATATCATTTCCTAAAATCCAGAATGAAGGTAATTTTCCTTGTAGAAAACGAGGGTGTAGGAACTAGCTCAGCTTAGAATGTGGTGAGAAAGGGGCACTGTGGTGAAGAGGGAAGACATGCAATCCAGCACATAGTTACATGAAATACACATACGCTTCACAGTAACACTTCCATTAAAGGCTGAAGGAATAGAGCCCCCACATTTTAAGTAATGACACCATAAAATCTGTTCCCTAAACACCATCACATTCAGCCCAGATGGGGAAGCCAAGGCTCAGAGAAGGGGCAGGAGCTGGGTGAAGGTCATACACAGTCTGTTGACGGGTGGGATTAGGGGCTAGGCCTCAGAAGTCTGAGCCAGCTCTCTCCCTGGCACTCGGTCAGACCATCAGCAATCCCTGTCCTGAGGCTGATGACCAGTCTTCAACTTGGGACCTCGTCTCAGCTTTCCCCACTGAGAGTCAGCTGTTCTTTCAGGCCATTTGGTGCCAGGCTGATATTGCATTCCTCTCCTTGGCCCCAGAGCCAGGGACATGCTCACTGCTTGGACTGGTAAGGGGACCCTTCCCGCCACCTGAGCCATCCTTCACAGAATGATTTCTGTGTAGTAACTCAGAGGACAGCTGGTTTGGGGGTTGGCAGGCGAGGCTTTGAGTCAGGCCTGGCTAGTTGGTGAGGATCACCTGCCTTCCAGGAGGGCTTGGGTTTTACTGCCGTCTTGCTGTGTGCCATAGAAGGACATGCTAAACTCTCCCCATGACTTGAGGGCAGGCTCGGGCTGCCTGGGGAAGGCAGGGAGAGAACCTGAGAGCAATTCAGGCAGTGTCCCTTTCTTGGGGGTGTCATCAGGGCATGTAGAATGGAGGCAGCAGTGCCAGTTCCTGTCCTCAGGCAAAGGGAACAGGCAGTCTTGGCCTCAGAACTCCCAGTTCCAGACCCACTTCGAGCAGGCGCTGGCTAGTGAGACCTGTCTAGAAAAGCAGCAGACCAACTTGGCACCAGGCGAAGTTGTGGGAGATGCTCTTCCTCACATCTTCCCCACAGAAAGAGTCAAAGCATCTGAAAGAACATCCTGCCGTGGCCCACATTCCCCAGCTTCAGGGACTGAAGGACCCCGAAGATCTTCTCACCCGCACTCCTCATGGCACAGGAGAGAAAATGGAATGGAGGCACAGAGAGGAAAGTGCTTGCCCAAGGTCACATAGCAACTTAGAGCAGGGCTGAAATCCAGTCCCGCTGTCTGATCCAGTTCTTACCCCACAAAATGCTTTCAAAGCGTAGAGTGACACACCTCACTTAGAAGCCCAAAGTCCCATGAGGAGAACACCTCTAGGGGTCACCAGGTGCACCTAGCAGGATGAATAATAAGAGCAACTGCCTTTTTTTTTTTGAGACAGAGTCTCGTTCCATCACCCAGGCTGGACGGCAGTGACGCAATCTCAGCTCACTGCAACCTCCACCTCCCTGGTTCAAGCTATTCTCATGCCTCAGCCTCCCAAGTAGCTGGGATTACAGGCATGCACCACCACACCCAGCTAATTTTTTTTTTTTTTTTTTTTTTTTGTATTTTTACAATACAAACCTGGGTTTTCACCATGTTGGCCAGGTTGGTCTCAAACTCTTGACCTTAAGTGATCTGCCCGGCTTGGCCTCCCAAAGTGCTGGGATTACAGGCATGAGCCACCGCACCTGGCCAAGGGCAGCTGCCCTTTACAAAGCCACATTACAGAAAGCACTTATGCATCACCTTTTTAAATACTTCCAAAATCCTATAAGGTAGTGCAATTACTATCATCAGCTTACATGAAAATAAACCAGAAGACCCTACTGGAGCCTCGCTAGCCATTCCTTGTTCTTGTTTTCCCCTTGCTCTGTCAAGACCAAACAAGGGGCTGGCAAAGCTGGTCATTTCAAGAAGACCCTTGGAGCAGGAGGTAAAAGGGCTATAAACAGAATTCCACGTAACCAAAGTCTAGAGAACCAGAATATGGACTCTGCAAAACACCATGTCCAAAAACATAAGGGGAACGGTCTGCAAATGTCCAACACTCTCCCTGCAAGTGGCTCACTCTGTGACCAACACAGGGCCAGGTGGGCTGATCTGAACTGCAGCCTCCCAGAGAAGCAGGCTCACAGTAACCCTGCCCCTCAATTTCTGTTCCATCTCACGCTGACTCCTCCTCCTCCTCGTCCTGCCCCTCCACTATCCTGACAGCCAGCTGCGCATCTATTCAAAGAAGCCACAATCAGAGTCCTCTGCAGTCTTTCTGCTTGCCAGCCCAGCAACGCCCTGTGAGGCATGTGCCTCCCTGTCACTCACCCCAGCTGATGGACAAATGGGAGCACATCTGGAAGAGGTGGCCCAATAGGGAAGGTCCTGGACTTTAAGTCCCTGGAAAAGCAGCTGAGAAGCTTGAAGGCACTGGGATCATTCAGCCTGAGAAGAAACTCAGGGGAATGCTGTCAATATTACCACATCCCTGGAGGGTTGTCAGGAGCAGAGAGGGCAGATTGACCCTGTGGGGCTCTAGAGGACAGAGGTAGGAGGGGGGCAGGGTGGACATGACAGGCAGATTTTAATTCAAAATAAGGAAAGTTCCTTCTTGGGCAGAAGTATCCCAAGACAGAGGCAGCAGGGAGCAGGGTGGACATGATGAGTAGATTTTAATTCAAAATAAGGAAAGCTCCTTCTTGGGCACAAGTATCCCAAGACAGCCCTGGATACGTCAGACCAAATGATGAGTACATTACACTCAGGGCCAGGAAGCTCAGACTGGAGCCCCAACTCCTACCTGTGCCATATTGAGCAAGTTACTCAGTGTTCGTCATCCTACAATGGACAGAGTGATGTGTTTCTCACATATTCACTTGGAACTCATTATAGCACCTCAAAAGGCAAACCTGAAATTTTCTAAAAGAAAAGCGTGCAAAGACCTCAGCTCCCACTTGTCCCAGTTTCAACCTTACCCATGTACATACCCATGTACAGAGATCATGATCCCAGCCAGGGTAGTCACAAACAGCTTACAAGGGCAGTGGGTACAGAGAAAAGAGTCCTGGTCAGGAGCCAGACTAGCCTTGGTTCAAGTCCCAGCTCTGCTTCTTACCATCTTCATCTTTAGCAAGATACCCTGCCTCTCTGAGCCTTAGTTTTCTTATCTGTAAAATGAAGATGTAAGCCCCTGCCCAATATCCTCATAGGGTTGTGACAAGGATCAAATGAGGGAGAAGAATAAGCACCTTGGAGGCAATAAGCACTTTTACCTTATCTTTTTTTTTTTTTTTAATACGGAGTCTCGTTCCATCGCCCAGACTGGAGGGCAGTGGCGCGATCTCAGCTCACTGCAAGCTCCGCCTGCCAGGTTCACACCATTCTCCTACCTCAGCCTCCCGAGTAGCTGGGACTACAGGCGCCCGCCACCACATCTGGCTAATTTTTTTGTATTTTTAGTAGAGACAGTGTTTCACCGTGTTAGCCAGGATGGTCTTGATCTCCTGACCTCGTGATCCGTCCGTCTCGGTCTCCCAAAGTGCTGGGATTACAGACATGAGCCACCACGCCCAGCCACTTTTACCTTATCCTTATGGCAAGGATATGCTGAGGATTTCCAACTATAATTATTTTTACTCCAGGAAGAAGATGAGTAACACAATTGCATTCCATAACAAAGGTCTATTCGACAAATGTTCACTGGACACTTACTGTGAGTCAAAAACTGTGCCAGATTCTAGAGGTGCAAGCACACATAAGACAAAATTCTCTGTCCTCTGAGACTAACTGGAAAGACAACCAGTAAATTATTCACTAAAGCAGAATGCGGTACACAGAGGTGTGTACAAGTTACAGTGAAAGCACAGAGGAGAGTGACTAGGGCTGGAGGAGGCAAGGATGGGGGCATCAAAGGAGGCAGCATTTGAAGAGAGTCTGTAAGAATGAAGAGGAATATTTACAAACCTAATAACAGACCGTTGAAATATATGAGCCAAAATGGACACAATGAAAGGGAGAAATAATACAATAAGAGTCGGAGACTTCAATATCCCACTCTTGGTAATGGATAGAACAACCAGACAGAAAACAGGTAAGGAACTAAAGGGCTTGAACAACCCAAGAAAACAACTAGATCTAACAGACATACGCAGAACACTCCATTCAACAACAGAATACACATTCCTCTTATGCACACATGGGACATTCTCCAGGATAGACCATATGTTAGGCCACAAATTAAGTCACAATAGCCAACAGAGATGGAATCAACCAGAGTGTCCATCAATGGATGGATGGATAAACAAAATGTGGTATTTACATACAATGGAATGTTATTCAGCTTTAGAAAAAGAAGGAAGTTCTGATATGCAACAGCACGGATGAACCTCTAAGACTTGCTAAGTGAAAAAGTCACAAAAAGATAAATACTGTAAGATTCCACTCGTACAAGTAACTTAAGGTAGTCAAATTTGTAGAGACAGAAAGTAGAATGGTACTTGCCATGGTGTGCGGAGGGATGGAAGACCGGGGGGGGTATTGCTTAATGGGTACGGGGCTGTAGTTTTGAAAGGTAAGTTCTGTGGATGGATAGTGGATAGTGGTGAAGGTTGCATAACGATGTGAATGTACTTAACGCCACTGAACTGAACACTCAAAAATGATTCAAATGTTAAATTTGATGTTATGTTAATTTTACCACAATTTTTTAAAATAAATACTTTTTTAAAGAAAAGAATGAGGAGAGAGTGTTCCAAGCAGTCCAGATTGGGGAGAAAAATCTAGGCAAGAGAAACAGCTTGTGCAAAAGCAGAGAGATACAAAAGTGACTGGTGTTCTCTGGAAACAACAAAGGCATCCCCATTGTGTAAGACACACAGGGTGGCCACAGTGGGCTGGAAAAGTTCCCTGAATACCCTGTTAGGAAGTTTGGATGCCACTCTGTGGGCTCGGGGGGAATGGCATGGCCACAGCTATGGCTTAGAACAATCAAATTAGGAGGAGAATGGGGAGGGTGGGTAGCACAAGGAGACACACAGAGCACGATACCATCTCCAGACAGATGAGAAGAGGGAAACCGCCTTCCAGACAGCCCAGTCAACCAGCCCTGTGGTCACCCCTTGTGGCCACCATCCCAGTGCTGCGGTGAGTGACTCAAGCTACTTGCTTCAAGGGGCGATCCACTGAAGGCAAGAGGGATTCCCCTGGAAACTTTGATTCTGCTGAGAGAGAGAAAGACTGAAACCAAAAGCAGGAGCATTAGTGGGGCCTTGGGCGTGCAGTGCCGTTCTGCCGTGTCATTCTCCCCACACGGGGCCATCTGTTTGGGTAAGCCCCAAAGTCAATGGGGCCTCGTCTCCCCTGCAGGCCCACCCTGAGGTTTTCACCAACTGCAGGGAGGCAAGGTGGCTGCTCAAATGTGCATCCAGGCAGGAGGAGGGGGTGAGGGCCTCTGGGAAGTCTCTGAATCAAGTAAATGTGGGAAATCCCAACTCTGTGACTTAGAAACAGGTGACCTTGGGCATTCCTGGGTCCCTACGTGGGCCTCAGTTTGCTTTTCTTAATGTGAGGAGCATACGAATAGAGTTATATGCTTAACTCCTAACAAGGAGTTAGACCTATACTCCCGTTGCTTTGCCCCTCCTGTAAAAGAAGGAGTTAGACCTATAACTCTGTTGGTACACCCCTCCTCTGTAAAATGGAGGAGTTAGAACTGTAACTCTATTAGTATGCCCCTGACATTAAGAAAGGCAAGAGGATATAGACATTACTAGACTCATTTAAGTAATTAGACAAGCAAGCATACACACACAGACACATACAGAGACACAGACACACAAGCACACGCACAGAAACACACACGGACACACAAGCACACGCACAGAAACACACACGGACACACAAGCACACACACAGAAACACACACAGAGTCCAGAGGACAGGTGATATGGTTTGGATCTGTGTTGCCACCCAAATCTCATGTCAAATTATAATCCCCAGTGTGGAGGTGGGGCCTGGTGGGAGGTAATTGGATCATGGAGAAGGATCCTACATGAATGGTTTATTTAGCACCATGCCCTTGGTGCTGTTCTCATGATAGAGTTCTCACAAGATCCAGTTGTTTGAAAGTGTGTAGCACCTCCCTCCCCTCTCTCTCGGTCCTGCTCCTGCCATGTAAGATGCTGACTCCCACTCTGCCTTCCTCCATGAGTAAAAGCTCCCTGAGGCCTCCCCAGAAGCAGATGGTGCCATGCTTCCTGTACAGCCTGCAGAACCATGAGCCCATTAAACCTTTTTTCTTATAAATTACCCAGTCTCAGGTATTTCTTTATAGCAGTACAAGAACAGACTAATACAACAGGCAAAGCATTCTCTTTTTTAAAATTGTTATTTTAGGTTCGGGGTATATGTGCGAGTTTGGTATATAGGTAAATTGCATGTCACAGGGGTTTGTGCACATATTATTTCATCATCCAGGTAATAAGCATAGTTTTCTGATCCTCATCCTCCTCCCACTCTTCCTCGCCTTGACTCTTAATACTGATCTACATTTCATCTCACTTTGGCAACCTTAAGTGAGTATCTCCTCTGTGGGCTCCCTTTTCTCTCTCCCTCTCTCCGCCCCCCTTGATTCTTAGCCCGTCTGCCTGCTTTCCAGGGCCCAAGTTTTCTTCCTCTTAGGAGTAGAGGAAGCACTCCAAGGGGCTTTGCAAACTGTGGATAGAAGGAGGAAAATGAAGACAAATCCTTCCCCACATAACCTCAGGGTAAAAAAAAAAAAACCTACCAAATAAATACACATCTTTGAGTAAAATTAGCTTCCTCTTAGCTAAAACTGGTGTGCTATTCTACTCAAAGCACCACTTGGTTTTTCCAAAGGAAGCGAGCCAAGTACAAAAATATGTATCCTCAAAGAAGAATTTGTTGAAAATTGGATTGTCAAAAGTCAATTTGCCAGAAATGTCAATTTGCCAAATGATTCACTGCATCACTGAGAATGTTTTTAACTTGACGTTGTAGTTTCACCACCATGAAAGCAAAATCACTGGTGTCCTAGGTAGGCAGGCTAGCCACAAGATAATGCAGCCTTGCCATCATCACCCATTGCATTAAAGAACTGCCCTGGGGGTTGTCTTCATTACAGCCAATATCTATAATCCAGGTTTGAGATTAACAAACTTTTTTTTTTTTTGGCGGGGAGGATGGAGTCTTGCTCTATTGCCCAGGCTGGAATACAGTGGCATAATCTCGGCTCACTGCAACCTCTGCCTCCCAGGTTCAAGTGATTCTCCTGACTCAGCCTCCTAAGTAGTTGAGATTACAGGCACCTACCACCATGCCCATGCTAATTTTTGTATTTTTAGTAGCGACTGGGTTACACCACGTTGGTCAGGCTGATCTTGAACCCCTGACCTCGTGATCTACCCACCTCGGCCTCCCAAAGTGCTGGCATGACAGGCATGAGCCACCGTGCCTGACTGACAAACTTTTTTTATAAAGGATCAGATAGTAAATGTCTTAAGTTTTTCAGATCATACTGCCTCTGTCACAACGGCTCAACTCTCAACTCTGGCACTATAGCAGGAAAGCAGTCCTATACTGTATGAGCATGAATGAACATAGCTCGGTTCCAATAAAACTTTACTTACAAAAACAGACAGTGGCTGCCATTTGGTTCACAGGCCATAGTTTATCGACCCCTGATTTAGACTAACACATTTGCCAATACTAATTTGAAAAGAAACAGAAGACCTAATTAGTGTTATACCTGAAGAAGTACTTGAATTAATAGTTTTAAATTTTCCCACAGAGAAATTATAGGCCCCAGATGGTTTTTACAGGTGGATCCTCTAAACTTTCATAAAACAGATAATGCTAGTTATATATAAATTCTTCCATGCAAGAAATAAAAATGAAATTCTTTAACTTGTTTTGTAAAGATAATATAGTGTAGATAACACACCAGACAAGGATGATATGAGGGGAAAATATACAAAACCCCCACCTCAAAAACATACACAAACACAAGAATTTAAAAATAGATACATAGGAAAAATAAACAGCCAGAAAATGGACATAATTAAGCAGTGTATAAAAGGAAATACACAATGATTAAGGAAAAGAGACAGGATAATCCTCTATCTTTTCCTTTCCATAAAAAATGGGATGCTTTAACACTAGGCATCTATTGGTGTAACTAAGAAATTAAAGGGAGAAAATTACATAGTCAATCAATAGATGCAGAAAAAGAAACTTAATGAAGTCAGTCATGAATGGATATTGGTAAATAGTTTTTGCAATATATTTGGCAAACTGGTAATAGCAGGTAACCTTCTTAACCTGATAAGAAGGTATCTACCAAAAAACCTACCACAAGTATATTTAAAAATGCAAACTTTATGATCTCTTTATAAGAAAATAACCCTGAATTCAACTCCTATTCAACATTATAATAGAAATAGAAATAAGAAGTTTAGGAATAGAAAGTGAAAAACAAAACTAATTATTTCTAAACAATGTTATCTTCAAAGAAAATCCAAGAGAATATATACAGCATTTAGAACTAGTAACAGTAATATCATATCATGTCATTGTAGTAATATTATACAACAAAATAGTATATAGCAGGAAAAATGAATGAACTATATCTGCATTATTAATATGGTTAATAGTAATGTAGTTAAATCTCAGGGTTAGGTAGAAAAAAAGCAAATTGAAAAAGGATACAAGCAGTATAATACTGCTTATGAAATTTCTTTAAGACACAATACAATACCATATATTTGTGTTTACTCTTGTAAAAACACAGAAATAATTGGGACAGAGAAGTTGCTTTCTAACTTGAGAATTACTTCTGGAAAGAGAGAGAGGGGAATGGAGACACATTTTGGCTTCACCTTTATCTGTAGTTTTACTTTCTTTCCAAAAGGATGTAAGGCGACTGTTAACATTTCTTCGATCTAGTGATGGGTATATTTGTCCATATGACACTATTCTTCTTAATTTTCTGTAACCTTGAAATCGTTCCTAATTAAAACCATTTTTAATAGAAAAGAAAAGGAGCCATGATGAAAACTGTCAGGTCTTTGAATAGGTTCTGGCTGCTCCTGTGAGTACAGGAAAACACACTGAAGTCATCCTGCCCACACTAGGGCGACACAAGCCTCTAGACCCTGAATTCTTGAGATCACTGTGGCTTCCTGCTCTGCCACCCTACTCAGAGCTACCCTACTCTGCAGGTTCCTTGGAAGGATAAGCTTCTCTTGGGGCAGTGGACACTGTTAGAAATGAAGGCAGCCCATTCCATAGACCCCTTTCCATGGGCAGGGGTCACTGTTAGAAATGAAGGCATTCCATTCCATAGACCCCTTTCCATGGGCAGGGGTTCCTGTTAGAAATGAAGGCAGTCTATTCCATAGATCCTTTCCGTGGGTGGGGATCACTGTTAGAAATGAAGGCATTCCATTCCATAGACCCCTTTTCATGGGCAGGGGTCACTCTTAGAAATGAAGGCAGTCCATTCCATAGACCCCTTCTGTGGGCAGGGGTCACTCTTAGAAATGAAGTCAGTTCATTCCATGTATGACCCCAACCTACGAACATGATCTTCCATTTCCCTTCTGGTATCATCTGAAGCTCAGTCTAAAATTATCTTCCATAAAACTGTCATCATAAGAAATTTAAGACAAACAGATTTATTTATCCTTGGGCTGAACTGCAGGCACATGTAATCAAGGTGGGCATTGTCCTCTTAATCCCTTCATTTGAAGGCCAAGGAGAGTCATATCTTTAGGAGAAAATTAAGTTCCCCTCTGACTTCTACTATGGCTCAAGTCTTCCTTTTCTAAAATACTATGAATTTGAGGCTGAGGCAGTGAAAGCACACAATGAGCTCAGCACTTGTTTTTGTACCCCAAAGTAAGAATATGCTCAAAGAATCATGGGAACATGCCAAAAAGTCACAGGAGCCAGCATAAAGGGGTTTCCAGTGATCATCAAAACCCATGGAACAAATCAGGCTCCATGAGACTCTAGTCACATAAATTAAAAAATGAAAACATAAATAGGTGGAGGAGAGAGAAAGTCCTCCTTTGTAATAGAATGATGACTACTGGATGTCAAAGAATGAAAAAAACAAATACCACAGAATTGGAATATGAAGGAAAAGAGCTGTGAAAGCATGGAAGGCAGACAGTAATGGGACCCAGTGTGCATGCTGATTGAAAAACAAATATATATCCCTGCTCACAGAAAAAGAGCCTACTTTCCCAACTCTGCCTCTTCTTCCCACCTCCTGAAAAGCCCATTTTCTTATTGACTCCTCTGAGATTCAAAAGGCTCTTCTCTCTTAATGATGTTTTCACTTGCCCCCAAATACCTAAAGAGTAGTACCAGTGTACCCCAATGTAAACAAAAAATCGATGGCTTGACCTCCCCTTTAGGGAGAGGAAGCAACATGGAAGTGTGGGCTTCATATTTACCTAGACCAAAAAATGGAAACAGGCTTCGTGACTTTCTTGATGTGTGACCTTGAAAAGCCCACATTCTTTATGCTCCAATTATCTTGTACAACTGGGATTAAAATTATTTCTCTAGCTCACTGAGTGGCGGTCCAATTATTCACCATGTGAGAAGGTGCCTATAAACCACAATGCCAGCAGACACTGAAGGTGTTATAGAATCCACAGAGATTCTTAAGAAAGGGCTGGGGAGAGACAGCGTCCACCTGCCCAACAGGCCAAGGTCAAAATCATTTTTCTTGACATTTGAATAATTCACTGAACCCTTTTGAAAAATAAAAGTCAGACAACAAGCACTGACTTAAATTACTTTTATTATAATGTTTCTTCTATATGAAGAAACAGAGCTAGGTTTTGACTTCTTATGCTGTGAGAGCATCTTTTAAAGAAGAATGTGAATAATGGTGTCTAGGAACCTCTGGATTGAGGGCCTGAGAAAAACAGTGAAAGTGGAAGAGCAGCCTCTTGAAAGGGAATGTTCAACCTCTTCCTCTTTTTCCTCTTTCCCACAGAGAATTTAGCTGTGTTCAGATCAACATGATGTAAAAAAAAAGTTTCCATCCTGGCTTACATGTTGAAACCTTGTCTCTACTAAAAATATTAAAAAATTAGCCAGGTGTGGTGGCAGGCGCCTGTAGTTCCAGCTACTCGGGAGGCTGAGGCAGGGGAATGGTGTGAACCCAGGAGGCGGAGCTTACAGTGAGCCGAGATCATGCCACTGCACTCCAGCCTGGGTGACAGAGCTAGACTCCGTCTCAAAGAAAAAAAAATCTGATTTTTGAAAAAAAATCAACTGTGTGCTTACTTCTTCAAAAAGAATACTATACCAGGGCAGAAGATATTCTAATAAATATTTATGATTGACATCTGTGAATATTTATAGTATTAACTTTTTGTGGACACACAGTAGGGTGGGGCGGGGGTACTGGCATCCAGGGGAAGGGTAGATGTTTTGGTTGTTTCTATCCTGTAAGGACTGTCTGATGGCTACAAGTGTTAACGAAAAGCCAAACTGTATTGATCACATTTAAAAGCTCTCTCTCCAGAGTGGGCTATGCCACATTGCAGTATATTTATACAAGTGAATACTCTATAGCTATTAAAATGAACAAAACATAGCTACATGATACAAAAAGGGTGAATCTCACAAACAGCAAAAAATGCAAGTCACGAAGAAGACATACAGTGTGATTTCATTCATATAAAATCCACAAACAGTTAAGTCCACTCTGTCATACTGGGATGCATACATAAGTCGTAAAACCAAAAAGAAAAGCAAGAAAATGATTCTCACAAAAGGGAGGCTGGTGATGACCTGGGGAGGGGACACTGGGAGGTTAGGGGTGCTTGCAAAGCTCCCTTTTCTGGTCTGAGTGGTGGTTACACAAGGGTTTCCTTAGTTATAATGTAATTTGTGTAATTACAATGCATTAAGATGTATTTTTAAAAAACTTTTTGTGTAGATCACATTACTCAAAACAACGAGGAAAACTGAAGCAAATATGACAATATTAACTAATCTCAATACCTGAATAAATATCTGAATTAATTGAATACTGAATATCTCAAACTCTGTTGGGTCTATATCATTAATTATTATACTGCTATATGAAAAAAGTCAGGCCAAAAAAAAGATTACATACATTATATATGGAATTTGATATTTCATTTGTATAAAATTCCAGAAAATGCAAACTAACCTAGAGTGGCAGAAAGCAGATCAGTGGGTGCCCAGGGGCAGGGGCTTTCAAAGGAGCCCAGGGAAACTGTTGGGGATGATAGATATATTGATTATAATGATGGTTTTACAGTGTATACTTTCATTAAAATGTATCAAGTTATACTCTTTAAATATGTGTAGTTTATTGTATGTCAGCTATACATCAATAAAGCAGTTTAAAAAAAACTCCCCTGTACCTTTTCATATGTTTCTCAGTCTTCAGTATGCATATACTGCTTTGGAAATGAGGAAGATACTTTTAAATGGTCAGAGAAACCTAAGTACCTTGAAGCTGTCTACCAGAGTTGTATGTATGCTTGTGGTCAGTCATGGGTTTCAATTATGTCAATATATTTCTGTTCTGCTTTTGATCGAAAAAAGACCTCCACACTCTTCCCTTCTCTCTTTCTCCTGTCTCCCTTCTTTCTTTTCCCTTCTTCTCTCTGTCCCTCCCTTCCTTCTTCCCTGTCTCCCTTCCCCTTCTCTCTCCTTCTCTCCTTCTCCTCACTCTATTTCCTTTCTCTCTCTCCCTCTCTCTCCTCCCACCCTTTCTTATCAGTCTATTTCCTTTCTCTGTCTTTCTCTCTTTCTCTTTTTCTTTCTGTCTCTCTTCTTTCCCCTCCTCTCTCCCTCTCCCTCTCTCCTTTTCTCTTTCATTCTCACTCTTGCTCTCTATCAGAAAACACTTTTCTTCAACTGAGCAGGCAGCTTTGGGAGACATGACAACACTCATAATAATGACAAACGATCATTTCTGTCATTTAGTAGCATTTTATAGTTCACAACATGATTTCTCATATCTGTCTTCTGATTCTCACAACAATCCTTGGGCATAGTAACAAGAAAATAAAAAGCAATTGTAACCGCTTCTGCCTTCTAAGGAGGGTGGTAAATTTCACAACAGTGGGAAAGTAAATTTCTTTACTGCCCCTTCCACTTTCAGAGACTGTTAGTGAAGACAGCAAATGAAGGACAGAGACATTTCTTCTGCTCCAGTTCCCCACCCTTCAGCAATGGCACGGCCTCTTAGTTTTAATTAAAAAATGCATCATTGGCTATGCAAAGATATATCCAGAGCTGAACTGGGGGTTGCAGCAAACACTGCTATTGGCCTATCCAAAATCTATTCTTCAGGGCCCTGATTTTTGGTGAGCAGAAATGTGTCCCCACTGAAACATTAGATTTCTTATCCTCCCTTATAGATAAGAGCAGTCATGTGACTACCTTCAGCCTAACAGAATGAAGAAACTACTGTGTAGGATTGGAAATGCTCCCTAAAAAAGTGACTGACTCTGTTGGCAGGTCTCTTGTTGACCTTCCTTCTTCCTCTACCCAAAATATGGATGTAATAACTGGTGCTGCAGCAGCCACTCTGCAGGCATGAGGTAGCCTTGATTGAGGACAGTGAGCTTGTGCTAAGTACACCAAAACAGAAACACAAGAGGAGATAAGGACATTAATGAGATGGTAGCATTACCACATCAGCCCTAGAATGCTTCTGTGGTTTGGATGTGTCCCCTCACCTCAAATTCAGGTGTTGCCAATGTAATATATTTAGTGTGGCTTTTTAGAGGTGGTCAGGTTATAAGGACTTCTTCTTTGTTAGTGGAATTAAGGTCATTTTAAAAAAGCCTTCACACAGCAGGATTTGGCTAGCTTGCTCTTCACCTCTTCTGCCACGTACGCATGCAGCGTCCTGCCCTTACAGTGGATGCAGTCTTACCAGACAATGAAACCGAAATCCTAGTGCCTTGATATTAGACTTCAACACCTCCAGAACTATGAGGAATACATTTCCATTGTTTATACATTACCAGTCTGTGGTATTCTATCACAGCAGCCCAAAATGGACAAGTCAAATGCCTACTTCAAGACTTCTTTTACCTGAGAGAAAAACCTTAGACCTCATTTAAGGCATATTTTATGGGTCTCTGTTGGGGAAAAATATAATTTCTAAATGATAAAGAATTGATGAGCTTAGTGATTCTGTGTTTTGAAGTGAAGGATGGGGAATTTCTGGGATGAATCCTGCAGGGTTCTCTTTTAGAGAATCCTGTTCTCTAAAAAGAAGCAAGAAGGAACACAGTGATGCAAACTTCTCTTTCCTCAAGTCTTCTATAATGGCAGCTACATGTGTGTAGATGCCTTGTGTGCTTACGAGGGGAAATCAAGGAAAACGGGTTGCACTTCCTCAACAATGTGGTATGAGACTAGTACAGCATATGTGAGAAAGCAAATTGATCCATTCATGAAATTAATTCAAAATAAACAGGACCTCAGAGGTAGAGAGGACAAGGAAACATTAACATCTATACCCTCCCCGTTTCCTACCCAGAAAGTCTAGAGAAGCTTGTCTCACTACACTGGGGTAGCTTTTGAACCAATACCATTTGCATACCACAGGACAGGTGCCGAAGTCAGCAACAGGATAAAAGAAAGTCGGCTCATTTTATAATGAGCGCCAGAGAGGTGAAGAGACAGCTGGATTGAAAGTCAGCTCTTCCAATGTCAAAGTTTGTCTGTTTTTTATAATGCCTTAGTTACACCTGGACTCAAGAGGAAGAGAACAACCACCTAAGAGAGGAAAGAGAACAGCCACCTAAGCAACCAGATGGGCCATGTGGGTCCTAGTGGCCAGTGACAACAGGTATCACTGCCAATTCCCTTGTCACAAGCATGTTTACGCGTACATGTTGCCTCCCTCTCATGCAGGTGTGTATATGAAAGTCAGGTATGTATACGTATTTTCAGGGCTTCTTATTATGGTAGCAAGAGCATGAAATGTAAAAATCTAGGCTTGAATCCCAGTTCTGCCTTTACTACCTGCATGACCCTGGGCAAATTCCTTCCCCTCTCTGGGCCTCAATTTTGTCACTACTGTCAGGAAGGAATTGGCCAAATTAAGTTGTAAGGTCCAATCCTGCTCTAACCTTCCAGAAGCTTATATAAAATATATCATTAAAGTAAGATAAAATCTATTAAGCACTGAGGCCTGGTGTAGTGGCTCACGCCTATAATCCCAGTTATTCAGGAGCCTAAGACATGAGAATTGCTTGAACCACAGAGGCAGAGGTTGCAGTGAACCAAGATCATGCCACTGTGCTCCAGCCTGGGCAACAGAGCGAGACTCTGTCTCAAAAAAAAAAAAAATCTATTGAGCACTGAGAATAAACTCAGCTTTTTATAAACAGATGTGGCATAACAATGAGAAGCCATTATTTCACAAATTGCAGTTCTTAGGGGAACAGTACAGATCTATAACTAGACGAGCCATGAATGCACAGTTGCTTATTCCTATACTATCCTTAAATCGCTCCATTACTATTTTGATAAATATTACAGGACATTTCTAGATCTTCACACCTAGGTACCTCAGTACCTGCTTTAAACCTTGAAAATAATTTCCTTTAAATAAAAATTAAATAGACATAATGAGAATTTAAAATATGTTCTGGTATTGATAGCACAAGAGCCTGTGACATGAAGCTATTATAGTAACATCAGCAGGGCCATGGGAGGATTTTGTTAGATATATCAGATACTTTATTAAAACACCCCAGAGCCTTCTCATCATAAATGCAGCCAAGCAGCCCCAGAGTAATGGGGAAGAATCCCCTCATGAGCTCTAATCTCTTTATTCTGGTATTTAATAAGTATGAATAAGCAGGGATGGATGGTATCGTTTACAAGTCCTCGTGAACCCAGGAAAAGGGTGATTTCAAAGGTTCCTTTGGGGTCGTTGAGGCCTTGTCTATAAAATGTGCCTGGATTATCTGGGTTCCTCTTCATCCGCAGTACCTCATCTTCAGCTGCACTAGACTCCCAAGAACTGGGTAAAGGGAGACTCTGGAGTCTAGAACCCTCACCTCCACGTACGTCACTGAGTTAGCTACAAATGCCTTCTCCAAATGATTGTTCGATCTTGTTCCCTAGCAGCCTACATTATTGTACCTGAATAGGGAATAGGGAAAGGCTTCCTGTTTCCTGCAACTGGAAAGTAGTTTAAATACATCACACATGTGCACAGAGCTCTTCCTTGACATTTACAGAGTGGCCCAAAGAAGGAAGGGATTCCCCAAGAGATGTGAGCTCCCCCATCAAAAAAGGTCTCCTAGCAAAACCAAAGGCTGAAGAGAGCATTTCATAATCAAATTGGGAGTGGGAAGGGAAGGTTGGCCTAAGGGACTTTAGTTTCCTTTTCAGTCCTAAAAGTTGAAGATTCTATGACTGATGTAGGACCAAATGCTACTCAATGTTGATAATATTTGTTATTTAAGGCCTATGTGCCAGGAAACTGTGCTGAATACTTTACTTCAATTATTTCATTTAACCCTCACATGAAACAAAAGTCAGCCCTGCAACCCTTTTATATGGTTCTATATCTGATTATCCACAGACCAGGGAACTGAGGTTCAGAGGCAGCTGAGCCATGAGATCACATGGCTCATTAAGTGCCAGGCAGGGTCTGAGCCCTCCCCCCCCCCACGGAGCCTTTCTGAGGCTCCCCCAGAGCCTGTGCTTTCTACTTCTCAGGGGTGCTTCACCCACACAGGAGCAAGGTTACACAACTGGATCGTAAAGGGAGCTTGCCAGAGCTCCAGCCTGAAATCATTCCTCCACCTCTGGCCGCTGTTTGTCAAGGATCTGTACAGGAAAACAGAAGATCCAGGGGTGATAGAGGTGGGAAAATCAAGAGTTTGTGGGCTGCGGCAAGAAGACTCAAAGGTCAAAGCCTTTTAGCTACTGTACTGTGAACATGAGAAAGATGCTCAGGTGTAGGTTTATCCCCAAGAGGGACATTCCAGGGAAGGGAAATTCTAACCAAAAGTATTCCTTTTTCCTTTGAGTCACAGGCTTAGTTCCTCTGGGGGACCTTGGCCAGGCAGAATGCTTGAGGCTAGAGCCAGCCCTTGTTCCCCCTCTTCACTGTGCAAATCCCTCCTGGCAGAAAGCCATCCTCTCTCAAGCCTGGCATGCTGTTTTTAGAGCACCCCTACAACCCATTCATGGCCTGAGTCCATATGAGGAGCCTGAGGTCTTCTGACTATTCACAAATGCTGAGATTAGAGTCAGTGGAAGGTGGAAGACAAATTTAAGAGACCTGGCTTTCTCTCTCTCTCTCAAAAGGCAGCCCCCAGCAGTGTTTGTTCTCAGAGCAGCCCTGGGAAGAAGGATGGTCACTTTCCTTTCTCCCAAAGATAATTGAAGAGAAGTAAGAAAGTAACTGTGCTTGAAAGCAAAATGACAACAATTAATCTCTAAGCACAGGGCCTAGCCATTAAATTCTTTGGAGAAACAACTTTAGGAGTTTAACGACAATCAGGAGCATAAAATTGAATTAAGAGAAATAGTAATTAAATCAGGAAAGAAGTTTTTGCAAAGGGGATGGTAAAGGAAATTAAAACCAGTAATGCTGAAAAATGTGGTGGGCAGAGCTGGGGGAGGGGAGGGCTTGGTGGAGAAGAGCAAAGAGCCAAGCATATAGCAAACTGGGTTGGGAGATGCAGAATGTATGGCACTCAAAAAAGGAATTCGGAAATTGTTCTTGAAAGACCAGGTGTCTGGCACTTCCAATTTGTGTCTAAATATGCCCAAATCCTAATGGGGACAAGCTTTCTTTTATGAAAATAGAAGCATCCACTTGGATAAAGTATTTTTTTAAAAAGCTGTAGATGTAAGCAGGGTGACCAACAGTCCTGATTTGTCCAGGACTATCTCAGTTTTAGTACTCAAAGTCCCATGTCCCAGGAAACCCCTCAGTCTGGAGAAAACCAGGGCAAACCAGAATGGTCACCCTAACTGGGAGGCAGACAGCCCTGGCTCCCCTCTCTGCCATTCAGTCAGTAGCTACAGAACTTTGTGTGAGTCACTCTACCTCTGTGGGCAACAGTTTTCTCATCTGTAAAAGAGGTTGTCGTGAGTTCCTCAAAAGAGTACAAAAGTTGCTATATGTCAAGATATCTAAAACAATGTGAATGTTGGAAAAGCTTTCAGTAAAAGTTTGATAAGTTTGAAGTTAAGAATATTGACAAAGAAAACAAAATATTAGCAAACACAATCCAGTAGCACGTTAAAAATAATATATCATGACTGTTTTGGAGGTCCCCAAGACCACCACATATTCAATAATTTTCTAGAATGACTCAGGTTTCAATGGATAATCGTCCTCACAGTTAAGGATCATTACAGGGAAATGACGTGTATTAGTCTGTTTTCATGCTGCTGACAAAGACATACCTGAGACTGGGAAGAAAAAGAGGTTTAATGAACTTACAGTTCTGCAGGGCTGGGGAGGCCTCACAATCATGGCAGAAGGCAAGGAGGAGCAAGTCACATCTTACATGGATGGCAGCAGGCAAAGAGAGCTTGTTCAGGGAAACTCCTGTTTTTAAAACCATCAGATTTCATGAGACTCATTCACTATCATAAGAACAGCACAGGAAATACCTGCCCCCATAATTCAATCACCTCCCACGGGGTTCCTCCCATGACACATAGGAATTGTGGGAGTTACAATTCAAGATAAAATTTGGATGGGGACACAGCCAAACCATATCAGGACACAACAGAATCACCAGAGGAAAAAGACATGGGTGGAATGGAGAAATCCACACACAGTCTTCCTATATTCTCTCCCTTCATAAGGGACATTGCAAGAAAATTCCTTTCTCCAGCAACTATCAATGCAATAATGTTTCTGCCCAGAAAGCCTGTTAGAGACACAGCACCCAAGGTTTTTGGTGGTGGCTGACCACATGGGCCTCTTCTGCCTAGCAACTACCAAAATTCCAGACTCTCAGAGGAATTCTCTTCCTCAGAAGGAAAGCTGGTGTACAGGATAAACCACATTGTCAATCAGCCTTATCAGTTAGGGAATGATTCAAATGCCAAGTTTTCAGACACCAGCCAAGGGCCAACTTTGCAAACAGACAATTCTAGAAATAGCAGGGTGTGGCTGGTTATGATAACTCTTTTCAGCACAATGACCAAGTGGAGTTCATTCTAGGAATGAAGGAATACACATAAGTGATCACTAGAATCTGGCTCCCTAAACTGCTATGCTGGCTCCCTAAGCCAGCAAATCCCAGCTGGTTGTGCTTTCACTGGTCCAAGCTCTATAGATGGTGATGTGAATGCCATCAGCTCTGCTAAGCAAAGTGGTCACTACCAGATTCCCTGCTAAAAATTTACCATCAGCCAAGGTCTTCTTGGCTTCTCAAATCAGAACACTGGATTTTTCTCAGTTCACCTAGAGATGAACAACTCGAAATGAATAGATCCAGACCAATCTAAATAGAAACAATGCTTGCCTCATGCATAAAGAGGCCAACTTTTTATTTACAATGGAGGATATATGCTTCTAGTGAGCCAAAATGCTTGTGTTTCAAATGTGGGGTACCACCTTTCTCAAGAGTAAGACATCTGGAAAGCATAATCAGTCATCAGAAAATTGCTTTAAGCCAGGCATGGTGATTCATACCTGTAATCCCAGCACTTTGGGAGGCCAAGGCAGGGGGGTCACTTGAGGCCAGGAATTTGAGCTCCTACCTCTACAAAAAAAAAAAAAAGTTAGCCAGGCATGGTGTTCACGCCTGTAGTCCCACCTACTCAGCAGGCTGAGGCAGGAGGATTGCTTGAGCTCAGAAAGGATGTTTTCTGATACAGCTTGGATATCTATATAGTGTCCCCACCCAAATCTCATATTGAAATGCAATCCCCGGTGTTGGAGGTGGAACCTGGTGAGAGGTGATTGGATCATGGGGGTGCTTTCTTGCACTGCTATAAAGAAATACTTGAGACTGGCTACTTTGTTTAAAAAAAAAAAAAAAAAGTTTAATTCACTCACAGTTCCACAGGCTGTACAGGAAGCATGGCAGGAGAGGCCTCAGGAAACTTACAATCATGGCAAAGGCAAACGGGAAGCAGGTACTTCTTACATGGCCTGAGCAGAAGGAAGAGAGAGAGGGGGAGGTGCTACACACTTTTAAACAACCAGATCTCACGATAATCTACTATCACAAGAACACCAAAGGGGAAATCTGCCCCCAAGATTTAATCACCTCCCACCAGGCCCCACTTCCAACACTGGGGGTTACAATTTGACATGAGATTTGAACGGGGACACAGACCCAAACCATATCACAGTCTCAGGTATTTCTTTATAGTAGTGGGAGAACAGCCTAATACATCTACTGTAAAAAGAGGCACTGCTATGCAAAAAAGAACAGAATGAAAGGCTCTGTGGTCTCTCAGGGCCTTCCAGCTCTACAGCTATGACTGTGCATCCCAGCAGGTTACTAGTACACACACGAAAACGTGTGCTTCCCCAGACAGTGCAGAGAACGCAAAACAAATAGTACCATGGTTACAACTTCAAAGAAGAGAAAGGGGGACAAATTTAACACACCTGTTTGGGTGATGGGCCTAGAATAAAGTACAAGCCCAGTGACCCTAGCCCCACATTGTGATCTCTGCTTTGGGCTCCTGCTTAGGGAGTGCAGACACCCAGTTGAGTGTTCTCAAAATCTGCTATGTAGCAGCTGCAGATTCCTTCCAGGTGCCCCTGATGCATGCTAAAGTTTGGGAACCACTCATCTAAGCAGCAAGTTGATCTATATTCGACAATCCAGACCAATTTAGATAGATCCCTAGAATAATGAGCTTGTGTTCTTACTGGCAACTGCATTATTGAGTAGAACAGGAAAGACAATAGGGGCATGCAACTACATGATTCATTACCTACGATGCGTGTGACCAGAGTCAATGGGGAAAAAAATGAGTATGCATGTTTGCAGGACTAATTTGATCTTTATATATGTAATTCAAATTCTTTCCCTCATGTCTTCATTTGCTTTCTGAGGCATAAACTTCTAGACATTTCCTTAAAATGGAGCAATCCAGACTTTGTATGGCTGCACCTTTGATTCCGATTTAGTGAATTTGCATGTTTTATCTTATTTTAATGCCTTCAGGATGGGAAAGAGACCCAGTTGCCAGAGTGACCAGGAATAGCATTTCAACAGTTTAGCCCTTACTCAAACCTTAACCCTACTTGCTCAATTTAACTGTGTACCCGGCTCACCTAACATTTGTAGTCACAAAAGTACAAAACACTGCAGTTCTGCTAGCTGCTTCTCCCTATTTTGTCTCTATAAAGTCTCATGAACTTGACTTTCTCCTAAAGTTACTAACTTGACTTTCTCCTAAAGTTAATAATTTGACTTTCTCCTAAAGTTACTAACAGTTCATTTTATTTTTACTAGCTAGCCTTGCTGTCTTCACTCCTTACCCTTTGATTAACACTGCCCACTATTCAAAGCCTACCACTTCCTACTTTTTCTGGAAGTTTACCTACTTCCAGAGTCTACCCTCTAGAGACCTCTAGAGAGGTCAACAGGTTTATATACAGGTTCAAAACTGGGTTCATAGTGCAGTACTGGCAAGAAGTACTTCTGGAAACAGGAAAGACTGGTTCTGGCCTCTGTTCTGCTACAAACCTGCTGCACAATCTCAGGCAAGTCCCTTCCCCTCTCTGGGCCTGTCTACTCTGTCGTGCAATGGAGAGAACCCAGTGAACTCGCAGCCCTTCCAGCTAGGGCATCTCAGGATTCTTTGCTTTTCCTCTGTTGGACAAGCGATCATACAGTATGGATTTCCTGGGGACAGTGCCAATTTTGCAATCCCTGGCACCACAGCCCATGCACCATGAGCATACTAGTTCTTAAACTGTGGTCCTATTTGATTTCACCAATGGCAATGGGGTTTGAGAGGGCTTCCTATTGGTTTTTCCATAATCACATAGCCATTTCTAATTTGTAGCCCCAGATAGGAATAGGATCCTAGTAAACAAATGCCCAGTCCATTTAAGCTAACGACCTTGCCAGGTCATTTCTAAAACCCCAATAAAAGGGCATGGCACACAGTAAATGTCTGCTGAATGCCTAAACACTATGCTTTCTCTATAACTGCAAGAGCTCCATAGAATGAACAAAGCTCAGAAAGATAGAAATACAAAAACAAATTCCTTCTGCAGAATTTAAAACCTCAAACTAAAGCTACTTAAGGCTTGAAGAACATCAAACAATAGTGGAGCACATTCTTGGGACTGTTATTTTTAAAGGCACTACCTTTGAAACTGTATTGTTGTGACACCCTTCCCTTACCCAAATACTTAAGAATTCCATCTATGTGACTCTAGTAGGTCAGTCAAAGATCTGCAGTGAAATCCCAGCTCTTCCACTGTTTCAGCTGAGTGGCTTAAGCTTCAGTTTCCTCCTGTGTAAAATGGGGCAAAGAGCAATCTCCTCATTAGATTGCTTATTACATAAAAAACCGTCTAAAATTGTTGCAAATAAGCACTTGTTAACTGTTAGTCAAGGAGTTAAGGATGATCTACCCTAAAATATGCCGATTTGATATATTATTTAAAGAACTGTAAGCATTTAAATAACTGTAGTTGCAGAAAGGGTTATCTGACCTGTACTTTCCTACATGTAGCAAACCATAAAAGATCCTTTGAGGAGGATGCCTTTCCCATACCAAGCTGAGAAAATATCAGGCCCTGAGCATTGCTGCCGCAATTAACCTGTACAAATAAGCTTATTGGGCCGGGCGCGGTGGCTCAAGCCTGTAATCCCAGCACTTTGGGAGGCCGAGACGGGCGGATCACGAGGTCAGGAGATCGAGACCATCCTGGCTAACACGGTGAAACCCCGTCTCTATTAAAAATACAAAAACTAGCCGGGCGAGGTGGCGGCGCCTGTAACCCCAGCTACTCTGGAGGCTGAGGCAGGAGAATGGCGGGAACCGGGGGGCGGAGCTTGCAGTGAGCTGAGATCCGGCCACTGCACTCCAGCCTGGGCGACAGAGCCGAGACTCCGTCTCAAAAAAAAAAAAGAAAAAAAAAAAAAAAAAAAAAAAAAAAAAAAAAAAAACAAATAAGCTTATTGAAGAAACCCTTATCTTCCACTATCTCTACAACCCTCCACCCATATATCTCCTGGTGACTTCCCTAGAATTTACTGCCCCCATCCCAGAGTCCTCTGTCCTGTCATTGCCTCACAAATTTATTGTTGTCTAAAACCCACATGAGCTTTCTCCTTTGGCTATTTCCCAGGGTCTTTACTCTCTTGTGAGGGTCCCCATGTACAATGTAAAAATTAATACAATGTACATGCTTTCCTCCTGTTAATTTGTCTTGTACCAATTTGATTCCAGACCCAGCTGAAGATCCCACTGAAGAACTAAGATGGTAGAAGTGATCTTTAGCTTCCCCTACGTTAGCTAGGTAACATAGCATTCTTACAGCTTTCTCTCATCAAATCTCTTATCTGGTGGGAATTATCACACCTATACTTATTTATGTATAAGAAAAATGAGATCCAGAGAAGTCAGTTGCCCAAGATCACACAACTGCTTATGTTTTAGGGCCAGGAGTTGAACCCATGTCAAGAACACTTCTAATCGCAGAAGATACCGTAAAGTAGGTAACATTAAGTTTAGAAGGTGTACCCAAAGAATAAAACAAACTTGATCCTGGCCCTCCTCTTCCAGCATTCAAAGAAAGGAACAATGGCTCTGGAGCTACCAAGGGGCAGCTTTATGGGAATCAGGAGCATGGCTCTCTGCACATAGGAGCACCACATGCTTGACAGTATTTTCTGTTGAATGAATCCAGCTTTGTAGGCATTTTCAACTATTTTAACTTGATGCCAACATTTGCATGATTTCAGAACATCCTTTTCAATTCTTCCTATGGGACACTGGCACCTGGAAAAAAAAGACTGATGAGGACAGGTGTGAAAACAGAAGCTATAACATATTTAGCTTCTCGCAGGCACAGATGCTATCCTTATCCAGTGTCTCACTGGAACATGTCTAGGGTAATAGGGCCCAGAGACTCTACTCTTTCTAATCCCTCCTAGGTTCAGGGACTCACTGGGCCTTTTCTCTAACATATTTTTCCCCCAATGGCTTAACAGGCTCGACTCAAACTGCAGTTTTAATGTAACTTGTTTTTCCAGTTTTCTTTAATTACTCAGAGCTTCTACTCAGCAACTGCTGGCTTATGCATCCATCAGAAATGGTTAGAATTATAGTCCATGCTCAAGGGAGACTGAGGATTTGTTGTGCCAAGGTAAAGATTTAATTAGGCTTTCAGACTTACTATAAATAGCTCATGATCCCTATCCCCTAGGGCTTAGGAAACAACAATCTAGGAATACCTGTTAAAGATAATACCTTAAAGAGAAAGGAACACAAAATGTAGTATAGACACATAATATTATTGTTCGGTCTTTAAAAAGGAAATTCTAACATATACTACAGCATAGATCAATCTTGAGGACATTATGCTAAGTGAAACAAGCCAGTCACAAAAAGACAAATACTACATGATCCCACTTATATGAGGTCCATATGGGCAGGGGCAGGGAGGAGTTATTGTTTAATTTGTGGAGTTTCAGTTTGGTGATGGTTACACAATAGGAATGTACTTAATATCAACGAATTATATACTTAAAACCGGTTCAGATGGTAAATTCTGTGATGTGTATTTTACAATTAAACAAAAAAAAGGAATAGCTTGGACACTACGATTCTCAGCTATGTATGAGCATCGTATCATCAGAGCCCAAAGCAGCTACATAATAGATGTTGTACATCTTTTATGCCCAACCCCCCCGTTTTCCTTTTCTTCCTTCTGCTGAATGAAGCATCTCCCTGTTCTGCCACTGAAACTAGCATCTTATAAATCACTAGCTCAGAAAATTCAGTGACTTTCAGCTAGTAGTCCACTGGAGACCATGACTAGGCAGATGGGTGCAGCAAAGAGAATGCACCCCTCACAACCAAACAGCTCCCCCATGTGGCTGCAACATCTCCCCCAGACTAAAAGGCCTCTCTGGACAGAGGGACAGATTTCTTTTTCAAATTAAAGGCATAATTTTTAGCTATAATTGGTACCATCAAATTCGATATCAGGGAAAAAATCCATTATGGATACCATCATCTTTAATTTCTTCCAAATGAAATTGAGACATTTTTCCCTGCATTTCAAAAATGAAGACACCTGTTTCATGTAATAAGCAACTCACAGGATCCAAGAAAACCAGTTTCTCATCAATTTTTTCCCAATAAAATGCCATTTGTTAGAATTTACAAGAGCTCACTTACCAATATATTTCCCTAGGAAATCTTTTTTAAAGATACATATTCTCATCATTTAAATTTGACACTTTGAATCTAAAAGTACTTTACAGCTAGGATTTTAAAGAACACTTAAGAAACTGCTTAACTGTTCAGACTTTTTCTCAAAAATAGGCTTCGTGTATGAAAAAGATGCTTCTAAAATTATCTGTTTTTTCTTAACTATTGATAATACACCTCTTTATCATTTTGTGACTCTGTTGGACAACTAGGACACTTCCCAGGGAATACCCTCTCTTGTCAGAAATTCTGGCTTAGAGTTCTGGCTGCAGTATGCTACCTTTCAGCAATTCTTAGCATTTCCTAGGGCCTACCAGAAACTGAATCTTTATACCCAGTATGGCAACATAAGCTAAGTGAAACTTGTTTTATTTCTGGTTAGAATTATATCGACTCAGTGGAGAAATGCTAGTATCTCACTCTGATTGGATAAGTCTTACCAAATTTTGAGAAATCCAATTTATCAAATGAATTCTCTCAAAAAGGGTTTAACAATAAGAGGTAGATGAATGGAAATCCCTGGTCTACACTCATAAAATTAAGAAGTGATAAAGAAGAAGCAAAATATAATCTATGGCCTTAAAGACAAAAGAACAGACTGTGACAACATTTCATCCAAGATCTCTGGTTTCTTGTTTGATTGTTCTCCTGAGTACCAGCTGCCTTTGGACACAGAATTGTCTGATGGAGTCAGAGACACACTCCTTGATAACCACAGAATACCCAAAAGGACAATCACCAGGGCAGAAATACCTAGAAGAAAACAAGCCAAGGGGAATTACAGAATCTTGGACTTGAATAACCACATGGTCATGTGAGGAACTGTCAATCCAACAAAAAACTCAATATTCACAAGACATATTTTCTACATATTTACTTACAAATCTAAAGGCAGAAAGACTAAGGGCCCTAGCAGTGAGGCATCAATGATCAGACTCAGTATAAGTGAATTAAAAAGTTTATTAGCCATAGAAAAAAACTGATTCCTCAAAATCAATTATTGATAAATCCCCTGTAAAACAGCAAGCTTACAGAAAATTTCTCTCATGAACAGACAGTCACTATACTTTTGGTCCAAGAAATGTTGGGTTTTTTCCTCCTTCTTCAGATGACAGATGGATGTAACTGAATCTACGAACGAGTGTACTTGCCCCAAATGTGCAACATAAATACAGAAGCGATGAACAGAAGACTCATAACCAATACTGGAACAGGGCCACTAGAAATAAGAAGAGAAAGCATGCTTACTTTTAGTAATAATATATTATTAGATCTGCAATACTAAAGATTACCTAGGGGAAAAGTAGAGGGAAGGTGGGCAGCACTCAAGGTTCATCCAGAAACATTAATTTATATCATTTAAAAATATTCCTAAAATTATTATTGTGGATATTTTGAGCGTGTGATGATGGCATTGCAATTGTGTTTAGAAAGGATGAGCCCTTATCTTTTAGTGAAACATATCAAAATATATACAAATGAAATGATCTGATGTCTTGGAGACATTAATTTCAAGTATTTGTTGTCTTCTCAAACAAAAAGAAAAGTCTTTCAGTGCAAATGAACCAATTATCAAACTTTTCTTTTTCAAATTAATTTTATTTAAAGACAACCTTCTGAATAAGACCTAGTATTTGCTAGCACACCAAGGTGACTATAGTAAAAAATAATTTAATTGTATATCGTAAAGTAACTAACAGTATAACTGGATTGTTTATAACACAAAGGATAAATGCTTAAGGTAATGGATACCCCATGCACCCTGATGTGATTATTACACATTGTATGCCTGTATCAAAACACCTCACATAACCCATAAATATATACACCTGTATACCCATAAAAATTAAAAGACAACCTTCTTGAGAAGGGTTTAAAATGAGTCCCCTGAAGAGCAACGGGCTTCAAATGTTCTCTCTGAGGCTGGGTACAGTGTCTCAAGCCTATAATCACAGCACCTTGAGAGGCTGAGGCCAGGAGTTAGAAACCAGCCCAGGCAACACAGCGAGATCCTCCTTGTACAAAAAAATTAGCCAGGCATGGTAGTGCACACCTGTAGTCCCAACTACTCAGGACTAATTAACTAATCCAAATTTATCCAATTTTGTCTCCTGGAGTGAAGATCACTTGAGCCCAGGAATTCAAGACTACAATGAGCTATGATCACGCCACTCCACTCCAGCCTGGGTGACAGAGCAAAACCCTATCCCTAAAGGAGAAAAAAAAATTCTCTCTGAAATACTCAAACTACCTCCACCAAAGACCAAAAGGTTGGCAGTCAGGATATCCCCACCTCACATATCCCCAACCCCAAGAATTACTTCCTAGATATATTCTTATGTTATCATATAAGTCTCCAATATAAGAGGAAACAAGAATTCCAGGGAAGGTTTTGTAAACTAAATTTGTGATCCAAGTCAAGATGCTGGTTAAATTAATTAAAACTACTCCAAATTAATTCAATTTTGTCTTTTTTTTTTTAACCAGATGGACAATATGCAAAGAGCTTAGGACTTAATCAGAATATCCGGTTCCTCCTCTTGCTGTGTGTCTTTGAGCATGCCACTTTGCCTCTCTGAACCTGAGGTCCTCATCTACAAAATGGTAACATCTCTCACCTCCCTGGATTGCTGGGCAGATCAAACTAGACAACAGACATTGAAAAGTACTAAGTGCTATGTAAATGAGAGTTGCTGTTATTATTTCTAATCCTCATCCACCAAGTTTAGTCAGGAAACAGTTGCAAGCAGTGGTGTTCTGGAACCTAACAGAAATCTGTGGGATGAGATCTGTCACACAGTACCAGAAACCCTGAGCAAGGCATGGGGATAGGGGTCCCTGGATACCCATTTCCCATCACCTAACGAGCACTCCAAAGCCTAACAACTTGGAAAGTGGTATTATATGTTCACCCTCCTGAGTCTACTCACCACCCACCAAAGGCAAGGAGGCCAAGGAACTCCTGGTAACACAGCCTAATGGGAAAACCTCCATCAGGTTGTAATATCAGCTTATGCCTTCAGGAGAACTTTGAAAAATCACCCAATTCCTATTCAAATGATTACTCCTATTTCTCAGTATGGGGCAAGAACACTAAATGAAGAGCAATTTCATCTAATTAAGCAGTTTTCCCTCCAGTTCTCTCTGTTCTCATTATTTATTTCGACATAGCTCCATGAAGAACTTCCCTTCCTTTCCCTCACTCCATGAAGAGATGTCATTCCCGGCCCTACGCTGCCTAATCGGTTGATAAACAGGCAAACCAAGCCCAGCCTGCCTGGCACAAACGAGGCTGTTGTGTACAGTAAATCTCATCAAGGCAAGCACCACTGGTGACAGAGACAGAGCGCTGCCACTGCTGCCCTGCTGCCACTGGACAGAAACACAAGGACTGTTCCTAAGACGTACACTTTGAGCCCAGGCGAATCTTCTGTGTAGAATCGCCACATCCCCCCGGTGCCTGCTGAGGTCGTGCGGCCTGCACTCCTTGTCCCACAGCTGGCATTTTTCCTGAAAGAGAGGAAAATGTTACAAATGGTCTTTTCTGGAAATTCTTAGAATAGCATTACAACATATGCTACCATTATTATACTGTTAAGGAACAAAAAAAAACAAAAAACAAAAAACTTTCTTTGCTAGACTCCACCCAAATTCCTGCTTTTACTCCTTTGATCATGAAAACCACAATGAACTAAGTGCCTACCTGATGCCAACGCATACAATAACCCTGAAAGGCAGTCACGATTTTTCCATTTTATAAATGAGGCAAATTGGTCTCAGAAAAAGTTAAGCAAAGTACCTAAGACCCTGCAGCCAACAGGTGGCTGAGCTGGGATGTGAACTTGGCTCTGACCCTGGAGCCCAACTGCATGCCCAAAACGTCCAGCTGCCTCATATGGACAAAGCATTTCACTTTCTCCTCACATGCATTTTTCACGAAGCCACATAATAAATCCCTGTTTTAAAATGCCCTGAATCCATACAAGCTGATCTTAAAATGGCTACTTTAAAAGAGGTATTTTAAAATTAGTATATTTACTGCAAAGAGACAAAAACTTTAAGCTTTAATTATGTCCAGGTCCCAAGATAGAGTATGGGGCACTTTATAAAAAATTACTTTGTTATGTGTTGTCACTAGTTTTTTGTTCTTTTGTTTTGTTTTGTTTTTTTGAGACGGAGTTTCACTCTGTCGCCCAAGCTGGAGTGCAGTAGTGCAATCTTGGCTCACTGCAACCTCTGCCTCCTGGGTTCAAGTGATTCTTCTGCCTCAGCCTCCTGAGGAGCTGGGATTACAGGCACGCGCCACCATGCCCAGCTAATTTTTCTATTTTTAGTAGAGACGGCTTTTCACCATATTGGCCAGGCTGGTCTTGAACTCCTGACCTCATGATCCGCCCTCTATGGCCTCCCAAAGTGCTGGGATTACAGGTGCGAGCCATTGCACCTGGCTGTGTTTTCACTACTTTAATATAGTGACCACAGATCTTGCAGACAGAGGTAGAATATAAAAAAATGCAGAGAACACCCAACCAAAACGTGTCTCTCACAAGGGGATCAAGGCTTGTAAGATACACTATGTGATACACACAGCCCTGGCAGACAGAAGTAGTCTAGCAGCACTTAGGACTCCGCTGACCAGCAATAGGCCCAAGGAATCCTTTCTCTCCTCTTTGGGAGAAGCCCTCAGTCACCGGGGAACCTGACGCAGTAACTACCCTTCCATGCAGTACTTCCCCAACCCCGGCTGTTCATCGCTTCCCATGTTGGAGTGATACAATATGGGGGTAACCGGCAAGTGGCAAGAAGTCACAAGCAATCTTCTTCAGCTCATGTATCAACAACTCAGAAGTCCTAGTAGGGAGGAGAGAGAGGAAGCCTGTCTCATTGCTGCCTGCACCATTCAGCATCAAATCCCAGTATATCCTCCCTCAAAATCTCATTCCACTATCTATGGGCTGATGATTCTCGATTTTTGAAAAAGGGAAGGGCATATAGGGAAGAGAACAGAAGTGAAAACCCTACTCCTACCATCTCTTCTTGCTTTCCTCCCCATTCTGGTCCTCATGCCCACTTTACCCAACCACGGTCTTTACTCCACACTCTGAATGCAGGAAGCACCGTCTACAGCTCAGGGAGCCTGCCCTGCTACATGACGGAGTGGGAGAGTGCAGTCCTGGTTCTAACAGGAAGAGCTGTGATCATGCCCGAACTTTGAAAGCAATCGGTGTCAAACCATGAGTTGTGTCTATTGTACTACAAGGATTGTATTTCAGATACATTAATTATGGACTACGTGGTATCCTGGGAACTTAAAACTTCACTGTGTGACCATTTCTACGGGAAAACTGATTGTAAATGGCAAAACATAACTGTACAGGAATTTACAGAAAAATTCATGTCCTTAGAAAAGGTTTCACACACAGATACACGTCATTTCATCTGTGGGGTATGCAGCTGAAATCTTCTTCCTTGTTCACTGAAAAGGATTTTAAGCTAGAAGATAAACTCGGTGTGAACATATTATAGTAAGGCATGGACTGAGCCAGGACTTGGACCCATGTACTTCCTACTGTTTCCACAATCTCCCACCTCTAGTTCCTGACTTCAAAGTTTCCTGGAATTACAGGAGCCCCAGAGGAATCAGTCTGGCTTCTCTTAAGATTTCTTATTTCTGCTGGCACATGGAACACAGAAGAGTATTTGAAAACCAGGGCCCCTAGAAATACTAAAGTGTACTCAAAATACCTCCCACTCCCTAGGGGAAGCTAAGTAAAGGTTAATAAAGCACACTTGAATCTCTCAAATTTGTATCTGGGGGCTATTTTACCCTTTCTTTCTGGTCACTGTATAACTGCCTCTCCCTTCTATACCTCAACACAATGGTTTTCATAACTAACCAGTTACATACTTTGTTCTAACATGGTGCTTCTGTCTGCTCCTCAAAGCCAAGCTTATTGACCTCAAAATCTTCATACTTACCCATTCCTTTTGCCTAGGAAGCCTATTCGTCCCCAAACCATTGTGTGATTTGCTCTCTTGCTTCTTTCAGGTATCTACTCAGGTATTACCTACTGTGAACATCCTATCTAAAACAACTACCTACCTTCACCCTATCCCCACCACTCTCTATCCCCTACCCAGCTTTATCCTCATAGCCCTTATTGCCTGAAATTACATTGTCTTATTTTCCTTGCTTTTGATCTCCCACAGTGGAATACAAGGTTCATGAATCCAAACCTTGCCTATCTTGTTCACAGACCCATCTTTGGAGATGAAACAGCATTTGGCATGTAGTAGACCTCAATACCTTGATGTCTATACATTGGTGGCTATTCCGCCATCTTAATATCCCTGATTCCCATTAATCCTGCTAGAACACTATGTGGCGCTTCACACCTTTACAGTTTATAAAGCATTATTGCTCCTCACAGCAAGTTCCTTTTCATTGTATTTAGGAGAGCAAGAACACCAACTCCGGCCTGAGCCTAAATTTAATAACATTTCTCCTCCAAGGTAGTATCTATTACCTCATCAAGCATGGAGAATGCAACTCTGCAGACAACATAATCCAAAGCACTATTATGAATCATTAACTTCCAATGTTTTCTCTAAGACTTATAAAGCGAGGATATTCTTACACAACCAATACTTATTATACTTATGAAATGATACTTAATCACTACCAAAATTCTGGAAGGAAACACTGTCAGGTCTCTCAATACATACAACCACGGTCTTTCTAGTTACACTCGCTCTATCACACTGAATCCTAAAAGATGACACACCAACACCCACAACTTTAAAAACTGCATCTGTCTTCAAATGTTTAAGTTCTCCATTTCACTTGTGCATCAGTTATTTCATTTTTACTATTAAATAAATAATTCCATTATCGTATGTACATTTGATAAATATGTGCTTTTTCTTTTATTTCTTTACAGATTCTCGGATGGCCAAACTTCCCTGCCACAGTATTACCAATTCTCATTAGGCAGAACCATTCCCAAGGAACTGCACCCACAGGGCATGTTTTCCATTCTTGCACAAACAATCTCTGAAACCCAGGGTGGGAAGGGGACGGCACTCAAAGCCCATATAAGTTAAACCACAGCCTGATACACTCCTCTTGAACATCCCAGTGACAGGGAACTCACAATCATTCAGGATAATTTTACATTTCTGACAGTTCTATTAGAATTTCTTTGTTCTGATGTGAAATATTTCATGTAAGTTCAAATCATCAGTTTTAGATTTACCTATTGCAGTCAACAAATGTCACATCCCTCTTCACGTCCTTAAGAAGTTTCCATGCAAGCAGTCAAGATCTTTTCCTCCCTAGATAAAACCCCACTAGCTCCTTCAAAAATCCCAAAACAAGATGGTTACTTGATTCCTTCCTGCAGTCATTATTTATTGTGTCATGCCTTATGGTGGGTGCTGGGGACAGAAATGACTTGAACAGGTTCTCTGTTAAAAGTCTAATGAAGGAGATAGACATGGAAACATCACTGGTCTTACAATGATATGAACAAAATGTTACATGAGCAAAAGGGAAAACTAGTAGCTACTGCTGCTTACAGTCAGAGAAGACCTCAAGAGAAAATAACCCCTGAGCTTAGTCTTGGAAAATAAATAGAAATTTGCCTTGAGGTGAGGAAGAAAGTTTGTGAATTCAGAAAACAGTAATGAGTTCATGAGTGCTGGATCATAGGACAGCAAAGAAAGATTAGGCTGAAGGCCGGGCGCAGTGGCTCAAGCCTGTAATTCCAGCACTTTGGGAGGCCGAGGTGGGAGGATTACGAGGTCAGGAGATCGAGACCATCCTGGCTAACATGGTGAAACCCCATCTCTACTAAAAATACAAAAAATTAGCCAGGCGTGGTGGCATGTGCCTGTAGTCCCAGCTATTCAGGAGGCTGAGGCAGGAGAATCGCTTGAACTCTGGAGGTGGAGGTTGCAGTGAGCCAAGATCATGCCTCTGATCTCCAGCCTGGGCGACAGAGTGAGACTCCATCTCAAAAAAAAAAAAAAGGTTAGGGTGAAATGACCACTAAGAGCTTTGGTATCCCCCGGCTGTTTTTTTTTTTTTTTTTTTTTTTAATTCAGCAACAAGAAAGTAACAGAAACTACGCAGAAGAGTGAGTAACAGCAGAGTGAACGATGGATTGGAAAGGAAATAGCCTGAAGAGAAAGGTTAAGTAGCAAATGCAGGGCAGTAAGGAGAAGGAAAGAGCTTATGAGAAGGCTTTCAAGTACAGTTTAAAGTCTGGCATATGACTGGATAGAGAGAGAGCATAAGAAAAATCCAAGATAACGCTGACGCTTCTGGCTCCGAGTAAATGAGTGTACAACAGTGCCATATGGAAGTAAGGAGATATAATTGAGAGTGAGAGAGCTGAGCTGAAAAGAGACTAAGTTTTGTGTAGGACGAGTTATCTGTAGGACAGATTGCTTATGGGGCCTCCAGATGGAAATATGACTGCAAACCTCAGGTCCAGAGACACCAGTTTAATGACATCGGTTTTCTCAAAGTTATCTCTGACTCTATTCCAGTTTGTTAACTTTCCTTTTTTAAGAGTGGTGCCCTAAACTGAGCAACGAGAAGAAAATGTCGCCTTCCTCCCAAAAGGCCTTTACTCCCATGGCCACGTCACTAGCAGCTCATTTTGCCCCTGTCAATCTTCATATGTTAGGGTCTCCACCCCAGAACCAGCGAGTTCCTGGGTCCTATCTCCGACTCTGCAATCGAACGAACTGCAGGGTTCCTTACCTCTGCCGGACAGTGGATCCCGCCGCTCGGGCGGCCACGGCTTTGCTGGGAGAGCGCCCTGAGGATCCCACGTTAGTACCACTGGGGGTCGGACCAGGCTGTAGAGGGAGACAAGCAGACAGACGGGTGAGCGCGGCAGGCCTGCCCCAAAACCCCGGCCTAGACACCCGCACCCGAGGCTGTGGGAAGCAAGGGAGCTGCAGAGAAAAGGCACGGCGCAAAGCAGGAGGAGTCAGGGCTCCTGGAAGAGGCGGAGATCAAGGAAGGGCCCCCATACCATGCTGGAGATGCGGGTGGCAAGGAGCTGACGCGGACGGAAGGAAAGTTGCGGAGACGCCGAAGGACCGGCAGCTGTCGAGACTGGCTCAGGCCCCGCCCCCGGACTTGCAGGCAAGGTCCTCGCTGACTCCAGGGACGCCTGGGTCGTCTCAAGATATGCCTGTAGATAGTCTGCTACAGGTAACTTAGTTACCTGCTGTGTGGGAAGTAGACACCTCCGACCTCCTTCCTTTGGATCACAACGTCCTTCATAGAGTCCAATCCCTACCGAAGGAAAAATATAACCAGGGTCAGACAAGCTATTTTCTCAGGCAGTTACTAGGCTCTCACAGATTTGCGCTGATGTGGCCTAACTGACGCACGTACGGCAAGGCGGGGTCGGCCCGCAGTGGCCAGCTGGGAGCTAGGGGGCGGAGCTTGTGCAGAAGACCCCCCTCAGGGTGCGGGGAGCAGTTGCCTCTCCAGGGCAATGGCGGAGGAGCAGGCCCGGCAACGGGACGTGGTTCCCAAGCCGTCGGTGCTGTTCCTGCACCCAGACCTCGGCGTGGGAGGCGCTGAGCGTCTGGTGTTGGACGCAGCGTTGGCGCTGCAGGCGCGCGGGTGTAACGTGAAGATCTGGACAGCGCACTACGACCCGGCCCACTGCTTCGCCGAGAGCCGCGAGCTACCGGTGCACTGTGCCGGAGACTGGCTGCCGCGCGGCCTGGGCTGGGGCGGCCGCGGCGCCGCCGTCTGCGCCTACGTGCGCATGGTCTTCCTGGCGCTCTACGTGCTGTTCCTCGCCGACGAGGAGTTCGACGTGGTAGTGTGCGACCAGGTGAGGCGGCCGCGGGGCCGGCCGCGCGAGTGCGGACCTCGCTGTGGAGGGCGGCCGCAGGCATGACTCCTGAGAGAGGACCTTCCCTGTCTGCGATTCGGAAAGATCGGAACTGACCTGGAGAAGTCAGGGCTGGGAGCGAGCCTGTGGTTCCCTAACTTTAGTGTTAGAGATTTTTTTAAGTTGCAGATTCCTGGACCAGGAGCCATGAGGTGGGGCCCAGAAATCTGCATTTTAACTCGGTCATCGGGTGATTTGGATGCAGATAGTCCTTGGGGTCGCTGTGAGAAACGCTGTTGTTATTCGAAGTCAGCTTCAGTCACCTTTTACTAATGAGTAACTCGCGTGTTGTCTTACCTCTTATGTTATTTTTGTTGACTCTCCTTTCAGGCCATTTGCATCCTGCTGTCCTTGTGTTCGCAGCCAGGCCACACCGTCCTCAGCAGTGTCATGTGTTAAAAAGGCCAAGCTGAATATATCATACTCCTATTAAAACTTGTACATGGCTCCCCATTGGTTTTTGGAGAAAAGTTCAAGCTTTTTACCTTGGTCAATAATGTCCACCTGGATCTGCCCTGTAGCTATTCTCGACTCTTTCCTTTATGCATTTTTCCCATCCTAAAAAAGATGACTTTAAAAAGTAACATTTACTCGACTAAAAATTCAGTAGTATAGAAGGATGTAACCTAAAAGCCCCATCCTATTCTACTCCCTGAAGATAGCCACCGTTAAGTTTCTCTTGTATTTTTTCAGAAGTTGTGGTGACACCAGCCTGTGTCTTTTCATAGGCATATCTTCTTATTAGTACATAATTGGTATTATGACATACCTACTCTTAGGCATCTTCCTTCTTTTTCAACAAAAATTTATTTATTTATTTATTTAGAGACAGAGTCGCTCTGTCTCCCAGGCTGGAGTGCAGTGGCACGATCTTGGCTCACTGCAACCTCCTTCTCCGGAGTAGCTGGGATTACAGGCGCGCGCCCCATGCCCGGCTAATTTTTTTCTATTTTTAGTAGAGATGGGGTTTCACCATGTTGGCCAGACGGGTCTCGAACTCCTTACCTCGTGATCCGCCCACTTCGGCCTCCCAAAGTGCTGGGATTACAGGCATGAGCCACCGTGCCCAGCCGAGACATTCTTATGTATCAATATTAGAGATTCACTTCATTCTTCATAGTGGCCAGAAAATCCACTTTTGTTTAAGTGTGTCATAATTAAACATTCTTCTTAAAGGACACTAATGCTGTGACTAGTTTTTTTGTGAATAGATCAGTGTTGTAATGAACATCCTTTTACTTCTTTTTTTTATTTTTTTGTACTTCTGCAAATACGTCCTTTGAGGAAATTCCTAAAGTTGGTGTGTCTAAAACTTGTTAATTTTAAATATCAACAGCTACTGCCAAGTTTATCTACCAAAGAGGCCTGTCACTTTACTGCCCAACAATGTATGATCCATGCTTTTGTCTGCCTTGGATATTAAAATTAACCATTTTAATCTTTGCCAAACTGATAGGTGCAAATGGCATCACATTTGTATTTGTGTTTCTTTAATTATGACTCCTGAGTTACTTTTCATCATCCTTGTTTGCATGGAAGCTTTCTTTTTAAGTAATATGGACATTTACCAAGCATCCTGCATGTGTCAGTAGGCATGAGGCAGCTGAGACTATAGTGGGTAGAGGAAAAATATTGACTTGGAAACAGGCATCCTGGATTCAAGTTCTGTTATCTACTGCTTTAATTAAGTGGCTTTGAATAAATTGCACGTTATGCCTAAAGTTACCTTCTTCAGGTGTTAAGTTAGCTGAGACTAAAATGACTTATAAAAATTACCCAACAAGAAAGTCTGTAGTAATGCCAGCATGTAGTTCATGCTCAAAGATGACTAGCTTTAATATTTATTGAGTACATACTGTGTGCTAAACTCCTTGTGTTTTGCATATATCAGTGCATTTAGTCATCACAAAAATTATATGGGTTTTTTGAACTATAATTGTCACCATGTTACAGAAGAGGAAACTAAGGCCCAGAGTGGGATAAATTACTTGATCATGGCCACACAATTAGTAGAGCTGAGATTCAAACCCTGGCAGTCTTGAATCTAGAGCTTGTGCTCTCAACTACTGTAGTTCATTCATTCATTTCCTTAGGAGGAGAAAGATCTAGAGCGTCACTGTTCAATATGGTAGCCACTAGCCACATGTAGCTGTTGAGCACTTGAAATGTGGCTAGTCTAAACTGAGATGCGCAAAAGTTAAAATACAAACTGATTTTGAAGATTTAACATGAAATATATGTATATATAAAGTATCTCATTAATACTGTTTAATATTGATTACATTTTGAAATGATAATGTTTTGGGTAAAAATATGTTAAAATTAATTTCACCCTTGAAAACATTTTTAATATTACTAGATTTCTATTAGACAGCACTATTCAAGAGGAAACCACTGGACTTGAAGCTTTAAATATTTAGCACACATCTAGCAAACGTCTCTAGCCTTCTCTACACTAGGCATATGGTACTGGCTGAGAGTCTTGGGGAACAAAACAGAAGTAGACATTGCCTATGAGGAATCCACAGACTAGCATGCAGGGTGGGTATCTGTGTTTTTGGTTTGGTTGAAGTTGAGTTGACCACTTTATCTGCTGTTGATTTTTGCTTTGGCTAGGTGTCCGCCTGTATTCCAGTGTTCAGGCTGGCTAGACGGCGGAAGAAGATCCTGTTTTACTGTCACTTCCCAGATCTGCTTCTCACCAAGAGAGATTCTTTTCTTAAACGGCTATACAGGGCCCCGATTGACTGGATAGAGGAATACACCACAGGCATGGCAGACTGCATCTTAGTCAACAGCCAGTTTACAGCTGCTGTTTTTAAGAAAACATTCAAGTCCCTGTCTCACATAGACCCTGATGTCCTCTATCCATCTCTAAATGTCACCAGTTTTGACTCAGTTGTTCCTGAAAAGCTTGATGACCTAGTCCCCAAGGGGAAAAAATTCCTGCTGCTCTCTATCAACAGATACGAAAGGAAGAAAAATCTGACTTTGGCATTGGAAGCCCTAGTACAGCTGCGTGGAAGATTGACATCCCAAGATTGGGAGAGGGTTCATCTGATCGTGGCAGGTGGTTATGACGAGAGAGTCCTGGAGAATGTGGAACATTACCAGGAATTGAAGAAAATGGTCCAACAGTCTGACCTTGGCCAGTATGTGACCTTCTTGAGGTCTTTCTCAGACAAACAGAAAATCTCCCTCCTCCACAGCTGCACGTGTGTGCTTTACACACCAAGCAATGAGCACTTTGGCATTGTCCCTCTGGAAGCCATGTACATGCAGTGCCCAGTCATTGCTGTTAATTCAGGTGGACCCTTGGAGTCCATTGACCACAGTGTCACAGGGTTTCTGTGTGAGCCTGACCCGGTGCACTTCTCAGAAGCAATAGAAAAGTTCATCCATGAACCTTCCTTAAAAGCCACCATGGGCCTGGCTGGAAGAGCCAGGGTGAAGGAAAAATTTTCCCCTGAAGCATTTACAGAACAGCTCTACCAATATGTTACCAAACTGCTGGTATAATCAGATTCTTTTTAAGATCTTTATGCTGTGTTCATTAATGTCATTTTTACGGATTGTGGACCCAGTTTTGAAACCAAAAAAGAAACCTAGAATCTAATGCAGAAGAGATCTTTTAAAAAATAAACTTGAGTCTTGAATCTGAGCCACTTTCCTATATACCACACATCCTTGTCCACTTTTCAGAAAAACAATCTCTTATGCTATAATCATTCCAAATTTTGCCAGTGTTAAGTTACAAATGTATAATTCCATGTTCAGCAGAGTAATTATATTTTCGTAGGATTATTGCTCTTTTGTCTATAAATTTTGAATGATACTGTGCCTTAATTGGTTTTGATAGTTTAAGTGTGTATCATTATCAAAGTTGATTAATTTGGCTTCATAGTATAATGAGAACAGGGCTACTGTAGTTCCCAGAATCAATCCACTGAAGTGTTCACTGTCATCTGTTAGGGAATTTTTGTTCGTCATGTCTTTGCTCAGATCCGTAGCGAGAGTGCTCTGTATTTTTTTAAGATAATTTGTATTTTTGCACACTGAGATTTAATAAAAGATGTTTATCATGAAAAAGAAACAATATTAGATTTTGGTCTCCATAATCTATTTTGGTATTGTTATGAACATGGATATGACAACCAAACTGGAATAGCACACTAGGGTAAAGTGGATACTGGAGAAAGAATATTGTCACACATGTGTTGTGCACCTCGTTTAGGGCTTATTTCTTAATATCATCTAGGTCATTAGTTTTGTTAATATTTATGTTGTCTTGACCAAGCTCCTACTAAGTACAGGACACAAATGTTTTTTTATCTTCCAAGGCCTAGCTCAAATGCCACTGCTGCAAAGCTTTCTTTGACTCTCTGGCCACTTCCCAAACCAGAAGTGATCTTCCTCCTCCATATACTCTAGCCTTTTCATGACACTGATCTTTTCATGACACTAACTTACAGTTCACTGTTTACCTGTTGGTGTAACAGCAAATTATAAATAGTAGTTTTCAACATACTTCTAAGGCTAAATTCATTTCCAAGAGTAGCAAAGCTTACTAGCCAAAGGCTCCACATTTATCACTCTTAAAAGCTAGACTTGAGAGCCTCATAGCCTATATGATTTTGAGTAAATTAATCTCTGTACCTCAGCTGTTTCATCTGCAAAGTGAGATAATTGTACTGTTCTGCTTTCCTCATAGTGCAGTTATAACAGATTGTGATCATAATTACAAAGTACTTAATACTTGGCATGTAGTATATATATTAGCTATTAGTATTTTGCAATTTGGGGATATTGAAAATTAGAAGTTGCGTGTTGGTTCATGCTACACTACCATATTGTTCTTTTGGGGCTCTTCAATGGGTGAAATTGCATTTTACAGTTTATCATGTGCATCTGTGTCACAGGAGTATTTTGGCAAAATGATTCTGTACCAAAAAGGAGTACTATAAAATGAGGGTGCCAAATATATTGAGTCTTTTATGGGATTAAAAGTTCTGTCGCATTCCATTTTCTTTGGCATCGAGAAAGTTTACCATGCAGTACAGAAGGTATGATTTGGTTCATGTGTTTCTGAGAAATGGAGCCTTTCCAGGAAGTCTGGTGGCTCTTATCTTGGAGTTTAGCACAGATAGATTTGGCCACACTGTGACCTATAACATGGTGCTTACCTTACTAAGCAGCACTAAACATTTGCATATTTGACCATTTTTATGCAGATCCTTCCAAATGGACTACATGGATCCATGGACCCTGATTTTAGCTTCACTTCATTGTCCTAAGCCCGAGTGAGTAACAGTAAGATTTCACGGGTCTGGGGGGGGATAGAGTCCTGCCTGCCATGAGCTTCCAGCTTCTGCCCATTAGTTCCTGGTTCCTGGACCCTAGAATGGAACTTTGCCCTTAAGAGGTGTTCACAGCTTCCAAAACTAAGCTGAAGTTAGGGAAAATAGAAGCATGGAACATTAAAGGTGAATTGTTGGGGCCTTATCCACAGTCATTCTGGTAATTACTTTGTGCAGGGCATGATAGGAGATACATACATAGCAGATGCTTACTGCACAACAATTCACTGAGGTGTAGGTGTTCTTCCCTTTTAGGTGAATGTAGTTAAGCAACTTGCCTGTGTTCCATGGCCTTGAAGCATGGACAGAATCTCAAGGCCCTCTGATTCCAAAGTCCAACCCCTTTATCATTCTTCAGTCTGCCCTCACCCTAACCAAATTCTTTGTGTAATGTTTTTTTCAGTACAACTCCCTCTGCAGCACTGCAGTTGTAGTTGTACAGGTCTTTGGGTTTAGAAAGACTTTGCTATTTACTGTCCATTTGCCTCTTCCCATCAGTCTTCTGAGGTAAGTATGATTATCCCGTCTTAAACACAAGCTCAGAGAGGTGAAAGACTTGCGTGAAGGCACACAATTGAAAAGTAACTGAACCAGCATTCGACCCTTAATTACCTGAGCCATCCAGGACTTTGCACAAATGGAATTTCTCAGTCTCCTCCCCTTTGATATGCATAAATATTTGTCCTTCATACATACACACAAAAATAGAAACACGATGGGCCAGTGGAAGAGGGAGTGTTATGTCCATAAAGAGATCCACTCAGCTGAGGGGGAGCAGTATTGCAGTTCTTTGATCCAGTGACAAATGTCTACTGAACCCCTATTTGGACAGCCTTTAAAGCTTTTGCAGAGCTCGTTAGAGATTGTCTTATTTGCTCTTCACAGCATCCTTCCAGGTAGTTATAGGCATTTTTAGAGATTGAAAGTCTGAGGCTTATAGCTAGGAAACAGTGGAGCTACAATTCAAACCCACGTATGTCCAACTTGAGGTTAAAAGTATTTCAGTTGTATTACAGTTGCCTCTTCGGCAAATGCTTCATGACCAGCCTGACCAACATGGAGAAACCCAGTCTCTACTAAAAATACAAAAAAAAATAGTGGGGTGTGGTGGTGCATGCCTGTAATCCCAGCTACTTGGGAGGCTGAGGCAGGAGAATCGCTTGAACCTGGGAGGCGGAGGTTGCAGTGAGCTGAGATTGGGCCATTGCACTCCAGCCTGGGCAACAAGAGCAAAACTCTGTCTCAAAAAAAATAAAGAGTAAAAATGAAGCACCAGAGCACTTCACTGCCCCACTGTACTCACTCCATCTCTAATCAAAACAGTCAGCCCTTCTCTGTCCACCTTTGCCAGGGTCACTAATTGTCCTGTGATCTCCTTCCTTTGCCTTTCCACCTCCCAGAATCAAAGCTAGTCAAAGCTGACGGGGACCCCAGAGGCCACCTAACCTAATTTGGTATTGCACAGATGGGAAAAGCCCAGAAAAAGGAAGGGACCTGTCTGAATTCACACAGAGGAACAGTTGCAGCCCTCCTGTACTTCCACTTTTATCAAAAAGCCCTTATCTTTTATCACTTCATTTGAACCCCTTACTCCATTCCTAACCTTAACCCTCTCGAACTCTGTCCCCAATAGCCTGAGAAGGTGCCACCATCCAGACAGCAATGCTCTCAAGCCTGCCAGCTGACGGGAGGGGAGTCTTCCCAATGACCCACTTTCTAAACTGTCCTTGATAAAGCAGCAACTCTTGAGAGGTAGGGGAAGGGAGAATTTTACCATCCTGACACCTGAGCCAAGGGGCTGCTGGAGCCAGCAGCTCTGTTTATGCCAAGAGGAGTGGGGTTTTGGCATTGGTGTCACAGTGAGAGTGACCGGGCCAGAAATTTTTTGTTTATGGTTTCTGATATTTCCTAAGTTAGATTTTTTCCTCAGAAAAGAGAAATTCGAGCAATAAGCTATAAAATAATCCTGTTGGTCACTTATATCTACTAAGTTTACAACATAGTAGACATTTGTATTTCCAACTAATGCCCTGTTTGAAATATATAATTTGTTCTTTATAATAATCCCTTATTATTATATATTGAGATTATTCCAGCTTTTTTCTACTACAAGCAGTCCAGAGGAAAAACAACTGACTTTAAATTCTATTAGCAAATATTTAAAGTTTTAAGAGGCAAATTTGAAAAGCAGAAATGAAGAAAAATCTCAAGAGAAAAAAGACATGAAAAGATTGCAAAACTGCTTAGGGTACACCAAAAAAAAAAAATTATCAAAAAAAATCATTGATGATGTTTATTTTCAAACCAAATTACATTAACCAGCTTGCTTTCAGCCAAATGTTATGCTTCCTTTGCATTAGAGAACCTGGAAACCTAACTTAACACTTCAATAGAGTAATGCACTACCATATGTTAGTATATATGGGCAAATATTTAAAATGTTTAACCCAACCCTAGCTTAGGCAGAAAGGAAGATTTTTGGGAAGCTATTGAGATAGATTGTGTAATTCAAGGAAAGTTACACGATTGAATTAAGAGAAGTACAGGGATGTAGCTAGGCTAGATGTTCAAATGAAGCCAGGAATTCAAATACCACGAGAACACCATTTCTTTACATGATACTTCATTGTCTTTCATGATAGACTAACTTCTCTTCTGTAGCAGGAAACATGCTACCAGTGAAGCCAAGCCCTCCATCTTAATACTTCTACCACCAAAGAGGAACTGGCTCTCTTTTGCAGAGTTTGAAAAAATGACAGAGAAGGATTATGATGGACCTTTCCTGGTTCAGGTGCCTTCCCTTAAATTAGTGAAGCAAGGTTCAGAGGCAAGGTATTGTGGGTTGCCAGATTCAGATCAGCAATCTAATCTTGAACCCATCAATTGTGGCCAAGATCTAGGATCATACAGCAGCAGGAATCATATAGCTGGGAGAAGGGAACAGGGGGTATATTGAGGAAGAAATTGGAAGCTGTTCCCAGAAGAAAGCAAGTTGGGCAGATAAAGTAAGAGATCCCTTAAAACCTTATACGTAGTTTGTGCTATGAGTCTCTAGAGTATACATCAGAGAAAGGCAAAAGCCAACTAGAACAGTTCCTAAATGCAGTTGTAATCTTCTTCGCAATTATTTTGAAGGGGTGAGACCATCTGGATGAGTCCTAGTCATCCAAGAGAAAATATATATGTATATATATATATACATATATATATATTTTTTTTTTTTTTGAGGCGGAGTCTCGCTCTGTCACCCGGACTGGAGCGCAGTGGCCTGATCTCAGCTCACTGCAAGCTCCGCCTCCCGGCAAGAGAAAATATATTATTATGTAATAGAAAATTGGTGAGCTGAGGCAGCTTAGGGATGTAAGCCTGGGAAAAAAAGACCTAGGGGAAGGCTTCAGAATGGCTGACTAGAGCATCTGAATAGAGCATCCAAGAGAACACTAGAATTCAACAGAGAAGTGACAGCAAACAGTTGAGGCATGGAAGGAGAGAGAAATTAGGCAACTGGTTCAACCAGGATTGGCTAGGAGCCCCGAGAGGCTAGTGTGGGGAAAGGCAGAGATCCCCAGTGGTCCACATTCCCACCACAGACTCTTGCAACCCTAGCCATGGGACAGCCCCTGGTCTTCATGGGCCCAGAGACTAGTATAGGGAGTTGCCTAGAGACCATGCAACAGCATTGCTCAAGGGGGGAAACTCATGCTGGGTCCCATACACTCCCTGAATCCTAAGCAGCTACAGCATGGCACCATTTTGCAAGCCCAGCCCACACCAGACTGCATCCTACCCTGGGGCACGATGGCCCCTGCATCTCCACATGCCTGGAGCCCCAATGATATACCCCCATGTAGACCCAGAGGTCTACAGGAGCACAATACCAATTGGACCCAGCAGAACACCAGGGTTCCCAGCATTCTAACACACATAGTGTGTCCCCACACTCTGAAGAATCAGTGGTGTAATGCACCAGTGAAGCTACCCCTGGGACAAAGGGAATCAAAAATGCATGTTCCCTAGGGCATGATAACTGCCTGCCTGGGAGGGCTACCACAAGCAGCAACTCAGCTCCCCCCAGCAGAGGAGCTGCTGTGCACATGCCCTGAGGACAGACTCTGCCACTGTCCACTGCAGTCACTGCTGCTGCCACTGGGAAACCAAAGCATATGCCACTAGCAGTGACTCCACCTGCCAACAGCGGGTCCACTGCTACATAGTTGCATGTGCCCTAAGGACAGGGTCCTCCAACCATTGCTGCTGCTGCTGCAGCCACCTGAACATTCCACCAGGGATCTGGGGAGCACCCTGCCCTGCCCTGCCCAACACAGCCAGCACCTGAGCACACCACCAGGAGGCCTGAAGACAGGCCTGCCTGGCCTGGTACAACCTGCCACCCCCCCACCCCCCAGCCGCCATGCTGAAGCACTACCTGGGGGTATGGGTATTGCCCTGCCTCATTCACCACCACTGGCATCTCTGCAATCCTCCCAGGGGCCTATGGATGGGTCTATCCAGCCTGCCCCTACTGCCCCAGCGGCCCCCCCACCCCCACATACACCACCTCCCAAGCCTGTTGCAGCCACTACTAACACCAACATACACTGTTTCAGAGTCCAAGTGTTGTGCCAGCACTGCTACTGCCATTGCCCATGCCACATACCTTATCCAGGGAATGACAGACTCAGCCACACACCCAGCCTACCACTGTCACTGCCAGCACTATAGCAAGGGCCTCCTGGAGGTCCAAGAATTGGCGTGTTTGGACCCCCTAATGCTGGTGCTCAGATACACCTGCTGGAGGCCCAAGACACACTTGGCTCACCACTGCCACAAATGGGGCCTAAGGACTGATGACCTGGTATCCCCACCCACAGTAAAACCTCACCACAGCCTCCACTAACAACTGCAGTCTAAGTCACTGAGGAAAATCACAGACACCACCAATGCTTTTTACAGTAGAAAAAATCATATGCATGCACCCAGAATCAAAGCTAAAGTGCCCTACCCAACACCATAGATACATCTTTAGGAAACAGTCTCCCCCTGTCAAAGCCAATCCAAAAAAATGGAAGAAGTGACTTAAAACAGATGCACAGATATCAATGTAAGGACACAAGAAACAAGAAAAAACAAGGAAGTATGACAACTCAAAAAAAAAATAATTTTCCAGTAACAGATTCCAATGAAAAACAAATTTATGAAATCCTGAAAAAAGAATTCAAAATAATGATATTAATGAAGCTCAGTGAGATACAAGAGAACACATTAACAATTATTTAATTGTATTGAGATTAACAATACAATGAAATTTTAAAACTTCAGGATATGAATAAGAAATTCACCAGAGAGACAGATATCTTAAAAAAGGAACCAAACAGAAATCCAGGAACTAAAGAATTTAAGGAATGAAATTTAAAAGAATGTACTTGAGAGCTTCAACAGTAGACTAGATCAAGCAGAAGAAAGAATTTCAGAACTTGAAGACAGGTCTTTTGAAACAAGCCAAAAAAAAAAAAAAGAGAGAGAGAAAGGGGAAGGGGAAGGGGAGAGAGAAAAGCAACAGAAAAGGAGAAGTATATAAAAAAAAAAAAGAACAAAAAAGTGACCAAATATCTGAATTGTGGGTGTTCCAGAAGACGAAGAAAAGACCAAAGTTATAGAAAACCTATTTAATGAAATAATAGTTGAAAACTTCCCAAGTGTACCAAGTGTATACCCAGATACAGGATATAGAAAGCTCAGAGATCCTCAAACAGATATAACTCCACAAGTTTTCTCCACAGCACATTCTAGTCAAGCTGTCAAAAGTCAATGACAAAGAGAGAATTCTAAAAGCAGCCAGAGAAAAGTCACATATAAAGGAAACCCCATCAGACAGCCAATTTCTCAACAGAAACCCTATAGTCTAGGAAAAAATGGGATGATACATTGAAAGTGCTGAAAGAAAGAAAAAAAGAAACTGGCAGCCAAGACTACTATACCCAGTAAAGCTATCCTTCATAAATGAAGGAGAAACAAAGTCTTTCCCAGACAAGCAAAAACTGAGGGAATTCAACACCACTAGACCAGCCCCACAAGAAGTGCCTAAAGGAGTTCTACACCTGGAAGCAGAAGGATGATATCTACTGTCATGAAAACACACAAAACTATCAAACTCACTGGTAAAGCAAACAAATGAGGAAGAGAAAGGACTCAAATGTTACCACTATGTAAAATCACCAAACTCCAAGGAAAAGAAAGAAAGGAACAAAAATTATATAGAACAACAAGAAAACAGTTAACAAAATGACAGGAGTAAGTCCTCACATATCAGTAACACTCTTGAATGTAAACAGATTAAATTTTTCACTTAAGAGTGGAAAAAACTGTTGGAACAGATTTTTTTTTAATGACCCAACTATATGCTGCCTGTAAGAAATTCACTTCACCTGTAAAAGACATACAGACTAAAAGTAAAGGGATGGAAAAAGATATTTCATTCTAATGGAAAGCACAAGCAGAAGTAGCTACATTTATATCATATAAAATAGATTTCAAGTCAAAAACAGGATGGTATATCCGGGTAGTTGTGGTGATGCTGGCCAAATAATGCTCGGCAGGTGAGAATGTAAACCCAGGTTCAAGGGAAGTAATAAGAGCCTGAATGTTTTCTTTTTCTTTTATTTTCTTTTTTTTTTTTTTTTGAAATGGAGTCTCGCTCTATCACCCAGGCTGGAGGGCAGTGGCATGATCTTGGCTCACTGCAAGCTCCACCTCCCGGGTTCACACCATTCTCCTGCCTCAGCCTCCCAAGTAGCTAGGACTACAGTTGCCTGCCACCACACCCAGCTAATTTTTTTTTTCTTGTATTTTTAGTAGAGACGGGGTTTCACCATGTTAGCCAGGATGGTTGTGATCTCCTGACCTCGTGATCTGCCTGCCTTGGCCTCCCAAAGTGCTAGGATTAAAGGCATGAGCCACCATGCCTGGCCAAGAGCTTAAATATTTTCATGCGCTGTTGCACACTTGTAAAAAAAAAAAATTGGAAATGGAAACTATATATTAGTGCACATTGACATGCATTTTGAGGCAAAGACATACTGTTTGGTTCCATAATTTGTCCTTAAAGTGAAAGAACATTTAAAGTTTAGAATTACCTAGCTGTAGCAATGCTGTTCTATTAACAGATAACTAGAACTTACATACACATTTAATTTACGTTAACTATGTAAAACCTAGTAGTGAGCATAATAATCAGTCAGTAAATGTTTGGATTCCTCTTACCCCTCAATAAGTTTATTTTTACCATATTCCTCTTGCCTTTCTGACCCTGTTGAATTAGCCTGTGGACTAGAGTGTTAATGAAATGTTATTGCCAAAGAGATGATGAGAAAATTGGTATATCATGTAGATATCATACAAAATCTTCTTGTAAAATAAACAATGCAGTTTTATTATTGTCTGTGCCTCAGCTATTTAAGTGAATATTAAAGGGCTTAGGGGAAAAAAAGTCAAAATGGGAAAAAGAGGCAAAGAGTGTATTATATAATGATTAAAGGATCAATTAAACAAGAGGATACAGCAATTATAAATGTACATGCACTCAACACTGGAGCACACAGGTACATTCAGCAAATTCATTAGATCTAACGGGAGAGATAGATGCCAATGAAATAATAGTGAGGGACTTAAACACCCCACTCTCAACATTAGACAGATCATTTAAATGGAAAATTAACAAAGAAATAATGTATTTAAATGGTGCTTTCGACAAAATTGACCTAACACTCATTTATAGAACATTTTCTTCAGCAGCTGCACAATACACATTATTCTCATCAGCACACAGAACATTTTCCAGGATATGTAATGTATTAGACAAAACAAGTCTCAACAAATTTCTACAAATTGAAATTATATCAAGTTCTTCTCAGACCACAATGGGATAAAACTAGAAATCAATTACAAGAGGTACTTTGAAAATGGTACAAATACATGGAAATTAAACAACATGCTTCCAAACACCCACTGGGTCAGTGAAAAACTTAAGAAGGAAATTTTTTTAAATTCTTGAAACAAATGAAAAAGAAAGCACAACTTACCAAACACTATGGTAAGTACAGCAAAAGTAGTACTAAGAGGGAAGTTTATAGCAATAAATACCTACATCAAAAAAGTAGAAAGATTTCAGATAAACAATCTAATAATGCACCTCAAAAAACTAGAAAAGCAAGAACAAACCAAACCCAAAAATTAGTAGAAGAAATAATAAATATCAGAAAAAAATTAAATGAAATAGAGATCAAAAATACAATACAAAGGATTAATGAAAAGTTGGGGGTTTTTGAAAAGATAAAATTGATAAGCCACTAGCTAGACTAAGCAAGAAAAAAAAAAAGAGAGAAGAGCCAAATAAACAAAATCAGAATGAAAAAGGAGACATTACAACTGATAACACAGAAATACAAAAGTACATTAGAGACTATTATGAACAGCTATACACTGACAAACTGGAAAACCTAGAGGAAATGGATAAATTCCTAGACACATAAACCTATCAAGATTGAATCAGGAAGAAAGAAAAACCCTGGACAGACCAAGTAACAAGATTGAATCAGTAATGAAAAGTTTTCCAACAAAGAAAAGTCCAGGACCAAGTGGCTTCAGTGTTGGATTCTACCAAACTTATAAAGAAGAACTAACATCAATTCCCCTGAAGTTACTCCAAAAAAACTGAAGAGGAGGTAATTCTCCCTAACTCATTCTATGAAGCCAGTGTTATGCTGATACCAAAACTAGACAAGGACACAACAAAAGAAGAAAACTACAGGCCAACATCCCTGATGAACATAGACACATAGTAGTTTTTACATTTACAAAATACTAGTAAACCATATTCAGAAGCACTTCAAAAAGATAATCCACAATGATCAAGTGAATTTATCCCAGGGATACAAGAATGGTTCAATATACACAAATCAGTAAACATCATATATAAACCAGCGGTCCCCAACCATTTTGGTACCAGGGACTGGTTTCATTGAAGACGTTTTTTGCATGGATCATGGGGTGGAGGGAGCGGGGTTAGTTTCGGGATGAAACTGTTCCACCTCAGATCAACAGGCATTAGATTCTCATAAGGAGCACACAACCTAGATCCCACATATGCACAGTTCACAATGGGGTTCTGACTCCTGTGAGAATCAAATGCTGCCTCTGATCTGACAGGAGGTGGAGCTCAGGTGGTAATGCTCACTCACTGACTCATCTCTTGCTGTTCCAGGAGGGTACCAGTCCATGACATAAACAGAATGAAGAACAAAAGCCATAAGGTCATCTCAATAGCTGCAGAAAAAGCATTTAGTAAAATTCATCACCCTTCATGAAAAAAAAAAAGCAAACTAGGTACAGAAGGAACATACCTCAACATAAGAAAGCCCATATATGACAGACTCACAGCTGACATCATACCAAATGAGGAAAAGCTAAAAGCCTTGCCTCTAAGAACTGGATCAAGACAACGATGCTCATTTTCACCATTTCTGTTCAACATGGTACTGGAAGTCCTAATGAGAGCAATCTAGGCAAGAGAAAGAAATACAAGACATCCAAATTGGAAAAGAGGTAGTCAAATTATCCCTCTTTGTATGTTTTAATTATAAAAAAAAAATTGTAGAGATGGGGTCTCCCAATGTTGCCCAGGCTGGTCTTGAACTCCTGGACCCAAGCACTCCTCCTTCCTCAGTCTCCCAAAGTGCTGAGATTACAGATGTGAGCCACTGTGCTTGACCTGTTTTTCTTTGCAGATGATGTGATTTTATATGTAGAAAAACCTAGACTCCATCAAAAAAAAACCCTCAGATCTGATAAAATCCTGTAAATTTGCAGGATGTAAAATCAACATACAAAAATCAGTAGTTTTTCTATACACTAATAGTGAACTAGCAGACAAAGAAATGAAGAATCCAATCCCATTTACAATAGCTACCAAAAATATATAAAATACCTAAGAATAAATGTATCCAGCAAAACACTGATGAAATAAATTGAAGAGGACACAAACAAATGGAAAGATGTCCCATGCTCATAGAGTGGAAGAATTAATATTGCTCAAATGACCACACTACCCAAAGCAATCTATACATGTAATGCAGTTCTTTACAGTACAGTCCCCAATGCAATACATTACAGGGCTATAGTAACCAAAACAGCTGAGTATTGGTATTAAAAACAGACACATAGATTAGTGGAACAGAATAGAGAACCAAGAAATAAATCCACATACTTACAGCCAATTGATTTTTGATGAAGGCACAAAGAACATACATTGGGGAGAGGATGCCCTCTTCAATAAATGGTGCTGTGAAATCTTGATATTCCTATTCAGAAGGATGAAACTAGACTCCTTTGTCTCACCATATACAAAACCCACTGAAAATTGATTAAAGACTTAAATCTAAAACTTGAAACTGTGAAACCACTGGAAGAAAACACAGGGGAAACACTTGAGGACACTGGTCTAGGCAAAGATTTTATAGCTAAGATATCAAAAGAGTAGGCAACAACAACAACAACAAAACAGACAAATAGAACTATATTAAACTAAAAAGCTTCTGCACAGCAACGAAAACAACAGAATGAAGAGACAACCTATTAAATAGGAGAACATATTTGGAAACTACTCATCTGACAAGAGACTAATATCCGGAATATACAAGAAACTCAAACAACTCAACAGTTAAAAAAAAAAAAAATCCGACATTTCCCAAAAGAAGACATAAAATAACCAATAGGTGTGTAAAAATATGCTCAACATCACTAATCATAGCTCATTAGTGATGCTGGGCACTTCAACATCTTACCTCAGTTAGAATGACTGTTAATAAAAAGACAAAAAGAAAAAAAATTAGGCCAGGCATGGTGGCTCACGCCTGTAATCCCAGCACTTTGGGAGGCCAAAGCGAGTGGATCACAAAGTCAGGAGTTCGAGACCAGCCTGGCCAACATGGCGAAACCCCATCGCTACCAAAAATACAAAAATTATCCAGGCATGGTGGCAGTCGCCCGTAATCCCAGCTACTCATTAGGCTGAGGCAGGAGAATCGCTTGAACAGGGGAGGTGGAGGTTGCAGTGAGCCAAGATCCTACCATTGCACCCCAGCCTGGGCAACAAGAGCAAGACTCCATCTCAAAAAAAAAAAACAACAAAAAAAGAAAGAAAAAAAAGTAGATGCCAGGAAGGATGCAGAGTAAGGGAACTCATACACTATTGGTGGGAATATAAATTAGTACAAGTATTATGGAAAACAGTATGGAGATTTTTAAAAATAATAAAAATAAAAATAGAGATACCATACAATCCAGCAATCCCACTACTGGCTATTTATCCAAAGGAAAGGAAATCTGGGCCAGGCTCGGTGGCTCATGCCTGTAGTCCCAGCACTTTGGGAGGCTGAGGCAGGTGGGTCACCTGAGGTCAGGAGTTCGAGACCAACCTGACCAACATGGTGAAACCCCATCACAACTAAAAATAAAAAAATTAGCTGGGCTTGATGGCGTGTGCCTGCAGTCCCGGCTACTCTGGAGGCTGAGACAGGAGAATCGCTTGAACCCAGGAGGTGGAGATTGCAGTGAGCCAAGATGGCTCCCCTGCGCTTCAGCCTGGGCAACAGATCAAGACTCTGTCCAAAAAAAAAGGAAAAGAACTCAGTATATCAAAGGAATACATTCACCCCCTTATTTATTGCAGAACTATCCATAATAGTAAAGATACGAAATCTTTTAAATGTGTCCAATAACAGATGAATGGATGAAGAAAACGTGGTGTATATATTCAAAATGGCATACTATTCAGCCATAAAATAGGATGAAGTCCTGTTATTTGCAGCAACACGGATGGAACTGGAAGTCATTATGTTAGGTGAAATAAGCCAGGCATAGACAGACAGATATCTTCTCACTTATATGTGGGCACCAAAAAAATTGATCTCTGCTGGGCGAGGTGGCTCACGCCTGTCTGTAATCACAGCACTTTGGGTGGTTGAGGCTGGTGGATCACCTGAGGTCACGAGTTTGAGACCAGCCTGGCCAACATGGTGAAACCCCATCTCTACTAAAAATACAAAAAAATTAGCCGGGCATGGTGGCGGGTGCCTGTAATCCCAGCTACTCAGGAGACTGAGGCAAGAGAATCGCTTAAACCTGGGAGGCGGAGGTTGCAGTGAGCCGAGATCCCGCCATTGCACTTCAGCTGCGGCAACAGAGCGAGACTCGGTCTCAAAAAGAAAGAAAGAAAGAAAGAGACAGACAGAGAGAGAGAGAGAGAGAAAATTGATCTCATGGATATAGAGAGTAGAAAAATAGTTACTAGAGGCTGGGAGGGGGTCAGAGGGATGAAGAGAGGTTAGTTAATGGATGCAAATACACAGTTAGACTGAAGAAATAAGTTCTAATATTCGATAGCAGAGTAGGGTGATTATAGTTAACAACAATGTATTGTATATTTCAAAATAGCCAGAAGAGGACCTGAAATGTTCCCAACACCAAGAATTGATACTCAAGATGGTGAATACCCCAAATACCCTGACTTGATCATTACATATTGTATGCATGCAACAAAATGTCATGTTACACTATCAATATGTACAAATATTGTGTGTCAATAAATTTTTTTTTAAAACTTACCCTCGAGAGGTCCTTGCAGGCAAATCATGCCTTCTCACATACCTTTCACTTGTTGCTTCCACTTCCACAATCAATCTTACTCATATATATATTTAGGACCTACCCTGTGCATAGCACTGAAGATAAAGAAATGAAATTAGTAATTTAATACTCTTTGACTTACATAATTCTGCATTGTTCGATACTAATATCCTCAGACCTGACTTTCTCTTTGTTGACATTTAAATAATCATATCTTACCCATATTTTAATTTTGAATATTTTTTGGTTTGTCTAATAAACAGAGAAATCTTAGATTTAGTGTTTTTTCTTATATCTCATAGTATTGGCTTTTAATATTTTATTAAAGATTACTGAGGTTGGCCCAGCGCGGTGGCTCACGCCTGTAATCCCAGCACTTTGGGAGGCCGAGGCGGGTGAATCACCTGAGGTAGGGAGTTCAAGACCAGCCTGACCAACATGGAGAAACCCCATCTCTACTAAAAATACAAAATTAGCCAGGCATGGTGGCACATGCCTGTAATCCCAGCTACTTGGGAGGCTGAGGCAGGAGAATCGCTTGAACCCGGGAGGCGGAGATTGCGGTGAGCCGAGATCGCGCCATTGCACTCCAGCCTGGGCAAAAAGAACAAAACTCCGTCTCAAAAAAAAAGAAATTACTGAGGTTGCTCTTATTACACCTGTATATATATATATACATACACATACACACACATACAGACCTGTATATATGTAGACACATATATACACACCTGTATATGTGTACACTGTATGTGTGTGTGTATATATCTATACACACATGTAATACATATAAACATAATATATATGTGTATATATTCGTTTTACCATCCTTTTTTCTTAAAAAGGACACTTGCTTTTCCTTCTGATTTTCTTCATTCTTCTGCTATTCATTGATGTATTTCATTATCCCATTATTTCAATATAAGTAATTTCTTTCAAATATTTTCTTTTTTTATTTCAATTTTGATAATATATTTGCTGCAGTTGTTTGGACTTACTTCAATGCAATCAATTTGTCTCACTCGTTTCTACCTTAGATTCATTGTTCCCTTTCTATGGAACACATCTTTGAATAACATTTTTTCAGAGAGAATATATGAATTTGTATAATTCCCATTGTCTTGCATAGAAATAGCTTGATTGTATATAAAATTCTTGAGTCACTTGTTTTTCTTTCAAAGCTTTGTAAATGTTTACCTTCTAGAGCTGCTTTTCCTATAGTATGTTCCAGGGAAAATAAGCTGTAAAAAACGCTTCAGGAAAAAGGGTTCCATGGTTATATAACTATAGGAAAAGTTCCATTCCTATAGGAAAGGTACATTTTCTATCGGAAATGTACCAGGCAAAGTAGCATAATATAGGCCATGAGCTCTCCTGAGATAATGAAAATGGATTTTTTATTTCCAGTGTATCCAAGCTACTTGACCACAGTAATACTGAGAGAAAGCAAATGACCAAGAATACAGTAATAGGTAACATCTTGTCAGCATTTACTATGCACTAGGCACTGTTCTAGCACTTAGTCTGTGTACGTTATCCAATTTAATCCTCACAATAGTTCTAGATGGGTGGTAGAATTTTTCAATCTGTTTTAACAAATGAGGAAACAGAGGCACAAAGAACTTAAGAAAATCAGCTAGAAAATGCTGAAGCTAAGTTGAAACCTAAGTAGTTAGCTCCTAAACCATTATTCATATCCTTAAGAGTTGGCAGGGAAGGGTGATAAAGGCAACTTCTATATCTTTCGTAAGCCTGAAAAACACAGCAAAACATCTAATTGTACTAGAAAAGAAAGGGAACTTTCCACCAACCAGAAGTACACTCTGCTAGACTGTCCTAGAATTTGCTGCTGAATTATGGCACGAGCACTTTGGGGGGTAATCTGACGATCGTCCGTGCAAGTGCTCAAACTCTTTTGTTGGCCAACATCCAGGACCCATCATTGAATACTCATCACCTCATCAATTCATCCTCCTCGACTGACGGGCAAAACAACATCCAAATATTCATTGCACATCTGTGCCGGGCAGATTATACATTAGCAATTCAAATCTGGCCAGTGCACTGGCCGTTCCTGCAAATGCGTCTGTTTGGGTGAGATGCCTTGTTGTCTGGGATGGATAATAAGGCAACTCAGTCTAATCTTGAAGAACAATCAACCCATCTTGCGAAGGTGACTGGCTGTGTGTGTTCTTGCCCTGGCAGCATTGGAACAATGGCCCCATAATGCACTCGACTCAGCTGGCAATGAAGTCCCATCCTGATTAGTAGCCGTGGCTGGTGTCAATCACCACAGGATGCATCATTGTCCCCTGGTCCCCAACACAGTTTATTTACAGGAAAACAAAGGCTTTGGGGGGCCATGGCTGCTTCCCAGAGATTGCAAAATAGATTGAGCTGTCAAGCACACAAAGTAGATGAAGATTAATGAGTTGTGCGGACAATAAATATGAAGAGATGACCATGAATATGCTAATGGGCATTATCCATATACACCGTAATTGCTACCAAAATTAAAAGGTGGCATGAAGAAGATGGGTCACAGGGTGACAGGGAGATAATCTTGGATGCTTGAGACACTCACCCGAGATAAGGTTCTCTACAGGTTTCCTTTTTCACCATTAAACCATCCTGAGGTATCATTATTCACAAGCTCTCTGAATAAGCTCCTTTTAAACAGGGATATAAGGGCAGGGTGAGGGTGGGAAGCTGGAAAAGTTATTTTAAGGAAAGGTGTAATTAGAATAAGAAAGGTGGTTATCAAAGGCAAGAAGTGATCAGCTGTCAGGTTTCCACTTTATCCCCAGGGGCAGAATTGATGAGAGATGTCACTTCAAACTTCAGATTCCCCATGATAGAGCCACAGGGATTATTGAGAATGGTATTAGAATACCTTTCAGGGAGGAGTGGGTGATTTTTCAAAGTATTCTAATATTCTGATTAAAAATAATAATAATAATAATAATAGAGAAAGTAAAAGAACTTAATGTTTCAAGGCAAATGAAATCTTGTGATCATGAATGACTTGATCTTGGAAAAGCTATGCTCTGTAGTAACGTGGCATGGCCGTGGCATGGCTGAGTCTCGCCCTGCCTTGCAGTCAGTCCTCCCAATCCTCCATGTGGCAGGATGGTGGTCTCTGTCTCCATTCAACGCCTTTCTTCCTTTCCACGCATATGTCTGTGGATGGGGGTTAAATTATCGTAATAACACACCTAAGTAATGCTATGAGAGGCTACAAATAACAGAAAGAGAAAGAAAGGTTTTCTTGTTTCATGGGTTCTCTGTTCTGGACAATCTGCTCCCTCAGAGGTCTATGTGATGCTTCTCCAGGTTGTGGGAACACACCTTTGCTCCTTCAGGATAGAGACCAAATGTGTTCCTTGGCCTACTCCAGGTGAAGGACTAGCAGCATGAAACCACAGTTTCAGGATGAAGAGCAAAGAGTGAAAAAGAGGAAGAGACGTCAGGAAAAGGAAGGGGTTCCAGTCTGAGGCCGGACTGAAAATCTGCCTAACAGTGAAAAAAGGAAAGTTTGTACAAATGTTTGAAACAAGCTTACTGAAATGGGTGAGAGAAAAAGGTACTGAACTAAGTATAACTTTAGAAATGAGTGAGGCCCAGCCAAGAGAAAGGCCAAGGGAACGGCACCTAAGCACTGTAGTCTAGTGACAAAGTCGTTTCCCACAGGAGCTAACAATTCTGAAATCAGCACTTAAGTATACTGGAATTAAACAATGAAGTAAATAGGTAGCAGATGGTAGAAGCCAGATTTCTCACTGTTGGAGCCAGAGGTTACAGGTAAGCAAGGGGAAAAGGCTACACTGATCAATGTAGTAATAGAGCAGAGTTGAAGACATCAGCAAGCACTCATGTTAAACTTAATATAGATCCAGATGGCTATACAAGGAAATATTTATGGATATATGGATATGCACAGGTTAGTGTACACACATATATTTCCTTGCTCTGTCAGCTGAGAGGGCCTAGAAGCAATGACACTCCAGGGGCAATGACACCCTAGTAGCAACACGCATGCCTAGCACCTAGATCTTGGTTTCTTTTGTTTGTTTGTTTGTTTGTTTGTTTGTTTGTTTGTTGAGATGGAGTTTTGCTCTTGTCACCCAGGCTGGAGTGCAATGGCAGGATCTCGGCTCACCGCATCCTCCGCCTCCCAGGTTCAAGCGATTCTCCTGCCTCAGCCTCCTGAGTAGCTGGGATCACAGGTGCCCACCACCATGCCCAGCTAATTTTTTGTATTTTTAGTAGAGACAGGATTTCACCATGTTGGCCAGGCTGGTCTCAAACTCCTGACTCAAGTGACCCACCTGCCTTGGCCTCCCAAAGTGCTGGGATTACAGGCGTGAGCCACTGCACCCAGCCGATCTTGGTTTCTAATCCCATTCTCCAATAAAGGGAACCAAGACGCTTTAGAGTAATGGCTGATGCTAGGATGGTGCAGGAAATATACAAGATAAGCCTGGAGCATCTTGTAATGCCAGATGGTAAGGAAGTGCTTTTGTTTTGTTGTTTTTTATAAGACATATTGATGGAGAATATACCAGTGGGGCACAAGAGCACCAAAATAAAGTAGTACTAGTGTGTAACCCAAAGTGCAAAATAAATATCCATGGCGTCACACTGATATAAATAAACGAGTGAATAAATAAGCAGGAGAGAATAGATCTCTCACTTATTTATTCACTCGTTTATTTATATTGGTGTGGAATAAATCTCCCCTGCAGAATTCCAAGTACTTTATGTAGGCACCCCACTCTCAAGGATGTAGAGCGTAATTCCCTACTCTAATTTTGGGATGTGTATAGTTCCTTCCTCCCAAAGAGTACAGTATGAAAAAGGGGAAAAAGAGTAACTTTACAGCCAAGAAACCTGACAACCGCTACCTCAACCAGGTGATTGAGGTCAGTGTCATATGTCATGTTGATAGGATGTGCCCTTGATCTGATGTAGCGAGAACGGCACTTTACCTCCGTGGTCTTCTTCCTCAAAACCCATAACCCCAATCTAATCATGAGGAAAACATTAGACACATGCCAGTAGAGGGGCATGCTACAAAATAACTGACCAGTCCTCCTCAAAACTGTCAAAATCACCAAAAACAAAGCCTGAGAAATTGTCACAGCCAAGAGGAGGCTAAGGAGAACTGACAACCACACGTAATTTAGTATTCTGTATAGGATCCTGGAACAGAAAAATGACTTAGATAAAATGGGTAAAAACTAAGGAAATCTGAATAATGTTTGGACTTTAGTATTAATGTATCAGTAATGGCTTATGAATTGTGACTACTGTACCTTACTAACATAAGATGTTAAGAATATGGGAAACTGGGCCGGGCGCGGTGGCTCAAGCCTGTAATCCCAGCACTTTGGGAGGCCGAGACGGGCGGATCACGAGGTCAGGAGATCGAGACCATCCTGGCTAACACAGTGAAACCCCGTCTCTACTAAAAATACAAAAACTAGCCGGGCGAGGTGGCGGGCGCCTGTAGTCCCAGCTACTCGGGAGGCTGAGGCAGGAGAATGGCGTAAACCCGGGAGGCGGAGCTTGCAGTGAGCTGAGATCCGGCCACTGCACTCCAGTCCGGGCGACAGAGCGAGACTCCGCTTCAAAAAAAAAAAAAAAAAAAAAAAAGAATATGGGAAACTGGATATGGAATATATGAGAACCCTTTGAACTACTCTGCACTTCTTCTGTATGTCTAAAAGTATTCCGAAATCAAAAGTCCAGTTCAAAAAAAAAAAAAATTTTTTTTTGCAGCAGCTTTTGTGCCCAGTAGAAAGCTTTCAAAAAGACTAGTCATTTCAGTAATGGATTGTGTCTGCATGCCCTTCCAGAAGTTGTGCATGTAACAGCCAGGGTGCTTAGTTTGCAAGCAACAAACTAATTTTTCCTGATTTACACAAGAAAGGAATTTGTTGTAGGATATTGGATGGCACACAGAGTATATGAGAAGGCCTAAAACTAGCCTTGGAGGCCATACAGCTGGGACAATGTTGGAAAGCAGGCTCAGAACCGGCCCTGTGGAGACTCGGCTGTTGCTGTTAGGGACCTGCAGCTCATAGTTTACAATGCCAGTCCTCTGCTGTTCCATTCAGATGCAGCCACCAGATCTGCCACCTCGGGAAACTGTTGTGGCTGCTCTGGCTGCCAACGCCCTTGCTAGAATGGATCCTGCAGGGTCCCTCCTCCACTTCATTCGCTTGTAATTCAGCTCAGGAGTGATGCGTCTGATTGGCCGAGCCCAGGCCATGGCTCTGCGTGGTGCAAGGGAGATTGGGATATGAGTGTCTGGCATTTTCAGCTTCTACAGTCGGAGGAAAAGCCATGACTGGGCTGGGTTTTTCTCCAAGTTGTGAGAAGTTGGCATTTCCTTTCACTTACAGCCTACAACCAACCATAGGTAAAGCCAAATGGGGAACTGAGTGACCTAGTTAAGGGAGAGAATGACACCACTGAAGAGAAATAAATAGCTAGGACATGAAGATCTAGATGGCTAGCTTCACTCTGCTGAGCCCAGCTTAGATGTGACCAAAACAGTTCTTCTTATTTTATTTATTTATTTATTTTTAGAAAAAAAACACTGAACAGGCTTGCAGGGGGATTATTCCAGAGTTGGCGCTGCTTTTGTTTTCTTTAAGCTCATGCCATCACTTCTGGGGAATGCTGTGAAGAGAACCATCATTATTCAGAAGCCACCTACATAGAGCTGGGGTCCATGCCTGCTTGGGTGTCACACTTGCTCCCTCCACTGGCTGCTGTGCACGGCAGAAGGTCCAAGGGAAGAGGGGCAGGGTTCCAGCTTTGTAATTAGACAACTCAGACTCTGAGTCCCTGCTCTGCCACTCTCTAGCAGGCGACATGGGGCAAGGTATGTTTTGGAAGCTTAGTCATTCACACCCTTCTTCATCTGTGCTCACACGCCAGCTCTCCTGGCACACTTACCACTCTGAACTTGAACCATCTGTTAATGCATCAATGAGCCCACTGGACTGTGCCCTGCTCATCCATCTCTGGACCCCTGGTGTTCAGCCCAGGGTTGGCACACAATAAGCACTCAGAGATGTTTGAATAAATAAATGCACATATGAGGGTGGCAAGAGAGCTGTGTGCCTTATAGAATGCCCCTGAGTGGGTAAGAATTGCTTAATGAAAATTTTGTGAACTTGAAGTCAAAGAAATGTGGATTCAAGTTCTTCTTAGCAGCTTGATCCTTGGGGCAAATAAGAACTCTTCTGAGTCTCAGTTTTTCTTTTGTAAAAGGAAGGCCAATTATGAAGCAGACAGTGTTAAGTGGCCATCCAAAGGAAATTCCCAAATCCCTTCTCTTTTCTCACCACTACAGAGGCTAAAAAAGCTCAACACTCAGTTTCCCAGTCTCCCTTGTGGCTAGCGGTGACCATGTAACACGTGTTAGGCCAATGAGTTGAGAAGAAAAAGATTAAAGAGAGAGAAGCACAAGGTGGACCCGGAAAATCCAGTTAATTTAGGAAGTTTATTTTGCCAAGGTTGAGGATGTGCACCTGTGACCTGTGATGCAGCCTCAGGAAGTCCTGACAACATGTGCCCAAGGCGTTCAGGTCACAGCTTGGTTTTATACATTTTAGGGAGACATGAGACATCAATCGATATATGTAAGCTAAACATTGGTTCAGTCTGGAAAGGCAGGACAACTCAAGCAAGGGCAGGAAGACTCGAAGGGGAAAGGGGGCTGCCAGGTCACACAGATGGGTGAGAGACAAACGATTCAATTCTTTTGAGTTTCTCATTCACTTTTCCAAAGGAGGCAATCAGATGTGCACTTATCTCAGTGAGCAGAGGAATAACTTTGATAAGAATGGGAGGCAGGTTTGCCCTAAGCAGTTCCCAGCTTGAATTTTCCCTTTAGCTTAGTGATTTTGGGGGTCCGAGATATTTTCCTTTCACAACAGTTAAAGAAAGTTTCTCACAACCATAGACTCTACTCTGCCTTCTGCCTTTGAGTGCAGATGTGGGGCTCAGTTGCCATACTGCAGACATGCAGGAATAAGCCCAATGGAGAAGAGGAGAGCACAAGGCTGGAGGCCTTGATGCTGCCACTGGGCAGCTGAACTAAGGCCAGCATCCTCTTCCTCCATCCTGTTAAATAAAGAATAGATGCCTTATGATTCAGGCCACTGTTAGTTGGGTTTTGTTACTTGCAGCCTAATGCATCATAACCAATCAACTTGTCTCATAGGGTTGCTGTGAGGACTAATTAGATTCATCCATGTACCTGGCATGCAGTGAGCACTCAATAAATGGAAATTTACTGTTATTAGTATGGACCACAGCCCCACCCACAGGGAGCTCTGTGTGGTTAAGAAGGCAGAGGGAAGAGGAAAGTGTGAAGAGGAAGAGCAAGGGAAGAGGGAGTCAGAAGGGACTTATGAAGAGGTGGGGAAGAGCAGAATGGAAGGGGAATGAAAGGAGGTAGAGGGGATTAAGGGAAGTGGGAGGAGAAAAGAAAGGGAAGGAGGAAGGTAGACAGGAAGGGGGACCCCAATAACAAGTGAAGCAGAATGGTAAACAAACAACAAAAAAAATCATGGTAAAACAAGAACTCAAAGAGTCCAAAGTTTACTTAAAGGAAATAAAGAATAATAACATTTCTTGTATACCCAGGGCTCTAACAGGAGATATGGTCCCACTATATTCTGCAGAGTTTCTGTGAGTATTTAACAAGATAATTCATGTGAAAGGCCCCTGCACATGGTAGACACTTAATATTTTCCAAATCAAATGATATCAATTCAAAATTGGCAGCTGCAGAAGGGGCTAAAGAACCTAATTTCTTGCACCCCATTTCATCCTACCTGAGTGAACATCAGTTGGTCCATGAGAAGAGAGCCTAAGCTCCTCCCAGGTGCAGTTAGAAAGGGGAGATGAAAGGGTTCAGCTTTTTCAAGACATGGTATTTGATGTCACTTAATAACAAGGTAGAGGGTAAGCTTGGCAGAGCCTGGTGATTTTCTTTTAAACAGGACTCTGTAATGCAAGCAAATGCTATATGGTGAACAGACATGCCATTGGCAACACTGATCAAAGGTCAGTTTTATTCCAGGTAAATGAAACAACAACAATAATATCAGAGTAGATTAAAATAGCTATAAAACTCATTTTGGGGACATTTGAATATAGATGATAGTATATGATATTATGGAATTCTGTTTAACTTTCTTAGCAATAATAGCAGATGATAATAAAGGAATATGTTCTTACTCTTAGGCAATCATCTTGCTCTACTCGGGCTGTGATAACAAAATACCACAGATTGAGTGGCTTAAACAACATACATTTATTTCTCACAGTTCTAGGAACTGGAGGTCCTACGTCAGGACCTCCAGCATAGTTGAACTTGGGTGAGGGCCCTCTTCCTAAAAGCTGTAGTCTCAGCTTGCAGACAACTGCCTTCTCACTGTGTCCTCACACAACAGAGAGCGAGAGAGCACAAAAGCTCTCTGGTATCTCTTCTTACAAGGGCACTAATCCTATTGTGAGGGCTCCACCCTTGTGACCTCACCTAAACCTAATTACCCCCAAATGTCCCATCTCCAGATATCACATTTGGGGTTAGGGCTTCAACATGTGAATTTGAGGGGGACACAATTCAGTCCATAGCAGAGATTTATGTTGAAATATATAGGGATGAAGAATCATGATGTCTTAAAATTCTTTCAAATTATTTTGAAAATAAAAAGAGAAATAGAGATATAAGGTAAATATGGAAAAATGTGAAAGTAGATAATAGGCTTATGGAAACTCGTTAGCTTGATTTACTCACTTTTGTGTTTCTCTTCATCCACTCACTGCTTCCCTGCCAAATCCATTCTTTTGTCTGCCTGGCCGATGGTGGATGCTCAATATGTCTGTTGAATTAATATTAAAAATAAAGTTCTCCTTACCTGCTAATATCTGCATGACTAACTAGAGACACGGTTTTAAACCATTTGCAAAAAATACCCACAATGAATTACTTACTTAAGTAAACATGATTTGCTTAAAATCACAGTTTAACCTTGATTTTTTCCTCCCAGAGTTAAGTATCAAATGAAAGGGTGCTTGCTCTCTGTCCCCAGATGCCCCAGGCTGTCCCTCCAGACTCCAGAAGGCCCAGCTCCCTTTTTCTTTCCCTGTTTGCCTTCTACCCTCACTCAGAGTCCCTACCACCTCAAAACCTTGGGAGCAAAACCACATGGACAAAAGCAATTTAATGGAAGACAGTACAAATGTTGTACACTTTGAAAAGTTATTTAAAAGAACTGGCAAGATAAAACATTTAATTGCAAGTAACTTGTAAAAATAAAAGTAGTAAAAACATTACCCAAGAGGCAGAGCAATGGACTATAGTTCATTGTTTGAGAATGAATTAGACCTTTATAAAACTCTGAACATTTCCAGATTCTTTAATTGTTATAATGCACCTTTTATTACTTTTTTCTTATTCCTATTGCTTTAGGTCCTTTCAGATTTTTTTCTCTGATAATGATAACAGACATTACTATTGAGTGAGTGCCTACTGTGTACCAGGCACAGTTCAGCCCTCACAAGACTATGAAGTGGGTATCCCCATTTTACAGATGAAGAAATTGAGACTCAAAGAGGATAAGTCACTTGCTCATGTTCACACCACTAGAAAGGATAGTACTGGACTCAGATCTCCACATCTGCTCACCTCAAGAGCTCAGACTCTACACTAGTTCCCATAAGTGTGTTCCCTCTACAAAAATGAGCTTCTGTCACACAGTCCCCTATTGTTGGTTCATTATATTGCTTCCAACTTGTATTTGTTTTTCATTGCTGCTGTAACAAATTAACAATTAACACAATTAACTTTAGTGGCTTAAAACAACATGTATTTATTCTCGTACAACTCTGGGAGTCAGATGCCTACAATGAGTCTTCTGAGGCTCAAATCAAGGTGTCAGCAGGGATAGTTTCTTCTGAGAGAGGATTTGGAAAGGATCTGTTCCTTGCCTCTTGCGTCCCCTAGAGGCCGCCTGTATTCCTTGGCCTATGGCTTCATGACTCAGTTCTCTGCTTCCATTGTCTCCCCTCCCTGCAACTCCTGTCTCTCTCTTATAAAGACTCCTGTGATTATATTGCACCCGCCCAGATATTAATAATTCAGGATAACCTCCCCATGTCAGAATCCTTAATTTAGTTGTATCTGCAAAGTCACTTTTACCATGGAATGAAACATTCATAGGTTCCAGGTAATAGGACGTGGGCATCCTTGGGGGACCATTATTCAGTTCCCCATACAGCTGTTTGACCCAAAGTGCAGAGCAGGAGTCACTGACTCTCCCCTAAGTCATTCCCACCCCACATTTCAGGCTTCCATCAGGGATGGACTCTTGCCTGCTCTGACACTTAACAATGATCTTGGATACCAACCAATCCCATTGCCTGCTAGTTTCCTCCAAACACAGTGGAGCTTGTTTTTAAGCCACTAAAGTTAATTGTGTTAATCATGGCTAATTTGTTACAGCAACAATGATGATCAATTCAGTATCAGGCTGACCTATTTCAGATTCTCCTGAATCACCACCCCCCACCCTCCCGCCAACACACACACGCACACGTATTGTATTTCGTCCTTCTCTAGAAGAGATGTATTGAAAATAATCCCCCCTACCTTCTCAGTGTTGTGAAACTCAAAAGTCAGCAGCAGTTTGGAGGTCTCCAGGTCCTGAGGGCCTCTCTGTTGCCATAATATTTAAGTGGAATGACTTTAACCCTAAATCCATACGTGATGGGAAAGAGAGAATCTTCCTAATATCACTGAAGATCTTCAGGGGTAAGGGATTTCCTTTTTTCTTAGTCACATAAATGTTCACTTTTCTACTTTTCAACTCCAGTAACATGCAACAACTGCCCTTTTCCCATAACTCTTCAGCCCACATCGAGCACCCAATTCCTTCAACCTCCAAAGCACCATCAGTGCAAGCAGAATGTGTATAGTGGTATCTAAGTTCATTCCTGTTGCTATAACAAACTATTTTAGACCGGGTAATTTATGAACAACAGAAATTCATTGCTCACAATTCTGGAGGCTGGGAAGTCCAAGATCAAGGTGCCAGCAGATCTAGTGTCTGATGAGGTCCTGGTCCTCACAGATGGTATCTTCTCTGTATCTTTACATGATGGAAGGGCAGAAGAGAGTAAACTCACTCCTTAAAACCCTTTCATAAGGGCACCAATCCCACCCATTAGGGCAGAGTCCTTATGATCTAAGCACTTCCCAAAAGCTCCATCTCTTAATACCATCACCTTAAAAATTAAGTTCCAATATATGAATTTTAGAGGGACAGCAACATTGAGGTTATAGCAAGTATAGTCAACAATTACCCACTACAACTTAGATGTTATAATAATAACTGTCTTCTCTGCATCATGTCTTATCTTGTACCCAAGCCTCTACCCTTTCTCTGATGAAGGAATTCAAACTAGGGCAGGGCCACCTTAAGCGTCTTAATTAAAAGTAACTCAGTCTCTTCCCATTTAGAATAGTCTCTTGGGTATAGTTTCAGTTGTTTTAAAGTTAACATCCATAAAGTCACAAAGTTTTCTCCATTCATAGGTTCTCCACTCCCCACATCCTATTTTCTGATATAGTATCAGCATAGTGATGGGAAGAGGGACCTCGGGTGCTTATGCTCCCCTCTGGGTCCTCACTGGCCTCTACTACTGCAACCTCATCTTGTGAGGTCCTGGGCATCCTGTGATGGGGTCTTCTGGGGCTGAGGGTGGTTGGTCTGGCCTGAGGGTATTAAGCAGATAACTAAAGTCCTTCCATAGCCTGAGGTCCCAAGTACCTATGCTTTGTAGCTCCCTTGTGCTGTTCCCAAATTAATATAAGTCAAGTAGTTCTCCTAGAGGTTCCTCATCCCCTACCAGGTCATGTGGGAATTCCTGGATCTCTATCCAGGAATTGGATATCCATCCAGGAGCGCTGTCTCTGCCCATCTATCCAGATCTCTCCTCTCTCTAGTGCTACCACTTCCATGTTAGACACAGCCTCACACCAAAGGTTGGCTTCTCTGAGAGGCTTACAGTAGCAGTCCTGATATCTTTTAACTCCTCCACACTCAGCTGATACTTTCTTCTGCTTATACTTCTCTCTGAGGTTCAGCCCCAAGGTGATAATGTATTGGTCAGCTATTGCCACATGAATGCTGCGTAACAAGCCACCTCAAAACTCAGTGGTTTCCAACAACAAGCATTTTTTTTCACTTCCAGTTGTGTGGTTTGCCCAGGGCAGCTCTGCCTTAGGATGCAAGTCAGCTGGAGTTGGCTCCAGGTTTGGATTGGGATCAGATTTGCTCCACATGTCCTTACATTCCCCTTGGAAAATCAAAGAAGCACCAAAGAACACAGGCAGTGCATTGCCTCCTAAGGCCCTGGACTATGAAAAGTCACCTAACCAGATTCAACACCAATGAGACAGGGAACCATATTCTACTCATTCTGTGTACCAAAAGGCTACAAGACTACAAGATATTCAGGGTTTACTAGAAAGTCAGAAGGGTGTTAAGCTACCTCTTCCCAGAGGACTCTGAGAAGGCTTCAGAGAGGAGATGACTTCTGAGCTGTTTTAAAAGAAGAGCAGTTTTTTTAACCAAATGGCTCTAAGAGGAAAGGCAGAGGGCAGAGGCTGCAGGTTATGGAAAGGGAGCAAGAAGTAAGAGAGCCTGTGCTGAGGCTCAGAAGCCCACTGTGCTGGGAAGCGAGCCTGAAGAGTGCAGAGGCACATTGCAGAGGATGCTAGGAGCCAGGCTAAGGATCTGGAGGCTTGGACTTTGTTCTAGAAGCCATGGACAGTCTGTGATGGGTTCTGGACCAAGGAGGAGGCCTGAGCAGAGTTGAATATGTGAGAGCCACATGACTAACAGGCAGCGAGGAGGCAAATAGGGGTCTTCCCACTCCCAAATTAGGGGTCTTCCCACTCCCAAAGCAGTGCTCCTTCCGTGAGGACCCCTGCCTACTTCCAGTCATGCCAGGCTCCAAATGCCAGTGCTTCCTCCTCTGGCCTCCTCCTGTTGAAAATTACCACAGCTTCCTTGCCTCAATGGGGAAGGAAGAAGGGCAAGCAGGCCCCTTTCAATGACCCCGGAAAAGGAACTTCATTTCACATGACCTACTTACAGAACTTGGACAGCTGTAGACCATCAATATAAATTCCTAGTCTCTATCCTATTTATTTTAGTTGATGACTCAGAATGTTTGAATAGCATATTCATTTATGGCCAGAAAATATTAGCTTCTAAACACTGAAACCCTGCCCCCAAATCACTTCTTTAAATTCAGATTGTTTTCCCATTCCATCATTTGCGATCAGAGTTTTCCTCACAGACAGATTTTTATAAGTTAGCCCTAGACCTGGGATTTATTTATGCCTATAAACAAAACCCCAATATTAATCGCAAACTATTTCTGATTCTCAGTTAACGTCCTTAAACATCTTGTGTCCCTGGGGACTCTTTGCCCTGTCATATGAAGATGATGTTTTAAGATTTGTATTTCCCCAAAGAAGCACGTAGATCATAAAACCTAATGTATTCCGTGGTTCAGAATGATAATTTCACCAAGAGGTGAGGGAATATTTCACTGCAGATCGTTACAACACCCACGGAAGTTGTTAATATACTACTCCCCGTTAAATATTCATCCAGCTTCTGTTTATGGAATGGCTCCTATGTCCCCAGTAGGGACTGTGGGTGGGTCTTGTATGTCGGAGGGTAGGTAGTGCAGGACAAAGCTATGGACAGCTCCCTGACTTGGGGTAAGAAGGTTGTGGATAGAAGGCAAATCTATCTTGTGGAACTAGAAAGCAAGAAGCTATGGAGGGGAAACAGCCATTCATGGGCAGCGTGCTGGAGACCAAGATGGACGACAACTGGCTAGAAGAAGAGCCAAGAACAGGGTCCCAGGCTGACAATGCATGTGGCCACAAGGGTGCCTGTCCCTGGAGACCTAGCCAGAATGGAACAGAGGCATGTGCAGAGCCCAGATGCAGAGAGGTTGAAGAAAGGGGTGAGGAAAAGAGGCATGCAGGACTGGATGCTACCAGAATGCAGTGGGATTCCACTTCACCAACATTTTCTGAGAATCTCTGCCTCAGTCCCATGCGTCAATTTTTCCCATTGTAGGAACAGAGGCAGAGAGTTGCATGGCAAAGTGTCTTACAAGGAAGACCACAATGAGGGAACCTAGAAGCAAAGGTGTAGGAACTTTGAATTCTGTCCCTTGGGAGTAATCTCAGAAAGCTTATCAAAATGATATGGTGCCATCGTGCTGTGATTAGGGGCAGTCTTTGAAAACAGGACTCAAATTCCTGCACCTTCCTTTCCTAGTTAGGTGTCCTTGGTCCTCAGTCACTTTAGTGCCCCAGTGCTCCCACCTGTACAATGTGGGTAATATTATGATCCCCTCTGAAAGTGGTCAGGAGGGTGAAATGGAATAGTATGTGCACCTAGCACTTAGTAATGAGCCTGGCACAGAAGCGGTGAGAACCTCAGGGCATTGATACCACGCTTTATGAAAGGCAAAGAGGAACCACCAATATATTTAGGTAGGAGAGTGGTGGGATCCAGTCTTCCTTTCAGAAAGGAGACTGGGGTGTGGAGGAGGGGGCTTGTGCTAACATCACAGCCAGAGAATCAGGTGGCTGGATTGCCCTGATATTAGCACAGTGGCAAAGGAAGTCTCATCTGAAACTGGGAAGATCTGTGCCTGTTGGAAGCCAAGAGGAGGGAGGTGGAAAAAATGAGATCCTGGGGGCAATGGGAGAGAGGCAACCACAGTTCTGAGTGGTGGAAGAAGTTGGAGAGAATGGGAATGAGCTGCAAATGCTACGATTTCACAATTTTACTCTCAAACTAAGTCATTGCTTCTACAACTCTACATTCAATGATGGAGAAACCGAGAAAGAATCATTGAGAGATACGTATTTGTAGATGCATGTGTAGGTATAAAATGTTTTAGAAAAGAAAGAATATTCAGAATCCCTAGTATTTGTTTGCATTAATTCCTTTACTGGAGCTATAGATCTGAAATATGGTTTGGTTATCTGTCCATCCACCCATCCATTCACTATGTTTAGCAGCCCCTGACCATAGAAGGTATTCAACCAATATTTGCTGGGTAAATAAAGGAAAGAGTGAGTGCCAAAAGGATTTGAAGAATGTGAGATTTAATTTAAAACTCTTCATGCCAGTGCAGTATTACAGTCTTGTTTTCATTCATTTCAATGGATAATTTAGGGAGTAATTTAGAAAATAAATCCCCACCACTTTAACTCCTATTCAAATCAATAGACCTTATAGTTGAGACACTGGCTCAGGGCTCTTTCTCCAGTACTGGTGGGAGTGAATACAACTTGTGTAGGCAGTTTGTACACTCTCTCAAAAAGTGTATGTATTATACACGTACCCAGGAATTTCACTTTCAGGATGTTAGCCTTTAGACAGGCTCACACATGCGTAAAATGACATGTTACAAAGATATTCACAGAGCATTGTCAATAACATTTAAAATGAGAAACAAAAGTTCCATAATAGTGGACCAGGTAAGTGATAGTATACCCATACGATGGGATACTACCCTGCTATTTTTAAGCAAAAGCAGCTTTAAATAAATGGTTAGGAATGATGTCTAAGATATAATGCTAAGTGAAAGTAAGGCATGTAAGCCCATATATGTTTTTGTATTCTTAGACTGGTCCTGTAAGAATAACTAAGAAACTGGCAAGGCATTGCCTCCGAATTGGAAAACAGAAGTGGGAAATAGACTGACTTCCTGTATCCTCTTCTGTACCTACTTAGCCTATTTCAAAAACTAACAAACTTTAATTTCAAAAGCCAAATACTAGAGAAGGGTTTATAATGACAAAGCAAAATTCCTTTGCTCCATCCCTAGTCCCCCTTCCCAGTGGTAACCACTTTTGACAATTTTACATCTCAAATAATATGTTAATTTTGCTACTTCTTGGATTAATAATGTCTGTATTACCTATTTATTTTATGTTCTAATAGTTGAAGACTTAGTTCGCCTATAACCCCGACCACTTCCTCTCCTGTCCTTTTAGTAAAATTATATTATGTGCTAGCTCAGGATACAGCAGGTAATGCTGCAATGACAGACAACCCCGAATCCCAGTGGCTTCTATCAAGAAAGGTTTGTTTCTCACTCATGGGACTTGTCTATTACAGGTCTGTGGGGGACAGGAAGAGGCAGAATCTGTACACTGTAATTATTCAAAACCCAAGACTGATGGAAGAGCCACCATCTCACATAATGCCAGTCGCCTTCTGGAAGAAGATTGATCCCACTGGCAATGAAATGCTAGCCCTGGAAGTGATTCCCATCGCTTTGGTTCACAACTCAGTTACCAGAACTAATCTCATGGCCCCATCTAACTACAGGAGGTCAGGAATTGTCCAGAACAAGGGAGAACCAGAAATATCTTGGCAAGTGGCACCAATGACTAACACAGTTACCTTTGCTGCTAGACATGAAATAGTTAAACCTCTTTTTCTTGTTATGTCAATGTTAGGCACCATTTCCAGACTCCTCATTTTGTAAGATGCAATTGTTACTGTTACTAGCAGCTTCTTTGCCTTCTATCTTTCCTCCAGCTTTGGTTCCTGACTTCTTTCAGTTATACTTTTCCCACACCCCAAACCTTTTTTTATTTTTTGTTAGGTTTGCTAACACTCCCATACATTTCAGTAACCGTAATTAGCTCTCTTATGCTCTGCAGTTCTATGACCATATAAATTTTATTTACTGCAGAACCAAGCAGTGTGCTGCAATTGTTTCTTTCTTAGTGCATCTAATGTTACAATCTCTGGTGCCACCCTAGGGAATTTTCAGATGGATTCTCCTACACTCCATAAACTTCAGTTCACTTTATATTTGCACTGAAATGTAAAAATCAATGGGAGCATTGGAAGATACAACTGAAGAAATACGGGCCACATAAAGTATCAATGGGCCATAGGAGCCACAAAAGGCCCATGTGCCACCATAGAGCTAACGCAGCCTCCATCGGCCTCCATTGGCTGGAGGCTAGGACATCTGAGGCTGGACAAGGGACAGCTCCTGCAGGAACTGAAAGCAAAGCTTAACATATGGGCCCAGGAGCCTGCACAGGGAATGCAGCCTCATGCCTGCTCCTCACTGCCAGCCTGTGCTGGCCTCCTCTAATTGGATTGAGTGTTCTGTCATTTTCCCTCAGATGCACCGTGTGGACAAGGGCCACATGTGCATTCACAGTAGTCTCCAACCGCTATTCAGTTGGGACACTTTGGGGGCACTACGGAGGTCAGAAACAGCCAAAGGGCAACATGTTTTATTTTGTCTTTTAATGGAATCAGAATCAAAAGTATTAGCATCAATATAGGCTCTATGCCAGGCACAGTGGTGGCACCCACCTGTCGTCCCAGCTACTCAGAAGGCAGGAGGATCACTTGGGCCCAGGAATTCTGGGCGTTAGTGCACTATGCCGATCAGGTGTCTGCGCTAAGTTTGGCATTAATATGGTGGCCTCTCCAGAGTGGTGGACCACCGGGTTGCCTAAGGGAGGGTGAGCAGGCCCAGGTCGGAAATGGAGCAAGTCAGAGCACCCGCGCTGGACAGTAGTGGGATCAGCCACTGCACTCAGAGCTGGGGAACATAGTGAGACCTCGTCTCTTAAGAAAAAAAGACAAAGGGAAAAGCTCCACATGTGTTTATTGGGACAGAAGCGAAGGGAAGCAATGGTTAGAGATTATCTAGTCCGACCCGCCCATTCCACAGATGAGACAGTCGAGGCCCAAGGAATGGGAGGGGCATCTCCAGGTTCTGGAGCATCACAGGCTACTTCCCCGCTCTGCACCAGCTCCCCACATCGGTGACCTCTCTCTCCCTGCCAGCGCCTCCCATGTCAAAACAGCTCAGAGGACGGAAGCCTGGAGATGCTGGACGTGCAGAGACCCACCACTTGCCCGCTGTACAAAGCGAGACACTCCTTACCTTACACAGTGAGTCGCCGTCAGAACCAGGGCCAGAGGGTCGCCCTGTTAACTGAGGCCAAGCAGTTGCCCTGCCTCCCTCTCGCCCTTGAGTTCTCAGATATAGGAAGGCGGCTCCGCCCTGCTGGCCCCAGAGTGGCCACCGTCCACGGCCAGGAGCCAGCTACATCCTGAGTGCCCTCCTCACTTTCCGTCCTCCCCTGCAGATGGGAAGGACGCTGGCATCAAACCCAGTAGAAGAAGTGTTGGCCGTCCTTGTACCGAAGGAGCCATTCTTAAACCACGCTGCTAAAGCCACTTTAAAGGTTTCAGAGCTCTGGGGCAGGGAGAAGTGCCATCGCCCTTCCTTAACAAAGTCCTCTTTCACAACCTCCAGATTCTCCGAGCAGGTGTTTCCGCGGGCTCTTTGGGAAGATCCTATGTGTGGGCCACCATCGCCCTCTTGTGGCCTATAGGCGAAGTGCTTTATGGTCTTGCTCAGACAACAAAGGCCGTCAGTCTCCCTCCCTTCTCCTGTCTCTGGCACAGGAAGGGGTGGCCGCGTCAGTTTTTCATTCTGGGGGCCTTGGCCTTGGCTGTTGGAGCTTGATAGACTAATCAGATGTACATCAGCTCAGGAAACAGCTGCTGAGTGCCTGACGGAGGGGCTGAGTCCTAAGGAATGAAGTGAAAAATTGATTTATGTCAGAGGCTTTGGCAGGCATTTGTCTGAGAAATCACCGGCCACCAGCGCTGCTCCCGTGCTCATGAGGCCGTGCATGAGTGTTCACACCCCCTCAACACCTACCCCATCCACCCCGCACCTCCGCCGTTACTGAAACCTGACTTCAAGGCCCAAGGCTCAGGCCTCCTCCTCCAGGAAGCCCAGCTTGCCCTCCGCAACTCCAAGAAGAGCTTGCGGCCCACACCTCTGCTTCCACCTCTGCTCTGGTTCAGCCTCTGCCACAAGCAGCCGGGACTGTGGCCAGTGTCTGCTCGACCTTTGAATCTCTGAGGGCAGAGGCTGCATCTTGTGCGCCTGGAGTCAGGCCAGGCCCAGCCCTGAGTGGCTCAGTCTGTTGAATGACAGAGGTCACTTCAGCCCAGCCATCACCTCCCAAACCCACACCAAGCCCAACAAGAGATTCAGGCCCCTCTGGAGAAGGTGGGCTTTGTGGGTGCCCTGGTTGGCAGGGCTTTGCGACAAGTTTGAGGATGGGCCATAGCAAGGGATGAACTGAACACTGACACGCCCCGCCTCCAAGTGCTTGTTACTTCACTCACTTTTCCAACCTCCACTTCCCCCAGGGAGTCCCAGGCAATGCCTGTTCAGCTGGTCTCTCCTGGGGCAAGCCTCTGAGGAGGAAAGAGTCCACTGGACCTGGGGTTGACTCTGGGGCAGTTATCTTCGTCCATCTATCTCGTCATCTACCCGATAGCAGCAAAGAATATTGACTGGCATGGTTTGGGAACACGAACGCAGATGACTGCTGAAAACCCATGAGCACCACGGTGAGTCTTTCTGATCATTTCTGGGTTCTGAGCACTGGGTAGGCTGTTCCCACCACATAATCCATTCAACCACTGCTGCAACAGGATGGAAGAGTAGTCCAGAGCCTGGGCCCTGGAGCCAGAATGCTTGAGCCTGAATTCTTGCTTTGACACTTACCAGCTCTGGCACTATCTGCATAGTATCTTTAAAAAGGGAGATAACCATAGCACTCACCTCGTAGAAGTATTGTGAGCAGGAAGTGAGTTAACACATCTAACGAAATTAGAGCAGTGATTGGAGCGTAGGAAATGCTCGGGAAAGTGAGCCCTTGCTGCAATATTGCATGGAAAGCTGCTTGTCTTGAGGTCGTCTCCTCCTGGAATGGTGTGTCACAAAGACAGAGCTGAGTTGCATTTTACATAAAAAATGATCTTTCTAATGCACGCACTCGGCATTGACTTCTTCACTCTGAGGTCAACATGCTGCTGGTGTGAGAGGAAAAACCCAGTGTTTTAAAGACATTGGTTGATCTAATATCTATTTAATTAATTAATTAACTAATTACTAGGTTGTATTTTTCCTACACAGATTTGCGCTACATGCATGGATGAGGAAGCATGAGGATGCAGTAACCAACAACTGAAATGTTGGGCCTGATCTCCAGCCCAGGACTATGCCAAGCAGTGGCTAGTGGCAGATATGGGAACCATATACCCCCCGAGAACCCTGAAGACCTTCATGCCAAACCAGGACCATTTAATGTTTTCATTAATGGCTTGAAGGATGGAATTGAGACCCAGCTAATCAGATTTCTGGATGATAGGAAGCTGGAAGGGATCTTAGCTACTTTGGAGGACAAGATTAAAATGCAATCCAAGCTTGACGAATTGCAGAGATGGACCTAAATCAATAAAAAGAGCAACAATAAAGATAAATGCCAGCTGCTTGGAACAGAGCTGAGAAAATTATCCAGGTACCAAATGGTGATGAGAGAAATGAGTTTTGAGTGAGCCAGGAGGAGGTACCTGGATATAAATTGATCAAGTCATGGTATCTGTAAAGTGGAGGCACAACTCTGTCACCTGGTGGATCCCAAACTTCAATGAGCATAAGACTACAGCTCAGAGAGCTGTGAAAATGTGGATTTCCAAGCTACAGGCCTGAGACTGTGATTCAGTAGTTCTGGAATGGAGCTAAGAAGATTCTGGTGTAGGTGGCCCATGGGCAGTGCTTTGAGAAAACTGGCAGGGTAGGGACGTAGCCTCTGACTACACCATCATTTCCTAAATGTTTACTGTGTGGAATGTTTATCCCACGGGATTCTCTGTAAGAAGTGAATTCATGGTCAAATGTGGGAATGTTCTCTGTCCAAAATAAAAAAAAAATCACAAGGCAAGTGAGGACACCAGTGACCCCAACATTTTCTGCAATTAAATAAACTGCACAACTTGGTTCAATCCAGAGTTTCCCAAACTTTTTGATTGGTGACTCATTTTTTCATGTAACATTCAAAAATATCTTGGGCAACACATTTCAGAAAATTCTGAATTTTCTGAATTCAGCTGGAATTTGATAGCATTTAAAATGCTGCTCTGTCCCCTAACTACCCTGGATGTGAACTTTCCTTTAACATTTAGAAGAGAGGAAAGCAAGTTAACTACAGCATGAGTCTTGGGCTTCTATTGCTTATTGATAGTGTGCCGGGTACCCCAGATGGGTGAGGAGGGCAGTGTTTTTCCTCCTCTGTTTATTGTCTTCCTGGAGCTCGTGTCCAGTATCACTAGTTGCTGTCTCATTGTCTCCTCTCTCCTTTCCTTTAGTAACAGAATCCCCGTATTGTTGAATGTGGTAATGTGCCCTGCTACAAAACCACATTCTGCAGCCTCCCCTGCAGATGTGGTCAGTCAGTTGTACACAGAAGTCACTGGGGGGATTTCTGGGGAATTCCTTTAGAGATGCTGACTCATTGGAAAGGCACCCTTTTTGCTCTTCCCCAATTTCTTCTTCTTCTTCCTGCCTGTAACACAGATAGGGTAGGGGTGCTGGCAGCCATGTTGGGCCATGAGGTGACCTTACAGATGGAAGCCACTCGCTAAGGATGGCAGAACAGAAAGATAGAAGGACCTCAATATGTTGATGGCATTGTGAAGCCACCAGAGCAGTCCTGCCCTGCCTAAGAGAAAAAATGTACCCCTATTTTGTTTAAGCCACTGTTTTTCAGGCCTCTGTTGCTAGCAGTTGAATGCAATTTTGAACTCACACAGGGTAGTCAACAAAGCCTTTTTGTCATTTTTCCCAAATCTCAGCTCCTCCGGACTTCCATCCTGACCACATCCCTCAATGTTCGTGTGTGCACACACGTGCTTTCTTGCCCCACCCTCAGCATGAGACACTTGCACTGCCTGAGCCAGCACAGTTCCGTGCAGTCCGTGTCTTTGGCTGCCTCTCTTTTGTCTCTTTTACTGGAGTTAAGCACAGAATGGAATTAACTCAGAATGACATATTCAAGAGCCTCACATCCTTGTAGAATGAATCCCTTTTGGAATCTCTGTGCTTTATTTCTAAATGCTTTGTAATCTACATTCAACATAGAATTCCTGTCTGAAACCAGCGAGTGACTCCTGAGAAAAGGCAGGTTGAATGGAAATACCATCTCAAGAATTTCCTTCATATCACCCACGACACTTGCCGAAAAGGAAGGGAAAACCATGCCATTGCAAAGAAAAATGAGAAACAAGCACAATCGAGGCCAGGAGGAAAAACATAGTCCCCTCCAGGGAATGAGAGATTGGAGGGCAGAGGGGCCCCTGCTGCAGTCTGTGTCCTCACTGCCCCTTGTCCACCCACCTCACTCTCCTGGCTTCTGGTCCAGGAGGCCCCACGCTCCGTCAGAGGCCACCCCCGGCCTGGTGCAGACCCACACTCTGCCATGTAGGTGCCTGCCAACAGAGATCCATTAGAGTTTCCTTCTGTGAAGGCCCCAGTGGCCTCTGTCCTCAGAAACAGCACCAGTCTAGAATAGTCTCTAGACTTTTTTTCTCTGCTTAGACTGGAAAGTCCATTTCCAAGGAGTTTTTCCTGAGTTCAGACCTACTACAGTGGTTGCATTTTCGAAGAGATTCAAATGGGACACTTTCCTGGAGGAAGGAACTAGAATTCATTGAAAACCTATCAATTGCTTCTGTACATACTCCTCAACGATTGGCCAAGTCTTAGCAAACTAAGAAGAAATTAGTGGTAATCCTGACTTCTGGGAGATACCAACACTGGGCCTAGACAGATCTGTTTACTCAAGAATGTGCTGATAAATAACAAAACAAACATATGTAACCTCAACTTGGGGCCTTGTGAAAATTGTATAACAGAGAGGATAGGAACCAGGTATAGTAAGGTCCAAAGGAAACTTTTCCTTAAAAACACAATCACTTCCTGAAATAGAAGGAAAATTTGGGAACAGATAGGGGCATATTCTTAATGAGACACCAAAATATGTAAGCTCTATTAAATAAGAACTGAGTGAGGTAAGGAGAGAAAGTAAAGCAAAATAGTTTCAAGAAAAAATGCACTGAAAGCAGTAAGCAGCAAATTTCTTACTTCAGATAATAAACTGATAAAATGTTTATTATAATAAACTTACAAGATATATTATAATAAACTTACAAGATGTTTCCAGAAATGAGATTAAGAAATAGAAAGGATGAAAGCAGTAACAGGGATGGCTATCAATCGTGCATCTCCAATCTATGCATAAACGGTGCTACAGATAAAAACCGGGCTAGGTTAGCAGCAATACCAGAAGTATCATGGGAGAAAACTTCCCAGATCTGAAAAAATACCCCAAATTCTGACTTTGTTACCACTGAATTCTGCTAAAAAGAAAAACCGAGCCTAAGATGATGGAAGACTAAGGAAGACTGGGAGGTACCGTGGGAAGGAGCCAGCAAGGCTGAGCTCAGGACCACGAACCCGGAATCAAGGTATTCTCTATCATTTGACATCTGGATGGCTCAGACAAGCCGCTGCCCTTCTTCTGGGACTCAGTTTTCCTCTCTGTGAAATGGGAGGGTGTCCATCTTAGTTTAGGTGCCCCAAAGAGCAGAACTGAGGCAACGACTTGGGTGCAGAGAGTTAATCAAGAAGGCAATGTCAGGTGGCAAAGCAAGAAAGTGAGGAAAATGAGACGGAAAATTGGCCTCCAGAAGCCGAGGAGGGCAGCTGTGGGCTCAGGCCCACTGGGGACCCTCTGAAATACTGAAACCAGCCTCAGAATCATCCCACAAGCTGGGAACTGCCTTTCGCAGCTTCAGGAGAACTCCAGGGCCAGAGAATGTGGGACAGGGTGGGAAAAGGGTGGCAACAGGACCTGCTGCCAACCCCTGCAGGCCCAGCACTCTGATATGAATGACAGGGATTCAGAGGGAAAGATTTGCTGTGACTGAGCACTGCAGGGCTCCAGGGTGGATGCCAGGCAGGGTAGCAAGAAGACAAACGCAATTTTTCTCACGCCTGTGTGCCCAGGGGGCTGTGTGCTCCTTGGGGGAGATGGACCACATCTGAGTTATCACGGCAGCCCTGAAGCCCAGCACAGAGCCTGGCACATGTTAGATGCTCAGTCATTGTCACCCCCAACCGTCCCAGGAGCAGAGCTTAGACCCGTGACACAGGTTTCAGCTTAACAGAAGGAAGAATCTTCTAAGAAGTGGTGAAGGGCAGGACGGGCACCTCGGAGTTTTGGTGCCCTTTCCCCAGGCTAGGCTCATTAGTGTCTCACTCTCCTCTGGCCTGACTCCCGCTCCATGCCTGAATTCCCTCAAATCACATACTCTTTCATTTCCTGTTTATAAATCTGTAGCAACATGGTGCTCACCACCTCCTAAAGCAGCTTTTGCCACCTTCGTGTTCTCACAAACGCCTTGTTGCAAAGGCCTGGGTCCAGGTACAAGCCCCAGTGGTAAGTTATTTCACCACCCGGGGCCTCGGTTTCTTCTCCTGAAAAATGAGGGTGTTCCGACCCCAGAGTTGAGAGTTACACTTGGTAAAGAATCTAGTAGCATAGCACTCATTGCATCTACTTAGTCGATAACATTAGAAAAAATTAAATATTGGCTGGGCGCAGTGGCTCACGCCTGTAATCCCAGAACTTTGGGAGGCTGAGGCTGGCAGATCACTTGAGGTCAGGAGTTCAAGACCAGCCTGGCCAACATGGCAAAACCCTGTCTCTACTAAAAATAAAAACAATTAGCCAGGCGTGGTGGCAGGCGCCTGTAATCCCAGCTACTTGGAAGGCTGAGACAGGAGAATTGCTTGAATCCAGGAGGCAGAGGTTGCAGTGAGCCGAGATCACACCACTGCACTCCAGCCTGGGTGACAGAGCAACACTCCATCTCAAAAAAGTAAAAAACAAAAACAAAAAATTGAAAAATTGAAAAAAATTTTTTTAAAGAAAAAATTAAATATATAGGTAGATGTGCTTTTATTAGATAGTATATGTTATTTTTACCCCCTACAGTTCCCTTTTCACCTGGCAGTAGGCTTTAAGCTCATTTTATGCTTCAGATTGCAGTAGTCACCTCATCCTAGGCTTCTGATGTAAATATTCCTCCCTTACCCCAGCTTCACCTCCTTCCTCTATTTGGTTTCTAACTTCTATGACATCTCCTTATCTTCTTTGTAGGTGTGTTTATTAAACACAATATCCACATACATTGTAGAAGTATTTGTGGTCACATCCAGCTGCCTATAAACTGAATCTAACCCACTGAAATGTTTTGTTTGGCTGGCAGAATGCTTAATAAAAATATGAACCAAAATTTTCAAATATAAATACTTTATCCCCCCAGAAAAAAAAAATGGATTTCTGACTTTTCTTGAAAAACTGGAAAACGTGGCAATTGTGGGCCACAGTGTTGGCAACCATTGACTGGAGCTGAGGCAGCTGTTCCTTAGAGATGACGTGGGCTCTTCTCCCCACTTCTCACCACTCCCTATCGTCTCCCTGGCCCATCCCCTGCCTCACTAACTTGGCCTGCCTGTGCTCTGTAGCTTTTCTCATTGTGACCCCCTGTTTACATAACACAAATCTGCACAAAGCATCTATTTTCTTCCAGTAATGCAGGGGCAGTTATTTTCTATATCCCCAGTGCCTCCTTCTTGATTGAATGGGTAAATGAACAAATGAATGAATGCTAAATAAGTCTGAACAAATTAAATATTTAATTTTTTTTGAGACAGGGTCTTGCTTTCCCATCCAGGCTGGAGTGCAGTGGTGCAATCCTAGCTCACTGCAGCCTCAGACTCCGGTATTCAAGCAATCTTCCCACCTCAGCTCCTGAGTAGCTAAGGCTACAGGCACGTGCCACCAAGGCTGGCAAATGTTTCTACTTTTTTGTAGAGTTGGGATCTTACTATATTTCCCAGGCTGGTCTCAAACTCCTGGCCTCCAGGAACTCTCCCACCTCAGCCTCCGAAAGTGCTGGGATTTTAGGCGTGAGCCACTGTGGCCCACCTGAACAAAGTAAGTATTTATAAACATGTACAAACTGCATTGCTCTCATAGGAATGAAGCTCAAATTTAAGGTGAATCTCACAAGGTTCCCCTCGAGGATAAGCAGAACTCTTACTCCCTGATACTCAAAATGAAATACCCCACTCTTTCGAATAACTCCCGGACGTTATGTCGCCCTTGTAAACAGAACTGCTCGCTCCAAACCCAGAGGTCAACGTCTCGAATATATCATGCCATTTCTTCATGCCGTTTCTTCACTCCCCTCCCCAGGTTGCTTATCAGATGCTCTGTGCATCATCTCCCGCATCCATAGCCAAATAAACCAGTCAGTGCTCAATTCTCCAATTGACTGGATGGCTCAGGGAACAAACCCTCAAATCTGATTACAGGAAAATTCATTACTTTAAGTCCTCCCTCAGGGTTCAGAGCTCATAAAAGAAACCTCCAGAGGCCCAGGCTGAGGGGAAGAGAAGCTCCCATGCCGCACATCTACAGATTGCCAATAATTAACCTGAACTAATTATTGTCAAGCCCCAGGTCAGTCTTCCCAGATCAAGGCTCCCTCCTGACAACCGAGTTTTCAGAGCCAGAACTTTTCACTCAGACACAAAAGGAACATTCAGCAGATTTTAATAAAAAAGAGCATGACCCACACAGGATCCTCTGCTAGACAGAGACCCAGCCGGGTGGAGGCTCACCGGCAGGGACATGGTTCAGGGCCCCCAGGGAGACACCTGTGCGAGGACTCTTTTCCTGACCCTGTTTACAACCCTCTTAGGATTTTTGAACAAATAAGACCACACATCTCAACACATAAAGACAAACAGCAAGTTAGGAAAGATGTGTATATTTTATTCATAATATTAAAAGCTGACATGAAAAAATAAGACAAAAATGAATATTCCAAAGGAAAAAAATAGTAAATTATAAGGAAAAATAATTTGCCGTGGAAACAGTAGCTATCTATATAATCAATATGGTTTTATTTCATGTTTAATCTCACTCCAGTAATTTTAAAAAATCAGTGAGATAGTATTTTGTTTTCTGGCCGGGCACAGTGCCTCATGCCTGTAATCCCAGCACTTTGGGAAGCCGAGGTGGGCGAATTACCTGAGCTCAGTGGTTCACGACCAGCCTGGCCAACATGGTGAAACCCCATCTCTACTACAAATACAAACATTAGCTGGGCGTGGTGGCGTGCGCCTGTAGTCCCAGCTACTCAGGAGGCTGAGGCAGGAGAATCACTTGAACCTGGGAGGCTGAGGTTGCAGTGAGCCAAGATCATGCCACTGCACTCCAACCTGGGCAACAGAGCAAGACTCTGTTTCAAAAAAAACAAAACGAAAACCAAACAAACAAAAAATCCATTTTGTTTTCTGAGATTGGTAAAATGTTTTGAGCTGGGCTTTTTTTAGTGCTAACGTTCATATTCATAAGGGTAGTGAAATTGAGCACTGTTATACACTGTTGTTTGGAGTATAAGGTGATAAATGAGTGCAATTTTGAGAAGGCAATTTGGCAATAGATAACAAAAACCTTATAATATGAATATTCTGTAAACTTTTATCTTAAGAACTTTATCCTTAGGGCAGCGGTTCTCAAGCAGGGACAACTGTGCCGTCCAAGGGACATTTGGTAGTCTAGAGACACAGATTGTCACCATGTTGGGAAGCGGGGATTGCCGGCATGTAGTGATGCAGGCCAGGGAGGCTGTTACCGTCTCATGGTACAGGACAGCTCCCCAGAATAAGAATTATTGTCACGCTTGAGAAACTCTGCTTTAGGAGAAAAAACTCAGGCAAGTTCACAGGGGTGTATAGCCAAAGATATTCAGTGCAGAATTGTTTAGAAAGCTGAAAAATGAGAAGCAGTGTGCATCACTAGGTTACCAATTAAATAAATCATATGCCATGCATACACTAGACCATATAGATCCACTGAAAATTAAATACACTCCAGCCTGGGGAACAGAGTGAGACTCTGTCTCAAAAAAAATTAAACAAATCTGTTTATTGATGGGAATATATTCATTCTACAGTGCTAATTGAGAATAACTAGTTTCAGAATCATATGCCTAGTATGATCATCTTTTTGTATGTGCATATGTATGTATAGAGAAAAATCTGAAAGTGTTTATCTACCATGTTACACCTTTAACAGTAGTTATCTCTAGGTGGAAATGTTATGGGTCATTTTAATTTTTTTTTTTTTTTTGTGATGGAGTCTCACTCTTATCACTCAGGCTGGAGTGAAATGGCATGATCTTGGCTCACTGCAACCTCTGCCTCCCAGGTTCAAGTGATTCTCCTGCCTCAGCCTCCCAAGTAGCTGGGATTACAGGCACATACCATCACGCCCTGCTAATTTTTTGTATTTTTAGTAGAGATAGGGTTTCACCATGTTGGCCAGGCTGGTCTCAAACTCCTGACCTCATGTGATCCACCTGCCTCAGCCTCCCAAAGGGCTGGGATTACAGGTATGAACCACCACACTCAGCCCATTTTAATTTTTTGTGTTAGCTTTTCAGTGTTTTCTATTTTTCTTCTATTAGCATGGCTTCTAACGCAGAGTTGAAGATCAAGGACATTAGAATCAGACAGCAAGCGTTCTGGCTGGGTCCTGTCCCAGCTCTGAGAAAAGCTGCATCCTTGCATGGCAGCCATCAGCTGGAGCTGCCCTTCACCCAGAGGCACCCCAATTCCCATAAAGTCACCCCATGGCAAGATGTCAGCAAGTCCTTTTTCTCTTCTGGAAATCATCCAAAAGCAACGATTTTTACTGAAATGTAGAGACAACCTAAACTCCAGGATGAAAACTATTTGGAAGTGCTGCCCAAAGCAGTGGAAATAAAACAGGAGATAGAACAAGGGGAGCACGCGAGGCCGTGAGGGGCTGCAAGCCTCCGGGAGAGCCAGCAAACATAATTTTCTACATTGAGGGGTATTCCCCCAATATGCAGAATGAATCACTTGTTCAGAACAGTGAGTTCATAGTAGGGGTTATTGCCTAGCATATGGAGATTTTCCTGGACATGGTTTTCTTCTAAAAAGCAAAGGAAAAGGGGCTATAAATGAGAGCTCACCCAAACTAGCTATATGTGCAGGCAGGAGTTTGGGGAAGCAGCAGATGAGAAGAGTGAATTTGTGTGGCTAAAACAAACGGCACTCCCCGAGAAAACAATAAACAAAACCCAGCTTATTTCCACTGGCTTGGGAGCAGTAAAGGCTAAACAAACTCACATGCAATACCTTGCATCATTTCGAAATAAAACAAAACAAAAAACCCATTGTGCTGGGGACATAGTGGTGAGGCAACTGGTCATACTTCCTACCCTCGTAGACCTCACAATCTGGCTGGAGGAGCCAGGTGACAGCCAAATAATTCCACGAACCACGAACTGCAAATGCAATATGGTGGGTAAGAGCTTGGGCTTTGAAGTGACGTAAACCCAGGCTCTAAACCCCCACTCCTCCACCTAACCTCTCAGAGACACTTTGCTCATCTGCAAAATGGGAAAGTATAATATAATAGCACCTGCCTCTGTGGGTTGTTGTGGGGTTTAGAAGACGTCATGTGTGGAAGACACTTAGCGCAGTGCCCAGCACATAGTGGGTGCTCAGTAGATGTTGGCTTTGCTATTGTTAATATCACTGGCATGATCAGCAGCAACAGCAGCAGTAGTTGTAATAGTATGATAAAGAAAAAGCACAAGTTGTTGTAAGAACTTACAATGTTCTTATAAGGGCCTGGAGGAGGGCATGTTTAGATGGTGGTCATGGAAGCTTCTCTGGGGAAGAGCTAGAGGAAACAAAAAGAACATAAGTCCCCAGAATTTGCCATCAGTCACCCTGCATGGAGTCTGCGCAGCCCCCTTCACAGAGACACAATTAAATCTACCCACATTAAAGGAAAATTCCTGCCACCCACCCAACACCCTTCTTTCACAAACACTCCCCTTCCAAAGATGTTTGGTTACAATTGTATATAATTTCAAATGTTTTGCATATTACAAAATGAATACAAATGTTTTCACAACATGGAAAAGAACCGGTCTGATTTCCATTGATGTCTCTCCAAGTGGCGACTTTGAATTTCTGCAAGTCACTTTTGAGGACTGTGCTCTCTCTTTTGTAAAGTGAGGAGCTTGGGTTAAATGATTTTAAAAGTCCCTTCAAATACAAAAATCATGGGGATGATCTGGATTCCTCCAGTGCGTGGCAGGGGTATTCCAGCTGAGCTTAACTAGTTCTTAGGGGCCAGGAGACCCCTGCTGCCATTGGAGCCCTACCATAAAGCGGAGGGCCCCTCCCCCCACTCCGTTCAGCCTCTCCTGTCAGCAGGTGTGGCAGACTGGCAGGAGCTAATGAAATGTTTACTGAAAAGATTAGCTTGTCAGTGGAGCCTGGACAGATGGCTATTGATCTTCTGCTCATCTGTCACCCCTGTTCCATCTGAGACAAGGTGCAGGAGCAGGCTCTCTCTGATCCAGAGCTCAGCCAGGGGCTCAAGCCCCAGGTACGCATCCCCAGTGGCACACAGGAAAAGACGTTCGCAGTGTGAGAAGGTCTCTTAGGTCTGTGGCCTGGTCTGAGCAGTCCCTGGGTCACTGGAAATCTCCATCTCCTCTCTGTTCAATTGTTCAGCTGTGGGATCCTGGCAATAATGTAGGAAATGTCAGACCTGAGTTCAGATCCTACCTTAATTACTTTGTGAGCTTATACCCTCTAAGACTCCATTTTTCTTACCTATAAAACAAGGACAATAACACCTACCTCACAGAAGTATGACAAGACTAAGGAAATTAGGATATCACAGTTCTAAGAACCAACACCATTGAGAGAATGTTTGTTTTATTTGTTAAAATGAGAAAGTTGAGGCCAAGATTGGAACCCTTGCAGAGTAGAGGAATTTTCCCAGTGTGTCATGGCCCTGAGTGGTCTTGAAGAATCTGGCTTCTATGATGTTCTAAGGAGCTTGACCTTACCTCAAGGGCAACGCCATGCCACTGAAGGGCATGGCCTGATGCAATACGAGTTTAGCAAGGTAGCTCTGCCTTTAGGGAGGTAAGACTGGAATGTGTCACAGTTAAAGTAGCGGCAATGGGAATCCAGAGGCTTGCTGGAGATATAAGAAGGTACAAGGCTTGAAGAGTGATTGACTGATTGATTGAACATGAGAGGTGGCAGCAGGGATGACTCCCCTGGGCATGGCGGCACTTTCAATGACACAGAAGCCCTGAAGTAGAAGCAGTATAGGGGAAGCTAATGAGCTCATTTTGAGCATGGCGAGCGTGAGACGCCTGCAGCACTCCCGAGTAGGAGGACTCCCAGGCCGTTGATGGAGTTTGAGGCTCAGGAGTCAGATCTGGCCCTGTATAGAGATTTGGGAGTTGTCATTGCCATCATCTTCCTCCTCTTCCCCTTCTTCCTCATCTAGTTGGTAACAGAGCCACAGAGTGGATGAGATCACCCATGGAGAATATGTGACCAGAAGAGAAGGGGCCAGCACAGAAAATCCTGTGGGAACCGGCAGAAAGAAATGCCTGGAAAACACAGAGTGCTATCATGGCAGTCAAGAGTTTCGGGGGGAGGGAGGGAGTGAGTGGGCAACAGCAGAAAATCCTAAAAAAAGGTCATATAAAAAAACACAAACAAAAACCTACACAGTGTCTCCTGGACTTAGTAACAAGGAGGTTGTTTTAAACTTGAGAAAGGCAGTTTCTGTGGGGCCGTGGAGGGCCAAAGGTCAACTATGGAGAATTGAGAGTGGGTGGGAGGTGAGAAAACGCAACCTGTGGAATGTCCCTTTGGAGAAGCTCGACACCAGCTGGAGGACCATGGGGGAAAGCAGGGCTGATTTAGGAGGGGCGTCCCCTGAGAGTACACCCTGTGCTGTGGGGAGGATGCAGGAGAGAGTGAGCGAGTGGAGACCTGCGGAGAGAGAATGAGCCCGAAGGAGCCTGGAGAGGCGCGAGACCAGAGTCCAGATCCAGATTGGGGGTTGAGGCCAACTCTACAACCAACTACCACCAACAGGCAGGCCCTGTAGACAGGGCAGGCTGAGCCCCAGAGGGAGGAAGGGAAGTTAAGTAGGCCCCTCCTGGTGGGCTTGAGTTTCTCAGGGAGGGAGGTGAGGTTGTCTGATGAGGACATTAAGGCAAGTCGGGAGGCTGTGAAACAGTTGCCCTGGGGAATGAAGGGTACTGGCCAGGGGTCCCCAGTGCTGCCAAATGAGGATGAGACCACGAGTATGCACAAGAAAGGAAGCCTGGGCTCAAGGGACGCCCAGGGTCAAATGGGCAGGACCCTCCATTTCTCGGCTGGGGGTGCAGTTGCCACTCAACCCAACTGCACAAATGGGGAGGGACAATGGAAGAAGACCTTCGGGGCTGCCTGGAGACATGGCAGCTGCTCTCCATTTGTGAGAGGGAGCCCCCTCCTCTCCGTCTCTCCCTCTCTTCTCTTAGAAGCATCTCCCTTTCTAGTCACCCCCTCCCACCCCCCCACGCCCTCCCCTACCCACCCACCCCCAACCCCCGGCTTCATGCAAGTCCGCATCCTGAGTGCCTGGCATCAGGCACAGAGACCAGAGAGGACAGCATGTCTCTCTCTCTCACACACACATACACACACACACACACACACACACACACACAGGACAGAGTGGACAGGAGTGCCAGCCGGGAGGCCTCCAGCTAGTGTCTGGCCCTGGGACCCTGAGGCCTTTCTCTGCCTGTTTCCCCATCTACCCAATAAGAAGGCTGTCCCCAGGAATCCCTAAGTCCCCTGGCCAGTGCAATCATTCTAGAGAGTGAAGATCTCTTTATGAGTGTGTTTTTCATCTGAGCTGCTGGCAAGGGAGGGTAGGGAGGTGTGGTGCAGGGCTGAGCTCAGAAACACAGACACAGAGTTAACCACCGAACTGTCTAAACAAGATCTGAATGGAAATGCTGCCCTGTTAATTAATGGCTGCTTTTGAGGTTATTAAGTTAGACTGGATAGGTGTGTGGCCTTTCTTTCTACTGCCCTTCCAATTAACAGGCACTTTGCTTGGTAAATGTTAATTTAGAGTAATTGGGCGTGCAGAGGAGGGGAGTGCAGGCAGGGGAAACAATGGTCCCTCTACTGTAGGTTAATTGCTAGTAAACGTTTGTTCCCGGCAGCCCTGGTCCCAGATGAGGATGATTAATGGCCATGGAGTACTGGCTGAAACCCTCAGGGGTCAGCAGAACTGCGGCAGGTTTAACCCCTCAGTGACCATGATAAGGGCCAAATCCCAGTGACTCCTACTGGGTTTATGAGCAAGAGACCTTGAGGTGTGCTCCACACCTGTGAAAGAGGCTATGGGGTCACTTCTTGCAGGTAAGTTAGCAAAGTCAAGCACCAAGTTGGCAAAAAAAAAAAAAAAAAAAAAAAAAGCTTCATTCCACTGATAGATGGAATAACTCATTGCAGCTGTGATTACCCTGGGTGGTATCATCTATGGAAATAACATTGATTTCCAAAAAAAAAGACAACAACAACAACAAAAAAAAACTCCAACGCCCCCCACTTAGCCTCTGCTCTCACACAATCTGTTTCAGCCAAGTCAACCTGTGACAGTCAGTTTGATGGGTGAACTCGTGAACAGCCCCATATTCAAGCAAATGCTAGTCTAGGAATTGCTATGAAAGCATATTGTAGGTGGCGTTCAAGTCAGTTGACTTTGGATAAGGAAGATTGTGTTGGATAACCAGGGTCAGCCTGATTCAATCAGTCGAGCAGGGCCTAGGCTTTCCTGAAGAAGAAATTCTACCTGTAGACTGAGGCCACAGATCCTGTCCCAGAGCCCCAGCCTGCCTTTCCTGATGGCCTGCCCCTCAGATTCCATAATGGCGTAAGCCAATTCTTTGCAATAAAACTCTTAATCTATATCCCCTTCAGGTTCTGCTGGAACTCTGATTGATACACAACCGAAAAGTGACTCAGGGCTGCAGACAGTGCTCTGAGCCAGGCTTCTTTTCCCTGCCTGCCTCTCTCAGAAATGCAAATGAGAGGTGGCTCATCTCCCAGCTCTCAGAGCCACCTGGTAAGAAAGTTCCTGCGCTCACCAGTTCCTGCGCTCACCTGGGTCCCAGAGCCTCCCAAGCCCAGCTGTCTTCTGGGCTAAGGATTCTACAATCACCAGGATAATTTCTCCCCTGAAAACCTCCTCTCAGGAAAAGACCATGGATACATTCTTCTTTGGAAGAAAAATAAATTATTGTAACATGCATGGGATTGCACCTATACATGCTTTGTTGTGAAAAAGCAAATGGATCAGTATTTTAAATTTATTAATTTTAAAACTTCTAGGTTATAATGGGGAAGAATAAAAGAAGAACACTGGATACTCTTTGTGTAAGAAGGGAGGGAGGAATACAAATATATGTTCATATTTACATAAGAATCACTGGAAGGACAAATTAACAAAGACAGTTGTCAATGGAGGTGGTGGGGTGGAGTGAATTGGACAACAGTGAGAGGGAGAATTCTCAGGGAAAGACACTCTGATTTTTTTCTTCCAATATGATCTCAAGATGATTTTTAATTAAGTGATTATCTATTCAAAAAATAAAATTAAAAACATATTCATTTCACAAGAAGCTCCTAAGCACCTCTATGATGGACTCTAAGAACAGAGAAAAGAATCTGAAACAACTTGTGTGTGTCTGTGTGTGTGTGAGAGAGAGACAGAGAAAGAGAGAGAGACAGAGAGAGAGAGAAAAACAGACAGACATTGCCAGCTTAGAGAGGGAGGCTATCTAGAGTGGACGGTATGAGTTTTGAGCTAGGCAGGAATCAGACAGGCAGAGGAGTAAGGACATTTGGCGATACTATGATGGCCAAGGCCACACAGGAGATGGTCATCTGTAGCATCTCCCAGCTCTGAGACTTATCCCATTTCCCCTCCCACGCACCCGCCTTTCCCTTCCCCTTCCCCTGCCAACCTGAGTGGATTTCAGGCTTTTCCCTCCCATTTGGAAAGAATAGAGTTTGGTGGAGACACAGTCCAGTCTCCATTGCTTTTCTCGCACAAGATCAGTTCGGCACACTGGACCCAGGATGGGAATGTGGCTGTGGGGGAGAAGATGAGCAGAGGGCCATCAGCAATCATCTTCATTCTTCAGTGAGACTTCCACATCCAAGGCTTCCAGCTGCCACAGCAGAGTTGGGTCAAGTGGTGGGGGAGGAAGGGGATCTCCTGGGCATCTGCCTGGAGCACCAACCCCTGTCACTCAGAGACCCCAGAAAGATGCAAAACTGGGGGGAAAATGCATTGGAATTGTTTACAGGGAGGCTATTCTGTGGCTAGAACATTTCAATAAACCTCTTTTTTAGGGGGGAAGGGGTAAAGAGGCACTGAGGGTCATGCTTGAGTGATAAACTGCCTCAGAGGAAAGCGGGTTCAGTAGCTGCAGGGTTTGGGGTTTTCTAGGAGGTGGTGTATGTAGAGAGAGCTCCCCTTGTCAGCAAGAAAAGGAGAAGTTGAGCTAAGGGCCATAACCAGCAATCCTCCTCCAAACCAAGCTTGGCCTCTTCTTTAAAGTGTAGCTGGCCGGGCGCGGTGGCTCAAGCCTGTAATCCCAGCACTTTGGGAGGCCGAGAGGGGCGGATCACGAGGTCAGGAGATCGAGACCATCCTGGTGAACACGGTGAAACCCCGTCTCTACTAAAAAAATACAAAAAAGTAGCCAGGCGAGGTGGCGGGCGCCTGTAATCCCAGCTACTCGGGAGGCTGAGGCAGGAGAATGGTGTAAACCTGGGAGGCGGAGCTGGCAGTGAGCTGAGATCCGGCCACTGCACTCCAGCCTGGGCGACAGAGCGAGACTCCGTCTCAAAAAAAAAAAAAAAAAAAAAAAGTGTAGCTGTTTGGTACAGCATCATTTATGTAAAAATGGAGAGGGGGCTATATGCATGGTTGGATATTTGTGTTTATGTACATATGAATGCATTCATGCATGCATGCCTGTATACATTTGTTAGTTTATGCATGAAATATCCCTGGAAGAATCCAGCAATATGGTCACATTGGTTGCCTCCAGGAAGGAGAGCTGAATAGCCCAGAGATTATATCAATTAGCAGACAGACTAGGCTGTCTGTCATAAGAAGTGACCCCAAAATGCAAGGCTTAAACAAGATAGCATTTCAATTCTGTCTCACATAGCAGGGCAGGTATCATGGTGATGAAGTGTCAGGGACCCAGGATCATTCCATTGAGTGGCTTTGCCATCACTACAGTGTTGCCTTTCTCTGCACAGAGGAATATGACTCACCATTACCTCTGCAATCCAGCCAGTAAGAAAGGGGGAGTAAAGAAAGTGAAAGGCACATCCACACCCTCTAGGAGAGCCAATGAACAGTCAGCACATGGCGTCTACTCACCTCCCACTGGCCAGAACTCAGTCACTTGGACACATCTAGGAAATGCCCTCCTTAGCTGAGCAGTCATGAGTATGGCTAAAATTGGAGATTCTGTTTCTAAAGAAAGAAGGGCAGAATAAATATAAGAGGACAACCTGTAGTCTTTATCTGGGATAGGATGAAAGGGACATTTTCACTTTTTATATCCTTTTAGTACCTTTAAGAATTTTTTTTTTCCTGTACCCTCTTGATAGACCCTTCAGTATCTTCTGAACTATGTGAATTAGGAAAAAAAATTAAGTTTGAAAAATATATTAGTTTGGAAGTCACAAATTGAGCACATGCATCCACCTCTCCACTACACCATGGATCCATGGGGGTAAAATATAAAGTATTTTTTAAAGAGTGAAATCAGATCAGTGTTGGAAAACAAGACAGGGTGCCAGCAGACGAGAAAGTCTGAGAAAATAATGGAAGCTAGAAAGTAGATGGGATTGGCCAGTTGCGGTGGCTCATGCTTGTAATCCCAGCACTTTGGGAGGCCAAGGTGGGCGGATCACCTGAGGTCGGGAGTTCAAGACCAGCCTGGCCAACATGGTGAAACCCATCTTGACGAAAAGTACAAAATTAGGCGTGGTGGCGCATGCCCATAATCCCAGCTACTTGGGAGGCTGAGGCATGAGAATTGCTTGAACCCAGGAGGCAGAGGTTGCAGATAGCCCAGATGGTGCACTCTGTCTCAAAAAAAAAAAAGAAAAAAGAAAAGAAAAAAGTAGATAGGATCACATCAACTGAGAAAGGACAAAGGTAAACCACAGCCCCAAACACCAGGACCAAGAACTTTCCTTCTCAAGGGAGCCCTAGAGAAACCCCAAACTCAGAAACAAGAGACAGAAAGCAAGAGTAGGCCATAGGATAACCATCAGAGTAACCGAGCAAAGAGCTGCATTCACAGTGGCTGGGACATTCGGGGTCCCTCCCTTCTCCCTTCCCCTGCTCAACATATGCTCAACCTGTAAAGGAACAACTAGTGGTAATTTTGCAATCATTATTCTTAAAAAATGTGAGTGATCTATCCAGGAAGGGATCCTAATACAGGTGTCTAAAGTCAAGAGAGAAGCAGAACAAGAACAGGGTTGGAAGTCTATGTAGGCCTCCCCAACAAATATATATGGCAAGTTGGGCGTGAGTAGGTATATTACTCCTTTCTCACGCTGCTAATAAAGACATACCCGAGACTGGGTAATTTATAAAGAAAAGAGATTTAAATGACTCACAGTTTAGCATGGCTGAGGAGGCCTCAGAAAACTTACAATCATGGCGGAAGCGGAAGAAAATATGTCCTTCCTCATATGGTGGCAAGAGAGAGAATGAGTGGCAAGTGAAGGGAGAAGCCCCTATAACCATCAAGTCTCATGAGAACTCACTCACTATCACGAGAACAGCAGGGAGGGAAACCACCCCCGTGATTCAATGACCTCCCACCAGGTACCTCCCAGGACACGAGGGGATTATGGGATTACAATTCGAGATGAGATATGGGTGGAGACATAAAGCCAAACCATATCAGAAGGCATGGAGGGGTGGTAGAAAGTCCTCTGTCCAAGAGGAAATTATAGCTAAATACTCCAGTCCATTATTTAAATACCTCCTTACCTTGGCAGGCATAGGCATCCCAGGCTGCCTGCTGCAATCTAGAGATGAGCCTGCTGACAACATGGCCCAACCACTCAAGGGGACCTGAACTGGCCCTCCCCTTTCAGGGAGATGCCTCTTGTGGAAGCAGGCCACACCAGCTGTCCATACAGAGTAATCTAATCCTTCATTTAGGAAAGTGGATGGAGAGCCATGGAGCCCCAAATATTTGAGGAAAACCAATAGCACAACCAAGTTGAACAAACATGAGTAAGCACAATGAGTTATCCTGGAAAAAAATAAGATGCAGTAGGTAATGTTAAAGATAAAACCCTAATTAGTATCTTTGGAGAGATTTGAGAGAACGTGAAATCTCCAAAACAAGAGCCAGCTGCCATAAAAAAGGAGTCATCGGAGAACAAGAAATAATTCCTAGAAATGTAAAATGAGGGTCAAAATTTTAAAAATTCAGCAAACAGGAATAATAGAACGGCCAAGACTAAAAGCCAGATCAGTTGTGTGGAAGTCAATGAAATCTCCAGAAATACAGAAAAAAGTCAGCGTAGTAAAAACTAAAAGTCTAGAAACAGAGGAAAGATCCAGGAGGCTAACATCCATCAATTCAGTAGGAGTTTCAGAAGGAAAGAAAAAAAATCAGAGAGGTGGTAGGGGATAAAGTCAAAGACATAATAGAAAGTTTCCCTGAGCTGGGAAAAAATACAAGTCCTCAGATTGAAAGAAGTCACTAAGTACCAGGCAGGATAAATGAAAACAAAATCCATACCTAGATACTTGTAGAAATTTCAGAACCCCAAGAAGAGTGAGAAAGTCTTAAAAGCTTGAATATTAGAAATGAGAATTTAATTTCAGACTTCCCAACAGAAATACTTTAAAAATCATGCCTTTAAAACTCCAATGGAGGCTGGGTATGGTGGCTCAAGACTGTAATCCCTGCACTTTGGGAGGCCAAGGTGGGCAGGTCGCTTAATGCCAGGAGTTCGAGACCAGCCTGAGCAACATGGTGAAACCCCATCTCTACTAAAAGTACAAAAATTAGCCAGCCATGGTAGCACATGCTTGTAATCCCAGCTACCCAGAAGGCTGAGGCAGAAGAATCACTTGAACCTGGGAGGTGAAGGTTGCAGTTAGCTGAGATTGCACTACTGCACTGCAGCCTGGGTGACAGAGTGAGATTGTCTCAGAAAATAGAAAAGAAGAAAAACTCCAATGGAATATGAATTTGAGCCGAAATTATACTCAGCAATGCAAGGAAAGTTTATCATGTGTGCACTCAAATGTAAAAATTACTCACGGAAGTACTTGTGCAAGCAAGACAAAGGGAATGAAAGAATGAGATTTCAAAAAAATGAGACTAAAACAGATAAAAAACAATGATACCTGAATAAAAGTGAGGAAAGTAAAAACTACATTAAAATACCAAGATTTGAATGTTGACAGTTGTGTGGCTGGTATTAAATACATGGAATATTCCTTCTTTCTCTATAGATTTTATCACACTTTGTTCTGCAGTGATTAATATTTACACAACCACAATATGGTAAATGCTATTTTTATTCGGTTTAAGTATTCAAGCTTAGAAGACTTGACTGTAGTTCCGGAACAGAATGTAAATGTTATGGGAAGCCAAGGTGGGTGGATCATTTGAGGTCAGGACTTCAAGACCAGCCTGGCCATCATGGTAAAACCCCGTCTCTACTAAAAATACAAACATTAGCCCAGCATGGTAGCCAGCATCTGTAATCCCAGCTACTCGGGAGGCTGAGGCAGGAGAATTGCTTGAGCCTGGGAGGCGGAGGTTGCAGTGAGCAGAGACTGTGCCACTGCACTCCAGCCTGAGCAACACAGTGAGACCCTGTCTCAAAAAAGGAAAAGAAAAAAAAGAATGTAAATGTTATAAGCCATGAAAGTGGGAAGAATGTTGATCATATATGTTGACATGGAAGAACAAACACTATGTAAAGAAGCAAATGTAACATGCAGAATAACATGGTTAATATGACCCCATATATATATGTCATATATATGAACATACAGATAAATAACAGTTGTACATATAAACATACAGATATATAACATTTACATATATAAACATACAGATGTATAACATTTGATTATAAACATACAGATATATAACTTTTATATAGTCATGTTATCCACACTATTCTGCATTTATATATATAAATGCTATATATCTATATGTTTTATAACTATATGCATTTTTATATGCATAGCAAAACACCTGGAAAACTTTCATTCACTTTTTACTTTCTACACTTCTGTAGCTTTTGAAATTTTACAACCATGAATAATTATTATAATTAAAAATGTTAAATAATAGAATACTAGCTTGAAGATTTACCGAATTTTTAGCTGGCCTAGGAGATACCGCTTTTGGTAAGGCCTCAAGAAAAATAATCTGATTGAATAAAGAACTACATTTAGTAGAACTCAATCTAAAGCTAGGTAGAAACCTCAACTCTTTTCTAATATGAAAACAAAACAAACCAAAATACTCCCGCAGACCAGAGACCGAAGAAAGATCAACACTGCCACCTATTGAGGATTTATTGGAGAACAGGCAAAGTTGAGTTTTTATTTTTATTTTTAAACAAATTTTGAGATCTGCACAGACCTGAAATCTGGGTTATCTTCCACCAGGCACATGGATTCTTAGCCATAGAAGTCAGGAACCAGGATCATACTGAGGGATGCTTGGGAAGGTATGAGTAACAGTTTAAGATACAGACTCTGTTCAGCCTAGTAAAGAGCCTACCCAAAGGCACTCCGTCTCAGTTTCTCACTTGCTGTGCTAGAGGACAAAGGCTGAGAGTGTGGGACCCCGGCAGACGAGTGGGCAGGAGATTTGGGCTAACATATGTCACTCTGCCAGAAAGAATGCTTTAATTGTTACTTTCCAAAAAGAAGATACTGTTCTGTGAAAACAGTGAATGTACCCTGCTCACTGAATATGTATCAATAGAGAAGCACTGTGACCCTCCATCCTGGAAGTTACACAATAACATCTGCATTTCTGAGGGAGTTAGATTACAGTTAGATTATCTGCATGCACTCATGTGTTCAACAAATACTTATTGATGCCCACTCTATGTTAAGCACTATGCAAGGCCCCTTCCACCCAGAGTCACAGATCCCATTCGACTGGCTTTTGGAATGACTCAAACATAGCCAAGGCATGAGATAGTCCAGGGGGAATCAAGCTATATATTTGGTGAGCCATCCTGAACCCAGCCTGCAGTTGGCAAGCACCGAATGTCGGTATCAAACTTAACCATGCTTAGGACACGTTCTTTTAAAAGGTAGGCAGTGGCTGGGCATGGTGGCTCCTGTAATCCCAGCACTTTAGGAGGCCGAGGTGGGCAGATCAGGAGGTCAGGAGTTCGAGACCAGCCTGGCTAACATGGTGAAACCCCATCTCTACTAAAAATACGAAAATTAGCCGGGCGTGGTGGTGGGCGCCTGTAATCCCAGCTACTCAGGAGGCTGAGGCAGGAGAATCACTTTAATCTGGAAGGCAGAAGTTGCAGTGAGCTGTGATCTTGCCACTGCACTCTAGCCTGGGCGAAAGACTGAAACTCTGTCTGAAAAAGAAACAAACAAATAAACAAACAAAAACCGTAGGTAGTGTGATCTGATGAACCAAACTCTTGTTCATTTTTAAAGGTTGACAATGAGACACCATCTCATACCAGTCAGAAAGGCTCTTATTAAAAGTCAAAAACTAATAGACGGTGGGGAGGCTGCAGAGAAAAGGGAATGCTTGCACACTGCTGCTGGGAATATAAAGTAGTTCAACCACTGTGGAAAGCAGTTTGGAGGTTTCTCAAAGCTCTTAAAACAGAACTACCATTCAACCCAGCAGTTCCATTACTCAGATACCCAAGAGAAAATACATTGTTCTATCCAAAGGACACTCACATGTTTATTGCAGCACTATTCACAATAGCAAAGGCATGGAATCAAACTAGGTGCCCATCCACAGTGGACTGGATAAAGAAAATGTGTTATATATACACCATGAAATACAATGCAACCATAAAAAAAAAAATTCATGTTCTTTGCAGCAACATGGATGCAGCTGGAGGCCATTAACCTAAGCAAACTAACACAGAAACAGAAAACCAAATATGGCCTGTTCTCATTTTATAAGGGGGAGCTAAACACGGGGTACACATGGACACAAAAATGGGAACAACCAACACTGGGGACTGTGGCACGGGGCAGGTAGGAGGGAACACGGGCTGAAACACTACCCATTGAGTCTATGCTCACTACCAGAGTGACAGAATCAGTCATATCCCAAACCTCAGCATCACACAATATAACCATGTAAAAAATCTACACATGTACACCTTGAATCTACAAAGTTGAAATGTTTTTAAAAATCACATAAAAAGGAACTAACTTGAGAGAATAGATAAATGAATAATGGTTGAAAATATGAACATTCCAATTTCATTCAATCATTGGTTAAAAAAAAAATGTAAGAACTATATTAGAATCACAACATAATAGAGCCAGAAAGACTTCCAAAATGACCTGGATCACTCTGCTCATAAGCTGGGCTGAGGTCTAAATTGCTGTGAATAAGAGCTCTGGTATTCATTTAGGAGAACAGTACAAGAAAAGAAATATAAAGAGATGAATAATACATATAGGACTTATTATACAGCCAATGTGCAATAAAGAGAATGCAAAATTGAGAATAATTATCGAGAATGTAAAAATATTCTTTCACTTTATATAATTCAAATCAAAAGATCCCAAACTTCCATCTTACTAAAAGGTGCTGGGTTCTGACTAAGGAGAGCTCATTGTTTTATAAAGAATGCCATCAAATATGAGAAAAATGTAAACAAATGAAAGGACAATGGAAGTGGTTGATGGAATAAATAAACAGAATAGCAAGGGGAGGCCAGAGATTGGGGCAGTAAGAAATCCCTTTATAAAAAAAAGTCTGTAGGCCTTGCATTTGGGGAGCCTCAGGACGAAGGACTCTCCTTATCTATGAGTAAATATCCATCTCCATTGTGACATTCTGTTAGATTGGTTCATATTCATTTGGGATTACTTTAATTGGATGTTCGTTTATTCAACAAGTTCCTCTTAGTGCCTGCTCTGAGCCAAGTCCTGGGCTAGGCAAGAGCTTCACAGAAATGAATCAGACAGAGTTCCTGTTCTCCAGGCATTCATAGCTAGTTGCAGCAGCAAGCCTTGTAACAGAGACGTAAAATTAATACAAGGGCTTAGAGGGAAGCATGTGTACAAAATGATGCGGCATTGGAAACAGTGTGGTGGGAGTCATTTAGGGAAGACCCCTAAAAGTTTGAACAAAGCACCCCAAACATGCCAGACTCCCGGAGCATCCAAGGACCCAGCAAAGTTAGCACCCAAATAAGCACTGAAACTATTTTGTTAATGTTTACGTTAGGCGCTTGGAAAGGGAAAGGCATAGAAACCATCTGCTTCTCTCAAGGGGAAGAGAGGGAGAGCAAGAGTCCTAAACTCCCTAAGGGGATTAAAACAGGAATGAGGTGAAATGAGATGAGGCAAGTGATTTGGAAATGCAGCAGAGGATCAGTGATGCGCCAGCAGGCAGGATGCGCAACAATAGTGAAGGAAATGCCTTCCGACCTCAGCTTCGGGGTTGATTCAAGTTAGCAAGGCAGAGGAGAAGGAAAAGTGCAGTTCCAGCGGAGGGCGGAGCCTAGCTGAAAGGCAGGAAGCAGGGTGCGTCGGCACATGCAGCATGGTGGACCCACGGAGTATGGTGGTTGGCAAGAATGGCAAGGTGAGACCTGGTGCAGTGGCTCACGCCTGTAATCCCAGCACTTTGGGAGGCTGAGGTGGACGGATCACCTGAGCTCAGGAGTTCAAGACTAGCCTGGGCTACATGCTGAAACACCGTATCTACTAAAAAATACAAAAATTAGCCTGGGGTGCTGGCGGACGCCTATAGTCCCAGCTACTCGAGATGCTAATGGGGGAGAATCACTTGAACCCAGGGAAGTCAAGGTTGCCCGGAGCTGTGATTGCACCACTGCACTCCAGCCTGGGCAACAGAGAGAGTCCCTGTGTAAAGAAAAAACAAAAAGCAAACTATAACAACAAAAAACTGGCAAAGGCGAGTTTTACTTTTTTTTTTTCTTTAACAGACTTATTGAGGTATAGTTTACACACCATAAAATTTCCCATTGCATGTGCACAATGAATGATGTTTAGTAAATTTACAGAGTTCTGCATCCATCACCAAAAACAAGCTTTGAAACATTCTGTCACAGGTAGAAGAAGGTCGTAACTGCAAGTTGTCCAGATTCCTGGCGTTTTGAACAGAGTTGAACGAAACGCCCAGCAAAGCAAAGAAAGAATGAAGCAACAAAAGAAGGAAAGCAGGGATTTATTGAAAACAAAAGTACACTCCACAGTGGGGGAGCAGCCTGAGCAGCGGTTCAAGGGCCCGAATACAGAATCTTCTTTGTTCCAAACACCCCCTAGAAGTTTCCCATTGGCCACTTCAGGCATACTTCGTGTAAATGAAGTGGTAGCCCGCAATCAGTCTGATTGGCTGCAGAAAGCAGCCAACAAGAGGCTGAAGTTACAAAGGTCACACTGCTGTGCAAACATCTGATTGGCAAAGGCAACCAATCAGAGGCTAGGGTGAAGTTAAAAAGTTATACTTCTGTGCAAATGAAGACTGACTCAGCCCACAATCAGTCTGATTGGTTGTGGACGGTAACCATTCAGAGGCTGGAGTTAAGTCACAAAGTTGCAAACGAAGACTCCACTGGTACTCAATCTGATTTGCTGCAGACAGATTTCCCATCTGCAGCCTCCGTCCTTTTGTTACTTAGGTGTGGAAAGTTAGGGTCTTCCTTTCAATTTAGTTCTAGGAAGTCAGGGTGAAAGAGCCTTAGGTTCCCTGCCTCCAGACCCTATTCTCCTGCCTCAATTCCCATCATCCCAAAAAGTTCCCTCGTGACTTTTTGCAACCTTTTCATCCCACTTCTTTCACTTAGCATGAGGGCTTTAAGGTCATCCACATTGCAACAAGAATCAAGCAGTCTCGTAAACCATGGTATAAATACCCCACTCTTTAAATATCAGTTCACCAGTTGATGGACATTTAGCTTGTTTCCATTTTTGACTAGTAGGAATTATGTTGCTGTGAATATTCACTTACAAGTCTTTGTGTGGACTTATGTTTTAATTTTTCTTGGATTAGAGTTGCCAGATTTAGCAAGTTAAAATACAGGATGCCGAATTAAATTTAAATGTCAGATAAACAATACTGTTTTTAGTATAAACATGTTCCATGCAATATTTTGGACAAACTTATACTAAAAAGGTGTTTGTTTTTATCTGACACACAAATTTAACTGGGCCTCCTGTATTTTATCTGGCACCTCTACTGATACCTAGAAATGATATTACTGGGTTACATATTAGGTTTCTATTTAACCTCTTAAGATACTGCAATCTGTTTTCCAAAGGGAGTGTTTACATTCCAGCAATGTGTGAGATTCATCTTTCTCTCATCTTTATTGACACTTGGCTATCTGTCTTTTTAAAAACTATAATCATTTGAGTGTGTGAGGAGTGGTTTCTCATTGTGGTTTTAATTTCATCAAGTCTTTATAAAGAATTATGTTTACTAGCCATTCATATATCTTCTCGGGAAAATGTCAAATCTTTTGACCAATTTTTATTTTTACTTTTTTTGTCACAGTCCTACACATAATTCATGGTATTCAGAACATCACTTTATCAACTGTTGCCAAATTACCATTTAAACATTAATTTAAACATTAATACCCAAATACAGAATTTAGAACATTATTTTAAATTTTAACTCTACCATCCCCAATCTCTGAGCAATGAATTTGTTCACCAATTTTTAATTGGGCCATTTGTATTCTTATTGAATTGTAAGAGTTCTTTATACATTCTGAATACAAATCTCTTATCAGATGTATGATTTGCAAATACTTTATCCCAGTCTTTGGCTCATCTTTTCATTCTCTTGTTTTTTAAAGCCACAAATATTTTAATTGTTGTGAAGTGCAATTTATCAACTGGTTTTTAATACATTTTGCTTTTGAAGTCCTATTAAAATCATTGCCTAACCTAACATCACAAAGATTGTCTCCTGTTTTCTTCTAGAAGTTGTATAGCTTTAGCTCTTACCTTCAGGTGCGTAATGAGCTGAGGGTCTAATTAACCTTCTCCTTTTTTTCCTTCCTTTTAAAATACAGATATCCAGTTGTCTCAGCACCATTTATTGAAATGACTGTCTCTTCTCCTGTTGAATTATCTTTGTGCATATCTTGAAAGTCCGTTGGTCCTCTGTGAGGGCTTATTTCTGGACTCTTAATTCTGTCCCATTGCTCTATATGACTGGCTGACTGTCCTTGTGTCAATAAACACTGTCTTGATTATTGTGGCTTTACAGTAAGTTTTGAAATTGGGTAAGGTAATTCCTCTAATTTTGTCCATTTCAAAATCATTTAGGATCTTTTAGACATTTTGCATTTCCATGTAAGTTTTAGGATCAGCTTATGAATTTAAAGAAAAATCTTTCTGGAATATTGCTAGGGATTGAGTTGCATCTATAGAACAATTTGGGGAGAATTGCCATCATAACACTGTTGAATTCTCTAATCCATGAGTGTGGAAGTTCTCATTTACTTAGATCCTTTGATTTCTCTCGGCAATATTTTTATCAATTAAATAAATGTTTATTATATTCTATTTGACGCTATTCTTAGTTTACTTTTGAAGGTACTGTTTATTGCTAATATAATGTCAATTTTTAAATATTGATTGTGTATCCTACAATCTTGCTTGCTGAATTTATTAGGTCTCTTGGCTTTTTTTTTTTTTTTTTGAGACGGAGTCTCGCTCTGTCGCCCAGGCTGGAGTGCAATGGTGCGATCTCGGCTCACTGCAAGCTCCGCCTCCCAGGTTCACGCCATTCTCCTGCCTCAGCCTCCCGAGTACCTGGCACTACAGGCGCCTGCCACCTCGGCCCGGCTAGTTTTTTTTGTATTTTCGGTAGAGATGGGGTTTCATCGTGTTAGCCAGGATTGGTCTCCATCTCCTGACCTCGTGATCCGCCCGCCTTGGCCTCCCAAAGTGCTGGGATTACAGGCGTGAGCCACCGCATCCGGCCAGTCTCGAAGCTTTAAAAAAATTTTTTTTTTCCAGTGGATTCTTTAGAATCTGACAGGTAATACTACTTAATAAAGACAGTTTTACTTTTTCCCCCAACCTAATGTCTTTCTAGTCTTTTTGCAGGGAGAGGGAATAGGGACTGGATAGAACCTCCATGACAACATTGAATAGAAATGATGAGAGGATGTTCTCGACTTGCTCCTGATTTAAGGAGAAAAGTATTCTGTCTTTCACCATCAGGTATGTTGGCTGTGAGTTTTTTACCGATGCCTTTCACTAGGTTGAGGACGTTGCTTCTATTGCTAGTTTTCTGAGTTTTCATCACGAAAGGGTGCTGAATTTTGTCAAATGTTCTTTCCTGTGGCTAGTTATCATAATAATATGGATTTTATTGTTTCTTCTATTAGTATGGTATAATACATCGATTTTTTTTTATGTTAAATGAAGCTTACAGTCCTAGGATATGACCCATTTGGTCCTGGTGTATAAATTATTTTATCTGTTGTTGGATTCAGTTTCCTAATATTGTGTTTTAAGGGTTTTTGCATCTATCCCCACTGGCTTTAAATACTTTTAAAGTATAGGTATTTAAAAGTGTAAATTTCCCTTTAAGCAGTGCGTTAGCTATACACTATAAATTTTGACATGCTGTACTTCCATTTTCATTTAAAATTTTAGAACTTCCTTTGTGACTTCTTCAATACGTGGGGTTTTAGAAATGTGTGATTTAATTTCCAAATATTTTGGGATTTGCAATTTTCTGTTGACTTCTAATTTAATTTAAATATGGTTGGAGAACACTTTCTACTATATTTCAACCCTTTTAAATTCAGTGAGACTTCTTTTATGAAATAGCATGTGGTTTCCCCTGGAGAATGTTCCATGTGCACTAACAAAGAGGGTGCATTCTGTTGGTGGTGGGTGGTGGTGTTAGGACAATTTGGCTGACAGCATTCTTTTATGTGCCTGTGATTCTCAGTTGAGTCGTTCTATCAATTATAGATGTCAAAATCTCCAAACATTAAATTGTCCATTTCTCCTCTCAATTCTATCATTTTTCTAATTATTTTGGGGTCCTGTTAGGTGCATATACGTATGTTAACTGTTATATCTGATAAATTGGCTTTTTAAATATCCTCTATTTCCAGTAACATTTCTTGTCTCAAAGCCCTCTTTATTAATAGACATTCCAGCTTACAATTACTGTTTGCATGTTTTTTTTTTTTTTTTTTTTTTTTTGAGACGGAGTCTCGCTCTGTCGCCCGGGCTGGAGTGCAGTGGCCGGATCTCAGCTCACTGCAAGCTCCGCCTCCCGGTTTTACGCCATTCTCCTGCCTCCGCCTCCCGAGTAGCTGGGACTACAGGCGCCGCCACCTCGCCCGGCAAGCTTTTTGTATTTTTTTAGTAGAGACGGGGTTTCACCGTGTTAGCCAGGATGGTCTTGATCTCCTGACCTCGTGATCCGCCCGTCTCGGCCTCCCAAAGTGCTGGGATTACAGGCTTGAGGCACCGCGCCCGGCCACTGTTTGCATGTTATATATTTTTCCATACTTTCACTTTCCAGCTATTGGTCTTTGAATCTACAGTGTGCCTCTGTGAACACCATGTAGTTGATTTTCTTTTTAAATCCATCCTGACCATCTCTACCTTTTAACTATTTAGTCCATTCACATTTAATGAAATTATTGGCATGATCACTTATGGCTGCCCTTTTGGTATTTGTTTTCCAAACGTCTATCATTTTGCTTCTCTGTCCCTTTCTGCCTTTTGTGTTAAATATTTCTTGGTGTATCATTTTGTTTTTTTAATATATTTTAAAATTGATGCTTTAGTGGTTACTCCAGGGTCTGCAGTATGCATTTCAATTTATTACAATCTTCTTCAAATTAGGAATAATTAATTCTAATAAAATACAGCTTTGTCCCAGTAGAGCTCCATTTCCTACCCACTCCCTTGTGTTATTGATATTACACTGCACCTATACTGTAAACCCAACAGTATGGTGTTGTAATTACTATATAGTCTTATGCTATTGAAAGAAAACTTGTATTTTGGTAGGCAAATATTTCCCCAAGATTTCCGTTCTCTATCTAATCCAACACTGATCTTGGTACTACTGTGAATGGACCTCGCAGGTAAAACTGACGTTACTAATTAGAGTAATTATCCTGGATTATCCACATGGCCCCTTAAAAGCAGAAGAGGAAAGCAGAAGCATCAGAGAGATGCAGTGGAAGAGACAGTGGAGATATGAGGCAGAAGGGGAGATCAGAGAGAAGTGCAAGGATTCAACCCATTGTTGCTGGTTTTGATGATGGAGGAGGGAACCATGAGCCAAGCAACGTGAGTGGCTTCTAGAAACTGACAACCACCCCTAGCCAACCTTACAACCATATGGAGCTGAATTCTGCCAACAACCTCAATGAGCTTGGAAGCCTATTCATCTCCAGCTTCCAGAAAATAATGTTGCCCAGCCAATGCCTTCATTTTGACCTTTTAAAATATGGAGCAGAGAACCATCTTGAGCTATGTTATGCCCAGACTTCTGAATTACGGAACTGTGAGATCATAAATGGGTGTTGCTTTAAGCCAGGACAGTTGTAGTAATTTATGGCAGCAATACAATCATACAGTCTTTTCTATTTGTACACATATCCACTATTTCTGGTGCTCTTCATTTCATCCTGTGGATTCAGGTTACCATCTGGTGTCATTTATTTTCTGTGTGAAGGATTTAGTATTTCTTGTAAGGTAGATGTCCATAGGCAACAAATTATCTTAATATTTGTCTGGGAATGTCTTGCACTGTTTTTCCAACTTTCAACAAAAGCTCCATATCCTCATGATGTCTTTATTATAAAGAAAAAAAAATCCCTAAATCCAGCCTTCAAATTGAAGTAATTATCTTTAATGTGAGAGCAATCCTATTCACAAAGCCCCTCCCCAGAGTCAATCAAGGGTTTGGGGACCACATCTCATCATTTTTCCAGTTCTCTTGTCAAGCCAAGTTTTCACCCCCAGGAGACCAACAAATGTGCTGACCCAAAGGCAACAGAGTTCACCTGTAGACAGTCCATCATGCCCCACTGGAAGACCCACACCCCTAAGCATGTGGAGAAAAGCCTCAAGGCACAGAGACACACCTGCAGACAGGAGGACACTCCCCAAACATGCTATAACATTATAACTTGCACTAGGCAGGGTTAGAAAACTTCTAAAGACTCTTGTAACTCAAAGGTTCTAGTTGCCATCTACAGCAGCTACATATGGCATGACTCATTCCAACATACACACTTTATTTTAAAATATGCCACTGGCACTTGGGAAAAATGTAATTTATTTGCACTGTTTCCGTTCTTCTACTGTAGTGTTAGGACTTAACATAAGCATCACTCTTCTATTTCCTATTTACATTTGGAATATTACTACAAATACAATATACAATTTAAAAAACTTATGGGGAAACGCAGCTTATGTTTTTTTCTCCTCTTTACAGGCTTCTCAGTATCATTCGACTTAAATGGAAATTTGTATGTACATTTTCTGTACATATCTTAAAAGGCAGAGATTACACTGATTAAGCCAAAAGAATTCTGCACAAATACAATACAGAAAACAGCAAGTACAGATGATGTTATTTGGGGTACAAATATAAACAATACAGTACCATTTGAGTAACTGAGCAACATAATACCCATACTTTATAGAAATAAAACTGCAAACCTGGAGAATGCTCTGACAAATATTAAACATTATATACACAATGAGGTAAATGTACCTTGGTCTCTTGAGAGGTAATTTAAGTTTAAAGCAATTGACATTTTGAAGCATCTCCTTGACATATGAAGAAATATCAAACACCCCATTCCGTTGGCACGTGAAAAGGGGGTATCAAAACATGGTTCATGATATTCAGTTCACGAATCTTGTTAAAAAATAAAAACAAATTCACTGAAGTTCCTTTTAAGTTGTAAGAAACAGGTTGAATGTTATTAACCATATTTTTAAAAGTTTACATTTACAAACAAGATTGCATAATGGGATTGAAAAGTTTAATGTACTGACAATCATCATAATGTTCTAGAAGTCCAGCATTCTTAAGAGAGAGGGCCCATGGGTATTCCAGTAATCCAAAACAGAGACAAGAAGCTGCAGTACATGTCCAGAGATAATCCTTAGTATCTCAAAATATCTGAGTTAGCATTTTCTGCCGAAGCGTTAACAGAACCATTACTTGGAATCACTACCATTTGGAGCCAGAACACTGCCATGGTCAAGAAACAAACAGTTGACTTACAATTCTTTCAGTGCAAGAATAAAAATAAGCTTTGGATGACGTGTCTAATGGGACAGTGATTTTGTTGTGCACTTTAATGATCTCTTTGCCATCTTGTTTTACGAAACAGCCTATATCTGATAGTTCTCAGACACAGAAAAAAAAGGTAACTCATGCATGGACTACAAAATCGCCAAGTGACCACTTACATTTTGTAATAAGAACTGAAATCTGGGATTCCTGATGGCCATGGCACTGTACACCAACTCAAGGCACTTCTTGAGCACTATCATTATTACAGCAGATTTACAGGCTCAGTTCTTCAGACTTTACCCTGTCTTATAGGGGATACAACTGGCCACTGTTTCTGGCACGACTCCCACTGCAGTAGCCACCTTACTGCCATCCCACTCCTCATCCATGGCTGAAGTCAAAGCAGGGGCATCCCAAGCCTCATCTACTCAATCTCCAAACTTAGAGATCCCTCCCTGCCACCTCTAATGACTAAAGGAAATGGAAGTATGTCCCACAACTTCCATCAGCCATTTTACTCTGGGTCTCCAAAGCTGCTCTTCAGTCAAAAGGCTGTGGGGGAGGCAACGGCCTCTGGCAGGGACCAGCAAGCCGGAGAGCAGGTTGCAAGAAACAGCTGGAGAGAGAAAGGATGGACCAGGGATGTCTATGCCCCACTAATTCATATTTCCCCCATCCCCATTTCTCCTGGCTATTGACAAAATGAATGTGGACACACAATTTACCAGAAGATGTTTTAGCCAAGTTGAATGTTGGAAGGTGAGCATCCTAGGATGGGCAGTATAAACGACTGTGTTTTTAAATGACAAAATTATTACTCTAATCAGATTTATCTGCAGTTATCGACAGTAATCATGATCCATCCCACCTTTTAAGTTACCTTCATTTTCAATATTAGCCAATTGTGATTTATCAAACCATCCCTAGCCAAAAAAGGAATTAACTGCAATAGTATGTAAAGTCAATTTAGAACTAAACTCCAACTTTAAAAAAATTCCCTGATTTATCAAAAGTACATTTTATCCACTTAGGTTAAGAAAAGTATAATCGTAACTCAATCTTTGATTCAGTAAAAAATATCTTCAGCGAAAGTGGATAACCTTACATGAAAGTGAGAAATCATGTATTACAACTTTAAATCAGACAACTTTTGGTATATTCTTAAAATTATATAAAAATAGTTTTAGTGATAAAATGCATTGGTCCCCTGGATTTCATAAAGCAGATCTGGTAGGCTTAGATATGCCCCCCCCGCCAAAAAAAACCCACAAAAAAAGTACCTGATCACAGAATTAGAGATTATTATTAAACAAGTAATATAACACAACTATAAAAACAAACCTCTCAAACTCATTCATTTGCTTCAATGAAATATGGTAACTACAGAAAAAACTCAACTTTGTTGTCAAAATAGTAACCTCTAAGCACTTTCCCCATGTTTTTAAACACATGAAATTGATACTAAATTCCTATGTAATATGTCACTCATTCTAAACTTACTTTGGTTTTAAGACCACATAGTCTTCCAAATTTATTCTACATATAAGAGATAAGACATTATCAGAATGCAACTCATTCAGTGTAAATGGCCACTTCTCTTCCTGACCAAAATACTGTGTCGGTTATTCTGACCCTGTACCGGGGAACTGATAGCACTATAAAGTCGACGTCTTGCCTCACAGCTATGATAGTTCTTCCTCCCCTCAGAATAAGATCACAGTGATAAAAGGACTTCGAAAACTGTAAACGCCCTGCAGAGACTTCATAGCATTGGAATTAAAAACCAGTTATTATAAGCTAGTTTCAACTTAATGTGAGAAGACCATGACAAGTTTGCTTTCAGTATTTGACCAAAAACATCTGTAAATGGAGAAGAACCTATACTCAGAATGTTCTTTAGCTACCACCTCTCCCAAATATCAAGGGTGCACTGAATGCATTACATAAATTACATGTAAGCAGTTGCAATGTACGCACACATAAGGAAACACTGAATTAAAAGCTGCCTTCCTCAAAGTGTAGCGAGACCTCAAAACCACACTAGCTCTAACCTCAGTTACAAAGACAGAGGATCCACCGAACGTTTACTCCTACATACATAACAAATGTGACTCTCTTGCACATCTGTTATCTATTCAAAGTATTAACTACCTTCGCCTTCCTAGAAAAAGGCCTATTATTTAACATTAACCATATTCTAATTTTAAATGTAATTCATTTCTTAAAAAAATAACACTGTCTTTGAACAGATAAAGAAAAAAATGGCTTACAGAATACCACATAACTTTTCACAAGCAGCTAGACAAACTTTCCCTTTAAGAAAAATTAGTCTGTATGCTACAAATATTAAAGTACTATAAGTATCTAGAGTGCCACTTGATTTTTTAAAAGCATCCTTAGACAACACAATTAAAATGCAAAAGCTTGATGTGAGAATATTCAAACATGACCATGCTAACAATTTACTAATTAATGCCACTTCATTTCTTTAGTAGCTTAAGCACATTTTGGTAGGAGAAAGGCATTTTCAAAATAGAATACCAAATGACATACCACAAAAACCCTTCAAAAAAAAAATAGAGAAAGTTTGGGTTACCCAGATAACTAAGCTTTTTGAATTCAAACACTATAGGTTTTTAACATAGAGACTTTCAGCAATTCTACTCATTTCCATTAGAAAGACACAGAAGTGGCACTTACTGGTATAGTACAATCCCATTTTGAAGGCATGTAATGTTCTGAATAAGTGAAAGAACAATAATAGTATACAAAATACAATTGCATAAATTATGTTCCTCACTACTATATGAGGTCATTTTTAGACTCAAGATAAGAGTTTTATAAGTGTTAGTTTTAAGATCCTGAAAAACTATAGAACAGTACATTCAAAGTCTGAATCAAGGAAACTCTAGTGGTTCAGAATCCTCTGAGAATGTACTAACCAGGAGCAAATCACTTTCTTTAATAATAAGAAATGTTTCATCATAACTCAGCAATCCAACTCCTTTGCCCTTAAAGATGATCTCCAGCACAGCAGAGTTACCTAAAGTTAAGACCAGCAATCATCTTTTTAAAAAACAAGTTTTGTTAATAAAAAATAAAGGTAGACTACACAACATTTTGTAACTGTCCTGGGAAAGAAGCGTTCATAGTGCACAGAAAGGACCCACACGGCTGTTTCCTGGGTCCAAAGAAATCCTGGGAAGTTTTTAATTGACTTTATTACATTGCTGCAAAAGGAAGCAACATCCTTCTGTTCCCTCTCAGTGAGGTAGAACAATTGACCTCCCAAATCAAAACCCAGGAGCAGATCTGAAGAAAAAAGTAGAGTTCAGGCAAAGTCGTAGAATTACATTTTGATGCCTTCCTGTTGACTGAGTTGTGATAATGTTTTCTTAATCCGCAATGCTGTAAGCCTAGCTGCTCCGTTGGCATACCAACATTCTCTCATAATTTTAGCCATTACTCTCAAGGCCTACAAGAAAATACGATAAAAAAAAAATTAATGCATGCACCATTTTCCATTGGTCTGGATAAGAATTTTTACCTGTAAATTTTCTTTTTAAATGCCATATACACTTTGTTGTTGTTGTTAAGCATTGTTTGTAATAGCAAATGAGTAGAAATTTCACAAATTTCCATCAATAGGGTACTGATGCCAGTGCTGGAAAGCAGGTAGACAAAGAGTACCTCACTTAGCAAACCTGAAGAGGTCGAATCCTAAACCAGAGCTGGGCAAAGCAAAGAAGAAATCTGACCTCACACTGAAATTTTAAGTTTGTACTTTGAAGTATCCAGATCAAATTTTTCTTTTTTTTTTTTTTTGTTGAGACAGGGTCTCACTCTGCCGCCCAAAGTGGAATGCAATGGCATGCCCTCAGCTCACTGCAGCCTGGGCTCCAACAATCCTCCCACCTCAGCCTCCGGAGTAGATCAAATATCTAAAAGACAAAACCTAGCAGCACTCTCATTTGTTAAAGTATGTCACATGCGCCGGGCGCGGTGGCTCAAGCCTGTAATCCCAGCGCTTTGGGAGGCCGAGATGGGCGGATCACGAGGTCAGGAGATCAAGACCATCCTGGCTAACACGGTGAAACCCCGTCTCTACTAAAAATACAAAAACTAGCCGGGCGAGGTGGCGGGCGCCTGTAGTCCCAGCTACTCCGGAGGCTGAGGCAGGAGAATGGCGAAAACCCGGGAGGCGGAGCTTGCAGTGAGCTGAGATCTGGCCACTGCACTCCAGTCCGGGCGACAGAGCGAGACTCCACCTCAAAAAAAAAAAAAAAAAAAAAAAAAAAAGTATGTCACATGCAAATTCCTTGAGCATTCTGAAATACATTTTATTTGGGCCTGTAGATGTGATTTTGTTGGAGGCAGCAAGCTCTCTTGGTTATCAGAGGTTCTGCTGAGTCCTACAGCAGTTTAAGATGTAAAACTAACTACTGAACTGAACAGCTTTTTATAGCCTTTTTAAGCTACAAACCTTCAAACCTGGAGGAATATGCCCTGCTTCACCAATATTATAATAGTAACAGCTAGCAACTAAGGAGAGGTTAAATAAAATTCATCTTACGAATCTTTAAATTTACAATTACAAAAACATTTCTAAAACTTTTTGTTAGAGCTCAGGCTGAGAAGCTCAGACACTGATGGAAAAAAAGCATTTTCCCTAAATTCCTGGTTAATGGTCATCTGGGCAATTAGATGAATAAAACGGAAAATCACTTGAAACACCTTTGTAATCGCCTTATCTGAGTTCCTCACCTTACAAAGGGATATTAAGGTTCAGAGAACTAAAGTGATTTGTTCCAAGTCAGACCCTTGAAATGGTAGTCAGGCTGGTCTAGAATACAGGTCTCCTAATTCCTGTCCAGCAACTGTCTACTATTCTGGGTTGCCCTGGCTGAAGGGAGGCATTCATTTAAAAAGTATGTGCCTTAGTTTGCCCGGCAGACCTAAACTATGTTCTGATACACTAAAGGCCACTGCAAATGTTCCACGGCCCTTTCAATGTGCTTACAATTGAATATGAGAACCAAATTATTCTGTTTTTACACATTGGTTTGACTGCTATGAAAAAGAAACTTCTTAAAGAAAAGCAGCAAACTTTTGCTTACTAAGCAGAAGTTGTTTAGAAAATTGCCTAATATCAAAAGGAAATACTCACTTCGCAGCTCTGCCATCTGTTTGGGATATTTGGCCTTAACTTCTGTTCACAAACAACTTTTCTCATTTCTTCCACTGATGGGTCAGAAGGTACAAGATCATAATAAGGCAGCTGATAATCTTCATGAATTCCTGTATCAGTTTAAAAAAAATTAATTTTGATGAATTTATTCAGCGAATGCCAAGGCATTAAAAAGATCGCCTGAGAGGCCTATTACAGTGTCTTATTACTAAAGTAGGGAGGTGGAACAGAGATTACAGCTTTCTCTATCTCATCCAAATCTGTATCAACAAGTCACTTCCCTGAGTTGACATTCTGCCCATACCTTGAAACTAAGTATTGCCATGAGATCAATAAAGCCTATTTGAAATGACAGTAAACTGTGAGCTGTGACCACCAGATTGACACTTTCCCCTAGAACCCTACTGTGCAGCAAATGAGATTCTATTCTGTAAGTGCACAGGCTCTCACTTGTACAGGGATATATAGACCCTATCAGTGAGACACGAATCCTATGAGGCAAGTTTAAGGTGCAAGTCCCTTTCTCTACTTGCATCTGTCCGTAATATATCCTATTTACTACAATACAGAGAAATACTCTGTCCCTCACTGCTTCAAACACCTAAGGCACTAAGGTCTCAGCCAAGCCCAGGTCCCCAAGCCTAAGAGACTGTTTCCTGAGTAAACATTCTAAGTACTCCATCTAAAACGCTAGAAGTTAAGACAAACTAACTCTAGAAAACAACACAATGGTAACATAATTGTATTCTGTGTACGTAATCTATAACTATCAAGTTGGAGAAAATAACCTCAATGTCAAAGAAAAAAAATTAATTTGACACCCAGGTACATGCTAGAAACAGCTTCCTAGGTGAGCCTCTCAAGCAGCTGTCCATTCTAAAGAACTATATTCCAGTATAACAAGGGTTTGGGTTCTGATGAGTCTCAAGATTCAAATGGAAACAGGAAGAGAATACACTAGGCTAGAGCTGTGCATGTGCACACCATGGCACTGTCCCCTCCCAAAGGTTTCATCGCCTTTGTTTTCTCTGGCACTCGGTGACGTCCTGTTTCAGGTAATGGAAAAAGAAGACAATTCTCGAACAACTTCTTCTGCTCATGACAAACTGTTGGGGGAGAGGGGAGCAATTTACCACCAATGGAACATCGTCGAGCAATTTCCCAGAATACTAAGCCCATTGCATAGATGTCAGCACGTTTGAAGGATTCAAAATGTTTCATATTTATGGAATCATCGAGAACTTCAGGGGCCATGTACCTAAAAAAAAATTGCAAAAAGAACTTTGAAAATCATCCCCTTACTGCCACATTTTGATGAACATCCTTTCAGACATTTCTCTATACAGACATATATACAAAATATTACATAACAAATATTAGACTCAAGAAAAATATTAAATATCCACACTGGTTTGCACATTAATGATGTCAACTAAATCCCATAAAACGCTAAAATAGCAGTCTCACACTATCTGCCTCATGATCTTGGTTTCCAATGAAAGACATATACAACTATTGTGACTGTTAAGGGTGTCCCAATGTATACCACCTATACATGTACTAGGTAGAAACCATGCATTTTAATCTAGAAGTCTTCTCACTGAGGATGAAAGGAAGGGCAGGAATATACTCTAGGGAAAAAAATAATAGACACAGAAGAATGCCAGTCCTCATACTGAAGCTTCAAAAACCTATGAAAATTATGGGTCAGGACCCACAGAGACCTGCAGCAACCACTGTCAAGGACCCCTTAGCTGGCTTGATAGTTTAGAGTCCCCAGGGAGTCCAGAAATCTCAAAATTATACATAAAATTTGAATAGACTAATGCTGCTGGCTCTCCAGCTCTCTCCAAGGCCAAGGAAGTAGTTTGAAGAAATGCTGTGACAGCATGTGATAAGGGCTTTGGGTCAGAAATGCACAGGTTCAAATCTCAGCTCTTCGGCTTATCATCCACATGAAGCTGACTGTATTATTTAACCTCCTCAAGGTGGTTTCCTCGTCTGTGAATTAAGGGTAACAACACCTACCTAATTAAGTTCTTTTGAAGACTCATGGACTCAACAAATATCTACTGAGGATCTACCATGTATTAGGCACTGTGATGGATGCTGGGAATACAAGGCTGCTCTCAAGCAGCTTGCACCTAATAGAATATACAGGCAAATAAATAAACAGTTACTACATAATGCATAAGTGCCTCAATGGTCCCCGTTTAGTGTGCTATGACAGCCCCTGGCAGGGACTCCTAATAGTCTTGAGAACTAGAAAAAACTTCCTACAGGAAAGGTGGCTATGAAGCTGAGAAACAGTAGGGTAAAATACGCTCCAGGAGACAGCATGTGCAAAAGTTCTAAGAAAGCAAGAAAGGCATATTTTCAGGAACTGAAATATGAAAATAGCAGGGCTAGCTATAGCACAGTATTTGAGAAGGGATTAAATGAGGTAATACAAGTAAAAGATCTATCAGATGATTGGTACATAGTAGGTGCCCTATAAATGTTAGTTACTACTGTAATTATAATTAACATGCCTACTGATATTTTCTGGAAGGGCAACATTTCATTAGCAGGCATCTTTTTAAGTCAGGTAACTTTGGCTTCAGAGCAGGCAAGACCATGAGATCTTCTTGCCTGTTGGCAATCTAATAAAGTACAAGTTTAAGCTGAGTTTCAGCAATGATATGTATACATGAAAGAGAAGGGAAAAAAGGTGATTTCAGAAGATATTAAATATAGTTGTTCAAAAGTATACCTTTTTGTTCCCACTCTGTGGTTTGGAGCAATATCAATGGTATCTGTGGCTGAATCGTGTCTTACTGCCAGTCCTAAGTCTGCAATACAGCAAGTTCCATTCTTCTTTACCAAGATATTCTTTGATTTCAAATCTCTATGAGCAATGGCTGGCTTTCCTAAAGAATCAAAAATTAAACATGACTGCTTAAAAGGTAGTACCAATCACAACTCACACCTTTAGGTTCAAAAGTCTCTTCTCCTGACCCAAATTATCAAAGCATTTCAGCCCACCTGACCAACAATACCTATGGCATTATTAACTCAAGAGAATCACTACACCAAAAGTCGCTGATGTATTTCTTTAAAGAAAATGTGGACAATAACATGTTTTAAAAGATGAACAACTCAAAGACTGGGGCAAAAAAAGTTATTGGTTTATCTGTTGGTGCCTCAAGAATTCTTTTTAAGAAACTTAGCCATAGACTGATATTCCAGCAGCCCAGGAACCAAGCATGTAGATCATCACTTCCCTATCAACTGGAATGTACTCAGTATTAAGTGTATTATCTTTGATACTAACCACTAGAAAATGCATTATTAAAAAATAATAATTACAGTGTGGAAAACTTGGAACCTTCATATACACTGCTGGCAGGAATGTAAAATGGTACAGGCACTTTAAGAAAACAGTATGATAGTTCTTCAAACCATTTAATAGAGTTATCATATGATACAGTAATTCACCTCCTAGGTATATACCCAAGATAACTAAAAACATGAAACTACATAAAAGTACACAAATGTTCATTGCAGCATTAGCTACAATGGCCAAAAGAAGAAACAAACCAAATGTCCATCAACAAATGGATACATGACAAATGGTATATCCATACACTGGAGTATTACTCAGCCATCAAAATGACTGAAGTGCTCATACATGCTACAACATAAATGAACCTTGAAAACATGCTAAGTGAAAGAAGCCAGTCACAAAAGACCACATATTGTATGATTCATTTATATAAAATGTGCAGAATAAGCAAATCTATAGACAAAAAGGAGCAGATGTTGCCTGGGGCTAAGGAGTTTGGGGGGAAAGGGGAGTGACTGCTAGTGGCTACGGGGTTTCTCTTTGGAGTGAAGATATTCTAAAATTGACCATAGTGTTTGTTGGTTATACAACTCTGAGCATTCTAAAAACCACTGAATTTTACACTTTAAGTGGGTGAACTGGATGATGTGAATTATAACTCAATAAAACTGCTATAATCAATAATAATAATAATTACAAAGATGGAGCTAGCTAATATGTGAACTAGCACTTATGCTGTATGTAAAGTGGGGAGTGGGGGAGCCACTGGGTTGCAAGTGGACAGCTGCTAGAGTAGAGAGATATGCTGGCATCTGAAATCCCACATGGCACAAAAACTATAGCATACAAATGTCAAAACTAAAACTTAGTATTTAATTTTTCAACTGTAAAACTATCTCATGCAGTCTCCTTATCTCAAGGTCAAATATAATTATTAGATGGCCAGATAATAGTTACATAGCATGCTGATGTTTACAAAGCATTTTCACATTTCATTTGATACTACACATAAAAATATATTCACTTGGACTTGAATTCTGAAACTGAGATCCTCAAAAATCATAAGATTGAATGCTACTTTTAAGAACTCAAAAAAAAAAAAAAAGTCACAGTTTTGTTACAATGACAAGAGAATCTCTAAACAAATTTCCAGATTCCTAGCTCTACCTGAAATTTTGAACTGAAAGATAAAATGTTCTCAACTAAAAAATCTGTTTTAAATATCTCCAGTTAGGCCACCCACTGTTTCCTTTTTTTTTTTTTTTTTTTTCTGAGACAGAGTCTCACTCTATTACCCAGGTTAGAGTACAGTGGCATGATGTCAGCTCACTGCAGCTTTGACCTCCCAGGAGCAGGTAATCTTCCTACCTCAGTCCCCTGAGGAGCTGGGACTACAGGTGCATGCCACCATGCCCAACTAATTTTTTGTATGTTGGTAGAGATGGGGTTTTGTCATGTTGCCCAGACTGGCCATGAACTGAGATCAGGTGATCTGCCCACCTCAGCCTCCCAAAGTGCTGGGATTATAGGCATGAGCCACCAGGCCCAGCCTCCATCTTCTATTTTCACAGACATTATTCATGGAAATTTAAAGCTTAAATAATAGAACTGCTTATAGAATTACCTTGGGTACCAACAATCTCCATGTGAAGATGGGCAAGACCGCTCGCTGTGGACAGAGCAAGTTTTATCATTCCTTCCACAGTAACTGTGTATCTGTTTAAGTAATCAAAAAGGGATCCATGCTCATGATAATCTGACACCAACCAGAGCTGAGTCCAAGTGCCATTGTCTGTAAAACAGAATTAACATTTCAGTTGGGCTGTAACCCATTTATGATTTATATGTTCAAAGGTTATCACTTTTTACTCTCACTCCTGAGTCACACACTGCAATATAATGCCACCTTAAGTCTGTATGTATTTCCTTCACATTTTCTTCTTCATTCAGTTTGTTTTATACTTTTATGTACACATTCTTTAGTTCCTCAGAGTAAGCCCCTCTTCTTGAGATAAGGCAATAATAATTAATCCCATTTAAGAGACAAAGATGGTGACTTTCTTGAGTATTCACAGATAATTACTATCAGAGTTGGCACTCTTAAGTGCCTAGAAAAATCTCTGGGTCGGGATGGGTGCTCAGTGGCTGTTCCTGGAAGGAGAGAAGTTAAAAAAAAGGAGGGGAACATAGAGGGAAGGAAGGAGGTGAGAAGACTCCAGAGTCCAGTGTGGCCACAGTGGGAATGGAAGAGTATGGGACAAAACTGGAAGTGAGTTTCAATGAGAAATGACAAGCTTTAGTGACAGATTGTGTACACAGTTCACAAAGACGCAAGACAAGATGATTATGATTCCAAGGTTGCTAGCTTAGAAAAAGAGAGATAGTGATACCTCTAACACATGGGGAAGCTGAAATAGGAACTGAAATGTCAGGAGAAAAGCTGGAAAAGCTGGGACTAAACTCAAACAACTAGGAACGTGGGTTCCAAAATTTCCTCTGTAAGCCAATACATGAGTTTAAAACACGTTTTCTCATAGGAATAATGGTAAAGATACTGGCTAGGCTCCTAGGCTAGACTGGTCCACGACAGTCTAATTTAACCTAGAAGCAGCTGGAGAAACCACATATTTAATTAAGCCATGAAGAAAAAAAAAGCATTACAACATTAGGAGACAGTACAATCTAGCAAAAGATACACGCTTAAGAGTCATTCTGACCTGGCTGGAATCCACAGCCTGCCTGTTACTGATACTTTCTTAGCCAAGGAGCCTCTGTTTCTCCTTTTACACAAGAATAACGTCTTACTTTGTAAGACTGTTAAGATTTTAAAAAACAGAATACTAGATTCTTTAGGTAAGAAGTACATAAACTGTGCTCTTTCTCTCCCTGCTGGTTGTAAAACAAAAGAAAAAAATCCACATTGACAGTATGAAACCGCCTTCTATTTTGAAGGTATTTAGTTGAAGAAAACCAACTCTGATTAGAAGAGATTAAGAAAGGAATGGAAACTTTTCAGAAGATTCTGGAGGAGATTTCTGGGTACATTTAAAAGGACTTAGTATTAATTTGTTCTTCATGAACTTTATAAACTGATTCTGTCCAAACTTGCACCCTGGCTTTTCCTTGATATAGGCACATCACTAGCTTATTTGCGTGCCTCTTAACCATTACTGAATTTTGAAAAGCTCACCAATACAAGAAACAAAGTGGAACGCAGGCAGACGGAAGAAAGGGAAATCGCAGGTTACGGACAAGGCAGAAGGAAGGTTATATATAAGGGGCCATACATATAAAGGGCTGCTGGGGTAGAATTAACTAAATCAGAAGATAAAGGAACTGGGGTGGAGGGACTAGGCTCAGAGAAAGTACATTAACCGCTGACAAAGAAGAAAGAAGGGGAGTAGGGAAGAACCAGTAGGGTTGGCTAGTTCCCATGGTGACCACCAGATGACAGCATCAGCTTGGTTAGAAGTACAGGGCACAAACTCACCAACATTTTGTGCTGCTGTGTTTGTAACTTGGAATGTGACAAAATCCAGACCCCGGGTGAGCTTTAAGCTTTCAGATGGAGATTTGAGACTTGCCAACATGGTAGAGTTTGAAACCACAAATGTGGCTATGTTCTTAAGGAAGAAATTACCACTTACAGAATCAGTACCTTCATATGAACCAGTGAGAAGAGTAAGAGTTGAGAAAATAAAGACAACTATGAAGAAATAAAAGGAACAAAGAAAGTCTAGGGTCACCAAACATAGTAAATAAAGAAAAGGTTGTTTTAAGAGTTGGAGGAGGAAATAAATGGTGTTAGAGGCAGAAACGAAAATAAGAACTAAGGATTTGGTCAGACTGATTGCTATTTTTGTTTTGTTTTCTGAGACGGAGTCTCTCTCTGTCGCCCAGGCTGGAGTGCAGTGGTGTGATCTCGAATCACTGCAACCTCCACCTCCCGGGTTCAAGTGATTCTGTGCCTTAGCCTCCTCAGTAGCTGGTATTACAGGCACCTACCACCACGCCTGGCTAATTTTTTTGTATTTTTAGTAGAGATGGAGTTTCATCATCTTAGCCAAGCTGGTCTTGAACTCTTGACCTCGTGATCCACCTGCCTTGGCTTCCCAAAGTGCTGGGAATACAGGCGTGAGCCACTGTGCCCGGCCTGTTTTTGTTTTTTGTTTTTTTTTTTTAACTTAAAGGGTATTGCACTGTCAGGTGCCACTGATAATTGCTACCTACATCCATCATATACATCACTGCCCCTGTCTTAATCAAACACTATACACCTCCACATATGATGCAATAGGATGTATATAATATCCTTAGTATGTATTTTGACAAAACCAATAAAACTCCAATTAGGTTTAGCTTCTAAATCTAACTACCAGTTTTTAGAAAAGATAGAAAAACAAGTTAAGAGACACTATGAAAATTCAATTAGCGGCCGGGCGCGGTGGCTCAAGCCTGTAATCCCAGCACTTTGGGAGGCCGAGACGGGCGGATCACGAGGTCAGGAGATCGAGACCATCCTGGCTAACACGGTGAAACCCCGTCTCTACTAAAAATACAAAATCTAGCCAGGAGAGGTGGCAGGCGCCTGTAGTCCCAGCTACTCGGGAGGCTGAGGCAGGAGAATGGTGTGAACCCGGGAGGCGGAGCTTGCAGTGAGCTGAGATCCGGCCACTGCACTCCAGTCCCGGCGACAGAGCGAGACTCCGCCTCAAAAAAAAAAAAAAAAAAAAGAAAATTCAATTAGCAAAATCCAGAATATGATAGGCCTTTCAGGACAAACAATCCAATTTCTTCAACAAATAGACTGCAAGAGGAGAAAAAAGATAAAGGGGGGAACCTAAAGATTTTAAGACACATAAGAGAAATATCAACTAAACACAACATGTGGACTTAGAATCATAATTTGAATAAATAATTTTTTTAATAGGAGACAATTATAGAATTTGAACCTAACTGGGTATTTGATAACATTTTAAAAATTGACAATGGTAGTGTAGTTGTTTCATAAAAACATTTCCTCATCATTTGAAGATACAAATTACATTTTATAAGTGTTTACGGATGAAAACATGTTGTCTGGGACCAGCTTCGAATTAACACAATTAGGGCAGAATAGGTGGGATGAGACATCAATTATGATTGGCAGTGACCTGACAACTGTTGAAGCTGGACAATGAGGGATCACTGTAACTACTTTGCTTTTCTACATACTGGAAATTTTCTACAAATAAAAGTTAAAAAAAAAAAAAAAAAAAAGCAGTACATGCTTGTAAATAAATTTGAAAACCCAGAGAAGCTGAAAGAAATATCATAAAAATCACCCATAATTACCAACTGAGGTTAAACACTGTTAATATTTGAATAAATAAATATTGCTGAAGTAAATGGAAGGTGAGAGAAGGAAAAAGATGACTACAGGTCTGGCTAAGCTAAGAGATAATGACAGCATTTTTTTTTTTAAAACAGGAAAGCTTGGAAATATATTTGATTCAAGGGTAGGGATGATAAGAGTGGAGCTGAAACACAAGTCTCTGACACAGGCAGTAAAAATAGGAATCGTGGGGGCTGGGTGTGGTGGCTCACACCTGTCATCCCAGCACTTTGGGAAGGTGAGGTGGGTGGACCACGAGGTCAAGAGATGGAGACCATCCTGGCCAACATGGTGAAATCTCATCTCTACTAAAAATACAAACATTAGCTGGGCATGATGGTGCCCACCTGTAGTCCCAGCTACTCAGGAGGCTGAAGCAGGATAACCACTTGAACTCAGGAGGCAGAGGCTGCAGTGAGCTGAGATTGCGCCACTGCACTCCAGCCTGGCTACAGAGCGAGACTCCATCTCAAAAAACAAAACAAAACAAAACAAAAAGTAGGAATCGTGGGCATAACGGTATTAACGGAAGCTCAGAAAGTGGCAGCAGCACAGTCTAAGGTCACTGCTTGCAGTCCCCACTCATTCTGACACCCCACTGACAGGCTTCCTTCCGTCTTCAGCATCTGACCTGATGCTGCGCCTCAGGAAAAAGCATTATAAGCAAAAAAGTGTTCACACGGTTACCAATGACAGGGTGGCTGAAGAAACAATTTCTCTCTTTTTTTTTTTTTTTGAGACGGAGTCTTGCTCTGTCACCCAGGCTGCAGTGCAGTGGCCGAATCTCAGCTCACTGCAAGCTCCGCCTCCTGGGTTTACGCCATTCTCCTGCCTCAGCCTCCCGAGTAGCTGGGACTACAGGCGCCCGCCACCTCGCCCGGCTAGTTTTTTGTATTTTTTAGTAGAGACGGGGTTTCACGGTGTTAGCCAGGATGGTCTCGATCTCCTGACCTTGTGATCCGCCCGTCTCGGCCTCCCAAAGTGCTGGGATTACAGGTTTGAGCCACCACGCCTGGCCACAATTTCTCTCTTTAATTGAGTTTGCCAAAAGATTCATCTATTTAGCCCTTGGCAACTCAGAACACTGACAAGTTATTTGTACTCTCCCCTTAAATAAGTTCAATAGTCTATATTGAAACACTCTACTGGTCAGGAAGAGATTAAAAGGAAACGACTATCTAAGCCCTATTCTCAAAATTTTGAGCAAGTTTATAATCTTTTCCATATCATGACTACTCTCAATAACTAACTGCCCTAAACTAAACCAACAAAGTATATGGCTTTTTAAAATAGCTCTTTTACATTTTATAAAACAATAAGAGATTTTAGGAATGTTATCAAGAGTCAAGAAAATCTTATCACGAGGTCAGGAGATCAAGACCATCCTGGCTAACACGGTGAAACCCCGTCTCTACTAAAAATACAAAAACTAGCTGGGCGAGGTGGCAGGCGCCTGTAGTCCCAGCTACTCGGGAGGCTGAGGCAGGAGAATGGCGTAAACCCGGGAGACGGAGCTTGCAGTGAGCTGAGATCCGGCCACTGCACTCCAGTTCGGGCGACAGAGCGAGACTCCCCCTCAAAAAAAAAAAAAAAAAAAAAAAAGAAGTTCCTAGTTCTAAAAATTACTAATATATTGTATTTGACTTAACGGGTCTAATCTACATGACAGACATCTATTTCTCATCTACTTTGATGATGGTTAGTCACCATATCTGAAAAGACTTAAAGAGATCTTGTTATATGTAACATAAGGAAAAGCAAATGTTACAGACCTTTATTGTCTGCTGCTATAAATCCCAGGATGTTTTCATGACGTAACATTACAGTTTGATAAATCTCTGCCTCACGGAACCACGAACGTTCTTCTCTAGAAGAGAATATCTTAACAGCAACTTCTTCTCCCCGCCACTTTCCTCGCCACACTTCTCCAAATCGACCTTTGCCAATGCTTTCTTGTAACACAATAGTTCTCGCAATTGTCCTCTGAACAAGCAATGGTAAACCTAAAGGTAAAAATAAATAGTACTCAACACAATCAACAATATTACATGTTTCAAACATCCTGATAGGCATAAAGAGTGACCCAGAAAGCTGACACTTTAAGCTATCCTTTTAGCAACTTATCTCACTGGGGAGATATGTATTTTATTTGCAATAAAATAACTAATTAAAAAAGGAAAATAAGATAATAAATATAACAAAAGAATCCAGAAACTCGTGCTAGAGGGTCAAGGTAGGCTTTGTAAAAGTCAGTTGAATTTTGACTATCCCTTAAGTACAGTGGTTAGGGCAGGAAAAATGTACAGGCAAAGGTAGAGAGAAATGAATGACACATGTTTAGGGAAGCAGCCTGGGCAATCAGAGAGAGGATGTATGTGGCAAAGCAGTGAAAGAGAAAGTAAGCTGTCACCAGAAGATGAAGAGTACTGAATACCAAGCTCAAGATAACCAATGAGAGCTTTAGGTAAAAGAACTTCTAAAAGATTTCTGAGAAAAAGGGCCATGGCTGGAAGCAAGATAATTTTAAAATCTTATTTTAGAAAGATGAATCCGGTAACTGTTTCATTGACGGGAAGAAAAAAAATGTGAACACAGAAACACAGAAGTAAATCTGGCTTTTTAATAAATCAGTAAGAATCACCACAGAAACTATTTCAAGGAAAGCAATTTACTTGCTAACAACTGGCTACATAGGCAACACTAGTATCCTGAAGAACAAGGCTAAGTAACTTACCTTGGTAATGGAGCACTGTTTTTCCACTAATTGAACTTGGTTTTCTCCAAAATATGTATTTTTAAGTATTGCCATACTTATTTCATTTAAAAGGGTTTACTAACTTACCTGCAACATTTAAGTGTCACTATATGTGAGACAGTAACTTAATATCCTATCCACCATCTGGTAAGTGTCATTTTAAATTACATTGACACTAACAAAGAAAATGCCAGTGTACATCATGTTCCTCACTAGCATCTTATTTATACAATCTATGTACACATAAATTGGTGTCATTTATAATCTATACTCAAAGCTGCTTGCTAGATCAAATTAACCCAATGACAGTAAATGAAATTATCTGCTCTCTTTGGTTCCCTGATGTGAAATGCTTATAAATCCAAACGTTAAATCTTTAAAGCTATCAGAAGCTCTTCTTCTTAAGTTTCTTAAATGGGTCCTTTCTTCCTTTTGCTCTACCCTCCCGACCTCCTATAAAGTAGTTAGCAGTCTAACTATAAATGTTTGTGTTTATAAGGAGGCTGCCAGTGAGAAACAGATCTGGCTGAAATCCTTATTTAAATCATAGAGCTCTTTCACACTATGAATAATCAATTCTAATTATGTCGTTTAGTGTAGATACTAATTTATTACATTTTATGAAGCCTTGTAGAGGGCCACACCACAGACTTAAAAGTACATCTAAGAGTTAATTTCAGGAGATTAATCTGGAAATTGCAAAGGCAAGTAATAAAAAAGAAAAAGGAATCACAAACACGAATTCTGAAAACACCTGACAGGTTCAGGACTTGTGTAAATGGTATGGTCAAGAAAGGCCAACAGGACAAGGAAAGTTTTTGTCTTCCCCTTTATCACTAGATTCTAGATGTCAATTAAAATTAAAAAGCAAATCTTGATCCATTGTATTATCCATATTGGGTTACTTCACATGAATAGTTGAGCATTTTAAAAAAGTTAACAATTGGCCAGCACAGTGACTCACAACTCTAATCCCAGCACTTTGGGAGGCTGAGGTGGTTGGATCGCTAGAGGTCAGGAGTTTGAGACCAGCCTGGCCAACATGGTGAAACCTGGTCTCCACTAAATGTACAAAAATTAGCTGGGTATGGTGGTACACGCCTGTAATCCCAGCTACTCAGGAGGCTGAGGCAGGAGAACTGCTTGAACCCGGGAGGTGAAGACTTTCAGAGAGCTGAGATCACCCCGCTGCACTCCAGCCTGGGCAAAAGAGTAAGACTCCACCTCAAAAACAAACAAACAAAAAAAGTAGCAATTTTCTTCTAAAGATAAAACGAAATAGGCCTAATTTAGATCTCTATATTCTCTGCTCTATTCTTCTGTACCTTTAGAACTGTTTGAGAGAAAACTTCAAAAGGGAAACAGGGACTCCACAGCTTCACATGCAGTGAACAGGAAATAAGACCTGAACAACATGCATATATTATAAGAGCTCCTAAGCTGCACAAGCTATAACGAACACTGGCCTAGAAGACTCACTATCAAAAGCTGGCACATATGCACATGTGCACACTCACACACTTGGGGTACAGCTGCCAGAACCCAACTCTTCATTGTATTCCCTGAAGTACCCAAGTTAAAAGCACAGTCTTTAGAGGTAGAGATAGGGCCTTTCCTTAATTATGGTCACAGTACTGAGTAATGAACACATGAATTCAGAATGTGAAATGCTTATACCTTTTCCTCAATTAAAGAAAGAACTAAAACAAAGTATTATAAACACACAGTTTACTTAATCACAGGCACTACTCTCATGCCTAAGGTGGCATTAAGGATTTATAATGAATAGAAGGGAAACAGATGGCATTTTCTGCTATTATTCACCAGAAGATGGCTTCTGCCTGGATAGGTTTGGAGAGAATTCAGTACACAATGAACTACGACAGGCAAAGGAGGCCTTAAACTAAGTTTTGTACAATGTAGTCAACTGATAATGTATGTTAGATTTTTCTTCCAAGTATGTTTTCAATAAGAGTAACACTTGTTATTTGGACATAACTTTACAATTTACCAAGCGCTTTCATGCCAACATTTTGTCTTGCTTGAACTCACAACAACCCAATGATGTGCACAAAGCAGAGTCCATCACTTTCATTTTAAAGATGAAATAACTCAAGCATGAGACATTGGTTAACTCCCCAAAGCTACAGAGCTAGCAAGCAATGCAGACAAGATTTTGCAGGGTAAGGCACAAAAAGAGGGAGAGAAGCTTTCAGAGAACAGAGAGCTATGGTCCCTCATGGATCTAGATATATATATATATATATATATATATAATGGAAACAGAATTATTTCATTCTTTTTCATGTTTATCTCTTAAAAGGTTAATGAAGATATTCTTATTCAGTAATCAACTATCACCCACCCACCAATTCCTTTAATCAGTTAGGTGGGCTTATTCCACTGTGGCAAGTGGCATGAGCTGCTGTCTTTCCGGAGTGTACAAGATAACAGGTCTGAGGGATTAATTCCAAATGATCTGAAGCCATCCTGATTTTCTGTGACTCCGGTCCTTGATTATGACAGTCTTGAGCAGGATTACTTCTAGAATGAGCAAAATCTTTTTGAAAATCTGAACTGAGAATAAATGGGAAGTCCCAGGAAAGCTCTAAAATAACCTCTGTCCACCACTCCTCCCCAAAGACTATCACACCTTCAGTACTAAGATGGCTCCATCTAAGTCCAAACTCTCATTGTCTTCCTTGCACAACTGTTTCAGGAATCCCTAAGCTTGCCTTCTGACCTGAGCTCCAGTGCGAGCCTGTATATGTCCTAGCAGTCAAGGAGAGAGTTCTCTTATTGAATACACACGGCCAAATTCTACAGAAGAATAATTCAGGTAATAAAATCAGTTTCTTCATTCTTAAATGAATGGATATGCAGACATAACAATATATATTCATTTCCTTAAAATAAATAGACATTTGTCATTATATGAGCTTTCTGCAACATTAGATATAATTTTATGCTCAACTTCTGCTTTAATATTTCTTTAATATCACTCAATTATAAAATTAGTGAATTTTTTTTTGAGATGGAGTCTCACTCTATTGCCCAGGCTGAAGTGCAGTGGCACGATCTCAGCTAACTGCAACCTCCACCTCCCAGGTTCAGGCGAGTCTCCTGCCTCAGCCTCCCGAGTAGCTGGGACTACAGGCGCATGCCATTATGCCCGGCTAACTTTTTTGTATTCTTAGTAGAGATGGGGTTTCACCAAAATTAGTGAAATTTTCACTATATATGCTTTCCAAATTTTCACTTTATTCATGAATTTAGCCCTTATTTGAAGACGACTCATACTTTTCAAAGGATAGTATATCTCATTTAAAAGTCTTAACAAACCACTTGAAGTGTTTTTATCAGCAGTATGGGTTCCATATTTTTGATGAAGAAACAGAAGCCCAAAGAGGAAATATGTTTTAACCAAGGTTATACAGCCAATCAAAGACAAAACTTGCTTGAGAACCTAGATCTATTTATCCTTAGCCAAGTGTCAAATTCTAAAAACACAGGGGATAGGAGTGTTCCTCTCTTAATACTTTTCCAAACCATATGTAAGAAAAAGTAGAAGATAACGCCCCTTCAGTTTAAATATGAAGCACTGCTATGCCAAAATCCACCTTGGGATGACTCTGACAATTAGCTCATCTACTTCTGATGCCACAAATATCAACAAATAGAACTGGGAAAAGCAAACCTCATTAGGGGCCAAAACTACATTAAATAAGAAGGTGATTAGACATTTTTCTGAAGTGAGAAAATGACGTAAGAGTTCATTAGTTTAATTTTAAAAAACCAGGCCTGTACAAAAGACAATTTCATATAATGTTTAAAAAGCAAATAACCTTCACAATTCTGAATACATTTTTGTCATGCCTGTTTTCAAATATAAACATCAGGCTGCTAAACAATCCTGAATAGAACGGGTTAGTTGCAGATCATTTGAACATCTCTGAACTTCAGCTTCATCTATATGAGAATAATTGTTCTTATCCCTTCTACCTCACAGTGATGAAAAGCAAATTAGATCATACAAGTGAGAACGCTTTGAAATTTATACCATCATGGAGCTGACTGACTTGTTTTAACAGTTTAAGTAAGTTCCAATCTATTTTAAACCAGCCACAGTCATATATACAACAAGCTTAAAGATTTTTGTAAGTTTCAAACCTGGAATATAATTTATATTATCTCACATTCTAACACGTTGGCTTATTAGCAAACTAATAAAATAAGTATCACTTAATTTTAAAAAGATGTCTTAGGAAAAAGGAGAAACAATTAAGTACATTACCTGAGCCAGAACCTGATGTTGTCATATCATAAATTAAGTCTTTCAACGTAGTACCCTCTGAAATAAAAGGGCGATCTAATGAAGGGTCCTCTTCATTTGGCACTCGATGGTGAATGACAGTGCGATTGTGGCAGATATATACCATCAACATGAGTGAGATGCAGACAAAGCACACTGGTCCAGCAATGACAGCTGCCAGTTCCACGGGACCAAGGCCAGGTGACGACTTTACTGAAAAAGGGCCTTGAGTGAAATAAACATCAACAACAACAAAAACACTGTAGATGGCAACCCCCATTTTCCTAATCCTACACAATTCCTGCAGCTGGCCACTGCCACCACATAGCCAAAGAGCCTCATTACAGCAGTTTATAGGGCTCAAACCCAGAACAAGTCAATCATTCAGTCTTCTCCCACTAGGCCTCCTTTCATGCACACCAGCTCTGTCAGCACCCACTTACTCCTTCTGTACTCTTCAGCCATCATTACAAAGCCAGCTGCTACCAATATCATAGTACCTTCCCCACTTATCACATCAGGTCAGTAATTCCAATAACCTGTAACAATACCCATTAACGTCTCCTTAAAAATCATATATATTTTTTAAAGTATGTTTGACTTGTCTTCTTGTTCCAAGGCCAGTACATGCTCATAGCAGGAAAAACAAACAAAAATATCAAAACAAAAAAACACACACATCTTCATCACTCCCAAACAACTCACATTTTAGTATATGTATCTCCACCAATTTTTTTTTTTTTTTTTGAGACAGAGTTTCACTCTTGTTGCCCAGGTTGGATACAGTGGTGTGATGTTGGCTCACTGCAACCTCCACTTCCCGGGTTCAAGCAATTCTCCTGCCTGAGCCTCTCAGGTAGCTGGGATTACAGGCATGTGCCACCATATCTGGTTAACTTTTGTATCTTAGTAGAGACAGGTTTCACCATGTTGCTCAAGGCTGGTCTCGAACTCCTGACCTCAAGTGATTCACCCACTTTGGCTTCCCAAAGTGCTGGGATTACAGGCATGAGGCATGCCCAGCCAATAGCTCCACCAGTTTTTTAAAGGCAGAACATATCTTTTTTTTTTTTTTTAAACAGAGTTTGCATATATATACATTTTATTCTATCTTAACCTCCTGAACTTTTAAGTCCAGATCATTTTCTTGTAACTTCCATTAATAATTAAAATTTTCTGGTTGTTTCAGAAAATTACAATTATTTTGACATTCATCCTGAGTCTTACTGGTTTACTACTTACCACCATTTCTTTCATACCACATCTTTCCCATTCTTGAGATCTTCAGTAGATTAATCTCTTATCATACAGAATCCTATTTCTAGTAATTTCCTTCGGGAACAGTCCATGCGTCCTTGTACACTGAACTTGTGGCAAGAAGGCTGTTGCCTTTGTATATGAAAAATCTTGGCCTATTTAAAGAATTTTAGGTGACTACAAAAATGTTCCATTTGCCCTCTGATATTTAAGCAGAAAATCTGAATCTTTTTTTTTTTTTTGCCTTTTATAGTAACCAATGTTTAAGTGTGTTAAATGCTTATATAATTCTTTTATTTTTAAAACTGATACTTTTTATTATATGTGTTTGGATTAATATTTTTTCATTAATTTTGCCTGGTATTCTGTCTTCTTTCTAGTCTCACGCCTTTTTCTGGAATTCTGATAATAAGCATATTGGATCATCTAAATCTGTTCCCTATATCTCTTAATATGCTCACCAACTGTCTTTTCTCTGAATTGTAACACAATTTCTTAAGCTTGTCCCAAACTTGACTATAAAATTATGGCATCCAGTCTGTTGTTCGCTCTCAATAGTGCATTTTTAAAAACATTCATCAGTTGGGCTTTTCTTCTGAAAGCAACCTTTTACAACTGTGAAATGTGCTCATTTCATAGTGAATAACTGAAAATAGACCCTGGACTGTTTGAAAGTTCCTCCCTATCATGTGGTAAACCTATTTCATAGGATGACATCTAATCTATCTAGTTCAGACTACTTCTTTTGAACTCCTAACTTTTCATTGGTAATTTTTTGCTGTTTGCTTATTCTAGAGCTGGAAATGAGAAGTTTATATACGTTAATTAGAAATATGAGAAATGAGGTGACTTCTTCACAAGGTTTTATAAATCTCTATTCAGATATTTCAAACTCAAATGATGGAAATGGGAAATTCTGGAATTATCCTTTTCTTTGTCACATTATAACTGCAGGTGCTTTCATCAAAGTCACAAAGACATTGTAGTCTGACCAACCCTTACCACGGGAGAGCTGCATTATCATGGTGAACAGGTGGAGGACTGGCCTTTTCCTTCTGTGCTACAGCAGTGCTTCCTCCTTTAATTAGCACAAGGCCTGGACCAACTCTGAGTGGAAAGTGAGCAACTGTGTCTGCTCCTCTGAGCACTGAAGCCAGGTGCTTCCTAAAAGGGAACTGAGAGTTCGCTCGTACCCTCACCTCACCCCCAATCCTTCGTCTAAGTTATTGGTTGGACTTTTCAATGACTAACCTTTCTTATTAGTTATTGATCCTATTCTTTACCAGTCTGGTGTCATCTGTACTGTAAATTGCAGAATTGCAGAAGTTCCTCACAAGTGTTGGCGTGTGGGTGGCATTCTACCATTAATTCCACTAGCATTAACATAGGTTGCCCTCATTTTTATATTCCTTTGGGATCTGGGGAAAGAGGTAAGAGTTAAATACATGTGCTCAGACTTCCATATTAAACCGGAATCTTAAAATTAAAAAGTTTATGAAGCCTTCAAACTACTGGTTCTGCCAGGAAATTTTACTTATTTAATTATCTTTTTTTTTTTTTTTTTTTTTTGAGACACAGCCTCACTCTGTCACCCAGGCTGGAGTGCAGCGGCACAATCTCGGCTCACTGCAACCTCTGCCTCCCAGGTTCAAAGATTCTTGTGCCTCAGCCACCCAAGTAGCTGAGATTACAAGCATGTGCCACCATGCCCAGCTAATTTTTGTTATTTTAGTAGAGATAGGGTTTTGCCATGTTGCCCAGGCTGGTCTCAAACTTCTGGCCTCAAGTGATCTGCCCACCTTAGGCTTTCCAAAGTGCTGGGATTACAGGCATGAGCCACCAGCCCCGGGAAATTTTAAATGTAAACTACAGGTGAAGGACCAAAATTCTAGAAATGATGTATAATTAATTTATGCATAAAGATCATAAAACAAGCTGAAATTACAAAATGAAAACATCTAGACTACTTAGTGCTGCTCTGAATTACCACTCATTAAAACACTGCTGATTGCTTTAAAAGATAGGAGCATTATATAAGGAAGAAGAAATTCACTCTGAGAACAAAGTAAAGACAATCTGAAGATGTTGTTGTGGGCTTTGTCAGAATTTGCTTTTCTCTATCCTTTTAGGTATAACAGACCTCAGAGGAAGTCCACCCTGGAACAACCTTCTTAAACAACACACACCCAGGAGGCAGGATCTTGGCTACTCTTATAAGTCTGTAACAATGGACAAGCCACTTCTTGCCTCTAAACGGAATGAATTGGATTAGACAACTTCTATGATCCCTTCCAGTTCTAAAGTCACAGAGTATGAAGAGTTTTTCTTGTAGTATCTAGGAAAAAAATTTTATAGAACAACTTACCAGTAGTTGGAAGTTCTATTTTATTGCAATGGTCCTGATTGCAGCAATATGTTGTAGTCACAGACCCAGTTTTTGAAGAGGGTGCACAAACAAATGGCCTATCTCGAGGAATTAAGTCAATTTCAGCTATACACATGCTGTTGTGTATAACTTTGTCTGTGGTCTCTGTGACAGAGACAAAGCAGAGCCCATCTGTCACACAAGTAAAATTGTCTTTTGTACAGAGGTGGCAGAAACACTGTAATGCTGGAAAAAGAGAAAGATTCTATTAGAAAAAAATCTCAAGGTTAACAGTTTGAAATTATCCAATATTCACTCTAATAATACATTCTTGATCCTATTATCACACAACTTCTATGCACTGTTCAAAAAAACAACTATTCGTTGCTCTTAGAAGTTTCAAATTATATTAAGAACCATACACATGTGGAAGCCCAAGGAAATGTAGTAACACTTGGATCCAGGTTTTTTCCTGAAGTTTTTTGCTTCCAAGTATAGAAAAATTTTGTTATGTTCAATTTCATCAAAGCAAGGCAAGCATTTGCCTTCCCATTAGAAACAAAGTACATTTAAATTTGTAATGGTTATACTTTTTTTTGTTTTGTTTTGTTTTTAACCAGCCCCAAACTAAACATTCACATACTCCTCCTTTGAGAAGCAATGCATGAAAACACTACCACCCATTAACTGTAGGCTAATGCCATTTCAGTGGCTTTCTGGGTAATGGAGTAACGGAAACAGATTTGTACTGAGCCAGACACTCCCTATTCCCCTTGGTGCAAACCCTAAAAAAGACATGTGTATTCTGGCCAGGACTGGGGCATTCTCTTAATGAAGCCAAGCAGACTACACCCATAACAATACATACATGCTCCAACCACACAGGCAACCTAACTACAAAAATGACTGGCGGCAAAACGCTAGCTTCATGCCCACTTGTATCTACTTGATCTTTATGGCTCAACCCCAGGAGTGACCTCTTGAGGGAAGTCTTCTAATTATCACCAACACCTTCTCATACACACAGATACACCTTCAACCATGCTCTCTGATGAAGTTAAGTGCTCTCCAAAACACACACTGCTTACCAGAATTGCTATTTTTCTTTCTCCTATGAAACTGTAAACTCCTTGAGGCCAGATACCTGTATTAGTCATTCCTGTCAATCTGCCATCTAACACCATGCCTCATGCACAGCAGCATTCAAAAAATACTTGTTGAATCACAATGATAGAATTGGCGCATAATTTCACCATGGTCATATGAAACTGCAAAGCAGACATGTTCTTAAATCTAAACATTCCAATTACTTGTTGGCAAGGGAAAAAAAGTCTGAGTACATGGAATGGCCATCTATGATGAGAGCAGGGAGGTACACTGTATCTAGAAAAGGAGGGGCTAGGCAGACAGGGGCAGGATAGACAGAGCTAACTCCCTGAACAGCTAACTTGCTGTACAAGAAAGGGTTAACTCAGCAGGACTGAGTTGCTCAAACCCTGCATATTCCCAAGACTTGTCTTCAAAACTGGCCTTGGCTGGCTCTTGGTAGATGAGTTCTGAACCTCTGGAATATTCTCCCTGATAAGAATATTTCTGTATGCCTGAGGCCTTGGGTCGCATGGTACCAATGCCATCAGACAGCTTATTCTAACAATGTGATTTACAGTGAACACCTATTACTTCTAGGGGCAGGGTAGAAGAAGTCTGAGGGGCTGAAGCCTGTCATGCAGGTGCTGCAAGCCTAAGTGACTGACCAACAGTAAAAACCCTGGACACCAAGGCTCAAGTGAACTTCCCTGGTTGACAACTTCGTGCATGTTGTCACATATTGTTGTTGAATTAAGGCCATCTATGTTATGCCACTGGAATAGGACACCTGGAAACCTGTGCCTGAATTCTCCTAGACTTCACCCCAGGTGCCTTTTCCTTTTGCTGATGTTAATCTGTATGATTTTGCTGTAATAAACTATCACCATGACTCTAACAGCTATTCTGAGTCTGTGAGACCTTCTAGCAAATCCAGTCTGAGTGTGGCCCTGCAGACTTACAACTCACTTGCTAAACTCAAATTCAGGAATGTCAGGTTTTCCTCAAGTGGCTGTTTCTTGGTTGCCGGCTTAATTCACATACTTGTCTATTATCTTTACAGACCAGTCAAGTTTTACCTTAATCATTTAAAATGCTTTCTTTATTCATAGACAGGTCAGCTATTTACTTCCTAAATATGAAAGAAACTCAAGAAAATTACAAGAAAGAGACACAATCGTAATACATATATATTTTTTCTTTGAGATGGAGTCTCGCTCTTTCACCCAGGCTGGAGTGCAATGGCACGATCTCGGCTCACTGCAAGCTCCTCCTCCCGGGGTTCATGCGATTCTCCTGCCTCAGCCTCCCTAGTAGCTGGGACGACAGGTGCCCATCACCATGCCCGGCTAATTTTTTAGTAGAGACGGGTTTTCACCGTGTTAGCCAGGATGGTCTCCAGCTCTTGACCTCATGATCCTCCCGCCTCAGCCTCCCAAAGTGCTGGGATTACATGCATGAGCCACCGAACCCAGCCTTGTAATATATTTAAAGACTGCTAAAAGAGATAGTAACTATTCATGACAATGTGTGATGGTGATGGCTGTCTGGCTATAATTTCCTAAGGAGGAATTCTGAACCAGGAATTCATGGAGTGGCTTCAGAGGTACATGAATCCCATAAAACTATAAGCCAAATGTTATATGTATTTACATTTTCAAGGAAAAGCTTTCAAAATCACTCACAAAGGAGTCTGTGACCCACAGAGCATTAAAACTACCACCATAGGAGATTGTCATAATTCTCTCCTAAATCCTCTTTACTCATGATTAGTCATTCAACCCATGTTTTCTAAGCATTACTTTCATCAGTTACTCTATCAAAAGCTTAGTACACAAAGATTAATAACTAATGCTCACAGCCCTTGAAGAGCTCCAATGACAAGTGAAGGAGAACACTGTAATACAATGTGGTAACCACTATATATAAAAAATATTGCCCTGAACATTCTCCCAGTTCTCAGATCTCTGTGGCTCGCCTATGTTGATGAGATAAGGGCTAAACACCTAGTCTAACAAGACTTTTAGTTTGGGGTTTCAACTTACTTCTCACGTGATAAATGCTATCTAGGGCCACACACCTCTCACCATTACAATAATCATGTCTTTCATGACCTTGGTCTTTACATATAACATCTCTCTGTCTAGTTTAAACCTATCTTCTTATCTGACTCATCCTTTAAGACCCTATTTCAACAGGACCTTTTCCATTTTTCCTAAATCTCGCCCTTACCTTCACAATAATCGGTAGCTCCTTTCGATATGTTCCATAGTGCTCTTTGCATACCTTTAGAACAGTGCAAATCAATCTATTTATAGCTTGCTGTTAAAGTGTCTTTCATTGCCTTAGGAAGGGCCAAGCTTGTTTTGTTTTTCACATCTCTGAATCCTGGTTCCTTAGGTAGTGATCAGAAAAATACTTGCTAAAATAATGTTTCCCAAATATACTGGGAGAGAAAAGGATGTGTAAGTTGGGTACAAGTTTTGAAAAAATATTTTCGTTTCAAAAGATAATCTAAAAACAAGAATAAACATTCAAGATCATGAGTAGCCACTGTCTCAACACTGGCACTAGGCTTTTACTGCTGCTGCTTCAGTTGTGTGAAGATCCCCTTCAGGCCAAATGTCCTTGCGGCACACTACACACAGCATGTTTCATAGTCATTGTAAAAGAAAGAGTAAAAAATAAAGGGAATTTGAATCAAGCAGATGGCAATATAGGCATGGCATGCATATTCAAAAGCCAATAGCCTAACAGCCAATACCATATATGCACTTTATTATATGCAAGTGTTATATGGGTCCTATATGTGTAGTACAATTTGCAAACATTTGTTAGCAGTAAATATAATTGTAGATATGTCACGTTTTTCCATTCTCATTTCCAGCAATAACTGGTTTAGAAAATCATGTAATGAAGATTTCAATAATGTCAAAATATTAACCTTATCTTCCAATGAACAAAATGGATGACATCTCAGTAAAACTTACAAGCCTGTATTTGAGGAATGCTCGCTGGCAGGTGTTTTGGTTAGGTATGATGTCTCCTCCCGAACTTAACAACAAGGCCTTGAAGTCATTAATACCCTCCTGCATAATATTACTGATGAGAAGAGGCACTACTCACAGCTTTTATTATCACTGAAGTTAAAATACAGAAACAGATTTAAAATGGAATTAGACCTAAAGCTATTTTTTTCTACTGCGAAACCTAAACATCATCTGTCACATGGAATAAATGTATTCATTTGAATTTTGTTTTTTTGTTTTGTTTTGTTTTTGTAGTTGTCTTTGTATTTAATTTGCAGATTTGGTTTATAGTGGTATATGAGCCAAGAACATAAGGGTTTTATATCTAGTTTCATGTCTACAGAATTTAAGTAACATTATGAAAAATACACTCTGTACTTCTCCTTTCAAAGAGGTCATTACATTACGGTAAATTTGAAAAAGTCAGTGCTAAACGGTTTCTCTTAACTAGTCTTTCAATAAGAAGAGGTCACTAGACAAATAAAAACATCACGATAACACAAAGCTTAACTAGGTAAATATTTCTCTCTCCAGGGAATTAAAAAATTCCACTTCACCACTTGAAAACAGTCTTGATTGACCACAAGACTGCTGTTATGTGATACGGCAAAATCATTTAGGGAAAAACTAAAACAGGAACTTAATTTTTTCCATGAACATATGAGTTTTAATTGCCATTTTAAAAAAAAAATTCAAATTTATTTTATTGATAGATTTGGCCCCTGGCTCCCCACCCGCCCCCCTTTTATTCAACTAGGTTTTTAATTTTTAAATGCATATACAGGGCAAAATTTCAATCTAAAAAATGTATACGATGACATCTCCTTCCACCAGTCTAAAGCCCAAGTTCTCCTCACTCCGCAACACATCACCTTGACTCTTTCATTTGATTCTGCAATTATTCACTAAGCATCTCTATATGCCAGGAACAGTGTCGGCTATGAGGTGTAGAGATGAATAAGACAAGGTATTAGAACTTGAGTAGTTCACTAGGGTGCAAGAGAAAGGCATTAAACAGATCATTAAAATCCTGAGTCCTGAGGAGAATGATCAAAGTGTTTCTACTCAGGTGTCGTAGAAGAGATTATCAAGAAAAGCTGCACCAGCATTCAAGTCAGAACTTGGAGAATACATACAATTTGTTAGATAGATGAGGGTGAGAAAGCTTTCCTCACTGGGTTTTCTTTCTCAGTGGCAGGATTTCATCCTTAGTGGCTGGCATACCAAGTAAGATGATCAAATTTAAATTGTTCAAGATGCTAACCACCATGTTTTATTTCATCAGGAAAATGAACATAATACCTTTCTGACCTATTTCATCACCTGATTGAGCTAATCAAATGAGATACTGTACATTATTAACATATTTGGAAACTAACATAAACGATTACATAAACACACAGAATTATCCCATATGATAAATGGCATTGTTCCCATGTGGTTTTTATTCACAGCCACCAAAGGTAAACTTCTTCCCAAAAGGAGTGACAAAATTCCACTGTAGAATCCCAGACTAACAGAACCACATGAAACTTTGAATATCATCTAGGCAATTCAGTTCTGTCATTTTATTAATGAAGAAACCAAAACTTAAGAAAACCAAAACGATTTTAAAAATTTTAAAAAGAAAACCAGGCCGGGCGCGGTGGCTCAAGCCTGTAATCCCAGCACTTTGGGAGGCCGAGACGGGCGGATCACTAGGTCAGGAGATCGAGACCATCCTGGCTAACACGGTGAAACCCCGTCTCTACTAAAAAATACAAAAAAAAACTAGCCGGGCGAGGTAGCAGGCGCCTGTAGTCCCAGCTACTTGGGAGGCTGAGGCAGGAGAATGGCGTAAACCTGGGAGGCGGAGACTGCAGTGAGCTGAGATCCGGCCACTGCACTCCAGCCTGGGCGACAGAGCCAGACTCCGTCTCAAAAAAAAAAAAAAAAAAAAGAAAACCAAAAAACCAAAATGATTTATACAAATATTCTACCCAGATCCCAGATTACAGGTAGATGTGAATCCTCACTATATTCTCACCAGCCCACAAGTAAAATCTATGCAACTATTTGCTGTACCACTATCCCCATGCTAAGTAACCCTAAACTTTAAAGACTCCCAAGTGGACCTGATATGGTTTAGACTCCCCCCACAGTTTTGAGTCTTCTGCTTGATAGCAAAAATAAGAACCAAATCCCCTGTTTAGGACCTTTCTACTACACTGTCCAACTTTGCCCCCAATCTCTAACATAGAGGGCACAGCTTTCTTAATTTTGAGATGCACATTTCTCTAAGCTTTACATTTCTAAAATCCGAATACAATTTATAACCAAAGTAAAAAGAAAACTCCGGCCTCCAGACTGAAAGGTTAAGACATGATGAGTTGTTGTAACCTATGCATGTGCAAACTTGGCTATACACAGAAAATATTACAAATTGAGTATCCCTCATGCAAAATGCTCAGGACCAGAAGTGTTTCGGATTTAGGATTTTTTTCAGATTTTGGAATATTTGCATATACATAATGAGACATCTTGGGAATGGGACCCAAGTCTAAATATAAAATTCATTCATGTTTCATATATGCTTTAATAGCCCAAAGGTAATTTAAAATAATATTTGAAGTAATTTTGAGCATGAAACAAAGTTCATGTTAAGTACTTATGTGTAGAATTTTCCACTTGTGGCATCATGTTGGTGTGCTCAAAAGGTTTTGAATTTCAGATTGGGGTGTTTGACCTGTATTCATTTCACCATCACTGTAATTACTTGTCTTGATAGCTCCCTCGCAACTATAACTTAGGTTGAACAAGGATTTCACTATGATTCAGCACTAAAAGGAAAAGCTACTGTGTACACAGAAAATTATAGCAGAACCATGCCAGGAAATACAATTACGAGCAATGAAATTTCCAAATACTGCAGAATAAATCAGAATTTTCAAAGTTTGCAGATGTTAGCATGGTGACATTTAGACGTCAAAGGAAGTGACATGAGGAAAAAGAGACGACAGAAGCCTTGGGGTTATTACTCACGGTATTATAGTATCAGGGTAACAACTCTCAGGGTAACATATCTCAAGTTGAGATCTTGGCTCTTAGGCCCAATATAAAGGATTTCCTTGGTTGCCTCATTTCAGTACGTCTCGAGGTCACACATGGAAGCACTATTACTTCTATCAACTGCCAGGGCTACCCAGGGTTAATTCACAAGCCCTATGTCTTGCTAGAAAAGCTGAGAGGTAAACAGCTGTGTATAGTATTAATATATGGAACAGACATTTCTATTACCCTTGTTAAAGAAATAAAAATTAGCAACAGAAACCTTGTCTTCCCAGGCTTAGTGTGTCATCATCTATATAACCTACTCATAGTCTTTTTATGCATATGTTTGAATACTCTTTCCTTTTTCAACCCGTTACTGGCCCTCTCCAGCCTTATCACCATCTGCCTCCAATTCAGAGTTCAACTGAAATCTCTCTTCGAAATTCACTAGCAATGCCCTTCTGGTCAAATTCAATATTCTTTTCAAAATGTTTCAGGATATAAGACAGAGTGCCACCCTTTCTTTATTAGTTTTTATATGACATCACAGTTCCCAAACTTTGCATTTGGCCCTTTGGTACATCTCAGGTCTACATCTCCAAGCCTCTTGGCCTTTTACCTGTGCTCCAAACTTGTATTTTAACTACACCCAGGAAACACTCTGCTTGGCTTACTTATCTATGCAAAGTCAAGCAGAGAGTTTAAAATCCAGTTTTTTCATCACTCTGACTTTGCTGGTGATGACCCTTATGTTCCTCACTCTACCCACTACAGCACAACTATACTTTTCTTCGCAGTGAGACTATTTCCAAATATTACAAACATGTACCAACAGGCAAGTAAAAGACCTAACGTGCACAATGTGCTTTATTCAGTTTGCTTCACTACAGCTGAAAGCAGATCACATCACTGCTGGCAAAGATGAAAGCAAAAGTTAGAAGTTATTTTTAAAAACCCTTTCAGGGACTAATGTCAGCCCTTTTTATCATCCAACAACTATTCTTCTACCCCAGTTCTTCTGAGTAATCTGCCTTATCCCTTTTCTCCATTCTCAACACCACACCCCCTTCTCAAGGAGATGTGCCCTCTCTTCTCCCTCATCCACCTCTGGAGTAAAGCACACTATACAGATTTTCCTCTTCTTTTTATTAAATATGTTGCTTTATCTCTGTATACATGGCTAAAACCCTGACCTCCAACTCCCTCCAGCCTACTATCCTAGGTTTTGTTCCTCAAAATACTCAGTTCTCAATTCAACCCTCCTGGGGCTACCCTGCAGCAGTAATATCAAAGTAAGCTTGTCAAAATAGAGAACACCATATAATGTACACAAAATTTTCCTCTAGTCCAGATAATATTTCACCCATGAATTTAGGGCATCAGAATAAACATCTGATTTTTTCCAGATAAATTCCAATTACTTCTGCCACTTTTAAAGAATTTAAGATGTATTGTTTATCATTTAACCCACATCACATCTTAAAAGAATAGGGCACTCCCAAATTCACAAGCTCTTGCTTTTCCACATTATCTTCATTTTCCAGTCTCCTGGTCTCAATGGAATTAGCCAATATAATGTTAACTGATATCAGAGAAAACACACTAAAAACAGGCTGCCCAAATGGCAAGATGGGATTTAACAGGGCAACTAATACAAAGGCTTTCACTTATATTCAAAATAAATCACACAAGTACAGCATAAAGATCTGGTTCGCAGATTTGAGGAGTTTAACAACACATGTGAAAAGAGTCACAGCCTTTATCTTTTAGTCCATTGACTGTACTACTTAGAGTTGTCTGAGGAAACAATAGGTGAAAGCAAACTTGTAGATGTTCATTACAGTATTTTATGATTGAAAACAACCTATGTGAATGACAATTCAATGACAGAATGAATCCTGATCCAATCATAAATGAAAAACTATATAGCCATTAAAACTGGTATTTCAGAAGCATGTTTAAGGACAAGGAAATCGTCCTACTATTAAAGGGAAGGAAGTAAAGCTGTATAGTGAGATTACAATTATAGTCCTGTCAAGTAACCTTGTTTTTGTTCCACTTCAATGAGTTGAGGGGATATTTTAATATACAGAGCAGATGTGTGCACTGCCTTACCCCAGGCCCTGAAAAGAAATGGAGAAACTTCTATGTCTAATGGTGAATGCTAAAACAATAACCAAATTTCTTATTTCCTCTCAATCTAAGTATGCTTTTACACAGTTTCTTATTAGATTTTAATTTGACTAGTGGGTAGGTATTATAAGGATATGGTAGTTAAGTTGATGGAACTCAGAGACAGAAAGACAAGTTAAAATCCTATCTTTGCCAGTCAGGCACTGAGTAATCCTGAGGAAGTCACTTAACTTATTTGAACTTAAATTTCTTCAACTTACCTCCTAAATTCATAACATGCTAACAGTACCAATTCTCAGAAGGTTTGAGGGTTAATGAAACAGCATGCATAGAATACTTAGCACAGTGCCCAGCACATAATAAAATGCTCAAAAATTACTTTATGCACTTTTTCAGCAAATATTTCTTTAGAGCTCCTACTATATGCCTGTCTCTGGTCTAGATGCTAGACAGAGAATCAGAGCTAATGCTGAGACAGCTCTGGGAGGCAACACTGACACAGAACACAATACAAACCATATGCACATAAAACAGTGAATGTTCACGGTACCTCTATCGTCTCTTTCTCCTTCATAAATATTCATACAGTTTTTCAACAATATGACTGAACAGACCTGGCTCAAGAACTTCACTGTAGTAGCATTAGGCACACACAGAAAGTATATTTTCAGTTCCAACCCAAATTAACAGTGTAGGGACACATCTAATGTATGTATGTAATATCCCTAACTAATAAACAAGTTAATATCTACTTAGCCATAAAATGTTCATGCTGGAAGGAATGTGAACAGAAATATCAGATCGCAGGTCCTTTAGAGATGAAGAAACAGAAATGTCCTAATAGTTACATCAACATAATCTAGATTTACTCCAAAAGTACACAAAGAAAAAAAGGATTACTTGATAATCTACAGTGATTTCCACCCCTACTCCCCACAACCCCTCACGTAGGACGAAATGAAAAATTCAACCTTTCCCTTTGGAAAGCACGAGTGGCTGTAGGAGACACTGGCTTGGCTGCACAGATGATAAGGCGTAATAATGAACGTAAATGAAAGTGGCAGATCATCCTGGGCTAGGGGAATGACATACAAAACAGAACTGTGGCAGAGAAGGAACTGTGGTAAGAGAACTGTGGTAACCACTCCCAGCTGCCATATACTCGGGGCAGAGGAGAGCAATACCTGGGCCAGCAAACAGCGAAAGATCTGTTGGGGCCACAGTTGAAGAAATGAACTGATGGTCCTGTGCAGTTAGTAATTTTAGAAGCAGAAAGCAAGACCTGAACACCTTTTTCTCAGAACACAACAGTGAACGTAACCTGTGTAGCAAGAAAGAAAAAAATCTTTACGAGGACAGAGATAATCAGGATGAGATTCCTGCCCTCAAGTTCACAACACAGAGAACACGCCACTGATAAACAGTGATGCAAAGTGCACAGATCAGAGGACAGAAAATGGAGATTTCTCTGAAAGACGACACCTAAACTAAGACTTAAGGAAAGCTAGTGAAGAAAGGAAAAGTCATTTTAGGTAGAGGATATACAAAAACATTGTACAAAAGATGCCAAAATCGGCCAGGTGAGGCAGCTCATGCCAGCAATCCGAGCACTTTGGGAGACGGAGGTGGGTGGATCACGAGATCAGGAAATCAAGACCATCCTGGCTAACACGGTGAAAACCCATCTCTAGTAAAAATACAAAAAATTAGCCGGGCATGGTGGCGGGCGCCTGTAGTCCCAGCTACTAGGGAGGCTGAGGCGGGAGAATGGCGTGAACCCGGGAGGCAGAGCTTGCAGTGAGCTGAGATCACGCCACTGCACTCCAGCCTGTGTGACAGTGAGACTCGGTCTCAAAAAAAAAAAAAAAGCCAAAATAAAAACTTGAGCCAGGCGTGATGGCATGTTCCTATAGTCCCAGCTACTTGGGAGGCTGGGGCAGGAGGATTACTTGAGTCCCAGCAGTGTGAGGCTGCAGTGAGCCATGATCAGGCTACAGCACTCCAGCTTGGACAACAGAGTGAGATCCCATCTCAAAAAAAAAAAAGAAAACAATAAGGGAGTTTGGCAGTTTAGGTGACGTAAACAAAAACCAAAAAAACTGATAAAATTCAACAGTTGTTCATGATTTTTAAAAATCTTAGCAAACTGATAAAATTCAACAGCTCTTCATGATTTTTACAAATCTCAGTAAACTGCAGTATTTTTTTTAAAAAATCTGAAATAATCAGATTAAAGAAAAGGCATAAAAGCAGGCATTACATTTAATGTTGCATGACTGTTCGTTTTCCCCTGAAATCACAAATAAGAAAGGGATATCTATCACTACTTCTCAACATTATATTACAGGTCTGAGTGTAATAAGAAATAAACAAAAGGAAGATAGACTGGAAAGAAACAGAACTATCATTACTTGCTGAGGACAACTATGTACATGGAAAATCCAAAAGTGACCTACAGATCAACTATTAGAATCAATTAGTAAATCTAGCAAGGTCACTAATACAAGGTTACTCACTATACCAAAAAAAATTAAATTAAATTTAAAAATCATTCTTAAACCAGCAACAAATAGAAAACATTTTTTAAAAATCTAAAAACTAGGAATAAACCTAACAAAAGACAGGTAAGACCTCTGCAGAGAAAGCTTAAAAAATATTACTCATTGATAGAAATTACAAAGGAGATAAAATAAAATTTTAAAATGTATTTATAAATGGAGAAAAATGACAAGCTCCTAACTGGAAGATTCAATACTGTAAAGAGGTCAATATTCCATAAAGTGATCTGTAGATTCAATAAAATCAAATCAGAATCCCCACAGGGTTTTTATTCAGTGGGAACTGACAAGTTGATTCTGAAATTTATATGGAAAAACAACATCCCAAGAATGACCAAAGTAATCTCTGGAAGACTTACACTACTAGATATCAAGACTCATAACATCATAATAATTAAGACAGTATGGTAATGGCACAAGGACAAATAGGCAAACGGAACAGAGATTCCAGAGAAACAGACCCTCACATGTACAACCTCTTGATTTATGATGAAGGTGATACTACTGTACACTGGGGGAAAGAAGGTATTACCAATGAATGGTTCTAAGTCAACTAGGTATCCATATTTTAAAAATAATAAAAATCTCATACCATAATAAATAACCAACTCCAGATGGACTACACATCTCAATGCAAAAGGTAAAACAAACCCTTTAAATGAAAACACAGGAAAACATTTTTAAAACATCTGGGTCAGAAAGAGTAAGCAAACAGGATTCAACAAGCACTTAACCTTAAAGAAAAAAATTGAAGGCTGGGCACAGTGGCTCACGTCAGTAGTCCCAGCACTTTGGGAGGCCGAGGCAGGCGGATCACCTAAGGTCAGGAATTCAAGACCAGCTTGGCCAACACGGTGAAACCCGGTCTCTACTAAAAATACAAAAAAAATTAGCCAGACGTGGTGGCGGATGCCTGTAATCCCAGTTACACATGAGGCTGAGACAGGAGAATTGCTTGAACCCAGGAGACAGAGTTTGCAGTGAGCTGAGATTGCACCACCGCATTCCAGCTTGGGTGACATAGTAAGGCTCCGTCTCATCTGAAATATTCATCTCCCTTGTTAAACAAAACGCCAAAGCAAGCAGTTAAATTGTGGTTGCAGTCTCCTAGAACACAGCTGAATTAAACCAAGCAAGGACAGAAAAGCCCGCCAAAATGAAAGCGCTTTTGTATTATTTATATAATATTTGTATTTTTATAATATTTCTAATCATTAAATTTTGGACTCCCTTGGGGCATAAAGATATAAGCATCTGGTGCTGACTGAACTTCTTTCAGGGGAACATTTGCCCTTTGAGACTAAACTATATGTATATGAAAACTTAGGCTTGAGATGTACTGCAATCAAGCTAATAAAGTTTTCAGACCTCAAAATCTACATGCTGAGGCTTGGCATTAGGATATGGGTTTCCAACTGCTGGTAGCATTGATACAGTAGCATCTTCGCTAATGAAGAAAGTGGTGGGTTGGTTATTAAAAGATAAGGATCTGCCAGGCTCAGAGGCATAAGGGTCTTGATGTCATTTATTCCTTGGAGAACTGAAGATACAACACAGAAGACTATCTTGCAGAATTATGAAATCTAGATACAAGACAAAAATTACTAGGCTCTAGACAATAATTTAGAATGGTTCACAGGTGATTATACTCATGTCTTCCATGAGACTTTCCTTTTTCCCAGTTACAGAGACTAAGCTAAATCAGATGGAAACACCCAATTGCTTAGGGCAACTACACTATTTCCTCAGGGACACACCATCTGTTTGCAATGCACAGCTAATTCTGAGCCTGGTGGTCCTTGCAGTTTCCCTTAAGACTTCTGCCTGATGCCTAAAATCCCTTAAAACTCGTCCCTCCTTTCCCTTCTCCCATGGTAAGGCAAGAGCAGGCCAGATCTGACAAAACTTAAATGATAGATGAGATCTAGATAAAATACTTATGTGGCCTTATTATTTATTTTTTTAAGAATAAAGAGGAAGAAACAATTATGATCATGGGGAGAAAGAGAATGTGGGAGCAGAAAGGCTCAAGTTTCTATATGCATCGAAATAAGAAGGAAGAAAACAAAAGGACAATGTGCCATGGAAAGAAGGAAAGCAAAATAATGGAAAGGGAGAAAAAAAGAGCATCTCTTCCTAGGAAAGTAATCTACGGTGCTGTGCTAATCTGCCAGTGCTCTGGTGGGACTGGCAATCAGAAACTGTCTTCCCTCACAGACAAATATGACCAGACTCTGGCCCCTGGTTTGTAATTTTTTTCCCAAATGTAAAATGAGACAAAATAACTAAAACTACTTTAACTTGTTTATTTTGATAAAATAATTACATATTATTATTGTTGAAGGAAATCTACAATACACAATCTCCGGTGTTTTTATTTAAATCTATTGCACATTGAATAACAAAATTAAAACGTCAGTTTTTCAATTGGAGAAAGTACTCAAATCAACAACCATGTGCTGAACAAAGAGACCCAATTAGAGCACATTATAGTTTGATTTGGAAATGAATACATCAAGCAAAAAACTAAAAAACCCATACATATATCGTGTGCATGCATACAAATGAAAGGGCAGTTACTGCTTTTCTATCTCTGTATTTCTCTTCAAGTTTAACTCTATCCTCCATGTTCAGTGCTCCCAAATATCTGTATTAGTCCTAGTTTCTCGCAGAAAAAGCCATTTGTTTTTGCCTTTTCCCAGGGGACCTATTTGTAATTCAATGCATATTTAAGAATCGTATAATGTAGAAATGTAACAGGATGCCTGAACAAGGTGTCCTAGAACTATAAATATACATTATTATGTAATCAGTGAGGTTTACACCTAGGAAATCTAGACGGAATGGTTTTCCTGAAGCAAATGAACAAAAATAAGGAGGTTCAGTCTCAGTGGTGAGAACAAGGAAACACTGGAACAGACCTGAAGTAGCTCTGCAACTGCAGAAAAAAAGAAAAGTGAATCCTTACAAATTATGGCGAGTGATAAACCCAAACTGTTCACTTTATTTCTCAATGGCCCATGTACAAAGACTTCTATAAAAGCGTCTGCTCAAAAACAGAGACAAGCTTGTTTTTCCCAATGAAATCACAATGCTTCCAACCAAAGAATGCCCTCATGCTAATGTACGTGCCTATCTTTTCTATGAATACTGGGATTACTGTGAGACCAGTACAGTAGGGCCACACTCCCAGATAAGTGTGGTCTCTCCTAAAGTAATAATTCCCAACGTCCATTACTCAGAAATGAAGCAGTTCTTCAAACAAGAAACCCAAGCAAAGACACTCTGGATCTTGCTGACTTGCATGTGTTTGAAGGTAAATGTCTGGCTCTGCCTTTGGTGGCAGTACTCAGATGAAGTGTACCAAATGGAGACACACCAAAAGATAAGGGCATGAGAAAAATGTCTTTGTAAGCCAGACTGAATAGTTTCATGTTGCTCTCTATTCATTATCCTCTAGCTTTTAGCAAAGCTTGATTTAAATGTCCTAGCCTTACATCAGCTGTTCCATTGGCATTAGGGAAAGACTAATGTGTTCATACTTGGATCAGGGACTTAAACTGGAGAAGAAGGATGGAGGCAGCAGCACTAAATTGAATCCTCAATACGTGTTAAAGGGGAAGCCTCGGAATAAGAATCAGATTATTGCCAGATCCAGCAATAACCTCTTACCACTTGGAGATTCTCCCTGTATTATAATCTTGGCGTTTGGGGTTCCACTTTATTAAGGAAGGTGGCAGCTTCCTCATGAATTCTCGATAGGCAATGAGATCTACGCAAATTATCAGTCTTCCTTACTTGCTTTGGTTACCAGAAAACTCAGAGCTAAGTAAGTACTGTGTTCAACTTCCAAAGCTTTCCTCAGCTAAACTTACAGATAATTGTTATTTTATTTTATTTTTTTTTTGAGACGGAGTCTCGCTCTGTCACCCAGGCTGGAGTGCTGTGGCCGGATCTCAGCTCACTGCAAGCTCCGCCTCCCGGGTTCACGCCATTCTCCTGCCTCAGCCTCCCGGGTAGCTGGGACTACAGGTGCCCGCCACCTTGCCCGGCTAGTTTTTTGTAGTTTTTAGTAGAGACGGGGTTTCACCGTGTCAGCCAGGATGGTCTCGACCTCCTGACCTCGTGATCCGCCTGTCTCGCCTCCCAAAGTGCTGGGATTACAGGCTTGAGCCACCGCGCCCGGCCTATTGTTATCTTTCTCTTTGCCTTTTTAACTTACTGATTCTTATCTTTTGTGGTCAGATTTGATCTTACTGAATTTGGTATTATTTCAAGCTTCCAAAATCCTTTTTTGGAAAATGACCAGAATACAAGCCAATCAATGGATAAACTAACTTTTCTCATATAATACAGGAGTTACAAGATACTGCTCATCTTGAAGCCATGAATCCTAGGGATATTTAGAGTATATCTGGCTAAAATCGGTAAGCAAGGAAGCTTGGACTATGCCCAAAAATACAGAATTCTAGAAGAGAAACAGAGCTTAGAGATAAACAAGTCCAACCTCCCACCTAATGTAAGAAATTCCTTCTACAATTTCACAGACAGGTTATCTAGCCTCTGCCTGAATAGTTCCAGTGTGACAGGGAACATACTACCTTACAATGTTCCATTTTGACAGCTATGGTAGATAGTCATTCCTTGCACTGAGTTGAATTCTGCCTTTCAGTCTACCAATTAATTCTAGTTCTTCATTACACAAACATGTATTTCTTCTTTCAGAAGACATTCTTTCACTTATTTAAATATATAATAATTCCCCTTTATTGAATACCTACTGGTGTCAGGCTTCGTACTAAGTGTAAATACTACTGTACACTATCTTCACAAAGATCAGGTAAATTAGGAAGTATCCTCTTTTGAAAAGTGAGTCACAGATATACCGATTAGACTCTAATTACAGCCAGGTATGTCGGGGCTTATATACTACTCCTATAAACAAAAATTTCATTAAATTTCTGACAACCAAGTCACAGGAATTGAATCTGCCTTCAAAACTGAAAGAAAAACGTAAGTTAGATCAATCCAAACAGAAAAGGAGAGATGGTCTAGGGATACAACTGCACCAGTGTTTGGTTCATTGGGAAAAACAACAGGAAAAGCATTTAAAAGGATAGCCATCAGGGAGCTCCAGGAGATAGTAAAGCTGACACCTGTAACATCAGCAACCATGACCAGAGGCCTAGGCCGCAAGCAGGAAACTTCCTCTCTTTTATCTCAGCCAAGAACCACACTCGCAAGAGATCAAATGCATTACTGCAGAGAAAGCTGCACTGTCCGAAGGTTAATTTCAATACAACCAGAAGATCACAAGTAATTCTGATTATATACGTCTTTACTAAGAGAGGTGGGAGAAAAACAGAAAGCGTGAACCTGCAAAACAGGAGAGAATTATATCCCAGCAAACGGACCAGGACTCCAGATACAAGCTAGGACTAAATAAAAACTCCATTTAAGGTAGCGTTTTAGGACACTAGAATCCTCCCACCCCCAAAAGAGAAAAAGAGAGACAGAGAATATGAGGTGAATGCCAGATGCCAGTAGCCATTTCTTTGCTTAAGGTTCTCTCCCATTTCCAACTAGGTTCCATTTTTTACCTTTGCTGACTACTGAGCAATTTTATTTGGCTACCTTCATCTCAAACTCAACAGGCTTAAACCAGAATTCATCTCTCCTTAATCCTCATGCCAAATTACTCATTAAGTTAAAGGCATTATCCAGCCTTAAAAAGCTTGGAGTCATTCTTTTTTTCTTTCATGGAGTCATTTCTGTACTCCACCTGTTTACAGCTAAAACCTACTGCCACTCAATAAACATTTACTAAGTGCCTAGGATGCACCAGGCACTTTCTATACACTTGAGATACATTAGTGAACAAAACGAAGACATTCACTTTCACAAAGTTTAAAATGATAGGAAAGAGACAATAAACAGCAAATAAGTATATATGATAAATAAATACAGTATGTTAGAAGGTATTGTTACAGAGAAGGAAAGCACTGTAGGATAATGACACCATTTTAAAAGGTGGCAGGATAAGCCTCACTAAGAAAAAGGTGCCATCTGAGCAAAGACTTGCAAGAGGTGAGGGAGGAAGCCATGCAGGTATGTGAGGGAAGAGCACACAAGCAAGGGAACAGTCACACACAGGCCCTACTACTAATTCCTCTGATTTCTTCGTTTCAAATGTCATACAGTCACCATTTCACCCCGTTCCCAATGCCATCAAACCAACTCCAAAATCTCCCTGGGTAGCCACCCTGACCCATTCCCTCTGTGGCACAATTAGACATTCTTTTTCCACATTAAAACACTCACCTGATTTTCAAGGCCTGTAATTCTCTGCGCCCAACCTTTACACCGTGAACTTCCATTTCTCCCCTTAGAATTCTTGAAACTTAGAATGCTCTTTCTCCACACACGCCATCCTTCCCAGCTAAGAGGTGCCTCCTTTCCACCACACATCCACTCAAAGCCCTATCCTCCTGCAAGGCAGAGAGATCAAGTCCTACCTCCTCTGTAAAGCAGTCCCTGTGGTTGCTAGTACTGAGTCTGTAGTCATATTTCCTCAGCATCAATTTTTTAAAAAGCAAGACTGCCTCTCACTTTTCCTATATTTCTCATCATGTTGATCACTACTAAATATTTGCTAAGAATAGATGAGCTATTTCCTCTGTAAATTGAAGCTCTTTGTCAATTTAAACACTTTTATTAGCTTTCATAAACTGCTGAAATAGAATGATTAAAGAATGGTTTGTTGTTGGTTTTTTTGAGATGGAGTTTCACTCTGTCACCCAGGCTGGAGTGCAGTGGCGCGATCTCAGCTCACTGCAAACTCCGCCTCCCGGGTTCAAATGATTCTCTGCCTCAGCCTCCCATGTAGCTGGGATTACAGGTGCATGCCACTACGTCCAGCCAATTGTTTGTATTTTTAGTAGAGACAGTTTTTTTATTTTTTGAGATGGAGTCTTGCTCTGTCATCCAGGCTGGAGTGCAGTGGTGCGAACTTGGCTCACTGCAAGCTCCGCCTCCCGGGTTCATGCCATTCTCCTGCCTCAGCCTCCCAAGTAGCTGGGACTACAGGCACCCACCACCATGCCCGGCTAATTTTTTGTATTTTTTAGTAGAGACAGGGTTTCACCATGTTAACCAGGATGGTCTCGATCTCCTGACCTCGTGATCCGCCCACCTCGGCCTCCCAAAGTGCTGGGATTACAGGCGTGAGAGATGGGGTTTCATCATGTTGTCCAGGCTGGTCTTGAACTCCTGACCTTGTGATTCACCCACTTCGGCCTCCCAAAGTGCTAGGATTACAGTTGTGAGCCACCGTGCCCCACCCAAGAATGGTTTTTTATACTTAAAAAAAAAAAAAAAAGCATGGGTGCGAGATTTGCCAAAATGTTAATAATGGCTGGTGATGGCTTTTTTGTTTTCTCTAATACAAATTTTAAATCCTGTGCTTATGTTATTTTTAGAGGAAAAGAATTTGCTATGAATATATGTATAAATCAATACAAATAGTAAGTAATCAACCATCACTGGACTTGTCAGGGAGAATAAAATTACCTAAAAATATAATGTTAAAGAAAGACTGTTAGTATCTGAATAGACTGCAGTTGCAAAGAAATAGTAAAACTGTAATCAAGACAATCTGAAGCAAATTCTCATGGTTTGCAAAAAAGAAAAAGGAAACTTTCCTGCTGAAGTGGCTCTAACAATGTATTTACTCTATATGAAAGCAGCATGGAGGTACATGACCCCATCATAAGTAGAGGAGCATTTGCATAGGAAAAGAGCACATACCCTGGAGTGCTCACATGCAGGCTCCACCTTCCATTAACAGCATAACTTCAGTTTCCTGGTCCATAAAATGGAAACAAAAAGGGTCTTCTTTCATAGACATGAACTAGGTTCCAACCTGAGCAAAATTACGTCAATTCTGCCTACCCAGGCAGATGGGGTTTATGGTAATACAAAATCATTTGAGTCTCAGTGGTTGAACTATTGTTAGTCTACATCTGTGCCACTCAAAGCAGTGTCTTCCTTTTATATGTGTATTTATGATTAGAGGATGAAAAACAAAATACTAACACCTTTGGATAATGTTTAAGAGAGCTTTTTTTTTGAAAAGAATCTTGGGGTAGAGCCAATGTTATCAAAACCTACAGTTATTTTCCGAGCACTGGTCACCTATATCTGGGAACAAATGGACTTAAGAGTTTGGAAATTAACCAGCAAATAAATAAGTTTTGATACTCTATACAACTACCATTCAAGTTTGGTTATGAGAATTAAATGATGGCATATTAGCCATGGTCAAAGAAAAAAAAAGAGAGAAGAGAGAATTAAATGAGACGAGACGGGTAGAATACATAGCACATTCTTGTAACCCTTCAAGAAATTTCAAAGCAACCTGTGTGTATACTCTGCAAATCAATTTTTTTTTAAGTTAGATTAGAAATCATTCTTTGATTTGCAAAGAATGAGGGAGCAGCTTTACAAAAGACTTGATCTGATCTATAAAATTGGGCCATAAAACCAACTGGACTCCGTCCACTAGTATTTAAGAAAGTGATGTCTGAGATGAATAATTACAAGTCTACCAACCAATTTTTTTCATGAAGAAGGGTAGCCACAAGAAACTTACCTGGAAAGCAAACAAAACACATAAAATTCAGAGCAGCAAACAATTTTAATGTTTATGGAGACTGCCTGGATTTGACATTGAGAAAATTCAGTTAAGAATGGCACTAAATATTATCCTAAGTATTGCAGTTAGGCTGGGCCAAAACAAACCATACATTTTGAGAAGACTCCAAAAATTTCCTCAAGCTACTTCTATGGGACAAAGCATTAAAAAATCCCTGAGAAATATGCCAGCATCTGCCCTCAATTCCAGAAGCAGGAAGCAAAGATGTGACCCAATCACATGATATCAAACCACAGTCCATCTGTTCAGAGAACTCTGTGTTACGTAAGCCATGATCAAGGAAGAACTGCAAAAGGCAAGAGGTTTGTCGACATTTGCAAGGGGCTCTGTGGTTTGAAGAGACACGTTCTCACATTAGAAGGGCCATCCATAGGACAACAGCATTTTTAAAATTCCATTTATTACACATGAACATATTTGGTGCAATAAAATGACACTACAAGAATGGTGATGAATCCCTGTAACTGTTCAACTAAGGCCGAGAACCTTTCAACAGGGGTCTTCCTCACATGAGCGGCCCTCCTCACAGGAACAAGATTTATCTTCCTCTTTATTATTTTTATGTCAATTCCTCTCTTAATTTCAACAACAAAGCGGATCATCTAATATTCTAAACCAAGGCCTTTTAATTACACCCCAATTCAATTAACCGTACTTACTCAAGACCATCTTCCAAACTACTATAGGTCTACTTTTCTCAATCAATAAGTATTATACCAGGTCCTTTTATCAACAATTAAAAAAAAAAAAAATTGACCTTTCCCTTGAAGACTTTAAGGCTTTAATCACTCCCCCTCTCCTCTACCTTTAGAATTCACTTTTCATAAATTCTGTGAAGTTCAAGGCCTACTTCACTTAAGTAAGTCACTCATCCCTTCATGGATGCCAACACCTACCCCAACCCTGTCCCACCCCCACCTCCAAGTCCTTCACATTTTCAAGCACCATACAGGGCACGAGATGTGGAATCAGAAAATCAAAGTTCCTTCTCTGTTCTGCCCCTGTGTCACCCTAACAAATTCACCTGAGTCGTTTTTTAATCTGTAAATGGAAGTGATAATATACTGAGGATTTCCAACATTTGACTGCCTAGCCCTACTGGCCATCCCATAATGTTATTCTCCCTCACTCATTCCACTTTGATTACTTTTGTTTTGTTTCCAGCTATGTACTATAGCTTTTAGGATTGGGGAAAAAATGATAGAAGTTAATACATCCAAATTCCGCAGTACAGAATAAGGAACTTAACTCGGAAGGGTAACTTGCCAGTCAGTAAAAGCCTTGTTTCCTCCCTTGGAGTAGACCCCAGGACAGTTAGAGACACAACTTTAAGAGAACTTTCACACTCATCAAATCCCCCTCTAAATTCTACCCACCCTTCAAAGTCAGTTTAAGTTCTAAAGTGTCCAGGAAGCTTCCCCCATTCATTCCAGCCTACACTAATTATTTCCCTTTTTGAATACTAATGCCTCCCTACAAGAATTCTATTAAAAATATTTAACAACTGGCACTACAAGGGTACCAACCAATAAGAAAGGATGTTTAACCAAAACACACATGGCCCAGTGGGAACTACTTGAACATCAGTCCTGCTCATTAGTAACAACACAGAATAGCCACCTCAAACTCAAATACCACTTTCTCATGTGATCCTCACAATCTCATGAATTAGGCAAAAGTAGGTATTGGCCCTATTTTCTGCATAACTGCTGGTGAAGGTGGGACTAATAACCAATTGCTTTCAACACACCATACAACTTTTCCTGATTATTTATATGGAATTATAAGTTAATACTGCATAAACCGGACTTACATAAAACAGTATAAATACTAAAGGAATGCTCAAATAGAAATCAACAAGCATTTATGTGGAATAGAATATAAAACACAGTGCTAAGTTCTGAGGCCATAAAAGAAAGAAATGGCATGAATCTTGTCCTCTGGGTACCTATAACACATTCAAGTATTGTTAAGTAGCAGCACAGGCAGTAGAAACGGACAACACAAACTGTTAAGTGTTGCAGAGTTCTGGAAGACAAAGAATTCAAGAACTAAACCAGCACAGGAAGTCAGGGCTGAGAACTTCTCACACTCCCACAACAGGGAAAAAACTAAACGTGTAGTGAAAAGGCTGAACAGCCAGGAGTCAGTGAGAAAGAGAAATTGCTTGAAGGTCTGCAGTCATGAGAAATGAGATCCCTGGTAGGACACTCAGAGATGGCCCCAATCAGCTGCTCAAGTGTGGTACTAAGTGCTGAATACAAATGGGAAATCTTATAAACCTTCATGGGGATGGCTGAGGAAGATTAGTTTGGCAGTAGCCCATAGAAAAGCCTAGATGAGAGAAACATGGGAAAGCAACTAGATTTGGAGGATAACAGGCAGGATTAAGCTGAAGGCTGCATACTAAGAAAGGAGGAGACATTCAAGAGGCATTCATAGAAAGAAGAGTTGGATTAGGGGCATGTTTTCAAAGAAAAAAAAGTTATGAAATGGCAGAAAGGAAGCAAACAGCATTCTCAGATGGAATATAAATATAGACATAGTGGTACTAAACTGTGTACTAGGGACAAGGAATCAATTTCTCTAGAGAAATCTATGTTGGAGAGAGAAGTTGGGCAGACGACAATAAAACATACTCAGAACATAAAAAAGTGCAAGTCTTTAAAAGAGAAGCCAAATTACAGAGGGGAAAAAAAGCATTTGACCTTTTTCAGAATGTCTTTTAAGGGTGGACTGAGGCATCATCATAACCAACAAGGAAGGCAGACAAGCTGAGGCAGCCTGGGCTTAGAGTAATAAGCACCTGGACAGCTTTGTATTGTGTGCATGCCAAGGAGACTGTAAACTTCTCCAGGACATGGACTGAGCAATGCTCTGTATATTCAACTAAGTCCACTACTGTTACTTGAATACATGAACGCTTCTTATGCTACTTTTGGTGGAAAAGAATGCACTGTGCTATTCAAGTTAATAGCGGTGTGGAAATGTTACCTGTGTTTCATGCCTAACTATACTGATTCTCCCAAATGTCCACACAGTTATCTTGCCTTCCTCCCTAGGCCAATATCAAAAATCCATTGCTTCCTCTAATGCAGGAGGCCCACGTGAAGGGACTCAGGAATGTGCTAAGAGTCGGAATGAAGCCTATCTGATATTCAAATCATGAGGACAGAATCCAAAGTGAATAATAAAGAACAATTGCTCATCAGACGACTGAAGAAGAAAAATGGGGCTACGCCAGATAGTATGATGTATATATATTAATATATAAGATATACAGATTTTGTAAACTGAGATCTGAGTGAAAATCCTAGCTTTAGCACTTAGTTATTGGGTACTTAACGTGTCTGCACCCCACTTTTCACATCTGTAAAGTGGGGCAAATGCCACTACTCCTGAAAGTTTAGTTGTGGTGATTAAATAACGTACTTATACAATAGTGTACGATATGCATTTACATCGCAGTAATGCCTAATACATAGACGGTAGCTATTAGGACTAATTATAATCGTCATCGTCAGTCTTGATTTTTTAAAAAAAATTTCAACATCTTGCGTCCAGTTTCAGAAACAGAAATGTACTTTCACTGCATTTTAGTTGCTAACACTGAGGCTCTGTATTTTAGCTTCTAGTGTCTCAGTTCAGCTGCTAACAAAGTTTTTCACTCATCCCTTCGAGGATGCCAACCACCTACCCCAACCTGATTTAACATTTTAAAAAATTCAGCGAACATTCTTCCTTGAAAACCAGCTACACAGACGTCTGATTCAAACGATTAACTGTCACTCAAAAGGAATATCGCGAGTGATGGTCCTTCGAGGAAATAGAAAGCGTTTAATCAATTCACAGTCATTCCCAAAATTTCCAAACCCCGCAGAACGAGCAAACGTTCAAGTTTCCACTACGAAAACAATCCGTAGCCTTCTGGTTACTGGACTCACTTCAACACTCCCCAGACGCACGAAAGAAGAAACATTCCGCGCATCTCCGCGCTTCCTCCTTCTCACACAAAGCCCCCCTGGCTGGAGGAGCAGCCCCTTCCAGCAGGGTCGGGTCGGATCGAGCCGGACGGGAGTTACGGCGGCCTGTAGACCCGGGGGTCTCACCACACGTCGCCTCCGACTCCCACCGGCCGAAGCCCTAGCTGCTCGGAGCTCACCCCGCCCAGCAGCCGCCTTCCACCCCAACCTCAAACCCCGCCCCGGGCCCGGCAGCCTTGGGCACGGACCCTCTTGAGGCGGGGGTCCCCGGAACAAGGTCACGCCGTGCCGAGGGGGCGGCGGCGGGCAGCCACCGCTATGCCAGTCCCCGCCGGCCTCGCACTCTCTGCCCCTGGCCCTCGCCCACTCACACCCCAGAGGGCAGCCCCGGACCTCGGACGACTCCGCCCGACTCCACCTCCCCGGGGAGTCCCGAGCAGGGCGGCCTCGGGCAGCGGGACACGTCCGCTCGCGCCCGGACACACGCCCCTGCCCCGCCTCCGCTCCCCGCTTGCGGTTCGCACGGCGGCCGCCGAGCCGCGCGGGGCCACGAGAGCCCGGCCCCGGCCCCGGCACCGCCACCTGCGCCCCCGGCCCCGCGCCATGTTTGAGAAAGAGCAGGAGCGAGCCAGAGGCCGGGCCCGGCCCGCGCGCCCCGCAGTCGCCCGCCCGCCGCGCCGCCGCTCACCCGTCGCCCCCGGGAGCAGCGCCGCCGCCGCCGCCGTCGCCAGCACGAGGAGAAGCAGCCGGGGACGCGGAGCAGCGGCCGCCGCCTCCATGGTCCCGCCGCCACCGCTTGTGGCCCGGCCCGGCCCGGCCGCCGCCTCACCCCAGCAAGCCTCGCCTCGCCCCACCTCCCCCGCCGCCGCGGCGGCCTCGCTCCGGCCCTTTGTAACTGCTCGGGGGACGCGCGTCCATTGGCTGCCGGGCTCCCGCCGGCCCCGCCTCCCCGCCGCCGCGAGCGGCCGAGCGGGACCCAGCCGGGAGCCCCGCCTGCGGGACCACCGGGCAGCCAATCCGCAGCCGCGGGTGCTGGTTTCTGGCCACGCCCCAAGCTCCCGGGGCCGGGCCGCCAGACCGCGGCCCCGGCTGGATCGGCTCCCGGCTCCCAGAGGCCGCGTGGGGGCGGGGTCTGCCAGCCCGAGCACCGCCGAGCCGCTAGTCCCGGAGGGCCGGGTAGAGCGGTGGGTGTGTCTGTGTGAGTCTCTTTCGGAAAAAGGCTGTGGCCGCTCGACGCTCTTTTCTTCTAACCTCCTCTAGGCGCGGAAGATCTGGTACTGCCTCAGCCCCACCCTGACCCCATTCACAGCCCCGCACTGGCAGTCGCAGCACATGCCACCCAGATCCGCTGCAGCGCCAGGCCCCTGCATCCACTTCAACTTCCCCTCTCCAAGTCCACGCATCAACTTCAGCTTTCCCCGGAAGATCCCTCCTCAGTGCCCTTCACATGCGACTCACTCTCCTATTTCCTCCTGCGCCCAGCGGTCACCTCAAACCTAGCTCCCCTACCCAATTCCAAACCTAGAAAGTCCTCAGATCCCAGCCTCAGACCCAGATCCTGAGCCGAAACACACCCCCAAATAGCCTCCCGCCTCCCTCCAGCACAGACCCAGGATGGGGATCCAAACCGCTCTCCTCTCATCCCCCTTCCCGATCCAGGTTGGAAAGGGAGGGTCCCCACCCCAACCCCTCAAAGGAGAGGTTCCCCCTTCTTAGCACCCAGCCCGCGTGGGGCGGAGGGGGAGCAGTCATCATTACTTAGAGCTGTGTCTGACACTCCTGTATAATAATCCTGAGGTGTCACTAAAAACCCAAATAAACTCTACGTTTTCATTCTGAATTCCTAATTTACTGCGAGACGCTCCACCCACCTTCCCTCTGCGACGCCAAAATGAGCTCCAGATTTGTAATTCTTCCTGTCAGACTAGTCCTTTCTTCAGACACAAACACAGCCAAGGAGGCTATTACGTAGAACAGAGAATATTTTTCCGCAGAACCTTTTAAGGAGGAAGTTTTATTTTCTGTGTTATTTGAGCTTAGAATTAAATAAACCTTGATAGCAGGAATCAGAACCAGCCTCTAATGCCAATTTGTGCACTACTTTAGAATCACTGGGTGAGCATTTTCCCCACCTGTGAAGGCTTCCTTCCGGGAGATGAAAAGGGAAAGGGCGTGGATTTTGGAGCTAGGATCTGAGACCCGCGCGCTTTCTCCCTCCTGTCTAGGACACTTACTTAAGCAAGTCAGCTAACCTTTCTCAACCTCCAACAGGCTCAGAGGCCTGCAACTTGCTCTAGACCACAGCTCCAGCAGCCTGAGCAACAAACTCTCCTCTTGCTCAGGCTGAAGGATTCCAGAGAGACGTCTTCTGGCAGGCTCCAGTCCCAATTTGCCCTCTCAGTTCCAGTTTCTTCAATGGAGATTTGGTGGGCTTTGTGCCACCTGAGGTCCCTAGACTGCCTTTTTGCTGCCCTATTTGCAATGTCTTGCGTAAGATAAAAGCTAATGAGATTTTTATTGTATGAATGAATAAATGATCTCAGAAAGTGACTGTTTTTCTCTGGCCATTAGCTTCCTCATCTCTAAAATGTAAATAATAATAGTACCTACCCCGTTTATAAATAAAAGGGATTGAATCACTTGTCTTGGGCCCCTTAAATGACGTAATGTGTCTGGTACAGTGTCTGGAACATAGTAAATATTTAGCTAATGCCATTTTTTTGCCCATCCCCTTCCAGCTCTGTATGATTCTAATCAGCATGTATGTTCATGTTCGTCTGTGCCTTTGACGTACGGAGCCTAGATTAATCAGTGTTAATCACACCTCCAGTTCCTTAACATTTTCCATGGAATTGAGTGGATTCAATAGGAAGGAAAAACAGACTATTTTTAAGTTGTATCTTCCTGATACTAGGAGGAAATTTCCATGAGCCACAGATCCATAAATAAACCACACTAGAATGGAACACTAAATTATTAGTTTAAATTCATAGTTCCCAAATTGCAAAGTCTCTCCAATTACCTGGAGAGCTTGTAATAATGCAGGTTCCTGGGTCTCACTGGGCCCTAGCAAGTCTGCTCCGGTTCATCTGGAGAAGGTTCAGGAATCTGTATTTGTAATAGACGTCCCAGGTGATTCTGCTGCAGGTGGCACCAGGCCCGCTTCAAAAGACACTGCTTTACTTAAAATTCAGTAAATAAAAATGCATGACCTTATTTGCCTTTTGAGAAAGGTTGGATGGGCAGTAGAAAGAAGCCTCTGGCTTTGGAGGCCTACAGATCCTACTTGAAATTTTGGCTCTCCCATTCACTAGATGTGGGTCTGGGAACACTATTTGACTGCTCTGAGATTTAGCATCCCCCAGGGTAAAGGGAGATATTGTTGTGAGGTCTAAATGAGCTATTGCACATTAAGGAATCTGTCATAAATGTTCATTCCCTTCAGTTTTTACAGACTTACTTCTTGTTTAAAAGACTTACATGTTATTTACTCCAATGTCTTGATTTAAAGGGGAAGAAACTGAGGATCAGTTCCCCAGCAAGTCAGCTGCAGAGCTAGGACTAGGAGTCTCACTCCAGTGCCTTGTACCCTGAGTAATGTTGTTTCTTAATCTTTATGCCAAGGACATTGTTTGCTTTTCCTGTTGGATTATTCCCTTAAGTAAGAGGATTTCTCCAAAATAGAGAGCAGAGACTGCTAGTCATTTAAACTACTCCCATTCTTACATTTGCTTTATAACTGAGTCCTGATTTTCTTTGGGAAAGCAGTTCACCTAGAAAAAATTATATATCAATTTCCCAGGCTCCTTGTACCTAGGTATGGCCATGTGACAGAGTTCTGGCCAGCAACATGTAAACAGAAATCTACTTTCCACAAGGTGGAGCCTGTACAAAAGATCCTTCCCAGTTAAAAAAAAAAAGACACTCATCATATTCTCTCTTTCTCCCTGGAACATGGTTGCAATGCCTGGAGGTACAGCAGCCATTTTGTAAACATAAGGGTGATAGCAAAAACTGAGGATTGTAGAGAGAAAAAATGGAGAGAGTCTAAGTTTTTGATAAATTTCCTGAACAGCTGCACCAGCTCTATAATGCTTATTTCTTATTATATGAGAAAAATACGTCTATTTTTTATTCACCTTAGAACACTTCTATTCTACTCATTTGCCCATCCTATTTATTGTTGCATATTTTATTTCTATCTTATTTTCTAACCTACAGGACATTATTGACTTATACCATTATTAGCTATTGCTAATTCTTGGTGCGCCTAACTGAAAAACAAACCACCTCAAAATTTAGTGGCTTAGAGTAATAACCATGTATCATTTTTCATGAGACTGTAGGTAGGCCGGACAGTTTTTCAGGTTTAGGCCAATTTATACTGATTTCCTCTGAGCTCACCTATGAGTCGGCTGTCGGGTGGAAGAGGGTAATGAGCTGGATCAGCTCCTCCATGTGGTTTTTCATCCTCCAGCAGGCTAGCCTAGGCTTGTTAACATGACAGTTCAGAGGTCCAAGATAATGAATGAAAGTGTGCAAGGGCCTTGAGTCTAGGTTTAGAACTGGCACCGGCCGGGCATGGTGGCCCATGTCTGTAATCCTAGCACTTTGGGAGGCCAAGGTAGGGCGATGGCTTGAGCCCAGGAGTTTGAGTCCAGCCTGGGTAACATGGCAAAATCTCTTATCTACAAAAAATACCCAGGCATGGTGGTTCATACCTGTAGTCCCAGCTACTCAAGAAGCTGAGAGGTTGGAGGATCACTTGAGCCCAGAAGGTCAACACTGCAGTGAGCCATGATTACACCACTGCACTCCAGCCTGGGCGACAGAGTGAAACCGCGCGGTGGCTCAAGCCTGTAATCCCAGCACTTTGGGAGGCCGAGACGGGCGGATCACGAGGTCAGGAGATCGAGACCATCCTGGCGAACACGGTGAAACCCGTCTCTACTAAAAATACAAAAAACTAGCCGGGCGAGGCGGCGGGCGCCTGTAGTCCCAGCTACTCGGGAGGCTGAGGCAGGAGAATGGTGTAAACCCGGGAGGCGGAGCTTGCAGTGAGCTGAGATCCGGCCACTGCACTCCAGTCCGGGCGACAGAGCGAGACTCCGCCTCAAAAAAAAAATAAAAAAATAAAAAATAAAAATAAAACAAAACAAAAAAACACCCACTGGCACAACATCACTTCTACCATATCCCATTGGTTTGGGCATGGACTGGGGCTGAGCTCAAATTCAAAGGGTGGGGAAAAAGACTCCTTTTTTTTTAATAAAAAGGAACTGCAAAATCACATTGCAAAGAGGCAAGGATATCAAGAGAAAATAAGTGTGTACATGTTTACAAACACTTCTTTTTTCCACCCCCATGACCCATACACCTTCTGCTAGGCCCACCTGCAACACTGGAGGTCACATTTCTTTCTTTTAATTATACTTTAAGCTCTGGACTACATGGGCAGAACATGCAGGTTTGTTACATAGATATACATGTGCCATGTGGTTTCCTGCATCCATCAACCCGTCATCTACACTAGGTATTTCTCCTAATGCTATCCCTCCCCTAGCTCCCCACCCCCCGACAGGCCCCAGTGTGTGATGCTCCCCTCCCTGTGTCCATGTGTTCTCATTGTTCAACTCCCATTATGAGCAAGAACACATGATGTTTGGTTTTCTGTTCTTGTGTTAGTTGCTGAGAATGATGGTTTTCAGTGTCATCCATGTCCCTGCAAAGGACGTGAGCCCATCCTTTTTTATGACTGCATAGTATTCCATGGTGTATATGTGCCACATTTTCTTTATCCAATCTACCATTGATGGGCATTTGGGTTGGTTCCAAGTTTTGCTATTGTGAACAGTGCCACAATAAACGTACATGTGCATGTGTCTTTATAGTAGAATGATTTATAATCCTTTGGGTACATACCCAGTAATGGGATTGCTGGGTCAAATGGTATTTCTGATTCTAGATCCTTGAGGAATCGCCACACTGTCTTCCACAATGGTTGAACTAATTTACACTCCCAACAACAGTGTAAAAGCATTCCTATTTCTCCACATCCTCTCCAGCATCTGTTGTTTCCTGACTTTTTAATGATCGCTATTCTAACTGGCATGAGATGGTATCTCATTGAGGTATCGATTTGCATTTCTCTAATGACCAGTGATAATGAGCTTTTTTTCATATGTACAAATACCTTTTAACCACTTTCTCTGATCTTCGTTTCTTTTTACCTCTCAGACTTTCTACTTCAAATCGCTGTTATTATTCCTGAAGTTTATCTTTTAAAATTTCTTTTAGCGAGAGTCTACCAGTGGCAAATAATCTGTTGTTTGACTGAAAATGTTTTATTTAGCCCTCATTTTTGAACAGTGTTTTCACTGAACATAGCATTCTAGGTTGATAATTGTTTTCTCTCAACAATTGAATGTATCATTTCACTGTCTCTGCCTTCCATTGTTATTTGTGTGAAATTAGATGGTAGTCTAATGGTTTTTCCTTTGTAAGTAATCTGTCTTTTCTCTCTCTTTTTTTAATAGACTTCATTTTTTAGAGCAGTTTTAGGTTCACAGCAAAATTGACGTGAAATTACATAGAGTTTTCATATATTCTCTGACTTCACCCACACTAACAGCCTTTCCCACTGTCAACATCTCCTACCAGAGTGGTACATTTGTTACAATCAATGTACACTGTACAATATACAAAATCACACTGTCACATCATCCAAAGTTCACCTTTGGATTCACTCTTATTGTCTACGGGTTTTGATGAATATACAGTGACAGTATCATGCAGAATATTTTCACTGCCCCACCTTCAATCACAAAGATTTCCTCCTATATGTTCTTCTAATTATTTTATAGTTTTAGCTTCTTCATCTAAGTCTTTAAGCCATCTTAAATTAACTCTTATGTATGATGTGAGGTATGAATCAAAGTTCAGTTTGTTCTATACTGACATTCAGTTGATCCAGGATAATTTGTTAAGATTTGTTAAGAAAATTTCCCCAATGAACTACACTGGTGACTTTATAAAAAATCATTTGTATATTTGTGGATCTATTTATGGGCTCTCTTTTCTCCCCATTGGTCTATCTGTTTATTTTAATGCCAACATCACTGACTTGATTACTGTACTTTATGGTAAGTCTCAAAATCAGGTAGAACAAGTTCTCCAGCTTCGTTCTTCTTCAATATTGTTTTGCCTATGCTAAGATATTTATAGTTCCAAGTAAGTTTTTGTGATAGTTTGTCAATATCTACAAAAAAGCCTGCTATGCTTTTTATTGGAATTGCAATATATGAATCAATTTGTGGAGAATTGACATCTTTACAAGATGAGTCTTCTTATCCATAAGCATGGTATATTTCTTCATCTATTTTGATCTTTAATTTTTCTCAGCAATGTTTTATAGTTTTTATTGGTAGGGGTCTTTCATAACATTTGTTAAATTTATTTCTAAGTAAGTTTTATTGAGGATTTGCATTTATTTTTGCCACCTGGACCACTACCAGTCTTTTATTACTCTAAATTATTGACTTGAGTTGTGTTGTTGTTTGAGACAGAGTCTCACTATGTCCCCCAGGTTGGAGTGCAGTGGCACTATCTTGGCACACAGCAACCTCTGCCTCCCGGGTTCAAGCAATTCTCATGTCTGGGCCTCCTGAGTAGCTGGGACTACAGCCCTAAGCCAGCACACCCAGATAATTTTTGTTTGTTTGCTTCTTTTAGTCGAGATGGGATTTCACCATGTTAGCCAGGCTGGTCTTGAACTCCTGACCTGAGGTGATCCACCCACCTCAGCCTCCCAGACTTGAGTTTTTTAATTGTTTATTGTTTAGACCATACAGGTAATATAAATTTGAGTTTTAAGCAACATGAGGGACAGAGAGTTTGTGGTTCCAAATTCTCAGTGATGACATTATTTCTCCTCTTCTGTTAGGCACCTGGGTTTTTACACCCTCCCAGCAGTTGATGGAACTAGTAGTTGTTTCTGGTTCACCCTTTCATTGGAAGTGTAAACCTTGGGAGTCTCATCTTTATGGGGGAAGTGTCCAGGGGCCTTGGATGGCCCCTGATCTTTGTCTCCCATTTCCTGTGCCCTGTGAGACCAGACAACAAAAGCTCAAGTTCATCTGGTTCAATAAATGCTGTAAGAACAACAGCCAGTTGCAGTGCTCCTGAGTTCTTTCTTTCACTTAGAATTTTGGCCTGAGAGTCTCCTATTTTCTTGCCATCTCATAAATGCATTTAGAAAGATACACTTCCCCTGTATTTTTACTTTTTGTCTACGGAAAGGTCAATCAACTAATGACCAGGAACAAAACTACTACTGCCTAACCTCCTCCATTACACAGATAAACTTAAAAATCACTACTAAGTTCTCTGCTGTAGCAGAACACAATTGTAACTGGCATAGGTATCAAAGACGATTGAAACAAAAGCTATTTTTCCAATACAGTACCAGAGAAATTCAACTTCTGGCATTGTCTCTGCAACTTCTCAAACATTAAAAATATGCTCGCAGGCTGTCTATCCCCATCTCTGTCTTTCAAGCTGGTTTCCCCAAATGCTTGGGTTACTTTAGGAAAATGTTTTATTTTGTTTTGTGTTTTGTATTGTTTTGTTTTCACACAGAGTTTTGTTGTGAATGTCTAATTTAAAATACACTATGGATATAGAATTTGACCTGTGGATAAATGCTTTTTTTTTTTTTTTGGCTTTGGGAAATGTATTTCTTATTTTAGTATTAATTTTTATAAATGTCCTATGGATACCAGAAAACAGAAGTGGACTCTATTTTTTGTGTACATTAACTTGTGTGTGTTTGTGTATTTAATTTGTGTGTGAATGTGTATGTGTGTGTTTATTTAATCGTAGTAGCTAATCCTTGCTAATTTTTTGACTGCTTGATCTGCCAAAATGGAAAGAGGTGCATTAAGCTCTCCCCGCTCCCCCACTGCTTTACCTGTTTCCCTGGAGACACGTCCTCTGGCCTTCAGCACCCTCCCTTCCTCATCAGAGAACTAAAATGGGATTCAGACTTCCTGGACCCTGAGTTAGGGCTGTGGGCCAGCAGGCTTGAGCATCTTCTCTCTTGTCCTGAGAGGCAGTGTGGCTCCGTTTGCAGCAGTTCTCAGCACTAGTCCTGTCCTCAGACACCTGGACATTAAACAGTCTCTGCCTGCCTTCCTGCAACACAGCCTCCACTAGGCTTCTGCCTGTGTCCTATGCTTCTGCTGTGATCCCTTGTGTTATCCACAATTCCACCAAGTTTGGCCCAACCTCCCTCTTACCATTCCCTCTCCAAGACTGGAATCCCAGGCCCAAATTGCGCCCAGTGGGGGAGTTTTTGCTCCATGCAGACCAACCTCCCTCATATGCTTTTCAAATATCCACTGCCACTCTCTTTTTGTCTGTTGAAACATCGTGCTTTCTTGGTAGAATTTCAGAGCTGACGGCCTGCATGTCCTGTGTCAATCTGCCCTTGTCTGCTGCCTGCCTGGCTAGATGCATGGCTTCACTATTGTCTTCTACTCTTCCTCCCTGTCAGTCGGCCCTATTCAGTTGCATTGTCTCAGGGAGAGCCTGGTTTTTCCTTTGGTCAGTCAGGAAGATTCCCTTGTGGTCAAGACAAATTGAGGATTTTCAATAGGTTGCCACTACCCCTTCCTCTTGGCTCAAATTTCTGTTTAATCACATGTTCTGAAAAAGTGTAAAGAAAGAAAACAAAAACAACAAAGGCCATAAGACATGGGGCACATGGCCATGTGGCCTCTTTGTAGGAGACCTGAACAAGTTTAATTCTACAAGCATACACTCACACATTCACTTGAATGTTTAAAACTATACATCCAAACAACAACATTCACATTGGATGAGAGAATTCAACAGAAGCACAGCAGTACAGCAGAGAGCTTAATACAACTCTGTTCGGCAACTCAAGCACTAAAAAGTAAGAAAGAATAACTACCAAGATTCAATGTACACACATATATACACAACTCTTCACACACAAATTCACATGCACAAAAAAACAGAATCTTCCTCCTTTTTCCAGTATCCATGGGACACTTACAAAATTGATCATAAATTAAGAAACCTCAAGAAGTCCCTCTGAGGCAGAGAACAGAGGACAAACCCATGGTTCCTAGTGCATTGAAAGTTGGACATTCATAACAAAAGTTCAACTGAAAACAAAGCAAAACAAAATATTCAAAACACTAAGAAAATTTCCTGTAGGAACCCAAGCATTTGGAGAAATCAGTTGAAAGAGGGAAGAGGAAAGAGCCTGTGAGCGTATTTTGGAATTTAGAGATGGGGAGATAACGTCAGAAGCTGAATTTCTTTGTACTGTGTTGTCAAATAGCTTTAGTTTGAACCCCTTCCATACCTATAACAATTAAGACTTTATTCTGCTGCAACAAATACCTGACAGTGACTTTTATCTGTGTAATGGGGAGGGGGAAGGCAGGCAGGGCTGCTGAATAGTGGGCATGCCAGAGGATCCAGAAGCTCTGACAGTTCAGTATCAGAAAAGCACTTAAAGGTGAGCAGGTTCCCCGCTTTCTGCAGCACAGCCTCCCCCCTATCTAAGTCAGGCAAGTACCAGCCTTTCATAAATCCTTCCAACTTAACGGTAAGGGCAGAAGATCCCACCTTCATCTAATTATAGAGTCCTGGCCATCGAGACCAGCCTGGCCAACGTGGTGGGAAACCTAGTCTCTACTAAAAATACACAAAAAAAAGTCAGCCAGGCATCTGCCCTTGTCCTTTTCTGTTATGACAGTCAAAACATTTTTTTTTTTCTCTTTTGAGTCAGGTTCCTTTCTCTTGCAACCCAAAGAATGGGTTAGTCCAGTACCATGGCTGGGTGCGATGGCTCACACCTGTAATCCCAGCACTTTGGGAGGCCAAAGTGGGCATATCACTTGAGCCAAGGAGTTCAAGACCAGCCTGGGCAACATGGTGAAACCCCATCTCTACAAAGAACACACAAAAAATTAGCTTGATGTGGTGGCATGCACCTGTAGTCTCAGCTACTTGGGAGGCTTACATGGGAGGATGGCTTGAGCCCAGGAGGTTGAGGCTGCAGCGAGCTGTGACGGTGCCACTGCACTCCAGTCTGGATGACAGAGAGTGATCTTGTCTCGAAATTTTAAAAAATAAATTAAAAAAAATTTAAAAAGAATCCTAATAATTCCGAGGCTTCAGGAAGCAATGTTCCTTCTCTCTGGTGATGGATGTACGAAATATAAATTTTAGAAGGCACCTTCAGCTCTCTATATTCTCCCAAACCTCCCTCCACACTGTCTACAAGCAGGAAACAGCTAAATGGAAGGGTTACACAGCAAACTAGTGGCAGAGATCATATTGGAAGTCAGGTCTCTTGCCTCAGAGCTCAGAACAAACGCACTACTCTTGTTTACTAAAATCAAATGTAAGCTCTTGTCATTGGGGTCAGGGTGTAACTATGTCCTTAATACTCCATTTGGCATTCAGGGGAAGATACACAAAAACTTTGTCTGGGTTCCCTGGGAGCTTTCAAGCTGATTGGGGCCATGACTGCTGCCCAGATCCTGTTGATTTGGCTTAAAAAGTGGGATATTCAGATGAAACTGGGAACACAGGATGCTCAAACTAAAGGGTACGGAATTTCAAGCCTGCTGCGGTTCACCCTCCTTCTCCTGGGTTTTCCAGGTGAGGCAGTGAAACTGCTCTCTGGGACCTCCCATTTCCTCCACAAAAGACCATCAGGAGATAGTTGGCATCACTCTTTGGCCCAGAGCATTCTTAGAGGTACCTTGTGGCCAGGACTCTATTTTGTTTATTTTTTTGGAGACAGAGTCTCACTCTGTTGCCCAGGCTGGAGTGCAGTGGCGTGATCTCGGCTCACTGCAACCTCTGCCTCCTAGGTTCGAGAGATTCTCCTGCCTCAGCCTCCCTAGTAGCTGGGATCACAGGCATGCGCCACGATGCCTGGCTGACTTTTTTTTGTGTATTTTTAGTAGAGACTAGGTTTCCCACCACGTTGGCCAGGCTGGTCTCGATGGCCAGGACTCTATAATTAGATGAAGGTGGGATCTTCTGCCCTTACCGTTAAGTTGGAAGGATTTATGAAAGGCTGGTACTTGCCTGACTTAGATAGGGGGGAGGCTGTGCTGCAGAAAGCGGGGAACCTGCTCACCTTTAAGTGCTTTTCTGATACTGAACTGTATCACACTCTTGTTTCCATCTCTCATCCCAGCCTTTCTCTGTGTTGGCCTTGTTCTCTCCTTCAGACATCTTCTTATGTGCATTACAGAACAGAGGGAAGGGCCAAGGTCCTTCAGGCTCCCCTTGAGCTGAGGAACCCAAAGAAAGAGGCCTTTTCTTGCCAGACATTCTTAGACAAAACCCAAGGGAAAGACTTGGGTCCAGCTGGGACCAGGGCCCCATCCTTTAGGTGAAGGTTTTTCAGTAAAGTGTATTGGCCTTTGGAGTAGGACAATTCTTTGTTATAAGACACTGTCCTGGGTGCTGCTGATGTTTGGCACCCTGGCCACTAAATGTCAGACACGCTCCCCAATCTAATAACAACAAAAATAAAACTGCCACCCTGTTTTTCCTGCACCAGAGGTGTGGGGTTCAGTACAGCCTTATGTTGCGAAGCACTGCCTTGTATCAGTCTCCAAAGCCAGGGTCTTGAGGCACTGTGATTGGCTGAACAAGGGTCATCTGTTTTCTACCATAGTGGAAGTCAGGTTGGACATGACACTGTGTTTGGCAGCCCCACCAGACCCATACAGTGTGGGTGGTTGAGGTGGAGTCATTTTTCAAAGGAACCCTCACCAGGTTTCTATTCCCAGAAGGGATGCTAAGACCAGCAGCTGTTGATGCGCCATCCCAGAGGGTAAAAGTGAGTGCTCCCACAGGGAAGGAGAGACGATTACCCTCCTCTTACCAGCTGTCCTCCATGCCTCAGCCACTCCACGTGCCAAATCCTGGAACTCCAGCTCAAAACCACACCTCCTTACTGAGGCATTTGAGGCCCCCCGATCACTTTTGTTTTGGACCCCTCCACGTGTTCCCTGGTCTATAATCTCCAAGAGGGTTGAGGCCCACTATGTCTCCAGTGCTCAGCACCAGGGGTAGGGTAGCAGGGGGTTCAGCTCAGAAATGCTGGAACAAACAAGAGCCAGAAGGGAGGTTCTGTAGACTCATCACATCCAAGGCAAATGTCATCTTCCACGTGAGCCCATCAGAACTAGGCCATATGGTGTTTCCAGGAAAGACTGGAGAGGCCCAGAGCCCCAGCCATCTCTGCATTCTGAGAAAAGAAGGCGGGATTTCTTTTTGAAGAGCCCCGGTGTCTTCCTGGCACCACAGCTGAGTTGAGCTGAACCTAGCTGGGGAAGAACGTGGCTGCAGGAGCGGGACTCTGGGAAACATCTCACCCAAGTCAAAAACAGAGGCCAGGATGAATTTTTAGGAGAGATTTCAGAGAGCCTGGGCAAAGGCTGAGCACTGCTCAGATGAGGCAGACCATGCCAGCATCTCCAACTCTGCCTGGAGTCATTATATCCAGCCCCTCAAAGTACAACTCCTGACTCCTCCTTCAGGCCCCAGAATGAAACCAGGACCCCTTCCTCATTTCTGGTAAGATAGTGAGACAATGAGGTACTTTCCAAAGAAACTTAACTGTGAAGCTAAAGGAAATGAAAGAAGAAAAAGCTAGGAATCCACCATCCTTATAGAATGTGTGTCTGAGTTCCTGGAAGGTTCTGTTCCACACCTGATCTTAGCGTTCCATTTACAGAGGACTCCATGTTATTTCTGAGGTGGGTTCCCGCCTCTTATTCTACAGGCCCTGGGGCTGCACTGTTGTCTCTCTCCCAGCCCTTCTACGTAGGGTTAGGTGGGAAGGGCAGGTGCCCCTGGAGGGACTGGACTAAATAAAGCAGGAGATCTTTCCACTCATCTTTTCTTCCTTCCTCCCTTAAGCATTGCTAGATCCCCTGCTCTCAGCTCAACTCCCTTTTTTTTTTTTTTTTCTAGGCACTCAGTTTGGTGAGGGAGATGGCTACATACAATTAATTACCTACATACAATTAATACAATTAATTACCTACTCTAGCATACCTACTCATAGCTCTAGTATAGCTGATCACCCCGAGCCCTCTCATCATAATGTTTCATCAAAAGAAACAACAGTCTGACTCCTTCCACCACACACCAAAAAGTTGCTTAAGTTTTTATTGAAAATAACATTATTTATTTATTGATTTTTTTGAGATGGAGTCTCACTCGCCCAGATTGGAGTGCAGTGGCGAGATCTTGGCTCACTGCAACCTCTACCTTCTGGGTTCAAGCGATTCTCCTGTCTCAGCCTTCCAAGTAGCTGGCACTATAGGTGCGTGCCACCAGGCCCGGCTAATTTTTGTATTTTTAGTAGAGACAGGGTTTCACCATATTGGCCAGGCTGGTCCTCGAATTCCTGACCTTAGATGATCCACCTGCTTTGGCCCCCCAAAGTGTTGGAATTACAGGCGTGAGCCACCACACCTGGCTAAAAAGAATATTTTTAATGATGCCAAGGGATTTACATTTAAACCTTCTTTCAAAATGTGGTTTATGCCACCTCATCCTCTTTCCTGGATGTCTTCTTTCCTTCAAGAGGTTGTCTGCCCATTAGAAAGTGTATCCAGTTAGCCTTCTCCCTCGACTTCTCCCACTGCCCAGCTGTCCATCGCCAGGGCTCTGGAAGTCTGGCATGCTGTGTAGACCAGGTCTTGGTAGACTAACACAGGGGAACAGGAGGGAACACTGTTCTCATCTGTGTCCACCATGCTGCAAAAGGACAAGCACCGTAGTATCTGTCTTCTCTCTGACCACCTTTTTCTTTATCCACTCAAGGCACTATTGCTCCCCAGGGTCTGCCCCAGCTCTTTTCCTTTTGGCCAGAACCTCTCCCTGGGCAGCCTCAAATGTGCCCCTGCCTTCCCTGGCATGGACATACTGATGATTCCCAAATCTGTTTCCTTAGGCATTCAGCCTCCTAAGTGCCCAGTCTTTTCCATGTGTAAACTACTCCTTGAGGGAACCCAGTGCTTGAGAAGGACCTGTGGTCACCTACAAAGCTCTCTTTAAGGTAGCAAAACCATGACTTTTATAAGTAGGTTATTAATGGTGTCACTTAAAATTATCCTGTGTCTTATTTGTTTGTTTTTTGGTCTTTTCTTCTCCCTCCCCAGCAGGCTCTGGTCTGACGGTGGGGTGGGGTGGACAGTGAATAGCCTTTTTGTGTTTCAGACAAGACAGGGCCTCTCCAAAGCATGTCTTTGTAAGATTTCCAGGCCCATCAAAGGATGTGGTTGGATTCCTGGAAGATGGATCCCTGGGTTAATTGGGTCACGTGTCCCTTGACTGTGGCCAGGGAATGAGATGTCCTAGTTGGTCTAGGCATTGGATTGCTGACTACCCCTGAACCGATCCTGGTAGCAACTGGGTTGAAATTATGGTAATTGGTTCAGGCTGTTCATGGCCACTCCTACAGACCATCCAAACCACAGAATTATCCTACCATAGGGAGAGGTGGAATAGGGGGTAGATGAGCAAGCAACCAATGTTCCTGGCAAGGTTCCTCGAGGAGTGGCTTAAAAACATTTTTTGAACATAATTTATAGAAAGAAATACATTTTACATTGTGACCCAGGACACACACACACACACACACACACACACACACATTTTTCACAAAATAACATTTACCCCTTGCTACCTTGCTACTGGGAGCACATTCTGATCTTTTTGTAATCCTGGCTGCTTGATGAGGTAACGCCCAGTTCTATTTCATTTTTTAAAAATCCTGGTCTGAACCCACTAAGTTGGCTTTACAACTCATTAATGGGTCATGCATGACCTACAGTTTGAAAAATGTCATTCTTAAGACTTGCACAAATCTCCTGCATTGTTGAAATGATTGTTAAAATGTGGCATAAATTCTCCAAGAATTTGACAGGGAAATGTGTAAGGAAATGGAAATTAGGTTAATGGTAGATCATTAAGGGTTGGGGGGATGGGGGTGCTTGTCACCAGCGACTCAGAAGCAAGGGCCAGAAAGAAGAGATTTTTGAGCTCCACAAGTAAGGCAGTCACTGGGACTTCCCTCTGAATCAATGTGACTTGTGGCTACAAAGTAAAACTGCCTTTGTAAAAATCATGACAGCAAGAAAAGTCTAGCATGGCCAACTCTATCTTGCTTCTAGCCTCACAACCTGACTGTTCTCACTCATTCCTGGGTGTAGGTCAAGCTAACCATAGGAATAATTGGTTTCTAGTTTAACTTGGAAACAAAGAATGATAATCTTCCCTCCCTAAAACTAACCTCCTCCTTGCTCAGGGACCAAAGCCACTTTTGTAAAACAAATGAAAGTCCATGATATTAGGATTATGGGAGGAGCCTGAATTCTGCTAAAATGTAGGTGTAGCTTCTACAATCTCTTACTGCTCAGGAGTCATGAGGCCAGAAGTCACAAGATATGTGACTTCCAAACTTACTCCTAGAGGTAACATCCCTATTGTAGAACCTAAAATTGGTGTTTTGAGATGTTTTTTAGACATTTCTATTCTGGCAACCAACTTATGCCTCCTTAACCTGTGACTCATGAGTAAACTGGTCCTATGGCCCCCACCCAGACGAGGATTCCATGCAAGAGGACCGTTTTTCATACCCCTAGGATTTCAACCCCAACCAATCAGCAACACCTATTCCGTAGCCCCTGCCCACAAAATTGTCCATGAAAACCTTTAGTGCAATAATGCTCTGTCTGTGAACTGGCTTTATCTGTGCAGCAGGCAAGAAGAACCTGTTGAACAATTACAAAAGGACTCCACTGGAGTAGCAGCATGGGCATGCAGTGTAGCTAGGTGCTCCAAGATGCCGTGTTCCCATGATTTTTGTTCCCCAGAACCCAATGCCAAACTTTGACCAGACTTCTTCAAGCCCTTAGAAATGATGGTGGGCAGTCAGATGCTTTCCGGTTGTGCGAGAGCCAGGCCAGGCCAAGGACCTACTGTATGTAGGACACTGTGTATGTACGTGGAGGGTGTGTAGGGACAGGGGATGGTGGTGAGGATAAATAAACCATTTACCCATTTATTTAAACTTAAACTACATACTCATTTAAATAATATAGATACATTAATATAATAAAGACGAAATTCAAAAGAGTGGTTGGAGGTTAAGATACAGGGAAGGGGCACAGGGAAGCCTCGGACAGTACTAGTAAAATTCTATTTCCTAATTTAATTGGTGGATACATGACTGGTTGTTTTGGTATTCAGTAAACATTAAAGATGCATTGTATACACACATATACATATGCACACATTTGTTGGAATATAGGACAAAAAATATAAGCCATGGACTCTGTGTTTAATGAGCTCACAGACTCAAGTGGAAGGTAGACATAATCAGAATGAATATATGACACAATGAGGTCGTATGAAATCTAAAGAGACAATTCATTCTTGGGTAAGCCATTTTCTTTAAGTCTTGTACTTCTGACACATGATATAGAGAGATACAAAAATTTTATATATGTTAAATATGTATATTATATATAATACGCACATACATATATATACATATGTATAACAGATTTATTGTGAGAATTAACTGATATATAATACATGAGAAAATGACAAACTGTGAAGCACTTTGAAAAAATGTGAGATAATGTGAACACTTTGGGCATCTTTGCAACTATTTCTTCTGTGAAACTGCCATCCCACACAGTTTTGGGCTCAAGTGGCAGTCTGTAGCAAGCAGGTTGTAAGTGACGGTAAACTATTCTTAAGCTAACATATTTTGTGTCTAGCACAATGAGGGACAGAAATAAAGAAGACACTGGCTATTATTGAATAGTTTGTGATTGTCAGAACAGGGATTTGGAGCTTAAGAGACGCATGGGATGGCTCAGCTAGGGGGTGTAGGAGTTTGAACCAGTGGGCTATTTGCAGGGGGTGGGGTAGTGGTTAATGCTGAGAGGAAAGTACTGTGCTTTACCTTCCCTGGGGGCTCTCTCAGTCCAGTTAGCAGAGCCTCACTGCCATCACCACACTTGGCCCTGGCAGGTGCTCCCCTCCTAGTGCTCTGGCCTAAGCATAGACACAAATCTCTCCCCCTAGTTCTCATCAGCCCAAATGTAAGGAACACTCTGGCTTCCAACATTGCCAGAGTGGGCTCTCTAAGATCCCCAGACCCCCACTTCTTGCCCCTCTGTTATACGAGACACCTAACGTCATCCCAGACAGCCAGTACAGCTCTCCAGCCTCCTCACTCAAGGTCCTGATTTCCTGGCTTCTTGCCATCTCCATATGAGAGATTCTACTGTAAGTTCTTGGGGGCTTGTTCTCAGGAGGAAGGTGAGAATTTGCAATTCAGACTTAGGAGTTCAGGTTCAAGGAACTTGCAGACACACTGACTCCTGAAAGTAGTCTCCAAAGGTTCTCCCTCTTGGCAGAATATGTTCCAGAGACTGGGGGAGATGGAGTCTCAGGTTGGAGTCAGGTAGTATATCAGTCAGAGTCCCAGATGAACAAGTGGCACACTCAAATGGGGTAACTTGAGGTGAGTTTAATAAAGGGATTATTTTTGAAAGGGATAGCAGGGTATGGGGAAACCACAAGGACAATGCAGAATCCCAAAGGGCTCATCAAAGCGTGAATAACAGCAGGTGCTGTTACCTGCCCAGGCCTGAACAGGCAAGTAGAAGGAGAGGCTACTGGTACCTGGAGAGAGAGTCCTGTGATGGGAGGAGCCACTTGGTGGGAGCTGAAGTTTTTAATGGAGGGATGCAGCCAGCCCTTGGAAATCCCACAAAGAAGGAACCGGGCAGTAAGTACCTCAACCTCACCCTCGCCCTCTTCTTTTCCACCTCTGGTCAGTTGGCTGAACCCAACTGCAAGCTGCAGGGCTATATTCCAGACAGGCCAGGTTGTAGGGCACAGAGAAAGGTGGGTGTGGAGGAGAAAATGGCCCCACACAGCCTTGTTGTGATGACGAAGGTCCACGGGGATCGGACTTGAGCAGCATAGCCTGACCATCAAGATGGGAAACCGGGAAGGTACCAGAGATGACAAAAACATGGTCAAGTAGTCTCCTCGGTAAGACGAATTCAAAGGCCACTGGAAGGCAAAGGTACTATGAGCAAAGCCATGACCTTGATGTCTGAATCCAGTTGCCCACAGTGTTTAAACCAAGACAAACTCATATCTTTGTAGAGATATTTTTGGCATGCAAGAATCAAATTCATTTAGCAATTTCACTAGCAGCAACAGGTTGAATTTTCCAAACAACTGCTTTCAAGGACATTTAGAAGCAAATCTGTAGCAGACACTCCATTATTTACTTTATTAAGCATCCTTGAATGAGTTAATGGAAAGATCCTTGTGCAGTGATTTAAAAGACCTCAGTATTAGGTTCTGCCCTTCCTCTAACTCACTAGGTCCCTTAAGTGACTCCATTTTCCTCTTTGGGTCTCAGTTTCCTTCTCTGTAGCATGAGAGGGTTGGCCATGATCTCTTCTGATCCCTTCTGATTCTGGCATGGTAAGATTCTAACGGACACTGTTCAGAACAAGTCATGATATTTCAGCACAGCTGACTTGGCGGTCACTACATGATCCCATTTTTTTGTAAATTACAATATTGTTTCTTTGAAATCCCTCTTTAAAATTGCTCCATTTCTCTGATGCAGCAAAGAAACAAGAGAAAATAATTGCTTTCCCGTGGACTCACGCCCATGAAAATAAACCCAAGTGTCCTGCTACTAAAAAGAATCCGTCTGCCACACTTCCTATTTATTTGGCTTTGGAGAATTGGACAGAGCAGAATTGAGGGAGGCATGATCCCACACTGAGTCATCACCTGCAATGGCTTCCCTCTCCCAGAGCCTCCAACAGCCCAGTGAACAAAGGTAGGGCCTGCTCTTACAACCTCCTGCCTCAGTACACTTCTCCACAAAGGAAGAAATGCTCACTTCCTCATTACGATTCCTGCCCACCAACTTTGTTTCTTGTTTAAGTTAGGAAAGAAAACCAAAACAAGCCTTTGAATGCTCGCTCTTTTTTTGGGTCCTGGCATTAAATCTGACTCACTGTAAGAGGGATCTGTTGTCTTTGCCTGAGCAGCTTCTCTCTCCTTTCTTACTGAGGGCAACCATCCTCCCCTTCTTCCTCCCCTAGTCCAACCACGGGGTTGATTCTGGTGGGAGTGCCAATCACAGATTCTTAGCACCTGGCCACAAAGACTATGACCTGACCTAGGCGTGACCATCCCCCAGCCACTGAGATTGAATGAGGAAACTGATCAAAGCTGGGATAATCGGCTGGAACTTATGTCCAGTAAAGCATGGGGAGAAGAGAGAAGCCCTCTTCTTGCTTTGGCAGAGCTGAGCTACATAACATGAACCAGGAGATAAAGCCCTGCCCTTGCCAAGATGAAGCCATCCGCAGTCAGATAAAATGAACCCCAAGCACAAAGAAAAGTTGAGAGCAGTTATGGAAGGAAAGGGACAGGAGAAGGGAGGAGAAAGACTTGACAGTATTATTTGTTTATCTGGATGCAGTGATCCAGATTCCAGACCCATCTGGGTTTTTTTTTAACAAGAGTCATTAACTGTGCTTTATTAGTTAAGCTAATTTTACTTGGATTTTTGTTCCATAACTAAAGAAGCCTGAATAATGCAGACACTGATGTCTGCAAATGAGGACTTGTAGATAATGGTCCCTGAAATGTGGAACTGGCTGAGGCAAGGTAGTGAGGAGCTGCTTCAAGAGATCTAAGGTCAAAAGATGTCAAAATGGGTTGACTATTTCTTATGCCCTTTAATGAGGCACTGCCACAAAGGATGTTTCCATCTAAGCTGGGCTGTTTGGAAGCAGAAGAGGAACAGCAGGCAGATAAAAGAAAGGACCTCCTACTTGCAGCAAGATTCCAACACTGCAGAGTTTGATGGTCTTTTTCCTTAAAGAATTGCAAAAGCAAATTCTGTAACTAGGAAGAGGGATCCCTGAGGGATCTGGAGTAAAGAGGGAGCACCTTATCTTGAAGCAACATTGACAGCAACACTGCTCAGGCCTGTGTTCATCACACAGCTCTCCTTCATCACTCAGAGCATCAAGGCAGCTGAGGCCAGGAAGCTGAGTCCCTGAGGAATGAACACTTCTCTAGGCCTGTGCTGAGGAGCAGAAATCCTTCTAGGATAGTGGCTATTTTACTGCTGCTCAGTGGAATTCACCCAAATTCTCTAAGGGGTAGGACCCATAGGAGGGCAGAAAGAACTTGCTCCTCTGTCAGCAAAGTAAGTCTGTACTGTCCCTATCCAGAAGGATGGGACATAGGTTCTTAGCTGATGGCAACTGGAATTGCCTCCCCGTTCCTCCTTATTTTATTTTATTTTATTTTTTTGAGAAAGAGTTTTGCTCTTGTTGCCCAAGCTGGAGTGCAATGGCACAATCTCGGCTCACTGCAACCTTTGCCTCCCAGGTTCAAGCGATTTTCCTGCCTCAGCCTCCCAAGTAACTGGGATTACAGGCGTGCACCACCATGCCCAGCTAATTTTTTGTATTTAGTAAAGACGGGGTTTCACCATGTTGGTCAGGCTGGTCTTGAACTCCTGACTTCAGGCGATCCACCCACCTCAGCCTCCCAAAGTGCCAGAATTACAAGCATAAGCCACTGTGCCCAGCCCATTTCTCCTTTTTAAGTGGAAATCTTGCAAACATATATAGGTGTTCCTCAACATACACTGGGGTAATGTCCTAATAAACCCATTGCAATATGAATATATCATGTCAAAAGTGCATTTAATACCTAACCTAACAGAACCTAACATGGCTTAGCCTAGCCTACCTTAAATGTGCTCAGAATGCTTCCATTAGCCTACAGTTGAGCAAAATCATCTAATACAAAGCTTATTTTAGAATAAAGTATTAAATATTTCATGGTGGTTTGCCACTGTGATATTGTGTGGCTGACTGGGAGCTCCGGCTACTACAGCTGCCCAGCATCACAAGAGAGTATCATACCACATATCACTAGCCTGAGGAAAGGTCAAAATTCAAACTTTGAAATACATTTTCTACATTTCTACTCAATGTGTATCAGGTCTACAGCATCATAAATTCAAAAATCATAACTTGAACCATCCTAAGTTGGGACCATGTGTGTAGAGTGGTTACATGCATCATTTTGTCCTAGGTGGCAAGAGCATGAGTACAGGCTTCTCAATGATTACCTGATAAACAATTGCTTTTGCATTTATTCAACACATATTTGTGGGGTACCTACAAGGTAGCAGACACTCTTATAGACCCTGGGGCTATAATCATGAAGAAAAAAAGCACAACAACTATAAATGAATCTTGCCTTTACAGAGTCATTCTCATCCCAGGAGGGAGCATCATTCTCCAGGCAGTCAGCCAGCCAGGTCCAAATACCAGAAATCATTCTTTCATAACTGAGACTTTTCAGCAAGGCTTCTCCTCCTAAATTCATCCCAAATCTACCCACTTCTCACCACCTCCACTGCTTCAACCAGCGCCCGGGACATTATCACCTCTCAGCTGAATCACTGCATCAGTTTATTAACTGATCTACTTGCCTGTAGCTTTGTCCCCACAGTCTATTCCACACACAGAACAGTCACAGTGGTCTCTCCAAAACAACGACCAGTTCATACACTATTAACCTAATAGAGCTGTGGAGAGCAAAGCTCTAGATCGTTGTATCCATCTCAACAATAAAATGAACGTTAGCCAGAAGAGGTGAATTATGCCTTCGTCAGACTCTCTTTGTGTAAGTAGTCAATGTCGGTTTTATTTTTTCTGACAGTGGAAAATGTCGTAATGATCCATCCACTTACAGAATTGCTGCCTTGAAAAAGTAAAATCTGTCCAATTACATAAGCTACGTCCATTAGCTTCTCAGAGCAACCAGACATAAAATCTAAGCCCCTTACCTTGGTCTACAAAAGCCTAAGTATCCGCAGCCACCTACCCATCCTCCCTTATTTTTCTGTCTCCTCCCACGCATACTCTTGCTCCAGCTTCTACCAGCACCCTTCTGACCCTCACCCACAGCAAGCTACTTTGTATTTAAGGCTTTTACATTTGCTGTTCCTCCTTCTTGGGACACTCTTCCCCTAGATCTTTGCAAGCTCACCTTCTTTCCATTGTTCAAATGCAACAGGGTGTTTGATGAGGCTTTTCCTGTTTGGGAATTCCAGCTAAAGCCCAGATGTGACAACAAAGAGGCTCTAAGCATACCACCTTCTCAAGACAGCTGCCCATCATGGCACCAGATTCCTCTCCCAGGGCTTATCATGAGAGGTGGCTATGCCTACCAGATCTATCCCTACCAGGCTTCCCCCATCCCTCCTTCTCAATCTTCATGAGATGACTGTGAAGGCGGAAGGAGGGGAGTTAGTGTCAGAAGCATCAGTCTTGTGGAAGTGCAGTGTTTGTGATGAGAAGTGACTCCTCCCCACTAAGCTAACTACTGGGGAGACTCCAGAGAACCAGACATAAAGTAGGAGATCCCTAAAAGAGGGGGCAATGTGTATACTCTTCCCTTCAAGTTGGATATTATTTTCTAATCTGCCCTTGGACTTATCTGGTTAAGTAGGAGATAACAGGAATTATTTCAAGGTGAAAATAGGGGCAGAAGGGGAGCTGCCTATACATAGTCCTACAGTTGCTCTAGCTCAGGGAAAGTTGCAAAAGGTGGTTGGACTTGGTCCCATGAGTCCTCCAGAGGACTGACCAGCATTTGAATGCCTGCCACAGTGAGGGTATCTGTGGCCAGCATTAGCCAGAGAAGCAGTACCCGCCAACCCAGAAAGAACTGCAGCTGTGGCCAGATGAGTAAGACTTTTTTCCAGTTTCTTCTCCTTCGGCCCACCTGAAATACACAGGAAGGGCTGGGCCTTGAAGAAGGAAGGGGAGCAGATATCTCAGACCCAGATCATACCCCTTTTCCACTTTCATTTCTAGAAGTCAATATCCCAGCTCAAGAGTGCTCCGTGTGAGGGCAAGAGAAGGGAACAAAGATTTCAATGGAGTTTGAGACTGAAGCCTTAAAGAAGACTGGACTTTTAATAATCAGAAAGTTATGGAATCCTCCTGTGCCTGCCCTGGACCTGTTTGCCCTCCCCCTTTCCCACCCCTGCTATGTACTGGGGCTGGGACCTGATCACTGCAGGCTGTGCTTCCCTGGGTCAGTTACTTTCGGTTATGTGGTCAAAGGCAGCACAGGTGAGGGACTGGCAAACAGGAGGAAGGAAAACAATCAAGGTATTCGTTGTCCACCCTCTCTGTCTCCAGTGGAGTTTCTGACTGTGGGCTCTTCCTCTTGTATGACTCTAGGCCTGGCACGGTCTAGCTTTCACTCTTTTTTCATAGTTTCTGGGCTCTGGTCACACATCCTCCTCCATTTGCCCCTCTTCTGATAATATCTGGGTAGTCTTACTGTCCTCTGTTCAGTTTCTCACCTTTTCCATCACTCATGTAACTAGTTGTCTGCATCAAATTCTCTCTGTTTCAGATACTTTTTTTTTTCCTTATACACAGGGTCTCATTCTGTCACCCAGGCTGGAGTGCAGTGGTGCCATCATAGCTTATTGCAGCCTTGAGTTCCTGTGCTCAAGCAATCCTCCTGCCTGAGCCTCCTGAGCAGCTCACGTGCCTCCACACCCAGTTAATTTTTTTTTAATTTTTAAAATTTTTTGTAGAGATGCGGGTCTCACAATGTTGTCCAGACTGATCCTGAACTCCTGGCTTCAAGTGATCCCCCTCTTCAGTCCCCCAAAATGCTCGGATTATAGGTGTGAGCTACTGTGCCCAGCCCTGTTTCAAATACTGATAGTGCTGTTTGTCTTTTGAATGGACCTTAACTCATATACTTCACCACAGTCTATAAAGGTCTATGCTCTGAGGGCCTATACTATAGGGATAGCATAGTTGGGATAGCAATGGCAAGAAATCAAATGATTTCATATTTATACCTCAATCAAGACATCTTAATAAACCAATGACAAACATCTCAACTCAAGTGTCATCTCTTCAGAAGGGACTCTACACGAGAGCAAAGGCAGCACGTCTGTCTCCTAATCATATTCAGCCCTGTTACCTTTATCTTCTTCTGGCAGTTTTCAGTACCTGAATTCATCTTATCTATTTATTTGCTTGCATGTTTACTATCTGTCTCCTCCCACTGGAATATAAGATCTTGGAGGACAGTTACACGTCCTTTTTTGTACTTTTACGTCCTCAATACATAATTACTAACTGACCGGCATCAGGGTCTGATTGAATGGAATGTATCTCACCCAGCGACCGTTGACTTGTAGCTGGATGTGATAGTTGGATGTTGCTTTGGTTGTCAATCCTTAAGGACGAGGTGAGTGCATTGTATTATGTTTGCCTTCTTGGAATTGTATACGTGGAAGAGCGTACGTGGCGTTGTCTCTTTTACTCAAAGGGCAGAATGCAATGAGCATCATTTATTTTCACTTTCCTGTTACTATTTCTTTCTTCTGTAGCATTCTCCTTTCTTTCAGGAACTGTTCCTGTCCCACCCATGAAACTATCTAAGAATGCAAAACTGGGTGAGGTGAACAGATTTTCCATGGTCTTTTAAGTTTCGTTTGTGGTTAGTAAGCAATTCAGATATTTTCTTCCTTTTTCTTTTTTGCATTGGTTTTTGTCATTACATTTTCGTAGCACATTATCTATTATATCTATATTTTAAAATTCATATTAGTAAATTGTACAAGTCTCTTTTAATTTTTAAAACATCTTCTGTGTCAGTGGTTTCTAGCTTTTTCATTACAGTTTTGTATATGTGTGTTTTTCTTTCTTTTGCCAGAAGTCTGCTTCTCAGACTTGCCAGAGGTTTCCTTATTTTCTGTTTTCAAATAACCAAATTTATCTCTTTTTAAAGTTTATCAGGTATGCTGTGTTTTATACACTTCGGTTAATTCATTTTTGCATTTTCTTTTGCTGACAGAGGATCAAATATGTTAAAACATGTCATATCCACTGTCGTTGCTCTAACGGGAGCCAAAAAGCAATACAGAACTATGTGGAAGATGAGGTCATGATTGAAACTGATCATGAGGAGTGGGAAGGCTGGACTGCTAAGTGGGATTGTAGCTGTTGCCTCCTGTGTCTGTGTCACACCCATTTAGCCCATCTCTGATTTCATTCACACCTGTAATAGACGTCTGACTCACCTTCTGCTGCTGGTGCTCCACCTCCAGACTCACACCTCTTGTCTTTCTTCATTCTGTGCTAGGGCCTTCTCCTAATGTCAGGAAGCTTTCCAGGCTGGCCCAACTCAGAAGTACCGAGGAATTCATACCCTATGGGCAACTCTCAACCAGTGCACAATGTTGGCCAATGAACAATTGCTCCATCCTCCTCTCCATTGGGTAGACACTTGTGGGGAACATTCTGCATACTTCTCAGAGGTCCTGGTGGAACTGAGCTCTTGTTGCTGACAATAGTGACCTCACAGTGTGTCTGTTGATGGACTTTTCCTCTTTCTCTGTTTTACTCTCCCTATCTCCTTGCTCCTACTTCCTGGGATCGCCTGCACTAAGTCCTTGTCTCAGGCTCTGCTTTGCAGGACACCAAAACACTCATCACCATAGTCTGGGAAATGTTTGAGGTGAACACATAGGATTAATTGTAGAACTTCTCAGCTGGCTTCTCTCCTGCTTGGGGAGACGTCTTGAAGAAAACTACAGTGCACAGATGAACAGAAAATGCTGTGCTATTTAAGAGCTGTAACACTGAGACCAGGCAGTTTTACTGTGGGCATCTTAAATAAGCACAGCACTGTGAGAAGAGGCAAACATTCTTGAACTACAAGAAAGCGCTGTGGAATCGATTGGCAGAGAACTGTATCAGTGGCAGCTGACATGGTTTGGGTGACAGGACCACCAGAACATCTCTTCAAGATCTCCATGACTTCAGCGGAGTGCCCCAAAACACCAGCTGGACACTTACTGCCAATGGAGTGTTGACACCAGGGAAGTGAATCTGGCCACAGGGGACATCCTGGAATTCCCTTTTCCCAGGACGTACCCACAGATAAACAATGAGCTGAACGAATTCCTGGGCAAATAGAAGCAAGCCTAGAATATTTGAAGGAATAATTTTTGAAGAATATTTGAGAAAGAAGAAGATGACCTTGTGCTAATTTTGTACCTAGGGCATCAGCCCTGTAATTAAGTTTTAGAAGAAATGCAAACCTGTTTTATCATCACAGTTGGGTAAAGTCTGGAATGTATTTTACAACCACGTTATTGACAATTATTCGGCTCAACATTTCCGAAAATTCAGTCAGTTGTTTATCACCTTGACAATGTATCATTTGTACTGTTAGTTACCTAACACTTTCCTTTCAACCAGCCCACTTTTTAAAACTTAAATACTTACTTTATATTAAACACAAATAAATGTGAAATTATGGATTTAGTATGTATCTATATTTTTCTAACAGCTATTGAAATAAATATATAACTGTTAAAGTAAAAACCGTCTCAATCCGTATGTGGTATATATACTACACATTGGGAAAAATTGATTTGGATACAACCATAAGTTATCCTGACTTTGTTTCTTATTAGATTTCTATCATCACATCCTCTGCTTTGTGAAATACTAATTCTCGGTTAATTTCCATTTGGTTATAATCCTTCTACAAAGTCTGTTTTTCCGAAAAGGTACCTGGATGCTCTAATTTTGAGTTTTGACACTTCTGAAAATGTCTCTCTTTGTTCCCATACATGAAAGTTTGGTTGGCTGTGAAATTTTAATGTAATTCTTAATCCACAGGATTATTTACACTTTACCCCATTGTTTTCTAATTTTTGATATTGCAAATAAGAACTCCAATGCCAATCTGAATTGCTGTCTATATAGAAGTGTATAGGACTTTACGTTATTACTGAAATGCATAAATTTTACCAGAAATATACACAGGTGGATATTTTGCAACAATTCTGCCCAGGACTCAGTGAATCATTTCAATCTATAGATTATGCTCCTTCTTTAGCCCAGGAAATTTTCTTTCATTTATTTATTTATTTATATTTACATTTTGATGGGGATAGTGTCTCATTATGTTGCTCCGCTGGTCTTGAACCTCCAGGCTTAAGTGATCCTCCTGCTTCAGCCTCCCAAGTAGCTGGGACTACAGGCTCGAGCCACTGCACTCAACTTCTTTTGTTCACTGATACTTCTCTTCCATCTAATATTCTCTTTTATTCTGTGACTCCTGTTATATAAATATTGAAACATTATGTCTATCTACTTCCCTCATCTTTTATTTCGTGAATTTATCTTTTTGTCTGTGTCTTCTGAGCAATTATATCAATTCTTTTGATTTGATCTAACAATTCATTAAATCAGGTTTCAGTAGCATATATGCTGTAGTTCTATTTTATTCTGGTGATACAGTCATTCTTTTATTTTCAAGGGCTATTTCTTATTCTCCCAGTATTTCATTTCATGCTTCTTTTACTTTCTGAAATTTTACTGAGAATGCCAATTTACTTTTTTTTTTTAATTCCTTGTTTCCAGTAGAATGGGATGAAAATAAAAATTTGAATCTTTAAAAGTTATCTCCTGTTTTCTGTAATCATTCTTTCAAAATAGAAGCCATTGGCTCTGATTGACTGTTGGTTCCCTTTTGGAGGCTGCTAGATCTCCTCAGATGACTAATTGGTGCTTGTCGTTCTGCATTGATGTTCATAAATATGAAAGCCCACATTGGAAGGACTGATAGGTCTTCTTGGTGCTGTCAGCAACTGCACAGGTCTCTATGAGCTTCCCCCTAGCCTTTTCCCAGCTTATTTCTGTTTCCAGCCCCTGCTGGCACTTTCCTGTGGCTATCAGCCTCAGAAGGGACTCCAACACAGGCCCTGCCTTTGCTGCTGTGACTATAGGATAGCCAGTCATAGCGGGTTTCTATCTTCCAGAAAGTCCTCAAAGTTTCTGCCAGGTTGATATAGCTCTTCCTTTTTTAACAGGGGTTGCAGGTTTTTGTGTTTTTTTTCCTGTCTGTTTGTTGTTTTTATCATTTCAACAAGGTTTGAGGAAGGTATTGTAAGCTCAAAGTGTTATCTTGGAGTAAACCCTGAGTGACTTCCTGCTAGATTGGGCCTGATACTGCAGTCTCTGGGGTGCCCCACCCATAAACCTCCAAGTTTCTACTGCCAGCATCAGCATTCTGTGGCAGCTGAGCCCACTCTGCCTGTGTGCAGCAGGCCGGAAGTCCTGGAATCTCATCCAGTGCCCCGCCCTCCTGCTTTTCAAAGACTGAGAGGGGTTGGTATATGAATACCATAACATCCTTGCCCCTTTGGTTGGAAACTCCGAGGTGCCAGACTGCACTGGCCCCCAGAATTCCTAAGAGGACAGTGTGATGTAATCACTCACAGTGGGAACTAGATGCACCCTTTAAAATCTTCCTTCCCGTCCCTGTCTCATTTCTCGGCTCTCTTACCTTGTTTCTTGGGATCGCCTTGCAGAGAAACTAAAGGAATCTTCCTCTAAAGGGAAACTCAAATCAAAACACTGACTGAGTATGGCAGGTTTTCTAGAAAGCTCTCTCCCCTGGTGTGGAGAATGAACGGAGGAGATGGAACTGTGGAGGCCAGGAGATGTGACCAGCAGTCCTAGGGAAGATAAGAAAAGAGCCAGTACCACATTGCCTTAAGGGAAGACCACCATGTGCAGCGCTTTAAAAGGCCGAGGCAGGAGAATTTTGTGAGGCCAGGAGTTCAAGACCAGCCTGAGCAACATTGCAAGACCTTGTCTCTACAAATATATATATGTACTAAACATACATATATTAGTACATATACATATATGTGTGTGTATATATATATATGTACTAAAAATTAGCCAGGTCTGGTGGTACGCACCTGTAGTCCCAGCTACTCAGGAGGCTGAGGTGGGAGAATCACTTGAGCCCAGGAATTAAGGCTGCAATAAGCCATGATCACACCATTGTACTCTAGCCTGGGTTAAAGAGTAAGATCCTGTCTCAAAAAAAAAAAAGAAAAAGAAAAATGAAAGTAGTCATCATAACAATATCTCAACTTTGCTGAGCTTCCTAGCACTTATTTTATGGTTCATTGTTGTTGTTATTTTTATTACTAAGGAGACACCTAGTCCATACTGTTGAATAAATAAATGATTCCTTGGGCACGGACTGGATGGCGGAGCCACTCACTGAGAGAAGGACTAGAGGAAAAGGCATAAATTTAGAAGGAGAGGAGAGGGAGGCAATTTCCTCCCACAAACATATCAGATAACAGGGTGCTCTGGGTCCTTCTTGGAACTCAGGGTCCCCAGCAGGCTCATGCAGAGGGATGACGAGAAGTCTTAACAGTCGATGTGGTACGTGTGACTGTCTATCAGAAAGAATTCAGCCCTCTTGTTAGCAGCCCATCATGAGCCAGATGATAACATTTTAGTTGTTGGATTATGAAGGGCAGGTGCAGAGGGGCAGGATATTCAAGACATTTGGGGTCGTGGGACAGTGGATATTTACTAACAGCAGGCAGAGCTGTACCGCTATATATACATTGAGTCCCGGCCCCGTGCCTGAAGACAGGCAGAGAAGACAGGCAGATTGGAAGACACCAGATAGGATGGCTGAAGGAGAGATCTCCCCAGCTCCTACCGAGAGACAACTGGAACAGGTCAAAGATTGCAAACACTGATTGGATGCTTACACAGGGCCAGAATGCTGTTTCCAGTGCTTCCTGTAAATTAACTGAAAGGAGAGTAGTTTCCATGAATATCCTTTTACAGATTAAGAAACTGAGCTGCAGGGAAAGATCGAGGGTGGAGCATTATTTTCAGTAACTTGGAGGTTTCAGTAGCTTGGCTATGATTACATGGTTAGTAGGTGGCAGGACCAAAATTCAGACACAGACAAAGGCATCTCTCTACTTACCTGCCCTATAAATTGGAGTACAAGGTGGAAAGCAAAAGGAGAAAATCAGCTAGTGGTACCAAAGAGGTTTGAGGAGGCTCAGTGGTGTTTTGATGGACCAGGAGCTCAAGGGGTAACCAGAAAAGTACTTCTCCAGCTGTTAGGATAGGCAAGGACTGCATGCATGTGCTTGTCTCCCACTGGTAGGGTTTCTGAGGAGTTGGAGAGCAAGCGGCAGGAAATATACATGAGATTTGAAACAGTCTGTGGCATTAGAAAGGACTTAGTAGATTTGAAAAGTGAGTGCATCATTTATCTTTGTACTCCCAAGTCCAAACATGATCCTGGGTACAAATTATTATTCAAGAAATATTTCTAAATGAGTGCACGAATAAACAAAAAACTTGCTTGATCTTTCTCAAACATGGATCCGATACCACCTCTTATCTCATTTAAATATTCCCAAGGTGTCCTACCAGTTGTGAAGTGGCATCATTGTCTCGGTAAATACCCGGAGTTTGTCATCTTGCACCAAGAAGATTAAGGACAGGGACACATGTAAGTGGGTCAAAGAGCAGAAAGTTTAATAGGCAATAGAAAGGCAAGAGGAGAGCAGCCTTCTCTCTCCTGAGGGAGAGATGACTGAAAAGGAAAAACTGCAGCAGATTTTATACACACTCAGGCTTGAGGAGGTGGTGTCTGACTTAAGTAGGGCCCACAGATTGGTTTGACCAGGTGTGACATTTACAGAGCACATGGGGAAGGCTGGTCACCCCACCCTAATCTTATTATGCGAATGGGCTTTCCACTTGGCCAGCACCATTTTGTCTGCTCCTTACTGTACACGTGGTTGGCAAAGAGAGGGGAAGATGGAACCGTCATTTTGAACATGCCTAGTCCCAGGTAGCCTTTTCCTATTGGCACAACTGCCAGCATTCACTCGTGCAAGCTTCCAGCTTGCTTGTCTATGTCTGCAGATCAATTTTACAGGCTGCTCTTTGTTAGAAAAGAACATGATTGGCTGGGTGCAGTGGCTCACACCTGTAATCCCAGCACTTTGGGAGGCCAAGGCAGGCAGATCATGAGGTCAGGAGATCGAGACCATCCTGGTCAACATGGTGAAACCCCGTCTCTACTAAAAATACAAAAATTACCTGGGCGTGGTGCCGTGCTCCTATAGTCCCAGCTACTCGGGAGGCTGAGGCAGGAGAATTGCTTGAACCTGGGAGGCAGAGATTGCAGTGAGCTGAGATTGCGCCACTGCACTCCAGCCTGGTGACAGAGTGAGACTCCATCTCAAAAAAAAAAAAGAATATGATTCTGGGGCTGCTTTTCCTTAAAAGGAAAACCTTACCAAGGATTCCTGTACCCTCACGATCTGCCTAAGTACTTTCTTCTTAACTCCTACATCAGTTGCAGGATAGTCTAAATGCCTCTTCCTGGATTTCAAGGCCAGCACGATCTCACCTCTGTCTATTATTTCACTGCAATGTCCCCCACACTTGATCTTCCCTGCTGCTGTGTGTGATAGAATCTATTTTGTTGGCCCTCTCAACCTTCTGTCCCTCATTTTCAGATTATTGCAAACCCCCATGCATTTTGGATAGAGGAATTTTCCTTCTGCACAACTCATCTCTGAGATGGGGGCTGCCAAACACAGTCATGGGCATGTGACACAATTGGAACCAATCAGAGTCCTTTCCAGGAATTCATATCATCCCAGTGGAAGAGGAAGTCTTCTCTTTCCTCTGGAGCCACTCTCTGGGGTGGTGGAATAATATAAGCCTAGAGCTGTTTGCAGACATCTCTGCCACATGCATCTTGTCCTCACTTGGAGGCAAGAAGCCATATTCACAGAAAAAGAGAAGCAAGACAGATAGACAGACACACACACACGGAGAGAGAGAACAGAGTGAGTGACCACATTGTCATGCCACATTGCTTGAGTCTCTGCATCCCCTGTCTTATCTGGTTTCATGAGCCAATACATTTCTTTAAAAAAAAAAAAGTGTAAATTTGAGTTGTGTTTCCTCTATGGGCTAATACAAAGTGTCTTGACTGCTATTCAGCTGTACTGGATTGCTGATGGCTCCCAGAATTCCACGCTGTCTCTGACTTACACCCTTTACAGGTTCAAGAGACACCATGCTAGCCACATGAAGTCCAGGAGGGAAATGCAAGGATGGCTCCTGCGGCCCATTCTCCTTGTTCCCTGGGTTTTTCTTCGGGCTACTCTGTGTGGCCACGTCCAAGTGGCCAGGGGGATTCTCCTGGACCACCTCCTTCATGCTCTCCCCCCATACCTGCTCAGACCCTCTGTTCCTTTGCACTCTCCAGAGTCTGCCTCCTTATGGAGCCTGGTCCCTGCCATGGGTTGGCAGCCATTTCTCTCCCTCTAGTTCTGTTGCTGGGTAGGGGCTTTGGTTGCAGCAGGTTTCAGACCCTGAGGGTGTGCAGTATGGACTCACAGCAAGTCTCCAAAAGACCTCCAGCATGATGAATTACTCGTGACAATTCTTCCCTCCCTTATCATGCCTGAGACTGTTCATTGGCTTCCCAGCCTTCAGGCACATTTGAGACAGCCAGGCATGAGACAGAGTGAAGGCTTAGAGGCCCTTCCGCCATTGTGTTTCAACTGTGTAACAAGACTCAGATGCTACACATGTCAGGTGTTCAGAGGAGGAAGTATGAGGAAAGGCAGGCAGGTTTGGTAGCTGGGGGATGTCACAGATGTGCCGGCCATTGGCAGAAGGGCCAGGCTAGGCCTGGAGTGTTTAAGGCTTTCCCGAGATGGGATGGGGCTCTGATGACATAGCCTGCAGAGGAGCCTCTGTGGCTTGCCTGATTGACCTTGAGGATACCGGGCTGACAGTTTTCAACATGTGACGGGAAAGCTTGGGCAAGGGCTGGTGTTTAGTGAATGTCAGTCCCAGGATTTTGACACTCATTCTCCGAGTCTGAATGGGGCTGGGGCTGACTCAGGGCCTCCTTCTGGGTCAGCTGGTTATTCCTCCTCTGGTGCATGGAGAGGCCTGAACGGCAACGCCATAAGCCTCAGTACTTTTTCCATGGTTAGCAAATGATGTCTCCTTGACTTTGGGCTCCTCCCCAAAACCCCAACCCACCTTGCCTCTTCTGTAACCCTGGGCCAGGTGGGCTGTGACAGAAATGGACAGTGTCTGAGCTTCATTGCCTCGGGAGCCTCCTGCCCACCTTCCCCTTGCAGTTCCTGTCCATGCCACGCACCCCTAGCCCTCCTCACTCAACCGATGCGCTGGTCCTCAACAAGCCACCTCTGGGGCTTTCCAGCCTCAAACTGTCTTCATTCTGTGACTCATTAGGAAGATTCTCACCACTCATGTATTTATGAAGCCCTGCATGGAGATTCTGGGCTGCCTTTTTTTCTTTGTTTTTCCTCTTTTCCTTTCTACTTCAAGGACTCTGAGGGCGGATTCACTCTGCTGAGCTTCTGGGCCAGCCTAGCTGAATGGGAGGAAATATCCCAGCATACTTCTTGCCTGGTGATTATGTTTCTACTAGAGGGTCAGACCAAGAGCCAGAGAATCACATGCTTGCAGCTGGGAGGGAGCAGAGAGGCAGTCTTGCATAGGGGTTCCTTGGGAAGATGATGGGCCCTGACGTGAGAAAGACCCTGAGTCTGAAACCAGTCCTGCCATTCGCCAGTGTATGACCTGGAACAAGTAACTCACTGAGCTTTGACTTTTTTTTTTTTTTAATTGTAAAGTAGAGATTAAAAAACTACTTTGCAGGGTTATTATGAAAATTAAATGGGGTATATCAGAAGTCTGATATTTAATGACCAGTAGCCAATACTACGCTTGTCTTATCCCAATCTCCTTTAGAGACAGAGGCCGACTTGCCCAAAGTCATGCCCTGAGACGGCGGCAGAATCACAGCTCATCCTGTTTCCCACTCTGAGGCTCTACACAACCTACACTGGCCCCACTAGATGGGAGACAACAGCCAGGGCAGATGAGCATGATGGGAAAACCTTTCAGTTCTCTGATCATCGCCTGGGGGCAGCACCAGTGGCAGGATTAGCAAACCCACCCCAGGTCCACTTCCACATCAGTGATGGAGAATAAAGGAACTAGCAGGAAAAAGTCAAATGAAGAAAGCACCCGGAAAATATGTTTTTATGTTTACTTACACGGAAAAAAAAACCCACGTATACAACATGTAGATATATGTTTCTCAGCAAATTCATCTCTATGAACCTGTTTGTTTCAGTCGCAGTTATAATTCAAGAATTGCCAAATGGAAGTCATAAAATTGTGGGGTGGGGGTTGGGGAGGAGAGCAGCCCAGGGGAAGGTAGTAATTATGTGCTATTTCTTTTCTAGTTTCAGATAATTTGGAGTTTCAACTTTTCCAGCAAGTCAGTTACATAAACAGACGCCATACTAAAATATGATTGTGTAAAAATATAAAATTCCTAAAGCATGATGGCAATAATATTTTAGGGGAAAAATATTAAAGTCTGATAGCATCAGAAAATACAAATAGGATCATTTAAGCAGTCCTGTTTCTGTGTATGAACAGCAGTTGCAAATGATGGATGTACGTGAAAGAAAAAAGCATTTGATCTGTATATAACTTAGAAAGCGTAACCTTTCTAAACACTGACTTTGTAAGAAAACATGAAGGACATCTTACACTCAACAACAATGGTTTAAAAGGAGGATATAACTGTCTGAAGGATGCGGTGGCAGAATGCCATGGCCTTTGTTTTCAACTTGCTCTTAACCTATGTTGGGATGTGTTCACACTGCTGGGTTTCCCGCAGAATCTAGCACCAGTATATGGATCAGATTTTGCCTTTGATCTGACTCCTCTATGTCTTCAGTTTTGAGTGTATTGAGGTATGTTTTCTTTGGTTGCTGTTGTAACGAATGTGTAGTAAAAAACAAAAAAACAAAAAAAAACTATAATATTTACAACAATTAAACATTTTAGATCTCAGTGTCAACTCTTCACGTAAGAAAACATGGAAAACTTGAAGAATCATCGGCAGGCCATTACTTCCTAGCGTCTGTCATGAAACTGTTTTCGATACACAGAACAATGAGCCGATTAGCACAGCTGTATGCTTTCTGGTCCAGAATCTTCCCCGTGCTCAGCGGGGAGGCAAGTCCCGTGACCGCCGTGTCGGTGGTTCGCCACGCTTCACAGTAGTTATCCACAAGGCGGACACCATGAGAGCTGGAGCCGTGCCAAATGACCTTCTGGGGCCTAAAATGTAATTTTGTCGTGTTATTTTTCAAAATGACACTTCTTTGTGGTATTTTTTGATAAGCAAATTGGCATAAGTTTAGTGAATCAAGTTAAACTCCTTAACCCTGATGCCAAATCACCTCTCTATCCTCATTGCCCTTGCTAGCTTTCTTAACACGCTGGATTCCAGCCATACCCAGGTTGCAGTTGTTTTCAAATCACACCCTCTTCTTTTGTGAATATAAACCTTTGCTCATGGGGTCCCTTAGTCTGGAGGGCTTCTCTTTCATTTTCAGAGCAGTGACTCCTTCCCATCTTTCAAAGGCCAATAAATAACTTCCTCTTGCAGGAAGCCATCTCTAATTCTCACCCCTAAGTAAAAATGAAAACAAACATTTCCTGTATATCCTATGGTACCTGTTTCTCCACTTACAATTATAATATTCTGTCTAGAGTCACAGTTAGTGTGTATCTATTTCCTCTGTAGACTGTGAGCCCTGTAAAAGTAGGAGCCGTGTAGGTTTATTACTGTGACTTCCAGGCCTGGCCTCAGGTCTAGTATAGACTAGGCACTGAGGAGAGGTTTGCTAAGTTGTTCTATTCTGAAAAACACACATAATTTTCAAGATTTGGAGTGCAAATCACAGTGTAGAGTTACAAGATCACCAGGAGTTGCATTACCACTTATGATGTGCCCACTGTGTGCTATATGTTTTCATATATATTCATTTTATTCTCACAATTCTATGACATAGATATGGTTATCTTGCCCATTTGACAGGTAAGGCAGCTGAGGTTCAGAGAGTGGAAATGTCTTGCCCAGGATTCCATATTGAGTTACTGAATCTGGGTCTTCTGACTCCAAGGACAAGGCTTTCTCTGAGGCCCTCAGTTGCCTCACTGTGGCTTTATGTTGACAATATCCTAGAGAAGCAGCTGATAAAGGCATCCCATTGTTAGGATGCCCCCTAAAACTGTCTATCACACCATATCTGAGAACTTCCACCCGCACTTACCATGAAGGATCTGTCATTATGTCTCGACCATCAAAGGAGTATATTGGAATATGCATATTGAACTGACCTCCGTGGCCAGAAAAAATTGAGTCCCAATTATCAAAAAGTACTTGGCCCTATAGAGACAAAATACCACATTAGAATAATTATACCATCAGCCTACAAATGAATTATATTTTTACTTTTTTTTTTTTTTTTTAGAGACAGTTTCGGTTTTGTCATCCAGCCAGGCTAGAGTGCAATGGTGGGATCTTGGCTCACTGCAATCTCCGCCTCCCAGGTTCAAGCAATTCTCCTACCTCAGCCTCCTGAGTAGCTGGGATTACAGGCATGCACCACTGCACCCAGCTAATTTTGTATTTTTAGTAGAGGTGGGGTTTCTTCATGTTGGTCAGGCTGGTCTCGAACTTCTGACCTCAAGTGATCCACCCATCTCGGCCTCCCAAAGTGCTGGGATTACAGGCATGCACCACCACACCTGGCCTATTTTTACTCACTCTTCAAGGCCCAGATGACCCCTCACACTAGAGTCTCCATCCCCAATTCTAGAGCCTGGACAGAGTGAAATGTTTGTGGTTTGATTTTATAATCCATTCATGAACCCTTTGCTTTTACTGTCTTATGTCTTGAGGCAATTTCTCTTATTACATGTGTGTACAAGACTCCTTCCCATCAAAAGTGTGTTTTATGTCTTTGTTTTATTATTGTTATTTTGAAAATATTACAAATATGTACTAAGCTTCAAATCTGTGGCAGATCTTGTGCCAGTCTACACTGTGGGTGAGTCTACACTGTGGGTGAGATGAAGATGAACTTCTTAGTCCTTTCCCTGAAAGAGCCTGATCGCTTGTAGAGAGATACAAGAATAAAAATAATTTCAGTGGGTGAAGGTGCTGGAACAGAATTCTGGGAGAGGAGGTGGAAAGTGCTGGGTATGGGGTTAGGATGGAACTTGCTAGCCTCAAGGTTTCAAATTGGAGTACTCGGGTTGCAGAGATTAAAGGGTCTTGAGGTACCTTTAAGAAACAGTCATCAGGACCCAGAGCTTCTCCAGGGTGTGTGTGAGTGGCAACGAGCTTTCTCTGCCTAGCGTTGAAGGAGTCTGCTATTTCTGTGGAATAATCGAGGGATCCCACAGGCCCTGTCTCACCCACAAATGGGGCACAGAAATATCTGCTTAAACGCTCAGAGAACACCAAACCAGGGTTCAGGACAAAGTGCTCTAGTTTGCAGTGATTTTAAGCAAACTGGTTTCTTCTTCTGAGCCTCAGTTTTCTCATCTGACAAACTAAAAAATGAATAACTCTCATGTTTATTAGAAGTACCTATTAAGATAATGAGGTACTTTGTAAACAAACAAGAAAACCCTGTATCAACTAAAGAAGTTATCATTCTCTCTCTTGTATGCTCCAAGGGTCACACAAGCATAAAGAAAACTGAGGTTCAGGGAAGGCAAAGAAACCGCCCAAAGTGACATAGCCAGTCAGGGAGAGAACGGACTTAAGCCAACAGTCTTCTGTTGATGACAGGAATGAAAAGTGCCTCTAGCCCCTGTGGCAACTAATGCATGCAGAAGGCAATGGGAACCATATTTATTTTTACCTTGAGGTTCACTATGGGAAGGCTGTATCTCTCTGCTTTCCTCACAATGGTGGACAGATCTTGCAAATGGGAAGATAAGAATGCTCGGTAGGTGGACAACAGTCCTGCAGCTCTGGCCTGCTTGAAGCACTGAAAATCAGCTCGAATGTCCCCAGAAAATGGCATGTTCAGAGCAGCCAAATGCAGCTGAAAAATGTGAGACAAAAGAGAGCAGTCAGAATCAAAGGCAAACTCCAGTCCCCAGAACCATCTCACATTCCTGCAAAGATTCCAGACTTCTTAGGCTGGAGGGCACACTGAAGGTCATTTTATTCAATCCCTCCCTGACACTGGAATTACAGTATCTGTCTGACCATCTCCAGGAAAGGAGAGCTATGGTCTCCCAAGCAGCCTGTTTCAGCTCTCCGAACAGCTCTAAGTGGCAGAAATATCTTCCTTAGGTGAAAACAAAAACAAACAAACAAAAACAGAACAAAATATTGCTTGGACCAAATATAGCACTTCAGGGATCTGAATCCACCTGCAGGCCATAAGTTTGAGACCTCTGGGTCTGTGCTGGGGTTTTAAGCTGGCTTTGGCCCTGGATCCCAGAGCTTCTCCCAACTATCTGCCTGCTGGCCTTTCTTCCATCTCCTGGATAAGCCTGGGGCTAATCACATGAGGGGTCTGGGGGAAAGCCACTGAAAGGAGGACATGGCACCTATGACTAAGACTGCTGAGATAGGCCATTCTGGAAACTAGGGGTCTTATAGTCATTCCAGTCTCACATCCCTGCTATCTTGGTCAGCAGCCAAAATAAAAACCAATCCACAGTCTATTTCTCCCACACTTTGTCTCCCAAAACTCAGCCTCCTACTACTGTCCTCTCTCTCAGCCTTTCTACCATACCCTCTGAAATGCATTCCATAATCAAGGAACACTCATCTCCCTGCCTCCCATCAGTCACATCTCGGGGGTAACTTTTATCTCATCAACTCAGAGCTGGAAGGCTGGTGCAGGACCTGGGTCCAAGTTACCGAAAAGGAAAATATTTTTAAATATCTTAAGCCAAAGGACATGAAATGAGGCTCAGGTGGTGGGGCGGGAGGTGGCCAGTGTTTCTCTCCTGGTTTCTACCCTGCCTCTCAGATCTGAAAAAAGCATCTCTGTGTCCCAGTGACCAGGATTGCCATGGTGGTCTTCTGCTTCTCCAGCTTCCAGCCAGTTGGCCACAACTGGCCATGAGCTACAGTGAGTGTCCAGACTGCCCCAAGCAGCCCTTGCACGTCTCTGGATATTTTTCTCCATTCACCACCCCTTCCTTCCTGCAGAGGACAGACCCCAAGGCTGCCACCTGATCCAGTCTCTCTCTTTTTATTCATCCTGGTTCTGTCTTGACCACCATGCTGGATGGAGGTCCAGGTCAAGCAGCATCACATCCCATCCCCATCTCCTTTCTGCCCTGCACTGAGCCAAGACTTCCCCAGCAGGCGTCCCGGTGGCTAGCATTTTACGCTCTACATTCCCAGCCATTAGGATAAGAGAGAGCTTTAGCATGCTACCCACACACCACAATCACAGGCAGGCCACCAGACTTCCAGCTTCACATATACACCCTGACCTTTTGATGTCCTTGCCATCTGACTATACTGCCCTCACCCCCGTCTTCTTCGTGAGGGAAGAGGCCATGTGGTCTCATCGTCTTCCAATCAGTGTGCTTTGGGGCTACATCAGAGTGCGTCACAAGAGGCCTTGATGGAATGAGGCTTCCCCTATGCCAGGGGCCGCCTAAGAAAGGCATAGGCAGGGGTTTCCTTGCCACACCTCTAATTCCACCAAGCCCTACTCTCCTTTAGAGAAACACAAAGAAATGTCTGAAATTACAGTTGTTTCTGAACGACAAGATTGGGGGTTTTTGTGTTCTCATGTTTGTATTTCCTTAATTGTTGGAACATTTTTATAAAACAACATTTTTATATTGTACTTTTATTAAGACAGTAACGTTACAACACTCAAAATGTTAAAATTATTATTTTGTGGATGGTTGTAGTTTTAATAAAATTGTAGGTGTGTTCCTATTTTCTTCTCCATTCTTTTCATGCATTAACATTTTCTGCAATGAATACGTATTAGTTCTGAATTTATAAAATACCATTTAAAAAATCCTTTAGCTACTACCCTAACTTTGGGGCTTTTTGAAGGGTTACTGATACTCACATCTCTCTTCCTTCACTTCTCACTGACTCTTCAACCAACTAGAATCTTTTTGGCTACTAAATGCTTTGCTCTAGTTTCTAAATTTGAAGGACACCTTTTGGTTCTTCTTCTGAATTTCCTGGCAGCCTTTGACACTGTTGGCTACTACCTTACTTGGCTTGCTTTCTTCCTCTCTGGCTATGGCTTCTCAGTTTCCTTCTCATATTTCTCCCATCAGGTCCTTTTCAGTTTTGCTCCTCATAGTCTGATCCCTTCTGACTATACAGATTCTCTTTTGGGAATCCAACCAGCCCCGCAATAATTGCATGGCTCATCTCCAGCCAAGATTCCACTGTGGGGTTTCAGACCTTCAGAACCTATTCTCTCTTGGTAGTCTCCACTCAGGTTTCCTCCAGGCACCTCAGACTCACCACACTCCAAATTAGTTCCTCCTTGATCAATGGCAGCACGATAGGAAATGTTCACCTCTGTTGTTAGAAAGTGCCCCCACAATCCTTGCTACAAGAAATGGCCTTAGACCTTCAACCTCATTCTCCTGGTAACTCTTGATTGGGCTAGGAGTGGGCAATTGACCCAAGACAGACCGTATAAACTATCTCTTCCAAGACTCTGAACTGAGTCAGTAGTACTGGGGTCAGCAGATGTAAGATCACACAGAGTTGGGGCAAGAATCAGTGCCAGGGTAACCCAAAGCTGTGTGCAAGCTCATGTCACCTATGTATGTGTGTTGGGGTGAGGTTGGGAGGAAGAACGACCCTTTCAGAAGGTGGTCTGTAGAGATAGCAAAGCAGACTAGTAGAGACAAGAGTCCCAGGCCTGGCTGTTCTTCCTGTGATGGAGTTCCATGAGGTTTCTTTCTTTTTTTTTTTTTTGAGATGGAGTCTCGCTCTGTCGCCCAGGCTCCAGTGCAGTGGCATGATCTCGGCTCACTGCAAGCTCCGACTCCCGGGTTCACGCCATTCTCCTGCCCCAGCCTCCGGAGTAGCTGGGACTACAGGCGCCCGCCACCACGCCCGGCTAATTTTTTTGTATTTTTATTAGAGTCGGGGTTTCACCATGTTAGCCAGGATGGTCTCGATCTCCTGACCTCGTGATCCACTCGCCTTGGCCTCCCAAAGTGCTGGGATTACATGCATGAGCCACCATGCCCGACCTTCCATGAGGTTTCTATGCTGAGTTAAACAAGATCTTTACTTAACCTAGCAAAGGAATAGAGAGAGAGTTTCCAATCCCAGCAATGAAACAATCCCTGGAAAGGAAACTGTCACCACTCAATCATCCAAGCAGAAACCTGGGCATCATTCTTGACCTCTCTCATCCTTAATGTGCCATATTCAATCAATGACCCCATTAGTCACTCTTGCTTCCTTCACGTCTCTCAAATTGCCTACTAGTCTACGTGCTTACTGCTGTGATTCTAGTTCAGATAACACAGGAGCCATCTAACTGGCCTTTGGACCCCTGCTCCTGTCCCTTCTGATTAATCTGCACACTGTAACCAAGGTAATTTCTGAAACACCAGTCTTATCATACCTGTTTCTTGCTTTAAATCCTTCTGTAGCTCCCCATTGCCCACAGAAAATGGTCAAATTCTTTGGCTTGGCTTGCAGGCAGGCCCTTGAAACCTAGCCCTTGCTTTTGCTGACTTCTGCAGACTAAACATCTCCCTTTTCTGCCTTGAACTCTACTTTTTTGCCTGTAATTTAATACTAGCAATTACAGGAATGTACAGCCCTTCCCCTTGCCTCCCTCTATTCCATCTTCCCTTTGCCTCTTTCTTCCAGGCTCACCCCTGACCTCAGCTGTCCTTTGGGTCTTAGTTTGGAGGTAACCTCCTCCAGGTAGACTTCTCTGCCCTTCCTCATACCCCCAGAACCCTGTGTTTGGCTCACCCAAACAACTTACACACTATATTGTAATTCTCTGTTTTTTGTTTGCCTCTTTCACTAGTCTATAAGCATCATGATTAGAGGAACTGTGTACTATAGCATGAGACCTAGCACCTAGTAGATACACACTCAGTATCAGAAGATTAAATGTATAAATTGTACTTACAGCAGGCTTCTCATAATTGGTACTTGAAATAGGGTTTGGTGGAGGCAGAAGCTGATGTGGCTGTTATGAAAAAGAGGAAAAGAAACAGTTCTGAATATGCATTCAATCTGTTCTTCAGCGTGTATTGAGGTGTGAGTGCAAAGTTTCTTGAGAAGATGCTTTAAATAGTTTGCCATTGTCTGTAACTGTGACTCTTAACTGTAAAGAGTTTCATGACCTGCTGAAGAAATCATCTTCAGAAAGGAAGAAAATGTTCTCAAGACTTTTAAAAAGAGCACTGAATCAAGGAAGGGCATTCTTTTTGATAAACCCATGTCTAATCGCCAACTCTTTCACTTAATAGAGAAAGCTACCTCTTCAGAGCCTCAGTTTCATCATCTGCAAAATGGGGATGATAGTACCCACCTCAAAGCATTGCTCTAGGGCTAAAAGATGGACAATGCCAGTTGCCCATGTTCTTATAAGGCAGACGGTGCCAAAAATTAAAGGAATCTTCTAGATTGCTTATACCAACCAATGATTCCACAGATGAACAAACTGAGGCCAAGAGAGAGGAAGCCCTCTGAGGAAGAGGATTTGGCTATTACATGGGAGCAGCAGGTCTCCAGCCTCTGGATCTAGTTATTCCTCCACTCTATTGTGGGAACCTTCTGTTAGCACCCATTAATTTCTAGGACTTCTCCAGATACTAAACCATGCACAGTTGACTCTCCAGAGTTTGGAAAGCTTGGTGCTAGATACGAAGCAGGACTCAGGAAATGCTGATAAATGAATGCATGAGCAGTGCAACAGGGTAACTACTCACGTTGCTGGAAAGCGCAGGGGGTGGAGGGCTGTCGGCAGGAATGGGGATCAGTTCTCCTAGCTTTAAGAAAAACAGTACATTGAAATGAAAGATCAATTGCAAACTTCTAGAAAAAATGGCATTTATGGGAGTAGATTATTATTTTTAGAGGGTATTTGAAGGCAGTGTGTTAAAGGGAGTTTAGAAATTACCTGTAATTTTTTCCAGCCATCTCTAACGCGAATGAAAAACTCAGTGCTGTCCCTCAGGTAGATAAATGTTCCTTCTATAACCAAATGCGCTTTCTGCAGCATGTCATCCATGTTGCTGAATGCTGTGACCTGTCGGATCATTTAAATTCCAAACACTGCCATTATCATTAGAGCAATGGCACCATCTGATAACCTGGCCTTTCTGTAAAGTCAACTAGGAGCTGTCTCCAGATACTCAATAAAAAGACTTGTTAACGTGCCAGATAGAGATATATACCTTCATTAATAACCAAAGGGCATTCTTCTTGATAACACAAAAACATGTATACTTTGAAACATAAATCTAACCTATAATAAATGAATTAAAACAAAATGATACTATTCTGTGAGTATAAAGACATTTACAAATTGTCAATGGAGTTATCTTTGTTTTGGTGTGGGCATTAGCAAAAGCATTGGTAAGTTTTGCCACTTCTATTTTTTCAAGCTACTTGGTGGCACTAACATGGTTAAATGGTGTTACTTCATGCTAGTCCTTGAAGAGTTTCAAATTTTTCATTTGGAATAAGAAAGGCAAGCAAGTGAGCAACTATACTTAAGGTCTTAAATCTTTTTTGTCTAGCCTGGTAGTTACATTAAATGCATGAGAGAAAATGGAGGTCTGTAATTTCTCTGCCTAGAAAAGTGCCAAAGATTAGACAGCCATTTGGCATATCTAGAAGCACATATAGAAGCTACAAAAATCTATTGAATAGCATCAAATCTCAAAGAAACATCGGCCAAGAGAGTTTTTATTTTTCATTGTAACTGAGAAAGATGATAAAATATTAATTTTCACCTAGCCTTGAAGATAATGGCTTTGTGCATCAAAATGACTTAGATATCCCCCAAGGGAACTAAATATCAAAATTCCATCATATGCAGGACAGTTCTTTCTTTTGGCAGCCAAATTTTGCAACTAACATCCAGCAAAGATCAAAGAACATTCTTAGGACTCCTGACATCCTTGTGAAGTATTTGTCCATTTTTCTGCGAATTACAATAATCTTGGAGTGCTATGTCTTGTTCCAACGAACTGCAGGGTAACAAATGTGCCAGAGATGTTCTTTGGCAGCATGGGGAATACTGAATTACCCAAGTAAATCTGACCAGCTCAAGGACCTGTTGTAACATTGTTTATGCTCTTGGGCTTTTGTTGTTTCGTTTCTTCTTTTTTTTTCTAGAGATGGGGTCTTGATTTTTCACCCAGGCTGGAGTGTGGTGGTACAGTCATGGTTCACTGAAGCCTCGACTTCCCAGACTCAAGTGATGGGACTACAGGTATGCACCACCACACCCAGCTAATTTTTACATTTTTCTGTAGAGGCAGGATCTCGCTATGTTGCCCAGGCTAGTCTTGAACTCCTAGACTCAAGTGATCCTCCTGCCTCAGCCTCTCAAAGCGCTGGGATTACAGGAGTGAGTCACTGCACCCGAGCAGGTTTACGCTTTTTGAAATACTGTGATTGGTGGCCAGGCATGGTGGCTCGTGTCTGTAATCCCAGCACTTTGGGAGGCCAAGATGGGAGAATCACTTGAGCCCACGAGTTCAAGTCCAGCCTGGGCAATGTGACAAAAACCATCTCAGGCCGGGCGCGGTGGCTCAAGCCTGTAATCCCAGCACTTTGGGAGGCCGAGACGGGCGGATCACGAGGTCAGGAGATCGAGACCATCCTGGCTAACACGGTGAAACCCCGTCTCTACTAAAAATACAAAAACTAGCCGGGCGAGGTGGCGGGCGCCTGTAGTCCCAGCTGCTCGGAGGCTGAGGCAGGAGAATGGCGTGAACCCGGGAGGTGGAGCTTGCAGTGAGCTGAGATCCGGCCACTGCACTCCAGTCCGGGCGACAGAGCGAGACTCTGCCTCAAAAAAAAAAAAAAACCATCTCTACAAAAACAAAAACAAAAACAAAAATTAGCCAGGTGTGGTAGTGTGCATCTGTAGTCCCAGCTACTCTGGAGGCTGAGGTGAGAGGATTACCTGAGCTCAGGGAGGTTGAGACTACAGTTAGCTGTGATCTCAGCACTGCACTCCAGCTTGGGTGACAGAGGGAGACCCTGTCCACCCCTCATCCCACAAATAAATAAATAAATAAATAAATAATATGATTTGTTCTTGTTATAACTTAGTCAATTAAGGATTCGAATGGTGGAACTTACATATAAATGATTTTGTTTTTCATGTCTTTTTACTTAATAAGTCATCCAAATAGATAATAAATCCCTTCTACTATTTATGGAATTGCACCAAACCTACTGTCATGAAGGCCTGATTCCCAAGGGATGTCAGACACAGGAGATTGCAGCCAGAGTTTTAAGTAAATCCATCCCAAATGGAATGATGATAACACATTGATAATAATACTGACCAGGTTTCTGGATCCCGGAAGCCCTGGCTGTCCTGGAGGGCCAGGGGGACCTGGAAGGGCCACAGCTAAGACAAAACAGAAAAGAAAAGTTATACAAAAACCACCCTCTGAAAAATGTCTGAGGTATCAGCTGATTCCCAGAGAAAAGTGTGTTCAACCCCATTCACAATGCCACAAAGCATCCCAACTTCCACCTGTATCTTGGGTGCTCTGCCTGCAACGTATGACTTAGGCCACATTGACTGGTTCAGGGAAGAGCTGGAATTCTTGATTGTTACCTGGATGAAGCCATGGCCAGTGCTTTTCCATTTCATAAGTGAATCAATTCCTTTTGTGGTTGTTTTATAAAAGCCAGTTTAAGTTGAATATTTTGTCACTTGCATTCAAAAATATCCTGACTCATACAACTTACTTCACCCAAGAGACAAGCATGTGACACTGAACAGAGGAAGCAGGCTCAGAAAGAGGAAGAGAAGGCTCTAGGGAGTGGGAGGAGACCAGGGTGGTGCAGTGACAGCAACCCTGGCCTTGAGGCCAGAGACATGGACTCAAGTCCTTAGTTTGTCCATTCCTAGCTCTGTGATCTCGAGGAAACAGCAAGCTCTCTGAAGCTTTTTCCTCTTATGCAAAATGTAAAATAGGCATTTCTTCTTCCCTGGGCTGCAGTGAGAACTGAGTGCTTTGCAAATTGTATATATACAGCATTCATTTGACCAAGGGTTCTTAGCTTTTGAAGAGTCACAGTGCCCTTAAAAATCAGATCAAGGTTATTGCCCTCTTTCCCAGAAAAATGCACACACACAGTTCTACACACACACAAAACAATATTACTGGGATGACAAATCTTGGAGGTATATCCTTGAACTCCCTAGGAGTCTATGATTCCTTAACTGAAAACCCTTACTTTAGGCTAACATAAAGTAGTATTATTACAACTATTCCTTTGGCTGTTCTTCTACCTCTCTCATCCTCTGCTCACCCTACCGCCGACAACTCCTCCAAATGTGCCAAGCTCTTGGCAGAATTAAGGGTGTTTTTACAAGTCCCAGTAAAATTACACAATTCTTCAGGTCGTTGCAAGCAAATGTTCAGTTCCAACACAGGACTTGAACATCCACACATAGGTGGCAAATGTCTAGTGGATAGAGGGCCAGTGGACTCAGATTTGGATCCCAGCCATGCCTCTTAATAGAATTTGTGACCTCGAGTAAGTCTCTTCACCTCTGTGGAGCTTCAGTGTCTTCATCCGTGAGATGAATTTTATAATAATACCTGTTTTGTCTTCCTCTCAGGGTTGCTGTGAAGATTAAATGGAATAATGGCCATGAAAGTGTTTTGTAAACTGAATTGCTATACATTATGTGAAAAGCAATCCTTGCTCAATGCAGCAAGGCATCCCAGGAGCCCTAATGTAGTGTTGCCGTGGACAACAGATTTTCTCCACCTTGCACTCACCCTGTAATATGCCTCCACCTCCTGCAGTCCTACTCCTCCCTCATGGCTGTGTGGGCAACTATGGTTCCATTCACTCAGCACCTTCTTCCTTTGTAGGACCAGTGTCCTCATCTCCTTCTCTTGGGACCTTCCCTTCACCTCTACAACCATTTGGTTCCAAAAGAGCTACCATGTTCTCATGTAATCCGACCGCCTGGTCATAGGGCATTGGTCCAAGATTGGGTACCTTGCCCAAGTCAGGCCCATCAGGACCCTTCTCTAGGACTTCCCCATCCCAGGACTTTTCAAACTAAAATAGTAAAAGAAGTTCAAGATTTCTAGCTGACAGTGGAAGCTATAAGTTGTCAGTAACCATATTTCCCGCTGTGCAGAGGATGTGGTTTGTGGTGAGGAAGTATGAAATTGCATGCAGAGAGAAGCGGAGACAAGAGATGGCCAGAAAATCCTTGCAGGGGTTGAGTCCCTGGCTCTGGCTGTTCCTGAGGTCCAACTGCTTATCTACCTCTCCCACAAGTTGATTGTTCATTCCCTCCTTCACACCCAGTACATTTCCCCTTTGCTTGAGCTACTTTGAGTTAGGTTTCTATCACTTGCAGCCAAATGATCCAAGGCTAAGTGAAAGCTCCAGCCCCAAAGTCACCTCCTGTGTAAAGCTCTCCTTATGCCAAGGACTCTGTATGCTTCCACCATACCTGGCTCCTGCCAAGCCAAACAACAAAAAAGTATGCCTTCATGCTATTATTGCTGTTATTATCATCTCCTACAACAGACATAGTAGAAATAACACAGGCTTTGGAGCTACACTGCTCTGGGTCTGAATGCTGTTGGTGTCATTTATTAGCTGTGATCTTGGAAAGGTTCCTAAATGTCTCTGGGCCTCACTTTCCTTACCTGCAAAATGGGGATATTAATGCTTTTTTTAAAGGGCTGTTGTGAGATTTCAATAAAATACCATAGTAAAGTGATTAGCAAAATGCCTGGCATCTGATACATGCTTATTACATAGAGATTTTCTTTAATTTCACCCATTTTGCATTTGAGGAGGTGAGGCTCTAAGGGATGAATAGATTTTTAAATACAGAGTTCCAGTCACTGCTGGTCATTAAGGCAGGTTCTCATGCACCTAAGGCATTGACAAAGCAGCCAGGAAGTTTCCACTCACACATGAAAAGACGCTCAACATCATTAGTCATTAGGGAAATACAAACCAAAACCACAGCGAGATATCACTTCATACCCAGTAGGATGGCTATAATCAAAAAGATACAATGAGGATACCATAATATGGGAGGAGAAATTGGAACCCCCTCATACACTGCCACTGCTGGTGGGAACGCGAAATGTTGCGACTCCTTCGGAAAATAGTCTGGCAGTTCCCAAAAAGTTAAATATAGAGTTACCATATGACCCAGCAATTTCTCCTATGTATATAGCGAAGAGAACGGAAAACATGTTCACGTAAAAACTTGTACATGAAAGTTCATAGCAGCATTATTCATAATAGCCAAAAAGTAGAAACAACCCAAATGTCCATGAACAGATGAATGAATAAACAAAATGTATATCCTATACAATGCAATATTATTTGGCCACAGTAAGGAATGAACTGCTGATCCGTGCTGCAACATGGGTGAACCTTGAAAACACTGTGTTAAGTGAAAGAAGTCGGACTCAAAGGGCCATATATTATATGATTCCATTTATGTGAAATGTCCAGAATAGGCAAATCCAGAGGCAGAAGTAGATTCATGGTTGCCCAGATCTGGTGGAGGAGAGGGAAAGAGAGAAAAGAGAACAACTGCTAATCGGTACAAAATTTCTTTTTGGTATGATGAAAATGGTCTAGAATTAGACAGTGCTGATGACTGAATAACTTCGTGAATATATTAAAAACTACTGGATTAGACACTATAAGTGGGTGAACTTTATGATGTGCAAATTATATCTCAATCTTAAAAAAAAGAAAGAAGGCTGTATCCAGGAAAGCCCTGTGTTAGGCAGTGCAGCTGTCACAAGCCACCCAGATGAGGCGAACTTGAGCACAATGGTAGGGACAGTGTGAACACGGGCACTGCTTCCAGTACTAACCTGCTCCCAGGATAGCCGGAGGTCCTGGTGGCCCCGGCGGTCCCGGTGGCCCAGGATCACCAGGTCTTCCAAAGCCAGGTGGCCCAGGCAGACCAGGAGCACCTGGGGGTCCTTGGGGCCCAATGACTGTCTCCCCTTTCTGGCCCTGTCAAAGCAAGCACACAGTAACAGAGAGAAGTATCATTCATCACTAGAAGTCCCATCTAGTCCTTTTATGAGAATATTTAAAAGAAATCAATGAACACCAGCTATTGTTATTACAATCCTCAGTCCTGGGCACAATTCAAGGTGGGGTAAGGCCTCCAAGATGGCAGCCCAGTCATTATGTTGAATAACTCTACAGAGAACCCCAGAGAGCCCTGGAGGCAGAAGGGACCTTGGAGATCATGTAGTCTAGCCTTTGCATTTCACAGATGGAGAAACTGAAGCCCAGAGAAGTGAAAGGACTTGCCCAAGATCATGAAGCAAATTAGAGGCACAGCTAGAGGCAGAACTCTGATCTCTGGCTTTGCTGGTTCTACCCTCATGGTGAGCTCTGGGACCAAAGGTCAATGATCTGGTCATATTCTTGTTGGGGGCACAGCTTGACTTTCTCTTCTTTCACCTGGAAAAACCTCTCATCCTAAGAAAACCACACCTACCTAGGAGCTCCTCTGATAAAATTTCAGAAGAATCAAATAGCTCCTCTAAAAATATCTCCTATACCTTCCATTCTGCTTCTGTTATGTGATGCATTCACCATTAATCATTCTTTGTGTGGAGTGAATTCTCCACAAATTTCAGGAATAAGGCAGTGTGACTAATGGCCTAGAAGCTGCCTACCTTCATGTGGCCTTGGACACCTACCTTCTCTCCAGGGACCTCAGCCAACCTCCCCATCAATCAACAAGGATGGGGAAAGAGCTGGCTGATCCCCAAGCTCTGCCTCCAGCTTATAGTACAATGACTAGCCCTAACTGCTTAGTCCCATTGGGGGCTTCCGGGAAAGCTGTAAGTCCTTGGAGAAAATGACTTGGAGGGGTCTCTACTCACAGCCAGGCCTGGATTTCCGGGCAGGCCTGGAGGCCCAGACATAAGGAAGCCGTCATTAATGTCTCCTTTTTCTCCTTTTTCACCTTTGAACCCCTTGTCTCCATTCTCCCCCTGGAAGCAGAGAACATAGGAATATTTCAGTAAGAGTGGGATGAACTCAGTCTCTGACATAAACCAAAACATGAAAAACACACACCAAATATTGGTAGAGAAACACTCACCTTCAAGTTGTTCAGAAAGTGTCTCAGGTAAGCTAGATCAAGTGGAGGACCTGAAAAAGAAATGCTTCGTAAAATTCACGATTGTAATTTAAGAAACTTTAAAATAAAAGTCTCTAAGTCGGCAACCACAGTTACATCTTAGTGGACATGACCCTGCACTGGGTTGGCTAACAGAGTCTGCTCGCAAGCAAAAACAGGTGCTACTGTGGGCCCATCAACCCAGACACTGTGGGATCCCAGGTAGGTCCCTGACCCTCTTTGGACCTTGTTTTGCATATAACAGATGAATGATTGGATTTTCTGGTCTCTCTTAACAATGTTCCATATTGGATACGCCAGGCCCATGCTTGGGTCTCACTAGAAACCAGTGGAGCCTGTGGTCAGGGTCGAATGTCATTAGTCTTACCCTCTGGCTAGGTCACATTTCTCAGGTGCATTTGTTCTCAGGAGCAAAAAATCAAAGGCAAGATTGAGAACAAGAGCTGGAATACCTGGTGGTCCCTGGGCTCCCTGGTCGCCTTTTTCTCCCTTTGAGCCAGGAAGACCCCAGGATCCTTTCTCTCCTTTAACACCTGCAACAAAACACATACATGTTAAAAAAAAAAAAAATCGAAAATCACCTTCATTCCACATAAAACCTTTCTGAGACAGTTTTTCAAACCGAGCTCATTTAGCAAAGTCTACTCAAACAAAGCCCTCCTGAGAAATCAGCAAGTGTAAAATCATAAAGAGGGCAGAGGTAGATGCTTCAGACACATTCTCAACCTTGGAAAGCTCGGTCTACTGGGAGACAGACGCAGCTCACAGTAACGCAAGGCAAGATGAAATATGTGCTCTCACTGAGGTTCCAGCAGCGCATCCCGGGAGTGCAGCAGAGCCTGCAGCTAACCCTGGCTTGGACAGTGCAACGAATGAAGACAGAGGCTCAGCACCATGTCAATCTTCCAGACTCATCTCATCTAGGCCTGTGCAGCATGGGGGTGTGAGGGAAGGAGAGGGTTCTCCCAAGAGTGCCCGCACAGGACAACCAAGGGCGCTAAGTTTTCTACTTACAAAGTTGTGAATGCCCACCATGCAGTGTTGTACATCCCCACAGAACTAGTGAGAAACACCTTTTCTGCAGAACTGGCATTCCATCCCCACCTTTCCCCTCAACTCTTTATATGGGAGGGGGCACGGAAGAAAGCCTTTTGGGAGATCAGTGCTTGGGAAGGGAAGTGGTTCCCTTTCCCCACCTTGATGGGTAGGGTGGACGCTAGGTCTTTGAATTCCTCGTTCCCAAGAGGTGTGGCAGATCAACCCGCCAATGCTCTTGAGCCTAGAGATGGAGCCACAAAGTGTAGATGAGGGTAGGGGCTCAGGCTTTCTTAATGAAGGGGAGGGAATATGAGCATCACAGTCATGATGGTGTCAGCAGGGGGTCAGTAGGGAGCAGCAACTACATCTATTAAGGCCTCTCCAACCCTGGGAATGCTGTGTGAGACCAATGACCTGGGCAGTGGGGCCCATGGGGCCTCCTTCAACCACACTGAGCCCACAGACAGCAGTGCTCAGAAGAGCAGACAGCAAGTGCACAAGCACCGACTGGAGCAATAGTGGCTGCACACAGTAAGCAGGATGATTGCTCACTAGGAGCTATCACATCTAGAAAGATCTGTTCCCTCCCCCTCCTTCCAGGAGAGGCTCACAGGGTAGAGAAACAGTCGGAGATCTGAGAAAACAAATCTGGCTCTATCCCCTGTTCCCTAAAGTCCACCTTGCACCAGGGGAAAGGGGTGCCTTGAACTGAATCTAAGCATAGATTTTAGAAACAGGCTGGGCTTGGTAAGCAGAAGTGAAAGAAAAACCATGGGGTCAGATAACATCAGGGAGACCACCACCTGGTGGGCTGGGGTGACGCAGCCAAGTTGAAGGTGAATATTGAAGAAAAAAGACCTTCCCCTATTTAAACCCCAAGTGGCATGACAGGGTGTGTGGGACAGGCGCACCAGAGTGACTGCTCACCTTCAGGCCCCGTCCCCTGGCCTGTCCCTCTCTGATGTGCCATAGCAAACCTCCTGTATGTGGCTATGAACATGCTGACATTTACTAATGAAACCCTCTGAGGCAGCATTTCTCACACTTTGCTGTGCACACACCTCACCTGGGAGATGGTTAAAACACGGGTTCTGATACAGCAGATCTAGGGTGGGGCCTGAAGTTCTGCATTTCTAACAAGCTCCCAGGAGATGCTTACAAAGTTGCATGGACACTGAGGCAAGGGTCTCCTGAGCGACCACGGCCCTTCCCTGATCAGCTCTTGGTACACTGCACTTAATTGTTTTGAAAATAGTTTCACTTATCAGGTTCCAAGAGCCTAAGAGGCAGGAACAGTGCTTCCCAGGCTCTTGGAATCTGTCTCAGCCCAGTGTGGATCATACCAAGTAAGGAACAGGCATCAGTGAATGTTTTATGAACAAATGAACAATTGAAAGAACAGAGTGCTTGTTGCCAACTAGGAGGCTCAGCTAAGATAAGCAGAATAGACACATGTGTGACCAAACCAAAGAGAGGTGCACAGCCCCACAGCCTTGGCTCAGCTGCCACCCCCAACCCTACAGCATCCAGTTAGACTTTCCTGACCACCTAGTCTGCGCCCAGCACTGGGCAAAGAAAAACCACCTTCCCCAAGGAGATGGCCCAGAGAAACAAATGATGAAGAAGGGAGTGTATACCATGAAAGGTGATGAGCTCTGGACTCCCGGGATGAGCAGTATCAACCTGGAAAGAGAGGAAGTCCAGGTCAGGCATTGCAAGCTCTGCCGTGGTGTTTGCAGCCACTGTCCCGGGGGCATGTGACAAAAGAGGCAATGCCACAGAGCCAGGCCTTCCTTTGGCTCTGGAGTCCCCCAAAGCCCTGAATCCCCAGCAGTTCTCAATGTACAGACATCCCAGGCTTTCAGTTGGGAGACCCATGATGTAGTTGGGCTGGGGAGACAGAGCTGAGACCTACTGGCCAAAAAACTCAGTCGCAGGGAAGCCCAAAGCTTTAAGACAACAAATTGTGGCAGTGTTGGTTTGGCAAACTATGAGCATTCTTGTCTTCCTTTCTTATCACTTGGGATTGATTCATGTATGAGATCAAGCATCCGAGCAAGTGACATGCCCAGCCATGAAGCTGGGTCAGCCATTAGCTTAGCTATTGCACCTAATCAAAGATGAGCATCATGAGCAGGTAATTAGCAAAGGGGGTTATCATTAGATTGGGAGTGGCTATTCTGGACTCCTCATTAGGTTCCAGGGGTCTGGAGTCCAAGCTGTTCCAGATAACATTCCTTCCCAGTTTTCCCCAGATTCCTGCATTTCCTTCTCTGTTAAGACAAGGCCACTTGTAACCCGGCTTCTTCCCAGCTGATGTGTGGAATCAAAGTCATCCGCCTGGTGCCAAAATCCTTCTATGCTTAGGGTGGAGGGTCACAAGCTGCTCAGGGGCCACCAAGAAAAGATGGGAGTGGGGAGGAAATATTCCATTAAAAACATGTCTAAGTTAAGGATGAAGTTTGCAGCTCCAAGCTGTTATCTTACAGGCTATGCTGATAAAGTTTCTCCACTACAGACATGAGCTGTAAATGATTAGGGTGTTGGAAGGAGCTGAAACTAGAAGGGGTTCATGAAATGCTGACTGTAAGAGGAAGCATTTCTGTTTCAAAACGCCCCTTTTGAGAGTTGGACAAGAAATATCCATGACCCAGCTCCTATAGTATCTAGCCAGGAAATATGAAGTAAAAAATCTTACTAAAAATGCTTTGAGCCTATCTTTTCCTTCTTTTAGGCATCCCACAACCCCCAAAGACCATGGTTACTGCAAGAGTTCCTGGAGCAGGTCACGATTATTGCAGTAGCATTTTTATAGCACTCTAAAATTTGTCAAGTGCTGTTCTGTGGCTGGCTCATTTGAGGCCTGAAATCATGTTAGTTGGGTGGGGCTTCGGCACTAACTCACTGTGTGACCTGGAGCCAGCCCTTTGCTTCTCTGGGCTGTGGTCTCTCCTGTGTGATAAGGAGGTGGGATGCAGCAACTGCCCAGGAAGGTCACTCCAGCACTGATATTTTATGTTTCTCTTCAGGCCATGGCTATAAACACATACTGGGTTGCTGTTGTCTCCATGTAGAGCCTGGAGCCCCTTAGTCACCTGACATAGGTAGGTCCTGCCCTCTAGGCCAGAGTTCCCAGGCCCTGGGCTGCAGACTTGGATGCCTCAGTGCATAGACTTAGCCAGATGTCTGGGCAAATATGCAGCCAAACTGTGTCATTTTGTAGCCTCTGACCCAAGTCTTAGCATCACCTCCAACAGGGATCAATTACAAACTCACTTCAAAGAATATTTCTAAATTGTAATTTGCAAGCTCCTGAGAGCGGAGGCCACACCCATCTAGTTCACCCTTGTGTCCCCAGGGCCTACCTGGGATAGTACTTGGCACTGCATAAGTGCTCAATAAATATTTGTTGAATGAATGAGAGAATGATTATGTATGGTTCTGTGACTAATGCCTGTGCACAAGGCCCACCCTCCCCTCTGGGTTTTCTCACAGAAATCTGACTCTCTTCCTATGGGTAAAACATCAGGGACAGAGCGGCTCAATAGTTGGGGGGCCGGGCAAGTGCCTGACCCCCCAGAATCCCAGTGTCTGCACCTGTTGCCTGGTGGTTAGGAGACCTGACTTACGGTCCCAGCTCAGTCAAGTCCCGTGACCTTGGACAAGCCAGTGAGCTTCTCTGAGTCACAGTTCGTTTCCTTATTATAAAGTGGGAGAGAGAAGCCCTGTCTGTCAGTGTTGTGCGCTGTGCAGTGACGTGATCATTGGGAAAGGGCAGTATAGTTAGTTACAGATTTTAGCCCAAAGTTCCCAATGCAAAGACATGGGTTGGCATGGCTTGTTTTCTCATCTATGTTTTCTAAGGGGTCTATTTTTCCCAATTTTGTACTACTCCAAGCATGAAGCTAATGTGATTGCAATAGCAAAAGACACTGCTTTTTAGATTGTATGAAAAGAAGCACCTCACCATGTGTGCACCCTTAGAAGATCCAGTATATTTCATTGCCACAATCTGTTATCTAAAAGCTTCTAGTCACTTGAGGGTCTACACTTAGGGGACAGAAGACATCTGAGAGGACATTTGAGGATAGAAAGGGCCCAAGACAAAGACTGATTTTTTCTCTGAGTTGCTGTCTATGCCAAAGACTGCTCTTTAAGGCAGTGATTGCTACTTACTGGCATTTTGCAGTGTGGTCGGACGGGTATTGGGAAAATGGCCTGTGGGTAACGAGAACGAGAGAGGTCACCAGGACACCTGACTCCAGCTTAGACCAATCGGGAAGATCTTCCCACCCCATGCCAACTTACTCCTTTGATGTTAATCACAGCTCCAGGTGGCCCAGGGGGGCCTGGAGGGCCAGGTAAGCCAGGTGGGCCCTGAAGGAAGAAAAAAAGGCCATTCCATTAGTTCAGGCTGTTGTGAGTGCAGGGGCAGCTGCAGGACATTTCCTCCAGAGGAAGAAAAGGAGGGTCCGCTGAAGCCAACCAACTTCTCTCTCAGGTTGTCCAGGGAGCCACAGAGCACTTCTATGTCCCTGTCCTCACTGTATCTTCACAACAAACCACAGGGAGGACGGCAGGGCAACAAATATTGTCTCTGGTTAACACATGCAGCTAATGAGCCCCAGAGAGGGGAGGTGACCTGCTCAAGACCACACAGCGGAGCTTGCAGTGAGCTGAGATCCGGCCACTGCACTCCAGCCTGGGCGACAGAGCGAAACTCCGTCTCAAAAAAAAAAAAAAAAAAAAAAAAAAAAAAAAGACCACACAGCAGCTTACAGCAGAACTGAGATTGCAACTCAGATTCTGACTCCCAGTTGATACTGAGCCTAAGGCCTCCCTATCAGTGCATTCCCAGTATAGGGGTAGGAATGGACTGTGGGGGTCCCTCATGTGATATATTGCCAGAGGGAATGTGTCTCAGAAATGCAAGCATAAATGCAAAACTCTTGTTAGATAGCACAGTCATTTTCAAAGTGAGGCCAGCTTGGCCTTAATACCATGCAACAGTTTCTCCTCTAAGCCTAGATGCAGGAGCTTGCAGCAGGAGAGGTGCGGCTCTGAGGGCAGGCATGAAGAGTTTAGCCCATGTGGAAGGTGTATTGATGACTCTAAATGAAGGCATCAGTATCTGGTTTACCTTCCAGTTCCAGTGGGCTTGGTGAGTGAGAGTCAATCCCTAATGCTTCAGGAAAATAGTATTTCTGGATTTCTGGGCATACAAAGCAGAAGCAGTGTGGCACAAACAGAAGCAGCAATAGACTTAGAGCTGTGTTTACATCTTGGTTTGGGGATTATTAGCTGGGTCACCTTGGCTGGGTGCCTTGACTTCTATAGGCCCCAGTATCCTCTTATGTAAAACAAGACCCCTGCATAGTGTCTCATGCAATAGTTATCACCAAGACTAAATGAGAACCTCTCCTTAAAATCACTTTGCACGGTGTCTGGTACATAGCAGCTGCTGAATAAACATTGGCTTTTTTCTCCTAGACCAGGGTCTCTGCTGCTGCCCAGTGTTTGCCAACCTGGGAGGCCCCACCTAAGTAGCCGAGCTGCCTTTGATACTGACTTCCAGCACTCACTGAGCCCCTAGTGATGTGAGTGAACCCTGGGACTGTGTAAAGGAGGGGAGAGGTGACATTACTGTAGAATTAGAGGCCCTGGGATTTGGAACCACATTTTCTGAGCATGACCAGATCCCTTTCTCCCCTACTCCCTCTGAGTCCTACATAAGGAAGTCTACTCTCCACTGAGGTGTTTTAGGTGGCAGGACTCTCCTGAGAGGGAGCTGAAGGACAGGACTGGGTGGGAGGACCTTTGGCAGTGGCAGTGAAGGAATAAAAACAACATTCCTGAATATTCAGTCCACAGGCCCTGCTCTGTGGACCCCACACTCTCTCATCCTCTCTGGACACCAACCTCCGGCTCCATCCCCAGGATGACTCACCTGCATAATGACCCCTGGATCTCCTTTGGCACCCTTGAGGCCATTCAGTCCTGGGCGACCCTGAAACCCACAGCAGACACCTCAGTAAACCCGCCACCCACAGACCAGCCGGGCCCACGTGTCCTCCCACTCCAGCCTGTCCAATGAACGCTGATACCTACAGGTCGTCCGGGGAGGCCAAATTCTCCTTTATGTCCTGGTGGTCCTTTGGGCCCCTAGAGGCAAAACAAATGCCAGATTGGAAAAGAACAGAAAGTCCACTGATGATGTATCTCTTCCTAGAACACATTCTACTCTCGGTCTGCGCCTTTCCAACCCTGTAGCTGGGTCTGCTGTGTCTCCCAGAGGAATGACTGGTTTAAGCCTGGGGCACTCCAAGTTACTTTTCCTCCTACCATTAACATACATAACCATGCTCTGAAAAATGGCAAATAAAAACTGAGTTGGAACAGGGTCAGTATGTAAAGTACCTAGTCTGTATTACTCTTAGGGAAAGAAAAGCAAAGACAGATGGGGTTGACAGGGCACAGGCCACTTGGTTGGTATGTTCTAGTGCAACACTTCCTGATATGGTTTGCCTTTGTGTGCCCACCCAAATCTCATCTTGAATTGTAAATCCATAACCACCGCATGTCATGGGAGGGACCTGGTGGGAGGTCATTGAATCATGGAGGCAGTTTCCCCCCTGCTGTTCTCATGACAGTGTATGAGTTCTCCCTAGATCTGATGGTTTTATAAGTGTCTGGTGTTTCCCCTGCTGGCACTCATTCTCTCTCCTGCTGCCCTGTGAAGAGATGCCTCCCACCATGATTGTAAGTTTCCTGAGGCCTCCTAGCTATGTGGAACTATGAGTCAATTAAACCTCTTTTCTTTATAAATTATCCAGTCTCGGTATTTCTTCATAGCAGCGTGAAAATGGACTAATACACTTCCCAAACATCAATGTGCATTAAGAATCACCTGGATCTTGTTAAAAATGCAGATCCAGTATGTCTTGGGTAGGGCCTGAGGTTCTACAGTTCTAAGAAGCTCCCAAGTGATGTCAGTGATGCTGGTGCATGGTCTACACTTTGTGTAAGAGGACACCAGTGAATTTGAGGAGTTATAAGCTACACTGGTCACTAAGGCCACAGCTAGCCCATACAGCACCTTCATGCAAATTAGAAGAAGGTGCCACTTACTGCCTATGTTTGGCAAGCTGTGCTCAAGCTGGGCTTCAGTAGGAACCACTGCCATGGCATCTGCAGCAGCCTGCTGGCCCCCACCACTAACTATTCGTATTTTCCATAGTATTGGAGGTTAGTAGGTGGTTAACCAGTAGTTAACACAAGAATCTCTCAGTCTGTCTTAGCTACTTGACTTTGGGTGCCTACTCTTCCTGACTTTGGGGACCAAAGGCCTCAGAAGGTCTTTTGAAGAATTCACCTCAAAAGTTACAGGCCATTCTTCAAGGATACAAATCTGTTACAGAAATGTGAGGTCCTTTCTCCCCACAACTGAGATCCAACTTCAACCAAATAAATCTGTATACAATTCTCCAGCCCAAAACGTTTCAAATGTTCAGTGTTTCAAATATTCATTAGAGGCAGTGAGGTTCATTTGAGAAGAGACTGGACCTAGAGCCTGACAAACTGGCCTCAAATCCCCACTCTGCCACTTACAAGCTGTGTCACATGGGTAGATTACTTAACCTCTTTGAGCCTGAGTTTCCTCCTCTATAAAATGGGGATTCTGAGAGTCACTTCTTGGGGTTGTGAAGATGAAATGAGATGGCCTATGTGAAGCATCAATACAGTCTGACCCAGAGAGAATGTTCTACACAGGGAAGGAAGTTTAGGGTTCACCCTTGAAAGAAATGGGGAGAGCTGCTCAGAAGCCCAGATGGGTTATGGATTCCCAGAGCCATAAGGCCAGAAGGGCCCTAATACCATTTAGTACTAATTCAATCCCTTCAATGTGCAGATGGGAAAACAGGAGCCCAGAGAGAGAGGAGGGCTTGCACAAGGTCTCACAGCAAATGATTGGCATATTCACAACCAGAATCAAAAATCCCAGAAAGGTTTTGTGGGGTTCCCTTGAGGGTTTCCTGGGAAATTGGTCATCTTTAGCTAGCAAGTTCTGTGGTATAACTGCAAGTGCACCTCTCCTTCCTGGACACACAGCTAAACTACATTCTGAGGCCACAAGCATCTGAGTTTTGGCTTACGGAATGTGCCAGAAGTGATGTTTATTATCTTCCACAATCTCTTCCCCCTCCCCAACTTCAGCCTGCCAGCTTCTGTGCAACCTTGAATCCACAAGATGGCAGAGTCACAGAATGGAAGCATCCTGGGTCCCTGAGTCACTTCTTGGAGGAGAGATGCCAAGTTGAGAACAACCACAGTGGACTTTGCAAGAGCGAGAAATAAGCTGCTGTTGTGTTAAATCACCTAAAAGTGTATTTAATTGTACTTAGCCTTACCCTAGTATATGCACACTTTGCCACATCTTTGCATTTTCATAACTGGGATGACTAAATCTAACCAAATCAAAGTATGAAAAATGCTTCAAACCCCCGTCCAGATCCAGCTGAGAGATGTTCTGGCTTACCATTGGTCCTGGGGCTCCATGCATTCCAGGTTCACCCTAAAACAGGAAGAGATGTACTTGTCACTGTTTGGAACAGAAACAAAGATGGGAAGCTGGGGCAGATATGTGTCTGCAGGGTCTGGTGACATAATTACCTTTTTCCCCATCAGCCTTTCCAGAGGAATGTCCCCTGTCAGGATGGCACCTGGCTCTCCCTTCTCGCCCTACAATTCAGAAAACATCTTGATGAAGTCAGGACTCCTCCTTGCCACCTTGTCCAGAGAGTTTTGTACAGAGACTCCTCCTTGCCACCTTGTACAGAGTCCTGTCAGTCCTACAGCCATGATTTATTTACCTTGCCTTTGTCCTACTTGAAACCCCATTGCTCCAAAATTACCTCTTGCTAGAGTATTGCAACAGTTTCCTAAACGAATGAATGTTCTCTTAGCCATTCCCTCTCTGCGCCATCAGAGTTACTGTCCTAAGGCACAGGACAGTCCTGTCTTCCATGTCCCTTCAGGGCTCCCACTGATAACAGATTTGCATCCTCACTCTAAACCCTCCAGGATCCAGCCCCAGTGTAGTCTTGTCTATCTCCTGCCACATGGTGCCCTCAAGGAATCTCTGGCTCCCAATGTATTTGATAGCTTGCTTTCCTAGCAACTCAACCTGAGATCTGTTCCCACCAAGAATACTTATTCTTGTTAAAACACCTGAAATTAGGGAAGAGATGAAGGTATAAAAACTAGAGGCCTCTGTCAACATGGAGGCCTTGTGTCTCCATATGTAACATTGCATCCAAATTCTAAGCTCCTGTGCAAAGTTAGGCAAAGCTATCCCAGATATTGGGAAATGGGTGATGGGTAGATTGGTGGCAAGAACACAGGATCCTGCCCCCAATCCTGTCCTCAGCAGAGCCATCTACTACGCTAGAGGCTGCTGAGAAGATGCTTGTCCAGAGAACAAGGCCAGATGCGGAAACCTTCTATCTGACTCTGAGGCTTTGGCCCTAAACTTCAATGCTGGCCCCTGGGGAGCAGGGCTGAGCCACACAGAAGTCTCCTTTTAATGGGGCTGGGAGTAGCTAGGACAGTGGCATCAAAGCAAGCAGAGCAGCCTCTTTCTTCCATCCCCCTAAGCCCACACCTGGTATTTAGATCTTACCACTCCGCTGGTGAGGAAAGGTAGTCCTGAGCACGCCAGCAGGGAGAAGAAGCAAGCACAAAAGCATTAGAGGCAGAGTGAGAGAAAGCGTGTTTGGTACAATGGCCGGAGCAGAGCCGCCTGGCTGCCTGTGCCAGTCATTCAAGGTGGCAGGAGGTTAGGGCGTGGATGTCACATCTGTCCCTCCAGATCCATCTGACCTCACCACATAGGAAACAGAGTGTTTAAAGCAAGAGGAGCTCTTGCTTCACTGGGCCTCCTCCCCAGCCTGAGCTGGCGAGCCCTGGTCCATCCCCACAGGCCTGTGGCAGCAAAAGCATCCATCCCAAGACACATTCCCACGTGATGCCAAACCTTCAACCGGCATACCGAGCCCTCCAAGCCCTGGAGCAGTGGCCCACTAGATATTGGAGGCCCTCTCCTCCTTGGAGATCATTATATTATAGAACAGTGGGGGCAGAGAAGAACGAGAGGAGCTTAAGTTCCCCGCTCCCAGAGAGCACACCCACCCTCCTTGACTCCCCATGGCAGGCTCAGGGGGTTGCACAGCGCTCCCACTGGCTTTGCACAGAGCTCCATTCCAGCTGTAAACATGTGCTCTGTTAGCTCTTTGCATAGCTCTTCCTCATCTTATTTCTATATCCCTAGTGCCTAGCACAGGAAACTGCCTGGCACACGGCAGGGGTCAGTGGATGAAAGATGGATGAGTGTATACATGGACGGGTGAATACATTAATCTGTTTATGGACGTCACTCTCCCCCTTATCTATAAAAACCAACTGGAAAGTTAATTCTAAGAGGCAAACACAAAAGAATACAAGCACAACAATAGGTTTGGTACCCTGGAAGTTCTCAGGAAGTGTTCTGTGTGCTAAATATTTATTCCAGAGATTCTGGAGCAAGACTGTTGTTCAACTGCAGAATGCCCAACTTATAATTTATAAATATTAACATTTGTTCTATTCATTAATTATACATGCTTCTGCCCACAAGTGTATTCAGTACCATTTGTATACCAGGCCCCATATTAGTATTGGAGCTATGAAAAAGAAGCTGGCAGGATGCCTGTCCTCAGGCAGTGCATGTTCTAATGGGATGCCCAGCAGGTGATTAGACAAAGCACAGTATGTGTGAGAACAAAGGAGTGTTGGGTTAAGTTCTCTTTCCAAATTATGATAAAAATCAATTTCACTACCTACTTCGTATCTTCTTGTCTCATAAAGAACCTGGAGATTAAAAACGTTAACAGTGGGACAGTGACTGCTAATAAGGATGGGGTTTCTTTCTGGCATGATGAAAATGTTCTAGAATTATGGAGTGGTTCATGAGGTTGTACAACCTTATGAGCCAGCCAAAAATCACTGAATTGTATAATTCAAAGGGGTGAATTTTATGGTATGTGAATTTTATCTCAAAAAAGAGAAAAGTTAATAGCTATTTTCAGCCAACCTGAAATATTTAGCAAATTCCAGAGCCAGATACATGGGCCCCTCTTACCTGTTCTCCTTTTAGTCCTGGAAAGCCAGGCAAACCAGTGTCACCTTTTGGTCCTCTAGGGCCCTGGAAGGAATTGTTATATAGTATTTGGTTGTTTGTTAAGATTAAAATGCATAAATCAATCAGAAAAATATATATTTTTCCAAACAGTAGAATAAACACTGCCATCCCCCAGGCAGGTGGAAGTCAGGATTATCTATGACATTTTCTTAACCTTAAGTGGTCCAGACATTGTGGTCTGGTAGAAAGAAGATAGCACTGAGTGTTAAGAGGCCTTGGGGCTTCACACTTCTTTAAACATTGGTTTCCTCCAACTGGGTACTACTGACCTAGTCCATCATGTGGGCCTGCTGCCTCTGCTTGCCCCCTGCTCCTCCAGGCCACCTTGCAGCCTGCCTCCTCCACTATTCCCTTCCACGACTCCCACCCCTTCTCTGGATCCCCACTACCTATGAGATGGGACACAGGTACCTTAGCCTGGCAGCCCAGCCCATCCCAGCCAGGCATCAACATCTCATCTCCCACACCATCAGGTTACTCCTTTCCTGCAGCCTCTCTGCACTCCCCCATTGCCTCTGCACCAGCACTCATGCCATCCCCCCAGAGGAATGCCCACCCACCCCTCTGCAGAGCCAAATCCACACACGCAGCCAGAGGCAACCTCTTCTCAACTCCAACAGACACTGAATGCCTGTGACAATGACTCACACAGCCACATTTGCCTCAAAAAGGCATTTCAACACTTTCTTGCTATTTTAACTTTTCACAAGTTCCCGTCTTGTCTGGATGAAAGAGTGAATTACCCATTACGGCAGTGGCTTTCAACTCTTTGTTATTATTGTTTAGCAGTGAAACTCTTTTCTTTCCTTTTTTTCTGCCAAATAAAGTCTTAAATGAAAGCCTAATAGATACAAATATGTCCAGTGAAGCTTCCCTTATTGCAGGTCAGTGGCCTGGTATGTGCCTATTTGGCCCCCTCCTTACTCCCTGCAGTGGAGGTCCTGGACTCCCTCAGGAACACAGGACCACTCATTTAGAGGAGAATGTGCTCTGAAATGTGCCCCAGGTCTTGGAGCAGCCAAGCCAGGGCTGGAGCTCAGAGGTTTGGCCTTTGTTTCTGCTAACCAAGAGTCATGGTCACAGTCATGGTCATGGTCGCCACTCTCTCTTTTGTTTTTTAATGTCTAGTTAGCAGTATTTTTAGTGTTATCATATGATATGCACCTTTAGAAAATGTAAAAAGTTCAGAAAATCAGCCAGGCTTAGTGGCTCATGCTTGTAATCCCAGCACTTTGGGAGGCTGAGGCAGATGGATTGTTTGAGTTCAGGAGTTCCAGACCAGCCTGGGCAACATGGTAAATCCCCATGTCTATCAAAAATACAAAAAATTAGCCAGGCATGGTAGCACATGACTATAGTCCAAGCTGCTCGGGAGGCTGAGGTGGGAGGATCACTTGAACTTGGGGGGCAGAGGTTGCAGTGAGCCACTGCACTCCAGCCTGGATGACCAGAGTGAGGACCCGTCTCAAAATAAATAAATAAATAAATAAATAAAACATTCAGAAAATTATAAAGAAATAGAAAAGAAAAGGAGGCCACTGATCATTCCACCATCAAGAACAAATTTCTATTACATTTGTGATACATTTCCTTCATTCATCCAGAAGCAGTGCATGTCACGCATTGGCATTAGGCCTTTCAGAGCTGCAGTGCTTTGGAGAAATCACCCAGGTCCCACACTGAAGCCACGCATTACTTTTAGACAGGCTCAAACTTTTAGACAAAACTAATCTCTTTCCACACAGAAGCATGTTTTCACCTTCCATGGTGAAAGCCCCATAGTGGTGCACACAGATGATTACTTATTAGATGTCTAGTCCATAGTTCCCTCCTTTGCACCCCCTCCATCGCCATCATCCTATGTCTTTAGGGATTTATCTACTTGAAATACTTGAATTGTCCACTTTCATTCATAGCAAGCCAACTGCTGTTTCAGGTTTTGATTGGTCCTGGATAGAGAGAGAAAAGTAAAACCCAACCCTCCACAAGTTGTTCACAGGATGGTCAAGAAAAAAAAGACAAGGGCACAAATAATTGTTATTTAAGGCAGAAAAGAACCACAGGAGTGGTGACAATAAAGCCTTATGGGACTTAAAGAAGGGGACACTTCCAGGTGGGAGCACCAAGAAAAAGTTAACGAACAAGATGCCACTGGAGCTCAGTCATGCAGAGATGGAGGAAATGTCATTCCACGTGGAAGGAACAGAATGATCGCTGCCACGGGACACAGATAGAAGAGGGCAAGGGTCGTACTTACCGGAAATCCTGGCAGCCCAGGCAATCCGTCCGGCCCCTGTGACACGCCAAAGACAGAGCATGCTGGATTAGGAGCAGCATTTCCAGAGTCAGCAGGACCCCCACCCTCCCAGTCCCTTCCAAAGGCCTCAGCATGCTCCCACAGCTGGGAAGACAGATTGACACAGCATTAGGGATGAAGGGGCCCTGTGAGGGTCTGGATTTGCCAAGGGGAGGACAGCGACTGGAAAGAAAGCAAAGAAAAGAGAGGGGGGTGGAGGCATGGTAATGCAGGCAGACAAGGCCCAGGGACTGTGAGGACAGGGGTGCCCAATTTCTGGTTTTAGTCTGTCTGTGTTTTGCTTCAGTATCCACCCACCTAATACCCGAAACCTCTAATACCTTGGGGAAAACAAAGACCTCTTGGGAAGAAACTTTCACTTGTTATCTGGTTTGCTCTAGGGTTTCATTATTGAGGTATTTTGGACTCTTTGTTTTCATAGAAATCAAATGGATGCAGCACAGAGGAGACAGGAAGATGGCTCACAATGAGAGGTCACTCAGCAGGGGAGAAACCTGGTGCCAGAAGAGTCTGCAGATATTTGCAGGAATCTTGGGGCAGCACTAGATTTTCCCCTGGACCTGGATGAATGGGCTTCAGAGCAACCTCACGGGGATCTGCAGGAGAGGCTGGGACATCTGCATTGCACAGCTGTGAAGGTATAAACTTATCTCCACAATGACTTGCACAGAGCGTCACAGTGTGCTAAGCAGTTTCACATCCCTCATTTCTTACAAGGTGCCTCAAAGGCTGGAGAAGTGTCATCAGAGAAGAGAATCAGGGGCTCAGAGTGGTGTGTAGAGAAGATGGGGCTGGAACCCCAAGGCTCCCAAAGCCAGAGCTCCTTCCTTTCCCTGCTGCTGACCAGCAGATGCTGGGAGATGCAACGAGGATTTATTCTACAGGCTGTAGGAGGAAGCTTCCTTCGTCTTAGGGCCATTGTGCCATGAGTCAACTCTGCCAACATGCAGAAATAATGCATATTTCCGGTTTTTTGTTTGTTTTGAGACAGAGTCTCGCTGTCACACAGGCTGGGGTGCCGTTGTGCAATCTTGGCTCACTGCAACTCCCGCCTGCCAGGTTCAAGTGATTCTCGTGCCTCAGCCTCCCGAGTAGCTAGGATTACAGGCACACGCCACCATGCCCAGCTAATTGTTGTATTTTTAGTAGAGACAGGGTTTCAACATGTTGGCCAGGCTGGTCTCAAACTCCTGATCTCATGATCTGCCTTCCTCAGCCTCCCAAAGTGCTGGGATTACAGGCGTGAGCCACCACGTCTGGCCAAAAATAATGTATATTTCTTATATACATTATAGCCCCATTTTAGAGATCTGGAAATTAACACACAGATAATTTCCAGATTTCTAAAATGGGGCTATAAAGACTAGAATGAGTCCATTTCCTCCTCACGCTCCAGTTTCCCTTGAGCACAAGGTAAGATGTCTCCAGGCTCTTCCTATTCTGTGAAATAAGATAATGTAAATAAAAGAAGGCCAAAAGTGTGCAACAGACATCGTTTGTTTGTTACTTGGCATTCTCTGCTTTCCAGGACACATATTTCTGGTGCACAGGACTGGAAGCTTCCACTGCTTTGGACACAACTTTCCACACGATCAAATTAATGTGAAAGCAACTTTTCAAAAAGTGCAGCTTTCTTTCCATTCTATTTGATATATCCTAGCTCTATGCTTCAGGAGCTAAAGGGATTCCAGAGCAACCCGACTTTGTTTCAACAGGGGTGTCTGGGTAAAAGCCACATTCTGGGGCAGCTGTAGATACCAACCGGAGGCCCCACCAGCTCAGGAATGTCCGAGAAATTCATGAATCCATGGGTGGTATTGATCAAGGACTGAAAAGAGAAAAATCAGACAATGAGGACAAAGGATGGCATGTGTTCTGCCTTGTTCCTGGCAACAAAGCTTTAATTAAAGTCACCCAGCATAGCAGAACACCGCAGACACTGAGAACGCCCTCAGCCCACTGCCAAACACAGCTCTCCCTCCCCCTTCTTATAAAACAGCTCTGAGCCGCCTTCGCACTTTCCTCCTTTACTTAATTTTTAAATCACACAATATCCGAATGTCTTCTCTTTTTAGAATTTAAACATATACATATTACATGCACCCACAGAAAACACAGTGTTGGGGTGTGTGTGTTTGTCCATGTGGTTATTTTACATAAATGGCATCAGGCTGTATTACTCCTCAACTTGCTTTTTTCACTCAGCCATATTGTGTGGAGATCTTTCCATGTGGAATTTTGGAATATGGATATTTTTAGCTTTAAAAGACTGCCAAAGAGCCATCCAAAGGGGCCAATTTACACTTCCACCAGAAGTACACGAGATTACCTTTTTCCCCACACGCTTACACATATTTGATTTTTAAAAATCATGTTTTTTTTTTTCCTTCTAACTTTAGTCATCCTTTTTCCAGTTATTTGGGGCTTGTCTTTCTGTGGTCTACCAGCATGATGTTATTTCTCTCTGAAGGGCCAGGATTTTTCATGATGTGATGTCTTAATATCAAAAGGACACGATCTGGTCCCAGCCCACATTCCAGCCTTCTCTCCAATTTCCATCATTCTCCACACATGCCCATGCACACTATCCCCTGCCAGTCAGCTCCCTGGGCCTGGAGCACACACCACATTGTCCTTACTCTCTGCTTTGGCTCAGGGCGTCCCTGCCACTAGAACTTTGGAAGTTCTGTCCTCCATGCCTACCTGGTAAACTCCTTCTCAGCTTTCCAGTCCCTGCTCAAAGATACTTCCTCCAGGGAGTCTTCCTTGATTCCTCATATCCCAAACAGTCTTTTCTCCCTTGTTCCCGTCTTTATGTTCCTTTGCCTCTCAGTTACAGCTCTGTTACAGCCTTTCTCCTGACTTCACTGGAGGCTCCTTGAAGGTAGGAACCCTGTCTTACTTATCTGTATTTTTAATTTTTTTAATTAGAAACTTTTTAAATATCAGAGACAGGGTCTTGCTATGTTGCCCAGGCTGGTCTCGAGCTCTTGGGCTCAAGCAGTCCTCCTGCCTCAGTCTCTCAAAGTGCTGAGATTACAGGTGTGAGCCACTGCGCCTGGCCTTACTTATCTTTACACCCACAGAGCCTAGCATGGACCTGATGCAGAGTGCATGCTCATGAGTGCTTATGCCAGAGTATTTAATATAGGAATAGATAATTCAATGACATCCAACATTTCATCCAACAAACACTGATTAAACCAGCACTATGAGGCCAGTGGTGGGGATACAGAGAAGAAAAAAAAACCCCAGAGGGCAGGTGGAGGAGTCAGACATGTAAATAGGCCATTGCTGTACCATGATGGGGGTTTGAAGGATGAGGTTACTGCCTTCCTTGTTGAGGAGAGTTGGGAAGAAGATGCTTTCCTCCATTTGTGTGGACATCTTCCCATGTGGGATTTTGGAGAATGGGTATTTTTAGCTTTAGTTTTAGCAGACTATCAAAGAGCCATCTAAAGGTAGCACACAAAGATGTTTCCTGTGACATGAAGGATGTAATCCTTGGCTTCTCTTGGCTTCTGTACCCTCTCTGTGGCGAGGTGGAGGGACCTTCCTGATGGGCAGTTTGCGAAGCACCAAGGGGCATGCCCAGCTCAGCCACACTTCTTTCCTTCAGATCTCCCTGCCTCTGGGAAGCACATCCATCAGCCCATGGATAAGTCCATCTGATTGGCAGGAACATGTGGCTCTCCCACGGGGTGAAGTCCCTCCACCTAACCTCCATCAGTCATCAAGGCGGTATCTGGGCCTACCTCCTCATCTTTGGCTTTATTTCTCAATGTGCTCTGCCCTTGGCTGGGGAAGGCATGCACTGCTTATCTGGGGCTTTTTCAAGACCCCAACATCTCTAATACTCCTAGCCTGTCTTTTCAATTGACCCCAAATGCTAATCAGAAGAGACAAATCTGGAAGCACCATGTGAGAGAACAGTAGAACTGGGGGAGGAACAGACAGGCGCTGGCAGGTGGAAGTTCTAACACCAGGCACTGGCTACATGCCCCCTGCATAGCCAGCAGCTCTGAAGTCATGGACAAACTTCTTTTCCCTTTGGAAAAGTTGGAAAATATGTAGACAAGCTCTGACCTGGATGATACTCACACTAGACAAGACCTCGATGCGCCCAGGTGGTCCTCTCGGCCCAGGGGGTCCCACAATACTGGCTCCATCCATCCCCCTTTCTCCCTGTCAAAGCAGCAAGAAGTGAGAAAAAATTCATTGTACAGGGATGACGCTCCTAGAACCTGGCGGGAAAGCCTTCCCACCCCCACCTCCGTGATCTCTGTGATCTCACCTTGGGTCCCTGGTCTCCTTTCTCTCCTTTGGGACCCTGGAAAAATAAACAAACATAAATATTCTTCTAGTCACTTTGCTCACCTCCATCTAGCCTCTCATCTCGCTATCTCCCCCTAAGTTTTTATGTTTATTTGTCCCAGGCAATGGGAACCAAGGATAAGCGAAAAATACCCCTTCTGGAGTCAGAAGGAAGCAACACCCCACAGAGTGAGAGAATCAGAGGCCTTCTCCCAGCACTAGGTGAGGGTCCTCTTGACCCTGAATCTTAGGGCCCTCTGCCTCTGGGGAATGAGGGAGGTCTGCTCATTCAGTCATGGGAGGGGCCATGCTGTTCCCTCCTAGACTAAAAGGCTCAGCTCTGGGTCCCATTTAACAAAGAGAATGAAATCCAGGGGATTGGTCCTCCTGAGAGCCCGCATCACATCATGGTAGGAGATGGACAACACCTGCCAGGGGCTGGCAGCAGTAGGGAGGGGCACTCGTCAGGAGCACAGGGCTTTGACCTGGGGCAAAGTGTGTGCATTGAATGGGGCAAACGGAAGGAGGAATAAGTGGAGATGCTTAGTGGTAAGAGACTGAAGTGGGAGAGGGAGAGAGAGAAACAGATGAAGAGAGATAAAAACGATTTTCACGTTCTCTTTCCATATCATGTTTTCTGCAAAACGTCTACGCTGCTCCTCAAAGACACAAGCTATAAAGAGCATCTCATTTCCCTATTGCACAGCTGGGGGCCGGAGGCATAGAGAAGGTGAGTTATTGAAAGTGGCGCGGTGGCTCAAGCCTGTAATCCCAGCACTTTGGGAGGCCGAGACGGGTGGATCACGAGGTCAGGAGATCGAGACCATCCTGGCTAACATGGTGAAACCCCGTCTCTACTAAAAATACAAAAACTAGCCGGGCGAGGTGGCAGGCGCCTGTAGTCCCAGCTACTAGGGAGGCTGAGGCAGGAGAATGGCGTAAACCCAGGAGGCGGAGCTTGCAGTGAGCTGAGATCCGGCCACTGCACTCCTGTCCGGGCGACAGAGCGAGACTCCGCCTCAAAAAAAAAAAAAAAAAAGAAAGTGGCAGAGCCAGGATGCAGCCCACAGCTTCCTCACTGTAGCGTGACAGTGTGATAACCCTCATAATGAAGATTCCAGAGGTGACCTACGATTGCAGCCTTTGGTCTGGAGAGTTTAGGTTCACTCAATAGCTGGGTGCTTCCAGAGCCTTCGGTATCCTGGGGAAGGAGCAAGAATGAGAATTTCAGATCCAGTTCCTGAGCACCTACTTGTGCCAGGTGTAGTATTGGAAGCTGGCAGCTCACAGGGGAATCCGCACAGCCTCTGCCCTGAGACCAGGGTTTAGCTAGCTGGTCTTTCCAGGAGCCCTTAGTACACATCATTTTTTTAGCCACAGAAAAGGGGAAAAGTACCTCGAATCCAAGTCCCGTTGTGCATCCAGGGCCTGGGGGCCCAGGGGGTCCAGGAGGCCCTGGGGGTCCCATGACCCCAGGGGGGCCAGCTTGTCCCTTTTTCCCCGGGGGTCCAGGTAAGCCTCTGTTGCCAGGGTCACCCTGTAGGAAAGAGGGCAGGCTGATTATCCAGCCCTGGGTTCACTCATGGAAGGAACAACACGCATGCCTGAATCAGAAAATCACTCTTTGAAGTTAATTAGGTTGATGAATTCTCCGATCGGTACTGCTTAATGGTACAGAAACAGCTGTCTTGTTAATTGACATTTCACTTGGAGATAAGCTGATGCACTCATCTGAATGCATTTGGAGGGAGGGGCGAGGAAGGAGAAAACATCGAAGGGTGTTTACTCCCCACCATCCCCAGCTGTTCTGCCTTCTCTGAGCAATTCCTTTGAGATGTGTTCCTCTCTGTTCCCTGACATTTATATGTTCAATATTCCAGACCAGCAGTCCAATTATAGTAAACTCAAAGAAAAGGAAGGAGGGAGAAGAAAGCTGTTTTTTTTGTTTTTTTTTTTTTTTACCTTTTCACCAACTGAGCCATTAGGCCCTCTTGCTCCCTGAAAAAAACAAAAACAAAAACAAGGACCAATTAATGCATATCTCATTGGGTATGTTCTGAAGTCAATGCACGATTATGGGCTCTTAGGTAATGGGATATTAAAATAGGACTCTTTCTGTCTCAGACTTTTGGTGTCTCCAAACCAAATACATTACAACAGGGGCCAGTCTGTTGGGCAGGTCGTGCTGAAAGCTTGTGAAACCCACTTTTCAACCATCAGCTCATCACCTACCTCAAGAGTAAACCAGAGAAGTTAAAGATTAACGAGGGAGAGATCATAGAAGACTTCGCTTGGAGAGCTCCCAGCGGACTGGGGTGGCCCCCTTCCCATGACGAGGTAGAGGGTACTTCACCCACTCTAAAGCGAGGGAAGGGGCTTCAAGATCTGAAATGTATCCCCTAGATTTTTGGAAATATGGGGGATGATGACTGGCTGTCTTCTGGAAAGAACTAAAGACCCAAAGCTGGCTGAAGTAGTCCCCAGAAGACGGAATCAGGGAGGAGGTTGCATTAGAGCAGATTGCATGGCCACGCCCAGTGGGGACCACACTACAGTTTCCCAGGGGTTAGATGCAGATCTCACAGAAATGAGTCTGCTGCGAGCTCCAAGAAGAGGGGAGGACCAAAGGGCATGGGTGGTCAGGAGTGGTCAGCTACGGGGACACTGGCCTACATCAGAGGACTGCGGTAGGGGGGCCCCAGATGGAGAATCTCTGAGAAAACCACAAATTCAGCTGCAAGAGATGAAGTCAGCAATTGCATGGCCACACAGGAGATCCTGAGAGCAATGCTGATGTACCAGCCATCAAAGACTATGTCTTTCCCCCCAGTCATTTTTGTTTCTGGGCTACAGTCTCCTTCTTGCATATGATTACATATCAAATCCATGGAAATGAGAGAATGGATAGTTCTAAAATAGCCATGCTCAAAAATAAGATGGGGAGTGGCATTAGATCCAAAATAGAAATGCCAAAGGGAAAACAGGGAAGTTGAAGACAGGGGCCTCCGCCATCAAGAGAAACCAAAGGGAGAAAAGTCTGCTGCAAAGCCGTGATGGAAGTCAGGTGCATGATGTGGCCCCTGGGCCCCAGAAGGGAGACAGGCGGAAATTCTGCAGGAAGCTAGCTGTCCAGCCCTGCCCATCTCCCCTCCCCTCCCACCCTCACTCCTGCCAAGGAGAAAATATGGGTACCTTAATTTCAGAAAAATAAGAGTTGCTTATTGGGCCAAAGACATAGGGCAGAGCACCAGATGACTAGGAAACTCTGTGAGGTCCAGGAGTACCCTACACACGGAAGATGAGCCACTGAGGTGCCCTGCTTGATGGCACATCTTATTCCTTCCACCCCCTTCCTGAACCCTGCATGTCTCAGAAGGGGCTACTGCCCACCTCCCAATAGTCTGCACCAACAGAGGCAGAACACAGGCTCAGGCAGGATCCCAATTTCAGAAGTAAACACACAAGAGAGAAACACAACATCTGAGGCAAGGCAACACTGTGAGAAACAACTAATTCAACTATAGAATTACATCCAAGGAAACAGAGTTAAGAAAACAATCCAATAGGACATTGAGTGTAAGACATATGTTCTCACAGAGAAAAGGGAGGATAACGTAGCCATGAAACAAAGACATACCATTATGAAATAAAAACAGTGGTTATGAAAAAGAACCAATTAGAGATCTTTAGAAAACTGTCAAAATGCAGAACTCTGCAGAAGGACTGCATAACAGAATAGACCCACCTGAAGAGAGAATTAATACAGAAATCAGTCTACAGAATTCTCCCAGAAAGCAACATGAGAGGGTAAAAAGACCTAGACAGAATGACAAAGTAGTAAGAGAGACGGAAGCCACAATTGGAAGTTCCAACATTGGTTTAATTGGAGTGGCAGAGGAGAGAATAAACAGATAGAAGGAATGCAGTGTTTAAATTTTCTGAAAAAACACAGAAGTCTCCAGGTTAAAAGGCACCCCCCAAACCCCACCCCCCCAAAAAAAGTCCATAGAGTACCAAGAAGGATAAATGAAATAATACATTTAAAAAATAATTCACATTGGCCGGGCGCAGTGGCTCAGGCCTGTAATCCCAGCACTTTGGGAGGTTGAGGCGGGTGGATCACAAGGTCAGGAGTTTGAGACCAGCCTGGCCAACATGGTGAAACCCCGTCTCTACTAAAAATACAAAAATTAGCTGGGTGTGGTGGTGTGCGTCTGTAATCCCAGGTACTCAGGAGGCTGAGGCAGGAGAATCGTTTGAACCTGGGAGAAGGAGGTTGTAGGGAGCCAAGATCGCACCACTGCGTGACTTTGTCTCAAAATAATAATAATAATGATAATAAATAAATATAAATAAATAAATAAAGATAAGAATCCACATTTAGTAACAACGCAGAGGAATTTTTAAACACCAAGAACAAAGAAAAATAAATTCCCAAATTTGCCAAAGAGAAAAATCAGATGACCTCCAATAGAGTGAGACTCAGAGTGAATCTGACTTTGTGTTGGCAACACTGGATGCTGGAAGATGATGGTGATCATCTTCAAATCATCACGGGCAAATGACTTTCAACTCAGAATTCTATACTCAACCAAGTGAGAAGAAAGTAAAAACATTAAAAAAAATCCAGGGTCTCAGAAAATTTGCCATCTACAGACAGTCTGTGAAAATATGACTGGAGGACCTACTCTAACAAAAATAATTAAAGAGGAAATAGGACACAGGAAGCAATGAAAACTATATTCATATATTACTTTTATAATTAAAATTTAATTTTAATAAATGCTTGAAGTAGAGTTGCTCTGTCGCTCACCTACCAGCCCTAAGGCACTTCCACAAAGTCCCATGGCTCTGCCACGGCACAGAAAAAAAGGGACTAAAGCAATCTGCAGGTTCCTTCCAGTTCTGAATCTTTGGGACTCTAGTTGAGTATGAGCCTAAGCAAAACTCTCAGGGTAGATGAGAAAGATGAGGCCATGGTGTGTCCAGCAAAACTGCCTGCACACAACAGGCAACACCACGCAACAATCTCCCCCTTTCTCCTTCACAGACATGGGTCCATGCTGTTTGCTTGGTAGCTGTGATAACCTTCCTCAGGGAACTGGCTGCTCCCATGGGTGAGGTTCGTGGATTTGCTAGGTGAGGGCTTCTGCCTGATGCTGGAGGAAGACAAATGCCTCACGTCTGGGGGCATGCGGGGGGCAAGGGAAAGGTCCCATCTCTTGCAGTGTTTTCCTATTGCGACACACTACCCAGTTCTTGGCCTAGGAATGGGGATCACAGGGGCTGAGGGTGGGCTGGGCTTCCAGGTGAGGCACCAAGCTCTGGAGGCAGGCTCTGAGGCTGGAGTGGCAAGGAATTTCTGCAATCAAAGCCCTCCATAAGGTCTCCCAGGGCAGCCTCATAGAACCTTGGTGCCTCTCTTGCAAAGGAGCCAACAGGGACACTCTGGCCATTCTGGGGAGGTGGGAGGAGAAGGTGTGCTAGGTGAAGGAAGTGACAGTGACTGGGCTCTGTCACCTCCCTGCTGGCCAGCCTCACCAGGGGGAAACTAAGCGTGGCCTTCCACCTGCAGTGGAAACATGACTGCAATAACTGGATGCCCATTTTACTGCCTAACCCAGAGGCTGCAGTTGCTATGTCTGCTTCTCTTGGCTTGTTGCTGGCTGCCCATTGCAATCTGTCTTCAATGAAAGTGACAATCTTGTGCGTCTTTTCAGTAACAAGTCAAACTACCATCAGGATTGTTGTGAAACAGAAACTAAAATAGCCTCCCTCTAAAAACCTTGTAGCTGCGTTGCCAGCTGATCTTGTTACAGAAAATTATGTCCATAAAGTGAAAAACTGAATTGTTTCAGTTGCCTTCCTCATTCCTTTCCAATCAAGAGTGCATCTTATAGAGTTTCAAAGGAAGTTCTAGAAGATATCACGGGCCTTGGTTTATGGTCTTACATGATTTTATCCAGCTTAGACATGGTAAAAAGAGAGTATTCAGATCCATTCCATTGACCCACAGATAAGATGGCCATCAGCTTGGAACATGAGTAGATTAACTTGTGGGTAGAAGAGCCCATCTTACTGGAATTTATGTGAACAGGCAGGGTGAAAAGGAGGAGCTCCAATGAACAGGCTGAGGGAAGGCTCCTATTCCCAAAATGGTGATGTTGGAGTTGTACATTATTTCTTAATGAGAGAATTTTTGTGCAGTGAGGGCATGCATGCAATTCTGGAATTCCAAATAGCAGAGCTGCAAGTATGGTTTTAAAAGTGATGAAATATGAAGATATCAGCTCACTAATGGAAACATTGCAAAGGAATGAGGTACAATAGTGCTGTGTGTTACAACATCGTGGTTTAGAATTGATTCAAAATGTTGGCTTACTGTGGTGAATTGGATTTTCTAAGGACATTACTCAATTTCAGCACACAGGAACCTCAAAGAACCTAATGGAGACGAGAATTATTTTTTCCCGTGTGGCTTCTGAGACAGCACATCTTACTGCCTTGCGGATGTCTGTTGGTTTTCCTTCTGCTGTTTGTAATACTGATAATCAGTTTCTTCTCTGTTACAATTGCCTATGGTCTACTTGATTTTTTTTTTTTTTTTTTTTTTTTGGAGGTGGAGTTTCACTCTTGTTGCCCAGGCTGGAGTGCAATGACACGATCTCTGCTCACTGCAACGCCGGCCTCCCGGATTCAAGCGATTCTCCTGCCTTAGCCTATCGAGTAGCTGGGATTATAGGTGCCCGCCACCACGCCCAGCTAACTTTTTGTATTTTTAGTAGACACGCGGTTTTGCCATGTTGACCAGGCTGGTCTCGAACTCCTGACCTCAGGTCATCCAACCAACCTCGGCTTACCGAAGTGCTGGGATTACAGATGTGAACCACTGCACCCAGCTATCTAATTTTATGGAGGCCTATAATCCAGATGTTGAACCAAACACTTCTGATGATGAAAGAAGATATAAAATAGGAAATTAGGCAACTATTTCAGTGTTTCTTTTAAACATGTTGTTAGCAGGTCTAAACCCATTACTGGGTCCTAGGCAAAAGCGGCTTACTTCTCTATTCTTTTTTATACAAGCTTTAGAGAATTGTTCAGAGACCAATTGGGATTGCTTGGAGAAAGGGAAGGTGATGGTGATTTAACTGTATTTCTCTTACATCAATGGAAAAAACAGAAGCTGATTTTACAATGGCAGTTTGGCAGCTCAGTGAAATTACTCAAAGGCAATTACTGGCAATTCAGCATTCCTCAGTAATTCCGGACACTGAAGAAGATTTCCAAGCACAAACTCTTTACTGCCTGGGTGTCCCAGTACCTTTTGAGACTGCAGAATAACATGAATGACTTAGATTCTGAAAGTAGAAAATCAACAACAACTGTTAACACCAGGTGTGTTCCAAAGAACTGAATGGCAGAATCTGCGGGGCAAAAGCAGAAAGAAATGATTTTTCAGAGATCCGTCTTCTCCAGCAAGTTCTTCTGCATTCTTTCTAGAAACATTCTACTGCTGAGAAAGCAGGCTACTCCTCACCTATTCCTTCTTGGGCTAAAGATCTTAGAGTTAGTTGCTCGTCTTGATTTGGGAAAAATAAAGTAAGGAATATTTCTATCATCGAACTCAGCATAGAATAATCTATTTGATAAATTCTTTTTGAGGTACCATTTAAAAATACTTTAATTTTTGTAATTTCAATAGTTTTTTTTGGGAACAGATGGTGTTTGGTTACATGAGTAAGTTCTTTAGTGGTGATTTCTGAGATTTTGGTGTACCCATCACCTGAGCAGGGCATACTGTACCCAATCTGTACTCTTTTATCCTTCACCCCCTCCCACCCTTTCCCCGAGTCCCCAAAGTCTGTTGTATCAATCATTTTTTAATTTTTCTTGGAGATGGAGTCTTACCCTGTCACCCAGGCTGGAGTGCAGTGACACAATATTGGCTGACTGCAACCTCCGGCTCCCGGGTTCAAGCGATTCTCCTGCCTCAGCCTCCCAAGCAGCTGGGATTATAGGTGTGTGCCACCACACCTGGCTAATTTTTGTATTTTTAGTAGAGATGAAGTTTTACTATGTTGGTCAGGCTGGTCTTCAACTCCTGACCTCATTATCTGCCCACCTTAGCCTCCCAAAGTGCTGGGATTACAGGTGTGAGCCATCACACCCAGCCTGTTATATCATTCTTATGACTTTGTGTCCTCATAGCTTAGCTCGTACTTAAGATATTTGATGAATTATTAATCAGCATCATATTTTGATCTCAATCTCATATTTTATAATAATAATTATTATATACAAAACATTTTTTTCCAGCTAAATAACCTGAACTGTATTCTTTATAGGGAAAACTCCATTTTAGATAACTGCCTAGATTGGTCTATGTGCTGTGCTAAAGAGAAGGGAGGCTGATTTCACCACAGCAAACGGAAAGACCTCCCTACAAGTGGATCCATCCAACGGTGCAAGGCACTGCCTGGGCAGGAGACGAGTGCCTTGTCACTGGAGGTATGCAAGTTGAAGGAAAGATATTGTTGATGGTAAGTCATTGGATCTTATGATCTATTACAGCCCTGAAGTTGTTCATTTCCTTTAGCACATTTTTTGTTATTTTTACATACTGAATATGTACCTTGGTTTATTGGTTTTGTTTTGTTTTGTTTTGTTTTTAAGGTAAATATCATGTGCAAGGTTTCCCGCCAGGTCTCCAGATGCACATTTCCAAGTTCTTCCAAGTCTGCCTTTACTTGATCAGAAAACCTCATATGTGCACAGTGCAACAAATTGAGATGCATAGCAAATTTCAGAAACAAATATGATTAGTCTCCAACATTCACCCTAGGCAAGCCTGCTGCTCCGTGCACTGCTGATTCTTCAAGCAGCTGCAGAGTGCGTGTGCAAGGGTGTTTTGTATGCAGTTGTGGGTGTGGGTAGCTTTAAGTTTGAGACACAGTATGGGAGGGGTGTGTGTGGGTGGGTGGGGGAAGCCTGGAAGAAGAACAGGTAAGAAGAGTGTAGGTCTGTGGTGCTTCCTGCAAAATTTAATTTCTTATGAAACCGTTGGCACATGTAAAATGAGTTCTATAAAGCTTGACAATTGTTTCTTTTTCTGAGAAATAAGCTTTCCACGAAAATTGAGTTATGGCTCCAATTAAAATAAACATACTCCAGAGCTGACGGAAACTAGAAATTCAGATCAGCAATGATGGTGGTGTCTGCAGAGTCAGCATTTTCCACGTCTTTATCCATGAGAGGTTCACAGAAGGCCCCACTTCCGATCCCAGCTGAGAGGGACTCTTCCTCCTCTAGGCCCCAGTAAAACCCATTGATCGCATCCCTAGCACAGGGCTCACCTTGTCTTTATTGCCTTCCTTTGACAGACATGGCTTATCTCATCAAGCTGTGAACACTGCAGAGGCAGGAACCCCCCCTACACACACACGCCCCAGGTAGCACCAGCGCAGGCTTGCAGACAGGAGGCAGGACCGGCTTACAGACAGAGAATGAAGAGGATGAAGGCAGGCCAGACTCTGGGAAAAGCGGACTAACGGTGTCCAAAGGAAATTTCATTCATGCATCAAACACTAACAGAGGCCTGTGCTAGGTTCTAAGGAAAGAGAGGCAGTACTACATGCTCTATGTCAGGGTGGGGGTGAGGAGCAGACAGGCTAGCTAACACCGTTAGTGTCACTGTCAGTAGCATGGGAACCTCCTATGATGCTCATAGAAAGCGGAGGAAGGAAGGGTGCTTTCTGCTCATAATGAGTCAGGGAGAGCTTCCCACAGGATGTATCTGAACTGGGTCTTGGAGGATGAGAAAAGGAAAAGGATATCCCAAACAGGGAGAAAACCATGTGCAAAGGCCAGGAGGCCAGAAGGGAAAAGCATGCCCAGAGCATTTGGGCAGAACCAGCCCACCGGCCAAGAGGCCATGTGAGGAGTTGGGGGATGCGCTAGAGAGGCAGCTTGTGCGAATCAGGAAGGGCCAGAGGTCTGCACAGAGCTAGGGTGTGTCCTGCAGGCAGTGGAGCCCTTGATCTTTTCTCAGTAGCCAGGGCAGGGGCTGACGAGAGCTTGCTACAAGAAGGTGAACTGGGCAGGAGGCTGGAGGGTGGGTGGAGAGAATGGGACAGCGACAGGGAGCCCAAGGCCACCGTAAGAGTGAGAAGAGATGAGTCCAGCTCAGTGGGGAGAGAAAGGTGAGAGATGTGGAGGTCAGACTGGGCCATCTTGGCACTGACCAATCATAGCAGGAAAGGGAGGGAAGGAGGAGTTAGAGAAGATTCCATTTCTGGCTCTAGGTGACCACGTAGATGGCAATGCCATTCACTGAAGTTAGGGACACAAAAGAGTGGGCAGGGAAGGTGCTGAGTTCAGGCTTGGGCATGATGAGTCCCATGATGGGGACATTCAGCAGAAGTGGCCAGCAGGGGATTTCAGAAGGCCAGGGGGTCAGTCACATAAGAGGCAAGGTCAGGCTTAGGGATCAGAGAGAGTAGTGAGGGCCCGGTGGCTCCCATGTGTTAGGACCCTCCCGTGTTCCCCGTACCTTCTCCCCTTTCATCCCAGGAAGGCCGGTGGCTCCATCAACTCCAGGCTGTCCCTCGGGGCCCTGGGGAACATCAGTGAAAATCAACCCACAACATTTCTGCTAAGAATCATGTACACATGCTTGCTAGAAAAGGAGGGCAGGGTTGGGAGGCAGGTGAGGATGGTGGGCCCAGGGCCTCATGTCAGGTGCAAGACAGGAACCTAGTCCTTGGCCCAGGCTGGGTCACTGCTGACTGTGCACCTGTGGTTAACAGTCCTTCACTCTCTGGATCACATTTCCTCCTCTATGGGGAAGTTAGAGGCAGGGTTGGACCACATGGTCTCCAGGGGTCTCCTACCCCAGACCCAGCCCTGATGGCCTATGATTCCAAGATTCTTTATGAATCTGTGTCTCCCATACAGATGCTTCTTGACTTACAATGGGGCTATATCTGATAAACCAATTGTAAGTTGAAAATATCTTAAGTCCAAAATGCACTCAATACACCTAAACTACTGAACATCATAGCTTAGCCTAGCCTACCTTAAACATACTCAGAACACTTCCATTAGTCTATAGTTGGGCAAAGTCATCAAACACAAAGCCTATTTCATAATAAAGTGTTGAAAGTGAAAACAGAATGGCTGCAGGGGTACTCAAGGTACAGTCTCTACTGAACATGTATCACTTTGCACCACTGTAAAGTCAAAAACATCTTAAGTTGAACCATTTGTAAGTAGGGGACCATCTGTACTGATTATGATAAAGCAGCAAAACAATATGTAGGATGGTGTTTTTCTTGGCTGCTGCTTCTTTCAAATCTCAGCAATGATTCAGATGAGGAGGATTTCTGTTTACAAACAGCTAGCTGCTCTCTCCTCATCGTGAAACTTGGACAGTGCTGGGTATTGCCATCTGTACACCCCTCCCTGGCTAAAGGAAGTCCCACAATCGCAGAGATGGGGAGAAGACTTCAGTTGCTCACCGGGGGCCCGGGTTCACCAGCACGTCCATCCTCTCCAGGAGATCCAGGGGGTCCCAGGAAAACATCAGTTCCTGGTTTTCCCGGAATCCCAGGTAAGCCAGGTGGCCCTGGGGGCCCTGGAGGACCCTAAAAACACGGAGACTCTGTTAGAAACAGTGGGGGAATACCGAATGAGATACTGAATATATGTGCTTCCTACATTCTCTCAAATTCTTACAACAATCCTACAAGTAGGGTTTGGTGTTCCCACTGAGCAGATGGGGAAACTGAGGCTCAGTGAGACCATGCGACTCAAGGGCTCTCAGACACACAGCTAATTAGTAGGAGAACTGGGATTTGAATCTAGGTCTTTCTGAGCCCATCATAGTGTGTTTTCTCCCAAAAGGCTGAATACAAGAAAGACCCAATTAGTTGGAATACTGAGAGGTACCCTGGCGAACTTAGTTTTCTGATTAACTGTGAGGTCAGTCAAAAACTGCTTGTTGTGTAGCCTTGTTGTTAAAACTCTTCCTGAAGTGCACTAGTGTTTTTAGACCATTGCTGGGTTGGCTGATCCCACCAGGCTGGGAGATTCATTTGACTCCCACTCCATTTAACTACGGAGTCCAGAACCCTTCTAGCCCTGGCCATGAGGAGTGGGCAGAGGAGGAGCCAAGTGGAGCTTTCAACCAGGGATTCAGCACAGGCGCTCAGGGACAGAGGCACCAGCTGCAGCTAGAGAAGGAAGAAGCTCCCCAGGGGGCAATTTCAGAAAGGACTGGTGGAGTCCCAGCCTTGGCAGGAGGCCAGGGGAGCAAGAGGCACCAAAGAGAAAGAGTAGTCTGGAGAGGGAGGCAGGGAGAGGGTGCATAAGGGAAGGATATTTCAGGAAGGTTCTGGAAGCTGAAGTAGAATATGCCACCCAGAGACAAGGCCAGCAGTTCTCTTTAATGAATAGGGTGAGAGGAGGGGGAGGGAGGATCGAAAGCCAATTGGCAGGGGTGAAGGGCACTGGGCACACCTGCTGCAGGGCAGCCTACTCCAGAAGCCCACCAGGAAAAGGAAGAAGGTGGGGCGAGGAGGTCCTGAAGATAAATGTAGGCTCATACTCACTTACGATGCAACTGATCAAAGTGGACAATTTCAAACATATATACAAGTACAGGGAAAAGCAGAATGAACCCCCACGAGCTCACCGCCAACAACCCCAGAGGCGGCCAGTCCGGTTTCATCTGTCCCCCGCCCCAATGTCCCTCCCTCTGGGGTTATTTTGAAGGCAGTCCCAGACACCAGGTCGTGTTCTCCTTCACACTCACTCTCAGCAACTCCTCACTGCCCACCAGGTCACCAGAGCCAGAGCCGACGTCCGAGCCCCAGCCCAGGCCAGAGCCCTCTGCCTCTGCTCCCACCTGGAGAGAGAAGAAATTTCCACAACTTGCATTTAACTGCCAGACTCCAAGGACAGCCACATCGCTGAAAGTTTTCTCCAAAATGGGGAAATTTTTCCTATATACCGTAGCCCAATAACTTCTGCTCCCCATTTTCTGACTTTTCTCCCACTCCCCTCTACAGCTACTCTTCTTCCTTGCCACCTCCCAGCTGTGCAGCCCACTCATGTCCTCAGCCTCCTTTCCTGCCTTTCAATTCCCGACTCATCCTTCAAGGCCCGATTCCACAGTCTCCTCCTCCACGAAGCCCTCCCTACCCGTTTCCAGGCAGAATTCTTCTCTCCCTTCTTGGTGCTCCCACTAGCCTCTGTCAAGTTCTCAATGAGATGCTAGGACCACCTGACTTGAAGCTTAGTTGTGCATGTGTCTGTCCGCTTCTCTAAACTAGGGCTCCTCAAGAGCCAGCCCAAACCTGGGACACATTGGGCGTCCAGAGTCCAGCAGGAGGCTGAGCGCCCAGAGAGCCCTCAGTGCATACTTGAATGGCATCAAATGTATCTGAAGAACAAGGGGAATCTCCAAGACACCTTTCTGGTACTTAACTCCTGAAGACAGGAACCAGGCAGGGCCTAATTTATTCATTGAATGTGTGTGTACTGAGCAGCCCTGAGAGGCACCAAGGAAGAGCTGGGTTTCGGGGTTACAGCTGTGTTTAGGAAGGTCACAGTGGTGGGCGCATGTGTGTGGGGGAAGGGAAGTGGTGATATGGAGGCAGAGAGACCAGTTAGGAGGCTGGTGCCATTGCCCAAGAGAAGAGGAGGAGGCACTACACAGCTAGACTCAGGGGGACTTGGGGACACTCTGGACAGGGCTGGGGAAGCGAGTTGACTATTCAAGGATGTTTCTCTCTTGCTGACCAGGTAGATGGGGTGCCATTCCGAGAGATGGGGAACCCAGGAGGAGAAGCAGGTCTGAGGCACAGGTAATGAGTCCAGTTTGGGAAGTGTTGAGTTTGAAGAACTTCTGAGACACTCAAGGTACAGGATTTAAAATGGATAGAAATCAGTTCTGCTGCTGCACACGGCAGAGTCCTAGCAGAGGCAGAAAGCCCTGGGGTCTGACTGCAAGATACTTTGGGGTCCAAAAAGGAGAGTCCTCAGCCTGTGGCTGTTTTGGCTGCATCCCTGGTCTTACACCTGTGTGTGTGATAAGCCTGGATGGAAATCTCACCGTGGGTCCAACAGGCCCAGAAGGTTCAGGTGGGCCAGGAATCTCCTCCCCAGCATCACCCTAAAGAGAACAAAATGTTCAGTGAAGTGCTGGAACCCTGTTCCTTCCATCTCCCCATCTTTCTGTAGAAATCATGCTCATCTTTAAAATCAGGATCACACAGGAATGAAAAATGGCATTGTCCTTCGCAGAGACAGCTCAAGGGAATGCCTTGTCCCACCCCAGAGCTCAGAAGCCCTTTGTTTCTGAGCCATACTTGGAGGGCACGGGCTGTGGTGGAAAGAGGTGACCAGCATGAGCATGCATCGCACACACCCTCCCTTCTTCCAGGATTTATCTCCACCCTCTGGTCTGGGCCCTGCTAAGGCACCAGTGCCCAGGCCCAATGTGGACTCCCCTGAAGCCTGCCCTGTCCACCTGCTCCTCCCACCAGGGCCTGTGACCTTTACAGCAACATCATTGCTCGCAGCCTGCCCCTCTGGGACCATGTGCCCCTCAAGGGCAGGCACAGTGCCTGAATCACCTCCAGGTCCCAGCACCTGGCACAAGGCTGGTGCCCCAGAAAATGCTTTTCAAATGACAGAAGCACACATTTGGAAAGGAGGCAGATGAAAGAAAATGACAGAGTGGCATCCCAGGAGGTTTTGGCTGTCAAAAAGTGCCCAGAGAAGTGGCTTCTTTGACAAAGTGACAGGATGGCCAGATCCGCCAAAAGGAGAGTGGAAATGTCCACAGTCAAGTCCCCAAATCTGTGTGTTGTGAGGCCTTCTCCCAGAGCCTTCTGCTGCACCCCAGAGCCCTGCTGGCATCTGAAGTCCACTGAGATGGCCAGAGGCAGAGATAAGTGAGGACACCGCCTTCCCCAGCCCCGGCCCTCCCTTCCCCACACCCCAGTGGGCACTCAGGAGGTCCCAGGATGGGAGCATCATCTGCCGCAAGGAATGGCCTCCATGCAGCCTGGAGGGAGGCGAGGCAGGCAGAGGACCAGGGTCACGGTGGGGATGAGAAGGCTCCCAGAGGCAGCCAAGTTGCCCCTATGGCCAGAGCAGGCTCCTTGGGCAGGATCTCTTGACTGGGGTCACTGTCAACACATCCCCTTGGGAACAGCTTAGCACCAACAGGTGTTTTGGTAAGAGGAATTTGTTATTCCTGCGGTGACTGACACCAGCTAAAGCACTTCCATAAACATCCCCTCATGCCACCCCATACCAGAGGGTCATCATCACCACCCCCATTTTACAGATGGAGAAACTGGAGCAAATAAATAGTAAAGAACTTTCAGGAGATCCCACAGCTACAAAAAGGCAAACCTAGGCCTGTGGTCCTCAGAAGCTCTTGTCTGCCCAACATTTTCCCAGGAAGAAAATCAGGGGCAGAGCCCAGAGCTCAGACACAGAAGTGAAGAAAACTGGCCGCAGATGTGTGGCAGAGCCAGGTTTGGAATCACAGGACCCTTTGATACTCCATAGAGAAGCCAAGGCCCACGGAGGTCAAAGGACTTGGCCACAGTCACCAGGTGGTGAGAAGAGACTCGGCCAGAACTGCCCGGTGCCCTTTTCATGATTCTCCCAGACCTACAAGTTCATTTCTTTTGGGGTTAGCCCTCTTGCTGCTTCTGCGATCCGCTTGATCAGAGTGGACTAAATCAAACCCAAATAACATGCTTAGGACACCTGATCAGGAGCCAAAGTGTTCTCCAGGATAGTCACAGCACAAACCTTTTCTCCTTTGGGCTCAGCCTGTCCTTTCATTCCCACATGTTCTCTTTGAGCCTAAAACAAGAAGATTTGGTTAAAACATGGCCACAACATATTTGGGACATGGGGCTGCTGAGTTCTGACCACATTCCCTGGTCCTGGTCAGTGAGCTGTGCATGAGCTAGGGTTTGCACTGGGCTGAAGTCAGTGAGCCCCGTGAAGAGAGAGGCTGCCTGATCACTGCAGCATCCCCTGCACCGGCAGATAACAGGCTCTCAGTACCTATTTGCCAAATGACTAGTGGGAAGAGCCTGGCATTTGACACACCTGACAATCAGTCTTCTCTCTCACTTGTGTTCCACAACACAGATTTTTAAATATATTACTTCATTTCCAGGGCAACATTCTCCATATATTTGCTAAGATCTATTAGTCAGTCCTTAGAAATGTAATGACATCATTGTGACCAGTGTGGACTTTGCTAATCAACTTCTGGCTCTCGTCTGAAGACAGTGGTTGTAGACAGTGCAGAAAACCAAAGCACCAAAAAGTCCAGAGACAAAGGCTCTCACTCCTACTGGACCCCTAGGAGCTACGTGATCTTGAGCAAAGCTCTAATCCTTTTTGGGCCTCATCTGTAAAATAATTCTAGACAGCTAATTTTTTGAGCATGTACTATGTGCTGGGTCATGTTTTCCATGTATAAACTCATTTAATCCTCACAAATCAAGAGGTAGGTTCTATAATTATGATTCCCATTTTATGCATGAGTCAACTGAGACAGAGAGAAGTGAAGAAAATTGGCCACAGATATGTGGCAGAGCCAGGCAAACTATACTGCCATGGTGACTCTGAGATTCAAACTGACCTAGAGTCACCATGCAGTATAGCTTGCCTGGCTCTGTCACATATCTGCCAATACTGATCCTAGAGGCCAGGTGCAGTGGCTCACGCCTGTAATCCCAGCACTTTGGGAGGCTGAGGCAGCTGAATTAGCTGAGGTCAGGAGTTCAAGACCAGCATGGCCAACATGGTGAAATCCTGTCTCTACTAAAAACAAACAAACAAGCAAACAAAAAAATTAGCCGGGCCGTAGCAGCACATGCCTGTAATCCCAGCTACTCTGCAGGCTGAGGCAGGAGAATCGCTTGAGCCTGAGAGGCGGAGGTTGTGGTGAGCCAAGATCACGCCATAGCACTCTTGTCTGGGCAAGAGAGTGAGGCCCTGTCTCAAGAAAAAAACAAACAACAACAACCAAAAAAAAAAAAAAAAACCACAAAAAAAGCTGATCCTGGAGATATCCCAGGGTGGGTGCCTTCTTGACAATCTTGTGCTTTTAGACTCTGCTCAGGAATCAGGGCATTCATCTGAATTCGTTGCAGATCCCTTACGTGGGGACTTAGCAGGAATCTGTCTTCATCAGACATCAACCATGTCTCTGTTTCTCTCTCTCTTTCTGTCTCTCATTCTATCTCTAACTCCCTCTGTGTCTCTGTCTCTCTCTCTCTCTTCCTTCTCAGAGCTTTAAAAAATCTATCGTAAAAATTGTAAGCCACCACAGTGGAAAATGTATTAAACCACAATGTATTAAAAAACTAACAACTTTCCACAGTTCCACCACTTTGAGGCAAGTTGCCAACATTTACAAAGGATATTTCCTCTAGTGTTTTTGCATGTGTGTATTTTTAAATAGTTAACCACACAATATACTCAGATTTATAACCAGCTTCTTTCACTTAACATTATATGCTAAGCGTTTCCCCCATCATTAAATATTTCTAACAAGTATAATTTTATTAGCTACATAATGTTCCATTGTTTGAATATACTTTTTTTGATGCTCATTATTTTATTATTATTATTATTTTATCATACTTTATGTTCTAGGGTACGTGTGCACAATGTGCAGGTTTGTTACATATGTATACATGTGCCATGTTGGTTTGCTGCACCCATTAACTTGTCATTTACATTAGGTATATCTCCTAATGCTATCCCTCCCCACTCCCCCCACTCCACAAAAGGCCCCAGTGTGTGATGTTCCCCTTCCTGTGTCCAAGTGTTCTCAATGTTCAATTCCCACCTATGAGTGACAACATGCGGTGTTTGGTTTTCTGTTCTTGCAATAGCTTGCTGAGAATGATGGTTTCCAGCTGCATCCATGCCCCTACAAAGGACATGAACTCATCCTTTTTTATGGCTGCATAGTATTCCATATAAAATTTGGCTCCATAGTATTCCATATAAAAATTCCATTTTTAGATTTTCAATAACAAAAAATTTAAAAAATGGCCACATTGCCCAAGGTAATTTATAGATTCAAAGCTATCTCCATTAAGCTACCAATGACTTTCTTCACAGAATTGGAAAAAGCTACTTTAAAGTTCATATGGAATCAAAAAAAGAGCCTGCATTGCCAAGACAATATGTGCCACATTTTCTTAATCCAGTCTGTCATTGATGGATATTTGGGTTGGTTCCAAGGCTTTGCTATTGTGAATAGTGCCGCAATAAACATACGTGTGCATGTGTCTTTACAGCAGCATTATTTATAATCCTTTGGGTATATACCCAGTAATGGGATGGCTGGGTCAAATGGTATTTCTAGTTCTAGATCCTTGAGGAATCGCCACACTGTCTTCCACAATGGTTGAACTAGTTCACAGTCCCACCAACAGTGTAAAAGTGTTCCTATTTCTCCACATCCTCTCCAGCACCTGTTGTTTCCTGACTTTTTAATGATTGCCATTCTAACTGGTGTGAGATGGTATCTCATTGTGGTTTTGATTTGCATTTCTCTGACGGCTAGTGATGATGAGCATTTTTTCATGTGTCTGTTGGCTGCATAAATGTCTTCTTTTGAGAAATGTCTGTTCATATCCTTTGCCCACTTTTTGATGGGGTTGTTTATTCTTTTCTTGTAAATTTGTTGGAGTTCTTTGTAGGTTCTGGATATTAGCCCTTATATGCAAATCAATAAACATAATCCAACATATAAACAGAACCAAAGACAAAAACCACATGATTATCTCAATAGATGCAGAAAAGGCCTTTGACAAAATTCAACAGCCCTTCATGCTAAAAACTCTCAATAAATTCGGTATTGATGGAACATACCTCAAAATAATAAGAGCTATTTATGACAAACCCACAGCCAATATTATACTGAATGGGCAAAAACTGGAAGCATTCCCTTTGAAAACTGGCACAAGACAGGGATGCCCTCCCTCACCACTCCTATTCAACACAGTGTTGGAAGTTCTGGCCAGGGCAATCAGACAGGAGAAAGAAATAAAGGGTATTCAATTAGGAAAAGAGGAAGTCAAATTGTCCCTGTTTGCAGATGACAGGATTGTATATTTAGAAAACCCCATTGTCTCAGCCCAAAATCTCCTGAAGCTGATAAGCAACTTCAGCAAAGTCTCAGGATACAAAATTAATGTGCAAAAATCACAAGCATTCTTTTACACCAGTAACAGACAAGCAGAGAGCCAAATCATGAGTGAACTCCCATTCACAATTGCTTCAAAGAGAATAAAACACCTAGGAATCCAACTTACAAGGGATGTGAAGGACTTCTTCAAGGAGAACTACAAACCACTGCTCAATGAAATAAAAGAGGACTCAAACAAATGGAAGAACATTCCATGCTCATGGATAGGAAGAATCAATATTGTGAAAATGGCCATACTGCCCAAGGTAATGTATAGATTCAATGCCATCCCCATTAAGCTACCAATGACTTTCTTGACAGAATTGGAAAAAACTACTTAAAAGTTCATATGGAACCAAAAAAAGAGCCCGCATTGCCAAGACAATCCTAAGCCAAAAGAATGAAGCTGGAGGCATCACGCTACCTGACTTCAAACTATACTACAAGGCTACAGTAACCAAAACAGCGTGGTACTGGTACCAAAACATAGATATAGACCAATGGAACAGAACAGAGCCCTCAGAAATAATACCACACATCTACAACCATCTGATCTTTGATAAACCTGACAAAAACAAGAAATGGGGAAAGGATTCCCTATTTAATAAATGGTGCTGGGAAAACTGGCTACCCATAAGTAGAAAGCTAAAACTGGATCCCTTCCTTACACCTTATACAAAAATTAATTCAAGATGGATTAGAGACTTAAATGTTAGACCTAAAACCACAAAAACCCTAGAAGAAAACCTAGGCGATACCATTCAGGACATAGGCATGGGAAAGGACTTCATGTCTAAAACACCAAAACCAATGGCAACAGAAGCCAAAATTGACAAATGGGATCTAATTAAACTAAAGAGCTTTTGCACAGCAAAAGAAACTACCATCAGAGTGAACAGGTAACCTACAGAATGGGTGAATATACTTTAATTCAATTAATCTTCTGTTGTTGGCTAATTAAATTATGCCCAATTTTTCTCTATTATGGACAATACCGAGATTAGCATCCTGGTAAACAAAGCCTTTTTTTAAAAAGAAAAAAAAAAAAAAAAAAAAAACAACGACAACAAAAGTTATCAGATTATCTCCACTAGAATCAATTCCTAGAAGAGAAGTTTCTGGGTCAGCAATATGCATTCTTATGGTTGTTAATACATGTGGACAAAGAGTTCCCCAGGAGCAGTAACCCTCACACTCCCATGAGCACAGCCAGCCTTACCAGACTAACTTTTCGAAGCTGAAAACACAAAGGGTCTAAGGAAGAAACTGACCCAGTTTCTTCAACAAAGTAATGGCAAAAGGGAAAAAGAAGGCGGGAGACAATGAGAGATTAAGAGACACTTAACAGATGTATCAACCAAATGCAATGTGTAGACCTTGTTTGGATTCAGATTCAAACAAACTAACTGGAAAGAGGTATTTTAAAACAAAATAATCAGGGCATTAGATAATATGAAGGAACCACTGTTAATTTTATTAGACACATTGTGACACTGTGGCTATGACCAAAACAAAGGTACCAGATCACTCTATCAGCCGTACACATTGAATTGTTTACCAGTCAAATAAATGATAGGATGTTTGGGGTTCATTTTTGAATATTCCAGTATTCCCCTTCCCTCCAAAAAAGATGGTGGTAGGAGGTGGAACAGATGAAGCAAGATTGGCAGTGTTGATAATTATCCAAACTGAGCGATGGGTATGTGGGGGTTAATTATACTATTCTAAGCTCCTTTGTGACATTTTAAGATTTTCAATAACAAAAAGTTTAAAAGAGAAAGAAAAAGGAGAACTGGCTCTATCTGTGCCTGATGAGGCAACACCAGGGAGATTTGAACTTGGTGCTTTGTGTACACCTTGGGGTGAGGTGCAGAAGAGCAGGGGGACATTGTTTGGGAAGTCACAGTGCATGAGCGGGTCGATCCAGAGCTGGCTGCCCACTAGGATGCCCTGCAAGCCCAAAGCCCCAGCCCCAGTGTTTTAGTTACTTGGTCTAGCACTGGACTCAGACACCCGCATTGTTTTGAGCTAGCAGCCATCTCCAATGTGTGACCAGAGTTAAAAACCAGAGTTGTTGTTCACCTTTTTCCTTTTATAGATGATGACAAGGAGGCCCAGCGCCCACTACAAGTCAGTGACATCCCTGGAAGCAGAACCTCGACCTCCTGGCCCCCAGTCCAGGATCTTCCCACCACACCATACTCTCACAAACGAGGACTTCATCTGGGTGAAGCTCGAGAGCTTCAGCTCTGCAGGCCAACATGCAGATTCAAATCCCAGCTCCACCCCTTAGAGGCAGGCAACAGTGGCAGGTGACTACCTCTCCACATCTTACCTCCTGTTCACCTTATACTGAAGAGGGGTGTGGTGAAGGGAATCAGATAAACTTGGAGCACAGAGTGATTAATCAATGTCAGTTCAGATGGCTTATTTCCTGCCCCTTGATTGTGAGCTCACTGGGGACAGGAGTGAGGTCACATTCATCTCTATTTACAAGTGTCCTGACTAAAGGCCCAGAGCCACTATGTGTCCAGTCAATGAGTGAATCAATGAACGAATGCAAGACAACTCTAAAGAGACAGGAAGCAGTGTGATAACCACTAGAAAAGGCCCCGGAACAAGGGGCATTCAGGACCTCAGGTGCTCTCCTGATCTCCCGTCCCACAGCCCCTCCCCTCACAGGTCAGTCCTGCTGCACCGTGGCCAATGGACCACATGACTATAGCTTGAATGGTGGCTTTCCAAGTGTGCATGACCAAGTGGTGTTTGGGGAACTGACGAGCCTGTGCTAGTCACCAAGGAGATGTTTTCCTTTAAAAATGTGTTCACATTGGAAGAGCAGTCTCTCTTCACACAAGCCCAAGCTGAGGGCCAGCTTTGGGTTTCCTATTTCTAAAAGACACAGTTATAGCCCTTAAGTGGTGACAACCCCAGGTGTGTGTACAGAGCTTTGTAAACGTTCTCCAACCTGCATTCTCTGACTTGGCCTTGCAGTCATTCATTTTCACAGATGAGGAAACAGAGGGCCAAAGAGATCAAAGGATTTGCTTAAGGTCACACAGTTGCAGCCAAGAGTCATAAAAACTCATGTTGGCAGGGACTTGGAGGTCACCCCCCAACATACACACAGCGCTGATGCTCTCATCCCCTCTGCAGACCCGCCACGTCTAACTGTCAGCTTTGTCCCCAGAAGAGCACTAACTGTTAGATCTTATTTCAATCCAAAGATCAGTTTGGGACACAAAGCCAGGTCCTCTTGATTTCAATTTCTTGCTTTTGCTCTACAAGCTGGAGTTTCCTCAAGTGTTCCCCAGGTTAAAGCTCCTCAAATGCCCAAATTTGCAAACCAACGTGAAAACCTACCTCTGAGAAAGCTGGGGGCCAACCCTCCCACAACTCTGGCCTTTCTTTCTCTCCCATGTAAGGTCTGCCAAGTCAAATCTTACAGCTCTATGCCACTTACTGGAGTGACCCTTCTTTCAGGAGCCACTGTGGGCAGGGGCAGCGGTGGCCCATCGTGGGGAGGGCTGCCGGACTCTTCACCCCGAGCTGTGATGGGGGGCTCCTCTGTTGTGGCTGCTGCCAAGTCTTCTTCATCACCAGGACCCTGAAAACAAAACCAGCATTGAGGCACCACCTCACCTCGCTCACGAGGCTGCCGGGGAGTTGTGGTCACTGTCGTTTCTGTGGTGCCAGCCCAGTTTCAAAACACATTCTTCCCTATGATCATCGCTGCCCCCAGCACACCCCTTCTGAAATATGCATCTCCTCTAAGACTCAGTGCCAACTGTGGACCACTTGTCTCTGAGTAAATTCTTGAGCAAGGCTAGGAGGGAGCAGAGCTGTGGCCCCTGCCACACTCCGGCATTGTGTCCTGCCTCCCTCCAGCCGCTGCCCACCCAGATGCTCATAACCAAGCTGCAGGTGCCCCTGCCAAGGCCAAGGATGGCTGTTGTCTCACAATGCAGACCTGTCTCTCCCCTGTAAGTCAGAGAGGATGCCAGATGACACTTACAGAAGTGACTGCCTGCTCAGGGGTCATGGTGGCTGTGAGGGGAGCCAGGCCATCTGTGGGGACCCCACTGGCTTCCTCAGCCTCAAAAGTACTGAGGGACACTTCGGTTGCAGCTGCAGCTGTTGTTAAACTTTCTTCACTGCTTGGACCCTGAAATGAAATTGGCATGAGGAGCTGTGCCCCTTCGCCCATGCCCCTGGTTAAGTGGGTGTGAGGCTGGGGGGTAGAAAGCACTGGGGCCTCAGATAACTGGAGGCTCCATGATTCCCTTCTCTTTGCTTCTTCAGGACCACACCTTCGCCTGGAGCTCCAGCGTTAGAACGCATCTCTCAGGGCATCCCCCCACCCACCCTAGCACACCTTGGCACATCTCTGCCAAGCGCTTCTCTGGCCTTAGCTTTGTGCAAGGAAAATAAATCTCAGGATCCCCAAATCACTAAGCCGAAGGGAAAAAAAAAATCAAGCTGGGAATTACTTAGGGCAAACCTATCTCCCATTGTATTCCTTAAAAAGATAGCTACTAAGATAAATAAGCTACATACCACCCTAATAATTTGTCCTTAAGGAAATTCCTTGCAGACAAAGGACAGACAGAACTCAAGGTCATCCCTCTGCTCTGTGGGATAAATGCATATCTGATTGCTTCCTTTGGAAAGGCTAATCAGAAACTCAAAAGAATGCAACCATTTGTCTCTTATCTACCTATGACATGAAAGCCCCCTCCCCACTTTAGAGTTGTCCTGCCTTTCCGGACAGCACAAATGCACACCTTATATATATTGATTGATGTCTCATGTCTCCCTAAAAGGCATAAAACCAAGCTGTGCTCCAACCACCTTGGGCACATGTTGTCAGGATCTCCTGAGGCTGTGTCACGGGCATGTCCTTAACCTTTGCAGAATAAACTTCCTAACTTTCCTGAGACCTGTCTCAGATATTTGGGGTTCACATTTTGGCAACCAAGAAGGGATTCTGAGTGGAGGTGCCACTGACCTTTGACAAATCTCATATAGGTGCTTGCTACCAGCTTGAGCTTTCTTCATGGTTCAAACCAATAGGACAATTTGCTGAGGCCTCGGAGCCTCCCCTCCAGAGAATCCCTGATCTCCCAAAATTTGGTCAATATCTAAAGTTTATTCTGCTGTACAGTTCTTTTTTTGGAGTCTTACTTACTTCCAACAAGGAATGCAGGTTTTCTTGCTTCTAGGATGATGGAAGGCACATAACTCCTTTCTGGAGTTTGAGTTCATTTCTAACAGGGAAGGCAAATTTAAATTCTTTCCTGCTTCTAGGATGGTAGAGAGCAATCTTCCACCTAAGACCTATCTCTAGTAAGTAGCTGAATTGGGGTTTTTTCTTGGCCGAAGTTAAGATGAACAACCAGCTGTTCTTAATTTCTCCTTACTATTAGAGTACTCAGTAATCATATTGTTAGGGGTGTTTTTTTGGTGGTTGTTCTGGTCTTTCTCCCATCAGATTTGCCCAACTCTACCTGACTTGGTCAAATCTAAATGAGAATTCTAAGTTATGGGTAACAAGGCCTCTCTGAATTGGCTAAAATTTCTCACAGCTGCAAGAGAGGGGGGAAAAAACCAAAACATGCACATGTTTGCTGTCTTTGCTTCCTGTCTTAAAATTTTTCTTTCATTTACTTTTCTTCCACCCTATACCTCTTTCCCCCTTCGCTGTCTTTAGTACCAATAAAAACCTAGAAGGAGGCTTCTAATGACTCAGACCCCTTAAAGTACTCAGAACAAAGGCACCACCTGCCCCTTTTTGGGGTATTCCATTTTCTTTGTGGAATTTCAAGAGTCACGAGCAGATTCTTCTTAGGTCTAAAGCTCTGTTCTCCTGTATCGTAAGACCTGACCTCTTTGGTTTTAGGGGGTACCAGAGATTACCTTGTACTGGGAGAGGATTTAACCTTGGTGTGTATAATGGTGCATGACAGTACAAAGTTAGAGGTGGCTGAGGACAATTTACAGGAAGTAGTCTTAGCTGTTTTTTTTTTTCCTTCTAGGAAGTTATTATTTAGACCTTAATTCTAGTTCAGAGGTGCATTCTAAAGGGTGTCTTCTCCATTGCCTTTCCTCCTGAAATTAATCTTGATTGGGTAGTATGACCATTTTGCATGAGGAACTGAACTATCGTTTTCACAGATAAATGGGAGAATGAGTTTCCTCAGCTCCAAAGAAAAAGGGCATTTTGCTCCTCCCAGCTGAAAGGTGCCCCTGGGTGACTGGAGGCCAATTGGGAGTGTCTGGGGGTTGACCCCCCCATGACGTCATATGCAGCAACACTACAGGGAACCCCCAACAAAATTAGTTTAAAAAGCCTCATTCAGGAAGGGCATATAGGAGCTGGTCACTCTGCATTTTGATTTTGAAGCTTCTTGGAGGTGCTAGAACTACAGAGAGAGAAACTGAGACATGTAAGAGGGTGGAAATGGCTAAGTGGTGACACATTGTGGAGCCTTACCTGCAACCAGCACACTTTGACCCACTCCACTAAAATACTAGGCCACAGCTCAGTTCCTACCTTAAAATAAATAAATAAATAAATAAATAAAAAAATGGCCAGGCACGGTGGTTCACACCTGTAATCCCAGCACTTTGGGGGGCCGAGGCAGGTGGATCATGAAGTCAGGAATTCGAGACCAGCCTGGCCAATATGGTGAAACCCCATCTCTACTAAAAATACAAAAAAACTAGCCGGACATGGTGGTGCGCACCTGTAAACCCAGCTACTTGAGAGGCTGAGGTAGGAGAATCACTTGAACCCAGGAGGTGGAGGTTGCAGTAAGCCGAGATTGTACCATTGCACTCCAGCCTGGGCAATAGAGGGAGACTCTGTCTCAAAAAAAAAAAAAAGTGGAGTGGGAAACAATCTAAGAATAAGGAAAAACAACGAGAATGACCCCCTTTCAGGCACTCCATTGGTTTTATGGTCCCTCTTCTTGCAATTGCTTTTGTAAAATGGACATACATGACATTTTCATGCACAATTATAGCAAGAAAAATTCAGAGCCCAAAAGTCGATCTGCAACTATAAAGTTCCTAAGTTCTCTATCTCTCTGCTTTCTTCTCTGCCTCTGCCTGCTTTAAGTCTGCTGTTACATTTCTCCTGAAATAAAATCCACTGTTTGCATCTAGACATTTATTTTTGTTATTGTTTCTGCAAACCAGTGAGTTTGTATCAGTATTTCATGGCTAGAGTTCTGAAGTAAAAGCTATAGGATTTTTGGTTGTATGAGTGTGTATGTGTGTGTTTATGTGTACATACACACATTTTGTTGTGTTTTTGGCTACAAGGTATGACACTGGCTTAAAGAGCACTCATAAATTAAATAATAAACCCAAATGCTTTTCAAGTTCACATGACCTAAGTAAAGTCTTTAATAAGCTAGCTTTAAAATTATTGGTAAGGCAAATTAAAAATGTCTTAAGAATTGCCAGCATACATTTTTGTTTGCATTTACTGATCAAGTAATTTCATATTTATCCCTGCCAAATACTATAAGGTGTTAAAATTTGGCATAAGGGTTACAAAACTATAAACTCAGCCCAAAACAGGATAACCTTTGCTTGTGTACTTTCTGATAAATAAGATGCGAACATTAGTTTAATGAAAATAGCTAAATCTTGATTTAGTAAAACAACCTTATATTTAATCTTAAGGTTCTCCTTAGGTAAACACCTGAAATTCACAGGCTATAAAATGGTTGGCAGGGAAATAACTTTAAATAATGACTATTGCAGTTTTCATAAATACAGTAATCTAGGTACACTATTAAAAACAATTAGGTAAATGTAATGGCATAAATACAGACAAATGTGTCATAATTTAGACTCTAAAGTTAAATTAAAGAATAGATATTTTATTAGTTGGGTATTTTCCATTTAAAAAATATATTGTAAGAAAACATTCTTTCTTTAAAAAACTGTGTTTTTTTAAAAAGGTGAATAATTTTTGTCTCATTTAAAGCTTATTTAAAAGTTATGTATAAAACAAGGTGAAAGGAATCAGGAAATGAGAGAGATGTAAAGAAAGTTATAGAAATAAAGAGGTAATTTGGGTAAGAAAGCTTAAAGAAAAATAATTTTATATGAGAAAGGATCTTTTATGGTAAATTTTGTCCTAGAATAAAATGACTGTTTGTTTTTTTTTTTAAGAAAGAAGGATGCTCAGGAAAACTAGAAAGTCTAAGCACGTCAGAAATGGTCTGTTTACATCATAAGAAGAAGATTGATTAAAAAAAAACTTTCATATGAACAAGCTGTCTACAATTAAAGGGAAATTACTTAAAATGGTCTTTCCAGATATTGGGTTTTGATTTTTAAAAAAACCACTTATACACTAAAGAATTGGTTTGAACTACAAAATTTTCTTAAGGTATTGCTTTACTCTTAATAAAGTACAAGGCATTATAATTTTTTTTATGCAAAGTTCGACTTTTATTGCATCTTGCTGTTTTCTGTTTTCTCTCCCCTTTTAAAAGGCCTGAAATAATAACTAACCTTCAACTCATTTTCAGCTCCTGTAAGATTTTTTTCCCCTCTGGTTCTAACTGTTGTGGGCTGACACTAAAAAAAATGTTTCATCTTAGAGATCTAAAAGGAGTATTTTCTTCCAACATAATATTCCCCATAGGGAACGGCAGTCACACTGCAGAAGGTCTTTTCTTTTGCCTTTGGGTAACTGGCCTAATAAACAGATCTTACACTTTATCTAAATAATTCCTATGTCATTATTACTAAGTTTTAGTTTGCTTAGAAAAGACCTAGATTAACAAAAAGAATATATTTTTTAATTAAGGTTATTACATCCATATAACTTTCCGTGCAGGAAACTGAAGGCCCATGGGACGTGACCAACTCAGCATTCCACTGGAGACTATATGATCAAACAGCAAACTGCTTATCACGAATGCAGGATGTGAGCAAACTCACGACTGCTTCTGCTGACAGGTTTGCTGGAGGCAATAACTCCCTGATGCCGAGGTTATCTACTGTGACATCTAGAGTCTGTTGTTTGAGGAATGCAGTCTTGCCAGCCTACTCTGGACTGAGCAGTTGATCCCTTCTTCCACCCCGCTTCTCACTGTCTCTTTTACCTAATGAGACATGGAGGGCTCATTAGGAGGGCTGTGTAAAGCTCAGAGCCCTTGTCCACTAGAGGCAAGGTTCCCCCTGACCCCTTCTTCCAAATATACTCTTTTGTCTCTTGTCTTTTATTTCCACATTTGCCCCTGTTTGTTCACTCCACCAGGGATCATGGCAGGTTACATAGTGGCGCCCGGAACAGTGACAATATCAGGTGCTCTACATTGCTGTATGTGCTTTTAAAGTACTTGTGCCATTAAGTTACAGGGCTTTGATTCCTGGGTTTAAGAAGGACACCAAGTCCTGCTAAATCTTCAACACTGACAGCAGTTAAAGCTTCACCTACAGATCTGGTAGAAGATGTCAACCAAAATAAACTGTGTTTGTGAGACATAGGGCCAAAAATTAAAGCTATTCAACTCCTCAAGGTCCAAAGACTATTGCGGAAGAGGTGGGCACATGAGATTATAAGGGCAGATTTTGAGAGATAAAGTAAATTTAGTTTCTCTGTAAATTAACCATTAATGTCAAAGGCATGCTGATGCAAGACCAGCATATGGGCCCCTGTGTCAGATTGACAAGGTTTTCTTGGAGCATTAACCCACTCCTTAATAAAGGTTATAAAGGTTATAAAAAGGCTTATGGAAATTATATCTTATGGTCAAGATGATTAAAAATTTATAGATTGTTTAAAAAATTTTGAAAAACAAATTTAATTGGCCTCCTGTTGTTTTTATAGGGCTGTTTGAGAAATCAATCTCCTCTCTCAAAGAATAAATATTTTTGCCTTTTTTTTTTGATATCTTTGAGGTATCACTTTGGCTAAATGAATGACTTATTTTACAACGACCTCTGATCCTATTTTGTGATATCAAGCATTTTATACTTTTTAAATTTGACAAACTTTCCAAAGTCAAATGCTAATTTAAGTCCCATTAATTTTTTGATTTTTCAGAACCAAGAAAACTTTTCTTCTGAGCTATTAGTCCCCAGAAGTCCAGAAGAGACATATTTGGCTTATTTGATATAATAAAATCATACAGGAAGTATTTTCAAATATGAAGCAATGTTTAACCTTCTTCAGATTATATTTACATAAATGTGTTATTAGTATGTGCTCAGAACTGTATGAAATTCCTGTGATTCTGATTTCTTTTAGCATATGTTATCAGTAGTAATTATTATGTAAAATTGCTGTATGCCACAGAAGTAACCAAGTTTCCTTGTCAATTGTGTCTTTAACTATGACTGTTTTAACACTTTTGTCATCCACAGTTGTTTTGCTTTTATCGCTTTCAAAAAGTGGTTTTATAATCAGCGTAGGACTCTTGACAGGTGCCCTTGAATGCAAGTTTTGAAGATTGTGATGCTAGAATAGACAAAACTTCCAAGACTCCGATGGATAGCTGAAATGCTTATGAATAACATGCGGAACAGGAGCTAACTGTGGACTTTTAGAAGACTGAAAATCCTTTTATAACTTTTTGCTTAAAACATTGCTGATCCTTTTTGTTGTTGTTGTTGTTGTTGTTTATCAGAGACAAGAAAACTTATCTTTCGAGCTATTTACAGCTTTTAACAATTGAGTAGCCAGGCTCAGTGGCTCACGCCTGTAATCCCAGCACTTTGGGAGGCTGAAGCAGGTGGATCATCTGAGGTCAGGAGTTTAAGACCAGCCTGACCAACATGGTCAGAGACCCCATCTCTCCCCTAAAAATACAAAAATTAGCCAGGTATGGTGGCACATGCCTATAATCCCAGCTACTTTGTAGGCTGAGCCATGAGAATCGCTTGAACCTGGAAGGCGGAGGTTGCAGTGAGCCAAGATCGTGCCACTGCACTCCAGCCTGGCAGATGAGAGAGAAACTCAGCCTCAGGAAAAAAAAAAAAGAGTAAAATATACTCATATAAACAAAATTTGGAGCATATTTCTACCTGATCTCTCCAAAAATTTGTTAATTAGTTGTATTAATAATATAGTTATTTGTGTAAGTGTGAAAACAATCTGTTTTCTTTTGTAACAGAGCACAATTGGTTATTTTACCATGTAACAGATCACTGGTTATTTTACCATGGTTTTGACTGGAATGGCATGCTATCAGATACAGACTCCTTTAAGGAACCAAAGTTGATTTATAGAGCCAATAAAAGTCCCTTAGGAAAGCTGGCCTCATACCTTGTCTATACAATCTCTGACCTGTGGTAAGTAAAGAATGTCACTTTCTGACAGGTCCAGGAGCCCCAAGTTTTCTTGAGACCTCAAGGTGAGGACTTCACCCAATTAATACAGGTATTTGCAGGCATGGGCTGTCCTTAAGGCATTAAAGTCAAATCTGAGATTCTTTACAGAATAAAGTTCCAGCAAAGTCAATTAAAAAAAAAAAAAAAAGAGGAGCCTATATGGCAAATAACTATTCTTGCTGACTTTATGCAAATACTCAGGCCAAGTATAATAAGACTAAAACTTAATTTGCAAATGAAATTGTCCTATGATTTTTTTCTTTAGTGAAAATGGGACTGGAAAGAGAAAATTATGTTTTAAAATAAACTATAGAACATCTGTTGTTAGATTTTGGTCTTGCCTAATGTTTTTCAATTTTTATTATTTTCTACAGTTTGGACTGAATTCTAACATTTGTCCTGGCTACAAGTCTCCAAAATAATGTTTTCTTTTTTTTTTTCTTCTTACTTTCCTTTTTCCCCCCATTTTTGAAATCACTAAAATTAAGCCATGCTTTCTTAAAGCCCTGCGAACTGAAGCTAGACAACTTAAACTTCAGAGGAAAATAACAGCAACCTATTTACATAATAAGCCACTTTCATACCTGCCTGCTGATGTATGGACTTCAGAGTAATATGACCTATATCAATTTTCCATGATTGTTCTTCTTTTTTTATTTGTTGTTTTTCTCCCTTCCTCCCCCTATTTTCTGTTGTAGGGCATGAGACTTCACAACCTGCTAAAAATGAACTTTCCTAATAACATGGGACCTACCTGTCTACGAATAAACCATCCTAGCCATGAGAAATCAACAAAACCTGAGACTAGAGACTCATTTTCTTTAAAACGTTTTATCTCAAAGATTTTTTTTTTTTTTTTTTTTTTGAGACGGAGTTTCGCTCTGTCGCCCAGGCTGGAGTGCGGTGGCCGGATCTCAGCTCACTGCAAGCTCCGCCTCCCAGGTTTACGCCATTCTCCTGCCTCAGCCTCCCGAGTAGCTGGGACTACAGGCGCCCGCCACCTCGCCCGGCTAGTTTTCTGTATTTTTTAGTAGAGACGGGGTTTCAACGTGTGAGCCAGGATGGTCTCGATCTCCTGACCTCGTGATCCGCCCGTCTCGGCCTCCCAAAGTGCTGGGATTACAGGCTTGAGCCACCGCGCCCGGCCTATCTCAAAGATTTTAAAAAGAAAAGGGGGGAATGTGAAAGGAAAATAAATCTCAGGACCCCAAAATCACTAAGCCAGAGGGAAAAATGAAAATGGAAATTGCTTAGGGCAAACCTGCCTCCCATTCTATTCCTTTAAAAGATACATACTAAGATAAGAAAGGTACATACCTCCCTCACAATTTGTCCTTAAAGAAATTCCTTATAGACAAAGGACAGACAGAACTCAAGGTCATCCCTCTGCTCTGTGGGATAAATGCATATCGGATTGCTTCCTTTAGAAAGCAATCAGAAACTCAAAAGAATGCAACCGTTTGTCTCTTATCTACCTATGACATGGAAGCACCCTCCCCACTTTGAGTCGTCCCACCTTTCTGGACAGAACCAATGTACAACTTACATATATTGATTGAGGTCTCATGTCTCCCTAAAATGCATAAAACCAAGCTATGCCCCAGCCACCTTGGGCACATGTCATCACGACCTCCTGAGGCTGTGTCACGAGTGCATCCTTAACCCTGGCAAAATAAACTTACCAAACTGACTGAGACTTGTTTCAAATAGTCTTTGGTTTACAGCTTATACACCTTCAGTAACTAGGATCTCACCACCTCTACAGACAGCTCTTCTATTTTCAGACAACTCTGCTGGTCAAATTCTAGTTTCTACTACGCTAAGACTTGGTAGAACTGGGATCAGATCCATGGCTTTCCCAATGTGTCATAAGTGCCTAGACATTAACGAAAGAGGAGGACGCGGAAAGGGAGGGGGTGGAGAAGAGGAGGAGGAGAAAGGTAAGGACAACTGGAAGAGGAAGAAGAAGGAGACGGAGAAGACCACTTTGTTCACTGAAAGAATCCATAGAACTGCCAGACAGGGCCCTTAGCAATTGCCTGGGCTGGGGACACAGCAGCTCAGTGCAGGGGCCAGCACTGGAGAAGGACAGAGCTGGCGATTCACGATGTGTTTGGGCAGAAAGGTTAACAAGACTTGACGCTTGATGGGATGTAGAACTTAAGGAAGAGAGAAGACAATTCTGGATTAGGCGACTGGAGGATGATGGTTCCACTCATGTGAGGTGTGAACATAGGAGGAATGGAAAGGAGGAGTTCACGTTTGAGTCAGCTGAGCTGGAAGAACTTGAGGGCACCCATAGTAGAGACAGCACAGGGACAGACTGGCTGAGTGCCTTGGGATGATGTGCCCTGCCTTCAGGAGCTGGACAGTGTGCGCTGCACAAGAAGAGGGCTGGGAAGGCCTGGTCGTGACCTCTGATCCCTGCTGGGGCCTGCCGCCTGCAGCCTGACCCCCACCGCCCTCCAGGAGCCCGCCACTCCTCCATTCTGGCTCCCGCTCCCTGTGGATGGAGGCAGCGGGGTCCTGCACGCAGCCCTGGGACACACCCCACCTCTCCACCCATCCCCAGAGCCCGGCTGCCCACTGACCTCCAGGGGCTTCACCACACTCACCCAGGCCTTGGCAAACTCCACCCCCGAGTGAGTAGTTGGTCAGAGATCCCCCTGCCTCAGGCTCCCATGGGTTTGCTGAGTAGGAGCCCCACACTCTAAGAAGGCCAGGAGCTGCTCCTACCATGACCTCGACCTCTGGGCACTATACAGTCCTTACCACAGTGGCCTCTTCTCCGAGGCTCTGGGGGGACATGGAGAGGTCCGGCTCCCCCGGGGGCACACCACTGGCCTCTGCTTCCCAAGGTGTGCTGGCGAGTGCCTCGGCCTCCCCTGCTGCTGTTGCCGCTAAACTCTCTTCATTATCTGGACCCTGAATAGAAAGTCAGCAGGAACCACATCAGTGACCCATGATGCTGATCCACCACCCTGTGGTGAGGAACAGATGGCCGGGGCCCCTCAAAGCACCTGTACACCAAGACCTCACCTCACCTGGAAACCCACAGTGAGACAACAGACAGAAATACAGAAGCCTGGGTTCCTCACACCACCCAAGCTGCGAGACCACCCCAGCATCCCACCTGTGTGGTGTGCCATCAGCTCTCCCTGCCAACCCCGAGGGGCATGTGCTCACCAGTAGCCCTTCCAAGCTCTGTCCCCTAATCAGAGAGTGCAGCTACTGCTGCTTAAGTCACTGTGTTGAAACAAAACTCTAGGTCCTCGGACTCCACAGATTTCTTGTTGAAGCAGCAGTCTACCCTCGTGGACCACTCCCTGTCCCACTCTCTTCCTAGCCCAGTGCCATCTGGCTTCCACCGCTCCGACAGCCCTGAAGCTGCTCTCCCCAAGGCCACTCACTGTGAATGGACAAATTCAATGGATGTTTCTCAGTCCCTTGCTCACTGGGACTTCTGGGAGGATCTGACATTGTTGGCCACACCCCAGAGCAGGCTGGCACTACCACTCACCCAAACTCCAACACAGCCCCCAAGCCCGGCCTCTTTCTCCAAGTTTGCTTCCCTACCCTTTCTCTTCTCAGTAGTCAGGCTTATCTTTCTGGAATTCTAATCTGGCTACATCCATTCCTTGTTTCTTACCCTTCAGTGACCCCCTATTACTGCTAATCTTCTCTGTGTCCTTAGAGCCTCTCCAGACACTTCTCCCTGACCCCTGGCTCACGCTTCACCCTGCAGGTATGCTGCCCTTCTTCAGGTTCCAGTTCTTTGCTCCTGCCTGCCCACCTTGCTGAAATATCTGTTTTACCCCCTCTGCTAGGCAACTTCTACTTACCCTCTCAGGCTCGCTTTCAGCATCCTTTCCCGAGGGCACTTCTGTGCCCCCAATCTGGGCTCTAGGCCCCTTTTTCAGTGCTCCCAGAGCATCCTATGCTTCACCTACCACTGACCACAGCCCCTCTTACCACGCTGTCTTCAGGAATCAGGTCTATCCTATTTACTATCCATCCCTGAAACTAGGCCTAGTGCCCAGCACAGTGTAGCACTCTGCACACCGCCACTGAATGGGTCAATGCTATTTAGTGCTTACTCCAACAGAACTGCCCCATGAGATTGTCACTATGTTTCGCAGACAGATAGGGAAAGCCAGCGACTGCTCCCACCCAACACAACCCCCAACCCCAGACACAGGTGAAGGGGAGTTTGCACTCTGAGCTACTTACTGGAGTGACCCCTTCCTCTGGGTTCTGGGTAGACACAGAGAGGGTCGGTCCCCCGGTGGGCACACTGCCGGCCTCTGCTTCTCCAGCAGTGCTGATGGGCACCTCGGCCAGCCCCACTGCTGTTGCTGCTAAATTCTGAAAACAAAGGCATCAGAGGAGACCATGTCTCTGGGCTCCCACCAACATGCCTGTGGCTGGAGAGAACAGACTGCCTAGCCTCCTCCAGCCACCTGCATTTCTGTAGCTTCTTTCCCTCAAGGACTTTCACATCTATAGTTTCATAAATCCAGGGATGGGAAAGACCGCCAAGGCACCTATGTCTGGTGTTCGATTCTGTGTCTGCACCTCCACTAACACGGAAATCACTGCTCCTGAGTCAGCCGGGTCTAGCTCTAGATACTTCTACTGAGACCCATTGCCTCCCTGTGACCTCCCCATACACCCATCCAGAAGGCATTAGACAATGTCTTTGCCCATGACAATGCTTCAAAAATGTGTAGGCAGCACCTCTGTCCTCCTCAGCCTTCTCTAGACTGGGAGACAGAGACATTCCTGCTTCTTCTCTCTCCCTGTGACTCAGTTTCCTTTGGGAATGCACGGGCAGATTCTCTAAAGGTTTCATAGCAGTGGGGGAAATGGAAAGAGAGAGCAGCTTTGGAGCTGGTGACAGCAAATATGTCCTATCTTCATTTCCCAATGTTTGTTTACTTATCTATTGCAAAAATATGGTTCTTTTGGTTACAAAAAACACTAGGCTAATCAAAGTTAAAAAGGTTTCCTTGCTGCAGGATTTCTCAGAATCTATAAAAAGAGGGATGTAGAATACAGCTTTTCCCAAAGTCATTTGACCACAGAGCCCCTTTTTCATAAAACATAATAAATCATTGCAGAATTACTGTTCCAAAAATCAGTTAGAGGAAAGTTGAGGTCCCAGGATGTTAAAATGAGACCCTTTCTGACTCAGCGTCAGCTAAAGCCCCAAAGGGCAAGTGCAAGTTCACAGGCATCAGGTAATCTCCCCATGCTAAGACAAGGAAATGGCACCTGTTCTACCAGCTCCTGCCCATCTCCTACCTCCAGGCTGTGTCAGAAACCGCACAGGACTCATTTTGGGGATGAGTGCCTGGAGAGCAAGAATTCCTTTGGAAAGAATTTCCAGTGTTCTGCGGCTCTTCTCCTCCCCTCTCCTCACTCCAGACCATTTGGTGAGCTGGGTATGTATTTCCTGGAATGTGGGAGGCTCAGGGACTGGTGTGTGATTTTCTCCAGGGTGACAACACAGAGGAAGCCGTTTAGATTCAGAGTTGGGAGAGAGGGACAAAGGAAGAGAAGGGAAGGGGAGAGGAGAGGAGGGGGAGGTGAGGGAGAAAGAGAAGAGGAGGGAAGTGGGAAGAGAAGGGGAGGGGAGGAAAGGGGAGAGGAGGGGAGAAAATAAAAGCGGAGAGGAGGGAAAGAGGAGGTGAGAGGGAAAGGGGAGAGGAGGGGAGGCGGATGGAGAAGGGAGGGGTATTTGTCCTGCAGTTGCTTTGCTGGAGATAGACAAGATAAAATCTCTTCAAAGGTTGCTGGCTGAAATGGGCTGTAGTCAAAGGGACATGCAGAAGATCCGGGCACCCTGTATGGGGTGGGAGCCCGGGCAGAAGTTACAAGGCCAACTATGGAACTTTGATCCTAGATCCCCTGCAGGAAGCCCTCCCAGGAACCACAAAAGCCCCCATAAGAGAGAGTTCCAACAATCAGGCATCTTCCACACCAAAAGCCCAGATCACAATTTGACCAGCCCAATACAACTGTGCCCATTTCTCCAGGTGGGCCAGCCCCTGTAGATGTTAAAAATAGCTCTAGAGGATGGGGAGGTCATGAGGATAAGGAGGAGAAAGAAGAAAGAAAATAGAGAGGAAACCCCTAACCACGCTTCCCTTTCCTGGCAGGTTCCTAGTCTATAGCAGGCGTGAGTATAGAAGAGGGGAAACTGCTTGTAATTTTGTTGAATTTTTGATATTATGCTGGGCTTGACTTTTAAATATCTGTGAAAATTGACTGTTACCAGATAGTGACTGAGAGAGCTGTGAGAACTGTCCGAAGTTTTCATCCCAGGAGAATGGAAGGAATGAGCTGGCATTGTGGGTTTTCAGCAGGAGCCCTTGTGAGAAAACTATTTATGCTTTAATTTTGCACCCTAGGGAGCCCAGCATTTCAAAACTGGCTTCGCAGGTGTAAAAGCCAATTACCAAACAATAGCATGAATGCGCCTGCAGTTAATCTGATTCCGTCTTGAAGGAGACTCAGAGGGTTGATAAAGCTATGTGTCTTCACAACTGAGCAGGAGGGCGGGTGTGCGCTGGTGAGGCCTGGACACTCATCACAGGCAAATGTGAGGACAAGCTTGCACCGCATATCCCCCACCAGTTCTGTGCATCCCTGGAGAGCCTCTGTGGCCCTGGGACTCCGACCTCCTCTGTACCATGAGGACAGAAGCAATCTTGATGCTGTTCAACCAAAATCCTGTGGTTCTCTCTGGTGCCCAATAAAATCATCATCAAGTTTGAAATAAGGAAACAAGTCTATTACTGACTAATCAAATGAAATTTACCATCTACTCACCTTTTCTTCAGCTATGTCAAGGAAGGCCCCAGCCCCTGAGCCGCTGTCAGTAATGGGGTCACCATCCACAGAATGAATCCTCTCCAGTGTGTCATTCAGGATCTCACCAGACCCTACAGGAAGCAGGCATTCTGCTATCAATAACTACATTTTGCAGTTTTGGAAAAGAATGAGGTATCTCTTCACCAACTAACTTGGAAAGATGTTCAGATACCATGACACAGAGTCAAGTGGCGGAAAAAAAAAAAACCAAGTTGCAGAACAACATACATGGCAAGGCATGTGTGGTTTTCATTCCAGGCTCTGGCACCACCTGCAGGCAAGTCGCTCAACCTCTGCCTCAAGTTCCTTATCTAGAAATGGGGAATTGCAATAATTCCTACCTCACAGGGTTGCTTTGAGTACTATGTGTCACAAGAACTAAGTAAGCTAATGCAAATAAAGCATTGAGGACAGCCCCTGGCATATAGTAAGCAATTGAGAAATGTTCATGGTTGATATGGTTTTATGTGTGTAAAATAGAAAAAAAGTATGAGTATAGATGTCTTATCATTATTATATATATAATATTCATGTTATGTAATGATTACTATATGACGTATATAATATATACATATATATGTATATGTATGTGCTTATATATTTATATACTTGGCTAAACCACAGTGTTTAGTACTGTTATTTTCCAGAAGATAGGAGTTTAAGAAGAGGAAACTATTATTTTTCTGGTTTATACAACCGAGCATTAATTTAATTGTTCCCACATGCATATATTTCCTTTGCAATTTAAAAAGCAGCCTGGAATTGGAGGCCGAGGTGGGCAGATCACTTGAGGTCAGCAGTTCGAGACCAGCCTGACCAACACGGAGAACTCCCATCTCTACTAAAAATACAAAAATTAGCCAGGTGTCATAGCACATGCCTGTAATCCCAGCTACTTGGGAGGCCGAGGCAGGAGAATCACTTGAACCCAGGAGGCAGAGGTTGCAGTGGGCAGAGGTTGTAGAGCTGAGATTGCACCACTGCACTCCAGCCTGGGTAACAGAGTGAGATCCCATCTCAAAAAAAAAAAAAAAGAAGAAGAAGCAAATGGAGTTTTGAAACAAAGAGAAGTCATTCATTGGCCAGGCATGGTGGCTCATGCCTGTAATCCCAGTATTTTGGGAGGCTGAGGCAGGAGGATCATTTGAGCTCAGGAGTTCAAGACCAGCCTTGGCAACATAGCGAGACCCCATCTCTACTAAAATAAAAAAAAAAAAATTAGCCAGGCATTGTGGCATGTGGCTGTAGACCCAGCTGCTCAGGAGCCTGAGGAGGGAGCTCATGTCTGGGAGGTTAAGGCTGCAGTGAGCCATGATTATGCCACTGCACTCCAGTCTGGGTAACAGAGCAAGACCCTATCTCAAAAAAAAAAAAAAAATTGTACTACCATGACTGCATGCCTATTATGGCTGGGCCAATGCCAACATTGTCCCATGCACTCCCTTCAGCAACCCTCCTGCTGGCTCACCTGTCCTGCCCACCAGGACCCCTCCCACCACCTTCCTGCAGGTGGGCAGATCCTGGGTGGAAATCCCACTATCACCCTGTAACAGGTGTGTCCTGTCGGATCCACACATTAACACCTCAGTATTAACCCCGGGAATGAGACTGAGGCTGGGAAGGGCCCTGAAGCCAGGTCAGCCTGTCCCTGGGCCAGGCCCTTCCCATACACGCTGTGCTCACGCAGGTCCCATGGTCACAATAACTCTGGGGGAGGTGCGAAATCCTCCAAAGGACTCTGCCCCCCTATCCACTCCTGTCCCATCCTGTGATGGAAAAGTGGCCAGCACGGGTCGAGCATGCGCGTCCTCCCTGCTCTGACCACCAGGGGGTGCCGTGCAAGCAGCTGATTGCCTGGTCTCCAAGGCCTGACCCCTGGGACGAAGGAGGTGGGGTGGCCCCTTCCATGGGCCAAGATGGCGTCAGGGAAGCTCCAAATGCAAATACTAGGTGCTTTGCTTTCTACCACCATCCAGGCTGTCTACACATCAAGAAGAAAAGGACAATTTGGCTAGCTCCGTTGCTTTCGACTGACCTTTTGTCTGCTAGATAAGGAGTGTGGCTGATACCGGGAACAGGCGAGCTGCATTGGGATCAGAGCCCAGTCCCCACGTGGACCTCATCTCCTCAGTCTAGGAAAGTCCTCGCCCCAGCCCCTTCGCCTTACCCCCTTGCTCAGAGATCCTAATTCCACCCCTGAGAAAAGCATTCGCAATTCAGAAACCACTTCCACAACGGCGGCCAGATTCAGCCCTCTCATCCACCCGGTAGCGGGGATTGTTCACGCTCCCAGAGGACGGCTAAGGAATCTGAAGCTTGGAAACTGATCAGCAACTTGCCCCAGGCCGACAGCAAATAGGGAGCTAGGCAGGGCCTCCTTCCAAGCTGTCTGACCCTCCCCAGCGGGCAGTATTTCCACAGCAACACCCAGCCTCCTTGGCTCTGTCATGACGTTATTAAATTATCCTACAATTTTTTCTCTCCAGTTCTCTATACCTTCTCTGACCCACAGACTCCCCAAATTTAGTTGTTAAAATAACACTCATTAACTGATGACAGAACCAAAAAGAATAGTGATACATATTATTGTAGAAGACTTGTATTAGTAAAATACAGAAGTACAATAAAGAAAGTAAAAACCATCCATAATCCTACCACTCAGAGATAACTGCTTATAACATTTTGATGAATATTACATCTAATATGTGATGTATCTAATACATACACACATCACTCTACATAGCTATATGTAAATAGATATAAATAACATATTCAAAATTAGGGTCATAGACACATAGTTTTGGAATTTGCTTTTTTGGTGGACTATACCACGAGCATGTCCCTGGGTCATTAAATCAGATCTGTATCACCAATGTCAGGGCTGTATGTATGAATGAAATAAAATTGCTCGACCAATCCCTACTATGGGCAGTTTGGATTGTTTTTGTTCCTGAGAACAGTGCTGCCAGGAATGATCCTGTACTTACATCTTCAGTGTGAAGTGACGGCCCCTCTGAGAAATGACAGTAACCACAAGCGATCTCAGGGCTTGGGCATATGCCAAGCTAGTGCTTGGGGATAGTGTTTGATGCCTGGGCTTTTGCCAGTGCTCCTCTGCACGGGTAGGGGGACAAGAGACAGGGGCCAGAGCCCTGGATGGGCAGCCAGGGGACCAGCTCTTCTCCTAGGGACTGCTGCTGCCTTGCTGGGTAACTGGCCCCTCTCTGGCCATCAGTTTCTCACTTGTGCCACACAGGAGTTTAGCTGATCCTCTGAGAGTTGGGGAGTTTGTGACAAAAGTCAGAAAGGGTGGGGACTCTGGACTTAGCTTTTCCAAGTGTTGGTTTTCCCACCTATAAAATAGTGGCTAGTGCTATTGAGTAGGCGGTATGCTGTCAGTGTTGGAGACAAAATATCCAAACACTTGGCACACCGTAGGTATTCAACAAACAGCAAGGATTGTTACAAACTTTTCTGTTAAACCCCAGAAGGGGTAGAGTCTGGGAGTCAGAAGCTCCAGATCTGGGGGTTAGAAGCTCTGCTATCTGAGATCAAATGCCAGCTCTGCCATTCACAAGCCGTTTGCTCCTGGCTGGGTTACTTAACTTCTCTGTGGCTCAATTTCCTCATCTTGTCTGTAAAATGAGGGTGGTTCTCACCCTTTCTTAAAGAGTTGAGGGGAAGGTTAAATGAGATTCTGTATGTTACATATGTGGCCCCAGCTGGACACATAGTAATCACCCAATAAAAGGCCACTATGTAGGCATGTGCATCTGGACTTGCCTTGTTCAGGGCTGCTGTGCTGGATGATGCTCATGTTGGTGGTTTCCGGGGTCCCCTCAGGTACAGGTTCACCAGAAAGTTCCATGTCCTCAAAGGGGGAGGATGGAGTTGGAGGTGTATTTATGGGTTCAACTTTTGCTTCTTTGGGCTGAAGGGAGGAAAAATGAGACGCAAAATGATGTACTTGGCAGTAAAGCAGAAGAAGTGACAGTGAATATCATTGGAGAAAATAATATATGCACAAGATGCTGAATAAACCAAGGGGAAAGCTTGGCCCCGCTTGGTGTCTACCTGGGCAATGGCTGTACCTCCCAGGGCCTGAAAGAGGTGCCTACTAGAGGTCATTAGATTCTGTTCAGTTAACAGTCAGACTATTCATCTCAGCCAAAGCTCTCTGAGCACAGGGATCATATTTCCGTGATTCCCAAATCCCAGATCAGCCAGAGGAGGTGACCATTAAAGATCTGTTAGATGAGGGAATGATTAAATGAATTAGTGAACAAATGAATGAACCAGGAACTGCATATAAATTCGATGCCAGATGTGCACTAATCATAAACACCTATGAAAATGAAAGATGGGTATGATCCCTTCCAAGGAAACTTCGGCATCTACATAGGATTTCCCAAAGCCAGTCAGTGTCTTAACCAACATTACCAACTAGAGAAAAACAAACAAACAAAAACCCAACAGAAACACAGAGCACATCAGTGATCTAGGCAGAAATCCTGGCATGGGCTCTGAAAGTCACGACATCACCCCTGGACCCAAGCAGCAGCTCACGGGACCCAGGGCTCGTCAGCATTCAGATAGCCATATCGCCTTCTAAGCTCAAGGGGCTGGGGATGCATGGAAGAATCCTGTGGATCAGTGTTGAACTCGTGGTATGAACAAGAAACCAATCTTTGTTTTGTAAGGTACTAAGATTTTAAGGTTAATTTGTTACTGCAGCATCACTTACCTATCCTGACTAATAACAGAAGGTTGTTTCCTTAATTCAGAATCTAGTAAATCAATAAATTTCTGGTCCATGGAACAAGGAGGATTCTTAGAAGCTCCATAATTTAGAATTTAATAGTTCAGTTCTTACAGTCAGACCTGGATCAAATCCCAGCTCTCCACTTATAAGCTCAGTTATGTTGGGCAAGTCATGGAGCTTCACTGAGCCTCAGCTTCCTCCTCTGTAAAAATGAGGACAATAAAGAACTACTTGAAGGCAGGAAATAGAAAATGCACGGAAGGGCTATGCACACCTTTATGTTTAGTACAGAAATATTCCATATTCATTATTGAAAACACTGCAAGTGCAGATGAGCAAAAAGAGAAATCACCTTGAGTCCTAACACCCAGAGACAATCACCATGAATTCTATTGTACTGTAAAATCTTCAGGGTGGAGGTGGGAGGAAAGGCTTTAAGGAGTTGGGCCTTGGAGAATGAGCAGGGTTTCAGAACACAGGGGTGGAGGGTTGATGGAAGTCAGGGCCTGGCAACTTGAGCTTGGCAAGAGCCCAGGGCTTGAGGAGGGAAGCAGTGGAACAGAGCCCAGGCAGGCAGGGAGAGGGAGGGTCTGGTTCTATGGGGAGAAGAATGGGCTTGAACCCAAGGGTCACAGGCAGCCACTGGGGAGCATCGGGCAAGGAAGTAGTGGGGGCAGCTGTGTGTTTTAGAGAGTCCTCGCTGGTGGCAGTGTGATCATGGACTAGGGGAGCTGAGGTGACTGGGAGGTGGCACTAAAGAAGTCCACAAGGCAGGAACCAGGGCACCAGTAGGAGCACAGAGCAGGTACCTCCCCAGGGAAGGTTGTGAACAAGACCAGGTGGGATGTCCCCATCTCACCCAGATGGATGTTCATCTAGCAGGGTAGATAAAGACCCCTGCCCAGGAGGTTCCTCTCCTCTCCCTGTGAGGGATCAAGGCAAAAGCCACTCCATCACTGGTTCAGGAACCAATGCTCAAGCCCCTGAATGCTCATCTCTAGTCTGGAGTGAGGCTGCTGGTGGCTGGTAGCAAAGGTGCTCTATAAGGCACTTGGGCTTTGGGATGAGGCAGGCAGGGCAGGTGAGGGTTCGGGAAACACAGGAAGACAACAGGATGGGGGATGAGCTCTGTAACTCAGGGTGGCTGAAGTTGGGATCCATCCCATCAGCCAAAAACTTCTTTTGTCAAACTCCCAACAAGGCATCCCAAGCCCCCTGCAAGGACAGGGCGTGGTTCTGGTGAGCTGACCCTCAGGAGTGAGGGTCACAGGACCTGCCTCAAGTAGGTGGCTTTGGTTTTCAGAGGTCAACGTGGATGGCGATCCAGTGTGGCCTGTGACAAAATAGGAATCTCAAGTCCAAGAATTGTTATTAAAAGTGTTGCAATTTGCTGAGCCCAGGCTCACGTACACACAATCAGATTTATTCATTCTGCACATATTTCCAGAGGCCCTACTGTGTGCCAGGTCCTTGGCTGAGCACTGGGGACACAGAAATGAATAACTAAGACAGAGTGTCTGTCCTCAAGTTGTCAGGCAATGGAGAAGCCCCAGACCTAGACCAGACGCAACAAACCACGATTAGGTGTGATGCATGGGATGGCGGGAGTGAGAGCCAAGAGGGAGGAGGGGGCTTAGCTAAACAATGGCCTCCAAGGAGAGGATGTGGACTGGAGCCTGAAGGCTAAGTAGGAACTTGCCAGGCAGAAAGGGGAGCTGGGAGGAGCCCTCCAGGCAAACAGAACTGCAGGAACTAAGGCGCCATGGAGGGGAGAATGTGCTTGGTCTGTCCAGAGAACTGTGAGCATCTGGGTGTGGTTGGGAAAGAGGCCCTGGCTGAGGACCAGAATCACCTGCAGAGCTTTTTGTCAATACAGATTCTAGGATCTTTCACTCCAGATCTACTGAAGTTGAACATCCAGGTCTGCAGCCCAGGCAAGAATCTGCTTTTAAAGACCAAACCCCACCCACAGTGCCTCCCCAAACCCCCATGCCACCCTCACCCCCGACACACACTTACACACAAATGACCCTGATGCACAGCCAGGGCTGAGAACCATAGGGATGTTAATTCCAACAGCATAGAACTTTCTGCAAATGCAAAGAATTGGATAGCAAGGACCCCGACCCTAAATGGGAAAGAGAGCAAGGAGGGGCAGACTTTCTAGTCCCCGTCCACTCAGAAAGTCTGCGATTCAGTTCACTGGCGATGGCTCATGTCTTAAAGGGTGGCAGGCTGGAAAGGCTGAGGATGGGGAAGTGAGATTCATTCCAAGAAAGAAGCCAGACAGACAAGGCGGAGGGAGGGGGACTGTCTGAGCTGAAGAGGGAAATTCCCCGTCCTAGAGGGTGGCTGCTGAAAAAAGCCATAAAGCCCTTCCAGGAGATGTTAAAAGGGGGAAGTCCCCAGCTCAGGGGTGGCATGACTGAGTGCACTCTGGACCCTGGGCTGGAGACCTGGCTCTGCCACCTTCAGGCTGGGTAGCCTCCAGCAATCATCTCCATGACCTCAGTGCCCTCCTATGTAGAAGAGACCCCAAACACCTCCCTGCAAATGAGACTAAAGGAAATGGAAGCACATGGAAGCGCGTGAACTGTGGCGCAGACAGACGGGCGCACAGGGAAGGCATTCTGATGATCAGGAGCAGACAAGTTAAGGTCAGGACCGCCAGGCCTCGAGGCACAGCCCAGGGGAATCCCCTTAATAACTGAAGGCAGCCACAGGGGTTTGGCATGCCTGTCAGCCCCAGCCACCGGCCAACCAGGAGGCCCCAAGGGGAACAAGGCATCTGTACCACGCCCGGTGCTGAGTCCAGCCCTGAGCTGCTCTCTGACACATCACATCACCTCCCTTAATCCTCACAACAAACCCATTGGTCAACAGTAGCAACAACAGACACTGTCCAAGCATTTTGCACAGGGCAATTCGTCTAATTCTCACACTAACCCTGTGAGGCAGGTCCGCTGTATTGTAACCAAGGAGGAAACTGAGCCTTGGAGAGCTTAAGTCACTTGCTCAAGGTCAAGAGTCAGTAAGTGGCAGAGTTGGGATTCACGCTTGGTGGAACTCTGATTTGCACCAGTTCCCATAAAACCACTGAGAAAAGTGGGGCTGGGGAAGCCTGGAAAGAAAGTGTTTGAGGTTCCCCAGAGGCCACCAAGTCCATCAAATCACCAACAACTCTTTCTTTTTCACTTTTCCAGTGAGTCTGGGGATTGATTTCGTAGCCCCCCTTGGCTGACACGTGCCCCACATCTGCCCCAGTGCCTGCAGTGCCATGGTCCTGGGGAGGGTCCAAGGCTGGGGAGTCAGTGGGGCCTGGCTTGAGTCCTGACTTCACTACCCTGTGACCCTGGCAGAGCCACCCCACCTCCTGGGCATTCATTTCTGAATCTGCACAATTGGGCTGATGCCACCTACCTTGCAGGGTGGCAAGAAACAAAAGTGAAATCATGTATACAATAGCACCAAGTACACAGTGGTATCAAGAAATGCCAGTTCTCTTCCTTCCCCTCCCACTTCTCTACCTCTGTCCAAAGTTGTCCAGCTCCAGTGCCCCATCCCAAGCTTTTCTGCCTTACTCCTTTCCCTATCCTGAGGTGATCACCTCAGGCTCAAACCCCACTCTCCTTTTCTGTCCCTCTCTCAGGGCCACCTTGGGCTGTTGGCACCTCTGCCCAAGTTGGCCTCACTGTGAATTGTGAACTGGTGCACAGGGCAGCATCAGATGTGAAGGCCACTCTGTGCCCTGCTGCCCCAGATTGGGACATGCCAGTGGGATGGCCAAGGGCTGATGGGCACACAGGATAGCCACACCACCCAAAGTAGTTGCCCTCCCCAATCACTAGGTAGGCAGGCAACTTGGACCCTTGACTTCCTTCATCCCAGCTGGCCAAGAGTTGGCTGCCATCCTGGAGATGGACTTTTGCAATACCACCCAGGCCATGACCCCATGGATGGCCATCAGGAGACTCATGCTGTTAACCCAGTCCTGCCCACACACCCTTGAGTCAGTGTCTTCCCCTCTCTGGGCCTTGGTTTGCTGAGTTTGTATACAAAGGGCAGTTTTCTGTACACCTCTGTACAGAGAGAGATGTACAGAAGGACTTTTAGGTCCTTCCAGTGCTAACAGACTCTAGTTCTATTCTGCTGCATCCACAGCTCTGCTGCATCCACAGCCCTGCTGCCCAAGGTCTGAAATCTCCAGCCATTGCCTTATTTCCATTTCCCTGATTTCTTCTATTAGAGATGAGTTTACAAAGTAGCCCAACCAGGCAAGGAGACGGCTGAAGCTCTGCTGTATTTAGTGACTCCGCTGCTGCTTGCTGTTTTCATTAAAAACAGGCTCCTGGGTGTCCCCATAGTCCCCACAGTCTGACTCAGTGCTTTCAAAACCACTTCCACGTCTCAGCCACAGGGTGCATCCCCAGGAGGGAAGAGGTCCAGGCCACTGGAAGTTAGGATTGCCTTTCCCATGCGTCAGAAATGAGCTCCCTGGAGGACTCTGTGACTCACAAGACTAGGGTCCTGACTGTGCTTTCACAGCTGGAGGCCTGAGCAAATGTAACAAGAGCCATCGTTCAGGGCCGTTTCTCTCATGCCAGATGCTGGGCTGAGGCTTGTCCCTGCACTTCATCATCTAACCCTGGAAACAACCTATGAGACCGGGCTATTAGAATCACCATTCTTGGAAGAGGAGTTGAGGTTCAGAATGGTTGAGTAAGTTACCCAAGGCCACAGGCTTTTTACCCAAGGTTCCAAAGCAATAGAGCACAGTGCTTGCCCTTGACAGCCCTCTGATGGTCACGAACACAGGGTGGCACTGAGGGAGCTGGTGTTCCAGTTCACCAGGGGATTTTGCAAAGGGCCCATTGGTTGGTACTTTCCTGACCTTCCCAGATGAGTCAACGATTAAGCTCACAGGTCTGAAAACAAAGAGGTCAGACCCAGGGCTCTGGGGTCCCTCTAGTAATTCTCAGCCTGTTAAAAGCTGACCAAGATCACATGGCACAGCATCCCAGTACTCACCGGGGCTTGAGTGTAGGTGACGGCTTCTAAGATCTCAGCTACTCCGTCTGCCTCCTGCAGCCCACTGGTCTCTCCAGATGCCTGTGTGGAGACAAACTGTGCCACATACTGGGCAGAGTGGGCAGGGCCCATAAGAGTTGGATAACTGGGAAAGTCACAGAAACTGACAAACCGACTCTCCTACAGAGGAACCGTATGTGTATGTGTGTGTGTCTATCAGAGACAGAGTGGGGTTAAGGAGACAGCGTGTGTGCAGTGTGCGTGGTTGGTTATTTGTTTTATTTATTTATTTTATTTATTTATTTTTTTGAGACAGGGTCCCTCTTACTCTGTCACCCAGGCTGGAGTGCAGCGGTGCGATCTCGGCTCACTGCAAACTCTGCCTCCTGGGTTCAAACGATTCTCCTGCCTTAGCCTCCCGAGTAGCTGGGATTACAGGCACGCACCACCACCCCTGGCTAATTTTTGTATTTTTAGTAAAGACGGGGTTTCACCATGTTGGCCAGGCTGGTCTCAAACTCCTGACCACAAGTGATCCACCCACCTCGGCCTCCCAAAGTGCTGGGATTACAGGCGTGAGCTACTGCACCTAGCCTGGTTGTTCATTATATTTCTTTCCACATTTTATTGCTCTAACAAAATACACAATCATTTTACACTCTAACGTATTGTCTTTCATTCTATCCAGGTCCCCACCACTCTCCCAACCTTTGTGAGGCTGTCATTGGAATCTTGCTCTGGGAACCATTACAGCCGAATCATGACTTCCTGGCGTTACCTAATCTTTCTAACTAGCCTCCTAAAGGCAGACAAGGAGCCCGAGTGCTGTAATTTTGTGACCAGTCCTTTGTTCTTGGACCCTTGGGTTGTTTCTACTTTTTCAGTATTAATGGCAATGCAGAGACGAACACGAGACTACACTAATCAGCGACACATGACTGTCAGGCTGGGACCACTGGCTCATGGAACACAGGCATTCTTACAGGCCCAAATGCCACTTCTCAGGGGCTTTCCAACAGAATCCACAGCATTTTGTTTTTCACAAAGTTAACGAGATCAATTTATGTTCTGTTGCGGGGTTGACGCCACCCAAAGAGCAACCGGAATTGTAGGAATGTGCTACCTTCTGCTCGCCTCTGACTGCATCCTGGGACCCCTTCTCCCTGGGAGGCCTCACCCTTGTCATTGTTCAGGCATCACCTGCTCCCTAACTCCTTTCAAGTTCCACCTCTTTCCTCTTTCTGCTCCCACCTGACACGTTGAGTTTGGATTGAGGATCTCCCCGTGTTCTCATCACACTCTGCTCTGCCACTGTATTTTGGTATGGAAGTGCATATGAGCAGCTTATTAAACAGTTCCCAGTTATCCCTTTATCTCCAGCACCTACCCAGGGCTGCCACCCAGTAGGTGCTCAGTCAATCCTTAGAGGAAGGGAAGGAGGGAAGGAAGAAGGAGTCATCTTTTTTTTTCCTGCCCACCAGCTTAGGAACGAAATCATTTGCCAAGCATAAAAGCTAAGTTGAGGATCGTTTTTTATGGGAATTTACTCCCAGAATATCTCAGTTTTAACTTTGATTTTAGAATCCTGACACCATTTCTTGGCAAGAAGGCAGGAAAGCAGGCCATTGACGGCCACAGCCATGGAAGATCCTGACACCTTATAAGAAACACAGCTCCCCGCACCAGAGATGGCTGACGCTCTTTAAAAAGTGAAATCACGCCAAAAGCCCAAAATAGGACTTGAGGCAGCACTTGCCAAAATGAGAGGTTTCAGAAACTCCACGCCACTGTCTGGGCATCCAGCCCTCCCCAGGCCCCAGCTACTGGGGTTGCAGGGCCCGCTGTGGGATAGTAGGGGAGCTCACCGAGGACTCTTCAGGGTCGCACAGCTCCTCGGGAGTCCTGGGGTCAGGGTGCACAGTGAGCTGCTGGAGGGAGCCCTGGGGAAAAGAGAGGGATCAGAAGCCATGGTTTGCATGTTCACAGCATGACTGCCAGTGGAAGACATGATTGTTTTTGTAATGGAGAAGCACAGGTAAAAGCACGGGAGTGAGGATGTATGGCCTGTGGCCTCAACCACAAAGCCAGGCCACCTCTTGGCCCACTCTCAATTATGGGGGGATTCTTCGTGGGCCAGTATCATACTGACCCCTGGGCCAGAGAGGTCCTTGGGGAGCATGGTGTTCAAGTATGGACACTACAGCAGCCTCCTGTCTCCAGGTCCCCAGCTGGTCAGTGGCAGGCCCTGAAACACACGTCTCCCTCTCCCAGAAAGCTCTTTCCCCTGCAGCTCAACGCTTTTGGGTTTGAAGGCCCCATCCCAAGAAGGGCTGCTACTGCAGCCTCCCTGCCTCCACTCTCATCCCCTCTCCCCACACCTGACAGCTTCCTCTCCACGAGGCTCCCAAAGTGAGCATTTAGAAATTGCCCGTCGGATTTTAACTTCTTAACATTCTCCAATGTCTTTCACTCTACTCCAGATAAACCCAGACTCCACCCCATGGTGCTGTCCTGTTCACCAATGAGACATCAGTAAATACGTGTGCTGACTAAATGAGTACCTACAATAACTTAGTGATCTTTAGAATGCCTTATTCATAAAAGCCCATTTTGATAGTAAAGTCAGTTTAATTTTTTTTAAGTGCACATTGCCTAGAAGGAGGGAAAAGCTACCTCTCACTCTGGTATTCTAGTGTATCCCACCTTTTCAGAAATTACTTAAGTGCAATTGCCACCCATATCCAAAGATCAAACCATTTAGGGCTATAACAAACCTTGCTCTTTTATATAAAATCTTAAAACGTACAAAGTATTTTCACACAGGTTATCTTATTTGACCTACAAGCCTGTGGGGTAGGCTTTCTTATCTCCACTTACAGGTAAGGAAACAGAGAGGATCAGAGAATCCAGATAACTGTCTCAAATCCACAAGATAAGTTGAAAACTGAGGATGAAAATCTAGGTTTTGGGGTTCCAGGCCTAGTGTTATTTCAAGTCATAACACGCATGCCTCTTTGAGGACATAAGAATAAAATACTAACAATAATAGTTGCTCCATTTATTGCATGGTGAGTCTCTGATCATCTACCTCCCTGGTCTACCTGAAGTGGGACTTTGACTCACAGTGAATCTCTCAAGTCCTGTAGCTCCTGCATTGCCCACGAAGATTCCAGCGCTGGACTCGAAAGTTAAAGCCTGGGGGGACCGCTGGAAGGGGATGCGGCTGTGCTCCTCACAGTCCACGAGGAGGGCCACTTCCTCACCCTGGACAATCACAGCGAAACGGTTCCACCTGTGGGTCATCACGGGCACCAAGAAGGCAGCAGCCTCTTGGGACACGTGGGAGCCCGGCTCCGTGTAGTAGAGGATGACACGCTGGTGGCCGTCCTCCACATCTGAGAGCCGCAGGCCCAGGTAGATGACCTTCTGGAAGGCATCAGTGATGGCGAAGAGCACACCACCATGGGTGCTGCTAGGCTTCACCATGACGCTGATGGCGAAGTCCCTGAAGAAGGTGGATGGGATGAGAGTCCTGGCTGGGCGGCCGACATTGGCACCAGGGCCAAAGCTGTAGGCCGGGAAGCCACCATAGCCTGTGACAAAGGATACAGATGAGGGCAGCGGGACACCGATGAGCTGCGTGAGGTCCAGGTGACTTTGGGAAGCAGACTCTGCAGGGAGGGAGAGAGAGACCATGCCTTACAGGTATATTCCACTTTGCTTGAAAATGAGGAAGAAATGCAGTCACAAGATCACTCAGGAACCCCACTGAAACTGTAGTTCCTAAATGGTTGTTTTTCAAACGTTTTTGACAATGACTCACAATAAGAAATGCATTTACATTGCAACCCAATATACACACGTGTAGACAGACATCTGTAACACTGAAACAAAAGTTTCATAGAACACGATTGGCTTTTAATACTCACCAGGCACTCAAATATTTTTCTTTCCATTTAATTATTCTTTTTCTGTTTCATTTTATTAAAAACATGCTGGTAATGAACTACTAAATTGATTTTGTAACCCACTAAAAGTTCATGACCTGCAGTTTAGAAAACGCTTATGAGTAATCCCTAGAATATATAATGTTCCCCCATCAACTTGGAGATTTTTTTTCCCCACTATAAAACTGAATAGGGTCCAGGCATGGTGGCTCACACCTGTAATCCCAGTATTTTGGGAGGCCTAGGCGGGCGGATTACTTGAGGTCAGGAGTTCGAGGCCAGCATGGCCAACATGGTAAAGCCTTGACTTTACTAAAAATACAAAAATTAGCCAGGTGTGCTGGCACATGCCTGTAATCTCAGCTACTTTGGAGACTGAGGCATGAGATTCACTTGAACCCTGGAGGTGGCAGTTCCAGTGAGCCGAGATTGCACCACTGCACTCTAGCCTCAGTGACAGAGAGAAAGTCCATCTCAAAAAAAAAGAAAAAGAAAAAGAAAAAAAAAAAACTGGATAGGTTTGTTTTGTTTTGAGGTCTATTGTTTAAGTCCCTCCAGTGTGAGGGGAAAATCAGGGACAGAGTAAAGTGCTCCCAGGCCTCAGAGCAATTGAAATTTGCATCGTCATTGCCTTTGACATCACCGCCATCATCATCATCACCATCATCATCAGCATCATCATCATCCACATTCCCTACACTCTCTCTGTACCAGGCCCTGCTCTAAGCTCTCTACATACATTAGCTCATGTAATCCTCACAACAAGCCTATGAGGTTAGGTACTGTTACCCCAGCTTACTTCTGAGAAAACTGAGGCTTAGAGAAATTAACAAATTTGCTCAAGGTAAGTTGCATGCAGGTTTCAAACCCAGAGCATCTGACCCCAGAGGCTATGCCACCACACCTTGCAGGGAGAAATGATGGGGTTCCATTATGGTGTCCTGAAAAAGACCCCAGGCTCAAGAATGTTGGCCCATCCAACTATTTTCCCCAGGAGAAGGCTGCAGCCTGGCTTGCAGCAACATGCACCCACTCCTGGAGTTGATATCCAAGGTACCAGCAGTGAGACAGGAAGGCAGGTCCCAGGGAGAGGGGGACAAGACGACTGCAGCCAGGACAATGGACAAATAACACCCTTTGGCCTTGGAAGTGAAACCAGATCCTGAGGATTCAACCAGATGAGGAGGCCTGGAATAAGTGAGGATCAGAATCAAGAGGTGTCCTCCTCTGGAGGCCAGAGGGCAGGGCAGACTCACCTGATGGCTGTCCGGGCTATGGCCAAAGGCCAGAGGCCATTGAGAACCTGAGTGGTTTCTGGGGACTTGGTGGGTTGGTCTCCAGAAAAAACCCCAAACACTAGAGGGGCCCTCTAAGGAAAGCCCTACCTGAGGAATCAGCCTGATTTCCAGTTTACCCAACTTGTCACCGTCTTATTGGACACAACTACGTAGCTCTGTGACCTCCAGTGTCACTGAACCACTCCAAGTCTGAGTGTCTTCCTCTGTCATACAGGCACGAGAATGGGCTCCAAAAGAATGACTAAATGAGACCGTCCATGGAAACCCCTGGTTAATAATGGTAGCAATGCAACAAACATTCACTATCCTTTAATTTTAGTATATCCACTGAACAACCTCAAGAGGTCAATGGACAGGGATAATCACTCCTGCAGCACTGACCAGGAAAGCAAGGCTGACATGGGAGCCTGCCTCTGTGCCCTTGAGCTCCCTTATAAAGAATAATAACAACGTGGTTTTCATGCATAGTTTTACTTAGTCCTCACAGCAGCCCTGGATATTAACTGCTCTTATCCCTTGGGAAGATGAGATGACTGGCCCGAGGTTACCCAGCTAGTAAGTGGCAGGACATTTTCGAGCCACGGCTGGTGTGATTTCTGGCTGATTCACTGCTGCAGCCTCACTGAGATGGGGGAGTCTCTACCAGGGTTGTGGGTGAGGCTCCACCTAGTCTGCCTACTGTATCAATGACCCTTCAGCAGCAAGAAGGATGGAGTCAAGACTCCAGGTGGTCCAGGAACTCAAACTTCCCATGAATGGGTACGTGTACTCGGTGGCTAGGAGAGAGAGATGCCCTGACTGCTGTGCCCCGATCCCGACTCCACGACACTCACAGAAAAGGCTGCTCACGGCCAGTACTAACCTCAATTATTATGAAATATCTAGGTTACACAAAAAAATACAGTGTAAAGAACAATATGAGGCACTTGGTTGTTAAATGGTTAAAATGCCAACTTTTATGCTATGTATGTTTAACCACAATTTTTAAAAACATGAGTAATTAGCCCATAGGTTTGTTGTGAAGGTTAAAGGACATAATACAAAGTGCTGGCACATGGCAAATGCCTAAAAAGTGGTGGATATCATGGCTGGACACACTGTGGCTCACAACTGTAATCCCACCACTTTGGGAGGACAACGAGTGCAGATTGCTTGAGCCCACGAGTTCAAGGCCAGCCTGGGCAACATAGTGAGACCTCATCTCCACAAAACAACAAAAAAGCCAGGTGGTATGCACCTGTAGTCCCCACTACCCAGGAGGCTGAGGTGGGAGGATTGCTTGAACCCAGGTGGTCAAGGCTGCAGTGAGCCATGATCATGCCACCACACTCCAGCCTGGGTGACAAAGAGAAACCCTGTCTAAAAAAAAAGAAAAAGAAAAAAGTAGCCATCATCATCATCGTCGTCGTCGTCGTCGTCGTCATCTAGACTTGCTCATTCAGGCCGGGCGCGGTGGCTCAAGCCTGTAATCCCAGCACTTTGGGAGGCCGAGGCGGGCGGATCACAAGGTCAGGAGATCGAGACCATGGTGAAACCCCGTCTCTACCAAAAATACAAAAAATTAGCCGGGCGCGGTGGCGGGCGCCTGTAGTCCCAGCTACTCAGGAGGCTGAGGCAGGAGAATGGCGTGAACCCGGGAGGCGGAGCTTGCAGTGAGCCGAGATCGCGCCACTGCACTCCAGCCTGGGCGACAGAGCGAGACTCTGCCTCAAAAAAATAAAAAATAAAAAAATAAAATAAAAAAAAAATAAAAAATAAAAAAAAAATAGACTTGCTCATTCAGAAAAGAACCACAGAAGTCACCTGACACAACTCTATCTGTGGATAAGGTTGTATCAGGTTGTAACTGGTGACCTCTAGGGGTCTATCATATCAGACCCCGCCCTGTCTGGTATGATAACCAGTAGCCACATATGGCTATTGGGCACTTGAAATATGGGTCTTCCCAACTGAGATGTGTCATAAGTGTAAACTACAAACTAAATTTCAAAGACTTAGTTTGGAAAAAAAATCTCAATACTATTTACAGTGATTATATGTCGAAATCATTTTGAAAAACAATGGATAAATAAAATACATTATACATTAATAGGTGTGGTCATGTGTGCCTGTACTCAGCTATTTGGGAGGCGGAAGTGGTAGGATCACTTGAACCCAAGAGTTTGAGGCTTCAGTGAACTACGATCGTGCCACTGCACTTCAGCCTGGGCGACAAAGAAAGACCCTGTTGCTCTCTCTATATATATCATTTTTAAAAATTTTTAAATAGGGCCAGGTATGGTGGCTCATACCTGTAATTCCAGTGTTTTAAGAGGCAAAGGTAGGAAGAATGGTGAGGCCAGGAGTTTGAGACCAGCCTGGGCAACACAGAAAGACCTCATCTCTACAAAACGAATTTAAAAATTAGCAGAATGTGGTGGTGTGTGCCTGTAATCTGCTACTCTGGAAGTTGGGCCGGGAGGATCACTTGAGCCTAGGAGTTTGAGGCTACAGCGAGCTATGATCACCCCACTGCACTCCAGCCTGGGTGGCAGAGTGAGAGCTGTCTTTAAAAAAATAATTATAATATTATGAGGAACAAGTATGTGCCCACCACTGCACTTAAGACAGACAATATCAATTCAGCCGAAGGTCTCATGAACTCTCTTCGGTCCTTTTCCTCTGCCCATGCCCTGGCAGGAGCCATTCTTGTGAATTTGGTGTTTATCACTCCCACACATTTGTATGTTCACTCGATACGTGTTTCCAACAGAATGTAGAACCATGGTGTGTGTTCGAAACCTCATGTAAATGGTGGCATGATGCGTGCATTCTTCTGGAACTTGCTTTTATTTTTCACTCAGCATTGTATTTTTTAGATTTATCCCTGCTGATACATGTGACTCTGGTCTATATTTTCTTTTCTTTTTTTTGAGATGGAGTCTTGCTCTTGTTGCCCAGGCTGGAATGCAATGGCGCAATCTCTGCTCACTGCACCCTCTGACTCCCAGGTTCAAGCGATTCTCCTGCCTCAGCCTCCTGAGTAGCTGGGATTACAGGTGTCCACCACCACGCCCAGCTAATTTTTACACTTTTAGTAGAGACAGGGTTTCACCATGTTGGCCAGGCTGGTCTCGAACTCCTGACCTCAGGTGATCCGCCCACCTTGACCTCCCAAAGTGCTGGGATTACAGGCGTGAGTAAGCCACCACGCCTGGCCTGGCCTTATTATTTTCACAACAGTACTCTATGGTATAAATAAGCCACAACAGGTTGATTCACATTTCTGTTGGTGGAAAGTGAGGTTTCCATCAATATTACAAACGATACCACCATAGACTCCCTTAAATACATCTCCTCCTGCTTACCTGTGTAGGTAATTCCACAGCTGGAAGTGGAATTATTGGATAATATGGGTATGTGCACCTACAACTTCCCTGAATGTTGCAAAATTGTTCTCTGAAGCAACTGTGTCATGTCACAGACCCACCAGCAGCATATTCTTGCCAACATTTAGGGGCGGCAGAGAGATACAATTTGGGAGAGGTCCACAGGGCTTTTCAACTGTAGTAATAGCGTTAATTGTTTAGGTGGTATTCAAAAGAAGTATTCGTTGTATTTTTCTTTATAGCTAATTTCATGGAAAATACTTCATACAATTTTTATAAAAATGATTAACCCCTCCGCGACAAAAGAGCACATCTGATCCTGTTGCTGCCCTGCTTAGAAAATCTTCTATAAAATATGATTATTCATGGCCCTCAGGCCAGGGCTGACCAGGCTGCTGCCACCTGGCTCAAGAGGCCCTCTGTGGTCAGGACCAAGCTGCACTCCCTACTCCCTGACATGCCTGACACAGCCCCGGAGTGCCCCACACTGTCCCAGGGACTCCCACCCCTGCCAGGAATGCTTCCCTCTGTGCCATCTGCCCTAGCCCAGCCCAGTTATTTTCACTAAATGACTCCTGCTCATCAGCCCAGGCCTTGCTGCCCCTGAAATCTCGCTTCACCTCCTGCACCCACACCCTCCCCTCTGGTGGCTGCATTAGAAGCCCTCTCTGTACCCACTGGGGTCCTCTATCGCAGCCCCTGCATGTCACTATTGGGTCACTTGTTTCTCTTCCCACTGAGCCGTCTGTGTTCCCAGTAACCAAGCCAGGGCTGATGCGTGAATGAATGAATGAATGAATGTGTACATATTATCAAATCCCCTCTTTTTTTTATTTTGAGACAGAGTCTTTCTCTGTTGCTCAGGTGGGAATGCAGTGGCATGATCACAGCTCACTGCAGCCTCCACCTTCCAGGCTCAAATGACCCTTCCACCTCTCAGCCTCCCAAATGGCTGGGACTACAGGCATGCAGCACCACACTCAGCTAATTTTTTCATTTTTTTGTAGAGACAGGTCCTCGCTATGTTGCCTATGTTGGTCTCGAACTCCTGGACTCAGTAAATCTGCCGTCTCGGCCTCCCAAAGTGCTGGGATTACAGGTGTGAGCCCCTTCGCCCAGCCTCCAATCCCCTCATTTTAGAAGACTAAACTAAGGTTAACAGAGAGGAAGTATTTGCTGGCCATGAACTCAGATTTGATTCTCAATTGAATGCTTATCCTCTCTAGTTCACGACTTGCTTTAAAACAGAAATTAATTTTAGTTAAAATATTGGTAAATTTGGTTAAATTTGACCACACAGAAATAAAGAAGTTCTGCATAGCAAATAATAATAATAATGATAATCCCCACAATGTCAAAGAAAATCCCAAAACCATGACATGATATTTGCTACAAAAATCACAGTAACAAACTCATTTCTCTAATATGAAAAAAGAAATGAATACCCAAAAGAAAAATGGGCAAAGAGTAGGAAATTCTAGACACAGTAAAAGAAATTAAAATCTTAAACATATGAAAAATACTCAACTTCATTCATAATGAGAAAATGACAAGTTAAGATTACGAAGAGATACCATTTTCCCTATCAAACTGGCAAAGATCAGAATACGCTGCGTTGGCAAGGGTTTAAGGCAGCAGGCCTCCTGCGTTGCTGGCAGGAACATACATTGGTATAATGTGGCGGGAAGCAATTTGATAACATTTATCAAAATGGCAAATGCGCATGTACGTGTTGACCCAGTAGTCATACTTCTATGAATTTTTTAACAGATAAAGTTCATATGTGAAATATAAAGCACACACAAAAATATTCACTGCATTGTGGTTTAAATTTACCTAACATGCCTCTTTGGGAATGATGAATATAATAAATTATGATAGGTTCACACAATGAAATCCAAGGCAGCATTTCAAAAGATGCGGTTCCTTAAGTGCTAACATGAAAAAATCAAGAAGATGTATTACGTAAAAACAGACAAAATAACAAGGTGCAGAATTGAATTGCTATCAGTTGGAAATATATGTACTAATCCAAAGTAAATATATGAAATATTTAAATATATATGGTATATTACAATATCTCTAGAAGAATACACAAGAAACTGGGGGCAGCGGTTGTCTCCAGGGAAGGAAGCTGGTTACTGGGGGCTGGGAGACTTGCTTTTCACTGGATATCCTTTTATACTTTTTCCTATTTTATGGCATATACATGGTATGAAAAGTAAAGACATTTACATATTTTTAAAGAGATTAACTCCTTGCATCCACTTTTAGAAATCATAAAACCTATTCTTCTTGCTTTTCCTCACTCAGATTCAGCTTATCTTTGTACAGAAAGAAAGAAAAAAAGAAGGAAAAGAAACAAAGAGAACTAAACATCCCACTGAGATTTCTTTTCTCTCCTCCACGGTTTAAAGATAAAAACAAAACAAAACCACAAACACCCTACTGATAGCTCTGCTTTCTTCTTCACTTGTCCAATCCAGTAAAAAGCTTTTCCTCTACTTCCTCTCTCTCTCCTGCTGGGAACAGGAGGGGGAAGCCTCTTTCTGCTGGGAAAATTCCTGGTGCCACAGAGAGTAAAAGCGCCAGAGCTTCACATCCTGTGGCTTGTTTCCAAGTGGTGTCTCTGAGGAATCCAGGGCCAGGTAGGGGTTCAGGGGACAGAGGGAGACAGGCCTGAGAGGCTCCCACTCAGAAAGCTCATTGCTTAAACCAGCCCAGTGCTTCCCATGGCCAGTAGATCCATGCTTGCGCGTGGCAATTCTGGGAATTCTTATGCCCAGGAGTCTGCGCAAAAACAAAAATTCATTAATCTATCCAACATCCTTGTTTTCTAGATAGGGAAATTGATGTTCAGGGAGACTTCCATGACCAGGAGGCACAGCCAGGAAGCCACAGATGGGGCAGCAAAGCAAGGGTGGCAGAGTCTTGGTACCATGAGTCCCAGAGCCCTCCCACAGCCCCCGACCACTCCAGGCCCTGGCCGGTGGTTGGTCAGCTGCAGAGGGGGCAAAGGAGGCAGCCTGCAGTGGAGAACATCCTCCTCTTTGGACACAGCTGTGATGAGATCCTGCCTTTGCTCTTTACCAAACACAAAGCCTTTGGGCGATGAATTCCTGCTATCAGGGGAGGTCCCTGCCCACTTCCCATGCGGGGATTCAATGAGACAACAGATGGGAAATGCAAGGTATAAGCTTAACAAAAACCAAAGTCTGCAAAAAAAGATCCCTTCCTAACCCTCCCGCCCTCCATCCCCCTAGGCCTCAGCCATTCAAGACAGGACACATGGATAGGCGCTGGCCCGCAGGCCTTGTTTCCACAGGGTCCGCCAAGAGGGAGCCCAGCCATGAATCTAGAGCAAGCCCAAGTCAGCCCCAGCAGCCCAGCCCCGCTCTCAGCAACCCCCACCACATCCCTCCACATCCACTGTCCCATGGCATGGCATGGTGGGGGACGACCCCTGGCCTGGAGTGACCCACGCTCACTCGTGGCTGCGCCTGGGCCTGCTGGCTCATTTCCCCTTGGCCTCCAGCAGGAGGGCCACCTGCTCAGGCAGCCACCAGGGAGCAGAGGAGAAGCCAGGGAGCCAAGACAAACAAGCCCAGCAACTGGGTCCATGGGCTTGACCTGGGATGGCTCGGAGCTGGGCAGGAAGGGAGGAGGGTGGAGATCACAGCTGGTGGGAAGACATCCCACCATTCTGGAGGGGATTGGGGACTGGCGCAGAGCATGCCGATGGGGGCTGATCATGGAACTCTGCAGCCTGAGGATTCTTGGAAGCAGCCCACACTTATCCCCAGATAATAATACCTCTCTTAGAGGACAATTGTGTGACTTAAATAAAATAATATACCTAAAATGTTTGGCACAGTTTAGCACACAGAGTGCTTAATAAATGGTAGCTGCCATTTCTTTCACCATTATTATTACCCTGCTATTTCCCCATGCAATTGTCATACTGGAAACCTCAAGGTATCCTGAATGGGTCCTACCTTTTACACCTCTGAGCCTTTGTGTATGCTGTTCCCTACACCTGAGGAACTGCTCCACACATCTCAGGGCCCAACTTCAATGTCATCACCTCCTCCATGAAGTCTCCTTGGATTCCCCCACCAGGTAGTCTGGGCATTCCTGCTCCTGTACTTGGCCCTGACTCTATGTAGCATATATGGCATTATATCACAGAGGTGTCCGACCCTACCATCTTGGAACCTCCTTAAGTGTAGGAACTGGGGTCCACTTCTCCCTGTCCCCCCCACACCCAGGCTCTGTCCCTGAGCAGGTCCTCAGGAAGTGTTTGCTGGCTGAACTAAATCCTAGGCATTCCACATCCCATTACTGGGCATATACCCAAAGGATTATAAATCATGCTGCTATAAAGACACATGCACATGTATGTTTATTGCAGCACTATTCACAATAGCAAAGACTTGGAACCAACCCAAATGTCCATCAATGATAGACTGGATTAAGAAAATGTGGCACATATACACCATGGGAATACTATGCAGCCATAAAAAAGGATGAGTTCATGTCCTGTGTAGGGACATGGATGAAGCTAGAAACCATTATTCTGAGCAAACTATCACAAGGACAGAAAACAAAACACCGCATGTTGTCACTCATAGGTGGGAATTGAGCAATGAGAACACTTGGACACAGGGTGGGGAACATCACACACCAGGGCCTGTCATGGGGTGGGGGGAGGGGGGAGGGATAGCATTAGGAGATACACCTAAGATAAATGACGAGCTAACGGCTGCAGCACACCAACATGGCGCATGTATACATATGTAACAAACCTGCACGTTGTGCACATGTACCCTAGAACTTAAAGTATATATATTAAAAAAAATCCTAGGCATTCCAGAATTGAAGGTGCCAGGCTCACAGTCTGAGGCCCTGGTGAGAGTCACTGGGGTTGGGCTCCAGTCCAACATCCAACAATGACCTCACTGCATGCCCATCCATCACCTGAAAAGTCCAAGCTCCCTCCCACCTCCACGACGCTGGGTCCACTGGCCCAGGGAGCCCATCTAGGAGGCACGAATCCATGGGGCAATGAGAGACCCAGGGAGGGGAGGAAGGACTCAGGTTCAAGGCTCTGTCTGTGACCTTGGGCCAGCTGCTCCCCGTCCCTGATCTCAGTTTCCCCATCAGAGAGTTAAACCAGATGGACTCTCAGAGCCACATCCACTGTGATTTATTCTATGTATTTTCACTGCCTTCAAACACCTCCTGGGGCTACATCTGACCAGTCTTATTCTCTCACTTCATAAATGCTTAGAGATAGCTTCATTTCCAATGGGGGTTTTTCAACTTACCTTTCCAATTCATGAATTTGATCATATTTCTAAAGCCCCCACATTGTGCCTTGCGTAGCGTTGGAAACATGGAGCTAAGCCTGGAACATGTGCGCTCAAGCAGTTCACTATCTAGGTGACCATTAGCAGTCATCTGCTCCTATTACAAGCTCCAAAGCCTTCAACGGCTCCCCAGTGCCATCAGCATAAAAGCAAAATTCCATTCAAGACATCTTCTGCTTCATCTCCTCATTCTCCCCCTCTGTCTTTGCCTTCACTCATGCTATTCCTTCTAGTGACATCACTCTTCCCCATCTTCTCACATCTAAATCTTTCCAGTCTGGCTCAGCAGCACCCCAACACACGCGGGCCCCAATCTTACTCTGCAAAAAGGGCCAAAGTCATCCCCCCTCCTCTAAACATCCACAGAGCCAAGGGGATGAAGGAGCGGACACAGGGAGAGACAGCCTGAGCCTTCCTCCCTCAAATCTAGCTCCCACTCCAAAGTGCAGTTTTAGGGTGGCCCCTCCTCAGGGCGCAGAGAGGAGAAATCAGATGGCTTCAGAGGCAGAGGGAAATCTGAGCAGTCAGGGCAGGGTGCGACTTTCCTCCCAAGGGCCCAAAGCCAGTTTCCATGGAAACCAGGCGGAATCCCAGCCATGAAGAAATAAACAGAGCAGGGTTCAGGTTTTCCTTCCACACAGATGACAGTGATTTGGCCAGAGATGAAGAACAGGAACGAACCCTCACCTCTCCTCCTCCTCTCTGCCACAGGCTCGGGGACATCATCTGGCACCTCCCCTACCCCGCTGGGCCTTGGTTTCCCCTTCCGTGCGATGGGCTGGAATCAGTCCTTGCATCTGTGGGGTCCTGAAGCAGTGCCCGGGACTAGCCTGAGCTTTGGAGCCTTGCCTCCCTAGAGAACTGTAGCTGGCTTTGCAAAGCTCCCTCTCACAGATGATCATCCGGGACCTGAGCCCAGCGCTCGCGGTAGTTAGCATTTAAGGCCGGAGGAGGCTAAGGAGCGTTCCTTGCTCCAGGTGAAGGAACGCTAAGGAGATGTCCCGACGGAGGCCGCGAGGGAGGCTGAGCACGCCCCGGGACTGTGCGCGGCAGCGGCCCCTGGCGGTCTCTACGGGAACTGCGCTTCCACCAACTGCAAGGAGGGCTTTTCACCTGGGCTTGTGAACCGGGATCCCAACAACAGACTCAAAGCGAGAGGTCTGTAAGGGACCTAAGAGAGCAGGTCTGAGGTCATGCAGTGAGTGTGGCCAAGCCAGGCCTAGAACCCATAACACCTCCCTTCCCTCCTCGGCTGTTTCCCTGCACCGAGTGCTGGGGAAGGCCGAAGGTGCCCCTCCTGCGTCTCTGCCATTCCCACACACGTCTCTAAAGACCAACGGCACACTTCAGTCTGCTTAAACGGGGCCATGGTGACTCCTGCAAGTGGGTCGGTGTATTCCCACTGAAGGGCCGGAGCTCAGAGGGTCCAGATGACCCTATACTGCCTGTGGCCTGGGGCTGGACCAGTAGGATGAGGGTATGTAGGGTAAGGTGGGGGGACTGCCCTTGGGACCCCAGAAGGGCTCCTCTCGCCTGAGTTTCCTGGCACTCAGCCCCTGGGGAGAAGAGGTGTTCAATGCCCCTCCTCTGCAGCATGGGGGCAGACCCTCGGAGAAGCCACGTGTCCCTCTTCCTTGCCCTTTGTCAGCTTGTCCTGCCAGCGAGTTGGGAGGGTTGGGTTCCTGCATCTTCTAGGACTGTTCTTTCCCTGCCCTTTGGACACCCCTACAGAGAGGTGGCCCCCAAGGACCCTGGGTATGTCTAAATCACACCTTCTGGCATGTGACTTCCCTTTCTCCCACCTCCCTGGAGGGACAGGAATTCAGCAACCGCAGACTATGTGGGACAGTGCAGCTCACCATCTGGGGAGGAGCCTCCTAGGATGCTCACCCATCCAAAGCCACCTGGCTTCCACGTGCTCATCTCCACTCACGGCCACCTGACCATTACTGCACAATTCGAAGTCTTCAGAAGTCCTTTCTCATGTTGTTGAACTGAGGCAACTCTCCCTGCAACTCCCACCCAGCTGGCTGGGCCTAGCTCTACCCCTCTGAGACCACACACAAGTCAGCCTCAACTTCTACATCCTGACCTCTCAGATGTTGCATGGGGTGGCAGAAAGGGCCTCAGCCTGCAAGGTGGACTCTGCCACCAACTTAGCATATGACTTTGAGCAGTCCCTTCCCTTCTCTGAGTCTCAGGTTCAATATCTGTCAAACTGGAGCCTTGGACTAAATATTTTCCAAAGGCCCTTGCCAAGTCTGACAACCTCATCGTCTGCCTCCTCCTTGTCTCCCGCCTGTGTTTCAGTTTTTCTAACCACCCCTAACTGCCGGTTCTTTCAGTCCACAGCCTTCAGGCCTGGAAGGAATGACTCCAACAGGGGCCGGGACAAACCCAGCCCTCCCCATAGACTTCCTTGTCTTTGGCCAGCAAGGCCTGGCCAGAGGCAAGGAGCACTGTGCTCAGGAAAATGTCACAGCTCTCTGCCTGTGTGGAAACTTAGCCCCACCCAGGCTGGAGTCTCCGGGGGCTCCTGGTTCCACCTGACTCCCTTTCTGAGGAAAATGAACACAACACAACTCACGGTGCCTGAGGGTCCATCTGCACCCAGCAAAGATGCGAGAGGTTCTTAGAAAAACCTATCACCCGATGCATTTCTTAGAAAAAGAACTGTTTCCCTGCCAGGGAAAAAATCCTGGATCAACTTAGAAAGGAGACCTGGCTCGGCCACAATCAAAGACTCTATTTTTCTGAATTACAGAAGAGCATTTTTCTACATGTAAACTTAGAACGCCTCCTTCTCTTTTCCGGTTTTCATATATAGCATAGGAATTTTCCTGCTCAATGAAGTTACTGTATATGCTCTCCTCCCTCTCTGTCTCTCCCTCTCTGTCTTTCTCTCTTGCTCTTTCTCTGTTGTTCTCTCATTCTTGATTTCTTGAGCCTCTGACCTAAACTGAGGAGAAGACGATTTGAGGAGGCCTGGAGCTGGGGTCCTGGCTGAAGCTTGCTTTTCCTGGCCAGCAGCTGAAAAGCACTTAGCCCAGCAGGAAGTAGTCCTCACCTGTCCAGTATCCTCTCCTGTTTCCAAAGCATCCTCTTACCTGTTCCTTCTGCCAGGAGGGAAGCAACGCAGGGATCATTCTCTCATTTTGCAAAGGAGGGAATCAAGCCCCAGAGACAGGAAGTCACTCACTCAGAATCCTCAGTGCAGCAGCCAGCACTGAAGATGTGAAGCTGGGCTCTGCCTGTTACAGCCCATTGCCTTCCAAGCTTTCCTTGTGGCTCTCCCAGGCACAGCTGCACACCTCTGTGTTCCCACGGTCCCCCTCCATCCTTCCCCCCAGACACCCTCATCCGTCTGCAGTCCAGTGGCCAGTTCCCCTTGCTCTCATATGCTTCGACATGGGCCCTGGGCATGGGCTATGCCAACTCATCTCTCGGTCCTCGGCAACCAGCACAGAGCCTGGCAAAGGGGACTCTCAACGAACAGAATGCCAAGAAACAACGGCATCAGCAGCTAAAATTTCCTGCAAGCTTGCTGCATACTAAGTGCTGTTCAAAGGGCTTTCCACAAATCAGTTCATCCTTACACTTGATTCTTTATGAGATGGAATGACGTTATTATCCCCATTTTATAGGTTAGAAAACTGAGGCTTAAATTACTGTTCCAAGTCCATGAGGTTAATAAGCAGTTGGAGTCAAGATTCAAATGGGACTAGGTAGGGTGGCACGGTGTGAAAGTTGCAGCCCTAGTCACATATCAGAGTCACCCTGGGAGCTTTTAAAAGTCAGAGGTCTGCCCCTCCTGCTTGGGCCTATGGAATCAGAGTCTTTCAGGGTCTGGCCTGCATCGATTTGATGCCCACTCTCAAGTGACAGCCACAGGTAAGGGCTAACTGCCTGGACTTTGGCATCAGACAGACCTAGGCTTAGTCCTGGGTCTGCCACTCATGGGCCTTCCACAGGTCACCTCGCCTCCCTGTAGCCTCCAATCTGTAGAGTGGGGTAGCACTGGGACCTGGCTCACAGAGCCATCGCGAGAACAGACAACACAGTGAGAACCCTACTTAGCACAGGGCCTGGTGTGTAGTGAGCATTTGGTAAACACTGGGAGTTCTCGCTCGTTGGGTCGGGTGCTGACCAGGGCCGGGCACTCTCAAGCTGTCAGTGCACAGCATCTCCGTTCAGCCTCAAAACCACCTGCTAGCCACGAGAGAATCAGCAACAAAATTGATGAACAGGCCCAGCAGATAAGGAACTGAGGAGAGCAGCCCTGAAGGAGAGAGCGTGGGGTGGCTCCCCTATCCTGTGACCCAGCTCTGCTGAGAGCATGGGGTGCCTCCCCGATTTGGTGACCCGGCTCTGCTGAGAGCATGGGGCGACTCCCCTATCCTGTGACCCAGCTCTGCTCACCACTGCTCCCTTCACACATGAGCATGTGCATGCGCACACACGCAGACCCTTCAGTCGTGCAGCAGTTAGCCGCAGTGCAAGAGCCACATCCAACCTCAGGAAGAAGCAGCGGTTCCTGCTGTCTTGCTGTGGTGGGGGTCTTTACATCCCTTCCTTACCCCCTTCCCTCAACCTCTGGTTCCTGGATCCTGGGCACAGAGCCACAGATCCTGGGCACAGGGACCATGTGGACCAGGTGGCACAGTGAAGGCTGGCAGGTGCAGGCAGGCATGAGCAGCCATGAGTATCTGGGAAGAGTTTCATAGTCAGCTCTTCTCAGCGTATGGACTTTCCTTTTCCATTTGGGGAACAAAGACTCTTTGAGTGCATTGAGGGCCTTGAATCCTGAGGATGACATCAACTGAAATGAGTCATCACCCCCACCCAGCAGGCAGCTCTGGAGGGCTCAGCTCAGGGTTCTGGGAGGAAAACACATGGAAAATGGCACGGAGAAGAAGGGGGCTGTCGGGGGCACATGAGGGGCAGGGGATGGGAGCATGCAGTGACCTGCGGGACACGAACGCTCTACAGCCCATGGCTCCTGGAGGCCATCAGGCCCAGCATTCCAAGGGGACACAGGACTGCTGGCAGGGCCAGTGTAGACACATAAACCAGGGGGTTTCAAGCAGTATTTTCCAGGGCTGGGGATGAGAGAGGGAGGGGGATCGAGGAGGCCTTAACAGGAGAAGTCCTGCCCCTTGGCCCCCTGACACACAGGCACACATGCACACACGGATACATCCACACATCCACAGAACAAATCTGTTATTTCTACCACTCTGTCATACACACGCATAGGTTCATATACTCATAACAGACACTCATACACACACTTTCAAAGGTTTATGCCACACACAGAGATATACAAATACTTATACACACATTTATATACCCCAATATACACCGACTCATGCACCTCCACCCACACTCATCCCAAATTCATACAAGCACACACTGATACATGCACACACTTACCTACTCATACACTCACAATCTATTCATAGACCCTCTCTCACACACTAACCCACGTCCACGTCCACACACTCACATACACTCATATACACACACCCAAGCAATTCAGACTTCATTTGTTTAATAATTTGGGTTCCATTAAGTCTCATTTGAATGAAGAGTTCTGCGGCTAAAAACAATCAAACCAATCATTGAAAGCCCTTCCACATCACCGCTGTGGAAACTGGGGTGTTGTAGGGGCAGGTATTTACAGAGGAGCCCACAGAAAGTCTGAAGCCCACACCGTCTTCTCCTGCTACCTCCTTAAGGGCCGGGAGATCTCAGACTGCTCTTTCTGCACACAGGGCTTGGTTTCTCTGATTTGGACACATTTTCTGCATTTCCCTCCTTTCCTCGCTGTCAGTAAAACCTTCTCCCCAGCATTATGGACTTGGGGTTCTGGCTTCACAAAGCACTGAACCCCATGATCCCTCTATTGGAAGCTATGCTAGAAATAGTACATAAAAAAATTCAGACAGCTGCTGTGAACAGGTGATGCCTGGCATGTAATCCAGAGCCCGGCATAGGTAAGTGCTCAATGAATGTTTGTTTTGTGCATGAGTGAATTGGCAATAGCTCCTGTATACGGAGCCCTTACTATGTCCTGGGCACGAAGTGCTGGACTTGAATAGCAGTGGTTCTCAACCCCGGCTGCACAGTAGAATCACCTGGGCAGACTTTTTTTTTTTTTTTTTTTCACTACTAATACGTACGCCTCACTCCCAAAGATGTTGATTGAGTTGTTTCAGGTGTGGCTTGGGCATGGGGAGGGTGTACAAACTTCCTAGGTGATGCTAATGACAGCCCCTGAATTCTTCACAACAACCCCACTCTTATTGTTCCCAAATTACAGACGAAAGAATGAGGCACTGGGAAGTTAAATAACTTGCCCAAGGGCACCCAGCTGTCAAATCCCAGACTGGAGATTTTAAGCCCTCATCTGTCTGATGCGAGTCTCTCTCTGCTGCTCTCCAGGGATGTTACTTCAACCCAAGGCTGACCCACTCAAGAAAGCACACCTTGATTGTTGTCCCAGCCCTCAGTGACCTTGGGCCCATCTACCTCTCTGTTCCCATTGCCCTGACTCCCTCCCCATGGCTGGGGACGTCAACACTGGGCACCTCCCTACCAGCTACCAGGAACGGGGCTCTGCTGACAATAGGAGAAGGAGTGTCTCATGGGCTTTGTCTTCTGACCAGTTCTGGGAGGGCAGGAGGCTCTAGTCCTGCTGGCCACTGGGCAGCCACTATTCTCCTCTTGTCTGCCCTGACATTTTTTCAGAGTTGGGAACTGGATCTCTGAGCAACCTGGTATGAAGGAGAAAGATTCAACCTCGACTCTGCATTTAAAAGATGGGCAACTTTGGAGAAGATGCTTCACCTTTCAGAGCCACAGTTTCTAGATCTGCAGCAGAGGAATGCCACCTACTTCAGGAGAGAGTTTTGAGAATGACCTGAGATAATAGACATAAAACACTGAGCAGAGGGCCAAGCAAAGGCACACGATGAATGAAGCATAGCGGTGGGGGTAGTTAGTATTATCAGTGACATTAGTCTTCTTTTCTCTCCCATGAATTACTATGTTAGAATTACCATGAAAGGCAACTTTGTGCAATTTTCCCCCGGGCCTCAGTTTTCTCATCTGCAAAATAGGGTGATACAATCTCTCTCAAAAGACTGCAGTGAGAATCCAGTAGGGATTTTTTTGGTGGTGGTGTTTTTTTGAGACGGAGTCTCGCTCTGTCGCCCAGGCTGGAGTGCAGTGGCCGGATCTCAGCTCACTGCAAGCTCCACCTCCCGGGTTTACACCATTCTCCTGCCTCAGCCTCCCGAGTAGCTGGGACTACAGGTGTCCACCACCTCGCCTGGCTAGTTTTTTGTATTTTTCAGTAGAGACGGGGTTTCGCCGTGTTAGCCAGGATGGTCTCGATCTCCTGACCTCGTGATCCGCCCATCTCGGCCTCCCAAAGTGCTGGGATTACAGGCTTGAGCCACCGCGCCCGGTCTCCAGTAGGGTTTTGAATGAGAAAATCCTTTGCCAAGTACAACTTGCCAGGGTATAAGGAACAATTAACAGGGACAAAGGGCTCCAGACAGGAGTCTAGGGGGCTGGGAGTGGCGTTTTTTCTCAGATCAATGAAGTCTGAACATGCTGACATGCTATAACATAGCCAGTATAGCTTAATAGGCAGAATTCTCTGCCCCAGCCTGAAAATGGGTTGTCTTGAATAAAGTGGAGCTGACCAGAAGCTGGAACCTGTGAATCAGTTTACTCCTCCTCCCCGTCCCTGCCCCCCACCCCCCGGGCAGGAAGCTATAGGCCAGGCCCAACTGCAGGAGTTGCAAGAAACAACTTAATAATGATAATAACCTGTATTCCCTAAAATGGGCTCAGTGGTGACCGCCAAAAAAGATACGTCCATGTCCTCATTCCTAAACATGTTCATTCCATTTAGAGTCTTTGAGATGTAATTAAGTTAAGGATCTTGAGATAAAGAGATCATCCTGGATTATCTGGGTGGGCACTAGATCCAATGATGGGTGTTCTTATAAGACACACATGGAGGGGACTTGACAGACAGAAGAGGAAGAGGCAATGTGGCCACGGAGGCGAAGATTAAAGTGATGCAGACACAAGCCAAGGATCACTGGCAACCACCAGAAGCTGAAAGTGGCAAGGAATAGATTCCCTGCTAGAGCCCTGGGAGGAGTTCCACCCAGTCCACACGCCTCCACTTCACACTTCTGGCCTCCAGAACTGGACAAGGATAAGTTACTGCTGTTTTAAGTCACCCAGTTTGTGGTCGTTTGTTACTGCAGCCCTAGGAAACTCACACATTCACTGAATGCTCATTTACGGCGTGCTGTGTCCAAGCACGATTGCAAGTGAGTCACCTGCAAGTGAGTCATTGTTACTGTGAGTATGGGACATCCAATACTCACAGTAACAATGAGGAGGGCGTTCTTATTACCTCTGTTTTATAGATGAGGAGGTCAAGGTGCAGAGGGATTAGGTCACACAGCTAGTAAGTGGCTGGGCCAGGTTTTGGACCCAGACACCCTGGGTTCAAACTCCGTAGCCCATCTGCTTATCCATGACACCAGTGGTTCTCAGAGTGTGGTTTCTGGACCAGCAGCAGCAGCAGCAGCAGCAGTATCTGAGGACTTTTAGAGATGCGGATTCTCGGGACCTACTCCACACCTACAAAATCAGAAACTCCGGGCTGAGGCCCAGCACCCTGTGTTTTAACCAGCCACCTAGGTGTCTCTGATGCACACTCTAGTTTGAGACCTGCTGTGCTGTTGAGGCCAACATGGCATCCTACTACCTGAATGGAGGCCAGTCATGGGCAGTCATGGACCTGGAGACAAGAGCAGGCAGCCAGCAGCACAGATGTCTGGTGCAGGGGCCAGAGACCCAGGCACAGGGTTCAGGGGCAGGACTGTAGCTGCTTCCACCATGGACTGACCCAGGCAGGGCCCCAGTACTAGATGGTAGAGATGGCGCTTTTCTGTGATCACAGCACAGCATTCAAGCCACCTCCCAGCCAGGCTGATGGGATATTAAGTACCCTGAATCACTAGATCCCACTGATGGAAAACAGGAATGTCCTAGGGCCTGGGGTGAGGCAGCCAAGTGGCCCCGGCTGTGGGGGAAGAAGGCTGGCCAGCAGGAAGCCTGTCCAAGTCAGACCCTGGAGGTCAATGGATGTAGAGAGGCTTGGGCACTCCAGCCCCCCGGGCAGGGCCTGTCAGGAGAGGGTTCTGCAGGCAGAGGAAATGTGGTTCCGACAGAGCCGCGGCTCCCCAGGGAAAGTCCGTACAGAGCAGGGCAGCACATCCCTTCCAGCAGGGGCCTGCGGTGGCCACTTCCTGCCTTCAGCCCCTTTCCCTGGCCCCATGCGGCCCTCAGGGGTCTGAAAACATCCAGGGAAGGCCACTCTAGCTACACTGTTAAGCTGGGCCTGGTGGTTCCCCATTCTCCAGGGGACTCTCTCTAGATGTCTACAAGTGAGTCATACTATCTCCTAGGAACCCCCACTCCACCCCAGGACCAGTTTCACAGAAAGCTCCCAATTTCTCACTACTCTGTTATCTGTTCCCTCGCCTGTATCCCTCAGCAGCCCGTGGAGGGACTTCAGGAGCCCCTCAGGAGGCAGGCAGCATGTTCTGTTTCATCTCCATATCTCCCAGCGTCACCCTCAGCTCCCTAACATGAGACCTTGCCTAGAGTAGGCATAAATTGAGCATTTGATGAATGAATGAATGAACAAATAATACACATGTGCGTGAATGAATGAGCTTAATAGACTCTGGACAAGCATGATTTTATGCCTGTCTTAACTCATCACATTTATCATCAATCATAAAGAATTCTAATGAATGCCAACAGTTGTCACAGTAATCCCACTAGCACCGTTTAGCTTAATATGCACTTAATAGCTTAGCTCTCACCTGATCCCCACTGTTGAGGTGTAATATAATATTAATAACCACACAGAGTCTTGACTGTAGCTTTACTGGGGTTTGCAATCTCCTCTCCCTAAGCAGGAGGCTTTGAACGAGCAGCCTTCTGCAAAATGGCTGTCCTCAGCTCTCCCGCACTGAGATGAGAGTGACTCTTTTAAACACCCTGGCTTCTCAGACTTCAGACTCAATTCCAGTTGCCTCCATCTTCCTCCCCCATACAACACGGTCTGGGTGGAGAATGTGAACAACAGTGCTTCCCCTTCTCTGTTATATGCTGTTAGGGTCCTGGAGGTTTGGCTAGAGACCTCGGGGAGGCTGCTTATGGCCTATCCGGGTGTCAGAGCATGAGGTGGGGCCATGGGGCAAGGTAGGACGGGACAGGCCAGTCCTGGAGATCTCAGGAGCAGAATGGTAAGATCCCTGGTCCTCCAGCGTGGAGAAGGCCCCCCCACCTCCTCTATGGGGGTGTAGCGTTGGGTTGGGAGGAGCCTTGAATGATAGGAGGAGCTTGAAAGAGTATTTTAATTCTGAGCTTTCTAAGTCTCTGTCTAAGTGAAACACAAGGCCTGGGGTGTTTCTGGATTTCTTTGACATGATTGATACTATGTGGTCAGTGAAATCTCTTAAGAGTTGTTATCCACAGGCCTCAAGGCCCCCATAATTTACATCTCTCTAGGGGGGAATGGTCCGCTGTCTCCCCTCCCAGAAGGAGAGTCAGGAGGGGACCTTACTATCATTCACGCTCTCCTGGGCCCAGTCTGGCCTTGTCCACAACCAGCATCCACCTTCCAACCCTGTCTGGACTTGGCCCTGGTCTGGGCTCTGGGGGATCAAGAGGACAAGGAATTGGGTCCCCGGGAAAAAAAGGACCAGACACCAACACAGGTCCCTGATACAGGTGACCTGAGCTTGGAGCCATGAGCAAAGGACAGGAAAGTCCTGCAGGGGCCTAAAGAGGGAGCTGTCCCTGCCCACCGGGGGACACTGGGAAGGGGACCTGAAGGAGGGGCCCATGGAGATAGGCCTGGGAGGCTTCGCACAGGTGAACACTGTGGAGTGAGCAGAGCGTGAGCAAACCCACACAATTAGGAAAACAAGGGCCAAGTGAGTGATTCCAAGGAGGGGAGAAATGGGACCCCGAGATATCCTCCAGCACTGGAACAAAAAGGGGAGCATTATGGATCCAGAGAGATTCAGACTTAGAAATGTTACTCTCACAACAGGCCAATCCTGAGGACAGTCTGATGGGGTGGGGACTGTGGCTATGCCATTTTTAGATGATAGGACTGAAGCTGAAGGAGCTTAAGACTGCAGGCCTTAACTGCAGTGTTGGGACTTCCCAGCTCTTGTGACTCTCAATTACTTTTCCTTTTAGGAGACTGGAGTCAGAGAGCCTCGAAAGTCCAGCCAAGGAGACTAAAATTTATGCAACAGGCAACCGGGTGCCTTGGCAGATTCCTGAGGAAGGTTCCAGCTGACCATTTTAGGAGGAATCCTCATTTCACCCCAAGCTGCTGTGCTGGGCAGTTGGGTGCCCTTTCTTTTTCTTGCCAAGAGGAGGGGGAATTGGGCGATTTGGAATGTGGCGCGAAGGCGATAGTTTGGCAACAGCAGGAGACATACTCCTGTAGCCTCTCAGCACTTGGCATGTTATGCCCTGGGCAAAATCAAGCTGCCCGGGGAACAGCCCGGGGCGTCCCAACAGATGAGCTTGTGTGAATTCAGTCAGGGCAGACAAGCAGTGCAGTCAGAACGCGCTCATAGCTTCAGTGGGCACCGTGAAATCTCGCCTACATTGGCCAAGGCACCGATGAAGAATCAGGGTAAGCTTCAGAGCTGGGAAGGACCTCAGAAAATACCCAGTCCAATGTCCCCAACATGAGAAAACTGATGCCCAGACTGATGGTATGACTGCCCAAGCAGCTTCGGCATGTTGTGTTCCCCCCACTGTAAGATCCAGGCCACGATGGCATGGGAAAGGGCCTCATCCAGAGCTCGGTACACACTAGGTCCCCAGTGCAGAAAGGAATGCATTTGAATCTGTGGTGGGGACCTGTGGTCCACATGCAATGACGTCGATGCTGCTGAGTAGGGGAAAAGAAGCAATCGGAGAAATTTGTCCGAGGGTTGTTATCAAACACACTGCGTCTTTCTACAGACTTTCCTGCTCAGTTGTGCAAAGAGACACACTCTCTGTGGGATGCTGGAGCCCCATTTGGCTCCGAAATGGGATTTGAGTTTAAGGGAACAGCCAGAACAGATGGTGACCCTGAAGTCATATTTTGAAACAGGCTGACTCTTGTTTAATTTAGATGAAAGTACAGCTTGACAGTCTCCAAATGTTTGCTGGAGGAACAGCCTGTGGACCGCCAGAATAATGCAAGAGGGAATCAGACCTTCCAAGATGAAAAGCCAGTGGACACCTCCTAACTAGAGACCAGAAATGGGGGGGTGGGAGGGGAGGTGAACTCGGGGGAACCCCAGGAGGACCAGCCTCCCCCAGAATGGTGCAGGCAGAGGACATGGAATTCGATGCCAGAGAAACTTGTATGAAAGTCCCTGCTCAGTCAGATACTAACCAGGTGATCTTGGGCATGTTCTTTAACTTCTCTGAGCCTTAGCTTCCTTTTCTGGAAATAGAAGTGGCAATACCTAGCTCTCAGGGTGATGGTACTGGGTAAATGTCAGGTGCTAAGCATATTCTGTCCCTTTTGTTCATTCATTCATGTATTCATTCACAAATGGCTATCAAGCACACACCGGCACATGCCTGGCACTGCAAGTGCTGGAGATTTGGGGTGAACGGGACAGGCATGACCTTAACTTCATGGGATGGATGACCCAGCACTGGGTTCCCCATCCCTGACCCTGAGCACTCCTGGGCATTACCTGCTGAGTAGCTCATGTAACCCCAGGAGATAAGACTCCTATGCCCACCACCCACCACCACCATCCAGATGAGGAAACCCATGCTCTTTCTGAGCAACGTGCCCAAGTCACATCATTAAAAAAAAAAAGTGCTGAACTAGGATTTAAAGTTCATGTGATGTTTCCAAAGCTCAACTCTAAGCCACACTACTGTCAGGCACATCCCTGACGATGGTACGGATATGATCAAGCAGCACTAGGGAATTTCAAAACGGAGCGATGCCACCCACCTGGATATCAGAAGACCTAGTTCCAGACCTGGTTCTAGAACAAGGAACCCACTGGGAGTCACATAGCTAAAATGTGTGTGACTCCCAGAAAGTTCCTTGTTCTCTTTGAACCTCCATCTTCCCATCTGCAATTTGGGGGAGCTGAAATAGTTGATCCCCAAAGTCCAGCATTTTCTGAGGCCTCAGGTTCCCAGTGGGTTCTGATGGGAGTAAGGTGTCTGGGGGGACTTGCAGGCCTTGTAAGAAGTGAGGCCCAGGGGGTCCTAGCTACCCAAGGTGCATAAATGGTGAACTGTGCCTTCTCCCACAAGGAGCCTACGCTATGCAGCATGGACCACGCTGGGTGGAAGGCTGCCTCTAAAGAATGATTCTTAGAAATCTTGAACTGGAGCAGGGCTGGCCAGCCTCCCACATGCATATGCATGACAGCATTCTTCACATTCCACCCAAGATCTCCATGCTAAAGCAGCCCCGCACACTATTCCTGGAAAGGTAAACGTGGATGGAGAAATGAAAGCTTCTCATGGCCATCAACACACACATTTTTATTCATTCCAGAAGCATTTATTGAGCACCCGCTGTATAGCAGGCACTATTCTAAGTGCCAGAGATCCAGCAGTGATGGACAAGTTCATTCCCTCTTAGAGTTGACAGTTCTAATCCAAAGCTTTGGAGGGCAGTGACCATCACCATCTTGTCAATATCAAAGCATTAATGGCCCCCTCCACACATGGGTGTTAGGTGTCTGTAGACAGAAAATGTCCAAGTATCCTTTGCAATAATTCTAAATATCCCCCACAAGTTGGGGACCTCAAGTCTAAATATAACATCATCTCTGCTAAAGCAGTCTGTCATCAGATATACCTGAGGGCCTGAGTCTAGCCAAAGAGCCCCCCAGGACCTTGAAAATTTAATTCTCCTGCTTTATCTTTAAAAGCACTTAAGTTTTGAATTCCACTCCAAACATGTGTGTGTGTTTGTTTTAATAATATAAAAATGTTCCAAATTATTCCCCAGTTGTTACTGTCTCCTCACCACAAATTACCAACCACTGAGTAAAATGCTCCAGGAAATAAACAATGTGGCTCTTCGCATGCCACTGTCACACAGCCAAGGACTGTGAGCACACCCGTTTGAAAAGCAGGTCTCCAAAGGAATGGCTTGGACAGGAGGGGCATAACGCATCCCCCATGTCTCACGAGTATAACCATGTCTCAAGGAATTGGTCCCCTGAGTGAAAGCATCTAAAAACCTCCCACCCGAGTTATTCCTCCCCAAACTGCATTTCTGTTCCCTGGCAAGAGAATTATTCCTATGTTCACAGATGCACGTTCTCAATACAGAGATCCAGAGAGAGATGAAAAATAAAAAGACATCGTGTCAGACCTGGATGACTTTAGCGCTGGTCTGACCTCTTTGTTGTATAGATGGGAGGAAGCTTTGCAAAGCTAGGACTGACTGGAGTCTAACTACAGACGGCAATTGTTAGAAACCTTTCTCACTTGCCTCCACCACCTCTTTGCCAGGCAGCTGCCATGGACTGGAAGGCCCTGAGAGGCCAAAGTGGACCAGGGGCTCTTTGTGCTGGCTCAGGGCTCTCTACTGACTCTGCTTTCCTGGCATTTTACTGCAAGTGTCTTAAATTCTGTTCTCTTACGCTATATAAAGGTAGAGACCCTTTGCCCCCACCCTGAAGCAATTCACTGTCTGATAAGCAGAGGCAGGAGCAAGGCAGGTAGTAGAATCCAGGACTTGACTGCACTCTACCTAGACAAAGGCCCTTACCCCGGGTGGCCCTGGGCGGTAGTTCTGCGGGACTGAGGGATGGTAGGAAGCCAAGATGCTCCCCCAGGGCCAGGCTAGGAAAAGCAGCTCCTGGGCGAAGGTCCTGCTTTCATCCCAGAAAATTCACCCTGCCTTCCTACCTCAACGTGTTACGTGTTCAAGTCACACTCAGGCTGTCTCTTCCATCCTCTCCTCATTGTGCTCCTCTGTATCTGGAACATTCCACACGTCTTGCTGCCCATCAGCCCCACCTCCTTTCCTGGCTAAATCTGTTCACCCCTCAGATCCCATCTTAAATCTCATTCCTTGAGGAGACTCTCCTGACACCCTGGTACAGAACAGAGTGTCCTGGCATGTGCTTTCATAGCTCCCATTGTGCCTTCTAACATTTTCTACCATTTATAAACATAAAGAGTCTTTTTGTACAATCCTTTATTTAGCATCAATGTCACCCACTAGACTATAGGATCCTAGAGGGCAAGCAGCAAGCCTATCTTGCTTTTCATTTTCTGCCCAGGATATCATACATTGCTTGTACTCAGAGGACAGTCAATACATATTACATAAAAGTGGGGTGAACAAATGGATGAATGAGAAAGCTCCCAGGTTACAACAGGCAGAATGACCATTTCTACCAAGGGCAGAAACTCTGGAATGAATTCGATCCCACCCACTTTGCAAAGTCCTTGTTGAGCTATGTTTCACTTTCCCCACATCAGATTGTGATTGTTTATCTCCCTCCACTGGATGGTCAATGATTCTAAACTCCAAACACGAATGACATGCTCCTGGCCCTCCCCATCCTCAGCGAGATGGACTTGCAAATAAGTTCTCACCCCGGATGGAATAAACCCAACACAAGCAATGCTGAGAGAGAACGCAGGACAGCTTAGGCACAACATCAGCTAGCACTGAGATGGAACCTTGTTACTGGTCACTCCCCTTCATTAAGGGCTTTTCCATGTGCCAGGCACTATGCTAAGAGCTTGGGACATTATTTCATTTATAGTTTCCTTGCTCTACAGATGAGGAAACTGAGGTTTCAAAAGGATTAGTACATTGTCCAAGGTCACCAACTGATACATGCAGAGCCTGGAACCAGGCCAGCTGTCTGACTGCCCAGCTCCAGCATTTGCCCACCAAACTATACAGCACTGCAGCTTACACTTGAGTGCCACACACATCACCTGGGGGTCTGGTTAAAGTACAGATCTGATGTTGTGGGTCTAGATCTGATGCTGTGGGTCTAGATCTGATGCTGTGGGTCTGAGGCAGGATTTGGGATCCTGTATTTCTTTTCTTTTTTTTCTTTTTTCTTTTTGAGACAGAGTCTCCCTTTGTCACCCAGGCTGGGGTTCAGTGGTGTGACCTCGGCTCACTGCAGCCTCAACCTCCTGGGCTCAAGCGATCCTCCCACCTCAGGCTTCCAAGTAGTTGGGACTACAGGCACATGTCACCACATCAGGCTAGTTTTTTCATTTTTTATAGAGATGGGGTCTCACTATGGTGCCCAGGCTGATCTCAAACTCCTGGCCTCAAGCAATCACCCTGCCTTGGCCTCCCAAAGTGCTGGGATTACAAGTGTGAGCCACCGTGCCCAGCCTTGGGACTCTGTTTCTAATGAGCTCCTGGGTGATGCCCATGTGGCTGGTCCAGGGACCACAGTTTGAGCAGCAAGTCTATCAAGGTGAAAAGGCAAAGGAGGATTTCCATAGGGTAGGCTGAGGAACAATGCAAGCAAAGGCTTGGAGAAGGGAACATGGGTGGTCAATTCAGAGACCAGCAAGCAGTTCAGGGTGGTAGAGCCAGGGCATGGGGAAGGATGTGAGAGGAGAAGAGGCCTTGAACTGCAACCCAAGGAGTGTGGAATGTATTGTGCGTCACGGAAAGCATGGAAGGGTTTTGAGAGGGGATGTGACATGATGGGACCTGTGTTTTAGACAAATTACTCTGACTCACAGTGAGAAGCTGTGCTAGAGGTCAGAGAGATGGGAGATCCTGCTGGCCAGGGAGCTGCTGTAGCAACCCATCAGAAAGAAGTAACACAGGCCTGAAGCCAGGTAGGGCAAGAAGATAGAAGAAGAAGTTGCATGCAACCAGACATTGCAGAGGCAGAATTAATTTTTTTTTTTTTTTGGCAAGGTCTCGCTGTGTTGCCCAGGCTGAAGTGCACTGGCACAATCACAGCTCACTGCAGCCTTGGTCTCCTGGGCTCAACTGATTTATCCTCCTGCCTCAGCCTCCTGAATAGCTGGGACTACAGGTGCATGCCACCACACCCAGATCGTTTTATTATTATTATTATTATATTATTATTATTTTATTATTTTTTTTTTTTTGTAGAGTCAGGGACTCACTATGCTGCCTAGGCTGGTCTCAAACTCCTGGCTTCAAGAGATCCTCCCACCTCAGTTTCCTGAAGTGCTGGGATTACAGGTGTGAGCCACTGTGCCCGGCCAGAATTAATTTCTTTAAAACAAAGCTACAATACTCTTTTCAGGTATGAAAAATTTCTCAGCCATTCCATGAACTAAAGCAACAGTGCAGAGATGACAGGAGCTGAGTACAGACATAAACTGAGATGCATACCATTCCAACACACTCTCAAATGGAACCACTCTTAGAAACGAGGCGCATCAGCCACGGCTTCCAATCCAGCCACCCTATCTCCATGATGAGCCAGCCTTTTCCTCACTTTGTGGATTGAGTATCTGAGTCCAGAGAATGGAAGGGACTTGGCCAAGCTCCTGTGACCGGGCCTAGAACCAAGGAATCCGAGCCACTAAACCAGTGCGGGGCATCTTAGAGAACTTCCCCCAGCAGAGAAAATGAAGACATTCAGGTGCAATTTGGTATCAACCCACACTTGCAAATATTAAACAAATAAAGCCATTTCATTCCTTAATGAAAGCTCATATCCTAAAAGGGGAGGGGATATGGAGCCATCTACTGTAGACCGTTAGACCTGAAATAAAATTAGAAAATATGTCACATGGAAAAACTCTGCAGTGAGAAATGGTTTCTTCCCGCACCCCTCCTTTTTTCTTTCCGTGGGAGAGTGAGTAATTTGGCATTTTAACTAGACAGGGGGAATGCGCCGCTGTAGTCTCTGTTTTGTACCAAATACATTCAGTTGCTGGGCAGTTTTGTATCCCACTTTGTGAATGGGATGACAGTGAAGGATGTGCTCAGCAGTGGGATGAACAGGGCTGAGCAGAGCTGAGCCGAATCACTGCCCCCAACTGCCACAAAATGCGGCCAAATTGAAGTCAGATATCCTAGAATGTTCATGCTAACGATGCTTTTAGAATTGCGTTTCCAACCCCTTCATTTCTCAGATGGGGAAAATGAGGCCCAGAGAGGTACAGTGATTTGCCCACAGCAAAAGAAGAGCAAAGGATTGTTAAACCTGAGGCTCTGGGAGAGTCTCCACCGTGTCCCGCGCCGTTGCCATAGTTGCCTCAGGCATGTCATGGGCTCCTCTGTGGCTGGTGGTGACCTGAACGTAATAGGGTTCCACTGGGTTATTCCTTCAAAGGGCATTGCCTGAGTACCGGCCAGGGGCCAGGCACAGGGCTAGGTGCTGGTGGTACAGAGAATAACCCCAGCCAGGTGTGATGGTGCCTGTAATTCCAGCACTTTGGGAGGTCAAGGCAGGTGGATCACTTGAGCCAGGAGTTTGAGACCAGCCTGGGCAACATAGTGAGACCCCATCTTTTTTTTTTTAAAAAAAAAAGGAAGGTAGAAAAATTATCCAGGTATGGTGGCGTACACCTGCAGTCCCAGCTACTCGAGAGGCTGAGCTGGAGGACCACTTAAGCCCAGGGAGGTCAAGGCTGCAGTGAGCTGTGATTGCACCACTGCACCCCAGCCTGAACAACAAAGTGAGAACCTGTCACACACACACACACACACACACACACACACACACACACAGAGAGAGAAGAGAGAGAGAAATAACCAGCGTGTCCCTTCCCATATTCTAGCTACTCTGGAGGCTCTGTTGGTTTGAGATCAGGGTGTGGGAAGGGGTATTCTGGGAGATGAGGCCAAGACAGCATTTGGTGGAACTTCAGAGGGCCTCAAATGCCACACTAAGGGGTAGATGGCCGTATTTATCTTCCAATGCTGCTATAACAAACTACCACAAACTTAGTGGCTTACATCAACACAAGTTTTTTTATCTTACAGTTCTGGAGGTGAGAAGTCCAACACAGGTCTTACTGAGATAAAAAATTAAGGTATCAGCAGACCATGCTTCTTTCTGGAAGCTTTAAGGGAAAATCAGTTTCCTTGCCTTTTACAGCTTCCAGAGGCTGTCTGCATTCCTTGGCTTGTGGCCCTTTCCTCTGTTTTCAAAGCCAGCAAAGAAGGATGCTCAAGTCCTGTCACATCACACCACGCTGATTTCCTCTGCCTCCCTTTTCCACTTTTGAGGACCCTTGTGATTACATTGGGCCCAACCAGGTAATCTGGGACAATCTCCCTCATTTCAGGTCAGCTGATTATCAACCTTAATTCCATCTGCAGCCTAACTCCCCTTTGCTATTGAACCTAATGGAGTCACAGGTCCTGGGGGTTAGGGTGTGGGTCCTCCAGAGGGCCATGACCCTGCCTACCACAGGTGGTAATCGTGGGAAGATGACACAGGGTTCTAAATAGGGAGCAACACAATGAGAACTGGTTTAGAGTATTGCTCAAATATTAAAAGTGCAAGTGAATCACTGGGGATCTTGTTAAAATGTGATCCTCTGTCCCCTAGATGGTATGATTCTGATTTATGAGTTTTGGGGGTGAAGCCAGAGATTCTGCATTTCTGCCAAGTTCCCAGGTCCTGCTGATGCTGCTGGTCCGTGGACCACAAGTAGCAAGAAGCTAGAAGCAAGAAGAGTGAGTAGCAAGAAGCTAGAAGATTACTATGGCTGCAGTGTGGAGGATGGGTTCTAGGGTGGAGAGGATGGAGGCTGGGAGACAGACCTGTGTGCTGATGTCAAGTTGTAATTAAATTTCTTCATTTCGCAAGGCTGTAGTGAGAATTTCATATATTAAATACACACACAGATACACATACATATGTATATATATAAATGTATATATAGGCCGGGCGCGGTGGCTCAAGCCTGTAATCCCAGCACTTTGGGAGGCCGAGACGGGCGGATCACGAGGTCAGGAGATCGAGACCATCCTGGCTAACGGTGAAACCCCGTCTCTACGAAAAAATACAAAAAAAACCAGCCGGGCGACGAGGCAGGCGCCTGTAGTCCCAGCTACTCGGGAGGCTGAGACAGGAGAATGGCGTAAACCCGGGAGGCGGAGCTTGCAGTGAGCTGAGATCCGGCCACTGCACTCCAGCCTGGGTGGCAGAGCAAGACTCCGTCTCAAAAAAAAAAAAAAATAAAAAAAAAAAAATAAATGTATATATAAAATTTAAATTTATATTATATGAAACACACACACATATATGTGTGTTGATATATGTGCATGTATATATAACAAATATACATATCCTATATATTAAAACTTAAAACAGCACCTGGCACATGAAAAGCACTATATAATTATTAGCACAGATCATACTGTTTTTTGGTTGTTGCTGTTTTTTGTTTCTTTGTTTATTTTTGTTTTTGAGATAGAGCCTTGTTCTCTCACTCAGGCTGGAATGTAGTGGCGTGATTTTGGCTCACTGCCACCTCTGCCTCCTGGGCTCAAGAGATTCTCCTGCCTCAGCCTACCAAGTAGCTGGGACCACAGGTGTGCACCACCACACTCGGCTAATTTTTGTACTTTTAGTAGAGGTGGGATTTTGTCATGTTGGCTGGGCTGGTCTCAAACTCCTGACCTCAGGGTGATCCATCTGCCTTGGCCTCCCAAAGTGCTGGGATTACAGGCATGAGCCACTGTCCCCCAGCCATACTCTTGGTATTTTCTTAGGTTCCTGTGAAGCACCAGAGCACTGGCCTGGGAGTCAGGATACCTGGTTCTAGACCTGGCTCTCCTGCCAACTTGAACTGTGACCATGAGCTAGTCACTTTCCCTCTCTGAGCTAGACAATCAAGTCAGAACTAGCCAGCCACTAAGATTGTAGTTGGAGGGGAGAAGCAGCTGGCTGGGCCTATTTCAGAAGTTCTGTGTGTAATGCTGTTGAACTTGCAAGAACTTGGGTTCAGCTTGTCATCAGTTAGGATCTCTACTCTTATTTTCTGTGGGATAAAATGGTTGTAACTTTCCTATGCCAAAAAAAGCACAGCTTAACTTTTCTTTCATGAAACATTCTATTCTTGACATATATACTATAGGCAGTGCCTACTCTCACCCTGCTCCAGCCCCATCATCCTGCAGTGGATGGCTGCAGGGTGGTCTTTCAGTGTGGCTGGAGGCGCACATAGACTTTGCTGGTCAAGGGTTCATAATGCTGGGTTTTCACTAAGATCTCCACAGTCCCAGGCTTTGAATGATTCATTCATTAACTTATTCAAATGCTCATTGTGTCCATTTAGTGCCATGTCAGATGCTGGGGAAACATGGATAAATAAAAACGGCTTCCTGCCCTCAAGGAACCCACAGTGATGTGGGAGCAGTGAAGTAAGGAGGCATGGAACTGATCACCAGTGACAGGCCTGATGCTCACTAATCCTTAGAGTAGGAATTGCCCTAATTTACAGATAAGGAAGACAAGAAGTCCCTCTCTAGGACTCAGTATCACCACCTTTGAAAGGAAGCAGTTGGACTGCATTGGTTGTTCTCAGCCCTGGCTGCACCTTAGACTCCAACCAGGAGATTTTCAAACCTGCTGGTGTCTGGATCTCACCTCAGATGTATGAAGAATCCCTGAAGAGCTGGAGGACTGGGCACCAGGTCCCCTTGGAATCCTCAAAATGATTCCAAGGTACTGGAGGGCTGATGACCACCAAGGTCCTTATGACATGAGCTCTCACATTCTAATTTCCTGAAAAACCCTCTTCTAGCTCTTCCATAGACACGTGCAAAATGGATGAATGAAGGAGAAGGGTGGAGAGGGAGTGTGGGAGGGGCCCTAAGCTCTTTCGAGTAAGGCCACCATTTGGAGAACGATGCTGGCACTGTTCCTTTACCTGTTGTCATTTGCTCCTTTTGGGTTAGAAACAGCAGTAGTAGACAAGGCAGGGGGGACTTGGCATTCTCATATGATGTTGCAGGGAGTATAAATTACTATTGCCTTTCTGAACCATGCAACAAAAGCCTTAAAAATGGGCATGCACTAGACCCAACTATTTGTTTTAGGAAATGATGTTGTGCTAGGAAATAATTGCAGAAGTAGTCAAATACGAAGCTATGAGACCACGATAGTCACAATAGTGTTCATAATAGTGAGCAATGAGAAACAGCCTGAAAGTTTACAGGACAACCAAACAATGAAATACTATTACAAACACAAAAAATGTTAGAGAAGAATATTCAATGTTCCAGAGAAGGTGCCTAGATGATTGTTAAGGGGGAAAAAAGCCATCAACTAAATGCAATGTACGGAATGTTCTGTTCATATTATTATCTATGTGCATATTTAGGGGTGGAAAATAAACTTGAAACATAGTTCATCAAATGCTAGCAGGGTTTATCTTTGAGTCACAAATAATATGTGATCTTTTTAAACTACTCTTTTTGGCCCTAGTTTTGATAATAACTATGTATTATTTTTATTACCAATTTTTTTAATGTTATTGAAAAAATGAACCTCTTACAAACACTTCCCACATCCCTCTGCCTCTCCCATCTCCTGGTGGAAATGGACATCCCTACTTTGGTAGTACAGATGCTTGCTTGCACTGTGTTAGGAAAATCAGGACAAGCTCTTTAACATGCAAGCCAGCTTCCGCACACTGTCTCTATTACTGGACTATGAGTCCCTCCACGATGGGCACTGAGTCTAACGCAGCTCTTCAGCCATCCTGCCACCCACTCCAGAGAGTGCCTGGGACAGCAGGAAGCCAGAAATAATAGGAGGAAGACAGACATCTGTAAGAGTAGCCATAATACAGAACAGACAGATCATTTTGAAGACTTCAACAGAAATTCCCTTTGGGAGGAAGCTAGTCACAAAAGACTGCCTAGATGGGAGGAGGGTTTTAAGTTGGACCCCATTTGAGTCCCTCAGTGATGGGAGGAGTAACTCCTAGAGAGGCCTAAGGCCAGGCTGTTCCCTGCAAGCCAGACTCCAGCCGAGCTCTCCAAACCCAGAAAGGGGTTCCCTGGCATCTAAGGTCAAGGGTCCTGGTCACTTGAGAGAGATACCAGAGCCCTCAGAACAGTTTTTTGTCCTGTTCAGTCCTTGAAATCATCCATGGCATGCAACAAATATGAACTGGATTGGATTGGATTTGGTTAGGTTGGGTTGGATTGGGTTGGATTGGATTAGGTTGGGTTGGGTTGGATTGGGTTGAGTTTGATTTAGTTGTATTGGATTAGATGGGTTGAATTGGATTAGGTTGAGTTGGGTTGGATAGGGTTAGGTTGGGTTGAGTTTGGTTATAATGGGGATAAAGAATGGGCTGCACTCATTTGGTGACCCGGGTCACCTGTCTCTCCCATTAGATGTTGACCGGGAGGAGGGCGGGACCTTCTCCCAGGATCTGCTCTAACCCTAGACTTTTCCTCTCTGTAGTTTGGATAGAGCAGAAGAAGGTAATCAGTCAGCAAACCTGGCTCCTTCCAACACCTCTGATACCACCTCAGCTCCCCTGGGCTCTGTGTTGACAGCAATAGGTCATAACCCACAATCGGATGCTGTGACTTTGAGGTCTTCTTTGCTTATCCATTCTCCACACCAGACATTAATGTCTTAAACTGAGTCTTATTGTAAGATTGCTTCCTTTTTACAACCCTCACCTACCCACTACCACTGCTATACTCCCAGTATCTAATTATATTATGCAGAAATTATGGAATAAGCCAACCTATATTAAAGAATTGATGGCTTAATGAAGGAGGCAGGTAACTTATCTTACCAGACTATAAAACATACTACAAAGTAACAATCATCAAAATTGTATGGATTTAAAATGACATACACATATTAACACAAGAAAGTGACCAGTAGTACAGAGATACCAGAAATAAAAGTATATCATTAAAAGAAAAAATATTATATAATAAGATATCACACAACAATGATGGGTAGTATGGTACAATGATGGTACAATAGCTCACACTTTACTTAGTACTTTGGGGAAACCTGGGGACCACTTTGGAAAAGAACTGGCTTTAGATTATGCAGTAATCTGGCCAGGTGTGGTGGCTCACGCCTGTAATCCCAACACTTTGGGAGGCCGAGTTGGGAGAATTGCTTGAGCCCAGGAGTTCAAGACCAGCCTGGGCAACATGGCGAGACCCTATCTAAAAAAAAGAGAGACTATATCCTAATCTATGGTTCCTTTTAAGTGATCAAGCTGTAGATATTAAAAGAAAACTGGAAAATCAACTTACATATTTAGCTAAAAGAAAAAAGATAAATGCACAACTTTTGACGAACTGAGAAATCAGGAATAAGATGAGTAGAGAGAAGCTGGAAAATAAATGTTTATCCAATTAATGTAATAAGAAAGATAAAGAGCAAAGTAACATTAGTGTGAATTCCAGCCTAACTAGTTATTACACTATTGAAGAAAACGACAGCCCTATAATGTTTCCTGAGTACTCAGTCAAGGTCACCCTACAGCTGACAAAGCCATGGAAGAATTGGGATGACTTACGCACCACAGAGGACATAGTAAGTTGATGCATTAGACCACAAGCTAGACTAACTCTTTCATTCCTTCTTTGATTCATTGAAAAAGTATGCTGAGTACCCACTTCATGCCAGTCCCTGTGCCTGGGATCCCTGTTCCAGGATTCAGAGTTGGACAGGCCCATCCCTGCCTCATAGAACTTCCCATGTAGCAGGGGAGGCAGGCAACTAATCTGTGGTCACGGTACAGTCTGAGGAGCCCCGAGACCAAGAGATGCTCATGATGCCTGGGAGAGGAGAGACAGCTTCCCAGAGCAGAATCTTAAAAGGATGATTTGGGGATCGCCAGGTACTGTGGGGGAAAGGCATTTTTAAAATGGTACTGGTAGCCAGGTGGAGTGGCTCACCCCTGTAATCCCAGCACTTTGGGAGGTCAAGAAGGGTGAATTGCTTGAAGCCAGCAGTTTTAGACCAGCCTGGGCAACACAGTAAAACTCTATGTCTACAAAAATTTTTAAATTAGCTGGGTATGAGGGTATGTAATCCAGCTACTCAGGAGGCTAAGGAAGGAGGATCCCTTGAGCCCAGGACTTTGAGGCTGCGATGAGCTAAGATTGTACCACTGCACTATAGCCTGGGCAACAGAGAAGACCCTGTCTCAAAAAATAGTAATAAAATTAAAATGACACTAGCCTATGCAAAAGCACAGATGTGGGACGTTGCATGTCCCATTCAGAAGCCTGCCAGTGATTTGATGTGAGTGGAAACCCATAGGGACTTAGTGTTAGTGGAGGAAGGCAGGGTCCTCTGGGGCCAGGAGCATGACTCCAACCCAGGTACAATGAGAACCCAGCAAGGGCAATTGAACTAGGAAGCATCATGATTAAATAAGAAAAATCCATCTAAATATATAGTAAGAACTATCCAACCAGTTCTGTTCTTTGATGAGTGAGTTCATTGAGGGGAAACATTGCCAAAGGAAATAATCCAAAAGAAAAAGGCTATTTGTCTGAAGATGTCCCAGCAGCACTATTTATAATAATGACAAATGGCTAAAGTCCAGTTCTGGACAAAGTGGCCAGCTCTAGACAATTGTCTTTTGGGAGATGGAGACTGGAGGCCAACGAGGCAAAACTTCAGGTGTGACACCTACCCACATCTCTCTCACTCAGAAAAGCATGTCAGACTGCCAGGGAGCAAGAGTGGCGTGGTTAGAGGGAAGTTCTGCACTGCTCTGATTCATATGCTTCCCATTAAAATCAGGATTTCTCCAGAGAAGATAGTGGCCAAGAAGCACTTGAAAAGATGCTCAAGGTCATTTGTCATTAGAAAATTGCAAATAGGCCAGGCACAGTGGCTCACACCTGTAATCCCAGCACTTTGGGAGGCCGAGGCAGGAGGATCATGAGGTCAGGAGTTCGAGACCAGCCTGGCCAATATGGTGACCCCCCCCCATCTCTACTAAAAATACAAAAATAAGCCAGGTGCACCTGTAGTCTCAGCTACTTGGGAGGCTGAGACAGGAGAATCGCTTGAACCTGGGAGGTGGAAGTTGCAGTGAACCAAGATACGCCACCAACTCCAGCCTGGATGACAGAGTGAGACTCCATCAAAAAAAAAGAAAAGAAAGAAAGAAGGAAAGAAAGAGAGAGAGAGGAAGGAAGGAAGGAGAAAGAAGAAAAAGAAAGAAAGAGAAAGAGAAAGAAGGAAAGAAAGAAAGAAAGAAAGATTGCAAATAAAAACCACAATGAGATGCCATTTTATATCCACTAAAATGGCTATAATTTTAAAAACTGAAAACAATCATTGGCGATGATGTGCAAAATTAAAGCCCTCATACATTGCTGGTGGGGATGTAAACATGGTGCAGCCACTGTGGAAAATAGTTTGGGGGTTCCTCATACTTGAAACACAGAATTATCACGTGACCAGAAATTCTGCTCCTAGATATAAAGAAGTAGAAACAGGCCGTCAAACGTCTGGATACTTGTATACAAATGTTCAGAACAGCACTATTCACAAAAACCAAAAGGTAGAAATAGCCCAAATGTCCATCAACAAATGAACGGAAAAACAAAATGTGGTATATATATATATACACACAATGGAATATTAGTCATAAAAAGGCATGAAGTACTGACACATGACACAACATGAGTGAACCATGAAAACTTTATACTAAATGGAAGAAGTCAGATGCAATAGATCATATACTGTATGATTCCATTTTCATGAAATATCCAGAATAGGCAAGTCCATAGAGGCAGAAAGTAGTTTAGTGACTGCCAGAAGCTGGGAAAAGAGGGGAATGGGGAGCGATTGATTAACGCGCATAGAGATTTCTTTTGGGGTGATGAAAATGTTTTGGAACTTGACAGAGACGTTGATTGCACAGTATTGTGAAGGTACTAAATGACACTGAATTGTACAATTTAAAATGGTTAATGTTATATAATGTAAATTTCACCTCAATAAAAAGTAAATCTGGATATCTAAATGGTCAACAAACATATGAAAAGGTCATTCACTTAATTAATAATCAGGAAAATGGAAATTAAGGCTACCGTAAGATTCAAATATGCACCCGTTAGAAATGTTGAAGTTAAGTTCAGTGACAAGACCAAGTGCTGGTGAGGATGTGAAGAAATGGAGGTCCTCATTTCTTGGTAGCTGTGTAGATCTATACAACCATTTAGAAGACATGCTGGCATTGTCTACTCAGTTGGGGGATATGCACACTCTGATTCAGCACTCCACTCCTAAGTATAGAACCAACAGAAATTCATGCACATGTGCACTGAAAGAAATGTACAAGAATGTTCAGAGCAACACTTACGTTAGCCCAAAATGGAAACAATCCAAATGTTAGAGAAGAATGGATAAGTAATATATGCTATGCTAATGCAATGGAATATTACACAGCAATGGCAATGAACTACAGCCCCATACAGCAGCATGAATAAATCTCAAAACTTATTATTTATTGAAAGAATCAGACACCAAGGAATAGATTCTGCATGTAAAAAGTTCAACATCGAGTAAAACAGAACTTCAGAATTTTGGGATACACACTTAGATAGTAAAACTATTTTTAAAAAGCAAGAAAGTGATGACTATTAATGTCAAGGTAATGGTTACCTCAGACAGAAAGAATGGAAAATAAAACCACAGCAAAGGGGTTCAGGAGAGCTTCTGTGGATTATCCTATATCTTCATCTGGATTACATAAATATTTGCTCTGTGGTAAATCATTGTACTGTACCGTACCTTTAGCATGCACTTTTCTGAATGGATGTTGTATTTTACAAGAAAACATTTTAAAGATAAGCAAATAATTTGCAACCATCAACACTTTATTAGCAAGAGCAAATTACTTGTGACACCACCATCTCTACCTAGACAATAGCCCCCCATCTTCTAAAATATTGGCTATTCCAATGACACTGAAATTTTACCAGGAAAAGGAAGGATTGGTGCTGTCCTCCAGCTCAACCCTGACCACTGGAGGCACAAGAGGCCATGTGGGTGACACCCACTGACAAATGTCTCTTTAAACAGGATGGTATAGGAGGATGGGGTTGGCTGCACACAGGACATTCTGGATAGTAGATGAGAAGAGCTCAGGAAAAATGGCATTACAGTTGTCTGTGGCCCTTTCTTTCTTCCTGTGAACTATGACCCCCTTGGGGCAGCTGTGTGCCCAAATCCTTTCTGTACCCAGCCAGCATGAGGACCAGCACAGAATGGGTTTGTTGAACTGAACTATGTGAAATAATCAAACCTCAAACTAGAAAAATATTATTTTGTTTTGTTTTCCAACATTTTAAATGAGGACTACAGAGATGAGTGAATCTTGCCTCTCTACTTCATAGATGGGAAAACTGAGGTTCAGAGTGGGAAAAGCAACTCATCTAACTTCATGGAGGAATTCAGTGATTGGAACCCAGGTTTTCCAATACCTGAACTTGTGCTGTTTTAGGGCATGAGGGCTATCAGGAAGTTTACAAAGACCCACTTTTTAACAGATCAATGATCTGCAAAAAACCATATGCCTGTGTTCTACCCCTAGCCAAGGAGCCCTTTCCTGGGCCCACAATGGCATTCAGGGATGGGAGGGTGAGTCGATCCAGAGGCTTGGAGGTGCAGGAGGAACTCGGGACCCATTTTCTGAGAGAATCAATGCCCTAAGAGGCCAGCAGCTTTTAAGTGGTGAGCTGTGTGCCAGCTCCATACCAGGCTGGCTATGAACCCCACTGTGAAGCCCCACCAGATTTGGTGCCTAGATGCTCTGGGAAAATGCATTCTTTTATTTAATAAGCAGCTTTATTGAGGCATAGCTTACATTCTGTAAAATACACCCATTTTAAATGTATAGTTAGATGATTTTAGTACATTTATAGAATTGCACAACTACCAGCACAATCCGGTTTTAGAACATTCCCCCAAAAGTTTCCTCATCCCTCTTTGCAGTCATTCTCTGCTTCTGTTTTCTGTCTCTGTAGTTTTGCCTTTACAGAAATTTCATATACAGGGACTCTTACAATGTATTGCTTTTTAATGTCTGGCTTCTTTCACTTAGCTTAATGGTATTAAGTTTATCCATGTTGTTGTAGCATTGATCAATACTTCATTCCTTTTTATTGCTGAGTAGTATTCCATTAAATGGATACACCTCATTTTGTTTTTCTATTCACCAGCTAAAGGAGCAGTTTATTTCCAGTTTTGGCCATTATCAATAATGCTGCTATGAACATACATATGAGTTTTTGGGTGGACATATGCTTTCCTTTCCCTTAAGTAGATACTTAGGAGTGGGAAGTGCTGGATCATAGGGTAAGTATTTATTTAACATTTTAAGAAACTGCCAAATCGTTGGGAACATGCGTTTCTGCTCATAACAGCCCACTTACAAACATGCTTTCAGAAGCCACGCTACTTAAGCGTACAGCGTAGTGGTTAAGAGTACAGATTCTCGAGTCAGACCCTCTGGGCTCAAATTGTGCTTATATTACTGAAGGCTATATGCCCTTGGGCAAATGACTGTGCCTTAGTTTCCTCATCTGTAAAAGGCGATAAGACATGGCGTTGTTGTGATGATTGAGTGAGTTCACGGCAGAGCACTTAGAACACTGCTGGTTCGTAGTGCTAAGAAGTCTTGGCAATTGTTTTTTATACCCAGCTGAGCAGTGGCCCTATGGAAGGAACAGCACCAGCCCTGAAGTTCACAGATGTGGGAGGGCTACTATAGATCTACCCAGTTACAGTCATGTGGCCTTGAGGAAGTCACATCCCTCTGTAAGATACAGCCCCATTTACTTCTCAGCACTGCTGTGTGGTGATTCCAGGAACTTGGTGAAGGTGACACTGTGCTTTGAAGACTGCACAATGCCATGCAGATGCAATGGACTCATGTTACCATTGTGACATTCAGATTGTAGGGCTCATTGGAGACCATGGAGCCCCTAAAGCCTTCTCCATCCGTGAAGCTCCTCTAACTGCACACTAGGATGGTTAAGAGCAAGGACTCTGTAGTCAGACTATCTGGTTCAAATCCCACCCCAGCCACTTAGAAGTCTTGTAACTTTGGACCTCTGTTTCTTCATTTGAAAAATAGAGATAAAAACTGTTCTCAGTCCCCACCTCCTGGAGTGCTTGTAAGGACTGCATGAATGAAATATGAACATGTTCACACCTCCACCTGGACACACAAAGTGTTTTATAAGTATCAGCAATATTAAGTTGCATTAAAAATTCAGTTTGCAGGAGGACAGTTTACATTTTTAGGAACAGTTTCATATCCCCAAAGGGGCCCTGAAAACCCATCAGCTGCAAATGGCTCTCCCTAGACCCTTCTCAGCTCCTGAAGATTTGCTGGGCCTCCCTTTTTATGTTATAAATGGGAATAGGACTTCCTTCGTGTTAGAAACAACAGCCCTGACACTGAGGGATCCTAGAGACACACACGGGAGGAGAAAAAAACACCAAAGTTCCTATCCCCAGATCCCTCTTCCTTTTGGGAAACTGGAAGTTGCAGCAAAGTTCACAAAAGACCATGGAACCCAAAGCTGGCCTCTGCCACTGAGTTGGCATGGCCCTATATCATATGCAAAATTGCAACTTTCTGACATGAGCCATGGGGCTGAGAAGCTAAAACTATACCCCAGCTGCCCTTTGATCTGCAATAAATGCCAGGCTGGACGCTCTGGCAGGAAAAGCTATCATCGGATTTGGGTGTTGTTGCCCAGGAGACAATGGGCTGTCTTGGGCTTCTTCAGGCAAACAAAGAGTTAACCAAGGCCACCTTCTCAATCCCGTTTCCTTTGGGCTGACTGCAGGTTGCTTCCTAGACTTTCTCTCCCTTATTAAATTGAGGCTGTGTACTAATCCTCCAGATTCAAAGAGAAGGGGTCAGAAGCTACAGAAATCATGGCTCTTCTGCAAAAATGCACAGAGAAAGAACTGAGCAAGGGCAAGAGCCTGCAGACCTGGATTCAAGTCCTGGATTTGGACTGGCCACTTTCTAAGCTTGTCTCAACCTCAGTGTTATAGAAATACCTGCATTGTGATGGGATTAATAGAAGCCCAAATCTCAGCACCATGCAATATACCCTTGTAAAAAACCACACGTGACCACCTCCTGAACCTAAAATAAAAATAAAAATACCTGCATTGCTTTCCAACACATAGTTACCGCAAGAATCAAGCAGTAATTTCTACCACTTATTTTGTGCCTAGTATGTACCGGAATCATGGAAAGCACATTATTTCTAGTTTATCTAATCTTCACAGCATTTCTAGGAAGGTAAAATGGTCTAATTATTCGCCTTTTTCAGATGGGGAAACTGAGGCACAGAGCGATGAAATCCATTGCCCAAGATCACCCAGCCAGCCACAATTCAAACCCAGACAGTCTGACCTTAACTGAGGCCCATTTTAACTTAGGTCTACTTTAACTTAGATCTTACTATTCAGCCAACCGCCTGAGTTCTGCTGGAGAAACTGAGGTCCGGAGAACAGAAGGGATCAGATCACTGGCTCCCAGGCCACAGCTCTTTCCATCACCGGTGGAGCCACTGCCCATGATAGACGTGACCGCTTAGGTAACTCAAAGCTGGGTTAGGCGTCCGAGCAATTCAGTTCCGTTATTTCTTGCGCAGCAAAAGCCCCAGATGTCCCTGCTGGTGTTCATGCTTCGCACCTGTGTGCGGAGAGGCACCAGACCTGCCCTTACCAGAAGCCAACCAGCGCGCACAACCTAAGCGCTGGCGTTGGGTGCGCTGAGGCTGTTGGCGCTGGCGCTGTTTCCAAAGTCCCTCTCTGCCTAAGATTGGAGGCTCTGCGCCCAGCTCAGACATCTCGGGTGCTCAGACAGCACTCTACCCGCCCCAGTTGCCCAGGGATCCCATTCACAGCTATAATCCCTGCACTGCCAGGAGGTAGCCGCCCGCGGGACCGCCAGTGCGCACAGAGTAGCGAGGACTCCCTTTTATGTCCAGGAATGAGGCGCGCATCGCAGCCGCGTCCGCCGCCAAAACCAGCTTCCCCCACGGGCGCGGGGGCAACCGGTGCCACCCTCAGGCCGGGTCGCTTACCTGTCGCAGCGCGGGTCTGGGTGACGGCAGGGAGGGGCGTGGAGACCGAGAGCAGCATCAGCAGACACCAGCACTGCCCGTTGTTCCTCCTGCAAGAAGTGTCCGAGGGAGAAAAGGTGAGGCGGGCAAGAGGTTTGGAGGGGCCCGGGACCCGAGGAAGCAGAGAAGCGGGTCTTACCTTGGTGCCATCTCGCGGGTCTGCAGAGCCCCGGAAGGCGCGCGGCGAGTCGAGCACAGCGTTGGAGCTCAGTGGAGGACGAAGGGGCGCTGAGCGCTGGCCGCCGCGCTCACCCTTCCTGCCGGGAACAAAGGCGGCGCTCGGCAGCGGCGGCGGCGGGCAGAATCCCGGCTCCCGGCCCGCGCCCTGAGTCACCCGCGCTCTGAAACCCGACTCCGCCGCACCCTGCGCTCCCCCGCGCGCTGCGCCCCACCTCGGGCAGCGGCGGCGCGCTCACGCCCCCGGGCCACTGGCCTCCCTGGCTGCCTCCCCACTTCCCGGGGCTACTGGCCTCCCGGGCTGCCTCCCCACGCCCCTTTCCCCCTCGAGGGACGTGCGCTCCCCTCTGCTGCCTCCAACCGTGACTGCCTTATGTAACCTGCGAGGAAAGCCCCGCGTCCGCGTTCGTTGGGGCAAGCGGGATGCGGCTCCCTCCAGCCCTTAAGTCTGTCCTGTAGGGACTGACCCGCAGAGAAAGCACTCTTTCACAGCCGCCGAGGGAATCCTCTCCACAGCCCAGGGAGGCTGGAATCAGTGATTTCCTTATATGATGGGCAAGGAGACAGGCTCAGAGAGGTGGAGCGAATGTCCCAAAGTCCCAAGCTGCACTGAGCTCCTAGCTGCTGTGACCCACCCTGCACGCCTGACACATGGACCGACTTGAATGCCCAGGAATGGACCTGCCTGGGGCCATAAGTGATACATACAACTAACCGCAGCAGAGATAGTCCTAATAAAAGTTTTTAATGTACTGGATTCCAGTGCTTTCCTCCCTGTCTATACCTTGCCTGCTCCCTTCATCAGAATGTGAACTCCAGGAGGGCTTATCTTTGCTTTGTTCCTTGCCTAAAATAGCTCAGGTAGTAGGAGACGCCAATAAACGCTGGATGAATGAAGGAGCACAGTCTTGGATGAGGCATCACAGCAGGCCCTGTGATGAGATATGGGGGTCATGAACCAGGCTCAGCCTCCAAAAGCCCTCAGTGGGAGTGAGGAGGTGCAGGGCAGACTAACCCATTTGTTCAGAGCTTGTCGCAAGGCACTAGGTAAAAGTGATCTCAATGGTCGCTTTTTATTATTAAGATTACCACCCGGCACATAGTGTGAGATCTTTGGGTGAGAAGAGGCACCGCTGAAGTTAGCAGAGACCTGGACAGCTCTGAAGCCATGGAAACGCTAGGAACCTACCTCTCTTCCTGACACACCAAGTAGCCACAGTGGGCCGTGGCTCTGTGGTCAGTTCCTGTGTTTCATTCAGTTCCACTCTCTAGAGGACCGGCCACCTCTTGCCAAGTGAGTTAGCCTTGCAGAGAAGATGGCATGGGAATGGAGATAGCAACTAATGCTCACTTGGTGTGGATTATGTCCCAAGCCCTGTGCTAAATGCTTTAGCTGTGTTATCTCATTTAATACCCACAACAGCCATGGAAAGGTGGTACTGTTGTGATCCCCATTTCATAGACAAGAAATCTGAGGTTCAAAACATTCCAAGGCTAAAGCATGGCAGATGCAACACCCATGCTCCTCACCACTCAGCCATGCTGCCTGCCGGTAAGCAAGAGGATCAGACTCACTCTCTACCCTCAAGAGCAAAATCACAGGGAGACACAGAGCACTCGGACATGAAAGGGTTCATGCCAGCCTGGGTGGTGAGGGCTCAGAGGAGGGATGGCAGGCTTGGAGATCAGGAGTCTGGGTTCCAGTCCAATGCTGGCCCTGGCTGCAGGGTGAAGTTGGGCAAATCTTGCCCTTGGTCTGATTTTTTAATTTCTCCACCTGTATAATGGACACAACTACCTTGATTTGAATGGTGGCTGTGAGCCCCTTGTTGGGACCACCTACTGGTAAACCACAGTGCTTTCTGTCCATTGGATTTTGGCTTCTATTATTAGAGGTTGTGGATATTCTTCTCACTGGGACTGCAGCCTGTGGGGGGGGACAACTGGTAAGACGGAGGGAGGACCCTAGATGAACCTCTTAAGGGATTGAGTCTCCAGTAGCCAAAGCAGCTCGAGAACCAGGTTGGCCCCATGTGGAGCTAACACATAAGGCAAAGTGCATCCCAACAAAATTGTCCACTTGAGGCCTCTTTCCTAATCTGTTCACATTCCCTGTGAATGTAAATTCTCTCCCACTTGCAGCCGCTCTGTGATGGGCCTAACCTTATTTTATTATGATTCACTAACCATAGGGAATTTGCTTTCATAATTCTATAGTTCTCTATTGTTTGTAAAGTACCACATTAACTAGGAATATAATTAACTTTCTTAGAACTATATTTCTATACTGCTTAGAAAAACCACATCAGTTATGGCTACATAGTAGATCTAGGGTTCTGTTTGACACTTTTAAAACCAGAGATTGTGAACTGGCAGCCATGGGCTCAATTTTGTTTTGTTGTTTTTGTTTGAGACAGAGTGTCACTCTGTCACCTAGGATGGAGTGCAATGGCACCATGGCAGCTCACCACAACCTCTGTCTCCTGGGTTCAAGTGATTCTTCTCCTTAGCCTTCCGAGTAGCTGGGACTATAGGTGCCCATCACCACGCTCAGCTAATTTTTGTATTTTTAGTAGAGACAGGGTTTCACCATGTTGGCCAGGCTGGTCTCAAACTCCTGACCTCAAATTGATCCACCCACCTCAGCCTCCTAAAGTGCTGGGATTAAAGGCATAAGCCACCATGCCCAGCGTTCCACTTTGCCCATAGATATGTTTTATCCGGTCTGCTGGGTGTCAACCTCTAGATTAAATTAGCTAGCAATATTTGATAATTAGAAAATTGCACATTAAAATTGAGACTTCTGGATTCTTTTTGAAATTTTGGAAAACCTGGCGACATAGGGCCTGCATTCTCTGTGCCAACAATTGATTGGCATTGAATAGAGGCTGCTGCCTTCAGCTAAGGCAGTACTGCCCAGTTTGCCATAGTTCCCACCACCGCCTATTGTCCCCAAAACCAAAGCTAAGAATCAGTTGCCCCTTATTACAGCTGCACTCTGCCTTTGCATATAAGAAAAAATGGAATAGGTTGAATGTTCATGTTCCCATTAAAAATGGGTACACAGAAGATATATAGGGAGAAGACCATGTTTAAAGAAAGACGGGGAAGAGCATATTTCTACATGTTTAATATACAAATAAAGTGTGTACATTGAAAAAAATGAAAATGAAGGTGCTATGAAACAAACCTGACCTGCTCAGTTACATATACAACCTGAAGGGTGAAGGCTTGATTGTGATCCAATATATCAGTCCAAGATACATATGCATAAGGCAACAGATTCCTTTACTACTCTTGCAGAGAAGTCCTATGTGCACATATCATATTTTGTTGGTTCTGTGTAACTGATAATACCCAGTTCGCTGGAATCTACAAATGAAGTTCCCCAAAGCACACCTCTCCTCTACAAATGACTGGAAATAGACTCATGTTAAGGTTGTTGATTTTGCACCTATTTCTCCTGGGGAGCCAGACCATGTTCATATTCAAGAAGGGCTCTCAGTTTGCAGCTTGTCCCTGAACTCAGACAGATGAAGAACAGGGAGGGTCTTGGGCCTGGGAGCTGAAGTGGGGGCCAAATGATCCCAGCTGTGGGTGTGGGAGGGATGGGGCAGGAAGCCAAGCAAGACATTTTACCTCCTGCCAGACCGTGTTTTTAGGGCTTAAGTGATTTCCTTCCATTCAATGTTAAGTTGTAGAAATAGCCAAGAGGAAGCTTCGTGTCATATCCAAGCTGATCTAAATTGTTTACCACCGTTCAGTGTAATCTGTGAGACTGGGATGTATGAAGACTGGGGATCTTATGTCCCAACTCTTGCAGGACTCAACTAAATTAATAGGCTGTTCCATTTTCCCATAATCTACCCAATGTCCCTGATAACTCAGTATCCAAAAGCATTCTCCATACTGTCTCAAGCAGCTGGAAGGGGCACAAAAATCTGTGGAAATCATCCAAAACTTTGGTTTTGGAAGAAGTTACCAAGAATATAGTACATGTCATTCTAGACCTCAGTATATTCACTACATGGGTATAAGGCCTCCCTTGTGGAGTTGTGGTAAGAACGTCTACAGGAGGTAGGTAGAGCTTCCGTGTCATCTGATTTAATGTGCAGAAAAAGTGCAATAGATTTAACTAGCTAACTAGAATAGAATTTGCTAGAATAACTGAAGAGATTGCTGCCTTTTGTATACCCAAGAGAAAATAATGACTGTTTAAACCCACAACTACCTTCCAAGGAGGACCCATTTGTTCTGCTGAGCATCTTGATATGTTTGGATATGCAAAGAGGGGCCATGGGCTGAGACTAGAGTCATTGGTTCAACATAATAGAAAATGATGGATTTGAAAATCTGACAATCCAAGAGGAAAAGAAAAAGGGGGGAGAATGTATCAGACACCTCTTACATGCCACTGCAACATCCTGTCCGGAACCCCTCCATCTTGATCATTTATGTGCCGGGTAGTTGTCTTCCAACTGCCTGCACCTGCATCCCTTCACGTGAGCACTTTCTGTGGCCCCTGGAGCCTGCTCTGCCCACAAGCACAGAGGACTAGAAGTGCTGGGAAATTAATGGAGCAACCCCCTTCCCCAAGCAGGTCTCAATCAGTGATGGTCAGGAGCTGGTGGATGAGAATCTCAGCCCCCTTACCCAGTTGGTGGGAACACCTGGGCAGGCACACATTCTACACTTCTATCCAGAGTTTACACAGGACTGAGCTCCGGTTTCGCACTGGGGTATTGTGCACTCACTGTTTATTGGCTGCCTCATTCCCCATTCCCCTTCCAGTGCTTCTTAAGAAAACTGACCAAGTGAACTGCTCGCAGTGGAATCCTGGCCTCCAAGTCTATTGCTGGGGGAATCCAAATAAAGACAGCTGCTTGAAATTCCTTTAGTCTCACCTGTCTCCAGGGTCTTTGGCCACTTGTTCTAGCAGCAGTCCCCTCTGTGGAGACCAACTCTACCTGGACTTTCACCAACTTCAGGCAGGTACAACCCACAGCCCCTGGCCTCATGTCCACATTGAGCACCTTTCACTTCCACCACAGGGCTTCCCTGTTGATGCTAAGGCATGACATCCTCAGCACTATCCTTAGTGCCTGCAACGAGCAACCTGGAAGTACAGTGCAAATAACACCCCATGGGGCAAAATTTCAGCCAATGGAAGCCAGTAGATATATTTTTCTCCCTTCCTCTTCCAGATGCACTGTGCCAAGAAAGTAATTTATAAGGCATCTCAGAAGAGGGTCTCATGATGCTTGTGGAGTAATCCATCATGTTTAATGCCTCCTATGGGGCTCTTCCTCCTACCTTGCTTCCCTTTCCTTTTCACTTCTGCTCCCTAAGATCACACTCCCTAATGCCACAGAGGCACACAAGAGTTAGCCTCAGATGCTACTGTCTGAATAACCCAGGATGAGACAGGTGATGGAGCTTATCTCTCACCTTCCGATGCACTCATGAATCTTAACAGAGTATCTAAGACACTTGTCCCTTCCTGCTCACTATCTTCAGTTAGCATGATGTCACCAGTATAAGGGACCAGCAGGATAGTCCATGGCATGTTGGAATAACAAGGTCCTTATGGACTATATTATAACAAAGAGCTGTTATGACACTCCTGGGGCAAAACAGTGAATATATACTACTGAATTTGCCATGTAAAAGTAAACTGGTTTTTATCTTCCTTGTGATTCCACTTTGCCAGGTCACGTTGTATCCCACATACCAAAGAATATGTTGGTATATTCCAGTAAAGATACCCTATTTGGCATGGCAGCTGCAATGGATGCTACCATCTGGCCATATTTACAGAAATCCACTATCATCTGCCATATAGATTTGGCTTTCGCAGGGACTTATGCAAGCCAATTAATGGAACTGTAATAGGACCTACCACACCTGCATCATTTAAGTCATAATAGGGGTTCTAATCTCTGCGATACTTCCTGAGAGGTGATTTTGCTTCTGATCTACTATCTTAAAGTGGGAGAAAGGGAGTAGTTTCAAGGACTTTCACCTGACTTTTCCTACCAGACTCTACAAGTCAGGTTGTTAATGTAAGGGTTCTGCCAGAAGCTAAGACTATCTATGCCAATTATATATTTGAGATCAGGCCTAAAAAGGTCTAGAAAGCACAAGTAAATTATGTGAAAAGGTAGGCCAGAGTCCCAGGTCACCTACTGCTTTGCACCAACACCCCTTCTTCAGTTCACACTTAGGGCTTCATAGGTGGTTTCCTACAACCGGTAATCAGCTAAGGAAAGAACCCAGGCTGCTTCACGCATGAGCCTGTGTGATATGTCAGTGCTAGTTGAAATTAGCTGTTGCTGCACTGCAGCCCTCTCAAGGGTGGCCCCAAAGGACAGTGGTGAAGAGAACTCCTCCCAGAGGATAGAACCATGAGTGGGGCACTTGGTCAACCTCTTTGAAAGAGAGAGAGGTGGCATAGTATTATGATGTATGTAGATGCCTTAACAGTGGGCAAATGTCTTGGATGTTAGCCAGAGGCCTGAAAGACAAGATTGGATGATCTGGAACCAGGAGATCTAGGGAACCGTAATGAGCACATGTGTTGGTCTTTGTATCTCAATGCTCACAAGAAACCATCCACCACAGAGGAGATATTCAACTGCCAGGTGACAGGGTGACTGACCCTGTGGATGTCAGTCTCTCTCCTTGACTATCCCAGGGCTAACAGGGAGGAGTCTTAAACAGTGACAATGATGGCAGGGGTAAATGCTAAGCACAGGCCCAGCAGCATGGGCCCCATCCCTCTAAAGTAGATATAGCTGCTGACATTGATGAATGCCCAGCTTGCCAGCTGCAAAGACTGACACTGAGCCCTCAATATGGCACCATTCCTCAGAAAGACCAGCCAACCCCTTGGTGATAAGTTGATCCCCTCAGTCCTGAGTAAGTCTTCCTCTTCACCATCAGTACCCAAATGGAAATGGGTGTGCCCTCCCTGACCAAGTGCCTTTGCCAGCACTGCCATTCAAAGACTTGCAGAATGTTGGATTTATCAGCATGGTGTCTGCACAAGATTGCCTCAAATGAAGGGACTCATTTTATGGCAAAAGCAGTGTGACAATGAGTGAGTGATCAAGGAATCCATTGACTTGATTATGTAGCACATACCCCACAAACATCTAGATTAATACAATGGTGGAAAGGCCTGTTAAAGGCTCAGCTAAGGCACCAGCTTAGGGACAACCTGGTGCTGAGCTGTGGGACTCTCCTCCAGAATGTGATTGGGATAGTCACTGAATTAATGGCCAATACATGTTGTTGTGTCTCCACAAACTAGAGTACTTGGGTCTGGAAACCAAGGAGTAGTGGTGGAATTAAGTCCTTTTCCTCTCCCAGTGATCCACTGAAACATTAAGCTCTAGTGGGGTAAAGGTGCTGGTGTTCAGCAGAAGAACTCCTCCAAAAGATACAATAAGGCCACTAAACTTGAAGCTGTGACCACTATCTGGTCACCTTGAGCTCCTCATGCCAGTGGGCAAGCAGGCAAAAATGTGACTGCATAAGTGGGGCTATTGAGCCCTGATGGCCACCGGGAGCCAGAGTAGCAGCTACTTTATGGGGCAGAGAAGATATATCTACAATCCAGAGAATGTCCTGGTGTATTTCTTGGTGCATGCATATCCTGTAATGACAGCAAATGGGCACATGAAGCAATCAAGGCGGCTGAGAGGTCAGACCCTTAAAGGATAAAGGTCTAGGTCACCTTACTAGGCTAGCAAGCCACATCATCCAAAGTGTGGGCTGAGAATAAAGGAAATCAGACTGGGTGGGGAAGGGGGGACATGACACTAGCTACAGCTGAGGGGACTTTGGCTTATTTCACTGTCCTGGCTAAAATCTTCTCAGAGATCTCAGTTGGCTATGATCTTGAAAGGGACTCTGTGACTGAGTGGACTCGTACCCCTCTTCGTAGAAAATAAGTGATGGGAGGCCAAGATGGAATCACTTGAGCCCAGGAGTTCAAAACCAGCCTGGGCAACATGGTGAGACCCTGACCCCCCACCCCACACACACACGCACGCATACAAGGAAAATAAGTGAGAGCATCATATTATTTCAAAATGGAAGGTCCTATATGATAGCATACGAGCTAGATCTATTGGGAAGGCAAACCTAAGCAGTGCAGGGAGTAAACTACGCTACACATCTCTAATGCGCTACTTCAAATCCTCCAGATTTCCTGTCTCCAAGTGGTCATTCATTCCAGCCACAGCCATTGCTGCAGAGATCAGCTCACTAGGGACTCCAACTACAGATAAACCTGGCAGTGCCTTCATTTATGCCCAAAGTGTATAACTCTTGCCTCCTACTTTGGGACTTCCATATTAATCCTGAGACATGAGATGCGGCAGGGTTCATTTAGTGCCCACGCATAAGCAACTTGGAAATGCAAAGGAAATAATATGTGGCCAGCTTCTGAACAATGAGAGATGGAAACCAGTGAATGGCTATTTCTCCCTCCCTCTCCCACATCAGTCACCCTGAGCAGTAGCTTCTCCAAAAAAAGTCCCACAAGACTGAGGACTCATCTATATATAAGACCTGTTATTTGCTCTTCCTTCTTCCCTGCTTCTTTTCCCCCTCCCTCTTTCCTGGGACTGAACTTCATAAAGTGGCACAGATGTCTTTACCTCAGGCTCTGTGTTTTGGGAAACCCAGCTAAAGGCAGAGCGGCAAGAGCTGATAAGCACCATCAAGATAGTGTGAGGCCAGAAGTTCTGTGTGATGAAGCAGCCAGTGAAATATTTCCAGCATGGGGGCGCCCCCAGAACATTTGCAAAATCCTGTGTCTAATGCTTGGTTTGCAGCTGTTTGCATTCCAATAAATGGAAAGCACTCCTGCAATGACCCTTCCCCCAACAACAACAGCCTTCACTCAAGTTTACCCAATGCACGAATGCTTTATAAAAATGGACTTTCGTGGATATCAACTGAGACATTAATACAATGTCTTGGTCAATAGAACAGAACAAAGGCTGCACACATGGGATGCTGTGATGAGTTATAAGCAGAGCTTAGAAACAAGAGCCCAGCATCAGAGGTGAACATAAGAAGATTAGCTTTCTGGGAATGTGCTTAAATATTGAAAATGGCTATGGGCTTCCAAAAACCACAGAATAGGGGGAGATAGAGGTCATTCCCAAGGGACAAAGAAGACCCCCCCCCCCCAACCCCGCATCCAACATCTGACCAATGAGCAATATAAAGTATCCAAAATCAGACTGCAGGGGTTTAAATCCAGAGACTGTTCTTTACCAGCTGGAGCTGTATCCCTCTTCTTAGAAAATAGGTGATGGGAGGCCGAGATCGGAGGATCACTTGAGCCCAGGAGTTCAGAACCAGCCTGGGCAACACAGAAAATGGCTCAGTCTCTGTGCCTCAAGTTTCATGAGTTAAAAAATAGTAACAATAATAGAAAATTGTTGAAAGTGTGAAATTAAATGATTCTGGCATATAACACATCACTAAACATTTTTAAATTTTATCATTATTTAATGTTTCTGTCTAATACAAATAAAAGGCCCAGATATACAGTCATAGAATATCAGATCTAGACTGGGCATGGTGACTCACACCTGTAATCCCAGCACTTTGGGAGGTCAAGGTGGGCAGATCACTTGAGGTCAGGAGCTCGAGACCAGCCTGGCCAACATGGTGAAACCCCATCTCTATTAAAAAACACAAAAATTAGCCAGGCATGATGGTGTGTGCCTGTAGTCCCAGCTACTCAGGAGGCTGAGGCATGAGAATCGCTTGAATCTGGGAGGTGGAGGTTGCATTATAGTGAGCTGAGATCGTGCCACCACACTCCAGCCTGGGCTACAGAGTGAGACTCTGTCTCAAAAACAAAAAAAGAAAAAAATAGCAGATCTAGAAGTGAGCTCAGAGATCTTCAAGCCTAGCTTCCACTCATGCTCAGAGAGAAGGGGATTGCCCAGGGCTACTGTTAATCCAGGGCAAAGCCAGAGCCAAATGTCCTGACTCCTACCCAAAGCTCTTTTCTGTGCCTTTTGGGCCTCCCACTCAGTTGCCCCAGGCGTTCAGGGTAAAGACCATTACAAATAAGAAGTACAACTGGAAATGCATATTCCATGTTTATCATGTGTCTTCAAGTCTCTGTATGCTCTGCTAAGCACTGCCCTAGAGGATGTCACTCCACCAAACAGCATTGGTCAGCCACGTCCACAGACTAGTGTTTTTCACCTGTGGCCCACCTGCATCAGAATCATTCTGTGGAAAGTATGTTAAAAATACAGATTCCTAGTCTCTACACAAAACCTATTAAATCAGAATGTCTATAGCTGCGGGCTCGAGAATTGCAATTTTAAGAAGCTCCCTGGTCTTTCTTATGCACACTGCAACTTCACTGTCATTGACCTAAAGTTTCACACTTCTATTTCTCATGGTACCTGGTTCCCGAATTCTATCTTGGAATTTAGGAAGAAATAGTATTCCAGCGTGGTGGTGGCCCCAGAACGTCTGAGACACTGTAAGTCTAATGCTCTGTTTGGAGTTTTTTGGGTTTTTTTTTAAGAAGGAGTTTCACTCTTGTTGCCCAGGCTGGAGTGCAATGGCTCGATCTTGGCTCGCCGTAACATCCGCCTCCCGGGTTCAAGCAATTCTCCTGCCTCAGCCTCCCAAGTAGCTGGGATTAGAAACACCCACCACCACACTCAGCTAATTTTGTATTTTTAGTAGAGACAGGATTTCTCCAGGTTGGTCAGGCTGGTCTGAACTCCTGGCCTCAGGTGATCCGCCCACCTCGGCCTCCCAAAGTGCTGTGATTACAGGCGTGGACCACCACGCCCAGCCTGTTTGGAGTTTTAAATACTATCTCCTACGATGATGCATTTGCACTTTTTAGCTCAGAAAACTAAGACCTCTCTTAGATGGATTTTCCCATTTGCCACACCCTTGGAAAAGCAAGAAAAAAATGTATTCTGTTGAGTTAAGGCCTTTAGGATCCAAGATTTTGGAGAGAAAGCAGCCAAGAGCTAGAAGGGACCTTGTACCTGATCCCAGGCCCAATTCAACCAGAGGCTCTGCTGTACAAATATATTTAATTTAAAGAAATAAAACAACTAAGGAATCTTCTAGGTACCATTTGACTACACAAGGAGGCCTGTCAAAGAGTTTGTGAGCAAAAGGCCACACGTGTGGGCTGCTTGCCTTCCATTCTACCCCAGCTCCCTCGTCAGTGCACCAGACAATGGCTGCCACTTCCACAGTATCTGTAAAGAAGGATGGGGCAAATGTAAAAAGCACTACATTTAACTGCTATTTTTGCCTCAGGGAGGATGGAGTTGATAAATGTGTCCTTGAGATAAGCCAGAGAAGGCAGGACATAAAATCTGTCCGAAGTGATAGTATTTTTTGGCTTTTTTTTTTTTTTTTGAGACACGGTCTTACTCTGTCACCCAGGTTGGAGTGCAGTGGGGTGATCACAGCTCACTAAAGCCTCAACCGCTGGGGCTTAAGCAATCCTCCCACCTCAGCCTCTCAAGTGGCTGGAACTGCAGGCACACGCCACCATGCCCAGCTAATTTTTAATTTTTCTTGTAGAGACGGGGCCTCCTTATGTTGCCCAGGTTGGTCTCAAACTCCTGGGCTCAAGCCCTCCACCTATCTTGCCCTCCCAAAGTGCTGGGATAACAGACATGAGCTACTGCACCTGGTCCTGATAGGAGTTTTATCACAGATTAAGCCTCCGTGTTCCCATATGGCAGGGCCACACCTTACTCTTGACAGTGGCCAGTGGTACAGCTGACAAAAAATACAGCCCTTCTCTGTTCCCCTTTATCTGCCTCACTGCCTCCTGCCCATCAACTGTTAGAAACAGCTCTGCTGGACATGACTGTGAAGTGTGGTCACTTGGAGCTGCCACAGGTTGTAGCTTCCTCTTCCTTCAAGCCTAGAGGCTCCAGAGTTTGCAGCGGGTCAGTAGCACTTCTAAAGAGCACTTGGAAATACAAGGGTGTGGGAAGTTTCTTTTGTCACAGTGAATGCAGATGTTACTAACATTTGGCAGGCCAAGGATGCTAAATTCTGCAATGTAAGAGGCAGACTACCTAACAAAGAACTAGCCCAGCAAAAATGCCAACTGTGCTCCACTGAGAAATGCTACCAGATTGTGGCTCTTAATCTTTCTTGACTGAGACCTTTGGTGTCGCAATCTCAAAAACACACATCTGAAACAAAGGTTTTGTGTAGCAATATTTGCCCATACTACATGTAACGCATTCAGATATTTTATACTCTGTTCTGCTCTGTTATTTTTTTTTTGAAAGGGTGATCAAAACCCATTCAACAGATTTCATGATGCACAAATAGGCCACAACCCATATTCAGGTGTGATGATTTCAAAACTCTTCATCAGCCTGAGAGGGTGGGAATATATGGAGTGAAACTCACCATAGCAATCGTTTGTCTGCTCTCATGCACACTACCTGACCTTAAAAAATCTCAGGGCTAAAGTGAGAGCCCCAGTGACTTCTAATGAGCTAAACCTGACTTGCTGTATCTCCCACAACCAGATGGCCAAAGAGAGACGAACAACCGTGCATTGCTGAGGCCCATGGTTCTTTCAGGGCTCTGCTCTCTAAAGCAGGTGGCCCATGTGTTTTGTGTTTCCCCGCAGTAGGAACGGATGGATCTGACCCATTCAGAGGCTCTTGCATCACAGTGGACAGTGAAGCTAGCTACAGTGGGAGTGGGGGCAGGGGTGGGGCTGAGGACCCTGAATTAAGCCAAAAGGTCTTAAGTGAGTATTTCTCAGCAACACTGAGCCACAGCACCTTATGCCAGATGGGCAGCCCGGTTCTCCAAACCCATTGCAAAGTTCCCTACCCCACAGGCAAGCTAACTGGGTCCTAAAGAGACAGAAACAGCCCAGGAATAGATGCTGCCCAGGAGGCTGAGGGCTGGGCCAGGTTCAAGGGGTGGAGCCTGTGACACTGGTTGGTGGAAGAACCAGCCACACTTTGACCATGTCAAAGGCTTCATCACAAATTAAATTAAGCTGATCCTTTCTTCCAACTACTTCCTCCTGAGAGTTTTACCGTGCTCTTAACCACCATATCAACAAGTTATTGTTAAAGGGTTTACAGACACCATGCTCAGAAAACATGGTCCTCCCCATACCCTTCCATGGTTATTCCTCCCTAGCTTGGCTTATGCTTTTTCTGTTTCTCGGATTTTGTGGCTCAGTGTTCCCACATGTAGAGCCCTCGTGTAAAGTGCCCCACATTCCCTCTGCCAGCAGCCTGGTGTCACCAAGGAGCCAGACCCCACCCCATTTCAAACCCTACCCCCACCGCTCCAGGCCCTGAGGAACCCAGCCCTACCAGAGCTCCCGTTCTTAATGACTCATGAGATTTCATAAGCTTCCCATCCAAAATGCTGACAAAATACAACCTTGATGCGCACTGGCCTCTGTTCTTATAATCTAAACAAGATGCCGCTGACCCACATCTGTCTGGACCTTTACAGTTCCCTCACTACTTACGTCACATGATTATCACAACAGCCCTGGGGGTGTGGAAACAGACTCAGGGGTTAAGCAGCAAATGCAAGGTCAGTTGGTTGATAAAGAGCAGAGCTGCAGCTGGAACTTGGGTCTTCTGGCCTCACATCCCATTTCACCTACACTTCAGGAAGGCACGCGGGCTTTACTCACTTCAGCCACCTAACCTTGCTGTCTGGGTGATCTAGGGAAAGCCACCTGAAGGTTTTTCACATTCGCATGAGCCCATGCAGGAGTCCTGGGGGACTTCTCTGGGAGGTGAAAGTTTCTAGCCGCAAGGCGAGACCAGAGAAATCCCCACACATCGTTGCTGATGTGGATGCCTGGCTGTTTGGTTGGGATCAGCTCCTCAGACCCCCAATTCCAGTAGTTGCCTGTGGTCCATAAATAAAGAGGAAAGATCAGAGCTGGCTTTGTGGATTCTTTCTAGAAAAGCTCAGAAGTGTAGAACGTCCCAGAAAAGACTCTTCTCAAAAACAAATAAAGTGAAAAATAACTTTTTATATTTGTTTAATTTAAAAAGGCAAGCTTTAATTACTTAGAAAAGTATCAGAACAGCTCTATGACAAAGTTTTAATGTACATGTGTTACAAGGGAGTTTTTGAAGCCAAATTTCCTCTTTTATGTTTGTGGACCTCATGAAATGGAACACCTACCTTCTTCAAAAGATACTTTGAAGCCATAAAAATGTTAATATGCTTTGACTCAGTAATCCCCTTCTGGGAAGCTAGCCTAAGAAAATACCCTGAAATATGGAAAAAGCCATATGCAGAAAAATATTCATCAAAGAGCTGCATAGTGAAAAACTGGAATCATCCCAAATATGCAAAAAGGGGAAGGAGGGTAGTTAAGTAAATTATGGTATAAACCTTGAAGAAATATTCTATAGCCCTTAAAAATGATGGGTATGAAGTTTATGAAGGATTGTAGAAAATGCTTCTGTAAAATATTAGGTGAAAAAATCTGAAAAAATATTTAAACATACTACAGTTGTAAAAACAGTAAGGGGACATAAAAATATGGTGTCACTGTCAAAGTGGTAGGCTTATGGCTTTTTACCTTGTTTTCAAATTTCTCTCATGTTATTAGATCTCTACTTTTAAAACATTCAAATCTTTCAGAAATATAACAACAGATGCTGTGAATACTTTAAGCAGGAAGAAACATCATTAGTAGAGGTGAGGGTAAGATAAGAATTATTTAGTGTTTTTAGAATGCTTTCATGTTTTATGAAATAAATACAAAACATATGCAAAAAGCAAACATAAAAATATAGTTGTGTTCAAGGCACGAAATCTAAAATAATATTACTGCAGAAATCGTTCAGGGTCGAAGGATGTTCTTATTTCTGTGTTTCCTGGTTGCTATGGATGCAGAAGGGTCTTCTTGTCATGAAGAATTGAAAGGATGCTTAGTATGTCTTTCTATTTGTATTTCATTTGTAGCACTAAATATGCCATGATCAGTTAGACATGGATTCATTTTGGATTCAGAAGATAAATCTCATTTCTCACTTCACCATTCAAGAGATGCAATCATGGAAGAATTGGAAGGCACCTCCCAGGACATTCAGATAGAAATCTTGTTTAAGAGCATAAGTCCCACCAGCGACATAGGTGGGAGTTAGATGTGCAGGGTCCCAAACATGCTACGGAGTCAAAGTCCTACCCCAGAACAAAACGAGGCCAATTGACAAAGGCAATTAATTTAAAAAGAAAAAAAAAATCACAAATGCATATCCAAATACCTGTGAAAATATACACCAGAAATGTAAATCAAAGAAACATCGTTCTTATTCAAAAACAAAAAAGTTCTTCTTATATTTTTTTTTAAAAAAGGGGGCTGGCAACAGACACATGAAAAAATGCTCATCATCACTCGCCATCAGAGAAATGCAAATCAAAACCACAATGAGATACCATCTCACACCAGTTAGAATGGCAATCATTAAGAAGTCAGGAAACAACAGGTGTTGGAGAGGATGTGGAGAAATAGGAACACTTTTACACTGTTGGTGGGATTGTAAACTAGTTCAACCATTATGGAAAACAGTATGGCGATTCCTCAAGGATCTAGAACTAGATGTACCATATGACCCAGCCATCCCACTACTGGGTATATACCCAAAGGATTATAAATTACTCTACTACAAAGACACATGCACACGTATGTTTATTGCGGCACTATTCACAATAGCAAAGACTTGGAATCAACCCAAATGTCCATCTGTGACAGACTGGATTAAGAAAATGTGGCATATATACACCATGGAATACTATGCAGCCATCAAAAAGGATGAGTTTGCGTCCTTTGTAGGGACATGGACGCAGCTGGAAACCATCATTCTTAGCAAACTATCACAAGAAGAGAAAACCAAACACCGCATGTTCTCACTCATAGGTGGGAACTGAACAATGAGATCACTGGGACTGGGGAAGGGGAACATCACACACTGGGGCCTATCATGGGGAGGGGGGAAGAGGGAGGGATTGCATTGGGGAGTTATACATGATATAAATGATGAATTGATGGGTGCTGACGAGTTGATGGGTGCAGCACACCAACATGGCATAAGTATACATATGTAACAAACCTGCACGTTATGCACATGTACCCTAGAACTTGAAGTATAATAAAAAAAATAAAATAAAATAAAAAATAAAAAATAAAAAATAAAAAAGGGGGCTGGGGGAAGGACATAAAGGCACCTGTTCCAGTTACCTATTGCTACATAATGTATCCTAGTATCCTAAAATTTGACAGCTTAAAACAACCAGCATTTAATTGTATTTTATGATTTCCAGGGTCAGCAATTGAGGCGGGGCTTGGCTCACTCTGTGACACTCAGCTGGCCAATGAGTTGAGAGAATCCAAGGATTCACTCTCATGGCTGCTGCCTGGTGAGGCTGGCAGGCTGGGCTTGGCTGGGATATGGACCCTAGCTCCTATTCAGGGTCTCTCTAGTACGCAGTCTCCTCGCGGTGGCCGGATCTCTTACGTGGTAGCCAGCATGCCCTAGAGCAAGCATTCTAAGAGACCTGGGCAGAAGCTGCAAGGCTTCTTAAAAACGAGCTCAGAGGTCTCAGAGCATTACTTCTGCCACATGCCGTTGGTCAAGCAAGGCACTAAGGCCAGCCTAGGTTCAAGGGAAGAGGAATTAAATTCCACCTCTCAATGGGAGAGGTAACAAGGAATCTGTGGTCATCTTGGATCTACCACAGCATCATTTTACATTTGTTAAATTGGAAACAAAAATTGCAGGGAGGGAGCAGTGTGGACACATGACCCAACGCAGATGAAGGCACAGATACAGAGTTCATACATAAATAATTATACCAGAGACATGAAAGATTGAGTGTTATCTATCATAGTGATAAAACTAGATAAAACCTTTATAAGTTCAACAACAGAAGAATGATTAAGGCTGAACATAACTCTAGTAGGTAACTATTAAGAATGTTAATGATGAAAGTTCCATATAAAAACTAGAAAACATTTACAGAGTAGTGTTAATCAAACTAACAGGAAAATCCCTGAAGGACTGTATGCATGTAAATGTGAACAGAAGGGAGTAAGACCTGTAATACTAGCACTTTGGGAGCCTGAGGTGGGAGTTCAAGACCAGCCTGGGCAACATAGCAAGACCCCATCTCAACAAAAAATTTAAACAATTAGCCAGGTTAGGTGGTGTCTGCCTGTAGTCCCAGCTACTCAGGAGGCTGAGGTGGGAGGATCACTTGAGCCCGGGAGTTTGAGGCTGCAGTGAGCCATGATGGCACCGCTGAACTCCAGCCTGGGCGGCAGGGCAAGAGCCTGTCTCTGCAAAATAAAAAAGGAAGGGAATGGGAAGGAATAAAAACAGTTTTATTAAGATAATGGCATTAGGTCATTATGTTTTCTTTAAAACACAAGGAACAGAGAAACATATTAAACAATAGCACAAGGGTTACTAACAGCAAAATCCAGATTGTGAGACACTAACTCTACCAGCCAAATGATCAGTTTCTCTTTTTCCTTTTTTTTTTGTATTTTTAAACTGATTTATCATAGTTGTACATATTTTGGGGGTATGTACGATATTCTGATCCATGTATTTAACGTGTAATAGTCAAATCTGGGTAATTGGGATACTCATCACCTCAAACATAAATTACAAAGGAAAAGGAAAGAAGAAGGCAATCTAGAGGTCAAAAGAAACTTAAGAGACATATTATCAATTGGAATACACAGACATTATTTCAATCCTGATCCAAACAAGCGAATTCTAATGACAACATTTAAGAAACATTAGGAGATGTTTGAACTCGGGGCTTTTGTTGCTATTAAGGAATTATTGTTTATTTTGTTAAAGATGGTAATGGTATTGTGGTTATTTCTCCAAGTTCTCATCTTTAAGATTGATGCAGAAATGTTTGCGGTTCAAATGATAGATATCTAGGACTGCTTCAGACAACAAGGAAGGTAGGAACATGTGGGGCCAGATGGAATGAGAGGAGAGGTGGCTGCTGAAGCTAGGGGTATTGGGGGGTGGTGCTGTTACACTGTTCCCTTCTGTATTTCTTTGAAAGTTTCCGTAAGTAAAAGGTGGTTTTGTTTGCTTTTCAAAGTCCTTTCAGGTTGTTTAATGAAGTGGAGACAAGCCAGGCGGTGCTGTGGAGTGATGACACTAACGGTGGTGTGGAAGGATGGATGAGGAGCCTGGGAACAAGGAAAGCCTGAGTGGTGGGGTCTTAGAGACCTAAAGAGGCTCTTGCAGACTGGAGCCCTGGTCCTGGCCCTGGATGGGCTACCTCAAGCCCATGTGCCTCTCAGAGCCTCAGTGTCCTCAGCCATTAACCCAGGAGAAAGACCTTCTCCTTCCACAGTGATGTGAGGCTCCTCTGAGAAGCACCCAGGAGGCTGCTTGACACCTGCAGTAGGCAGGGTGGCTATGGGCACTGCATGTACATTCAGAGCAGCAATGAGGCACAAGCTCCACCCCAAACTGTGCATGCTCCACCCACTCTTGGCCAGGCCTGGCCGGGTCTGTGAGTGAACACACAGTGACGCTGGCTGCCGCTGACCAAGGGGCTGTGGAGGGGATGCTCGATGCCAGGGTCCTGGGGAGAAGCCAAACAGAGCCCTTGTCATGCCCCACCCGACAGCACAACAACAAGAGACCCATCCTGACCCTGACCTTTAGCTAAAGAAGCAAGGGGCCTCAGAACTGGAGAAAATCAGGAACTGTTTACAAGGCCAGACGCAGGGTCCAGGGTAGGGCAGACAGAGAGGAGCCCACCTTGAGGACCACGGCAAGGCACAGAGAGAGGTCGGGCCTGAGTGACCAACCATCCTGGTTTGCCCAGGACTAAGGAGTTTCCCGAGACAGGACTTCAGAGCTCCAATTGGCAAACCAGGAGGGGTGGGTCACCCTAACTGCTGTTGTTACTAGAGGAGCACAATTCTCATAGAACCTGAGGGCTCAAAAAGTTCCTCTAGGTCAAATGCCTTGCTTCGCACATAAGGTAACTGTGATCCAAACAGGTCATGACCTGCAAAATCAGTCAGTTTGTGGCAAGGTTGGGACAGAAACCCAGGGGCCCATTTTCTGGTCCAGGATTATTGATTTCTACTGGACCGTGCTGCCTCCTGGCACCCTCTCCTGATGCTCTCTACCTGTGAAGTAGGGCTTAAGAAACAATAGCGGATCCTCCCTCCCCCTCCTTTCCCAATAGTAGGTTATGGCAGGAACAGAATCGCAAAGGCACAGTGCATTGGTGTCCAGTGGTCCCCAAAGTTAAAAGGGTTCCTTAGGCTTCCTTTCCAGGCAAGCTGGCCTTGACCTCCAGGTAAGCTCAGAGGTCCCCTTCCCCCAGAGGGCAATTCTTCATCAGGAAAAAAGACCGACACAGGAAGTGCAAGCATAAGAACTATTCAGGGCCACCCCACCCCGCTGGCCAGAGCGTATTTCTTCACCATGACTGCTTGAGAGAGCCGTGCTGCAGAACCTGGGGTGACACTGGGGCTTGAAAAGGGGCCGGATGAGGGCTCCTGGATGCCTGAAAGAGGAATGAGCTGCCTTGAGAAGGAAGGAGCTCCCTGTGGCTAACAGGGACTCTTCCATCTTTCCCAAAGAGGAGGGGAGACAAGCCTGGCTTTAAATCCCAGCTGTGCCACCTGACAGCTGAGTGTCCTTGGGAAGGTCACTTCACCTCTCTGAACATCAGTTTTGTCTTCTACCAAGTGAAGACAGTAGTACCTGTCTCCTAGGGTTATTAGGTGGATGAAACTCGGCTGGCACTGGGAAGATCTTTAACAAATAGGAGTTCCTTTCCCATTCAAATCACAGCCCAGGCAGCCACTGCCTCCACATTCTAAGGAAGGCTCTAACTCCAGGAGGAGATATTTAGGGTGTGAAAGCATCATTATCAGCTGTAGCTCCTAGAGAAGGAGCAAGAAGAAGGCAGTGGGGATTCTCCAGGAATTCACTGTCTAAAGCTTCTCAGCCCCGGCTGGCACTGGCGTCACAGTGGCGGGGTAAGGTACTTCAAAAGCAGGCATGCCTGGTCCTAACCCCCAGAGATTCTGCTGTGCTTGGTCTGGGGCATAACTGGGCAAAGAGATTATTAGAAACTTTCCAAGTGAGTTCAATGTACAGCCTGGGCTGGGATTTCCTGCCAAGGGGCTTTGTGATACTCCCAATAAAGATCAAGTGAAGGAATAAAATCAGCTTTTCCCTTATTGCACTTTAGGGCAATGTGCAGCTAGATGGGGGTTCTTAGAGACCAAAAATGTGGAAGATTAAAGAAAAATGTAGCCCCTCAGACACTAGGGTCAACTCTGGAAATGTCACATGTTTAAAACTTGGGGATTTCAGCAAGCCCGGTTTAAGTCTGCCTTTCCTTATCACATGTTAAATAGCTCTGTGTTGGTTTTATTCCCGCTCTCTGTTATTTTGCAATGGCCTTTCTTCAAAGGCTTTAAAAATCTGGTGTGCCGTGTCCCTCTGATACAGATGTCTCAGAATAAATTAGAAAACATTTGAAATATATTTAAGAAGAAAATGCCCATTTTGTACTACAAGGATTGAGGGTCTATAGAAAGAAGCCTTTCAGAATAAATGTCAGGCATTCTTTTCAGATGAATAATTCCCCACAGAGGTTCTCACTACTGGTCAGTTCATCCCCCAACTCAACTCATAGCCGCTCATTGATTCTGTGTGGGGCATTCTGGAATGAAGCTGGGCCTTCAGCGTAGCAGGGGTGACATTGGAAACTCTTGGTCCAGTCCAGGGAAATTGATGCTTTCATTTTTTTTCACAAGCCAGAAGGATCTGACACTTCTTAGGCTTCTCTCTTTTACTTTCAGAATCTTCATGCCCCTGAGCTCCAGTGAACAGTGGTCATGGAGGACGAAGTAAGGCATAGTGAAGTGATTCTCCAAGGACAGTCCCTGGACCAGCAGCAGCAGCAGCCCCCAGAACCTGTTAGAAATGCAAATTCTCCTGCCCACATAGCAGACCTACTGAGTCAGAAATTCTGGGGCAGGCGGCGGGGGGCGCGTGGCGGGGCAGCCAGCAGTGTTTCAACCAAACTTCCAGGTGATTCTGGGTCACTGGAGTTGAGAACCACTGATTAAGAATACAGACAAAACACGAACAGACTTTGCTCCAAAGGCCAACTCTGCCACTAATTACTTGGCCAGGTCACTTTCACGTCTCTGAACCTGTTTCCTCACCTGTAAACTAAGAATGATAATCATGGCCAGGTGCCGTGACTCATGCCTATAATCCCAGCATCCCAGCACTTTGGGAGGCTGAAGTGGGCGGATCACTTGAGGTCAGGCATTCAAGACCAGCCTGACCAACATGGTGAAACCCCGTCTCTATTAAAAATACCCAAAAAAAAAAAAAAAAAAAAAAAGCCAGGTGTGGTGGTGCACGCCTGTAATCCCAGCTACTTGCGAGACTGAGGCAGGAGAATCACTTGAACCCGGGAGGTGGAGGTTGCAGTGAGCTGAAGATTGCACCGCTGCACTCCAGCCTGGGTGACAGTGAGACTCTGTCTCAAAAAACAACAACAACAACAACAACAACAACAACACGATAATCATGCCTATCACTAAAGTGTTGTTTTGTGGATTAAGGGAGTAAATGCAGGTTAAGTATTTAGCACTGCTCTGTGCAGAGCCTGGATGAGGGTGAGGCCAGGGAGGCACATAGGGTCAAGCGAGTACCTCCTTAAATTTTACATCCATACATGGCTCATTCACCTCACCCTAGTTCCAGTCTTGTTTCTCGTATTCCAAAAGTGCTCAGCAAATGACTGCTACTGTTTTATGTTATTGAGGAATCTAAAGTTTTATTCATTTTAGGGGCCTTGGTCAAGCAGTGTTCTGGAGTCAGTCTTTAGACAGTTTGGTGTAGAGGAAAGAGCACTGGCTTTGGAGTCCACAGGCCAGGACCTGGACCCTAGGAAGGCTGGCCAAGGACAAAGATGCGGAACAGAGATGCCCCACACACCCACGTGGCTCCCTAAGAAAGGCTCCTTTCGGGTGCAGCACACCAACATGGCACAAGTATACATATGTAACAAATCTGCACGTTATGCACATGTACCCTAGAACTTAAAGTATAAAAAAAAAAAAAAAAAAGGCTCCTTTCACTGGGCAGGGCACTTTCTTCCCCTTATCTTCTTTCTGAGAGAAAACAGAGGCCACTCTCAAGTTTGAACTCTCTCTCATCTGTGATCCCTGTGTTTTCTCCAGCAGTAGATATCCAGAAAGCATTTGACAATCCAACATCAATTTTTTTTCTTCTTTTTGAGACAATCGTGTTCTGTCGCCCAAGCTGGAGTGCAGTGGCGCAGTCATGGCTCACTGCAACCTCTGCCTCCTAGGTTCAAGGAATTATCTTGCCTCAGCCTCCCGAGTAGCTGGGATTACAGGAGCGTGCCACCATGCCTGGCTAATTTTTGTAATTTTAGTAGAGACAGGGTTTCACTGTGTTGGCCAGGCTGGTCTCAAACTTCTGATCTCAGACGATCCACCCACTCAGTCTCCCATAGTGCTAGGATTACAGGCGAGCCACCGTGCCTTGCCTCCAACATCAATTTCTGATTAAAAGTCTCAGCAAATTAAGACTAGAAGGGGAAAAAGGCTGGGAGTGGTGGCTGACACCTGTAATCCCAGCATTTTGGGAGGCCGAGGCAGGCGGATCACAAGGTCAGCAGTTCAAGATCAGCCTGGCCAATATGGTGAAACTCATCTCTACTAAAAATACAAAAATTAGCTGAGCGTGGCGGCACTTGCCTGTAGTCACAGCTACTCAGAAGGCTGAGGCAGAAGAATCGCTTGAAGCTGGGAGGCAAAGGTTGCAGTGAGCTGAGATCGTACCATTACACTCCAGCCTGGGCAACAGAGTGAGACTCTGTCTCCAAAAAAAAAAAAAAAAAAAAAAAAAAGACGAGAAGGGGAATAGAAGGATAATTCTTCTATCTGTCAAAGGGCATCTACAAAACCCACAGCTAACATCAAACTTAATGCAAAAGACTAGAAGATCTCCCCCTTCTGCATTCGGTACTATTCTATGTTGTATCAGAGGTTCTAGTTAATTCATTAAGGCAAGTAAAGGAAAAGGCATCCAGATCAGAAACTGCCTTTATTCACAGATGGCATAATTGTCAATGGGAAAATCTGATGAAATCTACATTAAAGCTACTAGAACTAATAAATGAGCTTAGCAAGGTTGCAGGACACCAAATCAACATAAAGAAATCAATTTTATTACTATAAACAAGCAAAAAAAAAATTGGAAATTGCAATTCAAAGACAATACCATTTACAATAACACAAAAATATGAAACGCTTAGGCATAAATCTGGCCAGAGCTGTGCAAGATTTATACTGAAAACTACGAAACATTGCTGAGAGATGTTAAACAAGACCAAACTAAATGAAGAAATATCCCATTGCCTAATTCAAAGTCCTGAAGATTTATACCTATGTTTTCTTCTCAAAGTTTTATAGTTTTAGCTCTTACATTTGGGTCTTTGGTTCATTTTGAATTAATGTTTTTATACGAGGTAAGTCAGGGGTCCAACTTCATTCTTTTGCATGTGGATATCCAGTTGCCCCAGTACCATTTGTTGAAGATCCTGCTTTTTTCCTCCATTGAATGATGTTGGCACCATTGCAGAAAATCAGCTTATCATAAATGTGAGATTGTATTTCTGGACTCTCAAATTCTGTGCTATTGATATATGTCTGCCTTTACACCAGTACCACACAGTCTTGCTTGCTGCAGATTTGTAGTAAATTTTGAAATCGTGAAGTTTGAGTCTTCCAACTTTGTTATTTTTCAAGATTGTTTTGGCATTCTAGGTCTGGACAACTGATTTTTGGCAAAAATAGAAATGCAATTTAGTAGAGAAAGCATAGTCTTTTCCACAAATACAGTTCTGGAACAAGTGGATATCCATATGCCCTTGATTTTTTGCTCTCTTCTATCTGTGACCACAGCTTTTGGCTCAACCCCTGTTTTCTGAAATGCTTCTGTTCTTCTGGAAGTTGGTTTCTTATTTCTTTTCAAAAACATAAATTAAATTAGGTTTATTGAATTTAAATATTCTTGGTCTGTGCTTTCTATTTTTGAAGGCTGTGCCTTTTCTCTCCATTCATAGACTGTTTCCTGAAATCTGGGAGTGTGAGGAGCTTAAAGGGAAACCTGACTGTTGGGAGCTGCGGAGACATCATGTGAATTCTCTTCTGTGCCTTCTCCAGACAAATGGCCTTCCTTCCTGCTGGATGGCCCTGGGGAAGGGCCAATGTAGCCACAGCCACAAAGATTCAGGTACCTGCAGGGCCTTCAAACACAGGCAAATGCATGGGGTAACTTCTCTCACTTGGTTTCTGAAGGAGGAAAGGCCTCCCCAGCATCACCGTCCACTTCCATACCTCTCCATGAGCATAAAATATGTCTACCAGACATAAGTCAAGCATCTAGTGCATACAGATGTCCAGCTAACCTGCGTCACAGGCCTGAGGGGGCCTGGATTGGGCCATTGGCAGGGCAGGAGAGCTCTGTGCACAGTGAGACAGGTTTTTTTTTGTTTTTGTTTTTGTTTTTTTGAGACAGAGCCTTGCTCTGTTGCCAGGCTGGAGTACAGTGGCACGATCTTGGCTCACTGCAACCTCCGCCTCCTGGGTTCAAACTATTCCCCTGCCTCAGCCTCCCAAGTAGCTGGGACTACAGGCATGTTCCACCACACCTGGCTCATGTTTTGTATTTTAGTAGAGACGGGGTTTCACCATGTTGGCCAGGATGGTCTTGATCTCCTGACCTCGTGATCGGCCCACCTCAGCCTCCCAAAGGACTGGGATTACAAGCAGTGAGACACTTTTATTATTCCTCCTACATGTAGTACTGAGATCGCAACATTTTCTCTACCAAATTCCCTTCCCTGAATCATGATGAGTTTTGCAGTATCCAAAGCTATACAACTGAGCTTTTAGAAGACTATTTATTTGCTAGTAGTTGAAGGTTGGAGCTGTGGAGTCAGACTGCTGGGTATGTGGTCTTGGGCAAAGTGCTTAATATAGTGGCTCTCAAAGTGTGGTCCCTGATCCAGCAGTATCAGCATCCAATTTTTAGGCCCCCCACCAAACCTACTGAATTAGAATCACGGGGTGAGACTCAGCATTTCATATTTTAACCAGCCCTTCAGGTGATCCTGATGCACCTTGGCTGTTAAAGACCTTACCTGTTATCCAGATTTCATATCCTGCTTCTGCCATTTGCTAACTGTTACTTAAGATCTCTGGGTCTCAGTTTCCTCATCTATAAAATGGGAATGATAATGGTACTAGCCTCCATAAGGCTTTTGTTCCAATTAATAGAATGAGCCATATAAACCACTTAGCATGTACTTATTAATCATTAATTATATATAAATGTGTGTGTGTGTGTGTGTGTGTGTGTGTAAATTTCCCTTGCCTTAGCTGTTTATGAAGATTCATGGTCATGTGTGATAGTTGTATAACACATCTTAACATTGTACAAAGAAACTTGTATATGATGGCCCTAATCATTTGGATAACAAGCAAGGTAGGTATTATTATCTTCATTGGACACATGGAAAACAGGGGCCCAGAGCATAACATTTTCTCAGGGTCACAATGAGAAAGTTATGAGTCTAGAATATAAACCACTTCTGCCTTGAACATTTATGTCTTTTCATTACATCATGAGTTCTCAGAGTGCAGGCCTGCAATCTTGGTTGACACAGATAAAATTGTTTTAATTTAGGTACCTGTATTTGTCCACTATGGGAAAAAAGATATGGTGATGCTGTTAGTTAAATATAAAGTTCTTGGCAGCACCCACCTTGGCATATGACTTAACACTGCTTCTTGCAATTCCTCATTCCAAACAGGGAGGCTGTTTGGTGCAACAGGCACTGGAATGGAACATATCAATCCAGCTCCAACTTCTTTTTTTTTTTTTTTGAGACGAAGTCTTGCTCTGTCGCCTGGGCTGGAGTGCAGTGGCCGGATCTCAGCTCACTACAAGCTCCGCCTCCCGGGTTTACGCCATTCTCCTGCCTCAGCCTCCCGAGGAGCTGGGACTACAGGCGCCCGCCACCTCGCCCGGCTAGATTTTGTATTTTTTAGTAGAGACGGGGTTTCACCATGTTAGCCAGGATGGTCTCCATCTCCTGACCTCGTGATCTGCCCGTCTCGGCCTCCCAAAGTGCTGGGATTACAGGCTTGAGCCACCGATCCCGGCCCAGCTCCAACTTCTGACTCCAACATTTCTTATCTGAGTGTGTGACCTTGAACAAGGTACCTTGCCTCTTAGAACTTCCTTCTTTTCTTTTGTAAAATGGGGTACCATCCCTCCACTACCCAGCTCCCAGAACAGCACTGGGTCTCAAGTTGAATGATGTGGAAGATGTGGAACCACTTTGCAAATCATAAAGTGCATGTGCAATGATGGGATTGGAAGGAAGAGTTTGCCGAAGATGAATTCTGCTGGCCCCTGCCAGCTCTAAACGGCTCTGTGGTCTGGCAAGACCAAGGCAATGTGCAGCTGGTGGGAGGTAGGTGGGGACTAGTGGAAAGTTAGTCAGGATGTGTGGTCTGACCCTTGTTGGGGAGTGGCCTGGCAGGACAGAGGGAAGTCAGATGCCCTTCCAGGGAGCCCCCAGGCATATGCCATCAGCTCAGGACAAGCCACTGCTGCCCTGCTTCCTAGTTAGCCAGAGACCCTCTGGAGTCAGACCCAAGGAATCCACTCAAAATGAAGCAAGTTCTTGTCCCGGCTAGCAATTCCCAAGATGACACTGGGCAGGACCCTCACTTCTCTAGGCCTTTGTTTTACAAAACAAAGTGGCGTGTGCCATCTCTCAAGAGCAAAGAAAAGCAAAAAACAAAAACCAAAATGAAACAACATCAATAAAAAATAAAAAATGGCATATCCTCAACTATTCCACCAACCCTTTTATTATTCCTCCTATGTGTAGTACTTAGATCTCAACATTTTCTCTACTAAATTCTCTTCCCTGAATAATGATGAGTTTTGCAGTGTTCAAAGCTATATAACTGAGCTTTCGGAGGACTATTTGCTGATAGTTGGGGGTTGGAGCTGTGGAGTCAGGCTGCTGGGTGTGCGAACTCGGGCACAGTGCTTATCCCCTATGGCACTTAGTGTCTCCATCTGCAAAATAGGACTCATAAACATACCCATCTTACAGGATTGAAGATAAGGGAGATGATGTGAGAAGGGCTTCACCTTACTTCTAGTAGTTAAGCTCAATGGGAAGCTATCACTGTCACCAGCAACACCAGGGTACAGAGAGACCAACTGGAGCTGATTTCAGAGGAAAGTCAAGACACTGGATACTTTTATGAGCCCATGAGCCCTCACAGAGGGGCTATATACTGCTTCTTTTCAGCTTTTGAAAGAATCAAGAATAGTCTGAGCACCCCAAGTCCAGGGACCCCAGCCTAGGAACCTCTGTCCCAGAGTATCATAAAGCTACTTCCATCTCTGACATTCAAGGTCTCAGAACATCTCAGCTGTGCCGAGGGTCAGCCAAGCCTCTTAAAAGAAACCCGCGTGGTCAGCAGCAGCTGGGCCTGCAATGAGGCCAAGGTAGACCACAGGAGGAGCCACCGCAACCCAGAGTCCCGCCTCCCAGGACCAGGGCCCCTGAAGAAAAGACGCACATCAGAGGAGAGCTCACAGCGTCCTGTTCAGTGCATCCGGGAACTAAATCTCCATGCCCCCTCCCACCTCTCTGATCTGAAAAAGGCCAGGAGGGAAGGAAATGGTTATTTCAAAGTCTGGACAATCCCCCTTTGCAGACAAGGTCAGAGAGTCTGAGTCTTGAGCTCTCCAAGGAACTACTGAAAGCCAGAACTGTGCCTGCTTCCTTTTCTTCATTTCTCCTTTCCTTTCTTTGCAGTCCTGTTCTAAACGTAGATCTGTAATCCCAGCTACTCGGGAACCTGAGGTGGGTGGATCGCTTGAGGCCAGAAGTTCAAGGCCAGCTTAGGCAACATAGCAAGATCCCTGACTCTAAAGAAAATTAAAAATAAAAGTATGCAGGCATGGTGGCAAGCACCTATAGTCCCAGCTACTTGGGAGGCTGAGGCAGAAGGATTGCTTGAACCCAGGAGTTTGAGGCTGCAGTGAGCTATGATCACACCCCTGTACTCCAGCCTGGATGACAGTCCAACCCAATCATCATATAAATGACCATAAATAAATACTTACTTATTGCTAAAAATAAATAAGTAAGCAAATAAGGTCTTGGAGGCCATGATTCAGGCTGTCAAAGAACAGAAACCTAGCCATCAAAGGGAGGGAAAAACCTCAGGATCTGGGTGTTGTAGGAGTGATCTCAGGGTAAACCACACACTAGTGGAGTCTCCTGCAGAAAAAGCCAATGTGATGGGAATGACGCAGAATCTCTCACCTCTGTGGATCCTTCGTGCCCATTCTCTCTCTGGCTCCTCACACCAAGCCCCAGAGACATCCAAGGCAGGGCTTCTTATTCCCATTACACAGAGGAAGAAAGTGACAGCCAGGAAGAAGATGATAATATGAAAAACGGTAGCTAACTTTCATTGAGCACTCACTAATTTGCCAGGTAAGGCACTAAGAACTTTGCATGCATTATCTCATTTAATCCACACAAGTGCCCTTTGAGGTAGGCATCATTGCTATTCCCATTTTACAGATAGGGAAATCAAGGCAGATCTGCCAGATGTCCAAGCCCACACTCATAATCACTGGCTACAACTGCCCCTGCCCAAGAACCACACGGTGAGAGAGTGGGAGGCTCAGGAGCCAAGTCCGGGTCTTCTGCCTCCAGGTTCAGTGCTGTTTCCCTGCCACCATTCTGCTTCCTTGTGGTCAGTGTAAGGATGGCTATTCTAATACTCAGATCTATATTAAAAAAAGGAGCCAATTGTGAGGGAGGGATTGAGCACCCCATCACTGAGAGGCATCCTAGCCAAAGCTAGATGATCGCTTGGTGGAGTGCTATGGAGGTAATGGGGGTGGGGCTTAAGGCTCCTTCCAGACATGGGGAGGCAATGAAATCCATTATAGTTGCCAAGAAAACCTCCAGAAAGATATCTAGGTCCCATCTTTTCTTTCTTCTCTCGTGTCATTCATTCTTTCTCTTAACAACTTATTGAGCGCCCACACTGTGCCAGATCCCAGGCTATGCAACAAAGGACCAGACAGACTTGGGCCCTGCCCTCCAGAACATATGCTCCAGTGACCTCTGTCCCTAGCTAACATAAATAGGACTCCTCTGCCAACCAAGATGTCCCAGCTCTAGACCATGGCTCCTTCTGTTGACTTTCCACCAACTCCTCCTTGATGCTGAAACCAAAGCGATGCAAATACCACCTTGGGACTCTTACACTGTTGGTGGGAATGTGAATTAGCACAGCCACTGTGGAAAACACAATGGAGATGTCTCAGAAAATTATAAACAGAACTACCCCCTGACCCAGCAATCCCACTACTGGGTATTTATCCAAAAGAAAGGAATTCAAGTGTACCAAAGGGACACCTGCACTCGCATGTTTCTTGCAGCACTATTCACAATAGCTAAGATATGAAATTAACCTAAGTGTCCATCAATAGATGGATGAATAAAGAAAATGTGGTATGGAGACACAATAAAATACTCTTCAACGATACAAATGAATGAGATGTCGTTCACAGCAACAAAGATGGAAGTGGAGATCATTATGTTAAGTGAAAAAGCCAGGCACAGAAAGACAGATGCCACATGTTCTCACTCACACGTGGGAGCTAAAAACTTGATCTCACGGGCCTAGAGAAGAGAATAATTGATATCAGAGACTGGGAAGAGTGGGTAGGTAGGTGGGAGGGGGATGATGAAGAGAAGGTGATTAATAGGTACAAACATACAGTTAGAAGAAATAAGTTCTAATGTTTGATATCTGACTAGGATGACTATACTTAACAACAAACAATCTTTTGTATATTTCAAAGTAACTAGAAGAGAGGACTTGAAATGATACCAACACATAGAAATAAATGATAAATACTCAAGGTAACGGATACCCCAAATACCCTTACTTGATCATTACACATTCCATGAATATAAGACTCATATAGGCCTTATAAATGTGTATAACATTACATGTCAATAAAAGAAATAAAAATTCATCGTAGTTTTAAAATTATAATTAGACTGATAGTTTAAAGAAAAAAAAACTTGGAAGATTAAAATGAATTCAATGAACCTGGCCTGACATAATTAGCACAGTTGATCTTTCGTATGTGTATATGGAGTCCTTATTAAAACATTGACATATTATACAACAAATAACAAAAAATAAAAGGCAATTTCCAGACTTTTGAGAAAAAAAAAATGCCACCTGGTCTAAGACACCTTCTCTGGTATTCCCAGCAGAAGTGTTGCTCCTTCTGCTCGGCTCCGTGCCCCCTGCAGGGGCCTTCCCTATCTCACAGGCAGTTGGGTTGATCTGTTCTGTATTTCACATAGATGTTGGATGCAGGGGATGTTCTGGGACCACAGGCTCATGGACTACAGGGACTGTGTCCAATTCTGGTATCCCAATACCAGGTACCCCAGCACAGATAAGATGCTCATTCATTCATTCATTCAATCAACAAATATGTATTGAGCAGCTGCGAAGTGTCAGGCCCTGTTCAGTCACTGGGTTTGCAATAGCGAACAAGGCAGGCAAAAAGCCTGCCCTGGTTTATATTCCAGTGGGAACTACTAGACGAACAAGCCAATGACTAAATGAATATGCATTGAATCCTGAAAACCCTTTTTGAGACCCTACACTTAGAAAAAGGTGCATTTTTGGACTGTTTGCATATCCACAGGCCAAATGTTTATCTACACTAAGTGAGCTCTTGAAGGCAGCCCACCTTCCTCTGTGGCATGAGTGTTTAAAAATTGCCGGGAAGGGATCGTGTCAGAATTAGTCTTCCCTGCTTTGGGAATCCTGAGCTATTGAGGTGTTAGCCAAAGACTTGAATAAAATAAAATAAACTAAGCTTTAGAGTCAGAGAAATGATTCAATTTCAGGAAACACCAGGCCCAGGGACAGTAATAACAAAAATAATCACAGCAAACATTTACACAGCACATACTATGTGGCAGACCCAGGAGAATCCCTGAGTTCCCAACAGATGACAAGGCCATGTCAGAAGGAAGGAGAGGCCATGAGGGGGTTGACCCTGACTAGCGCCATCCCCTGGGACCGGGCCATTGTTCACTTGGGCTCTAACTGTTCTGTGATTCACAGCAAGCTTTGAGGCCCAGTGCCTTTGAATTTCCCAGGAATTCAATGGCAGAAAAGGCAGGTCTTCCCAAGCAAAAGGACGTTTTTCCTCCCTAAAATAGAAAAACTGTGCTCAGGGAAGGAAATTCCTTGGAATAATGGAAGCATCTTTACTCCCTGAAAAGAAGGTTGGAATGCACATTTGTTGAGCATTTACTATATGCCAGGCACTGTGCTTGGATTTGGTTTACACTGCCATTTACTCACTGCTGGGTACTATTTTAATGTGGAGCTGTAGCCAGGGATGAAATAGACACTGTCCGTCTCCAGGGCTGACCAGGATGTATCTCTCCTCCTCCCCCTCCTTCTTCTCCTCTTCCTTCTGGTCCTCCTCTCCCTCCCCCTCCTCTACCTTCTTCTCCTCTTCCTCTTCCTGATATATTCCCTACTTCTCGCATCAACATGTGCATGTATTCATGCCATAAACACCCACAGAGCATCCACTACATGCGGGGCACTGTGCCTGACATTGAGGATGAGGAAGGGAGCAAGATAAACACTCATGGGCCCATAGTTCATCAGCCCAGGTGCCCAGGCTGGAAACATGAACACCACCGGCAACTTCTGACTTCCTCAGCCCCTGCATGGTTGTTCAATGAGTCCTGCAATTGGCCCCTTTCCCTCCATCTCCACTGCCAAAGCCTTAGCCCAGATCTTCACCCTCCCTCACCATGGTCACCACCCAGCTCCCTCCGCCTCCCTCTGGTGTTGCCTTCTCCAGCTCCTTCTCTCCAATGCAGCCAGAGGGACTTCTGTAGAATACATCTAGATCTGTTTGCTCCCTTGCTCAGAGCCTTACGTGGCTACCCTCAGGAGAAAGTCCAAGCTCCCTGACCAGGTATTCAAGGCCCATCCTGACCCCTCTTTTTTTTTTTTTTCCTTTCTTTTTTATTTATTTATTTATTTATTTTGAGATGGAGTCTCGCTCTGTCGCCCAGGCTGGAGTGCAGTGGCCAGATCCCAGCTCACTGCAAGCCCCGCCTCCCAGGTTCACGCCATTCTCCTGCCTCAGCCTCCCGAGTGGCTGGGACTACAGGCGCCTGCCACCCCACCCGGCTAGTTTTTTGTATTTTTTAGTAGTGACGGGGTTTCACCATGTTTGCCAGGATGATCTCGATCTCCTGACCTCGTGATCTGCCCGTCTCGGCCTCCCAAAGTGCTGGGATTACAGGTTTGAGCCACCCCGCCCGGCCTCTTTTTTTTTTTTTTTTCTCTCTTTCAGGGACTGAGCTTTGCTCTTGTTGACCAGGCTGCAGTGCAATGGCGCTATCTCAGCTCACTGCAACCTCCACCTCCCGGGTTCAGGTGATTCTCCTGCCTCAGGCTCCTGAGTAGCCTGGATTATAGGTGCCTGCCGCCACACCCGGCTAATTTTTGTATTAGTAGAGACGGGGTTTCACCATGTTGGCCAGGCTGGTCTTGAACTCCCAATCTCAGATGATCCGCCCACCTCGGCCTCCGAAAGTGCTGGGATTACAGGCTTGAGCCACCACGCCCGGCCCATCCTGACCCCTCTTGCTCCAGTAGGATTGGACTGGCAGGAGGTGAGCTGTGGGTGATGGAGCAGTTGGTTCCCAACCACCCACTGACTCCTTATCAGCCAGGTACACATGCACACAGACTTCCGTACCCACCCAGAGACACACAGGCACAAACACACACGTTCAGGTGCACCCTGGGGTATAAGCAAGCAAGTCCATTTACACTGACACCCATGCATGTAGACATAGCAGCCAGATTTAGCAAACCAAAACACAAGATGACCAGTTACATTTGAATTTCAGATGAATAACAAATTTTTGGTGTAATTATGTTCCAAATGCTGCATGGGACAAGCTTACACTAAAAAATAATTTGATGCTCATTTGAAGTTCAGATTAAATTGAGCATCCTGTATTTTACCTAGTGACCCTACAAACAGAGAATGGCTAACACAAACACCAACCCTACACACACATATTACACAGTTTACACACTTATACACGTTACATACTTATATACTACTTACACGTGCAATTCACGTGTGAACGTGCGCCTCACACTGTTGTGCTTTCTAGACTAATGGGCATCTCACTGCCCAGGACCAAACCGGAACACTGGCCAGCTGCAGAAAGCTCTTCAGGGAAACATTTATTCAGTGAATAAATGCCTAATTAACAGGAATTCCTGGACATCCAGCTCCTAAAATGTTGTGTGCCCAAAGTAATCCCTGCGGAAACTGGGCTTTCACTAAGCACAATGCCCTGTGTGGATGGCAGCCGGGAAAAGAGTCCATGGGGCCTGAGCCTCTCATTCCCTCCTGTTCTTTTCACAGATTTCCAGAGCACAGTTCAGGGCCTATAAACTCCCTTTCCAAACAAGACCTCCTTGTCCCAGCTGGAAGGCTGCCTAGGATCATGAGAAAGTCACAGACTTTAAAGCCAGACAGAAATATGTTCACAAATTCGACTTCCACATATCTGCACTGTGTCCTTGAGCAAGTCATTTGCCCTCTCTGTAGAATGGAAATGTCCCACTAATAAACCAACTCCTTTGGGTTACAAGAGTTACTAAACAAGATAATGTATGTGGAAGATGTTTTTTAGAGTTTTGGATAAAAACTTGCTCCTGGGGTTGTAAGTGAAGCACAGAAGCGGAGAGTGTGATGAAACTTTGGGACAACTAAAGTCAGGCATTAGTATCAATTAAGTACCGTAGAGTCACATCTTAATTAGGTTCTAAATTCAGCACATACAGGGAAGATGCTTATGTCCAAAATAGTCTGAAAACCTTTTAGGATCGTGTACACAGCGTTGTACAATGGCAAACAAGAATACTTATGTACACTGGAAATTCAGGACCTCTGAAATAGACCAGAGGGAGAAACAAAAGGAACCTCTTCTATGCAAATGTCTGGGCATATTCTGATTTTTAAATGGCCAGCAAATCCCTAGTGATGAATGGCAAGAGTGGAGAATACAGAAATTTCTTCTTGCATGCAGGGTTTCCTCTACTATTTTAAAACACTGAGCCTCTATGTAGTCAACATTAATGCTTGTTCCTCAGTGTTCTGGTTATTTTCCACCTGAGCACACAATAGGATTGTAGGTCCCTTCTTTGGCTTGTGAAATGGGAAGTGGTGTGTTACCACCAGGCAGAAGCATTTGAGTGCTGCAAAGTGATTCTTCATCTTCTCCTCCCCCTGCTGCAGTGGCCCACAGCATTCCAGGTGGTGAACCTTGAGTATCTAAGAGAGGTCAGTGTGAACAGCAACCCCACAAACCTACAATGAACGTGGAACATGAGTGAGAAGTGAGTCTTTGTCATTTTAAGCCATTCGTATTTAAGAGTTGTTTATTACTGAAGCAAAGTCCAGCCTATCCTGACTAATACACTTTAACATCTTAGTACATATTAATATAGTTGCTTGTTGTTGTGAAGCTTTTTTTTTTTTTTTTTTAAAGGCAAGGTCTAGCTCTGTCACCCAGGCTGGAGGGCAGTGGCATGATCACAGCTCACTATAGCCTTGATCTCCCAGGCCCAAGAGATCCTCCCACCTCAGCCTCCTGAGTAGCTGGGACCACAGGCATGTGCCACCATGCTCAGCTAATTTTGTTTGTTTGTTTGTAGAGATGGAGGTCTCACTATGTTGCCTAGGTTGGCCTCAAACTCCCGAGCTCAACGGATCCTCCTGCCTCAGCTTCCCAAAGTGCTGAGAGTGAGCCATATCACCCATCCACGGGGGAGGAAATCCTAAAATTACCTTATGACAAACACTTGAGGTGCTGGATACACCATTTACCTTGATGTGATCATTAGGCATTGCATGCCTATATCAAGATATCTCACGTAAGCCATATATATATATATACCTGATATACCCATAAAAATTAAAAATTAAAAAATTAAATAATAAAACAAACTTGTAAGTGAGATGAGCCTGACGGAACATCACTGTAATTGCATACCCTGCCTAGCCTCCTCCCAAACAGAATCTGTGGTAGCTTAGTAAATCAAAATACATACTGGCAAACAGAATCACTAAAATAACAATAGAGGAGAGAGAAGAATCCATTTAGGGAAGATGGGAGAGGATTGTACTTGGAAGTTTTGCCAAAAGCCAAGAATGACAGATTGAACCACGGATCAGTGAAAGCATTTAGGAGTAGGCATTAGAAGAAATTCTTGGTACCAAGAGAGTCTGGGCCAGAAGACTGGGAGGGAGGAAACCAATGTTTATTTTGTGCCTGCTATGTGCCAGATACTGTGCAACATGCATTGAAACTGTAATTTCTTCATTATTCCTCATTAAAACTCAGGGAAGTGAAAACTGAGGCTCAGAGAAGTCAAATAAGCTGTCTGAGGTCACACAGTAGAAGACTAAGGATTCAAATCCACATTGGCCTCACTCTTCCATCAGTGCTCTTATTGGAGCCATCAGGGGCTGAGTCTGGCAGGATGCACTCCCCACCACTTGTTCCAGGCGTGGTTGCAATTTAATATGGCAGCAAGCTAGCATTCTCTTCCCAATAGCTCGGACGTGAAGGCCTGTTGGAGGGGACCGCAGTGTCCAGGTCTGCCCCACACAGGGTGGCCCTGCTTATGACTTCCTGTCCTGTACCCACAAGAGTCCCAGGCTCCTTGGGAGTGTCCTATGAAGAGGAAACCGCATTCCAGGCCCAGATGCAGACAGCTGTGTGCTTCCTCCAGCCTGTGGTGACTCATACTGGGACAAGAAAGCCGCTTCTTTGCCTGGATTCCCTGTCCCAAACCCCTAATCTGGGGAAAGCTGCCTTAAGCTCCCTTAACACAAGGCCCTGTCCGGGCGGCTGGCGCTCTAGAGGGTGGGGTGCACTGATGCTGTCCCCGAGAGCAGGGTCCCGAACAAAGAGGAAATTCAGGGCGGGAGATCATTTTTTTTCTCCCTGGAGAGGCTCCTGCGGCCATCTGGCTGAAGGGGCTGTTATTCAAACCTCTGGATCGAAGTCTGTTTGTTTTTTAAGAGTTTGCAGCTGATTATTTTCATCAAATTCCCTGCAACCAACTGTGCTGGCTCCTTTAGCAGGCAAACCTGTGCAGCCAACATGTCCTCTCGGCTGGGTTCACGGCTCCCCTAGCAGGGAACCAGCAGCATCACTCTCTTCTTATCAATAAGGGTCCCCAGGCCAGGTCAGGGCCTTCAGATCTGGATACCTGGGCCAGCCAACCGGTGGTCTAGCTGACATCAGAGACTGGCGTGAAGGAGGGACACTTGGGAAATCAGAAAGCTCCTGGTGGCCAGACCAACTCCAGTGGCCTTTGGTATAATCATTCCAGCTCTGAAAAGGCAGCACCAGCCCTTCCTGGGTATCTTCACTGTGCAGAAAAGCAGTGGAGAGGCCAGGCACAGTGGTTCATGCCTGTAATCCCAGCACTTTGGGAGGCCAAGGCAGGCAGATCACGAGGTCAGGAGATGGAGACCATCCTGGCTAACACGATGAAACCCCGTCTCTACTAAAAATACAGCAAATTAGCCAGATGTGGTGGTGGACGCCTGTAGTCCCAGCTACTCGGGAGGCTGAGGCAGGAGAATCACTTGAACCTGGGAGGTGGAGATTTCAGTGAGCCGAGATGGCGCCACTGCACTCCAGCCTGGGTGACAGAGCAGGACTCCATCTCCAAAAAAAAAGAAAAAAGAAAAAAGAAAAAAAAAAGCAGTGAAGAGAAGATCTCAGAGATCTCTAGAGAGGATTGAGCTGGAGTTGGAGTTCAAATCACTCCAACGCTTTTGTTACATGGCAACTGAGTCTTCATGTATTCCTTTGGAGATTGGGAATAGTAACACCTTATCTCCCCACAATGCTGTGTGTGTGTATGTAAATACATACACATAGAATAATACACCTGAAAGGCCTAAGACCATGCCTCCACATAGCAGGTTCTCAATAAATATTATTCATTTTCCCTCTTCATTTCTTCAAGCATATGATAACTTAGTCTTTCATTCCTCTGGTTTGGAGAACAGGTAAGCAGGTGGTGCTCCTTGCTATAGCAAAAAGTGTGCAGAGAGTGGGAACTTTCCTTCAAGAGGCAATGAGAATGATCCATCTTCAAAGTAATCGCACAGACCATGAACTGATAACTTTTTACCCAGAAAGTCAAATCCAAATGGTTTGCTAAGATATGAGCTGAGTTACTCAATATGACTTCTGGACATCAGCCTGTCCCTGGGGTCAGAGTGATGGACTAGGGCCATTCGGTGGGAACAGAAATGATGGTTGTTGTGCACAAAGAAAGAGATGGTCCCCTCTACCATAGCAATTACGAAAAGCTCTATATGAAAGGCAACCCCGTTTATCTAAGAATCTAGGTTAGGGCAATTTCTAAACCAAAGTTTTTTTTTTTTCTTTGTACTTTAACTACTCAGCTCTTCTGCATTTTGGAAATGAGAAAAATGGGGCTTCTTAAAATATCTTGCCTGGCTCCCCACTCCCAGCCTCCTGACCCCACAGCTGAGACAGCCCCAGATCCTTGGCCCTTTGCCTGGGTGTTCAGAGGGCTCAGCCTCCATGGGCCCGGCAGCTGGGCCTCCAAGGGGAAGGACTTTTGACTCATTCCTGATACCAGTCCTGGCCTTGCAGCCTGTGTCTCCCAAGATCATTGTAAGTGCCTGAACCCTAACTCCAAAGACTTGAGTCCTGATCCCAAACCTCAGGCCAGTGGCCATAGCCTGGGCTCCCAGACTTTCCCAAAAGCTGTCTGCTGGTCAAGACCCTCCCACAATGCCCATTCCCCAGCTCATGGCTACCACCCTATTTGCTACAAGCCCCTCTCTGAATCACCAAATGCACTGCTGCAAGCCCAGCACCAGACTTGGTACCCATTGCTGTGTCCTTGAATTAGACCAGGCCAGGCCAGTCCACTTGCAGAATCATTTCACTGCCTAAGGATACTGTGCCCCAGGGAAGGTCACTACCCTGAGGAACTCACTGCACATGGGACAAGAGAGTTCTGTGAACGAACGAAGGAATAAATGAATGACAATATAATGCAAATTGCAGTTGAGACTCACAGAACATGAAAAGGTTGGCCCAGAGGAGAAATAATCCACTCCACCCCAGGGGGTGAGTAGGGAGCCAGGGAAGGCTTTGGGGAGGAAAGTCTAACTTGGAGTTCAAAGGTGGAACAGGGAGACCAGAGGGGACAGTCCAGTTGTCATTTATTCAATGGTCACTTTTATCTTTACCATAATTTATCCCTTTTGTGGCTAATATCCACTTCAGATTCACTTAATTCTAGCTCTGAACTAAAAATTCAGGAGGTCGGGCGCGGTGGCTCACGCCTGTAATCCCAGCACTTTGGGAGGCCGAGATGGGAGGATCACGAGGTCAGGAGATCGAGACCATCCTGGCTAACACGGTGAAACCCCGTCTCTACTAAAAATACAAAAAATTAGCCAGGTGCGGTGGCGGGCGCCTGTAGTCCCAGCTACCTGGGAGGCTGAGGCAGGAGAATGGCGTGAACCCAGGAGGCGGAGCTTGCAGTGAGCCGAGATTGCACCATTGCACTCCAGCCCGGGCGACTGAGCAAGACTCCATCTCAAAAATAAATAAATAAATAAATAAAAATAAAAATAAAGATTCAGGGTAGGATCTTGTCCTAAGTTTAAAACTCTGGATTTCTCTCAAGTAGAATTGTTAGTATAAGGAGCCCTAAATGTGGAGTCAGAACACTTGGTTGAAGCCTTGGGTCTGTCAGATCTTTAGGAGCAACTCCTTGACCTCTCTGAGCTTCAATTTCCTCATCAGAAAAGTGGGAGAAACAATTCTGTCCAGCTCACCTCAGAGGGCAGTTGTATGTTTCAGATGAGGTAACACACATGAACCTGCTTCATGGATACGAGACTCCTCTGGCCCCACGAGAGTTTATTAAAGCAGCAACACTTCCCCCTGGGCTGCTCTAGGAGCTTATCAAAAATTCAGGGTAGCTACAAGAAAAATCTAAAGCTTCATTTCCCCCCATTTTGCATGCCTATAATTCCTGGCTTGTTGGTCAACATATGCCTTACAAATGAGCTCTTACCAGGCCTGGCATTTTGTATCTATTTTCTCCTGCAACTGTTCTTCGGTAGAGAAATTCTACTTGTGCAACAAAGATGCAGGCTTAAGGTCATTCAGAATGAACTTCTATGTATGCCAGATGAGTGGTTTTGACACAGCAAGGTGTGTGAGGAAGAAAAGAAAAGAATGAAGGGAAGAAGGGAGGGAGGGTACAGTAAAGGAGGGAGGGAGGGCACTCCATTTGAGGAAAAGGAGACCACCTGCCCCTGAAAACCTTAGTGAAGGGTACAGATAGGTACACACTGCTAACCTGCTCCTGACCTCTCCAGGAGAGGCCCAGGGAGGGAGAGTTCTGGAGAGGTCCCCAGAGGTGGAAGTGGCTTTCTATTGCTTTTCAACTGGCTTCTATGGGAAAACAGGAAGAAAGCAATCAAATCAGGGAGCTCTCGAAGGTTGAGGTTCTCAGAGCTGGTGAGAGCCTGTTGATTTCTGAGCCAGAGGACAACTGTGGGAAGAAACGCCAAATGCTGAGACCTAGGTTGGCGCAACGGAAGAAGGAACCTTAGGTCCGAGTCCAGAAGTGCGGCCCGGATGTGCCTTGTACATGGCCCAGGACAAGTCACTTCTATCCTCTGGGCCTCGGTTTCCCCTTATATGCAGCTGGAGAGCTGGATTGTGTGAGCTCTAAGCATCTTTCCAGAAGTGACCTGTGTCGTCCGTGATGCAGCTGTCCATGATGCAGAAACTCAAGGAATGGAGGAGGCTGGTTCCCTGGAGGCCACGCCCCTCCTCTCTGCCCACTGGATTTCCCATCCTCATCCACACTCACTGGTTCAGTTCCTAGCAGAAGAAGCCTGCTCATAGTCATTGACCCAGCCTTACAGGGTCTGTCCACCGGCTGCCCTGTTCACTCCTCCCAACAATCCTGTGGGCAAAAAACAATAACTATAGCCGGCTGAGTGATGTTCTGTGCCAAGCACTATTCTAAACCCTTTCCATTTTTATAATAATTTTACTTAATTCTCACCATAATCACATGACATATAGGTATTGTTGTCCCCATTTTACTGATGTCCCCTTGCCCTGCCACACATGAGCAGGTGCACAGAAGGGCTCCTTTACATGCCAGTGACCCCAAGCCTCTGAGCCTGACCTCTACCCTCTGCAGCCCCTTTGGCTGGAGGAGCGGAACTCCAGTCCCCATGCCCGCACCTGCCTGCTTGCATTAGGCTTCTAATTCTTCCTGGCTGTCCTTGGCTCTGGTGTCCCTCCTGCCAAAGGGAGGTCTTGAGAAATCATTCTCCTGATGCCAGCAGGGAGAGGTTACTCAGGTGGGCTGGGTCTTCAGGGAGAGGATGCATTTCTTCTTACAAGTCTGTTCCTCCCAGGAGAAGGGCTGGCCTGTCCAAGGCCCCCTGGGCAGCCTGGACAAGTGTCTGTTCTAGGAAACTGACCCAATGTTTCTTCCTTCCTCGCCTCCCAGAGGACCCAGGGTTATGTCTGCACAGCCAAGCCCTCCACCTGCATCCCAGATCCCAAGGCCTCCCTCCCGGCACTTCCTGCCCTCCCTGTCAGCCCTGTCTCTCTCCTGCTATACTGATTCCTTCCCATTGTCCACAGCTAAAATGCCGCAGAGAGCGGCCCAATGTGAGGTCAGGAGACTGCAGATAAAATCCGATTCTGACGCTGACCAAATATGTGACTCTAGACAAGGTCAGTCATCTTGCCAAGTCTGTTTCCTTACCTGGGGATTGGGGTTCTGAGGTTATGGTTCAGCACTTTCTCTCTTGTCTGATTTCCTGCTGCTCCTCCTCTTGTCACTTCTGTTCCATCCAGACCCGTCTCCTGTTCGCCGATTATATAAGAAATTCATTCAGTAAATAGGCTGAGCACACAAGCCCTGATATGAAGAAGTCTACAGAATGGTGGGGCAGGGAGATGATAAACAGGCAATCACAAGTCAGCGTCCTAAGAACTATGAGGTCCAAAGTGGAGGGTGCTGGGAAACTGAGGAAAGGCATCACGCACAGGCTCAGAATGCCTGTGAAGGCTTCCCAGGGAGGAGACAGCAAGCCAAGATCTGAGGGCTAGTAGGAATCAGCCTCTGGGCTAGGTGCAGTGGCTCACACATGTAATCCCGACACTTTGGGAGGCCAAGGTGGACAGATCAATTGAGGCCAGGAGTTCAAGACCAGCCTGGCCAACATGGTGAAACTCTGTTTCTACTAAAAATACAAAAAAATTAGCCGAGTGTGGTGGCGGCATGCACCTGTAATCCCAGCTACTCTGGAGGCTGAGGCACGAGACTCTTTTGAACCCAGGAGGTGAAGGTTGCAGTAAGCCAATATGGCACCCCAGCCTGGGTGACAGAGCGAGGCAGTCTCTCCCTCAAAAAAGAGAATCAGCCTGTAAAGAGTGGGGAAGGGGAAGAATATTTCAGGCAGAGAGAGCAGCGTATCCCAAGACCCTCAAACAGGAAAAGGTCAGTAGGTTAGGGGAAATGTATATGGTTTAGTTTGATTGCACAATATCATGCCCACAGGTATGCAGACACGCACATGTGTATCTGTGTGCTCAGCCATGTTGGGGCAGGGGAGGAGGAGAGGTGAGCCTGGAGAGGTGAGCAGGCACTGGCTCCTCACACAGAGCCTGTGGGTCACTTTAGCCTGGGTGTTTTACAGGGAGCAGTGAGGGTCCACTGGAGGGGTTTTAAGCAGGAAAGGGGCATGATCAGGTTTGCATTTTAGAAAGATTCCTCTATCTGCTATGGAAAATAGAAGAAGGAAGGAGAAATTTGATTTTTTTAAAGAAAAACATTGACAACACCAAGTGACTGTGAGGATGTGAAGCTGCTGGAATTCTTATTTCACAGACACTGGGGAAGTGCACATGGAATCTGGCACTGCCATTTTAAAGAACCTTTAGCAATACCCAGTAGAGTTGAAGATCTGTGTGTTTTTGGCCCAGTGTCTTAGTCCATCCAGGCTGCTATCACAAAGTGCCATAAACTGGAAGCTGAGAAGTCCAAAGTCAGGTTGCCAGCAGATTCAGTGTCTGGTGAGGGAACAACTACCTGGTGCATAGATGTTGCCTTCTTGCTGTGTCCTCACATGGTAAGAGGGGTAAAGGAGCTTTCTTTGGCCTATTTTATAAGGGCACTAATCCCATTCACAAGGGCAGAGCTCTCATCACTTAATCACCCTTCAAAGTCCCCACCTCCTAATACCATTACCTTGGGGATTAGGTTTCAACATATGAATTTTGGAGGGACACCAGCATTCAAACCATAGCACCCAGCAATTCCATTTCTCAGTTTCTACCCTAGGAAAAAACCACACACACATGTGCCCAAAGAGATATATGGAAGGATATTCACTGCAGTGCCATTTTTAATAGTGAAAAAGTAGAAACAAGCTCACCAGGCATCTATAGGGAAACAGGTAAACTGTGATTCATTCATACAATGGGATACTATACAGCAGTTAAATGAATTAACTAGATCTCCACTGATATAGTTTGGAAGTTTGTCTCCCAATCTCATGTTGAAATGTGATTCCCAGTGTTGGAGGTAGAGCCTGGTGGGAGGTGATTGGATCGTGGGGGCAGATCCCTCATGAATGGTTTAGCTCCATCCCCTTGGTGATGAGTGAGTTCTCACTCAGTTCACATGACATCTGGTTGTTTAAATGAATGTGGCACCTCCTCCCTCACTCTCTCGCTCCCACTCTGGCCATGTGACATGCTGGCTCCCCGTTACCTTCCACCATGATTGTAAGTTTTCTGAGGCCTCACCAGAAGCAGGCGCCAGCACCATCATTTCTGTACAGTCTGCAGAACCATGAGCCAATTAAACCTCTTCTCTTTTTAAATCACCCACTCTCAGGTTTCCTTTGCAGCAATGCAAGAATGGCCTAACACATCCTTGTATTAAGAATAAATCTGAAAAACAATGAGCAGTGGAGAAAGAAAGACAAGTTGCAAAAGGATACGAACCTTATGTATGTGAGCATTACCAATGAAAATACACAAAATGCCATATATGCTTCACTAGAAAACGTAGAAAACCATGTAGGAATAATGGTCAATCTAACAGAACATTAGAAAGGGGAGGGAGGGTTAAGGGGTAGAGCAGGAATTCAGCTGAAATTGTTATATTTCTGCAAAAGAACTGAAATGAATATGCAGAAATGTTTATATCTATTGAATCAAAATGATGATGTCTTGGTGGCCCTTGCATTGTTTACTATACTTTTTGATATGATTGCAGTATTTTGTCAATTAAAAAAAGATCAACAATATCAATCCATTGGTGGGGAGCAAGACAAGAAGAAGGTAGATATGTTGAAGGCTTAGGTTGTGTCCAGGCAAGGGGTGCTAGTGACTTGGACCTGGGTGGGGCCCAGGGGGATGGAGAGAAGCAGCTGTAAATGAATGATGTTCAGGAGGTAGAATGCACACAACTCTCTGCTTGTATGAAGTCCTTCCTTCCTTCTCCCCTCTAATCTGGGGCACCTAAATGGAGTTCTGCCTTCTCCAGGAGACTTCCCCAGCCAGTCCCCAGAGTTCTCTCTAACTCTTCCATCTCATAGCCTTTGCAGTATTGTTCACTCCTGGGGGCACTTTATGCAACAATGCCTGAACTTGTGGTGTTCATATGTCTCCTCTCCCTAGAAAAACTATAAGATTTTGCCAGGCAAGGACCCTCCCTAATGCTCTTGATGGGTTTCCAGACATGTCTGTGTGACCAGGGCTTTACATCATGCCAGGCCCATGGTCAGTGCTGGAGAATTTCTAGTTGAATGGATGAATAAGCAGGTAAAAAAATGAGTTCCAGAAAGACTTAAGGAATGCCAAGAAGCAATGTGGCAGCCCTAAATTGAAACCATGACTGGCTGGGCGCGGTGGCTCAAGCCTGTAATCCCAGCACTTTGGGAGGCCGAGACGGGCGGATCACAAGGTCAGGAGATCGAGACCATCCTGGCTAACATGGTGAAACCCCGTCTCTACTAAAAAATACAAAAAACTAGCCGGGCGAGGTGGCGGGCGCCTGTAGTCCCAGCTACTTGGGAGGCTGAGGCAGGAGAATGGTGTGAATCCGGGAGGCGGAGCTTGCAGTGAGCTGAGATCCGGCCACTGCACTCCAGCCCGGGCGACAGAGCGAGACTCCGTCTCAAAAAAAAAAAAAAAAAAGAAACCATGACTTTGCCATTAACAAGTAGTAACCTTGGAAAAGTCACTTTCCCTTTCTGAATCTGTTTCCCCCGCTATAAAATGGAGATAACTCCCATCACTCAGAATTAATATTTATGGATGTTATACGTTGCTTATGTTTGCCTATGTATATTATATATTATGGATCTGCTATCCATAATACTATCCACAATATATCTAAGAGGTCGATCACTTCCTCACCAATCACACTTATGTTATATAGAACTCTCATAGTTCTTAGCCCAGAAACTATGGTCTTTTGTATCAGGTGACCCTGCTCCTTCTGCTGACAGCTCATTGAACAAGGGGTGGATCTCTGGCACAGGATGGGCAAATCAGATTCTCTCTTCCAAAAATTTGGTATTGAAACACAGAGACCTAGTCAGTTGACATGCATTCATCAAATTTTTGGGCCAGGCATGGTGGCTCATGCCTGTAATCCCAGCACCTTGGGAGGCCAAGGCTGGGGGACCACTTGAGGCCAGGAGTTCAAAACCAGCCTGGTCATCATGTTGAAACCCTGTCTCTGCTAAAAATACAAAAATTAGCCAGGCATGGTGGTGCATGCCTGTAATCCCAGCTACTCAGGAGGCTGAGGCATGAGAATCACTTGAACCCAGGATGCAGAGGTTGCAGTGAGCCAAGATCACATTGCTGCACTCCAGCCTGGGCAACAGAGCAAGACTGTCTCAAAAAAAAAAAAAAAAAAAAATTGATGAGCAGCCCCCTCTAACCATGCCCTGAAATTGCATAGCTGTATACTTTAGCTGATGTGCTGCAATGCAAGACTCAAGCCTAGAAACTGGGGTGGAAAGAGAACACTGTCTCTCTCTCTCCTGCCACATATAACAGCCTGCCTTGCACTCGGGGCCTTTGTGGACAAGTCTTCCCTCTCCTATAAAGCCAAGCCTGATTTGTCCCTGCCTTCTCCACAGCACTTAGCCTAGTGCCTGACCCTGAGAAGGGGCTCCGATAACAGGGGTTCAGATGAATCATGTTAGATTTGCATGGAAATGAACTAAGACTCATGTGGGAGAAACAAAGCAAGCTGGTGGGGGCAAAAAAAATCCAAATCGTAGGAGGTAAGCTTTAAGCAATTAGAGATGTTTAACTTGTTGCAGAGAAAGCTTGTGGACAGCAAACAGGAAAAGGGATTTGACATTCTGTGTGTCTAAGAGTTACAGAGATGTGAGTTGTGGCTCCATGCCAGGAAAAGCTTTCAGTCACAACTGCTCAGAGACACACTGGGCTGTCTTATGAGCCTCTCTGTTCTCAGAGGTGCACAAGAAACTGAGTACCACCCAGCAGCTACACAGATACCTACGGAGTTGGATGTTCTGCAAAATTCCTTTCAATTGGGAGGGTCTAAGTTTATACATTTATTTATCAGCGCACCCTCAATGAAATTGTTTTAGTTATCATTAGTCAAAGTTTTAGTTTTTAATGAGGCCTCTCTGGAACCTTGGCCATGTGCTCTGAAAAATCAGACACAGAGTAGCCATGGAATAACTGTTATGATTTATTATTTCAGTTTTTATTATGCAGTTTATTAATGTTGGGTAAAGTTTTAAGAAAAGCTTTTTTGTCCCAAAAAATATTAATGGGGTGCCAGTCATCTTCAAAAGAGGAAAAATTGCTAATAAGAAAATGGTGTTGTTTTGGTGTTAACCTAGAAGTAGAAAAAAGAAACCAAGTTCCCAGCAGAATGGATGGCATATGCTCCGCACCTGGATGTGTACTGCTCTCCTTCTTTTTACAGCCTCTCCGTAGTCACGAAAAGGACAAAATCAGAACTAAGACCAGGTCGGCTTGCAGAATCCAGTGGAACTTTGTTGTCTGTGTGATACCAGCTGACTAAAGAGGAATAGACAATTATCTAAAATTGTGTAGGAGTAAGAATCCCCCCTGCTCCATAATAATACCTCCTCTGATCCCCTTCCTATTTACTTTTTCCATCACCATAACAATCCACTCCCTGAATAAGCAAGACCATTCTCAGAAGAAGTAGAAAGAGAAGAGCTGGAGGGGCTTTTGGGGGCTCCAACCTGCTCCTGTCTTCTTCTTGGGCCTTTGGCACTTGTTGGTTGCCAGTTAACCATCTTCAGGGGACCCAGCGACCAAGCAGGCATGTAAACCCATGCATCCAACTTCCAGGATCTACACATCAGAGCCAGAGAGTAGCGTCCACATGGCAAACAGAAATGACGGGTCATCCTATCACTAGACAAATACTTATAACAGTGATTTTTAACGTTGGTTATGGGAGCTTTTAAAAATCTCAAAGGTTACATATGGAATAATTAAAATTAGAATCTCAGACATCAGCATTTTAATCTTCTCTTTAAAAATTGAGGTATACTTTGCATACCTTTGAACACATCTTGATATGTTTTGACAAATGCATTCACCCTGTAACCCACAGCCTATCAAGATGTAGAACATTTCCATCACTTCAGAAAGTTCCTCTTGCCCCTTCTTAATCGTCGTCACCCTCAGTCTTCAGAGCTAAAGATGCAACCATTGTTCTGATTTTTTTAAGCCTTAGATTAGCTTTGCTTGTTCTAGAATTGCATGTAAATAGAATGATAGAGTATGAACTCTTGTGTCTGGCTTCTTTTACTTAGCATAATGCTTTTCAGAGTCATTCACGGTTTTTATGATACAGATCATTCCTTTTTTATTGCTTAGTTGTATTCCATTGTAAGGATGTACACAATTTATTTATCCAGTTAGAAGTTGGTGGACATTTTTGTTGCTTCCAGTGTGTGATGACTCTGACTAAAACCTCTATAAACATTCACATACAAGTCTTTGTAAGGAAGTATGTTTTTATTTCTCTTGGCTCAATGTCCTGGAGTGAGATTGCTGGGTTATGTGATAAGTGCGTGTTTAACTTCACAAGAAACTTCCAAAACTATACTGTTTTACATTCCTACCAGCAAAGAATGTGAGTTTCAGTTGCTCCATGTCCTCACCAGCACTTGTTATTGTCATTTTATTATTTTAAATAAACTATTTTAGAACAGTTTTAGATTTACAGAAAAATGACAAAGGTAGTGGCAAGAGTTCTCACATATCCAGCATCCAGATTCAATTATTATTAATATCTTACATTAGTATGGTATATTTGTTACAATTAATGAACTATTATTGATACATTCTTAACCAAAGCTCATTCTTTATTCAGATTTCTTTACTTTTTACCTGATGTCCTTTTCGTGTTCAACATCTCACCTATGATGCAACATAATATCTAGTAACCATGTCTCCTTAGACTCCTCTTGGCTGTGACAGTTTCTCCAACTTTCCTTGTTTTTGGTGTCCTTGACGGTTTTGAGGAGTATTTATCAGGTATTTTGTAGAATGTACCTCAGTTGGATTTTTCTAATGTTTTTCTCATGATGATACTGGGGTTGTGAGTTATGGGGAGGAAGACAATAGAGGTCATGTGCTATTCTCGTCACATCATACCAAGGGTACATACCATCAACATGATTTATGACTATTGATGATGACCTTGATCACCTAGCTGAGGTACTAAGAAAACAAATCTGTTAATGTGCCCACAAATTTGCCTTTTCCACTACTTTGCACTTTTTCTGCAGTGTCCAATCTGCTCTTATCCAATCTAGTGAATTTGTTAAAATTTCAGATATTAAATTTTTTAGTTCTAGAATTTCTATTTGGTTCTCTTTTTTTAAAATCAGGTGAGAGAATCTCATCAGAAAAATGGAAATGATAAAAATTCACAAACATACTGTTGATTTTTCAAAAACTGTGAAATCCACAAACATTGATAATAACAATTCTAAAGTGTTTGTCTACTAATTTCATTATCTGTATCACCCCTGGATCTGTATTTACTGACTGTTCTTTCATCTAGTTGGTGTGACTTTCCCTACATCTTTGTATTTCTAGTAATTTTAAGTTCTTTGCTGCACATTGCGGCTACCACATTGAGAGTCTGGACTGCGTTTGCTTCCTTTAAAGAGTGTTGTGACTTTCTTTCTGGAAGGCAGTTTACTTTTTTCTGAAGATAATAAGACACAGCCTTTCTGAGGTCTCAACTGAATGTCTAGGATATTCAGTAAGGTGACTCTAATATGGTTAGTCAGAATTCCAACATCTGTCAGCACTGACCCTACCAAAATCTCTGTTAAGCTCACAGTCCTCCAGTAGCTATTACTTGCCAGGTCTCTCAGAGTGTCACTCTGTGCACGTACAGTTTCAAACTCAGTGAAAGACTTCAGGGGACCCCATGAAAATTTCACCCCAGTATTTTTTAAACTCCCTAAGTGATTTCAATGTATTGTCAAAGTTGAGAACTATTGAATATTAACTCCTGAATTGTAAAGGAACTCAGCGGGGAAATGCCCTGGTACCAAAGACAATTCAGAATTCCTCTAGATGGGCTGGTCCTAGAAAAAGTCATAAAGGATGTTGAAAAAGCAGCTCTACACTAAAATAATTCTCATCTGGTGACATAAAGGAATAGAATCTAAGATAAGTCTGTGAGACAAATTTACTTTACCTCCTGTTCTTTAAAATAATTGGCTATAACAACTCGCTCATACCTTATTTGAACAGTCCCCTTTGAGACTTTCCTATCACCTAAACTGAAAAAACTAAAGTGCTATCTGGTCAACAGGAGTTCCTGATGCACTAAAACCAGAAGGAAATTAAATCAACCCTTAATGAATTCTTATCAGTTGTCAGGTTCCAAGTTCAAGGGAAATAAAGAGGAATAAGATGTCCTTCCTTCCCCAAAGTAGCTCCCAATCCAGTTAGAATTCCCAGTTTACATGGAGCTAAATGAAATACATTTCACACTGTGATAGGTCCACGGTATGACAGAAATGCATTCAAAGTGCTTTTAGGAACCCAAGTATGTCTAACTTTGAATCTGAAAGGCCTCACAGAGGAATAGCTCTTGAACTAGGTCCTTTTAAGGGTAGGAAGAGTGAGGAAGGTGGTGAAGGTAAAGAAGGTAAGGGGAATTCTAGGAACGAAAATATATGTGAGGGCATTGAGCAGGGAAAATAAGTGGAACATTTGGGGAAATTTGAAATGTTCAGTGTGGAAAAAATGAGGAGTAGAAGATAGTTTACAGAACAACAGAAATAAGATGCCTTCTCCCTTCTCATCAGGTGAGATGAATCAAATTTAGAGAACAAAAAAGAACTTATAAACAGTTATTTGTTCCGGATTTGTAATAAATCACACCTTATTGAGGCTGCAGTAAATTCTTGGCGTAAATTCAACAATGGTGTGTAATAAGTACAAGAGGATTTACATAGACAGTTTCTAGGGAACAGGAGATGTCTAACAATCTAAGTCTAATTTGAAGAATGCCACCTCACTAAAGCATTGCATTTTAGCACAAAACTTTGAAGAATGAACTTTCCATGTGGATTGTGATCCTCCTTATTGTTTTGTGCATGCACACACTGCAAAAAGGCAAAATAATTGTGCTGGGAAGAGTAAGGATCAAAGACACTTGGCCAAGCTTGGCCAAATGTGTGTTGGAAATCTCCCCTGCAGCTAAAAAACCTAAGTGTGAGCCCTGCAGCTTCCATTTACTGCCTATTGTGCCCTTGAGAAAGTCCTTTAAGTCCTCTGAGCCCCAGTTCCACGAAATGGGCACATCAATGCCCACCCACCCTGCTCCCCTGCTCCCCTGCTCTGTCTCACGAGATTGTCAGGAGAGATCAGTGAGCTACTTTGTGTGAAGAAACTTTGTAAAGATTAGAGCACAATAGTGATGCAAGGGTTATTATTACTAATAATAAACAAGAAGAATGTGTGACAATAACCAGAATTTCCTGTTGAGACAACAATTTCATGAAACTATTAAGAAAGGTAGGATGTTTTTTCAATTCCACAATGAGAGTTATGCACTAGTATTGTTTCAATATTCTCCAGGGAATAAACGGTTTCGTGGTGATAAATAAGGAATGAGTCAGTTTGTCTGAAAGATTCTTTTTCTCTTTAGAATCATTTCAATATATTTTTGTGCCTTCTCCCGATTTTTCCAGCCAATCTGCCATTACGGATGAGAATTGGGTATAGGCAATATGATGTCTTCTTTTAAAGAGTGTATCTTTCCATATGCAAATATGCATAATTCAGTGCTGTGAGTTTCCTCCCCCAAACCCCACGCAGCCCTCAGGCACAGTGCTGGAGTACAGAAAGACATCTGTCTCATCAATAACCTCAGGAGTTTCTTCCACTTACCAAGAAAAGAGGAAAATGCATCCTTGAAACCAAACCACTCTGCAGGAATCCCTTTATTCCTCTCTATCAGCTTAGGACAAGAGGCTTTCATGTAGATACCAGCTGGCATCTGTAAATTTGTCAAACGAATGTGGGCAAGACCCTCTGGAGGAGGCCGACTGCCCTTCAGAAATGTAACACAAGGATTCTTTCTTGTTGGACTGAGACCTGCTGGTGATTTTGATGATATTTGGGCTGTCAGTTTCATCTCATGTCATCAGATACAGCAGCCAACTGCCCTTCCTCATATCCTGCCACTAAGAGTTCTCATCCTCAATGGTGATCCAAAGTCGTCTTCTCCTATTTCTACTAAATACCCAAACTACTGTAATAATGGGAAAAGGCTGCATTGTCGGTGGAAACTTGGAAAGGGTTTCCTCTTTTGCCAGAATTTTACAGCATTTCGTGTGTGTGTGTGTGTGTGTGTGTGTGTGTGTGTGTGACAGAGTCTCACTCTGTTGCCCAGGCTGGAGTGCAGTGGAGGGATCTCGGCTCACAGCAACCTCTGCCTCTCGGGTTCAAGTGATTCTCCTGCCTCAGCCTCCCAAGTAGCTGAGATTACAGCTGCCTGCCACCACACCTGGCTAATTTTTTGTATTTGTCCAGGCTGGTCTCAAACTCCTGAGCTCAGGCAATCCACCAGCCTCGGCCATGCAAGGGACTGAGATTACAGGCATGAGCCACCATGCCCAGCCAGGAATTATACAACATTCCTCAAATTTCAATGTGCACATGGATTACCTGGGAATCTTGTTAAAACGCAGATTCATTAGGTCTGGGGTGGGGATCCAAGAATTTTCATTTCTAACAAACTCTCAGGTGATACCAATACCACTGGTCCCTGGATCACACTTTGGAGAGCAAGGAATCAGAAGACAAACTTAAGCAATTCCCCCAGTACTCAGAATAAATTATTAAGGACACAAAAATGATGAAACGAAGGTTGAGGAGACAGCCAAGAGCTACAATGGAGCATCTATGTAAGGAAGTGAACAGAGGAGATACAGAAAAAAAGACTGGGGTTGTATGTATGTTTCAACGTTAGAAAAACCTTAGTATAATTCATTATCTCAATATAGCAAAGCAAACATGCCATATAATTATTTTGATAGATAAAAAAAATCTGAGAAAATTTAACATTTCATTATCATCATCATTGATGATGCATTTTCTTGAAGTGACAGATGTACTCTATATAAAATCAAATCCCGCAAGAAGCTTACTGGAGAAATACCAGCAGCAGTCCTGTTTGCATCAGTAACCAGAAGAATGTCCACTGTCATCAGTGTTATTAACACCATCCTCCAAATTCTAATTCAGACAACCAAATATAAAAATGTGATTAGGGGTGATTTAGTTGGGATCATGTTCAGCTTCATGTAATCAGGGCTTAAACAAAATAGAAGTATCTTCCACTCTCGCCTAAGTTAGAGGGAGCTTTTGTAGCTCAAGGACACCAAAGACCCAGGCCTTTGTGGTTCTCTCTTCATTCATCTCAGAGGTGGCTCTTGTCCTTAGGATCCAAGGTGGCAGTTAGAGCTGGTCTAAGGATGGTGTAGCTGTCATAAACATTTGGTGTCTCAGGCCTCATGAATAGGTAGTGTTTCCTTGGTCCTTCCATCCCGTCTCGTCTCTGTTCAGCCCATGTAGGCTCGGCCAACTTTATCTATCACATGTCACACAGCTACTGGCTTCTAATTGTTTGCTAAGACAGAATTTAAAATTCTTAAATAATGCAGCAATGCACATTACACAAAAGAAGCATATTACATTAACAAAGCTAAGCTAGAATAATAAACACATGGCAACGACTAGGGAATTTTAATATGAGTGATAATATGAACTTATCCTAACAAAATTAAATTATATCATAAAGGGGCAAGAAATTTAACAGTATGTTAGGAGCTGAAGAAAAGACAGGCCAGTGCAGGAAAGAAAGTGCAGCAGTAGTCCCAGGTATATGTCAAAAGTAGGATATGGTAATGCTGTTGTCTCCAGGTCAATGAGGAAAAAATGTGTGGCAGTGCAACTTGATAACCATATGAGAAAAAATAAAAGTAGATACCTACCTCACACCACTGACACATTCCAGAAGAATTAAAGTTGTAAACATAAAAAGGAAATCATGAAAGTATGGTTTAAATACACGCACAGGAAAATATGTACATGTATTTAAATAACATTGGGCAGGGAAAAGACTTTCAAACCTGCCAGCAAAGATGGAAAAAAAAATGAAAACATCAAAGATTTTATTCTTAATTTTAAAAGTCTGCATCATTCTTAAAAGGCCAAAATTGAACTGGACTAATGAAGAAGAGAGGACCTGGAACAGACCTAACTAGACTAGCCCAGCCCTCTATCCGTTCTACTAAGTAGAGGTTGGTAGATCACACCAAGCTCTCATGTATGCTACTGGAAGGTTGATAGGCATATATAATTTTTTCTAGTTTCCGTGGCTTTATGGGTAAATATGCTCTAGAAAAGAATGATCAAGCCTGTTGCTTCTGCTTCTAAGTCAGTGGAATGAAGAGCTGTGTCCAAGGACACTCCAAGCAGTCCTTGAAAGAGACTGCTGCTGTGTCCACCTGTCATGCATACACCCAGCCATAAGCACAAGATCTGTAGTCAGCTGGTTCTCTGGGCTTAAACCATAGGCTGATTTCTTTTTTGTTGTTGTTTTTTGTTTGTTTGTTTGGGTTTTTTATATATATACTTTAAGGTATGGGATACATGTGCAGAACGTGCATGTTTGTTATGTAGATGCCATGCTACCTGCCATGGTGGTTTGTTGCACCCATCAACCCGTCATCTACATTACGTATTTCTCCTAATGCTATCCTTTCCCTAGCCCCCCAGCCCCTGACAGCCCCCAGTGTGTAATGTTCCCCTCCCTGTGTCCAAGCATTCTCATTGTTCAATTCCCACTTATGAGTGAGAACATGCGGTGTTTGGTTTTCTGTTTCTGTGTTAGCTTGCTGAGAATGATGGTTTCCAGCTTCATCCATGTCCCTGCAAAGGACATGAACTCATCCTTTTTTATGTCTGCATAGTATTCCATGGTGTATATGTGCCACATTTTCTTTATCCAGTCTATCATTGATGGGCATTTGTGTTGGTTCCAAGTCTTTGCTATTGTGAACAGTGCCATAATAAACATACGTGTGCATGTGTCTTTATAGTAACATGATTTATAATCCTTTGGGTATATACCCAGTAATGGGATTGCTGGGTCAAATGGTATTTCTCATTCTAGATCCTTGAGGAATCACCACACTGTCTTCCACAATGGTTGAACTAATTTACACTCCCACCAACAGTGTAAAAGCATTCCTAATTCTCCACATCCACTCCAGCATCTGTTGTTTCAACCATAGGCTGATTTCTTTGTTTTTTTGAGACTGAGTTTCACTCTGTCACCCAGTTGGAGTGCAGTGACACAATCTCAGCTCACTGCAATCTCTGCCTCCTGAGTTCCTGCCATTCTCCTGCCTCAGCCTTCTGAGTAGTTGGGACTACAGGTGCCCGCCACCACGCCCAGATAATTTTTTGTATTTTTAGTAGAGATGGGATTTCACCGTGTTAGCCAGGATGGTCCCGATCTCCTGACCTCATGATCTGCCTGCCTTGGCCTCCCAAAGTGCTGGGATTACAGGCGTGAGCCACTGTGCCCGGCCTGGCTGATTTATTTTTCAGTGCTTATTACTGAGCCACTGCCATGAATGATGCATCATCCCACCTGAATACAGAAGTTCCCGCAAATGGTGCATGGCTTAGAATCCATTGGATTGGTCTCCCCAAGCATCACTTGGCCTGTCTTCACTGTATTCAGCCCCTCCTAGACCATGGCCAAGATAGTCCCTGATTTCCTGTATTTCGCCAGCCTGGGGAAGAATGGGCGGTCTTTCCAGTGAATGTAGTGCTGCTTCAGGTGTTCTCAGAGGCCCAGAGGCACTTCATGGCCATGAGGTGGAATCTCTTCTGCTCAAAGCGCTTGATGATCTTGCCAGCCAGGCCATGCTGCACACTGTCTGGCTTGATGGCGATGAAGGTGCACTCAGGTTGGCCATGGTCCAGGAAGCTGGTTGGGCCAGGTGGCAGCTGCACTGTGCTGCGGGAGCCTGTAATTTTTAATTGTTCAGAAAAATATATGGTCAGCACAAATGAACTTTAAAAGCATTATGCAAAATGAAAGAAGCCAGACCCAGGAGGCTACATGTTGTATGATTCCATTTATATGAAAAGTCTGGAATAAGCAAATCCAGAGACAAAAGTGAATTAGTCGTTGCCAAGGGCGCGGGGGAGAGGGGAGTGAGAAGTGACTGCTAACATACACAAGATACCTTTTTTTTTTTTTTGAGGTGGAGTCTTGATCTGTCACCCAGGCTGCAGTACGGTGGTGCAATCTCAGCTCACTGTAACCTCTGCCACCCAGGTTCAACTGATTCTCCTGCCTCAGTCTCCTGAGCAGCTGGGACTACAGGTACGTGCCACTACAACCAGCTATTTTATTTTATTTTATTTTTTTTAGTAGAGATGAGGTTTCACCATATTGGCCAGGCTGGTCTCAAACTCCTGACCTCGTGATCCACCTGCCTTGGCCTCCCAAAGTGCTGGGATTACAGGCGTGAGCCACCACACCTGGCCTCAAGATATCTTTTGGAGTGATGAGACTATTCAGGAATTAGACAGCAGAGATGATTGCAGAACTTCGGGAATATACTAAAAACCATTGAATTAGATACTCGAAAAGGGCAAATTGTACGGTGTGTGAATTATCTCTCAATTTTTTTCAAAAAAGTATGTGCTGCAAGTCACTTCTGAGACTGGGCTTCAGTTCTTCTCAACTAACCCTGCTGTTGTCTCTATAAAACAGTGAGTCAAAAGAACACCCTTCAGGTTCTTAAAGCACAGTACCTGAGCAAGACCCAAGCAAGGAATCTTTAAGTCCTGATGGCCAGGGTGGATGGGCCAGGAACGTGCTTTCCCCAATAGGATGCAGGTCCCAGACAGCAGACAGGGCCTCTCCCGTTTGAATAAACCGCCCTGTACACCCACCACCCTGATTAGGTCTAGCCATGCATCCTCCAAACAACTCAAAAATGTCTGCTTTTAGTTTGCAATTTTCAGCAAACATGTACTGAATCTCCAGTGGGTGGATTTGATCGTCTGTGGTTTCAGAGCATTTCTGAGCTTTTGGTTCCTAAACCATGAGCTTGACCTCACGAGGACTGGGATCCTCTCCCAGAACTCCCTCCCCATCACTTTCCAGCAATTTTGTTTCAGCTGGTCTTTCGTTTATCTGGTTCCATGGAAGTGATAGACAGGGCATATCACAGCCGGAAGGAACTTACAGATTAATCAGTCCAACCTCCCCAACTCCAGCCTCCTATGATCCCCATTTAATGGATGAGGGTCAGAGAGGGGAAAGAGCCTTCCTACATCACCCAACAAATAAGTGAGGAAACTAAAATTAAATTTCTGTATCTCAGTCCCCAAAGCACATGTGGTTTTTACATTCAATTATTTCTGTTGCAATATTGGCCTTAATACTGGCTTCCATTTCCAATTAAATAATCTCTACACTGTGAACACCAAATGGACTGGCACAAGACCAGCACCAAGGCAAGGGTCTTAACCCTTTCAGGATGCTCCTGACAATATTACAGTTGGAAAGCCATGCTCAGGACAGACCCCTTGGGCAGGCACTTTCTCCAACTTACCTATGATTAAGTTAACTTAGCCTTGTTCACAGCAGCAGATGGAATTGGTAGAAGGAACCCAACTATTTGCAGAGCAAATTCTGTGGTCTCATAGAATATTATGCTGGAAAGGAAGCATCTCTCCTCACTATCAGTGCAGCAATTTATTCTATGATGTCAGATGTGCTTTCATTCATTCATTCATTCATTCATTCATTTAATCAACCAACACTTCCTAAACATCTACAATGTGCCTGGCCCTGTGCTGGACACTGGGACATGGAAATGAGTGAAGCATAAAACTTGCCTTCAAAGGGCTTCTAGTCTACTGGGAGATGTTCCTCTAATGACCAGCCCTGGCTGAGGGGAAGATGAGAGGCAGAGAGTTTATACAGAGCACGATGGAGACACAGGAGAGTCCATGATTCCGGTTTGGGAGTCAGGGAAGGCTTCATAGTGTTGATGACACATCATAAGCTAGATCTTGAATGTTTTCAGTGGCTGAGGAAAAGGGAAAGCTTTTTAGACATAAGGAATAACAGCACAAAGCATGAAAGTGCATGGCACATTTGGAAAGGAAAGGAGACCAGAGTTTCTGGAACAAGGTGCCTGGAGCTATGCTACCTTGGTCCGTTCCCATTTGCGTCTCCAATAAAATATGGGGTTTTTGGAGATGAGGTCAGGGACTGTGCATTATCCCCTTCTGAATTTACAGCATCTGGCAAAGTGCCCAGCACCTAGTCAAAGCTCAGCAAGTTTTCTCTAAGTGAATGAATTTGTTTTCTCTAAGAGTTAACATGTACTAAGCACTGAGTACAGCTGGCCCTCCATATTGCAGGTTCTGCATCTGTGAATTCAACCAACTGTGGATTGAAAATATTCAGCGGAAAAAAATGGATGGTGTCTTCTTTACTGAACATGTACAGACTCTTTTTCTTGTCATTATTTCCTAAACAATACAGTATAACAACTATTTACATAGCATTCATATTGTGTTTGCTATTATAAGCAATCTAGAGATGATTTAAAGCATCTAGGGGATGTGCACAAGTTCTATGCAAACACTACACCATTTTATATCAGGGACTTAAGCATCCTCAAATGTTGGTATTCCTGGAGGGGTCCTGGAACCAATGCCCCATGGATACTGAGGGACGAAGATATACAGCAGACATTGTACAGAGCGCTTCACACATATCAAATAATGTAAAGCTCACATACATCTTATGAATTTGGTATTATTAGTAATATTAATGTTATCCCCCTTTAACAGATGAGGTGGCAAAGACACAGAGGTATAAAATAATTTGTCCAAGATCACACAACTAGGAAGAAGCCAATCTGGTCTTTAAGGCCAGATCTCTGCTGGGCTGCGAATGTACGCCCCGCTGCGTGCTGAATTTCTACCTTCCTACTATTCTGTAAGCTCCCTGGGGACAGAGACAACATCTGTTTCTAGTCCCTGGAGTTTGCTCTCATAAACACGTCCCTGTAGTAGCGATGAACAATGGGAGAGGGGCAGCAGGTGGCCAGATGGTGAAGGGTCTTGACCACCAGCCTCAGGATTCTGAACTCGGTCTTAGAGATGACAGAACTTTTAGCATAAGCCAACAAACCTCTCAGGAGGTATGTGCCCAGCGTCTTTTCAATTTTAGCATGGAAATGAGCCTCTCAGTGGACTTTGAAGCTAGGACAGACTTGCTGGGAAGGGGAAAGTTTTAACCCAAAGGTCCCTGTGCTCTGCATCAAGGTGGACACAGCCAGATATCAGGGAAGTGGTGAGCAGGGCAAAAGCCCCAATGGGTTAAGGCTTTCTCTGTGTGATAGTCTCAGACATCCGGCTCTTTTCTATGCTCTAAATTTGGAACAACTAGATAGCCACTTCCTCCTAATCAAGATAAGCCCAGGGACGAGGATCCAGGCAATTGTGCTAGGTCATTTAATTGCCTTCCTCTTGGAAACCTTGGGCCAGTCATAGGGAATTCTCTGACCACGGCAAAGAATAAAGGTCAATGCCTTGTCGCATCCTGATGCCTTTTACAGACCCCAGAGCCACAGGAGAAATCAATTCCAGTCAAAGGAGTTGTAAAACTTTTTTTTTTTTTTTTAAAGGGGAGCCAGTATTTTAAGATTTTCCAAGTCATGGAAAAATACACACTAAGAACATGAAAACAACACAAAGTATCTCATGAAATCTAATCCTCATTGTTGTCCAAACAAGGCCAGGCCAATTTAATAAGGAGGTGTGTTCTTTAACCCACCATAAAATGATCTGTTATGAAGTATTAGTGGGAAAAATACTATTACAAGTTATTCCCATTTTTCCTGGCTGCTCACAATTTTGTTATTAACTATGCTTTCCTTTTCAAAGCTTTTTTTTCTGACTACAAAAGCAACACATATTCATTGTGGGCATTTTGGCAAATAAAGAGAACAAGAAATAAGTAAAAGTCACTGCAACCCACTATCAACAAGTGTGGTTTTGTTTTGTTTTGTTTTTTCCAAAAATAAGATTATACTGCACATAGAATTTTAAATTGTTTTCACTTAGTATTTATCAATAGCATAATCCTATATGCCCAATATTCTTTGAATATGTCATTTTTATCAATTATATCAGATTTCTCAGTGTGGATGTGCCATAATTAAGCTAGTCACCATCCTGTGGACACTTAGGTTGATTCCAGTTTTATGAGTTTATAAATGAATGTGAAGAATGTCCTAACATAAATATCTTTGTCCTAATTTTTAAGAGTTTCCTTAGGAAGTGGAATTACTAAACAATGGGATATGAAAACTTAAGCTTCACAATGTATTGTCTAATTGTCTTACATTTGTTCAACAAATTTTAATTGAGTGCCCAAGTGCCAGTCATGGTTCTGGGCACTGGAGATCCAGGGGTGAACACAGAGACAAACTCTCTGCCCCAAAGGGCCATATTCAAATGGTGGTACTAACTTATTTTCCTACCAGCTGTGTATCAGAATGTTTGGGTCCTGATCTCCTTACCAGCATCATGACCTTTTAACAACAATAAATCTTGGACTGGGAGCAGTGACTCACTCCAACAACTCAGGAGGTTGAGGCAGGAGCATCACTTGAAGCCAGGTGATATGGTGTGGCTCTGTCACCCACCAAATCTCATCTTGACTTGTAATCCTCACATGTCAGAGGAGGGACCTGATGGGAGATGATTGGATCATGGCTGCTTCCCCAGCCATGCAGAACTGTGAGTCAATTAAAACTCTTCTCTTTGTAAATTACTGACCCTCAGGTAGTTCTTTATAGCAGTGTGAAACAGACTAATATGCCAGGAGTCCAAGACCAGCCCGGGAAACATAGCTAGACCCTGCCTCTAAAAATAAATAAATAAATAAAAAATTAGCTGGGCATGGTTGTGTACATCTGTAGTCCCAGCTATTGGAAAATAAAGAGAAAGAGAAATAAGTAAAAGGTACTGCAAACATCATATCAGATATTGGTTATGAGATGCTTCTGGAGCTCCAGGGAACGTGGCCTCCCTGGTAACGTGGCTTCCAGAGGAGGCAGCTGTGAGCACCAGCAACCGACACTGCCACAGCTGGTGATAGAGAAGCCCGGCAGAGGGGACCCTGGCAGGGCATGTGCATCTTACCACATGTCAGAGGGACTGGAAGGCCAGAGGGATAGGAGGAGCATGGGGTGGGGTGGGGTGGGAACGGCAGTTTTGCAGTTAGCAGAGGTGTATGCAGCTTAAGTGTGGAAAACGATGGGGGAGAGAGTAGAGATAAACCACAGGGGTCCAGGAAAGATCAAGTAAGTTTAGAGTATGGCAAACACATGCCCCTTACTTTGGCAAGTCACTGTTACCATTCTTAGCAGGTCAGAAGCTCTGAGAAATTCTACAATATGGAAACTCGTCTAACCTTGCTCAAATCCACATTTCCTGGGAAATAACAGAGGAAGAGAAGAACAGAAAGGGCATCATGGCAGTCTAAAGGATTAACTCCAGGTCAGAGAAAAAGGCTTGGACTCTGCCGGTCCAGACTTGCAGAGAAGCGGGAGTATTGAAAACATATTCAGGAATTAAAAACAACAGGGCTTAATTGAAGACTGGATATGAAACTGGAGCAAGGGAATGTCAAGGACGACTCTGGAGTTTCTAATTTGAGCCTCTGCATAGTGACGCATTATTCTTGGAGAAGGATTGAGTCTGAGGTTAAATGGGAGGTAGAGGGGAGAAAACTCCAGCAAAATGTGGAACAGTGGAAAGAGGCCTGGGCTAAGGACTTGGGTTCTCAATCCAGTGCTACCAACAAGTGATTGTATAAGCCTGAGCAGATCCCTTCCACCCACTGAAACTTGGCTTTCTCACCTAAAAAATGAGGATGATAAGTCATATTCTAACGAGCACATACTGTTGTCATTTTGATCAAATAAAATAATAGAAATGAAAGTGTATCCTAAAGTGTAGAATGCAACCAAAATACAAGAGGATTATTATGATTATTGCTAGCAGTCCTCTGAGGACACTTAATTTATGACTCTCCAAGGAATCAAGTCAGAGCATAACATGAGGTCAACACACCTAGGGACATAAATTTCAGAAGTGGCTGTGTTATAAAACTAATTGCTGTTTCGTGGATTCACTTATAATGATCCCAGCAACATTTTTCCATGAAGAACAATTTTTTTTTCTCTGTCATTAGGTCTCTCCCTCTTCCCACCCATAATCAATCAGGACTTTCAACCAGGGTCACCCCTACCCTATCAAAACCTGCTCTCAAGGAAGCATCCACTGATTGGCACTAAAGAAAAAGTGCCAATAAAACTTGAAATGCTTCCTTCCCAGGGTTGCTTGTCGCTCTTCAGCCAAGGATCAAATCCTCTGCCAAAGGAGAGGATGTCTCATGGGGTACTGGGGACACAAGGATCACATTCAAAGTGGTACTGAAAGGAGGGTGTCTCGTGGGGGGTTGGGAGCACGAGGATCACACTCAAAGAGGTGCTGAAAGGAGGGTATCTCATGGGCAGTTGGGGACACAATGACACATTCAAAGAGGTATTGAAAGGAGGGTGCCTCATAGGGTATTGGGGGTATGGGGAGCACACTCAAAGAGGTACTGAGAGTGAAACAAGCCAGTCACACAAGAACAAACGTCATATGATTCCACTTACAGGAGGTCTCTAGAGAAGTCAAATTCATAGAGTCAGAAATTGGAATGGTGATTTCCAGGGCCTTGAGGGAGGAAGGAATGGGGAGCTGTTGTTCCATGGGTATAGAGTTTCAGTTTTGCAAGATAAAAAGGTTTCTGGAAAATTCTGGATGGTAGTAATGGTTGCACAATAAACAACATGTGTGTACTTAACACACTGAAGTATACACTTAAAATAATTAAGATGGTAAATTTTATACATATTTTAGTAGAATTAATCATGATCATGATCATGATCATGATGATAAATGGTATTGAAGAAGTTCAGATTCGGGGTGCTTGTTTTGGTGCTCTGGAAATCACCTCACAGAGGGAGCCTGCTACACACACACGTGCTCACTTATACACGCACATGTGCACATGCGCACACACACACACACACACACACAGCCCTGCCCAGCCTTCTTCTGTCAGCTAGGCAAGGAGAGCTGAGCCCCTTATTTGGGCCAGTTTAGGGTTCACTCTGGAGCCTTTAATAGTCAAAAAATCTTTGTTCTCACTGTGCGACCATTTCTCATCCCAGTGAGCTCTTACATAAGACATATTTTGGATCTGATATATTGGGGAGAAAAAAACCATTACCCATTTTACTCATTACATATTTTAAAAATAACTATCCTTCCCATTTCCTGGAGTCAATAAAGACTGTTTAGAAAGGACAGAGGAAAGAAAGACATAGACTATGGGAAAAGAGCCATGGGCTGGGCACACAGGAGCCTGCTTCAAAACCTGGCTTTCCCCCTCATCTGCTGTGTGACCTTGGGCACATCCTTGACCCTCTCTGGGCCTCAGACACCTCATCTATGGAATGAGAGGGCTGTGTTGAGAATTGGAGGTCCCTTCAATTCTCATAGTCTAGTTAATGGTGAGAAGTAGGACTAGGGGTTGAGGCATCTTATTTTGCTAGCCATCTAGTAGATGAATCATTATTATTCCAAAAATTTTCCAAATGAATTTGATGTGATCCTTCTTGGTAAGAAACAGCTAATGACATCTCTCCTCCCATTCCTGGTCTAGTGTCTAGAAATAGTCTCTGTGAGTAATTTCTACCCACAATCCCCACTTCCTCGACTCCTGCTCCCTCCTCTGCAGTCTGGTTTCCGACTCCCCAGTCCTTTAAAACTGTTCTTGTCAAAGTCACCATAACCTCCTGTGGCTGAGTCCAATAGACATACCCCAGTCCTTTTCTTCCTTGGCCTCTCAGGAACATTTCAACACAGGTGACCACCTTCTCTTTCTTGAGACACTCTCCTTGTGGGGCCGAGAGGGAAAACAGCCTGCCTTCCTCGAGTCCCCAGGATCACCACTAGGATTTGAGTGCCCGCCATGTTAGTGCCAAAGTCTGTATGTAGTACAACATGATTTGCGGCCACTTGCTTTCCTGTTGCACTCATATTGCCACCATACTCTAGATTCACTGGGTGATTCATTTCTTTAGTCATTCAACAATGATTTGTCCAGAGCCAACTATTTCCCAGGCACTATGTGAGACAATGGGAATACGGTAAGGCCAGCATGACCTCTGCTCTCCTGGCATTTATAATCCATTGCAAGAGCCAGGCATCAAGTGGGAGAGGGCGAGATCCATGTATAACTACAAATATGATGAGTTCTCGGAAGAAGAAGTGCCCAGGGCTCTGAAAGATGAGATGGGGGACAGACAAGGCATCAGGAAGGAGAGCAACAGGACACCAAGATCTGAAAGAGGGGAGGCAGCTAGCAGGAGCAGTGGGCGGGAAGGGCGGGAGTGCAGCAGGCACGGGGGATTGCCAGCACCTTGAACGGGGAACCTGGGTGACACAGCATCATCACACACCAATAGCACCCTACATTTCCAAGATGGAGGGTTTGGGAGACGCACATGAAGGCGATGGAGGAGTTAACCCCCACCTCGCCCTCCCACTCTCACCCCTTAGGGCTGCCTCTTGTCATCCTTGGACAATGCAAGATCCAGAAGAGGCTGTAGTTTGGACTACTGAAGGGTCTGAAAGGGGCCAGGGTGAGTGAGAGGACACAGTAAGGTGGGGTGCAGGAAGAGGACAACCCAACGAGTCATCCAGTTATGCTTTAGAATAAACAGTCCGCTGATCTGTGGAGACTGTGGGCAAGGAGTGGGAGGAAGGGTAAATCATGGATGCCTCTTCTTTTGTTAAAAAACATATTATTATTATTATTATTATTATTATTATTATTATTGTTATTTTGAGATGGAGTCTTGCTCTGTTGCCCAGGCTAGAGTGCACTGGCATGATCTTGGCTCACTGCAACCTGTGCCGCCCGAGTTCAAGCAATTCTCCTGCCTCAGCCTCCCAAGTAGCTGGGATTACAGATGGGCACCACCACATCTGACTAATTTTTGTATTTTTAGTAGAGATGGGGTTTCACCACGTTAGCCAGGCTGGTCTCAAACTCCCAACCTCAGGTGATCCACCCGCCTCGGTCTCCCATGTTTTGTTTTATTTATTTTGTTAGCTTTTATTTTAGGGCCAGGGGTATATGTGCAGGTTTGTTATAGAGGTAAATTGAGTGTCATGGGGGGTTGTTGTACAGATTATGTCGTCACTGAGACAATGAGCATAGTACCCAACTCACCCTCCTCCCATCCACTACCTTCAAGTAGGCTCCTGTGCCTGTTGTTCCCCTCCTTGGGTCACGTGTCCTTGATATTTAGCTCCCACTTACAAGTGAGAGCATGTGGTATTTGCTCTATTGTTCCTGCTTTAGTTTTCTTAGGATAGTGGAGGGCCAATTTTTTTGTGTTGACCTTGCTTGGTTCCAACAGGTGTAGAATTAGAAATATTTTTCCAAAAGGGAGAATACAAAATTATTTTCCTCAGCTTCGTTGTCGAGAGCGGCTCCCCTGGCATCTTCATTAAGCCCTCAAGGTCCTTCAAGATGACCTGGTCCCATGTCCTCCATGCACAGACGAGGACAGGACACCACAGCTGGCAAGGTTCAGGACCTCCCCAGGGCCATGCAGCTGCCAAGTGGCCCAGGCAGAATGCAAGTCTGCATGACTCCAAAGTCCACACCTGTCCACACATCACCTTAGATGCCACGTGGGCCAGCCTGCTCTGTTTTACAGATGAGGAAACTGAGCCTCAAAGAGAGGGAGCCCCTTTCCCCAGGAACAGACCTCAATCCCTGGAGGCTCAGCTCTGCTCCTTCTGCTGCAAGCTACCTCCTTGTGGGTGGCAGAAGAGAAAGTGTCCCCTAAATAAATGCCATGAGCATGCAGCTGTGAACAAAACCATGTCCCCAGGCTGGGAGGACAATGTCCCAAGGCCACGTGAGGAAAGAGGTTGTTGCCTTCCCGAGGAGGGGGCAGCTGCTGTGGAGCTGGAGCATTGCTCAGCCTCCAGCCTCTCCCAGGAACATAAAACTCAGGAACGAAGGAACGTTGGGCAGGAGCCCATGGGAACGAGGCCCACACTCCCCTCTCCAGGGGCTGCCTTGGCAGCTGATTACGCTCCCAACAAAATCCTTGCTGAACATCTGTATCGTGCAGGGAACTGGTGCCTGGACTCCGCTGTCACGAGGGGCTCGGCACAAGCCCCCAGTTCTGGGGCTGTCACCTCTGACCCCACAGAGACCCTGACTCTCAGGGGCCACATTCTGACCCTGAAAATCTGGAGTGAGTTAGGGAGAATTTAGACAGATGTTGCTCCTTCTAGTTTCCTGTGGAAATTAACTGAAACCAGGAGGCATCTCATTCAGGGGAAAAGATGAGAGATGTGAGGAAAACAGAGGAAATAAATACATGAGGTGTTTGTTTGCAAAGCAGTTGTTTCTTCCTTGCTCAGCACTCCTCAGAAGGGAGGTGACTTCTGGCAGGGCACTTTGCAGCAAAGCAAGTCCCTGATCAGCCGTCTTCCACCCTTCGCTCCCACCACAAAGAGCCCACAGCTCTTCACACTCAATGCTCCTGCACACGTCTAGTATTTTGCACAAGCTATTTCCTCCGCTTGGAAGGCTGTTACCTCCTTTCTCTTTCTGGAGAACCTCTACTCAGCCCACATGGATCAACTCAAGCCGTAATCCTCCGACTTCCTCCCTCCCACCTTCCCAAGCAAAAGAGGTGGCTGCTTCTCCGAGTCCACCCATCACCCTGAAAACCCCTCCATGGTGATCTTGTCACATGGACTTGAGGGCACGTCTACATACCCTCTGTCTGCCTTGCTAGTCTACAGCAGACACTGTGTCTTAATCATCTCTGTATCCACAGTGCCTGGCAGAAGGCCTGGTACAGAAAATGAACCCAGTAAATGTTCAAGGATCGGATGGAAGGAGAGGGAAGAAATGGCAGGAGGGAAGGAAAGAAGCAGAAGTAAAGAAAAAAATATATTGGCTTCTTTAGAGTATTTGCAAGTCCCTCTCTTCTTCCCTATTGATTTGAGCCTGTATCTGCCTCTTCTAAATAAAATGCCTGAAAAAACTCATTGATTAGGCTGTGACAAGGCTGAGCTGTGCAACACAAATAACACGGCTTATGCAGAATAGGAGTTCATCTCTCACTCACATGAAAGTCTGTCTGGCTGGGCGCGGTGGCTCACGCCTGTAATCCCAGCACTTTGGGAGGCCAAGGCAGGCAGATCACAAGGTCATGAGTTTGAGACCAGACTGACCAACATGGTGAAACTTCGTCTCCACCAAAAATACAAAAATTAGCCGAGCGTGGTGCTGGGCGCCTGTAATCCCAGCTACTCTGGAGGCTGAGGCAGGAGAATCTCTTGAACCCGGGAGGCGGAGGTGCCAGTGAGTCGAGATTGTGCCACTGCACTCCAGCCTGGGCAACAGAGTGAGACTGCGCCTCAAAAAAAAAAAAAAAAAAAAAAGTCTTTCTGAGGAGGCTGAGGCGGCTTTTTGAAGTCATTGGGGGCCCAGGCTGCTTCTGTCTCATTGCTCTGCCATCCTAAGGGGCTGTACTCATCCAGGTGTCCCAGATAGCGCCCCACACATCTTCCTCCATCCACAGAGCGGGTAATGAAAGAGGACACACTCTTCTCTTGAAAGGCACAACTGGAAATTGAGTATAAGAGTCCGTCTTATCTGTGGGGAATGTGTTCCAAGACCCCTAGTGAACGCCTGAAGCTGCAGATAGTACCAAACCTTATATACACTGTGCTTTTTCCTATACATACATACCTATGATAAAGTTTAATTTATAAATTAGGCGCCGTGAAAGACCAGCAATGTAACTAATAAAATAGAACAATTATAATAATACACAGTAATAAAAAATATGTGAATGTGACTTCTCTCTCTCTTTCTCGCTCTCCAAATCACTTGCCGTTCTGGACCTTGGGTAACAGAAACAGTGGGAAGCGTGGATAAGCAGGCACTATTGCACACTGCTTGCCCTCTCCTTCCATCCAGTGCAAGACAGGCTGGGAATTATCGTCTCAGGCTGAGCATCTGCACACCAAGGTGAGAGTTTTATTTCCATGTAAAAGGGAGGAAATGGATTTTAGAAACAACCAAAAATCTTTTCCAAAACAATAGCACACAGAAACAGAACACCCTTCCAAGCCCCAACATTGACCTTATACATTTCACCATCCCAACAAATCTGTGAGGAAACTGAGGTTCGAGGTGGGAATGCCTTTGGCTGAGGGTACTATGAGCAGTAAAGGAACGTGACAGAAAACCAAATATCTGGTGTAAACTGGGATTTCGTCTAAAACCTCACAAATACTAGAAAGAGGAAAGGGAAGATGTGACTGCACAGCTGTTTATAGGGAGACGATCCAGGAGTCTGAGTTGACCCCTAGCTCAGTGGATCTGCTGTGTTATGTTTATATCCAGAGCCACATTAATGGGGGCCAACACCCAGAACAAACGGGGTGAGCGATCTGCTCTCCTAGGGCTGGCCAGACTGCACCTGGAATTCTGTGTTTTGGGGGCCAGCCCTCAATGAGAACACTGAGAAACAGGAATGGGTCTGGGGCCAAGATAGGCTGGGAAGGGTCTGGATGGAAAGAGCCACAGCTGAACACCATGGAGAGGGGTGAACACCAGGGGATGTAGATCCTTATCTTCTCTTCTGTGTCACAGAGAGGACACGGTGACCTCATTCCAGGTGGCTCTGAGGAGCAGAACAATGACCCATGGAAAGAAGCCACTGGGAGGCAGAGTTGGCTCCAATAAAAAGAGGTAACCAGGGTGGTGCACCGAAGCCCTGGGTAGGCACAGCAGAAAGTGAGAACTCATCCCCCAGGGTGTACACCAAGGGTGGAGGTGCTGTAGAGCCTTCTAAGGCAGAATCTTGCACCTGGAGGCTCCTGCAGCTGAGAATGATCAGGTGTGTCTATGTGCATGTGCACACAGGTGTGCTCTCCTAGGGAGAGGGACCATGGCTCCCTTGAGGTTCTCTAAGGAGTTTGTGACCCAAACAAGGGTCAATGGACTGGCCCACTGGGTCCTTTCAGGGCCCCTGCCTGCTTTAAAATCCCATGACCAGGCCAGGCGCCATGGCTCATGCTTGTAATCCTAGCACTTTGGGAGGCAGAGGTGAATGGATCACTTGAGGCCAGGAGTTTGAGACTAGCCTGGCCAAAAAAAACCGACAAAAATTAGCCAGGTGTGGTGGATGCACCTGTAATCCCAGCTACCTGGGAGGCTGAGGCAGGAGAATCACTTGCACCAGGGAGGCAGAGGTTGCAGTGAACCAAGATCGCAACAGTGCACTGCAGCCTGGGTGACAGAGTGAGACTCTGTCTCCAGAAAAAAAAAATCCCATGACCGCCAGTGTAGATGCACAAATGTCCCGATGATGAGGAATAGGTAAAGAGAGCTCAGAGTGGCAGAAGGAAACTGGGGGCTTACTGAGACTGAAAACAGCTCTGTGAGCTCCACTCTCTAGAACAGAGTGTGCCCCAAATCCAACCACAGGAACCACCCATTTGGCAAGCTTGGAGCACATGCTTTTCCCCTTGCTGAGGCTGGAGTACCTCCAGAACCCCAACTGCAGAGGGTCCAGGGGTTCCACATTCATCACACACCAGCCTTGGTGCCTTCTTTTTGTCTTCTACAATTAGAGACCCTCTAATGGCCAGGTGCCGTGGATCACACCTGTAATCGCAGCATTTTGCGAGGCCGAGGCGGGTGGATCACCTGAGGTAAGGAGTTCAAGACCAGCCTGACCAACATGTTGAAACCCCATCTCTACTGAAAATACAAAAATTAGCCAGGCGTGGTGGTGCATGCCTGTCATCCCAGCTGCTTGGGAGGCTGAGGCAAGAGAATCGCTTGAACTCAGGAGGAGGAGTTTTCAGTGAGCCAAGATTGCACCATTGCATTCCAGCCTGGGCAATAGAGTGAGACTCCATTTCAAAAAAGAATAAAAAGAAAAAGAGACCCTCTAGTTTATTTGATGGCAATGCAGAGTGACTTGTGAACCGCTCTTCCCAAGCAGCAAGGCAAGGAGGTAGAGAAGGAGGGGTGAAAATGGACCACAAACACCTGAGTCCTGGCTCCATCCCTGAGTGACCTGGAGCACACTTTCTTTCCTCACTGGGTCTCAGGTTCCACGCCTGTGAGCATGAGGAGCAGACTCTGTGAGGACGCCATGCCATGATGTATGTGTGTGCCTAGTCCAGTGCCTGGCACACAGAGGGACCTCAACAGCGTTTGTGGCTCACTTTGTACCTCTCAGGGCTATTTGGGGATTAAATGAAAAAAATACGCAGAGCACCTGGCTCCAAGCCTGGCACATAGTGAGCGCTTGATGACTTCCACTTTGTGCCCCTCCTGTGCACACCCATGCCATGGGCTGAATCACGTCCCTCCCTGAATTCATACATTGATGTCCTAACCCCCAGTACTACAGAATGTGGCTATATTTGGAGACATGGTCTTTAAAGAGGTCATTAAGTTTGAGTGAGTTCACTGGGGGACCCTAACCCAATCTGACGGGTGGTGTCCTCATAAGAAGAAATTAGGACACAGAGAAGCACAGAGTGAATGCCATGTGAACACAGAGACTGAAGGCGGCCACCTACAAGCCACAGAGAGAGGCCTCGGAGGAAGCCATCCCAGGGCACACCTTGATCTGGGAATTCTCGCCTCCAGAATTGCAAGAAAATCAGTTTCTGTTGTTTAAGCCACTCAGCCCGGAGTACTTGTCATGGCAGCCGGAACAAATGTGGACACACTGCACTTCTCCAGCTCTGTGCCTTTATCCACCCCACAATGCTGCCCTGCCCAGTCCTGAAGCCCAAGGCACGCCCTGGAGGGAGCCTTAATGAGCCTTCCTCAGAACTTTGCAGACCTTAATGAGCCTGAGAATCACTCAGGAGCTTGTTAAAATGCAGATTCTGCTTCAGTAGGTCTGAGTGGGGCCTGAGAGTCTGCATTTCTAACATGCTCAAAGGGAGTGCCAGGGCTACTGGTCCACCGCCCACACTTTGAGTAGCATGGTGCCAGATGGGGGTGTTAAGCCAGATGGGTGAGTGATGATGGGAAGTCCAGTGCTCCCTGAGTCCTGGGTGCTGGTCACAGCTGTAGCTCCTTCCACCCCTCAAAGGATAGGAGCTGGAGGAGGAGAAAGGAGGTGGCAACATGGGGCAGCTTTGGGTGACCTTCTCAGGGGAAATAACCACTTGTGAGCCCAGAGAAGCTCCCCTGGAGGACCACCTGCTTCTGCTGTCAGTGGGAAATCACCTCCAAGCTCCTCTGGTCCTTTAGTCCATCATTTTCTTGACACAGATGGGGACACTGAGACCAAGATTGGCTACATAACTTTTGGGGGTTGTGCAAAATGAAAACTGGAGGCACCTGCTTCAAACACTTGGAAGAATTTCAAGATGGTAACAGTAGAGCATTACACCAAGCATGGGGCCCGTCTAGGCATGGGGCCTTGTGCTCGGGTGGCACACCTGTGAGGCCAGCCTGAGGCAGAGATGGCTCCCCAGTGAGCCAGAGCTCACCCAGCCTAACCTGAGGCCTCTTGAGTCCCGTCACTCCTCTTTCTATCAGGGCACCCCCTCACCCTTGCCCTCCGAGCTTGTCACCCTCCGGGGATCTAGCTGCAGCCAGGCAGGGAGGCGCTGGGACGAGGAGGGAGTCCAGGGCTTGGCAGGCTCCTTCCACCCCAAGCTTAGGAGGCCTGACCTCCTGGCTGCTTCCCAGATGCACAGATTCCTCTGGCTCTGTGGGTCCAGCTCATCTGAGTAGTTCTATGCCACTCCCAGCTGATGGCACAGGGGTGGGAGATGGCACCAAGAAGGAGGAAGGGGCCCCAGACACAAGATCTGCTGACCTCACAATTTCACATCCACTCTGCCTGGGCCACTGGCAACTGGTGACACTTGCTATTGCCTGATTGGCATGCAGCTTCTCTTTCCTGCTTCACTGAGCCGCTTCTCCCCATGCCTGGTTCAGGTAGTGCTAGGTCCACCCCTGCTCCAAAGGTGGGCATGGAACTTAAGTCCCTCTAGTGCCCCTCTCCACAGTGGTACATCCAGAGATGGACCCTTGATCCAAGAGAATCTAGCAAAACTCAATCCCTGAAGTTTCACTGAAAATATTGAGATTGCTAGCTGTAAGAATGATGGAAGCCTGGAGCTTCCTGGAGTCCCTTCATGGAGTAAGGAAAGCTTGCCTCAGAATGAAGCCAGCAGAAGGAAGCAGAGAGAGAGAGAGAGAGAGAAAAAAAAAAGCCCTAGGATAGATATTGTTGGGATCCTGGATCCAGCTGTGCCTGAAGTCCTTGACTTTTTAGTTCTGTGTGCCAATAAATTCCATTTTTGCTTAATACAGTTGGAGTTGAGTTTTTGTCAGTAGCCATCAAACGAATGCAGCTTGGGAGGCCAGGCGTGATGGCTCACGCCTGTAATCCCAGCACTTTGGAAGGCCGAGGCAGGTGGATCACCTGAGGTCAGAGTTCGAAACCAGCCTGACCAACATGTTGAAACCCTGTCTCTACTAAAACACAAAAAATTAGCTGGCGTGGTGGTGGGCACATATAATTTCAGCTACTAGGGACGTTGAGGCAGGAGAATCGCTTGAACCCAGGAGGTGGAGGTTGCAGTGAGCCGAGATCACGCCATTGCACTCCAGCCTGGGCAACAAGGTGAAACTCCATCTCAAAAAAAAAAGCAGCTTGGAATGTGTGCTCAGAGGTATCCAAGCTTGTCCACTCACACATATAATCCATAAGGATCATGGATTCCCTAGATCTGGGAAACCTCACAACACAGTGGGAGCAGTGAACGGTAGAAGAGTTGAGATCATGAGTCACTGATGGGCATCCTGGCCTCCTTCAAAGAGCACTCCCGGGTCTAGAAAGCCTTTTTCTTTGATCCATACAACAGCCCTACAAGGCAGACAGGTCAGGGACTATAACTGATAGGCCAAAAGGGAAACTGAGGCTCAAATAAGGGAAATGGCTTGCTCAAAGTCATACTGGTAGAAAGCGGCAGCACTAGGTGGAATTAACACTCATGAGCACCTGATTCTGTCTAGATAGCTCGCCTCTGTGCCACCAGAGCAGCCTGTACTCAGCTCAGGATGTGTCTACAGAGTAAAGAAAAGTCCTCCACTGAGTTCACTTTGTTTTTGTTTTTGTTTGTTTTGTTTTGAGACAGAGTCTCACTTTGTCATCCAGGCTGGAGTGCAGTGGCGCGACCTTGGCTCACTGCAGCCTCCACCTCCCTAGGAGTTCAAGCGATTCTTCTGCCTATGCCTCCCTAGGAGCTGGGATTATAGGCACCTACCACCACACCTGGCTAATTTTTGCATTTTTAGTAGAGACAGAGTTTCACCATGTTGGCCAGGCTGGTCTTGAACTCTGTGAGTTCAAGTGATCCACCCGCCTTGGCCTCCCAAGTGCTGGGATTATAGGTATGAGCCACCATGTCCAGCCAGAGTTCAGTTTGACTGTGACCTCACAATATGGTTTGGTGGTTCCTTCCCCTTTGCCATTCATTCCAACTTCCCTCCGAGCCACAAGGCCCTCCCTCCCAGCAGCAAAAGCAGTCAGAGGACAATGTTCCCTAGTCTGATCTGCTCTTACCTTCCTTCATTGATTCAATCATTCACTCAGCTGACCAGCAGACACTGGATGACCACCCCAGGGCCAGGCCTTGTGGCAAATGCTAGAGTAATGATCAGACATATCACACCCACTTTCTAGAAGCCCTCCCTCACAAACCAGACCAACTGCTATGATAAAAGTAAGACAAGGAACAGTGTCGAGGAAGGCAGGAACAAACAACTACAGCAGGGTGGTCAGAGAAGGCTACACAGAGTTGATTGCACTGGACATCAGAGATTGAGGAAGAATGCTCTTGGAATAAAAGGTAGGAAGACCATATTTTCCAGTGGAGGTGTGAGACAGTCTCGGCTATTCAGGGACGTGCAGGTGGAACAGGCATCTTCTTCCAGGGGGTGACAGGTGGCAGGAGGTGAGACCACAGCCTCAGTCAGAGGCCAGGTCAAGGAGGACCTACCAGTGGAGCTTGGGAGGTGATGGACACTGTGCCATGGTTAGGTTTGCTCGTAGAAAGGCCACGCCGCTGGGTGAGGAGGAGGAGAGATTGAAACCGCAAGTTTGAAGAGGAGGCCACCTGATGGTCACTGGCTATGGCTCAGCCAAAAGGGGACACAGGCCTGAACAGAGGCAATAGCAGTGGGGGTGGCAGGGAGGGGACTGGCTAAAGGATTGAGAGCTTTTTGGTATCCCTTAGATGTGGGGAGTGAGTCGACAGGTGGGTCCCAGGTTTCTGGCTTCACTGGCTGAATCAGTGGTGTAGCCCTACAGTGAGATGGGTGTAACATAACACTTTTGGTTGAAAATGTCTGAAGACCTAGTCAAACTGACCTTTAAAAAAAGGGAAGAGGAGTGCAGTGTTCATATAACTGAACAGTATGAGGGTCACATCATCAGCATATCCTCCCCCATCTCCCGGCTCATGTACTTTGTGCTGACTCCATTCTTGACAGCTCTTCCCATATCTTTTCAACATGGCTGCCAGCACCTCTCTGAACTACATCCTTCCAGGTTTAAACCCAACAAAAACACACAAGAGCTTGTGTCCAAGCATTCCCATGAATAGTCTGACATTTGCCCTGATTGGACCAGCTTTGGTCACATGCTCACCTCCAGCCAATCACTATGGCTGTGCTAATTGACTTAGACCTAATCCGTGAGCTCCAACCCTTAAGCTTTGGTGGAGCCACAGAAACTGTAGGGACTAAGAGGAGGAGTGGACTCCAAAGAAACACTCAGGCTCTTGCTAGGACAAAGGGAAAAAAATAGATGCCAGTGAGACAGACCAGATTTTTTTAGCTTTGTGGGCAGCACGAGAGAAAGAATAGTAGGTTAGGGGAGGACAAGATGATGAGTCCAAATTAGAAGGTGTTGTGTTTGCAGGCTGTATGGTGCAAGCAGAGGACATGGTCAGCAGGCAGTCAGTTAGGGAGAGACCCATGCTGGAGAGGGATCTGGAATTGCCAGTGTGTAGGTGGTGAGTGAGAAGCTGAAGAAGGCAATAATGATGCAGACTTTGGAAGCCATTCTGGACTCCCTGCTTCAGGAACTGCAAGTCTGATCTAGTGAAAGTCTCTTGCTTTCTTTGCTCTTTAGGATTAGGCAGTGAAACAGTCCTTGTGATCCTGAAGTGAGCAATGCCCCAGCCTCCTTCTTTCAACACCAGCTCTCACTTCTTGTCTTAGATTGCTTTGCATCTTCCTCTCCCTTAGTTGATGTCAGGACCTGAATATATTTGATAGTGATTTGGACCACTGACGCTACAAATGAAGAGATTGATGCTGGGCCCTGGGACCAGGACACATGACACAGCCAGAGTCCCTCAGGGCTGATGGGCATGTGCTGGGACTGACACAGGCTAGCATCTCCTGAGAAGATGGAAGGACAAGCAACTCCGAATGAGGATGACATTGATGACTTTTCCACCTCTCCTGGTAACTTTCTCCCCATGCCCATTATGTCGTTTCACCTCTGACAGTACTGGGAGAGGTGCCAAAATGAGGGACAGTACTTGGGAGGACACTAAAATGGGGGAAAGTTTGTGAAATGTTGCAATGGGAGAAAGGAACTCAGTGGCCCATGTAAGTCTTGGATATGTTTGAGATGTGGCATTACCCGTCTCTATGTCTTCACAAGGATAATAAGCATCTCTAATGTTACTGTAAGCCAGTGTGATCCCTATCTTCATTATTTTTTGCCTGGAAACTCCTGGCCCATGACTATTGTAAAAAGTCCTGGCAAAGTGTGCCTAGCCAACATCCACTCTCCTCTTCTTCCTTACTGTCAAAACCTTGCATTTGTTTAGGATGGCAATGTGCCAACTAGAAAAGCCACACTTGACTGGGCACAGTGGCTCATGCCTGTAATCCCAGCACTTTGGGAGGCCAAGGTGGGCGAATCATGAGGTCAGGAGTTTGAGACCAGCCTGGCCAAAGAGACCAGGCTGGACAACATGGTGAAACCCCATCTCTACTAAAAAATACAAAAATTAGCCTGGCATGGTGGCAGGCACCTGTAATCCCAGCTACTCAGGAGGCTGAGGCAGGAGAATTGCTTGAACCTGGGAGGAGGAGGTTGCAGTGAGCTTAGATCCCACCACTGCACTCCAGCCTGGCCGACAGAGCAAGACTCTGACTCAAAACAAAAAAAAAAAGAAAGAAAGAAAGAAAAGAAAAGAAAAAAGCTATATTTAACCTCCTTTGCAGCTAAGAGGCAACATACCTGGCTGGACAGTGAGATTGTGTTAATGTGGATTCTTCCTCAGCAAATATGCATTCTTCTCCTCTCCCATTGTGAATAGAGTATAAGTACTTACCCACTGATGTTGAGCTTAGTAACATGACTTCCTTTGGAATGTTAGTGGAAGGAATAAGCAGAAACCTTTTATTTGCTTGCATAGTTTGGTTTCCTTCTTTTCATGATTCGTCATGAGAAGAACCCACCCAGATAATCACTGCTTGCTCAGATCCCAGCAAGTTCTGGATCCCAGAACTAGTGCTGTTAGAGCCAAGACCAGCCGATCCAAGTCTACAGCACTGCTCACATGAGCCCAGTCTGAATTTGGGAGTGGTTGTTACAGAGCATTACCCTGGTAGTAACTGACTGATGCAGAGATACATATAGACATCACTGGTGGAGCCCCCAGGAAAGCTCTTTAACAGAAGACAGACTCATCTGGCAGGTCTTTTGCCCTTTCCCCTTCTCCTCCTTGAATGCAGACAGGCTCAATGCTTGGAGGGGTGAGAGGAGGCAGCCATCATATAACCACAGGTGACAGGAAGACACTAAACACGGCCATGTGGAAAGACAGAAGGAGCCTCCATCCCTCAGCACCACAGAGACATCATATCAGCCTAGAAATGCCTAAATCTGAACTGCCTCTTACCTAAGAAAAATAAAACCTCAATTTGATTCAGTCACTGTTTTACAGGTTTCTGCTACTTCCGATAGATAGCCAGGCACAGTGGCTTACCCTATAATCTCAGCACTTTGGGAGGCTAAGGCAGTCAGATTACCTTAGGTCAGGAGTTCGAGACCAGCCTGGACAACATGACGAAGCCCCGTCTCTATTAAAAATACAAAAATTAGCTGGGCCTGGTGGCAGGAGCCTGTAATCCCAGCTACTCAGGAGACTGAGGCACAAGGATCACTTGAACCTGGGAGGTGGAGGTTGCAGTGAGCTGAGATCACATCACTGCATTCCAGCCTGGGTGACAGAGTGAGACTTTGTCTCAAAAAAAAAAAAAAAATTCCTGATAGACACAGGTAACTACTGGTTTTAGAGCCACGACTGGCCAGGCACGGTGGCTCACACCTGTAATCCCAGCACTTTGGGAGCCCAAGGTGGGCGGATCACCTGAGGTCTGGTCAAGACCAGCCTGGCCAAAATGAGGAACCCCGTCTCTACTAAAAATACAAAAAAAAAAAAAAAATAGCCAGGTGTGGTGATGGGCACCTGTAATCTCAGCTACTCAGGAAGCTGAGGCAGGAGAATCATTTGAACCTAGGAGTTGGAGGTTGCAGTGAGCCAAGATCACCCCATTGCACTCTAGCCTGGGCGGCAAGAGTGAAACTCCATCTCAAAAAATAATAATAAAATAAAGCCACACCTGTGTTTGAGATTCCCCAGGAAGAACACGAAGGGTCACAAGCAGGTCTCATGGAATCCTGGGGAATGTGGCTTAACAATGCTGGAGGAGAAGCCCACAGAAGTGATTGAGAAGCAGGGAGAATGGATGGAGAACCCAGATATGTGGTGGCCACAGGCCACAAGAGGAGAGAATCTCAACAAGAGACAGGGACAGACCAGGCCAAATGCAGCAGTGAGATTCAGGCACATGAGGAAGAAAACTTTTCAAAGGATTTAGCAAATGAGAGGTCCCTGACCTTGGCAGGAAAGGTTTAGTTCAGGGCTGGGGACAGAAGCCAAACCACACAGCCCTCTGCAGAATCCCAGCCCTCTGCAGCTCCCTCCATGGGGGATGGACGCTTGAGGAAGGATGATGCAATGGGAGGAAACCACTGCTGGCCAGCTGCAGCCTTGTCCTCATTGCACAGACCATTTCTCCTCCTTGCCTCCCAGATGAAATCTAAACTCAACTTGGCATCCAAACTTCGAAGATGTGGACCCAGCCAGGCTGTGGCCTCCCCTGCCCAGCCTCCCTTCTCCATATTGCAGGATCCCCCACTCCCTCCATTCCTTGGACTGCCCCCACCCCCACCACCAACTATCTAGAGCCTACTCCACCTTCTGTGGTGGCACAAATGTCACCCCCTGTAATGAAAACAAGGTCACTCCTTTCTCTGGGCTCCTTGTACCTCTCTGTATCTGCCTTGAATTATATTGGCCAGATTCAAGTGGGATTTGCTCCCCAGGGTGGGGACAGTGTCTGTGTTTTCTGTTCCCCACAGGGCAGAGCACACCGGTCTGGCATGAGTAAGAGCCAGTAGCCAGTGGCTATGGCGTGCCCTGCAAGAGTTTCCCAGGCCAGGGAGACCAAGTGGGCATCTTCAGGGCCATGTCTGTCCCTTTCCACTCCTGCAGACCTGGCTTTAGAGAGCTCAGGAAGGAAGCAGAACAATCAACAGAGACGAGTGAGGGTTTTCTTCTTCCCCTCTCCTCTCTGGAGGCTTCCCAGAGGGCAGCTGCTTCCTTTCTCTCTTGTTTTAGAACAAGAAGACATGATTGTGACCAAATTTAGAAAACAACTAAAAATTCAAATACAACCCATATTTTAAAATCCATTTCAACAGCTCCACCCCACTAAAAGGAATGTCACTTCTGAGCAATGTGGGTGAGGAATCAGCAGCAGAAGTAGCAGCAAGGTGGGCTGTGGTGTCATGGGTTTGGGGTCTGAAGGCTAGGGAGGGAAGAGGTCTTCCCACCAAGGACAGACAAACTCACCTCACCAGCAAATGGGAGAGATGATGAGGGAGAGTAGAGCCAGGCATGAGAGCAGACAGGCCCACATTCAAGGAAGCATCTTCTTGGCTTCTTGTTTCTGCCAATTGCTGGAGAGGACGGATGCTTCTGGAAGCCACCTCAGAGACCAACCACAGCGGATGGGCCCTCCTTAGCACAGAGCTACTTTTAGCCCATTGTTCTACTGTGGGGAACAGAGGGAAACCCAGGGAACCAAACAAACAGTGTCGCCTGCCTTCTGTAATAATAGTAACCAGGTAGGGGGTGTGGACTATATGCCAGGTGCTATAGCTAGGAGGCTTTTAAAAATATAGTTTCCAGGAATTCTACATGAGTCATGTTGCCTCAGAGATTTTTATAAGGGGAAAAAAGGTCTTTATGAACCAGAATGGAAGAGATTAATTTATGAGGAACAAATGTAAAAGTTTGCTTTGCAAGCATGGCATTCAAGGGGCAGTTTTGATAAGGTGTCAGGAATGTTGCTGTGTCCTCTGGCCATCATAATAAGAGATAAAGAGTCCAGAATAAAGGACGCTCTCGTCTCACTGAATTTGGTTCCCGTCAGCCTAAATGGGACCCATTCTCTTTGAGTCTCAGTTTCGTTTAAAACTTGGAGCTAGAAAATGCCTCCTTCATGAGGTTGTTGTGAAGAGTAAACAAGGAATGTATGAGAATTAGTTAGCACTGTACCTCACAAGTAGTGCACACTTAGTACATGGTAATAATCAGAAGTGCTGTTATAAACCTTGGCATTTAAATGGAGTTCAGGTTTTCTCCCAGAGGTAGGAAGAATCTGGGGACAGATGTTGACTTCATGCAATTGAATTTTTGTTAGGAAGGAGAGTAATTCTGCATATTTCCAAGCAACAGAACTATGCTCACTGGGCAAAAGTTATTATCCAGCCAATTTCAGCCAAATAAAAGGAAGTGTGATCACGAAAAAAGACTGGAAGGACATAATTCCAAATGGTGCTGTCTTTGGGTGGTGAGAACTTAAGTGGTTTCTTTATATTCTTGTGTAGTTTCCAAATTTTCAGTAGTAATCTTTTATTTTTAAATAATTTGAGAAAAATAAAGTGTTAAAGAAAAAGAAGACTTTCACACACATCAGGAATGCTGTTATAGGAATGAGAAACCAAGCTGGATTTGAGATTCTACCAAATGTGAATCTAGTTTCCCAGCATCAGAAAACTGAAATCCATTCCCAACAGAGGCAATGCAGCTGGAGAGGATCCTGCTCTCATCCCTTGGGCCACCCCCACTTGCACCCTCAGAGGACAGACAGCAGACACCTGACAAAGGACCAACTACTCCAATAGAAGGTGTCGCTGAGGGCCTTGGAAGCCTGTGAGGTAGGGAGGAAGTTTTTCACCCCAGCGTTAGGGCAAGGATTCCCTCTAGGCAACACAAAAGGACATTTTCAATCCAAGAAAGCTGATTAGATAGATAGATAGATAGATAGATAGATAGATAGATAGATACATAGAGTCCTGGCCTCATTCTTCAAGGTATGGCCAATCTCACTAACAGAGTGAGATTGGCTTTTAATTAAGAAAACAGCCTTGAGTTGGTTTCTAAAAGGCAGACTCTTGGAGTAAGAGGCAGGGGCAGGTGATGGGACAGACGTTGGAACCGGCAGCAGAAGACATGGGTTCTGGTCCCAACCTTGGCTACCCTGGCTGTGTGATACTGAATCAGCCTCTTTGCTCTCTAGGCCTCTGGCTTCCCCATCCGTAGTGTCTGGAGGTTGGATGGAATGAATTCTAAGCTGTTATACAGCTCAAAGTCAGCCGCTTGATGCCATAGGCCCTTGCCACACTTTCTCCCAAGACTCCAAGTATCCACGGCCCAATGGACCTAAGAAGCCTTTCAGTCCTATTGTTCTATTCCTGCTTTTAATGAAGCCACATCTGGAGTGTATCTCCTCTGAGCCCTGTTTTGTACAGTTCCTCACAGCTGGGTCCCCATAAATCAATTTGTTCTGCAGACAAGTTCCCAGAATTGTCCAGAATCTTACCCAGAAAAGGCAGTTTGATTTCCCTTCAGCTTCTGGTTGCAAAGGTTGTGCACAGAGCCCAGTCCACATCAGGACAAGCTCTCTGAGTCTTCCAGATCCTACTGCCCACAGGGTTCTGCAGAGTGGCCGAGGTTCATCCTCCCTTCTCCAGGCACAAAGCATGAGCTAGCCTCGGGGGCCTCCACCTGTCCCCTCTGAGGGAGCCGTGCTCTCAACTCCAGAGTGAAAAGATTGGGATAAAATGAACCCTAAACATCCCTGCAGCTCTTAGATTCAGAGTTTTCCCAGGGAGATGGACTCATTGTGAGAGAAGTGTCGAAAAGTTGATATTCCTATAGATGGAGAATGAAGGAGAATTGGGAATGTCCAAGGACTTCTTTGTTCTACCACAGGCAGCAAACAGCACAGAACTCAGGGCTTCTGTGAAGAGAAACAGTTCCCAGACCCTCTGCTGGCTGAGGCTGATCTGGTTCCCAGGACACTTCTGGGATTGAGCAACCCAGGATCTTTGTCTGGTCAGCATCTGCTCTCCCTCAGGAAGTGGTCCCTGAGCTCCAATTCTGGCTGGTGCTCTGCGCTGCCAGCTTGGCCCCCTTCATCTCCTTCAATTCTCACCACCCCCGCAGAGGTGCTAGCACTGCCCCTATAATACAGAAGAGGAAACTGTGGCTCAGAGTGGGGAAGTAACTGCTCAAAGTCCATGTGACCAAGCAGAATTTAAACCCAGGTCTCTCCTACTGCAAATCCTGGCCTGTTTTCAATCGATCATGCCAAACAAAGGCAAACTGAGGTCCCTAATTATTTCCCTACTAATAAGAGTTTGCACTCAGACTCCATTTGGGGAAATTTTTAAATATAATTTTTATCAAAGGAATACATATTTAGCTTAAGAAGCCTAATCATTCTCAAGGTTTATAATAAAATCAGCAGCCCCCATCCCACCTCTCCCCACCCCCAGATCTGGCTCCCAAGAGAGACTCTATTCTCAACTCCTCCAGCTATTTCTTCCTGTGTTTGCCTTCGTATTTTTGTTTGTTTATTTTGAGACAGAGTCTAGCTCTGTCACCCAGGCTGGAGTGCAGTGGCGCGATCTTGGTTCACTGCAACCTCCGCCTCCCAGGTTCAAGCAATTCTCCTGCCTCAGCCTCCCGAGTAGCTGGGATTACAGGCATCCACCACCATGCCTGGCTAATTTTTGTATTTTTAGTAGAGACGGGGTTTCGCCACGTTGACCAGGCTGGTCTCGAACTCCTGACCTCAGGTAATTCACCAACCTCAGAATCCCAAAGTGCGGGGATTACAGCTGTGAGCCACCTCGCCCGGCCACTTTTCAATTTTAGATGATTATTCTTGACTTCCTATTACGGAAAATGAAGGTTTGGGGTCTCACACCATTTTTGCTTCTCTCTCTGTCTCTGTCTCTCTCTCTTACACACACACATATGCATGTAGCCACTCCTCACCCCACAGCCTGCCAATGTTTTACTACCCTCACAGCATCTGGGGTCAGCCTGAGCTGGCCTGGTCCTCTCTGCAAGGATACAGAAGAGAGTCTTGATTTTTGGTTACATGCAGCAGATAATCGTCCAAACCTCTGTCTTCACTCACTCTCAGAATCCCAGTGAAAACCACACCCCACAATAAAGAAACTAGGGCTGCTTAGCCTGGAGCAGAGTAGATGCAAGGCCATATCCTCGCTCTCCTCGACCTTCTGAGGGTGTCCTGGAGCAGAGAGAGCAAACACGCTGGGTGGCTTCAGAGGGATCCAAGAGCAATAAGGGAAGTTGCAGGGAAAGTGATTCCTGCTTCATCAGGAAGCCACCCAAGAACAGAACGGGATGGCTGTCGAGTAAGTGGCAGTGGACAAGCTAGGGTTGGCTGACCGTGTATTGGAAACATGGAGGAGGGATTTCTGCATTTGGAAAGAGTTGAGCACGTGACTTCTAAAGTCCCTTCTAGGTCTATAACCCAGTAATTTGCTTGTTAAAATAACCATTGGTGGCCAGGCGCAGTGGCTCATGCCTGTAATCCCAGCACTTTGGGAGGCTGAGGCAGGCAGATCACCTGAGGTCAGGAGTTCAAGACCAGCCTGGCCAACGTGTTGAAACCCTGTCTGTACTAAAAATGCAAAAATTAGCTGGGCATGGTGGTGCAGGCCTGTAATCCCAGCTAGTCAGGAGGCTGAGGCAGGAGAATTGCTTGAACCCAGGAGATGGAAGTTGCAATGAGCCGAGACAGTGCCACTGCACTCCAGCCTGGGCAAAAGAGTGAGACTCCATCTCAAAAATAAACAAATAAATAAATGAAAAATAACCATCGGCAGTTAGAATCCAGGAGTGCTTTGCAATCATGCTTGAGTTAATAACTCGAGCCAACCCAATAGACACACCCATTCTGGCAATTTCTTTATAGGATGCTGAAATAACTGTCTTAAGAGTCTCATGAGCAATCTGTTCCACTGACCCTTACCTCATAAAAGAAATGATTCGAGATGATTCACAGAGAAATCATGAAATGGCGATTGAGACAGAAGTCTCTATCCCCTGGGTATTAAGCACACTGGAGATGGATAAGGGCTAGATGGAGCAATCACAGTCGATTTGGCCACTGCCTGTGGACCTCTCTGAGCAGCAAGAGTGTCAAAGAGGGAAACTGAAGAAATATCTCCCACCCCCATCCTGTTTGAAAGAGAAAGAGGGCAGAGTGTGACATCGCAAGGATAGAATACCACCTGGACAGCTGCATGTGGAGGAACATGTTTGGTCCACACGCAACTCTGAACTTGGAGCCCTGTCCCTAGCTCTTCTCCCTGACTTGACACTTTTGAAAGAAATGTGCTTGCCCAGAGATATAAATCAGCTATAAACTCCTGCACTCTCCAAGCGGGACAGACTCTCATTAACTGTCAGGTTGTAACTGGCAGTGTTGTGTAAATGAATTAAGAGTGATCAGGGAATGCGAGCTGCCCGACTTGGGCAGGCTCTCTCCTCCCCTCCCAGAGAGAGGAAGACAGAGCTGTTTGAGCTCTGGAGCAAGACTAAGTGCAAATCCCAGCCCTGCCACTTATTATCTGTGCAACCTTAGATCAGTTCCTTAGCGTCTGAGTCTCAGTGTCCTTACTTTTTAAAGCAGGGGTGTTGGGAGGGAGGTGGAAGTTTTCTAATTTTGAGAATTAAAATAGCTCATGTATATGAAATGCTTAGAAAAGTGCTGAACACATGGTATTGTTATTATTATTATCAGCAGCTGCAAACAGAAGGTAGCAACCTTCAGCTAACTGACTTCATAAGATCAAACACAGTATTTGTTAAAAAAAAAAAAAACCTTGAAAGTTGTGTATAGATGTGAGAAATTTGGTGTGCAGTGTATTAAACCTCACAAACATTAGGAGACTGTAAGAGACCAGTATTTCCAACTTCACTAATTAAATAAATATCGTGGCTATGATACACCAAGCTGTGCGGCAAAGTCTCTAGAACCTTTTGTCGAGATAGGAAATTAATTTGACTTTAAAATGTAATATAATGTAATACAGCAAAGCCAATTGTTGAAGATACAATTTTTAAAAAGAGGGAGAGAGTACCACTGTAACACTTTAAGAAAAGTGACACACCCACTTCGGACACATTTAGAACACTGACTACCAAGCGGAATGATGGGAATTGGTCCCTGACTTGCTGCGTGGTATCTGGCAAACCCCTCCCCTCCCTGGCTTCAGTTCCCCATCAGCTACATCTGGCACTATATGATATCTGGGAGCCTTCTGAGTCTGCCATCCCGGGATCTCTGACTTGGAGGATTTTTAGACCAATAGACTTGGTCGCCAGGAAAGCACTGTCATGTTTCCTGAGCCGACAACACCATCTAGTGTGTGTGTGCAAGGAAGACACGACTGCCTGGCCAACCGGGTGCTTTCTCCTCGCTGTCTCATTCTCACGTTAATATCTTGCTACTCAAAATAGGGTCCACAGACCAGCAGCAATTGCATCACATAAGAGCTTAGGGGACATGCGGAATCTCAGACTCCATCCTAGACCTACTGAATCTGAATCTATCGGCCTTTTTCTGTTTTTAATTTTGAGATGGAGTCTCTGTCTCCCAGGCTGGTGTACAATGGCTCAAACTAGGCTCACTGCAACCTCTGCCTCCTGGGTTCAAGCGATTGTCCTGCCTCAGCCTCCTGAGTAGCTTGGAATTACAGGCATGCGCCACCACACGTGGCTAATTTTATATTTTTAGTAGAGATTGGGTTTCACCATATTGGTCAGGCTGGTCTCGAACTCCTGACCTCAAGTGATCCATCCGCCTTGGTCTCCCAAACTGCTGGGATTACAGACATGAGCCACCATGCCTGGCCTGAATCTGCCTTTTAACAAGATGCCGGGGGATTCCCACCATGTACATGAAAGTGTGAAAAGCACTATCTTAATAGGAGGAGAAAAGGGAAGTAGGTTAGCGAAGGAAATTTAAGTTGAACAGATATTCAACCTATAAAGAAATCCAGAATTGTCCCCTAGAAATAAAACAAATCCTGTCCAACTGACATCCTGTCACATGACAAAGATTCCATTTCTTGGGAGTTTTTCGAAGTTTTCAAAACAGAATCTTCTTGAATGGTAAGTAAGTATCTGATGACTGCGATGGTTGTTCCTGAGCCCAAGTTTCCAATGCACCTGCATTGTCTACATTGCTATTAATGTAATAATCCCACCAATAAGTCTCCGTTTCCAGGAATTCAGCATGAACTTGACCACTCTGAGCTCCTAGCGGCCACACTCAGGTCGAAGCCACGTGCCCCGTGACAACATGGTAGCTCACTTCTTCAAAGCCAGCAGCAGACGCTCTCAACAGGTGGACTCTAGGAGCTGAGGTTCTCAGTCCTATAACCACAGGGAACGAATTTTGCCAAAAAACAGTGAGCTTGGAAGAAGACACCAAGGCTCAGATGAGACAGCAGTCCCAGCCGACACCCTGATTTCAGACTGCAAGATCCAAAGCTGAGACCCCAAGTTGAGCAAGCAAGCCCTGATTTCTGACCTACGGGAACTGTGAGATAATAAATGGGTATTTTCAGCTGCTGCGTAGCAATAGAAAACTAATACAGATTTCAGTGCCTGGAAGTGAGACATTGCTATAACAAATACCTAAAATGAAGAAGGCTGGAGGAATTTTGAGGAGCATGATAAAGCCTGCATCTCCTTGTAGAAATGTGGATGGTTGCTTTGGGAGGCCGAGGCAGGAGGATTGCTGGAAGACAGGAGTTCAAGACCAGCCTGGGCAACAAAGTGAGACTCTGTCTCCACAAAAAATAATTTTTAAAAATTAGCTGGGCCTGGTGGTGCGTGCCTGTACTCCCATGTACTTGGGAAGCTGAGGCAGGAGAATCACTTGAGCCCAGAATTTGAGGCTGCAGTGAGTTAAATTGCACCACTGCACTCCAGCCTGGGTGAAAGACTGATGTTCAGGATGTGGCAATAAGAGGAAGGAAGTGAGGAACATGTTATTGGAAACTGGAGGAAGGGGATCTTTGCTGGATAGTGGCAGGAAGCTTAGCAAAATTGTCTCCTGCAGTGCTCAACATCACTAATCATCAGGGAAATGCAAATCAAAACCACGATGAGCTATCATCTCACCCTAGTTAGAATGGCTATTATCAAAATGACAAAGTAACAAATGCTGGCAAGGATGCAGAGAAAGAGGAATGCTTGTACACTGTTGGTGGGAATGCAAAGTAGTACAACCATTATGGAAAACATCATGGAAGTGCCTCAAAAGTCTAAAAATGGAACTACTACATGATCCAGCAATCCCACTGCTGGGTATATATCCAAAAAAAGGAAATCGGAATATCGAAGAAATACTTGCACTCCCACATTTACTGTAGCACTATTTACAATAGCCAAAATATGGAATCAACCTAAGTGTTCATCACTAGATGAATGTATAAAGAAAATGTGGTTTATATATACAATGGAATACTATTCAGCAATAAGAAAGAAGGAAATCCTATCATTTGCAGCAACATGGAGGTCATTATGTTAAGTGAAATAAGCCAGGCAAAGAACGGCAAATATCACATATTCTCACACATAGGTGGGATCTAAAAAAGTGGGGTCAGTCACAGTGGCTCATGCCTGTAATCCCTGCACTTTGGGAGGCTGAGGCGGGTGGATCACCTGAGGTCAAGAGTTTGAGACCAGCTTGGTCAACATGGTGAAACCCCATCTCTACTAAAAATACAAAAATTAGCCAGGCGTGTTGGCAGGCACCTGTAATCCCAGCTACTTGGGAAGCTGAGGCAGGAGAATCACTTGAACTCAGGAGGCGGAGGTTGTAGTGAGCTGGGATCAGGCCACTGCACTCCAGTTTGGGCAACAGAGGGAGACTCTGTCTCAAAAAACAAACATACACCACTGGACGCAGTGGCCCATGCCTGTAACCAGCACTGTGGGAGGCCAAAGTGGGAGAATCACCTGAGGTCAGGAGTACAAGACTAGCCTGATCAACATGATGAAACCCCGTCTTTACCTAAAATACAAAAATTACCTGGGCATGGTGGTGGGCACCTGTAATCTCAGCTACTTGGGAGGCTGAGGCAGGAGAATCTCTTGAACCCGGGAGGCAGAGGTTGCAGTGAGCTGAGATCGAGCCATTGTACTACAGCCTGGGAGACAGAGTGAGACTCTGTCTCAAAAAATAATAATAATAAATAAAATAAATAAAAAATTTAAAAATGGATCTCACAGAGGTAGAGACTAGAGTGAGGATTACCAGAAGCTGAGAAGAATAGGGGGAGGGAGAGTGAAGTGAAGTTGGTTAAGGGGTAAAAAAAATATAGTTAAATGTAAGGAACAGTTTCTAGTATTCAATAGTACAGCAAGGAACTTATAGTTAACAATCATTTATTGTGTATTTAAAAATAGCTAGAAAAGAAGACTTGTACTGTTCCCAACATAAAGAAAAGATAAATGTTTGAGGTGATGGAGATATGCTAATTACCCTGATTTGACCATTACACATTGTATACAGTTATCAAAATATCACACCTAACCTGCAAATATGTACAACTATTACATATCAATGAAAATAAATATTTTTAAAAATTTAAAAATTGTCTCCTGAAGTTATGTGGAAAGCAGAACTTATAAAAGATGAACCATCTATTTATTATTAATTTTAAGTACAGTGTGTGGAAGTAAGGGATGAGCCTTGTTGTGCAGCAAAAGATTTTCATCCAATGTTGCCAATGCTGCTTGGTTTCTCCTTGATGCTTAGAGTAAAATGTGAGTGAAGCGAAAGAGAGAGACAGAGACAGAGGAAAACTATGGCACAAAAATGAACTAGGACTGAATTGTTTAGAAAAAACTCCACCTCTCCAAGTGGCAAAAGGTGCTAGAAGTCAATGGCTGTGGAAAATGTGACATAGAGAAGAGGCTGAGTGTGTGGCTGTACAGCCTTTGGCTAAAACCTCAGAAAGATCAAAAGGTCAGAGTACTCAGTTCCACAAAGGGCTCTTTCAAGAGATGAAGGGTATGTGCATCTCACAGATCTTCTCAACTCAATCAGGGACAGCTAAGGAGCTCAAGGCCATTATTCCCTGGACATCTTAGCAGGAGTCCAACATAGAAAAGGAATTAGCTTGGAAAGATCTGTGGATGTGGCTTCTGTCGTGTGGAATGAAAAGCACTGAAATCCATGCAAGACCCACAGAGTTCTTGAGAAAATTATCCAAGTAGAAATGTTGCCAGCTTGGGCTAAAAAAGTCAGGAAGCAGGCTGATAAAACTACTCAACTGCAAATATGTGCTATCTCTTATAAAAAAGGAAGAATGGTGAGAGGGTGGAACCATGCCCAGGGGAAGGAGCTAAGAGCCCCTGAGATTATTCCTAGGTCTTGCAAGCTAATCAAAAAGAGTCAAATATTTGCCTGGCTGGATTTCCAAACCATGATAGACTCAACAGACTCACAATGACTTTTGACTTTGTATTCCCCACTTTTTGACCCAGAATGTCTACAGCTGTAATGCCTGTGCCTGTCCCACCACTGTGTATTGAGAGTGCTGGGGCAGATAACTCAAGTTTCCCAGGACCACAGATGGGGAGGAATTGTGCCCCAGCGGCTGCACCTATTGGCTAACACCCAGAAGCCCATCTGTACCTGGACTTGATTTAGATTTTGAACTTTAAGCCACTGATATTTAGATTAAGATGATGACATTTTAGACTTTGAGCTCATGCTGTAATGAGACTCTAGGGAATCTTGGGAGGGTGTAAATGTATGTTGCATGTGGAAGGGATGTCAACTGTTGGGGGCCAGAGGGTGGGCTGTGGTAGGCAAGAATTCAAAGAGGACCCTGATGTATATACCCCACATAATCCCCTTCTCCTTGAGTATGAACAGGATCTGTGAATATGATGGGATAGTACTCCAGTGATGCAATTATGTGGATGTAATTAAGATCCCTGATCAGTTGACTTCTGTGTAAACAGAAGGGAAATTATCGTGAGTGGGCCTAACTTAATCAAGTGGCCCCTTGAAAGAGATAAGAATCAGTAACAAACACTCTCCTACTAGCCTTGAAAGAGCAAACTCTCATGTTGTGGAGAGGGCCTCATGGCAGGGAATGGGAAATGGTCTTTTAGAGCTGAGGTTCTCCATCCTATCACCCCAGCTAACTGATTTCTGCCAACACCCAGTGAGCCTGTAAGAGGACCCTGAATCCAACATAAGATTACAGCCCTAGATGACACCTCGACTGCTGAGACTCTAAGCAGAGACTCCAAGTAAGCCATGACCAGACTTTGGACCTACAGACACTTATATTTGTTTTAATCTGCAAAGTTACAGAGGCTTCAAATGGGCCATTACAAATATGGTCAAATAATTAAAGAAAACTATATTCAAACAATTAAAGGAAAATGTACCAACAATGAGTCAATATATAGGGAATCTCAACAGAAAAACAAACACTATAATAAAGAACCAAATGGATATTGAGTTGAAAACTACAATAACTGAAATAAAAAGGTGATGAGATAGGCTCAACAGCAGGTTTGAGATGGCAGAAGAAATAAGTTAACTTAAAGATAGATGAAGACTGGTTCCAGTGGTTCACGCCTGTAATTCCAGCACTTTGGAATGCAGAGGTGGGAGGATCACTTGAGGTCAGGAGTTTAAGACCAGCCTGGGCAACATAGCAAGACCCTTAAAAAAATACAAAAAATTAGCTGGGGGTGGTGGTCTGTGCCTGTAATTCCAGCTACTTGGGGGGCTGAGGCAGGAGAATTGCTTGAGCCCAGGAGTTCAAGGCTGCAGTGAGCTATGATTGAACCACTGCACTCTAGTCTGGGTGACAGAATAAGACTTTGACTATAAAAACAAACAAACAAAACCAGCAGAAGTCCAATTTGAAGAACAGAGAAAGGCATAGAAAAAAAAGAAAAAAGAAATGATGGCTAAAACCTTCCCAAATTAACGAAAAACATTAAATTACATTCCAAAAAGTTCAACAAACCCCAAGGATGAAAAACACAAGCAGACCACACCTAGACACATCATAATCAAGCTGCTGAAATATAGACAAAGAGAAAATCTTGGAAGGCAGCAACAGAAACATGAATCATCACACAGAGGTAACAATATCAACAGACACCTGCCCATTCAAAACAGGGGAGATCCTACAACAGTCCAATCACACATTCCAGGGTTGAAAGGAAAAAAAAAAGAACCTATCAACTAGAGTTGTAGATCCAACTAAATTCTTTCAATAATGGAAGGCAGAATAAAAATATTCCCAGATAAACAAAAACTGAATTTGTTGCAAACTGACCTCTCCTAGATAAACTACTAAAGTTCTTATGTTGAAAGAAAATGGCACCAAATGGTTACTCAGATTCACAGGAAGTAATGTAGACCATGGGAAATGGTACATATGTCTGTAAATACAACAGACTCTGTGTGTGTGTGTGTGTGTGTGTGCGCGCACATATATATAAAATCTTTTACTGTTGAAAGCGGTAATTATACCCTTCTATTATTGAGTGTATAACATATATAGTATACATGTCCATAATAGCACAGAGGAGGGGCTAGGAAGTAGATCTGCACTGGTGTAAATTTGCCAAATTTTACTGGAGTTAACTCCATGCTAAACTGATAAAAATTGTGATGAATTCAGGAAGCACACTGGAATCCCTAAGGCAACCGCTAAAAAAGTAACTAAGAAATACAGCTAAGAAATCAACAGAGGACATATTTATCCTCATTATACAGATAAGAAAATGAGTCTGTAGTGAATTCTTATAATTTTATGTTGCCTCAGCATCCGTTTTGAATATAAATTGGGCTTTTTCATGCCAGAAGCAGGACTTAGTCACCCTTGAGACACAATTTCCAGTTCTCCACCTCCTCCCAGTTTCTCAATGTGGTTGATCCAGATATCTGCTTATACAACTGCCTTCTTGTGACAACCTCCCTAGGGGACAGCTAGATACAACCTACTTGAGTTGCCCACCGATCCCTACACTTCACGACCTGTGTAGATATGCACAGCAACTGTTCCCAGTCACCCGTGACCTCCCAGAACTCCTGCCTGCTTGTTCTAAACCCATCAATTAAAACTCCCCTTGGGAAACCTGCTTGGTTTCCCTGGATCCCAATAAAGGCTTTGGCCCTGGCTGGGCACGGTGGCTCATGCCAGTAATCCCAGCACTTTGGGAGGCCAAGGCGGATGGAGCACCTGAAGTCAGGAGTTCGAGACAAACCTGACTAGCGTGGTGAAACACCTTCTTTACTAACTACAAAAAATTAGCCAGGTGTGGTGGTGCCTGCCTGTAATCCCAGATACTTGGGAGGCTGAGGCAGGAGAATCGCTTGAACCCAGGAGGCAGAGATTGCAGTGAGCTGAGATTGCGCCATTGCACTCCAGCCTGGGCAATAAAAAGGCTTTGGCCCAAAGGTCCCTCTCTCTTGCTCCCCACATGCTGGCTGAATGCATATTCTGAACAGCTTTCACCCTCCTATTGGCCCTGTGAAGTCTCCTTCCACGGCCTCTCTGATCTGTGATACGCTCTTCTGTTAGTTCATGTGGGGTTTTTTTTTGTTTGTTTGTTTTTGGTTTTTTGTTTTTTGTTTGTTTCTTTGAGACAGAGTTTTGCTTGTCACCCAGGCTGGAGTGCAATGGTGCGATCTTGGCTCACTGCAACCTCCACTTCCCAGATTCAAGTGATTCTCCTGCCTCACCCTCCTCAGTAGCTGGGATTATGGGCAGCCACCACCACACCCAGCTAATTTTTGTATTTTTAGTAGAGATGGGGTTTCACCGTGTCAGTCAGGCTGGTCTTGAACTCCTGATGTCAGGTGATCCACTCGCTCGCCCTCCCAAAGTGCTGGGATTACAGGTGTGAGCCACCACGCCTGGTCTTATTTCATGTGTTTTGCTGAGTTGCTCTTCTGTGTCTCACCTGACCAACACACCCAAACCTACCTTCTTTCTCCATCAGGGCTCTCCTAGAGAGGGGCTGTCTTGGTAGGAATAAACTGGACACAGGTCAGACAAGAGCCCCAAAGGCCTCTTCCAGTATAAACAAGTTTTCTGTGAGAGGAACACCCTGTCATGGGTTGGACACCCAGGCATTAGGCTGTCTGCCAGGATGAGGTGTCCCATGAAAGACACACTATAAATATTCATGACCCAACCCCTGGAGCCCTGGCAGGGCAGGGCAAGGGTTTTTACCCATGCTCCTGAGAGAGACCTCAAGACCAAATTAGAGGAGACTACAACAGAGTCCCAGAAGGCGAAACCATCTGTCACAGCTGGGGCTGGCCCCCGGGACTCCAGCTCCACATATCAGCCCTGGATTCACACCTGCCGGGGGGCAGATGGGGCAGGTGGGAACCCACGCAGGCACAATGAATAGATGTGAGAATTCCCTCACATCCCTATGGGCTTTTTCTCAGACTCTTCACCCATTGGTGAAGGGAACGTTTTCTTGAGATATTACAAATTCCTTCCTAGTCTGTGTGAAGATTTCTCTTGACACCTCCCAAAATACGATTTTTATTTTATATTGACTTTTTTCTAGCCTAAAAATGACTGAATGTGAGCAGATGCAGGAGTTAGGGGGTGACTTTTCAAGCAAAGCTAATTAGCTGCCATGCTCAGCAGACGCTCCAGAAATGCAGCCTCTGCAGCCTCCCTGCGCTCTTGATGGATTTTGTCATCATTAATTTTATGTCTGCCTGAACTGTCTCCCTGTATCTGGGAGGACCCAACACCCCTTCGTCAAGCTCACACTGACATGGCAGAAACGGTGGGGAGGGGAGGCAGGGCAGGACTTCCTAACTCATGGGTTGAGTAGGGCATTGCGTCTGTTTTCACAAGTTCCCACAGCGGTAGGAAGGGAAGCTTGGCCCACGCTGCCTCACATTTATGAGAACTGAACTGTGTTGAAAGCTATTCCTGCCTGCTAAGGAGCTGCTTAATCCCATAAAGATTTAAAAAGCTAAACTACTTAGTGTTTATTTTTGAATAAATATTAAAGTACATTTCTGAAAATAGAAGCTGATATTTAATAAGCCCATACTGTGGGCCAGTGTCAGGGGTGTTCAAACCACAGTGACTGCATCTTTAACAGGGACTGGGTAAAATGAGGCTGAGACCTGCTGGGCTGCATTCCTAGGAGGTTAGGCATTCTTAGTCACAGGATGAGATAGAAGGTCAGCAGAAGATACAGGTCACAAAGAACCCGCCGATAAGACAGGATGCAGTAAAGAAGTCAGCCAAAACCCACCAAAACCAAGATGGGATGAAAGCAACCTCTGGTAGTCCTCACTGCTCATTATACATTAATTATAATGCATTCACCTGCTAAAGACACTCCTACCAGCATCATGACAGTTTCCAAATGCCATGGCAATGCTAAGAAGTTACTCTATATGGTCTATGAGAAGGAGCCCTCAGTTCTGGGAAATCCTTGCTCCTTTCCCAGAAAACTCATGAATCATTCACCCCTTGTTTAGCATATAATCAAGAAATAACCACAGAAATAGCCAACCAGTAGTCTTCGGGGGTGCTCTGTCCATGGAATAGCCATTCTTGCTTCTTTACTTCTCTAATAAACTTGCTTTCACTTTACTCTGTGAACTCACCCTGAATTCTTTCTTGTGCACAATCCAAGATCCAGATCCCTTTCTGGTAACACCAGGGCCTAAGCCCTGACCTGCTCTGTGCTATTTAATCCTCACAGCTATCCCATATCTTGATTTCATTATCCCTGTTTTTCCAAAGAAGAAACTGAAGTACAGGGAAGTTAAGATACATCAGATGGATTCGAGCCAGCCCAAGCCAAGTTGTTTCTGGGTAATTGTTAAACTGGTCCTTGCCAGGATCTGAGTGGAGAATGTATATCAAAAAGAGCCTGAGACACATACCTTTTAATCAATTCCACGTGTGTCTTCATCGCTCCCATCTGATTGGTCCTGTAAACCAAAAACTATCTGAGACAGGTCTCAATTTAGAGGTGGTTTTTTTAACCAAGGTTAAGAATCATGGCCTGTGACACGACCTCAGGAGATCCTGAGAATATGTGCCCAAGGTGGTTGCTTACAGCTTGATTTTACACATTTTAGGGAGACAGAAGTTATAAGCAGACGTAACTTGTTTGGCTGGAAAGGCAGGACATCTTAAAGAAGCGGGGAGGGGGGTGGGGAAGGGGCGGCTTCCAGGTCACAGATGAATTCAGAGATTTCCTGATTGGCAATTGGTTGAAACAGTTAAGCTCTGCCTGAAGAGTCCAAGTCAGCTTGAGCTAAGGTGTCGGATGGTTGTGGAAGCCAAGGTTCTTATGTAGATGAAGCTCCAGGTAGGAGGCTTCAGAGAGAATAGACGTGAAGGTCTCTTATCAGACCTTAAAAAGTGTCAGACTCTCCTGCAAAGACCTAGTTAGGGAAGGAGATTCTCTACAGAATGTAAATTCCCCTCCCCAACCTCCCCACCCCCAGCCCCGCCCCGCTCTGGCTGGCAAGAGACAGCTTTGCAGAGCCATTTCAGAATATGCTAAAGAAATATATTTTGGGGCAAAATACTTGGATTTCCTTCAGGGTCATAGGATGTTACACCAGAGTCAGGTTTATTGCTACAAAGAGTCTGTCTGGTCCATCTTAAGAGCTGTGTTTTAACGTGAATGCCGGTCAGTTGTCTTTAAACTCCAAAGGGAGGAGAGGGTAATGAGGCTTGTCTGGATACTGCCCCCTTCTCATCATGGCCTGAACTAGTTTTTCAGGGTTTTGGGGGATCTTCTTGGCCAAGAGAGGAGTCCATTTCATCAGATGGGGGACCCCAGAATTTTATTTTTTATTTTTTGAGACAAAGTCTGGCTCTGTCGCCCAGGCTGGAGTGCAGTGGTGCGATCTTGGCTCACTGCAACCTCTGCCTCCTGGGTTCAGGCAATTCTCCTGCTTCAGCCTCCTGAGTAGCTGGGATTACAGGCGCACACCACCAGGTCCAGCTAATTTTTGTATTTTTAGTAGAGACGGGGTTTTGCCACGTTGACTAGGCTGGTGTCAAACTCCTGACCTCAAGTGATCTGCCCTCCTTCGCCTCCCAAAGTGCTGGGATTATAGGCGTGAGCCACCGCACCCAGCGCTAGAATTTTATTTTTGGTTTACAGTACAAAAACAAAGATCTGCAGTCAGTGTTCTCACATCTTTTTAATCATTCATATTGACTTAATCAGGTTTACAAAATCTCAGGGTTGATCTGGGATCATTCACAAATCAGAATTACTCAGAGAAATGTTCACAGCAGTTGTGGCAGCACAAACTCGAACGCTGATTTAAATTACTAAATGCTATTAATGAACAAACTTGTAAAAGGAATTTCATATAGAACATTACATTTCTCCCTGACACTACTGTATGATAAAAATTAAAAATGGTATAAACATGTTTTAAAGTCATAGTGGTAGCTGCTAAAGGCAACCAGCCACACTACAGTGAGGCATTGTTAGAAGTTCGCTCTCAAGTTTACTTAGCTTAGTAAAGCAAATTGTTCTTTGAGATTTCAGCTTTGATTAGTCCTCTTTGGCTGACATGAACATGATGGGGTGTTAACTGTGGTAGCAACACATAACCAAAAAGCATTCTTTTTAAAATACATCTAGAAGATCTCAAGGACCTGAATAAATCAATATAGTGTTCCTAGTGTCAGTCTCTCTATACCGGGAAAACTTTAACCCCACAGCTGAGATATAATCAGTTAATGCAAAGTACGTTGTTTGAACCTAATTTCCACTCATGCAGATATCTTCTCACCTGGGAATTCTGTAAATATCAAAATAAAATCTTTACCTTTTGCTAAATGACAGTAAAAGGCTTGACTGTAAAATATACATCTTGATAGAAAAATATTATAAGGTTTTAATTTTCTAAACACCAAGGGTTAACATCTTATGATTACCCTTTGAAAATAGGGTATTTTGGAACATTTAAAAAGTTTTCAAAGTAAGTACAAAGCTTATTCACATTTTTACTAAATCGAACACAACTTTTACAAATGGCAAAATGATTCCCTCCTCAAAGCAGAGCAGCCTAGTTTTTGGAGGGCTCTGGTCATTGCTTAGCTAAGTCTCTGTTGGGCAGAGTCCTGGCTCCACAATCTCCTTCGATGGGCTCCTTGATACACAAGGCTTCATAACATGCGCTCCTTGAAGAACCATTTCTGATGATCCGAGTTGGTGCAGTCTCGTAAGAGTGGAACGAAACTGTCACTGGACTCCTTCCTCGCAGCCTGGACACATTTCTTGGACTGTTCGTGAAATAAAGAACCATCCTACAAAAGATAATAATGACAGGCAAGTTCATCAGAAAAGTCTCTTTTTCCTAAAAACATGTTCTAAAGAGATCAGGATCTGATTTTTACCATTTTAGAAATATTTTTATTGAGGGGTGTCTTCCGTGTAACGCAGCAACTCAGGACTGTCCCGGGGAAGGGGAGCACCAGAGCCCCAGGCTTGTACAGGCTGCGTCCTGCTTGCCTCTCACAGGACTGATGGTGCCACCTGCTGGCTGCTCTGGGCATGTGTCAGACCCTACATCTCCCTATCGCACTTGGCTTCCTTCAGGGAAATCAGGAACAAAGATTCTTTGTTTATCTCTTTCGCTCCTCTTAGGTCAACTCATTTCCGTGCAAGGTGATCTCTTTCTCTTAGGTATTTAAACAGAGAGTGTGGAAACTTGGCTGTAGTCCCAGCTCAGCCACAGACCAGCTGGATGAGGAAGCCAGTCACTTGGCCACATGGCCTGAATCCTCACCTGTCACACATTAGGGTGAGTAGTGGGTTATATGCCCCATGCCAATCCCCAAACCCCAAAGACGATGGTCTTCTTTAATGACCGCCTGCTTCTCTCCTTTCTGTCAGCCCTTGCTCAGTTATCTCAGCAAGTCTGTCTCTCAGGCCTGGGGTTTATCTTTTCCCTCTGCCTCTCTGTTATAAGCAGTATGCAATGCACTTAATCATGGCTGAGCAGCAAACGGGCAGAGTGAATAACAACATCGGTGAAAAACCTTTGTGATGTGCTGTTTTATATCACTAAATGGAACTTGTGTTTTCATTCAAAAAAATCCAAACTCATGTTTTGTAGAATCCAAGAAATGACATTTCAGAGGTTTTTAGGCCTACATAAGAAAATATAAGGCTGGGCCGGGCGCGGTGGCTCAAGCCTGTAATCCCAGCACTTTGGGAGGCCGAGACGGGCGGATCACGAGGTCAGGAGATCGAGACCATCCTGGCTAACACGGTGAAACCCCGTCTCTACTAAAAATACAAAAACTAGCCGGGCGAGGTGGCGGGCGCCTGTAGTCCCAGCTACTCGGGAGGCTGAGGCAGGAGAATGGCGTAAACCTGGGAGACGGAGCTTGCAGTGAGCTGAGATCCGGCCACTGCACTCCAGTCCGGGCGACAGAGCGAGACTCCGCCTCAAAAAAAAAAAAAAAAGAAAATATAAGGCTGGGCACAGTGGCTCATGCCTGTAATCGCAGCACTTTGGGAGGCTGAGGCGGGTGGATCACTTGAGGCCAGGAGTTCAAGACCAACCTGGTCAACATGGCGAAACTCCATCTTTGCTAAAAATACAAAAAATTAGCTGGGTGTGGTGGGCGCCTGTAGTCCCAGCTACCAGGGAGGCTGAGGCAGGAGAATCGCTTGAACCCAGGAGGTGGAGGTTGCAGAGAGCTAAGATTGCACCCCTGAACTCCAGCCTTGGTGGGGCAAGGCTCTGTCTCAAAAAAAAAAAAAAAAAAGATCCAGCCCTAAGAACTAAAAACAAGCTTTCTATTACGGTCTAGTGAATATAAGTGGGGACATTTCCTTCAGAATTCAAATGTTTCTGTTCAATATATATTTGTTTTACATATATATTTAGGGCATGACTGATGAAATATAATAAATCAAGCTGTATCCTTTTCACATATGAATCAAAGTATTAAGTGTCCTGAAGAAAGGTAAATAATCCAATTAAGTATCCTTCTTCCCAGCCTCCTAAACAAACTCCCTTTTCCTTAAATGGTCACTGAAATTGAAGATAAAATTTTTGATATGTCAAACTAATTTTATTGTTTCTCGTGTCCACTACCATTCCTTGAGGGCTTATAATGGCTTATGGTTGGGAGAAAGATGGGAAGAGGAGGACATTCAAGAAGATCAGAGACTTCTGGGGTGTGCAGAAGTATTTTTCCTTCTTATTTTTCTATATCCAATAGATAACACTATGGTGTGTGGCTTTTCTGGGCAGCCTGCAAATGTCATTGCTAGTGACATTTTTCTGCAGGAAAACATATTCCAGCTGTTAATCATCTTTAGAATAAACCCATTTATAAGCAGTACATTGGGAGTGAAAGCTGCCTAGGGAGATTAAAAAAACAATGAATTTTTTTCTTTCGAATGATTTTCTTTGGATTTATTCCCTCGTGTGCTTTTTAGTGAGTCAAAGGGTATGATCGATTTACAGGTCCTGATGCAAGCTGACTGCAAGCGTGACGGGGCTAGCACCCTCAGGTCTGAGGTAACCCTCAGTTTCAAATCAACTGTGACTATCCGGGGAGCCTACTCCATCAGAGGTGTTTTCTTGGTTATAATACCACAAGTAACAACTAATCTCTATTGAGCTTTATAGTTTCCAAAGAATATTTCTGGCTATGCATTATAATCCTCACTGAAGTAAGGCTGCTATTATTGCACCTTTTTTTTTTTTTTTTTGAGATAGAGTCTTGCTCTGTCTCCCAGGCTACAGTACAGTGGCATGATTTCAGCTCACTGCAACCTCCGCCTTCCGGGTTCTAGTGATTCTCCTGCTTCAGCCTCCCAAGTAGATGGGACTATAGGGGTGTACCACCACACCTGGCTAACTTTTTGTTTTTGTTTTTTAGTAGAGATGGGGTTTTGCCACGTTGGCCAGGCTGGTCTCGAACTCCTGGCTTCAGACGATCCACCTGCCTTGGCCTCCCAAAGTGCTGGTATTACAGGCATGAGCCACAGTGCCTGGCCTATTGTACCTATTTTAGACCTGGGAAAAACAAGGCTTAGAGAGATGGGGTGGCTTATATCTGGATCTAACACGTTGGCTAACATCCTTACACTTGGGCTATTTGGCTCACTCGTTTAAAGCCCTTTCATCTCTGAATGCATTTGTAAGAGCTGTTTCCATGCCGATGCCTGCAGCTCATGGGGGTGCAAGGGAAATGGAAAAGACTGAAAGGGACTGGACAATGAGGAAGGAAGGCAGTGCTTATGACACTGCGTGCCAGGGGACTCCAATCTCCTGCCATTACCGCCCCCCAGGCTCACTGGGGCTGAGGTTCCAGGTCTTCCAGAGCAGAGCTCCTGTCCATGCGTGACCACATCCCTGATCCTCACCAGGACTATGCCAGACAGAATGTCTGACTCTCACACTCTCCCTTATAGCCCAGGGACCCTCAGCAGGAAGGAAGGAGAGAGTTCACCTACCTCCTGCAAGATGAACTTCTGATTCTCTGGGGCAGTTTCTTCGCAGAGATGCATGATAAGGATATCCATTCCTGCTTCCACAGCAATGCAGCCCTCTGGCTGGCGGGTGTTATAGCGTATTTCTTTCTGGGACGTGTACTCAAAAAACTAAAAATGGGGTAGCCAACATGTAACACAACATATTCCACTGACATGGGAAGAGGAAAGATCGCTGGACAAGAACCTGGGATCGCGAGAGCGTGGGTGGGGTCATGTATTCGCATCACCACCAACACGAGCCTGTGTGATGGGTTCCTCTGCATCCCGCAGCCCTCAGTGGACCGCTGCTGCAGTGCTTCAGGAGCGTGGAGGAAATGGCCCTTCCCATGCCTGCCCGGCTTGCTAGACAGTGAGACAGGGCTCGTGCATGTCACCCCCTGCCTGCAGTGCTGAATGCTGTGTTGGTGTGGGATGGGAGGAAGGGAAATGGACCCATCCCAGCACTAGCTCTTCGGGGCTCTCTGTGACCTTGACTAGCTACTTCCTCTCCTTTTCCTCAGTCTCTCCTCCCAAACCCCCCATCTGACAGTTCCTAGAAAATGTAAAGTGTTGTGCACAAGTAGGTAATGTGACCGCTAACAGGAAAACTTGGTTCTTCCCAGACAACGGTTTTCCTACCTGAGGGTACTAGGAACTACCTACAGTGCCTGTTAAAAATGCTGATTGCTGGCCCCATCCCAGAGACAGAATAAGGATTCCTTGTGTGTGAGGTGGGGCCTAGGAAGCTGCATGTTCTGTGTCTTTGACAAGACACCCACCCACCGCACCAACCCCTTCCAAAAATTCTGACACAGGTGGGTGTTCTTAAGGCACACAAAGCAGGGCTTCTCACATCATTATCTCCTGAAAAGCTGCTTAAAACAAGAGTCTGGGATTTGGTAGGGTTGGGATCAGTCTGAAAATGTGCATTTCCAAGCTCCCAGATGATGCTGATGGTATCACTCAGGTACTATCAGCTTTGAGGAAGGTTGTTCTAAACAGTGTTGAAAACCTAAATAATTTAAGGTTGCAGGGGTTGGAATTAAGAAAGTTTACTGTTGACCATAAGAAGGCTTCACATTCAAGTGGCACTGGGGTGAATCCAGATTGGAAAAAAAAAACATTTGAGTCTCCATCCCTTCGTTTCCTGGTGTCTGATAACTCCTTAGTACGGTAAAGCTTCAGAGGCCCAGAACCAACACTTCTCTCCATTCCTGCATCCTCCAAGGGTCCTGTCAACTGCTTTCCAGCGCTGGGGGTCCCTTTCTGGTCTTCAGACTCCCCCAGGACTGAACCTCCCCTGCCCAGCCTGAAGTACAGCCCTTTACCAGACAGATACACCTGGGCCCCCAGTTCAGGCAATGTCCCTAAACACCACCTTGCAAGGTGGCCCTATGCATTAAACCTATCGTTCCACTTAACAATTAATTATAAAGAAATCATCTGAAACGCAGATCTGTTACTTTACCCTTCCTTCTGTCTGACCCAAGGTGTTAGAGGCGGAGTTATTTATAATTGCAAAGACAGGGAGGCAGAGAACCAGTTAACTAAACAGCAATACAGGTACAAAATGAAATATCAAGAGGCCACTAGGAATGATATTCTCAAAGGATATCTAATAACATAAGAAAAGTATGATGAAGGGAATGGAAATGATGGAATATAAAACATGCAGACATTATGACAACTATTTACAACACATAATCTCTATGTGTCATGTATAAAAGATGATGGGAATAAAACACATTTTAATTTTAACAGTGGTCTCTCTGAGTCTGGCCATTCACCCCAGGCTTCCACTTTTTATATTTCCCAAATATTACTTTTACAAGAAAAAGATTCGAATATTTAATTTTTTTAACAAAACACATAGCTTTCTCCTCTTTTGAGGCTCATACCTACCTGATTATGGCCCATCCCATGACAGACGTACAGAATGACCTGGTGTCCCACGATCTGGTTTTCATCGGGAGGGTTATAGTCAAAGCAGTAATCTTTCAGTCCTTGGTTCTGGAGCTAAATAAAACAGAAATGTGGCATTTCGGTCCAGATTTATACACACTAACAGATGCCACACAAGGCTTGGGGAGGGTACCTGGCATGAAAGGAGAGCCTGCTTCAAGAGCTAGATGCAAAGGTAAGAGGCTTTTCTGCACAGCACCTTCTAGCTTTAAAAGTGCTTCCTTGGCTGGGCGTGGTGGCTCATACCTGTAATCTCAGTACTTTGGGAGGCCGAGGCGGGCGGATCACAAGGTCAGGAGATCGAGACCATTCTGGCTAACACAGTGAAACCCCGTCTCCACTAAAAATACAAAAAATTAGCCGGGCGTGGTGGCGGGCACCTGTAATCCCAGCTACTCAGGAGGCTGAGGCAGGAGAATGGTGTAAGCCCAGGAGGCGGAGCCTGCAGTGAGCCAAGATCGCGCCACTGCACTCCAGGCTGGGTGACAGAGTGAGACTCCATCTCTTAAAAAAAAAAAAAAAGTGCTTCCTTGTTCTGTAAGCAAGAATCCTTACCCCTGTTTTAAGTTGATAAGCCTGAGGACCAGAGAGATAAACTCTTCATGGCCTGAAAGCTCCTCTCTCTTCCTTTCTCATTAGTGGCAGCCTTACTGCTGTACAAGTTCAAATATACCTGGGTTGTTACCTCGAACTAGATTAAGCTAACTAAATCAAGCAGGTGATAGACACAGAGAAAGAATTATTTTAGGCTGGGTTCAGTGGCTCACGCCTATGATCCTAGCACTTTGGGAGGCGAAGGCAGGTGGATCACTTGAGGCCAGGAGTTCTAGACCAGCCTGGCCAACATGGCAAAACCACGTTACTAAAACACAAAAATTACTAAAAACACAAAAATTAGCCAGGTGTGGTGCCGTGCGCCTGTAGTCCCAGCTACTGGGAGGCTGAGGCGGGAGAATCACTTGGACCCAGAAGGCAGAGGTTGCAGTGCAGTGAGCTAAGATGATACCACTGCACTCCAGCCTGGGCAACAAGGCAAGACTCTGTTCCCCCCCTCCAAAAAAAAAAAAAAAACAATTAATTTAAATCACTTTAGAGCATGGCATGTTTGAAAATACTACCTATGAAATATATTCTATAAACAAATTGAGCTGCAAAGAAATTACAAACCTCATTCAGTATAATACTCTTAAGATATAGTACTGTATTAATTATCTTGAAACTATTTTAAATATATTTTAGGATAAAGAAAATAAGTAATTATGTTAATACTGTTTAAAACCAAGATTTTCAGGGTAAGAACAAAGAAATATGAGTATGCTATCAAAGAAAATTTTTTAAGACTACATTGGATTTTCAGATATTAATATAAGCTCATGATCTGTTTCTCAAAAACACAAATTTCCTTTCTCTGCCCAATGAGAAAAATTTAGAGCTATGCTATTCCATGTGGCGGCCACTGGCCACTGTGGCTACTGGACACTTGAAATGTGACTAATCCAAATTGAGATATGCTATAAGTACAAAATTCACACCAGATTTCAAGGCTTAGTATGAAAAAAGAATGTAAAATGCCTCAATGAATAAATACTTATATTAATTATATATTGAAGTGATATTATTTGGGATATACTGAGTTAAACATTTCATTAACTTTACTTTTTTTAAATATGTTTACTAAAAAAAATTAAGTTACAGCTGTGGCTCTCATTATATTTCTGTTAAACTGCATGGTCTGGAGGCAATGACAACGCATAGCAACGGGCACCACCAGCATCCAGACTGACTCCCAATACCGTTACCCAACAAAGGAGCAGGGCTTCTGGGAGGAATGGCAGGAAATGTTTAAAATCAAATGGGACAACTTGGCCAGAATCAAGGAGGCTATCAACGCCACTATAAGGTGTCAAAGACCACAGAAGCCAAAATAAAGGGTCTGCCACTGGCCAAAAACAATTTAAAAATTTGTTTAAAAGATGAATTGGGCTGGGCACAGTGGCTCACACCTGTAATACCAGCACTTTGGGAGGCTTGGCAGGAGAAATGCTTGAGCTCAGGAGTTCAAGATCAGCCTGGGCAACATAACAAGACCTCGTCTTTACTAAAAATAAAAATAAAAAATTAGCCAGATGTGGTGGTGCTCACCTGCAGTCCCAACTACTTGAGAAGCTGAGGTGGGAGGATCACTTGAGTGTAGTGATCCAGGCTGCAGTGCGCTACAATGGTGCCACTGTGCTCTAGCCTGGGTGACAGAATAGAAGCCTGTCTCAAAAAACAATACAAAGAAAAAAAGATGAACTGATTGAAGCACACTGGCTATTTAAACACCCATTAGTTTACAACGACACTCAAAAAGAGAAAAAGCCAAAAAAACAATGAGCCAACAAGAAAAAACAACCCCTAGATACAACTGAAGGAAACTAAAATAGCAACTCTTACTCTGAAAATAAGCAAATAAAGAAAAGACGTAAGAATTTGTCATGCCTTGGCCGGGCATGGTGGCTCACGCCTGTAATCCCAATAGTTTGGGAGGCCGAGGCTGGCAGATCACCTGAGGTCAGTAGTTCGAGACCAACCTGGCCAGCATAGTGAAACCCCATCTCTGCTAAAAATACAAAAAAAAATTAGCCTGGTGTGGTGGCAGGTGCCTATAATCCCACCTACTCAGGAGGCTGGGGCAGAAGCATCGCTTGAACCCGGGAGACGGAGGTTGCAGTGAGCTGAGATCGCACCATTGCACTCCAGCCTAGGGGACAACAGCAAGATTTGGTCTCAAGAAAAAAAAGAATTTGTCATGCCTTTTCTGTATGAATTCTAAAACTCACATATACCAAATTGCTTTAGTTAATGAGGGAGTGTTCTTTATAGAAAAATTTCAGCTAATAAATGTAGAAGAAATGAAAGAGAAAAATCACCATTTGGCAACTCCATTTGAAATAATGGGTCTAGGCAATGGTTATCAGTGGCTACTTAAAACATGAGACAGAAGCTGATGGGGGGGTCTTATAATGACTGGTCCAGGTGAGCAATACTCCATGAACCCCACTGGTCAACCTTATCACTAAAGATGACCATACTTCGTATGCTCCTGATAGGACACAATGTGAATACATAACATCACCCACAAAGTGTTCTTGCCAAAAAGGTGGATCCTGACTCTAATCAAACCTTTAGAACTCACTTCTATCTTAAAGAAATATGGGGGAGAGAGGCACAACTTAAAGACACCACAAAGAAAAAAACAGTAATTGCAAGAGTGAGACACTCCACAGGTAACTGACCTTGTTTTTTCAACAAGTTTCAACATTAACAAGAAAAAGGAAGATGACTGCCTTAGATTAAAAGAGATTTAGGAGCCAAGACACAACCGCCACATGCAATGTGTGCACCTTGTTTGGATCCCAATTTCAATTAGCCAGCTACTCAAAGAGAAACTGGAAAAGTTGGGGGAATACGAATTAGAACTAGACATTAAATGATCCAAGAAATTCTTGTTCATTTCTACAGTTTTGTAAGATAATGTCCAAATGTTATGAAAATGCATAAAATGCAGAGGAGAGAAATGACACCATGCCTGGGATTTGCTTAAAAAGAGGAAAATGTGGAGGTGAAGCAGAGGAGAGAGAAAGCAAGAGAGGCAGGATCTTGAAAATTCTAGAATCTCAGGGATGGTATTCATTATGCCATTCTCTCTGCATTTCCATATGTTTGAATATTTTCATAATGAAAATAGAATGTCACATGAATATCCTGCTTTGTATTTATCAAAGACTTCCAGAACGGAACACGAGCACTTCTGATCAACACATCACAGCAGAGGAGACCTCGCAAAGCTGGTGTCATTCCCAGCACAAACAAAAGACACTGGACGTTTTATCTGGTCTCATCCCAAAAACATGTTTTAGGTTTTTTGAAATACTGGAAGTGACTCCCCTATACCCACTATTGCCTCTGTAGACTCCCAAACTTGGAATTATGAACTAGTCCAGTCATTGAGACTAGAAGTAATATGATAAGGTGTTAGTAAAAACTAGGACATGGAAACACCAGATAAGCCTCAGTTTCCTTATCTACAAAATAGTTGTCAATTTTGAGATGTCTTCCAGCTCTGACATTCTGCACCTAAGGCCCAGACACTCACAGGGAGAAAGAAGGGCAGTGGAGAAAAAGGTGGCAGGGGGTGGGCAGGTGGGTGGGAGTGGAGGGAGCCAGTGACCCCTATGATGGGGCCTTTCTTGCCCAGGATTTGTAGATCAGACCTGGAGGCCAGGGAACTCCCTGCCTACCATAGGCCCACTGCCCTCACTCACCATCCCGAAGAAGCCAGGCCTGTCCTCAGGCACATGCAATTCTGGATACACAGTCTCCAAGAACCACTTGAAGTCCTTACACTGAAGCTTGGCCCGGAGCTGCTTCCTCTCTGTCACATCCCCAAAAGGTTCCTGAGAAAACAACAAAACAGTGAGACCCCACGGGTCCTAGTGCTTCCTTTCAAAGCCCCTGTGTTCACTGATGCTCACTACCACCAGCCAGCTTTGACAGAGCATTCATTGCATGCCAGGCCCTGTGTGGAGCACAGAGGATAGAAAACAGCCTTGCGTCTAATTCCAGTTTCTAGTATGAGAGGCTGTCACAGAGACAATTCCATTCCTAGGTGCTCTGTTGGCAGGGCGGTGAGACCAGATGCACGAGTCCGCCTGCTGATGGAGTGAAGGAGCCAAGCCCTGGGGCTGCACTGGCATCTGTGGATCCTGGACCTGTGACCCACGCTTGTGATCAGAGGTCATCCTGAAACCCAACCGGGGAAATGTCAGTTTCACCGAGACATATGCCGTGACTTTCCGGTTTACTACTAATACCTGAATATCCACTTTCAAACACAGGTAAATATTCTAGATGTAATCATGTTACTAATATGAAATAAGCAACAAGAAATACTTGTGCAAGTTTGGTTTTATGGACAAAACTAATGACTGAGAGCTTTTGAATATTTAAATACAGCAAGCCTCTATTTAGTATGGCAAATGTGCAGCCACAAGAAAAATGCTGAGTGCAGAAATGTTACCGTACCTGCACTGTCATGTTAAACAATTAAAAGCTGACAAGTTAAATATTGAACAAAATGGTAATAATAAGTAAATGTTTGAATAAGATTTCAGATTTCTGCTGTTTCCCAGAGGTCTGTCACTGATGAGTCACTGTGCCCCCAGCTTCAGCCAAGGATCCATTTAGCACTCAGCCCTTGGCCATGCAGCCTAAGGGTGCATTCAGTGCCTCCCTAAAATATTCTCCGGGGACCCTCAGGAAAAGGGAACTATGGGTTCCAGACTGTGCATGAGGAAAGAGTGGGTATTTCTACTGTATGGTGCTGGGCAAGACAGAGGAGGCAGAAGCAAATGACTGTGGAGCCCAGAGCCAGAGAGGGGCTGAGTGGGAGTCTGACTGAGAGCCCATGGGCTCTGCAGAGCAGAGCAAGAGGTGTGCTGCAGAGTACAGGCCTCAAGCCCAGTTCTACCTCCTATCAGTTATGGGGCCTGGACAAGTTCCTTCCAACAGCTTCTCTCTGAGCTTCAGTTTTCTCATCTATAAAATGAGAATTTTATTGCTACCCTGCAGGGTTGCTGGAAGGACTCAGAAGAGACTTCCATGAAGTGGCCTGATGAGAAGCCTTAGAGCAAGACCTTCTTGTGTTGCCAAAAAGCCCTATTAGCTACGCAAATGCAGGGCAAGCAGGCACCCTGCCATGGGTCATGCAGAGCTGGCTAGGGCAGACGCAGTGGACTGTGTTGCATGTGAAACCCAAGATCTGGGAAATAAGAGGCAGATCCCTCATCCACAGTGGTCCCTGAGGTGGAGGCAGAACAAGGATCTGGACCAGGCAACAAGTCTCTGAGATAAAGAGCTCTGAGGAAGGACACAGTCTGGGCTGAGCCTCAGCCTCCGACAGGCTCAGTGCAGTGGGTGGTTGGGCCAGTGTCACTGCAATGTGTGGCTGGGACCCAGAGGAGCAAGCCAACAGAGCTGAGACTTCAGCAACTACAGGCACACCTTCACTGTCATTCAGAGGGATGGGCCCAGCAAGTCCTCTGAGTGAGGAGGAAGATGGGCATCTGTTATGCGGGGCAATGGGGGCGTTTCCATGACCATGACATATGGTGAGAAATAGTAGCAGCGGGGGCCTGGGCCACTCTCCAGTAGTCCTTCCATCTGGAAATGGAAGCAGAACAGACTCCCTGTTTTAGAAAGGGGAAGCTTCCAGGGTGCTAAGAAGAAGTCTCTAGAGGGAGGTAACAGACCCCTAACTAATAAGGTGGGTGTGTCCCTAAGCAATAGCTTTAAGGTAAAGAACTGTGCCTTAACTTGTACCCTGTGTTTGTGGATTCACCCCTACTGGCTACAAAGAAGAAAACCATAACACATGGACAATGCCTGGCCTGTGACACCAGGTATCCCCAACTGTCTATGTTGGTACAGTCCAGCCTCATTATTTACTGGTTCTGTAACTGTGAATTTCCCTACATGCTATAATAAAATTGATTTGTAACCTCCAAATCAATACTTGTGGTGTTTTCTAATTTTCACACACATTCATGGACACAAATTTTGAGTTGCCCAACATTCCCATTCTCAGGTGATGCAGAACAAGGGCAACCGCCCTCCTGTTTCAGCTCTCATCCTGTAAACCACTGTCCTTCTCACCATCTATTGGGCACCACATTTTTTTCTGCTTTGTATTGGTGACTGCACCAGCTATTCTAGAGTGTCCTCCAATTGTAGTGCTGAAGTGCCATCTAGTGTTCTTAAATGCAAGAAGGTTGTGATGAAGAGAAAATAACACGTGCTAGGTAAGCTTCATTCTGGCATGAGTTATCGTGCTGTTAGCCATGAGTGCAATGTTAATGATGCAACGATATATGTTAAATAGGTGTCTTTGAACAGAAACACACAGAAAACAAGGTTCTGTATTGATCTGCTGACAAAACTGTGCCGCAAGTCTGGCAGGAACCTAACCCTGTATTTCCCCTAAGAGCAATGGCTCTATTTTCACGAATTCAGTATTTGTGGTGGCTTTATGGAATATAACAGTTGTAAATAACAAGATTTGACTGCATATAATTATTATAAATGGAGGAATACATTCTCCCCATACTCGTATCTGAGCACCCAAATTATTCTCTATTTCTGGAACCCGATTGACTATGTTGGGGAAGCCACGATTAGCTGCTGTTGTTCAGATGAAGCCAGATGGAGTGCAGGTGGGCTGAGGAACTCACCAAGCGGGCATGGGGGTTGCGATGGTAGTAGAGCTCTTTAAATTCATCCATCCACACTTCAGCTGCACGCACACTGTTGGCCAGAGCCTTGTTGCGGGAGTAGGGAGCTTGCTTGGGGAAAACATGGCCAACATGGGAACACGGGTGTGTTTCCAGAACCCCACCACACTGCCAGATCTGCACACAGAGAAAAGGAGAGGTCAGGTGGTGAGCAGGGGATGAGCTGCAGGTCCATAGTATCTGCAGCAAGGACGCCAGGCACACACAAGGCATGATGGATGCTGCCAAGATGCTCAGCCTCCATCGGGCAGGAGGCCACCTACCCAGCACACTTATGACACAAAATGTGGGTAAAGAGCAAGGAAGCAGCTCCCAAAATAAATAAGCTGTGGGAACCAAGACCCCAAAGTCCATGCACTAAAGCTCATGCACTTGACTCACAGGAGCATCCACAGAGACCTCACTGGCAACCCACTTACTCATTACAGAAAACACAGGCTTGATTACCTGATCTCCTAGCCACAGAAGATAGGAAAGCAGCAAGGAAGAAGAGAGGTTTGGAAGGGGGAAAGGAAGAGCTTCTAGAAACAGGTAGAGCAGCCTGACACCTAGGGAAGAGGCAGAGAGACCATTAAAAGCACACCCAAAGACTCAACAGGCGGAGGCATCTGAGCCCATCTCACACTGGGACCGATGGCCTTGAACATCTCATTTTCCCAAAGATGGGACAACCAAGCCCAGCATCTGGTACTTATTATGGAGGGTGTAAGTCCTCAGTAGAAGGCCAAATTCTTGTTTATTCACAGTTTTTATGAGGGCAGAACACCATATAAAATATTATTAAAAATCTTAATTTTCCACTGAAAAGCACCAACATTCACACAAAGTTTTGATGTTTAAAATGTAAGACTTCATTAACTGGAAAATCTACTGAAATGCTAGGAGTTTTCCAATATGGTTTCCATGGGCCATGTAGACTAGCATCGGTAGATAGGCTTGTTACAAAAAGCAGAATCTTGGTCCCACCCTAAAGCTATCAAATCTGGCTTTCTAGATTGTGCTTGTCAATCTGTCTTTCTAACAAGTTTACCCAGCAATTCTTATATGTGTTGGCTGGGTGCAGTGGCTCATGTCTACAATCCCAGCACTTTGGGAGGCCGAGGCAGGTGGATCACCTGAGGTAAGGCGTTCAAGATCATCCTGGCTGACAGGGTGAAACCCCATCTCTACTAAAAACACAAAAATTAGCCAAGCGTGACGGCACATGCCTGTAAACCCAGCTACTCAGGAGGCTGAGGCAGGGGAATCACTTCAACACGAGAGGCCGAGATGGCAGTGAGCTGAGATTGTGCCACTGCGCTCCAGCCTGGGCAACAGAGCGAGACTCTGTCTCAAAAAAAAAAAAAAGAAATTTTCACATCTGTCAAAGTTTGAAAGCCACTGTGCTAAATAAAGAGGCCACTTCATAAGGAATTAATCAAATAAAGGCTCCAGAAGACAGGATCAGGAGGAACCTAACCCTGAGCAAGTCACCTCTCTCCTGGTTTCATTTCCTCCTCTCCATAAAGTGAGAGAGAACTACGTGACTTGCAAGGCCCTTTCTGGCCCCAAATCCAGTAAAAGAACACTTTTTAAAGAGCTGAAACAAGAAGGCAAGCATGTTTATAGGATATGCATGTCATCATCTTTCAGGGTCCACCAGGCTCTCACAGCAAATCCCATCATTCCCAAAGAGAGAATCAGTTAAGAACATGTCCAAAGAGAAGACTGGAATACTTACCCTAAAGGAGAATTCGAGGTTTTCTCCTCCCCAAACTTCCATTCCTGTATCATAAGACCCCAGATATTCAAAATATTTCTTACTCACAGCAAACAGCCCACCGGCCATTGTTGGAGACCTAAAAAAGTGTTACATCCATATTTCACTGTAGGCAGCAGGAAACCATCACAGTTATCCAACTACCTTCCCACCACGAACCCTTTCATCTGTTCATCCATCATCTCTAAGCACACCCTGCCTTCACCTCTGTGCCCCACACTAGGCTGGGCCTGGAAGCACTGATGGACCCTATAGTCCCTGCCTTGAGGTGGCTCCCAGGCTTCTCAGCAGGCACTGTTGAGTACTGCTCAACCGTATTAGCACACAGTACTCTGTGTGTGCTAAATATGTTAACTAAAGTCAGCCGGGGTCCTGGGGGAACACCGAGGAGGGCAGGGGCAAAAGGGTAGGACTAGGTTCCCTGGAGGAGGCAAGGTCTGCAGGACAAAGGACAGTTAGCCAAGAAGAAGGGAAATGGAATGGTTCTCCAGCATGAGCAAAGGCTTAAGGGTGGGAGAAATCCAGGGACATTTAGAAGCACAGAGTACAAGGAGAAGAGAGAAGCAAGAGACCACATTCCAAGAGGAAGGGAGGCTCCAGGCCATGGTCATCTGAGGAGGTGTGATCTCACAAGGCAAGAACTCACAGATACCAATGAGAGGCCAGTACGCAGAAGACCCTAAAGGCAACTCTGGCATCTGAAAGCACCGGGAGGGCCAGGTCCTCTCCTGCTCGAGTGGTTTCCCCCACCAGGACCCAGCTAGCCAGCCTTGTTTCCCCCCACCCACCACCAGGTTTATCTGGAAGCCAGCACTGACTTCAGAAACGGCCCACAGCTTCCAGCCTACACAGCAGAACAATGTAAGGTCAGCACGCCCCGGAGTTGCACAGGCAAAAGGATGAATGCAGAAATAGGGAAAGGGCCGGGTGCGGTGGCTCATACCTGTAATCCCAGCACTTTGGGAAGCTGAGGTGGGCGGATCTCCTGAGGTCAGGAGTTCGAGACCAGCCTAGCCAATATGGCAAAACCCTGTCTCTACTAAAAAAATACAAAAATTAGCCAGGTGTGGTGGTGGGCACCTGTGATCCCAGCTACTGAGGAGGCTGAGGCAGGAGAATCACTTGAATCCAGGAGGCAGAGGCTGCAGTGAGGCAAGATCGTGCCACTGCACTCCAGCCTGGGCAACAGAGCGAGACTCCAACTCAAAAAAAAAAAGAAATAGGGAAAGAGAACATTGAGAGCACAACCGCTGAAAATGTTAACATCCTCCAGCATCGGGGCCTGCCCTGGACTCCAAGCATGGGGTCAACTGAGAAGACAACAGCAACATCCCCAGTGGGAGGGAAGGTTCTAGAATACAAAGCACCTTCATGTGTGTTTATCCTAAAAATCTAGGAAACAGGCAGGCTGGTACCTATTACACAGATGAGATAACTGAGGCACAGGGATATTATGGGATGGGGAGGATAGGTGCTCTGAGTATGTGGGGTAAGGGTGGGCAATCAGAATTCATGGCCCCCCATGAATTCATGACAGGCTGCCTAAGTAGCCTGGATTAGAGCCTCCTACTCTGTGTCTCAGTTTCCAAACCTGTTCAGTGAGGGATTGAGCAGGATGTTCTCACTAAGGGCTCCTACAGAAGCCTGGGTGCCATTCTCAATTCCTTCCTTCCCCAATTCCCACTCGGTTTCTCCCAATTCTTCCATCTTAACATCTCTGGAATCCACAGTGCCCACCATCTCCTGAACCATTGTTTCCGACCTGGAGGACTGCAGAGCCTCCTAATGGTATCCCTGCCCAAAATGGTCCCTCCAGGGCCCTCACCACATGGCAAGCAGCACATGGTCAGGTCACTTCCTGCTCGGATCCCTTCAGTGGCTTCTATTTGCTCAGGGTCAGGTCCAAACCCCTTCCCTTGGCCCCATCCATCTCTCCAGCCTTATCTCTGGACACTCTCCTCACTTGCTCCACTCCAGCCAGCAGCAGGTCATCTTAAGGTCAGGACTCTGGTGAAAGGATTCAGAAGCCCAACTGCCAAATGTGGATGTAGAACTAAGAGCCTCCTTCCGGTTCAACACACCAGTGGTGAGGCTGAAGTCCTGACCTCCTTCTGCCCAACTCCCACATCTGTCTCCCACTTGCTTCTGAACTTGGAAGGGGAGGAAGAAGCAAGGCTATCACTTCAACACCTCCAGAATGAGAGCTGCTGAGCCTCCCTTGGGCCCACTCTACTCAGACCTTGACTCACCCACTGGCCAGAGCGGGCTCTTCCACCTGCCATGGATCCACCCACACCCCAGGTCAAAGGGGCCTAATGATGTTTCCTCAAGAATGAGCATATGACCAGCAATCCCCCTCCCAGGCATATACCCGAAAGAACGGAAAACAGGGACTCAAGCAGATAAAAGTACACCGATGTTCACAGCAGCATTATTTAACAATAACCAAAAGACAACCCAAGTGTCCACCAACAGAAGAATAAATAAACAAAATGTGGCATATATGTACAAAGGAATATTACTCAGCCATCACAAGGAATGATGTTCTCTAGGAAGCTTGAAAACATGATGTCAAGTGAAAGAAGCCAATTACAGAAGGACAAATATCGTATGATTCCTCTTACATGGGGCGCCTGAAAGAACAGAGGTTCCCAGGGGCTGGGAAGGGGAGAATGGAAAGTTATTGCTTAGTTGGGGATATTTTCTGTGTGGGATGATGAAAAAGCCCTGGAAACAGGTAAAGATTATGTTTGCACAATACTGTGAATGTGCTCAATGCCACTAAAATTGCGTGCTTTATTTAATTTATTTATTTTTTATAGAGACAGGGTCTCACTCTATCACCCTGGCTGGAGTGCAATTGCGTGATCATAGCTCACTAAAGCCTTGAACTCCTCGACTCAAGTGATCCTCCTATCTCAGCCTTCCAGCTAGTTAGGCCTACAGATATACACTACCACGCTCGGCTAAGCTTTACTTTTTTGTAGAGATAGGTTCTTGCTATGTTGCCCAGGCTGGTCTCAAACTCCTGGACTCAAGCAATCCTCCCACCTTGGCTTCCCAAAGTACTGGGATTATAGGCATGAGCCACCATGCTCAGCCTAAAATTACATACTTCAAAATGGTTAAAATGGTAAATTCTCTATGATGCATATTTTACCACAATTTAAAAATTAAATAAATAAAATATACCGATATAAAATTGACTTGTGTAGCAGACATGTTTAATAAAAATAAACAAATATTCTAGGCAAAAAAGTGGGAAGAGGAGAGGTAGTTAAGCTGACAGCTAATCATTCCACCCGAGGGCCTCCACTGACAGGTCAGCCAGATGCAACGAGGCGTGCTTAAAAAACAAGTCACCCAGAGGTCAGCTCCTGACCTGATGACATCGACGGGGGATCGCATCCGTATCCTCTCCCGCTCAGGAACCACGTGCCACGTGAACGCCAGCCTCCAGTCGAAACCGCCGATCTGGGGCTCCCCGGAGTTCCCCAGGTATTCAAAGGTGTTCCAGTCGATCACATCAATCACTGGGCACACAACTGCCGACTCCTCTTCATGGATCCTGAAAGCACCCAAGACATCCATCGGTCTCTCCTATGCAGACGGGCAGCAGGAAGACAATTGGGAAATTCAAGGGTGAATTCTTGTCTTCCTTCCAAAAAGAGGGAGGACCACCTGAGAAAGGCCTGCTTTTCTTATTCCAGGTGTCTGTAGCCGTGTCGGAGCCCTGGCAGGTGACCACCATGGGGGGGATCTGGGGGCCAGGGAGGGCTTTAAAACAAAAAGTACCGTGACTTTAACATGCTCTGATTCTCTCCATAGACATTCTGACCAAACACTCTATGATTTCAATTTCTCAGGAGTGCAAGAGGTTTAATCACAATGAAACATCTTAACATCAAGAAATACTTATCTCCTAAGAACAAAGGTGCACCCAGACCAAAGGGTCAGCTTTGGAATTAGAATATAAATTCTAATCCTGCTATTTATTTGCTGTGTGACATTAGCCAAGTCACCTAACTATGGCCTGTGGTCACCTAACACAGAGCCTATGGCCTCAGTGGTAACACTGGAATTATAATATCCATTCAGAGGGTTAATGTGAGGATTTCCTGGGAAAATGTTTCTAAGATGGCTGGCAGAGAACCTGAAACTATTGCTTTTTTTTTTTTTTATTTTTGTTATTGTGAAATATTACACATAGTGAAAAATGCTATAATTTCCTTTTGCAGGTATCAGCCTGTGTGTTGGTTTCAACTGTTCTCTCCACAACATTATTACAAATCTGGCCATCCCTCAGCGTGCTTCCAGGCCGTGTTTCTTTGCATTTGACACCACACCAGGAAAGATGGACTGAGACTAGACCACATGTGAACACGAGATTTCCTTGAGTACATTTTGAGGAATGTTGTCTGGAATTTGAGACCTGAATCTCCTAAGAGTCACACCACACAGGACAATGAAACAGAGATCAACCAGACTCGAGCTTTCAGTGTCCTTAGAATGACACCAGAAAGTCAGAGGGGATATTAGAAATACCACTCTGGGGTAAGAATGACAACTATCGGGGAAATTGCACTCTTCAGGACAGGTTGCGTGAGACAGAGTTTCAGATCTGTGAGTTCCCCAAATTGAGGAACTTGCATACTAGGTATCCACCAACATCCGCTTATTTAAAGACATTGAGGGCATTATTTAAAAGGTTGAAAGGGCCAATATCAGACCTGCTGGGCAAGTTCCAGCTGGCCCCTGGCAAAGGCCAGCTCCCCCAGGAACTGATGGCTTGTGATCAAGCTGGTGGGAACCACAGACAGCCTAATTTTTACAAGAAGGGGAAAACTGGGGAATGCTGTACCAGCACTGGAGTATAGGACTCCTAGTCCTGGCTGGAGAATGTGCAGGACCCACAGGGATGCTATTGGCATCTGGGCCAGAACCATTCTCCACTGCACAGGGCTGATCTGCAGGATACTTGGCCTCCCTGATACACAAAATGCCAGGAACCCTACCTGATTGACATGACAACCAAGAATACCCTCCCACATTTCCAAAAGCCTGTGGATGGAAAGGGTTACCATTCCTGTCTGGGGCCACCTTAGGGACAGTCCACAGTCTGATGTGTCCCAATGCTGGTACACACCAAAGTCCCCTGGGGAGCTTCTGAAACATGCAGAAGCTGAGGTCCCAGCCCCAAGAGTCAGATCCAAATGGGACCAGGCATTGCTGTGTTTAAAAAGCTCCCTAGGTTGAACCGTCATACGCCGTTAGTGGGAATGTAAATTAGTACAACCTCTATGGACAACAGTTTGGAGGTCCCTCAAAACACGAAAAATAGAGCTACCATATGATCCTGCAATTCTACTCCTAAGTACATATATCCAAAAGAAAGGAAATCAGTGTATCAAAAAGATACCTGCACTCTCATGTTCATTGCAGCACTATTCACAATAACCAAGATTGGGAAGCAACCTCAGTGTCCATCAACAGATGAATGGATAAAGGATATGTGGTGCATATACTCACAATAGAGTACTATTCATCTGTAAAAAAGAATGAGGTGCTGTCATTTGCAACAACATGGATGGAACTGGAGGTCATTATGTTAGCTGAAATAAGCAAGGCACAGAAAGACAAACTTTGCATGTTTTCACTTATTTGTGGGAGCTAAAACGTAAAACAACTGAACTCATATAGACAGCGAGCAGAAGGATAGTTACCAGAGGTTGGGAAGGGTAGTTGGCTGGGGGAGTGGGGATGGTTAATGGGTACAAAAAAATAGAAAGAATGAATAAGACATACTAGTTGCTAGCACAACAAAGTAACTATAGTAAAAAAAATAATAATTTAATTGTACAGTTAAAAATAACTGGGTGGGCATGGTGGTTCACGCCTGTAATCCCAGCACTTTGGGAGGCTGAGATGGGCAAATCACTTGAGGTCAGGAGTTTGAGACCAGCCTGGCCAACATGGTGAAACCCCATCTCTACTAAAAATGCAAAAATTAGCTTGGCATGATGGTGCACGCCTGTAATCCCAGCTACTCGGGAGGCTGTCAGGAGAACCACTTGAACCTGGGAGGCAGAGGCTGCAGTGAGCCGAGATCACCCTACTGTACTCTAGCTTGGGCAACAGAGCGAGACTCTGTCATAGATAGACAGACAGATAGATAGATAGATAGATAGATAGATAGATAGATAGATTAAAAAAAAAAAAAATACTAAGAGTATGACTGGGCCAGGTGCGGTGGCTCATGCCTATAATCCCAGCACTTTGGGAGGCTGAGGCGGGTGGGTCACTGAGGTTAGGAGTTTGAGACCAGCCTGGCCAACATGGTGAAATTCTGTCCCTACTAAAAATACAAAAATTAGCTGGGCATGGTGGCACGCGCCTGTAGCCCCAGCTACTCAGGAACCAAAGCAGGAGAATCGCTTGAACTTGGGAGGCAAAGGTTGCAGTGAGCCAATATCATGCCACTGCCCTCCAGCCTGGGTGACAGAGTAAGACTCTGTCTAAAAAAAAATAATAAAAATAAAAATAAAAGAGTATGAGTGGATTATTAGTAACATAAAGATAAATGCTTGAGGGGATGCATATCCCGTTTACTCTGATGTGAGTATTATGTATCGCATGCCTGTATCAAAATATCTCATGTGCCCCATAAATATATACACCTACTATTTACCCACAAAAATTAAAAATTAAAAAATATATTTTTTAAAGTTCCCCAGGTATTTCTAATAGACAACCGAAGTGGAAAATCCCCTCATCTACAGGCATGCGGCAAGGAGGGGGCTGGCCCGTGTCCAAAGGGTGGAATGAAAAGGAATTCTAAAAGCCTTAATCCATCAGTTGAAGAGAAAGAAATGTCCTCCCCCCATGACTTCAGACCTGCGTAGAGGTGGTCATCTATGAGTGCAGTGGGGGAACAGAGGAGGGGGAGCCCACTGGTCCAGGTTACAGAGGGAGCACTCGGCCGTAACTGTGCTCTAAATAGTCTCCAGCTCCATCACAGGCCAGAGGAGCCTCGAATCTGCTGCTGGGGAAGTTCATCAGAGCTGAGGAGGAGAAAGAGACAGCTATAGCACCCGCAGCTGACAAGAAGCCAGGACAGTAGGAAGTGGCAGGGCAGAGGGCAGCTGGGTCACACCCAGAAAGAAAGGCAAGTGGGTCCCCAGCTCTTCCAGACAACCCTAACAACCACAATGTTGGCGTCTGTGGGGAAGTAGTTTCCCAGCTGCAGAGACCCTGCCCCTCCAGCCCTTTGCCTGCTCCACAGAGGGGAAGCCAAGCAAAGACCCCTTCCTTCCTCTCCCACCTGGGGAGCTCCTGGTTGGCCCGCCCAGCTCCTGACTTCCATGACACAGAAGCAGAAAAGGCAGAGAGATGAGGCAGAGCATGGGGAGGAAAGAGACAGAAGGAAACAAAAATTGGGCCCCAGTAGATGGTGGTTTCTTGATGGGGGAAGGTAGGTGGGTGAGAGTGAGATGCCGTGGAACAGCAAGGACAATGGCCTTGAGAACAGGGCCACATTACAACTTTCAGGGGCCCTTCCTCTAGAACAAGCAGACAGATTAAAAAGCATATTTTATGACTATACTGGTATAAAGACAAATACAATCCATGCTAGATTCATTATTACATACTCATCATTATGATATTCATTTTTCCCTTCTGATTTTAAAAGAAATACGTAACATTTATGTGGGTTCCTTCCAGTTTCATGGGCCCTAGGCATTGTTCCTCCTGGGTGTGAGGGATAAGTCAGCCCGGCTTGAAAGAAATACATCGAAATGTGTATTCTCTAGGAGTGCCATTCTACTTGATTGAGGATTTTTAAAAACGTCTTGGTTGATGATACTTCCTCAGTTTTCTGCAACAAGCTCAGATAAGAAGGAATAATAAGGCCGGGTGTGGTGGCTCACGCTTGAGGTCAGGAGTTTGAGGTCAGGAGTTTGAGACCAGCCTGACCAAAGTGGTGAAACCCCATCTCTATCAAAAATACAAAATTAGCCGGGTGTGGTGGTGCATGCCTGTAATCCCAGCTACTCTGGAGGCTGAGGCAGAAGAATCACTTGAACCTGGGGCGGAGGTTGCGGTAAGCCGAGATCACGCCATTGCACTCCAGCCTGGATAACAAGAGTGAAACTGTCTCAAAAAATAAAAATAAAAAAGAAGAAATAATAAAAGCAAACAGTGACACAGGGCCTTCTCCAGCTGGCACTCCCAAGCAGCTGCCATGTATTAAATCATTTAACAGCCTCAACAGCCTAACGAAGCAGGGACTGCTCTCCTGCCCAGTGACAGGAGCAGCTGAGCCCAGGCAACCCGTTAACTCTCAAGTGACATGATGAGTCTGTTCCTCATGCTACCTACACCAGGTAACATGCTGTCTCTCCCGTGGTGGGCGGCTCACGCACCTCTGCAGCAGCGGCTCCAGCCACCCCTCGTGGCACTCACAGTGACAGTCCAGGAAGGTCAGGATATCGCCCCTCGCCGCAGACGCCCCCAGCAGCCGGGCTCGCACCAGGCCCTCTCTTTTGTTGGCGCGGATCAGGCGTACCTTGGGCAGTCCCGAAAGCTCACTGGCCAAGCGCTCCTTCAGGTGCTCTAGGGAGGCAAACAAAGCAACAGGGGTCACCGTGACAATCTTGGAGGAGTGCCTCATCCCAAGCCGGGGCCTTCTGGGCCTCCCTGTCCCAAACAGAAGATGAAACAGACAGGAGCCTCCTTTGCTCTGCCACCTGGGACATCCTCACCTCACCCAGAACCAAGGTTGGAGGTGCTCTGAAGGCCAGGAGGAGGTTGGGGGAGGAATTCCAGAACCACCATTTGCTCCCCATCAAAACACATGCATGTTGAACTGTGCACTTCAAATGGGTGAATTGAATGAATTATTTCAATAAAGCTGTTACAAAAAATGCTTTAGTTTTGACTCATGAGCATTTAAAAACCAAAAAACACACGAACCATCTAATTGCAATTTTTATAAAAACAGTAGTTATGCTAATAGAAATTTTCTCAAGAGTACTTTACAGTTTCAGTAGTAGTAATAATAATAATAGCAGCTAAAACTAAAGAGGACTTGCTGTGCCAAGTAATACCAAGGCGATTTCTAGATAACCCATCTGATCCTCATAACAATCCTCTGAGGCAGGTACTAGTATTATCCCCATTTCACAGATGAGGGCACTGAGGCTGGGAAGGCTAAGTAACTTGCCCAAGCTCATAGAGTAAGTAAGTTGAAAAGCCATGAGGGGAACCCGGCTCCAAATTCTACAAGCTAACACTATTGCCCAGAGCAGCCACCAGAGTGACAGCCTGTCTATAAATAAATCAATAAATAAAAGCATTCATTGGTTGATTTTTATTTTTATTTTTTATTTATTTATTTATTTTTTTGAGACAGGGTCTCACTCTGTCAGCCAGACTAGAGTGCAGTGGTGCGATCACAGCTCATTGCAGCCTCAACGTCTTGGGCTCAAGTGATCTTCCCACCTCAGCCTCCCAAGTAGTTGGGACTACAGGCATGCGCCACCACACCTAGCTACTTTTAAAATTTTTTGTAGAGATAGGGTCTTCCTATGCTTCCCAGGCTGGTCTCAAATTCCTGGGCTCAAGCAATCCTCCCGCCTTGGCCTCCCAAAGTGCTGGGATTACAGGCATGAGCCACCACGCCCAGCCAATTTTTTTAAAAATCCAAATTATAACCACAAATGAGTTGATGGCAGGAATAAGGCAGGTAACTTTGCAAGCAAAGCTAATTAGCTACAGTACCCAGTGAACCCATGAGTGCAGCGTGGCTGCCCTGTACTCGTGATGGATCTTGTCAGTGTTAATTTTATGTTTGCTTGAACTGTCTCCCTGCATCTGGGAGGGCCTGACACCCTTTCATCAAGCTCACACTGACACTGCAGAAATGGTGGGGAGGGGAGGCAGGGCAGGACCTCCTAACTCATTACAGGTTAAAGCGGGACATCACGCCTATTTTCCCAAGTTCCCACAATGACAGGAAGGGAAGCTTGGTCCACACTGCCTCACATTTTTATGAGAGAATTGAGATGTGTCAGAGGAATTCATACTGTATTCCTGCCTGCTGAGGCGCTATTTAATCCCATTATGATAAAATAAATAATCTGCTCTTTGCCTTTAGATTAATATATTTGTGAAATGCTGTTTTTTTATTTTGCAACTTTTTAAACATTATAAAAATAGAAATTATCATCTAACAAGAGCTCACTAAATGCCAAGCACCTACCCAGTACATTACCCTCTTCATCTCATTCAACACTCGCTATGATCCTACAAGGTAGAAGCTATTATTATTCCCATTTTATAGAGGCTGAAGCCAAGTTTGAAACTGGTTAGGGTCATTGCTCAAAGTTGTATGGTCACTAGGGGTTAGAGGGGGATTCAAGCCCATGCAGTGTGGCCCAGAACCAGTGTCTACACAGAGAGATTTAAAATAACCCTGGGGGAAAATGGAAAAACGAAATGTAGATGAGCACCTACTATGTGCCAGCTGCTATATGAGGTTCTGTCCTATACATGATTCCATTTATTCCCCACTATAATTCTCTTGAGATAGGTGCAGACAGACTCATTCACAGGTGAGAAACCGAGGCTCAGAAAAGACAAGCAACTCACCTAAGGCGCTATAACTGGATCATGGGAAAGCTTGCCTCAGACCCAGGTGCCCTAACCCCAGAACCCAACACCTTCTGGGCTATAGTCAGCACCAAACCCCAGCCTGGCTTATCCCAGCCTGGCTTACACACTGTCACAGACACTGCTCCTTGTGCCTTAAACCCATTCTCCCTGTGACTTGTAACTGAGCACACGGCCAGCAGGATAAAGGTCACAGCTCCCAGCCTCCCTTGCAGCTACACGTGGCCAGGCAACCACGCTCTGCTCAATGGGATGTGTGGAGAACTTCCAAGCAGTGCCCACGGGAGGAAGGGTGTAGCTCTCCTTCCCCTTTAAGCCTTCTGGTTGAACAGAGTGAGCAGGAGGTGAAAAATCAGCTCGGTCCACAAGGACCAAGGCAGCAGAGCACCCTAGAGAAGGTGGGAACAGACGCAGAAGGAGCTGAGGCCCCATCCACCAAGGAGCCACCACACCCATTCTAGACTAGCACACCAGATTTGTGATGTGAGAAGTCTATTTTTATCTTGTGTGAGTCACTATTGAGTCTGTGAAAACAGCCCAATGCACATGCCTATTAGAACACACAGAGGCCAGTTTTGAAGTCAGAGCAAGTGCAGTGTCTGAGGCAGCAGATGCCCCATCAGCAGGGATTGCTTCCCTTTGAGACAGGCTGTAGAGACTAAGCCCACAGCTCTACCTGCTGTTACAGACTTGACACTTGCCCTTGGTTAAGCTTAGCTGCTCTCACTTCAGCTAGACCCCAAGGATTCATGGGCTGATGCTACTCTATTGGCACTGCCAGTTCTGGCCAAGCCAAGACTCTGCTGCATGTGGGCACCACAGAGGCCCCTCCACCCTTCTTTGCCTCCATCCTTACCCAGCCCCTCCCCTGCCATGGACCATTCCCCACACAGCTGGCTCGGTGAGCTCCTCAGATGGACCTGGACCTTACTGTCCCCAAAGCTCCCCATCAAGCTCACACTTAAGCCTCAACCCTTATGGCGGCCTCCAAGGCCCTACCAGATCTGGCCCTGCCCATCCTGCAACCTCACCTCCTAAATCACCCCCACTGGCCAATGGTTGTCCCAGAAACTGCCCAGAGAATGCCCTGCCCCTTCCAGTTTCCCACACCTGCTGTTTCTGGGCTACTATCTCTGATGTCTTCTTTGGGTGCAGGGGGACACAGGAAGCCCATCCTTACTGGGCCTACTTCAACGCCCTGCTCCTTCCAGTTTCTGTGCCTGCTGTTTCTGGGCTTCTATCCTGAGGTCTTCTTTGGGTGCAGGGGGACACAGGAAGCCCATCCTTACTGGGTCTACTCTAGCCTTCCTGCATCCCACTCTTACCTCCCAGACACTGCCACAGAAGGAAACACTCTTCCCAGAGCCCTGGCCAGGACTCACCTCTATCACTGTAGTCATCTACAAGGATCACTTCTTCTAGCAGGATATCCGGGGATGTCTCAAGGACACTGTAAACTGTCCGAAGGAGAGTTGACCAGGCTTCATTATAAAATGCTATGATAACAGATGTCCTGGGCAAATTATCATAATCATATTTCTTCTCTTTGCACCTGCAAATACAGCGCAACTTCAGGAACTGAGGATCGAGCCCAGGCTGGCACTGGGGATGGAGTGACAAAGGGGACATCGGTTCATGGTCCCCTGGGGAAGGAGACATAATCCACTGAAAGATCTTCCGGAGCTCCTCTTTTGGCATTAGCGGCCCCAGCAGACTCCAAGAAAGGTCCTAACCATGATACCCACCTAGCTTTTACTGTGTGATATTGTTTTAAGCTGTTAAGCAACTTTTGAATTTGAGTAACATACAAACCAGGCAGAATCAGAAGTCAGGGAATTGGCACTTCTTTCTTCCCCATCGCCCTCTTCTCTGTCCACTCCGCCCCAATCTCACTCCCAGACCTTTGCTCAGACTGTTCCCTCTGCCTGGAATGCCCCTTCCTCCCTTCTCTACTTGGCAAGCTCCCAGCTCAGGCCTGTTCTCCTTTGTGAACCACCCGGGACCACCTATCTCAGGCAGTTGTTGTCTCCTCAATGCTCCTCCAGCACCCGGCCCACCTCCATCTCAGCATGCACCACTCGCAGTATTCTGAGTCCTCATGTAACACTGTACCACTCCCTACCTTCTCCCAGCATCCAATACCGTCTAGGCTTAGCAAGGGTGGTATCCCAAATACATAAACTAGAATTGTGGCTAGGACCTATGAACACTCCAGGAAGGACTCTGCAGAGGACACTGGTTACCTCCCTAAAATCCCCACTGCCACCCACCCCCCAAGATGTGGTAGTCATGTGGTGGGGGGGGCTGAGCCCACTCAACGTGAGCAGTGGACCTGACTGGCAGTGATTAGAACCAATAAGCTCTCTCTTTGTTTAGCAATTTGCTGTCACTTTGAACTGAAGGTTCCCTGGTTGACACAGAATTCTTTTCTTTCTTTTCTTTTCTTTTTTTGAGACGGAGTCTTGTTCTGTTGCCTGGGCTGGAGAGCAGTGGCCGGATCTCAGCTCACTGCAAGCTCCGCCTCCCGGGTTTTACGCCATTCTCCTGCCTCAGCCTCCCGAGTAGCTGGGACTACAGGCGCCCGCCACCTCGCCCGGCTAGTTTTTTGTATTTTTAGTAGAGACGGGGTTTCACCGTGTTAGCCAGGATGGTCTCGATCTCCTGACCTCGTGATCCGCCCGTCTCGGCCTCCCAAAGTGCTGGGATTACAGGCTTGAGCCACCGCGCCCGGCCGGTTGACACAGAATTCTATCCTGAGTGACTGATGACAAATTCCCAGTGTCACAGGACTGACTAAGGGGCAGTACCTGGAGACCATCAGTGGGAAGTAGATGATGGCAAGGTGGGAGAGCAACACCATGGGGATACCAGAAGGGGCAGAGTTTGAATGCTGGGGGCTGGCCAAAGGTTAGACCAAGAGATCAGTTAGATATTCAAGAAGGGCATGAAATGCTGGAGACCAGCCAGGCTCCCTGGGTTGCTAAGGCAAGGCCTTCCCAGATAAGTTAAATGACAGATCAAGGAGGACAGGAGCAAAGATGCCAAACTAGGCAGGAGGAGGAGGGAAACTGACATCTGCTGTCTACCACATGCCAGCATTGTGCTACTGGGCCCTTTATCAGTCAGTCACCAAAAACTTCCTGAACACCTACTGTGTGCCAGATAGGCCAGGCCCCTGCTCCCATGGAGCTCATATTCAGGGGACAGTAATCAACTAAACAAACAAATCAGGAATTCAGAAAGTGACAGTGCTATGGAAAATGGAAAGGAGAGTGATGAAAGAGAACAACTTTGAAACTATGAAAGTGAGAAACAGAGGAGTGCAGAGGGGGAAGGAGAGCAACTATAGGACAGGTAATCTGGGAGGGGCACTTGGAGGAGGTGACACTTAGGATGAGACCGGAATGATGACCCCCATGAAAAGTTAGGGAAGAGCCCTTAGCATACAAAAGTATTTGTTTTTTCCTCTTTTACTTAACTATTAGAATTTTGTTTTGTTTTGTTTGTTTTTGAGACTGAGTCTCGCTCTGTCGCCCAGGCTGGAGTGCAGTGGCACGATCTCGGTTCACTGCAAGCTCTGCCTCCCGGGTTCACACTATTCTCCCACCTCAGCCTCCCGAGTAGCTGGGACTACAAGTGCCCACCACCACACCTGGCTAATTTTGTTTTTGTATTGTTAGTAGAGACGGGGTTTCACCGTGTTAGCCAGGATGGTCTCGATCTCCTGACCTCGTGATCTGCCCACCTCGGCCTCCCAAAGTGCTGGGATTACAGGCGTGAGCCACCGCGCCTGGCCAGAAATTTCAACATTAAAAAAGCAGAACAGGGCCAGGCACAATGGCTCACGCCTGTAATCCCAGCACTTTCAGAGCCTGAGGCCAGCAGATCACTTGAGGCCAGGAGTTCGAGACCAGCCTGATCAACATGGCGAAACCCCATCTCTACTAAAAATACAAAAATGAGCCGGGCATGGTGGCACACTCTTGTAATCCTAGGTACATGGGGAGCTGAGGCATGAGCATCACTTGAACCCCAGGAGATGGAGGTGGCAGTGAGCCGAGATTGCACCACTGTACTCTTGATTCATCTATGTCAACACCACTCCCTCTGCCCCAGATTATTTCTAAAGAAAATCCAGCATATTGTAGCATCCAAAAATAGTTCAATATGTGTCTGTAACAGGTAAGGACTCCTTTTAAATACACATAGTAACTTTGTCATACCTTAGAAAATTACTTTTGTGCTCCAGTCTACAGTATTTCAACAAAGTTGAGCAGCCATGGGTTGGAAGACACAACATTCTTTAATGAACCAATAAGAAGAGATACCACCCCACACTCGTCAAAATGACTATTATTAAAAAGTCAAAAAATAACAGATGCTGGCAAAGTTGCGGAGAAAGAGGAAAGCTTTTACACTGCTGGTGGGAGCATAAATTAGTTCAACCATTGTGGAAGAAAGTGTGGCAATTCCTCAAAGACTTAGAGGCAGGAATGCCATTTGACCAGCAATCCCATTACTGGGTACACACCCAGTGGAATATAAATCATTCTACTATAAAGATACATGCACGTATATGTTCATTGCAGTACTATGCACAATAGCAAAGACATGGAATCAATCTAAATGCCCATCAATGAGAGAAAATGTGGTATATATATACCACGGAATGCTACACAGCCATAAAAAGGAATGAGATTATGTCTTTCCTTTTCATGGATGGAGCTGGAAGCCATCATCCTCAGCAAACTAATGCAGGAACAGAAAACCAAATACCACATGTTCTCACTTAAAAGTGAGAGCTGAATTATGAGAACACATGGATACATGGAGGGGAACAACACACACTGGGACCTGTCGTGGGGAGTGGGAGGAGGGAGAGCATCAGGAAGAATAGCTAATGCATGCTGGGCTTAATACCTAGGTGATGAGACGGTCTGTACAGCAAACCACCATGGCACACATTTACCTATGTAACAAACCTGTACATCCTGCACAGGTACCTATAAACTTAAAACCGGGGGGAATAAAGACAAGTGCTGCCTAGCATAACGGTAAGATGCATTGATTTTTAAGACACACGCTAATTTTAGAAGTGTTGAAATGTGGGAAAAAATGCGCCTCCGAATTGATGACATGTAGTACTTCATTTTACCTTCAAAACGACTTCCTATGTTAGCATTTATTGTTCCCATGTTAAAGGCTAAGAAAGGTGAAGTGACTTGGTCGGTTCACAGAGCATCTGCTAGTGTGTACCGGGCTGAGATTTTTGTGTCGAGGGATCTTGTTGCAAGGTTCTGGCTTGTTCCTTCTACCCAACAGGAGGCTCAGGTGGGCCATCTGAATCTAAAGATCCCTGTATCACATCTCCCCATCTGGCCTTCCCTCCTACCAAGATAAGGACAATTTCTCTTCTCCTTCTCAGAGTCCAGGGTCCTCTTCCCTGGAATGAGTTCCAGGTCCCTCTTGCTAATGCCAGGACAGCCTCTACAGCAAGTTCCAAGGCTCCCTGGCAGTGGCGTTGCTCTGCTGTCACTGGGATGATTTCCCTTCAGCTGTGAACAGGCTTATCTGAGAATCTCTGATAGGGGCTGGGGCTGTTCTCGCCAGCTTTATATACTCACCCCTGCTGCATCTGGAGGCCCTGCTCTGGGTGCTTGAGAAAAGGCCAGCCCAGGCTGGAAGCATGAAAGCTGTGGTGTGGTGAAGACACTGGGCATCCCCACCACACCTAGCCAGCCAGGAGTCGAATCCCCAGACACCATAGGCTTTCAACTCATGCAAGTAGTTAACTTAGCACTGACCCTGTGGAAGCCTTTGTGCTCCAGAGAAGGGAGTCTGGTCCACATTCAAAGGGAGGAGAATGCGGCTCCATCTCTTGGACAGAGGCTATCGGAGAATCTGTGGATATATTTTAAAACTACCACACATGAAAAGCAGGAGAAACAGTGTATGACTTCCAAGACTACATCATAAAACACTGATGATTCCTCTTTGTTTCCTCAACGGAATGTATCATCCATTCTGGAGAAAGCCGGCTGCCATGCTGTGAGGATACTCAAGCAGCCCTATGGAGAAGTCTATGTGGCAAGCAACTGAGGTTTCCTGCCAAAGGCCAGTACAATCTTTCCAGCCACGTGAATGAGCCATTTTGGAATCAGAACCTCCAGCCCCACCCAATTATGCCTTCAGGGGATCAAAATCCCAAGTGACATCTTGGCTATAATCTCAAGAGAGATTCCAAGTCAGAACCACCCAGTTAAGCTACTCCTAAATTCCTAGTCCATAGAAACTATGTGAAATAACAAGCGTTTATTGCTATTTTAAGCCACTAAATTTTGCGGTAATACATACCACAAAATAAATCACAAGGAAAGTATCTGACAGACCCAAACTGAGACATTTTATAAACCAATGGGCCTTTACTCTTCAAAAATGTCAACGTCATAAGAGACCATGAGAGGCTGAGGAAAGGTTCCTGACGGAGTGAGGCTAAAGAGGCACAGCAATGGCCTGATTAAAGTGTCACACCTGATTCTTGCTTAGTTACTGGATTAGGAAGGAAAAATCTTGCTACAAAAGTTGGGACAGCTGGCTGGGCACGGTGGCTCACACCTGTAATCCCAGCACTTTGGGAGGCCAAGGCGGGCAGATCCCCTGAGGTCAGGAGTTCGAGACAAGCCTGACCAACACAGTGAAACCCCATCTCTACTAAAAGTACAAAAAAATTAGCTGGGCATGGAGGTGCCTGCCTGTAATCCCAGCTACTCAGGAGGCCGAGGCAAGGGAATTGCTTGAACCCAGGAGGGTTGCAGTGAGCCAAGATCACTCCATTGCACTCCAGACTGGGCAACAGAGCGAGACTTCGTCTTTAAAAAAAAAAAAAAAAAAAGTTGGGACAGCTATAGACATCCAATATTGGATAAATATCCTGAACTTGATATTACATCACGGTATCATGAGAGAATGTCCTTGTTCTTTGAAAATACATGCTGAAGTAGAGACAGGTAAAGAACTGTTATTTCTGTAACTTAATCCCAAATGTGTATAATATTAGAGTAGACATACAGAAAGAGAAAAAGTAAGTAAATGAGCCAAAACAATAATGGGTGGATCTAGATGGAAGATTTATAGAAGTTTGTTATGCTAGTCTCATAAATTTTCTCCAGGTTTAAATGTTTCCAAATTAAAACTTAAATATAAAAAGAGGAAAAAAAGGTCTAATGTTGTGAAGGATACACCCAAACACCAAGTCCATTCTGATCTATAGCTACGTATCTCAATTTTAGTGGCCCTTACAAATGCCCTCCTCAATCTCATTATTTCTCATATCTACCAAAACATCCCCACTCTGGGCCGGGCATGGTGGCTCATGCCTGTAATCCCAGCACTTTGGGAGGCGGAGGTGGGTGGATCACGAGGTCAGGAGTTCAAGACCAGCCTGGCCAACATAGTGAAACCCCGTCTCTACTAAAAATACAAAAATTAGCCAAATGTGGTGGTGGGCGCCTATAGTCTCAGCTACTAGGGAGGCTGAGGCAGGAGAATCGCTTGAACCCGGGAGGCGGAGGTTGCAGTGAGCCGAGATTGTGCCATTGCACTCCAGCTTGGGCAACAAGAGTGAAATTGCATCTCAAAACAAAACAAAACAAAACAAAAAAAACAAAAACAAAAAGAAACATCCTCCCTCCAACAAATACATGTTATGGCAAATGGTAGACATGTGTGTATTATAAAAATATTAATAACTCTGTCTTGATTATTAAGCCCCTGAGTACTAGACAGGATGCATAGAAAAGCTAGATTGTGTTGAGTTGTAGCCCACCAGGAGCCTCAGAAAGAATTAACTGTGAGGCAGGGCATGGTGGCTCACACTTGTAATCCCAGCATTTCAAGAGGCCAACGCGGGAGGATCGCTTGAGCCCAGGAGTTGGAAATCAGCCTGGGCAACATGGCAAAAACAGGTCTCCACCAAAAATACAAAAATTAGCTGGACATGGTGGCACACACCTGTAGTCCCAGCTACTCAGGAGGCTGAGGTGGAAGGATGGTTTGAGCCAGGGAGGCGGGGGTGGCAGTGAGCTGAGACGGCGCCATTGCACTCTAGCCTGGGCGACATAGTCAGATCCTGTCTCAAAAAAAAAAAACCAAAAAGACAAAAAGAAAAAAGTTAATTGCTCACACTACATGAAAAACAAAAGTGTTTTTGTGAAACCTAAAATAAAGATTTTTTTTCTTAAGATGCTGCTAAAACTTTGTTTCACACATGTACAAGTTCAAGAGAAATAAGTGATAATAAGGATGGTGAAGTGAGGTTTTCAAAGTGAAGTGCATTCAATGTAAAGAACTATCCTTTAGTCTGAAATCACATCCCTACTATTTTGGATGACAATTTATTTCTTCTCTGCTTGACAAAACAGAGTTGGAACTATATGTCAGCCCTGCTTTTTTTTTTTTTTTTTAATGTGTTCCCACTAAAACCAATGGCCTATGGCCACCATTCTGGAATGTCTAGGTGGGCTCTTTATTTGTGTCATCTAACTCACAAGAAGGCTGGGTGGCAATTTTTCAATTAATATTCCGAGCTTTAAAATGTTTCTCTTTTCTTTGCTCTCATATCACTATACATAAACATTTCTTGCCTAAGTAAATAATCAGAATACCCTGAAGGAGGCTTGTTCTAAAATTTTTTCTTTGTAACATTATTTATAATAGCAAAAAGTTGTAAACAATTTCAATGTCCAACAAGAAGAAAATATAGTATAGTATGGCTGCATGAGGAAATCACAGCCATGTATTTTCAGCACGCCTTGTACTTTACCTGGTAATAACTGCACCCTTTGTTGAGTGCTTACTACATGAGAGGCACCATGTAAAACAACAAAATAACTTTTTTAGAGAATATTTAATGATAAAGGAAAATGGTCACACTATAATGTTAAATCAAAAAGGCAGGGTAGAAATCTACAAATAGCCAGTTCAAGAAACAACCACGTGTATGTGTGAGTGCGTTCACGCATAAACAATAAACAATAGAAAGAAATATGCCAAAATGTTATCAATGGTGATCTCTAAGAAGTGAGATTAATACTGATTCTTATTTAATTTTTTATATTTTTGTGCATTCTAACATTGTCCTACAATGAACAACTATAATTTTCATAATCACAAAGAAATATCATTTTTTAAAGATTAAAGATTAGATCATATTTCTTTAGCTCCTCATAGCAAATGCCTTCATTGATCAATAATTTAATACTCTACCCTTTCTCATGTTCTTGTCCTGGTATAGTTTGTTTCTTTTTTGAAAACATCCCCTAAAGGCATCCTGTTTTATGAGGTTCAATACCCAATGTTCCTTGACTTACAGTGGGGTTACATCCCAATAAACTCATCATAAGTTGAAAACATTCCAAGTAGAAAATGCATTTAATACACCTAACCTACTGAACATCACAGCTTCGCCTAGCCTATCTTAAATGTGCTCAGAACACTTCCGTTAGTCTACAGTTGGGCAAAATCATCTAACACAAACCTACTGTATAATAAAGTGTTGGACATCTCATATAATTTATCAAATATGTACCAAAAGTGAAAACCAGAATGGTTGCATGGGTACTATGATAGAGTTGAAAAATTTTAAGTCAAACCATCTTAAATCGGAGATGGTCTGTATGTCTTTTTGAAATGTCTCTAAGTTTGCTTCCAGAAAAAAACACTTTCTCCTTTTCCTGACTGCTAAAAAGCTGTGCATCCTTTGATCATAGAAAGACAGCTAAGGATCACTTTAGGGTTCTACTTCTGCCTTGAGGACAAAAGGAAGCTCAGAACTGGATTTAATGCCACATCACAGCACACAATCATTTCCCTTCGTTTCTGGTATATTACATGTGCGTTGTAAGGGTAGAGACTGAGTTGTGTTTGTCTCTGTATTTTCAGCACGCCTTGTTCTTTACCTGGTAATAACAGTACTATTTGTTGAGTGCTTACTACAGGAGAGGCACCATATAAGGATTTTATACACATTACTTCATGTAGCCTTCATAACAACCCTACTGGGTAAGGACTACAACAATCTCTGCTAGTAGAATATTTATTTATGTATTATATGGATATGAATGAATTAACGGATGCAGTTAATGCCTCTTGAACTTCATTTCTTTTTTTTTTGCCCAGGCTGGAGTGCAGTGGGGGGATCTTGGCTCACTGCCACCTCTGCCTCCCGGGTTCAAGCAATTCTCCTGCCTCAGCCTCCCAGGTAGCTGGGATTACAGGCACCCACCACCATGCCTGGCTAATTTTTGTATTTTTAGGAGAGATGGGGTTTCACCATGTTGGCCAGGCTGGTCTCGAACTCCTGACCTCAAGTGATCTGCCCTCCTCGGCCTCCCAAAGTTCTGGGATTACAGGTATAACCAAATGTGCCTGGCCCCTCCTGATCTTCTTTTATCTTTATATTAAGGTTATCACATAAATGTCTTTTAAAAAAGAATCAACTCATATCCTCCGTAGAACAGGCCAAGGAGATCATAATATACATTTTTGTGTCTTACCTGCCTAGAATCCTTTCTCCTTTCTTCACTGTTCTGCACCTTGATTTCTCTTTCAAGAGCCAATTTTCCAACTGTGTCTATGTGGTTTGTGGAGGGCTGAACATACATAAGCACATGCATATACACAAACAGACACACACCCCTACCCCTGGAAAGGTTACATGCCTCAGGCCTGACCAATTAATAATTTCCTGATGACATCATTTGAGTCCCTAAATCCAGGGCCAAGAATAACCTGAACAGAGTTCTCATCCCAGACTTTTCTGTAATAGAACCCAATATATTTTCTTTTATATTTAAGTCAGTTCACATTGGGTTTTCAGTCACTTTCAACCAAAAGTGACTAGTATAGAAAATAATTATTTCTAAAAAGTGAATATAGGACTTCTACTTTCAGCAACATGGAAGACTAAGATGTCTAGGGAAACCCTCCTGGTGTATACACCCAAAAAAGTCTTGATAAAAAGTTTTTAAAAAATCTTTTGGCCGGGTGCTATGGCTCACACCTGTAATCCCAGCACTTTGAGAGGCCAAGGTGGGAGATCACCTAAGGTCAGGAGTTCAAGACCAACCTGGCCAACATGGTGAAACCCCATTTCTACTAAAAACACAAAAATTAGCAGGGCGTGGTGGCAGGCGCCTGTAATCCCAGCTACTAGGGAGGCTGAGGCAGGAGAATCACTTGAACCCAGGAGGTGGAGGTTGCAGTGAGCTGAGATTGCGCCATTGCACTCCAGCCTGGGCAATAAGAGCAAAACTCCATCTCAAAAAAAAAAAAAATCTTTTAAATTCATGGCTTAGCTGACAGGAAAGTAAAAGAAGTCTTCATCATGCAGGAACAACAAGAAAATACTAATCTAGACAACATAATTACCAGACATAGAGTATAAAATAAGTATGCCTAATATGCTTAAATAAAAGAAGACCTCAAATGAATGACAAAGAAAGAAGAATGACAGAGAGATCTGGGTCACTGTAGGCATCTCATAGCAATGGTGCAAACCAGATGATAAGGGAATAATACCTTCAAATGTCAAACTACCAACATAGAATTATATACCCAGCAAAACTTTCACGAACAAGAGCAAAATAAAAACAGTTTCAGATAAAGAAAACAGGAATCACAGTAGACCTCTCTACAGCAGTTAATACATGATGTATTTCAAGAAGAAGAAGCATCCCAGAAAAGTCTCTGACTCAGGAAAGAATAGTGAGCAAAGAAAATGGTAAACTTGTGGATAAATCTGAACAAATAAATACTGCATTTTTAGCTATCCTAATTTGTTGGTTTAAAAGCAAGACAGAATTAAAATATTGGAGCAAAATGGCATACAAATTAGGAGAGAAGATGATCAATACTAAAGCATTCTATGGCCCATAGTTAATGATTAATTTTAGACTTTGTTGAGTTAAACACGTACTTTAAAATTTACCACTAGGGTTAGAAATAGATAATATAACTGCTAAATTAGTAGAGACGAAAAAAATGGAATGAGAAGGAGAGGAAAAGCCTCTATCAACTCAAAAAGCAGTAGGAAAAAAGAGGAAGAAAACACCAAAAAAAGCGTAACAAATGAAAACATTAAATAAGATGGCACTATCAAATCCAAAAGTATCAGTAAGCACAATAAATGTAAGTGGATATAACTATCTAGTTAAAAGTCAATGATTGTCAATCTGGATTTTTCTTTTTACATGCAGTCTTGTTCTGTTGCCCAGTCTGGAATACAGTGGTGCAATCTTGGCTCACTGCAACCTCCGGCCTCCTGGGTTCAAGCAATTCTGCCTCAGCCTCCCAAGTAGCTGGGATTACAGACACCCACCACCATGTCTACCTAATTTTTGTATTTTTAGTACAGACAGGTCTTCACCATGTTGGCCAGGCTAATCTTGAACTCCTGACCTCAAGTGATCCACCCACCTTGGCCTTCCAAAGTGCTGAGATTATAGGTGTGAGCTACCGCGCCTGGCCTTAATGACAACACAAAATTGAGCTATATACTATTCAAAGACACACCAGGCCGGGCGCGGTGGCTCAAGCCTGTAATCCCAGCACTTTGGGAGGCCGAGACGGGCGGATCACGAGGTCAGGAGATGGAGACCATCCTGGCTAACACAGTGAAACCCCGTCTCTAATAAAAAATACAAAAAAACTAGCCGGGCGAGGTGGTGGGCGCCTGTAGTCCCAGCTACTCCGGAGGCTGAGGCAGGAGAATAGCGTGAACCCAGGAGGCGGAGCTTGCAGTGAGCTGAGATCCGGCCACTGCACTCCAGCCTGGGTGACAGAGCGAGACTCCGTCTCAAAAAAAAAAAAACAAAAAAAAAACAAAGACACACCAAAAACATATTGACACAGAATGAGTGAAAGAAAAAGGTATCAGGAAAATACTAACCAAAATTGAACATGTTCTGTGGATTTGAAGTACTGAAGTACTGACTCAAGAAAGAATGCCACTCTGATGTTCTCAAGATCGATCTAATAAGAAATCCATAAAATTTCCACAACTATGTTGGAGAAACAAAAGTCTAATGTCCTACTCCCTCCTGCAACCCTAGCAAGACATACTTTTGCTGAATTACCTGTTTAGAACCACTACGAGGCTGGGCACAGTGGCTCACGCCTGTAATCCCAGCACTTTGGGAGGCCAACACGGGCAGATCACCTGAGGTCAGGAGTTTGAGACCAGCCTGGCCAACATGGTGAAACCCCGTCTCTACTAAAAATACAAAAATTAGCCAGGTGTGGTGGCGCTTGCCTATAATCCCAGCTACTTAGGAGGTTCAGGCAGGAGAATGTCTTGAACCCAGGACGGGGAGGTTGCAGTGAGCCAAGATTGCACCATTGTACTCCAGCCTAGGCAACACAGCAAGACTCCATTTCAAAAACAAACAAAAAAAAGAACTACTTCGAGACTCTTTGCCATCCCAGCACCCAAATCCTGACCCCTGAACTCAGATACACATCTGCAATTATAGTATTAACAAGTCTAAAACCAGAGCAAGTCAAGAAATACAAACACCATGCTTTCCTTGACCAACAGTTCACAGTTCTTCTGCCCTGGTAGAGAATGGCTGGTGTTCACACGAGAATGGCTAGTGTTCACACGTATGGTATCCCCATAGATATACCTGGAGAAATGTCCAGCCCTGAGGGCACTGTCTGTTACTCCACTCTTTCTCTTCTGCTAAATATCAGAATGCAAATGAGAATGATGTTATAGTGATCATCTCGAGTTCCCCATATTCTATGAAAACTAAAACTTTTTGCAAATTTCAGTACAACATTATTAACAACCATTTCCTTGTGACACACCATTCAACTATGATGTCATCACTGACTTGAACTATATTTGACCTGTTATTAATCCTTTGTCTAGTTCTGGTATTCTCCACGCCCTCGAAAGCACTCACCCTAAATCTTCTGACTCAGAAATCCACAGGCTCTAGGCCAGTAGCTTTCACCCGTGGTTGCATATCAGATTCAGCCTAGGTCCTAGCCACAGAAATTCTGATTTCATTGTTCTGGGGAAGATTCCTGGCATCAATATATTTCTTAAAGTTCCCCAGGGCCACACACCCAGCTATCTGTCTCCCCACTTTGATCTGCTATCATCTCAGAGTAAAAATTCCCCTTCTTTGCTGAGATGCTAGTCACAGTATACTACTGTGCTTACTTACTATACTACCTATACTTACTATACTTATTTATATTAATATTAATACTTACTATGTTACCATGCAAGGAAGGATTCCTAGTCATCATGAGCCTCCTTCTCCTCAATTCAGTGTCATAACTAACAAAACTATACTCGAATCCACTGACACGTAAATTATTAGAGTCATAGAGGCGCCTAGGTCTATACTGGGTCTCACAGAATTAGGACCAGCACTCTGAAATGTCTTTTTAGTGGTCTGGCCTTCTTCAAGAAGGCAGACACAGTGCCACACCCTTCTGACACCAGGAAGAGCCAAACCAAATGGTCCCTTAGTCATTCCCCACTCCTTTCCTTTGGTAAAAGGCACTGCAGAGTAAAGACTTTCATTAAAAAGTCTAGGAAGCACAGCAAAATGTTAACAATGGTTCTCCCCGAGTGGTAGGTTTATTGATTTTTATTTTTTTCCTTTTCTGTTTCTCTGTGCATGCCAACATTTCTAGAATGAATATGCATTGCTTTTGTAATTAAAATAAACATAGAAACAATTGTACCTGGCCGGGCGCGGTGGCTCAAGCCTGTAATCCCAGCACTTTGGGAGGCCAAGATGGGCGGATCACGAGGTCAGGAGATCGAGACTATCCTGGCTAACATGGTGAAACCCCGTTTCTACTAAAAAAATACAAAAAACTAGCCGGGCGAGGTGGTGGGCGCCTGTAGTCCCAGCTACTCAGGAGGCTGAGGCAGGAGAATGGCGTAAACCCGGGAGGCGGAGCTTGCAGTGAGCTGAGATCCGGCCACTGCACTCCAGCCTGGGCGACAGAGCGAGACTCCGTCTCAAAAAAAAAAAAAGAAATAATTGTACCCACCCAAAAAGGGGGGAATGAGTAAAAGATCTGGACTGTGGCTCTGTGTGACCTGGGTGTGTGGCTCTTCCTCTCTAGTTAGACTAGATGCTCCCTCAGGGCCCTCCTTCCTGCAACATTCAGGGACCCTCATTATCCCTCTGTTTGTTTATTAGACTCACAGGGAACCCCATACCCACACTGTGAACTCATGATCTGCCATTCAGGTTTCTCAGGCAAAATCTCAAGACCCTGATTAGCTCCTGGATGAACTGTAATAAAAGTGAGATGCCACAAAAGACCCTGACCCTACTAACCACTCTGAAGTTACACTACCTCTCAAAGCCTGGCCCAGCGGAGACCCACACAGCTCAGGCTCACCTTTCTCTCTGGCCGGGTAAGAATAACCCAACAGGCCTTGCTGCAGGAATTAGAAGCAGGAGGCATTCACACTCCTTATCATGCTGGGTTTGGCTTAACTTCCAGGGTCAATGCAACAGCAGGATCTACAAGCAAATCCTGGGAGGACACAGGGCAGCTGCGTCACCATGGAGACAGGTTACCATAAGCCTCACAGGTTGTCTGCAGTGTTTCAAAGAGATATTCACAACCTGGGACAATAAAGGAAGTTGGATCCAGGAAAGAAAAACTACAACCAATCCCTGGATGACTCTCAAAAGCAACCTCCTGAGTACATTCTTGGCAACAGGGAAAGGTGAAAAAACTAAGATTTAAGCACACAGTGTGCTCCCAGGTACTGGTGCTTTATTAATTCCTAAGTTTGTGTTCTTTCCACTCACTTTTATGTAGAATGTATGGAGACTCACTTTTATGAGTTTCCTAGTTTGCAAATGGGGGGAAACCAAGGCTCTGAGAGGCTAAGTAGCTTGCCGGAGATCACAGAAGTGACAAGCAAAAGAGCCAGGATTTTATCTCCCCTGGGCTGGATTTAACCTGAAGCTGGGTATAACCTGAAAGCTTCCCCTCCACCTTGCCTCAGCGGGCACCCTCGGGGTTTTGAGGAGCTAAGCACGCGTTAGGCTGGTGAGTGGAGGAACTACTATCAATCCCAACAAAGTTTTACTCAAAAAGACTAACATTAGTGAAAAATGCCTCAGGCAGAAGCATGAGGCTAGGCATGAGGAGATCCCCAAAACAGGGAGGACAGTGGAAACAGTGGGGCAGAGGTGGGGCATCCTCATTCCATCATTCATGGTCTCTCTGGCCAAGGTACTATGGAGCAGGCCCCCAAAATCCTGAGATCAGCATGGTGCCAAGTGGGCCAGGAGGGCCATAGTCCCTCCAGACCAGTCCTACCTACCACATTCCAGCTGAGGGGCCTTGGGTGGGTCACCTATCCTTTCTGAACCTATTTCCACACTTGTAAAGCAGGAATGTCTTGGAGTGGAGAGGAGTGGCAGGTGCCTGGTGCACACAGTAGGCTGCCCCCACCAACTTCGATGCGAACCCCCTCTCTGAGCCCTCTTTTCCTCAAAGTCTGTAAGGAGGAGGCTCAAAAAAGGACTTGGAAGATCCCTGACACCTCGAAGAAAAAGTGAGAGCCAAGGAGGCTCGAGGGCAAAGGTAGAAGCAGCCGCCAGTCCTTCCTCCTGCTGCCAGCGTGTGCCCTGGATCCTCACCTAGGCAGGGGCACAACCTGCCCAGCCAGTAGCTCCAACAGGAACTAGGCCTCCGACCATGCTGGCTCCAGTCCAGTACCACCCACATGAGTGAGCTGGGGTGGATTACGGCCAGAAGGAGCCCTTCCCACTCCGTGCCCTTTCCCGCCTTCCTCCACCCAAAGCTTAGAAAGCCAATGCCCAGGGAGAGCGCAAGGAGGCTTTCTAGCGCTGAGGGGCCTTCCAGCCACCTTTCGTCTCACCTGTCCGGAGCTCCCTCGCATCCTGTTTGTCCCTTAGGCCCTGGGACACACAGATGAAGGAATGGAGCCAGTCCCCGCCCGGAGGAGTTGTCAGTTTCGCCGAGGCACTGCGAGTCGGGTAGAGCAGGGTTGTCCTGTGGGTGCTGGGGGGTCCTCGCCTTAAACCTGTCTGCTTAGCCCTAACTCCCACCTTTTCAGGGAGATGATAACGTCTTAAGGAGAAGGGAGCTAAGAGATCACTTAGTAACAGACTTGCCAATTTCTGGAATTTTTTTTTTCTACTTTCGTCTTTTTTACTTTCTTGCCTTCCCGCTCCCATATGAGCTCTTACACTATCTTCTTCGGAGAGACTCAGGAAGACGCGCCATCCTGGAGACCCCAGCTCCCCGCCCTGCCACTGCTCTGATGGAGAAACTGAGGCCCGGGGCTCTGAGGGCGGGCTTCCTCCCCCGAGATGTGCACTCACAGCGGGTTCCAGCGCTCGGGCAGGCGGCGGTGCAGTGAGATGCGGTCGCTGAGGTAGATGTTAATCTGGTGCAGCCGCACGCTCTCCTCCTGCAGCCGCAGCTCCTCGCCCTGCAGCTGCAGCCGCACCGCCTCACCCCGCGCGCCCAGCGCGTTCGCGGGCACTGGCGGCCGCGGCAGGACCGGCTCTCGCCGCCCGAGGCGAGAGGTGCGCGGGGGTCCCGGATCCGCAGCTCTGGCCCCGGCCCCGCGCCGCGCCCGCAGCACCGAGCCCAGCCCGGCCAACGCCAGCAGCGCCAGCAGCACCAATAGCGCCTCGCGGCCGCGCCGCAGTCCCCGCGGGCAACGCCGCCGCGCCGTGCGCCCCCACATGCGCCCTCCTATAGCGGCCAGCGCTCAGCGCGCCCCAAGGCGGCGGCGGAGGCCGGGACCCGGATCCCGGAACCGCCGCGCCGCCCCGCCCCCGGCCCGCCCCACCTGCGCACCGCCCCCTTTCCGTCCCGGAGCCCGCCAGCCCGAGCACAGCCCCCGGGGTGGCTCATTTCAGCTGGGTCCTCACGTGGGCTGGCTGAGACTTGCATCTTCCTTCTTGGGCTATGGTGCATTATTAAGGAGATAGTGGTGGTAAAACCCTTAGCGCCTGGCATATTGTAGGTGCTCAGTAAATGTTGGCTGAATGCACCCTGCAAGGTGCTATGAATTCTACTGCCATTACCTCATCTGATCTTTACACAGTCCAATAAAACAACCATGAACTAAGATTATGAGCTCCGTTTTACAGATGAGGAGATGGAGGTGCGATCAGATCAACAGACACCACGCTGCCCCACTGACTCCTGCAGGCCCAGCCTCTGCCATACTCTGGAGTCCTTGAATAGCAAACCCTCGCATGGCTCGCCTCATGATAGCTCTGTGACCTCTGAGGCTAGGTGCAAAAGGCCATGAAGGCTGTACATGACAGTTCACACCTGTAATCCCAGGCCGAGGTAAGAGGATCACTTGAAGCCAGGAGCTTGAAACTAGACTGGTCAACACAGCAAGACTCCTATCTCTACAGAAAAAGTTCATAATTAGCCAGGCATGGTGGCACGTGCCTATAGTGCCAGCTACTCTGGAAGCTAAAGCAGGAGGATTGTGTGAGCCCAGGAATTGGAGGTTACCGTGAACTGTGCGCCACTGCGCTGCAGCCTGGGTGACAGAGCGAGATCCTGTTTCTATTAAACAACAACCAAAAAAGGCCATGAAGCTGCTGCCTTGTTCATGAGATCACTGCTGTGGGAACCTTGAGCTGCCAGGGGGGAAGTAAGTCTAATGGAGTAGACAAATATTAAAAAGATAATTAGAACTGTGTTAAGTGTTTTGAAGAAGAATTACAGGGCACTAAAAGGGCTTAGAATAGTAGAACTTGATCTAGTTTGGGGGGTCTGGAAAGCTTCTCTGATAAAGTAATGTTTACACAGATACCTGAATGCAAAAGTGATAGCAGAGATTTCAAATTATATCTTAAATTAATCTGGAACTCCCTCTGCTGGTGTCTAGCTCAGGGAAAAGAATCGTTCTACATCCCCTGTAGAAGGATAGAGTGTAAGCTGTATTTTTATTGTTGTTTGTTTTACCATGGGAAGTTGGTCCAAAGCTTTTTATCAAATATTCTCAAGGAGACCAGAAGCCCAGAAAGTTTAAAAAGCACAAATCTGGTCCAATTCTCTCATTTGACAAATGCGGGGTCTGAGATACAGGGTGGGGAGAGGACCTTGAACTTGGCGGCTTAGATAGAAGTAGAATCTAACTTGCTGTTGTCTTCACACAGCCTCTGGCTACTGGTATCCCCAGAGGAAATCTCCCTCAGGTTCCAGGAGGGGGATGGGTTTTGAGATGAACCCTGCAAAGCAACTCCCACTCAGGACAACCTGCTGCTAATGTTAGACTAGAGGGAAGAGGCTGTGCCCACAGTGCTCAGGGCCCCACCTGCTTCCCACGCATAATAGAGTCTGCTGGTTAATGCCAGAAGGCGGATGTGATAGGTTGGCCTGGACCTGAGCCCTTTGGCCTCTGTTCAGACACCCAACACATTTAAGATCTGCGGTCAGATTAGAAAACAGACAAGGATTACAATTCATAATGTCTTGGATTCACTTGCCAAATTGGAATGCTTCTCGATAGAGGTTCAGATGCAGAGAAAAGAGCAATGCAATTAGGCCTTATAAGACATGGGCTCAAGCCCCAGGTAATAGATAAAGGCTGTTGTTTACTGAGCACCCACTGTGTGCTGTAAACTGCTGGACCTTCTTTTTCGTGTACTTTCTCATTTCACCCTAAGACAACCTTGCAAGGTTGACAGATGAGAAAACGTCTAGGCTCAAGAGAAGGGAAGCGACTTACCCAAGGTTACAGAACATGCAAGCGGCAGAGGGAGGATTTGTATCTGGGTCTCCTGACTCCCAGGCGAGGATTTCCCACCACACCACTCGCTGTTGGGCAGGCTGCAAATGAGATCCAAAGGCAGCTTAGTTTATGGGGTCGGAACACAACCTTGGAGCCCACTTGCCAGAGCTCAACCCAGCCCCATCACCAATTGCAGTGTGACCTCAGGCAAGTTACTTTACTTATCTTGGCTCAATTTGCTCATCTATTAATTGGTGATATAACAATAGCACCACCTGAACAGGGTTGTTGGGAAGATTGAGTGATACGGTCTACACAGTCAGCCTCCTGGGGCACAAAGCAGAGTGGAGAGAGTGTCAGCAGGGCAAATGGAAGATGTCCAGCACCTTACTGCGTGAAGCGTGATATTTAGAACAGAAGCATTGGTACCACCTGGGAGCTTGCTGGAACTCTAGCATCTTTTCAACAGAGGTAAAGCTCTTGGGTTTGTTGCTATTTTTAGGGGGCTTATCTGTTTACTAACTGTACCATGTTATGTCATTGGCTGCTCACCAACAAGTAGATTTCTCTAGAAGGCACTTTTCATTTGTCACATTAGCTCTCTTCATAGGAGTTATTATATTCCTTTTAGAGTTTAATACGATCTGTGGTAGATGTGGTATTTCAAATATTAGTGAGGAACATGTGCCTAATTCAAGTAACAATTGGGACAACTTGATAACCATTTGGAAAAAATTCAAATCAAGTCCCATTGGAAAAAATTCAAACCAAGTCCCAACATCACACTTTACATCAAAATAAATTCCAAATGATCTAAAGATGCCACAGTAAATAAGAAAGAAAAAAAAGGGAAGGAAGAAAGGAAAGAAGGAAGGAAGGAAGGAATTTAATGATAAAAGTATTAAAAGAGAAAAACCAAAGACCAAACGGAAAATATTTCTAAATGTGACTATATTAAAAATTTTTGAATTCTGTAAGGCTTCCAGTATAATAGAAAGTCCAGAAACAAAAGGCAAGTCAGAAAACGATATTTGCAGATACCCTTTACCCAGTATGTGAATCAACAGGGAAATGAAGAGAACAAACAGAAATAAAAACGGGCAAAGGATTTGAATAGACAGTTCCCACCCAAAAGGATATAAATGGTTTATACATGTATAAACATATGCTCAATCTCTCTAAAATACATACAAAATAAACCTACCCTGAAATATTTTTTCGCCTATGAGACTGGCAAAAATGAAAAAGGTTATTAATTCCAGTGTTGGTAAGGATGTGAAAAAACACACTCTCATCCACTGTTGGTAGGAATGCAAACTAGTATAATATTTTGGAAAGCAATTAGGCCACATTTATTAGAAATGTTAACATTAACATCTTTCTGATTTTGCAATTCCACATCTAGGTATCTGTCCAACAAACATAGACTCATAAGTGCTAAAAAGATATGCATACAAGGAAGCTTATGGCAGTATTGTATACAAAAGCAAAAAGTTGGAAACAACCCAAATTTCCATCAAGAGATTATAAAATAAAATATTGCACATCCATACAATACCATAATATACCACAGTGCTATTTACAAGCATGAGTTAGTTGTAGGCATTTAACATACACATGTGTTCAAGATGCATTGTAAAGAAAAGAGAAGCAAGTCATGGAGCTATATGAATAGTATGATCCTATGTTTGTAAAATAATATATATTAACACATGAAAGGGGAAAAATCTAAAGAAATATTTACCAAACCATTAACTATATTATATTTACTTCTGATGGGTGAGATTCTGTGGTCCTTTCACTTTTTTTCCATTTATTTGTTTTTTTCAAATCACCTACCATCTGGGAGCCAGTGTGCTAGATTCTGGGGATTTGACGTAAACAATGTCCAAAGTCATTGATCTCAAGGAGTTTACATTCTATATTTCTACAACATCAGAATTCTTTAAAACAATCATTACCTTATTAGGGAAAAAAACACATTTAGAGTAAATATTGTACTCTTTCGAGATTATTTTACTTCTGAGCCTTTCTTATATCCTGCCTAATCCACTCTATCAGTCTCTGGTCCTCCTGTCCCCCTGCTCTCTCCTTCCAATATGTTTCCTCCTTTTTCCTACAACGACCTAGACCCCACCCATCATTTCTGCCCAACTTGTAGCCAAGCTCTCCCATGAAGCTGTCAGCGGCATCCTCCAAACTGTGATATCTTCTTTTAAATTGATGATGAAAACTCATAGACCCCACTGTTCTGCAGTCATGTGGGATACCCTGGGAGCCATGAGGCCATGTTTCTATCATTCAACACACATAATGCCTAGCACACAGAAGGTACTTAGTAAATGCTGGCTGAGCCTGGTACCGTGGCACACACGTATAGTCCCAGCTACTCAGGAAGCTAAGGCAGAAAGATCACTGGAGCCCAGGAATTTGAAGCTGCAGTGCACTATGATGGTGTCTGTGAATAGCCTCTACACTCCAGCCTGGGCAATAAAGCAAGACATCATATCTAAACAATTCAAAATTAAGAAAAAATTTTAATTTAAAAAAGTTGGTTGAGGCCGGGCGCGGTGGCTCAAGCCTGCAATCCCAGCAATTTGGGGGGCCGAGATGGGTGGATCATGAGGTCAGGAGATCGAGACCATCCTGGTTAACCCGGTGAAACCCCATCTCTACTAAAAAATACGAAAAACTAGCCGGGTGAGGTGGCGGGCGCCTGTAGTCCCAGCTACTCGGGAGGCTGAGGCAGGAGAATGGCATAAACCTGGGAGGCAGAGCTTGCAGTGAGCTGAGATCCAGCTACTGCACTGCAGCCTGGGGGACAGAGCGAGACTCTGTCTCAAAAAAGAAAAAGTTGGTTGAATGGCATTGTGTTGGCAATGAGGTGCATTGCTCAGATCACCCTTTGGGGGAAACTTTTAGGGGAAACATGGTTGACTGCGAACTCCCAGTGGCTGTGCCTTTGGATCCTTTGTGGTATCCTCTGGCTACTCCCAGTCAATGACCGAGCATGGTGTGGTACCAGAACCTGGCCACATCTGCATGATATAGGACACAACCCGTGCTTGGGAATCCCCCATCTGCCTGGCTGAGACTTTCCCTCCTCACTTCCCACTCTCCTTTCTCAACTATCAGAACTGCGTCATGGTTTGAGGGCTCCCCATCCCTTTTCCCCTACTTTCCCCTACTTTCCCCTTTCCCTCTTTTTTTTTTGAGACGGCATCTCACTCTGTCTTCCAGGCTGGAGTGCAGAAGCGTGATCTCTGCTCACTGCAACCTCTGCCTCCCAGGTTCCAGCGACTTTCATGTCTCAGCCTACCAAGTAGCTGGGATTACAGGTGCGCACCACCACACCGGGCTAATTTTTTTTGTATTGTAGTAGAGATGGGGTTTCACCATGTTGGCCAGGCTGGTCTTGAACTCCTGACCTCAAGTGATCCACCCACCTTGGCCTCCCAAAATGCTGAGATTACACACTTTACCTCTTTATCCTTTGTAGGTATTTTTCCCAGAAACAAACAAACAAACAAACATCTAGGCATCTGATTCTCAGAGGATCCAAACCAACACAGGGACCAATGAAAAAATTAAAAAAGGCTGGAAGAGAATTCATAAACAATAAGGTTATAGCTATACTTGCATAGAAAGATGTGCTGGATCTGTACTTCACAAACTTTAATGTATGGTATGGTGAGTCACCTGGGGATCCTGTTGAAATGCCAGATCTGGTTAAGTAGGTCTGATGTGGGCCCAAGATGCCACATTTCTAACAAGCTCCCTGGTGATACCAGTGCTGCTGGTCCAAGAACCCCAGATTGGGCAGCAAGGTGCCAGACACCGTCCATTTGTCCCTGCTATTTCTTTTCACCCTGTTCCGTGCCCTGGGAGGCTGACTGCATGAACTGTATCAGCAGGCTCTAAGCCTCTAGCTTCCAGTAGGGTTTACTAATGAGGAGCACTGGCAGGAGATCAGAGGGCAGGAGCGGAGTGAGGTCAGAGGTTTTTATTCATCTGAAGATAGCTCCCTACTGAGTTGCTGTGGGTTGACTCTGTCCCTCTACCAAAGGCTGTAGCTCCTATCAGGTAGGTCTCTGCAGTTTTCTCTCTTGCAGAATTCCAGTATCTGCTCTCCCCTTATCCCCTTCAGGCCTGGGGTGGTAACAGCTCTCTACTATTACCAGCCCTGGAGTACTGCACCACCCCTCGTGGCTCTTAGTAAATCCTGCCTATACTTCTGTAAATGGTCCTTTAGTAAGCACTCCCCAGCTCCTCAGCCAAGTGTGCCATCTGTTTCCTGGTGGGACCCTGGCTGCTACAAGCGCTGTACAATGCAGTATTTCTATAAGAGCAGAAAACTGGAAACAAGCTAACTGTGCCTTGTTTCTGTTTGTTTGTTTGAGAGTCTTGCTCTGTCACCCAGGCTGGAGTGCAGTGGCATAATCTCAGCTCACTGTAACCTCTGCCTCTCAGGTTCAAGTGATTCTTGTGCCTCAGCCACCTAGGTAGCTGGGATTACAGGAATGTGCCACCACATCTGGCTTTTTTTTTTTTTTTTGTATTAGAGATGGGATTTCGCCATGTTGGCCAGGCTGGTCTTGAACTCCTGGCCTCAAGCAGTCCACCCACCTTAACCTCCCAAAGTACTGGGATTACAGGCATGAACCACCACACCTGGACTCAACTGTGCCTTATTCTAAAATGATTAAATGGGCTGGGTGCACTGGTTCACATCTGTAATCCCAGCACTTTGGGAGGCCGAGGCAGGTGGGTCACTTGAGGTCAGGAGTTCAAGACCAGCCTGGCCAACATGGCAAAACCCCATCTCTACTAAAAATGCAAACATTAGCTTGGCGTGTTGGTGGGCGTCTGTGATCCCAGCTACTAGGGAGGCAGAGGCAGGAGAATCGCTTGAACTCAGGAGGCAAAGGTTGCAGTGAGCCAAGATCACACCACTGTACCCTAGCCTGGATGACAGAGTGAGACTCCATTTCAAAAAATAAAAATAAAATAGAAATAAATAAATAAAATGATTAAATAGATTATAGTATATCTGCTGAATGGTGTTTTGTGCAATCATTTATTTATTTTTATTATTAATTTTTTTTGGAGATGGAGTCTCACTCTGTTGCTCAGCATGGAGTGCAGTGGTGTGATCTCGGCTCACTGCAACCTCCACCTCCCAGGTTCAAGCAATTCTTCTGCCTCAGGCTCCCGAGTAGCTGGGATTATAGGCACATGCCACCACGCCTGGCTAATTTTTTTTGTATTTTTAGTAGAGACAGGGTTTCACCGTTTTGCCCAGGTTGGTTTCAAATGCCTGAGCTCAGGCAATCCGACTGCCTCGGCCTCCCAAAGTGCTAGGATTGTTACAGGCATGAGCCACATCGCCAGGCTGCAATCATTTTTTTAAAATGTAGCAGTCTGGGCCGGGCGCGGTGGTTCAAGCCTGTAATCCCAGCACTTTGGGAGGCCGAGACGGGCGGATCACAAGGTCAGGAGATCGAGACCATCCTGGCTAACACGGTGAAACCCCGTATCTACTAAAAAATACAAAAAATTAGCCGGGCGAGGGGTGGGCGCCTGTAGTCCCAGCTACCCGGGAGGCTGAGGCAGGAGAATGGCGTGAACCCGGGAGACGGAGCTTGCAGTGAGCCAGGATCCGGCCACTGCACTCCAGCCCGGGTGACAGAGCGAGACTCCGTCTCAAAAAAATAAATAAATAAATAAAATGTAGCAGTCTGTATTTACCTACATGGAAAGGTGCCCAAGACATTTGTTAACAGAAAAAGAAAAAAGAAAAAAAAAAAAATAGCAAGATTCAGAATAGCATGCGTAGTATGAACCCATTCATTTACAAAAAAAGTAAATTATCCATTTGTTAAGGCTTGGAATGCAAGTGACTACAATGCTCCTGAAAATAAACCTCACCAGAAAGAATGTGGGGAGGGATTTTCTAACTTAGTCTCTTTCTGTCACTTGGTTCTGCTTTCTTTTGTGGTGACTTCACTCAGGCAGGCTGTCTTCAGGTGGTGGCGGAGTGAGCACCAGTTTGGCTTACAATATCCTGACATCCTGATAGCTGGCAACCTCGGCAGAGAGGGCCTCATTCTCAATTGCTTTAGCAAAAATCCTGGGCTGGGCCGGGCATGGTGGCTCATGCCTGTAATCCCAGCACTTTGGGAGGCTGAGGGAGGAAGATCACTTGAAATCAGGAGTTTGAGGCCAGCCTGGACAACATGGTGAAACCCTGTCTCTACTAAAAATACAAAAAATAGCCGGGCATGGTGGCAGGTGCCTGTAATCCCAGCTACTCGGGAGGCCAAGGCAGAGAACCACTTGAACCTAGGAGACAGAGGTTGCAGTTTGCAGGGATTGTATCGCTGAACCCCAGCCTGGGAGAGAGAGTGAGGCTCCATCTCAAAAAAAAAAAAGTCCTGGGCTGAAGTCAATCAGGATATGTGCTAACCACTGAAGCACACAGACTGAGAGAAAGGCTTCCCAAAAGAAAAAGGGTGTCCGGAGAGAATATTTCGTAGTAGACATTTGTTATCCTTTTTGACTGCCCAGCATCTGAACCCCCTTCCTAGATTTGGGAGTCCCCTACCTTCTGAGGCAGAAACTACTTCCCACTATTACATGAGCACATGACCGAAGTTGGGCCAATCAGGCATTCCCACCTCAGCCTCTGAATCTGAAGCCAGTAATACCAAAAAGGGCCTGAACCAACCCCATCTTCCTACAGGGTGCACCTGTGGCATGAGATTCGGGTCATTGTTCCTGGCTTTGGGGCCTCCAGAACTGGTTCTCAGGCTCTCATGGATCTGTGAGCTACAGAAGAACCTTGTCGTAAATCCTGCAGCTTTTCCAGTACCTTGAACAGTGTCTGGACATAGCAGGCACTCAATACATATTTGTTGAGAACGGAAGACCGGAGTCCTACTCACAGTTCTCCTGCAGAATAGTCGTGGAGTCTTTGACAAGACACAACCTCTTTGTGCCTCAGTTGCCTCCTCTGTAACCTAGGGATGATCATCTGGGCCCTCCCCCGGTGGCTGGCAGGCCTGCAATGAAGATCAAATGTGGGTCTCCAACTTTAGAGTGCATCAGAATCACCCAGAGGGCTTGTTAAAATACAGGTTGCTGAACCCACACCCAGAATTTCTGATTCAGTAGATCTGGGGTAGGGCCAGAAAAATCTGCATTTGTAACAGTGTTGCAGCTGGTGCTGGTGCTGCTGCTGTGTGGGACACACTTCAAGGACCGCTGATAGAGAGAAGGTATGTATTTCATTTTCTTTGTGACCATTGTAAATGAGGTTGTGTTCTTAATTTTGTTCTCAGCTAGAATGTTATTGGTGTATTGAAATGCTATTGCTTTTTATACATTGATTTTCTGTCCTGAAACTTTACTGAATTTGTTTATCATTTCCAGGAGCCTTTTGGCAAAGTCTTTAGGGTTTTCTATGTATAAATTAATACTATTGGCAAAGAGAGAGAGTTTGACTTTTTCTTTTCCTATTTGAATGCCTTTTATTTTTTTCTCTTACCTGGTTGTCTGGCTAGGACGTCCAGTACTATGTTGAATAGGAGTGGTGAGACTCTTCTTCCAGTTCTCAAGGGGAATGGTTCCAGCTTTTGCCTATTTAATATGATGTTGGCTATGGGTTTGTCATAGATGGCTGTTACTATTTTGAGGTATGTTCCTTCAATACTTAATCTGTTTTGAGGGTTTTTATTATAAAGGGTTGTTGGATTTTATTGAAGGTCTTTTCTGCATCTATTGAGATGATTATACGGTTTTCATTTTTGATTCTGTTTATATGGTGAATCACATGTATTGATTTGCACATGTTGCGCCAACCTTGCATCCCAGAAATAAAGCCTACTTGATCATGGTGAATTGACTTTTTGATGTGCTGCTGGATTCTGTTTGTAGTATTTCATTGAGGATTTTTGCAGCTATGTTCATCAGCAATATTGGCCTGAAGTTTTCTTTTTTCGTTGTGTCTCTGCAAAGGACATGAACAGACACTTCTTAAAAGAAGACATACAAGCAGCCAACAAACATATGAAAAAATGGTCAACATCATTCACCATCAGAGAAATGCAAATCAAAACCATAATGAGATATCATCTACACCCTCAGAATGTCAATTATTAAAAAGTCAAAAAACAATAGGTGCTGGTAAGGCTGTGAAGAAAACAGACTGTTGGTGGGAATGCAAACTAGTTCAGCCACTGTGAAAAGCAGTTTGGAGATTTCTCAAATAACTTAAAATAGAACTACTATTTGACCCAGCACTCCTACTACCAGGTACATACCAAAAGGAAAATAATTCATTCTATCAAAAAGACACCTGTATGTTCATTGCAGTGCCGTTTACACTAGCAAGGATATGGAATCAACCTAAGTGCCCATCAGCAGTATATTGGATAAAGAATATGTAGTATAGAGTCAGATGTAATGGCTCACACCTGTAATCCTGGCACTTTGGGAGGCCACAGCGGGTGAATCACTTGAGCTCAGGAGTTTGAGACCAGCCGGGCAACATGGTGAAACCCTGTCTCAACCAAAAATACAAAAAATTAGCTGGGTGTGGTGGCACTCGCCTATAGTCCTAGCTACTCGGGATACTGAGGTGGGAGGATTGCTTGAGCCTTGGAGGCAGAGGTTGCAGTGAGTAGAGATTGCAGGATTGCACTCTAGCCTGGGTGACAGAGCAAGACAGAGAGAGAGAGAGAAAGAGAGGGAGGGAGGAAGGGTGATAGGGAGGAAGCGGGATAGGTAGGTAGGGAGGGAGGGAGGTAAGAGAGGGAAGAAAGGAAAGAAATGTGGTGCATATACACGATAGAATAAGACGGAATACTACGGAATACTATGCAGCCATAAGAATGAACGAAATCATGTCCTTTGCAGCAACATGGATAGAGCTGGAGGCCATTATCCTAAGCGACCTAACAAGAACAGAAAACCAAATACTACATGTTCTCACTTATAAGTGGGAGCTGAACATTGAGTACACATGGACACAAAGATGGGAACAATAAACGCTGGGGATCGCTAACCAGGGAGGGATAGAGGGGACTCTAGGCTGAAGAACCTCTTGGTGGGTATTATGCTTACTGCCTGGGTGACGGGATCGTTGGGACCCCAAGCCTCAGCGTCGCGCAATGTACCCATGTAACAAACCTGCACGTGTACCCTTTAATCTATAATAAAAGTTGAAATAAAAGAGAGAGAAAAGGTACAGGAGGCGCTTGTAGCCCCAGCAGCCCGGCCCAGATGAAGGAGGGGCATTAAGGGCACTGCAGGACACTGTGAGGAAACAATAAACCTGCTCGTTCCTTAATTCAGCCGCTTCCTTATTCTGGAAGCGCAGGTTCAGCGCCAGAGGCTGGGGTGGGGTCAGCGGAGCCCGCTAGTAAAGTCAAGGCCCATGCAGCTGCGGACTCAGACCCGGGACATGAACAGACACTTCTTAAAAGAAGACATACAAGCAGCCAACAAACATATGAAAAAATGGTCAACATCATTCACCATCAGAGAAATGCAAATCAAAACCATAATGAGGGCCCTGGCCGCAGTGTGAAGAGGGGATGGGGTCGCCGCTCCCACCTCTGCCCTGGCAGGAAGTCTCTGGAGCTCCGGGACAGGGCGGCGAGCGGGCGCCGAAGAGGCAGAAGGGGACATGCGGGCCTGCAGCAGGGGCTTCTCTGAGCTTCCCTGGACTCCGGAGTGCGGGCACTGGAGGTGCGCAGCCCTCGCCTTGGCGCGCTCCCGGCACAAAGTAGGCGCGCGGCCCCGGCTCCAGCGCGCTCCCGGCACACAGTAGGCGCGCGGCCCCGGCCCCGGCGCGCTCCCGGCACACAGTAGGCGCGCGGTGCGGGCGGGCGGCCGGAAGGGGGCGCCGGCGGGCGGTATCCGGGGGCGGAGCCGACGCGGCCGGCAGGGCGGACGGGCGCGGGCCGCGCGTGGCGGCGGCGATGGGCGAGGGCGGGCTGCCCCCGGCCTTCCAGCTGCTGCTGCGCGCGTGTGACCAGGGCGACACGGAGACCGCGCGGCGGCTGCTGGAGCCGGGGGCGGCGGAGCCAGCCGAGCGCGGCGCGGAGCCGGAAGCGGGCGCGGAGCCGGTGGGGGCCGAGGCGGCCGGGCCCGGGGCCGCAGCAGCGGCGGCAGTCGGGGCTCCGGTGCCCGTGGACTGCTCGGACGAGGCGGGCAACACCGCACTGCAGTTCGCCGCGGCCGGGGGCCACGAACCGCTGGTGCGCTTCCTGCTGCGTCGCGGTGCCTCGGTCAACAGCCGCAACCACTACGGCTGGAGCGCGCTCATGCAGGCGGCCAGGTGAGGCGGCGGGGCTCGGGGGCTCGGGACGCGGCCCCCGGCGGCCGGATCTCCCCGGCGGCCAGATGCCCCGGGAGGTCAAGAGTTAAGGACTCCTTAGAATTAGAATGGTCAACTTTGAGTAGTCTTTGGTAAACTTTGAGCATAGAAGTGGAAATACTTTTGTATTAACATAAAATCAGATTCTTAGAAACTTTGGCCTTTCAGAATAGAATCTGGAGACAGCGAACAGAATCGTAGAGACTTAGAACCTTAGAGATTTAATTCATTTCTTTTTTTTTTTTTTTTGAAATGGAGTCTGGCTCTGTCGCCCAGACTGGAGTGCAGTGGCGCGATCTCAGCTCACTACAAGGTCCTCCTCCCGGATCCATGCCATTCTCCTGCCTCAGCCTCCCGAGTAGCTGGGACTACAGGCGCCCACCACCACACCCGACTATTTTTTATTTTTATTTTTATTTTTTTAGTAGAGGCGGGGTTTCACCGTGTTAACCAAGATGGTCTTGATTTCCTGACGTTGTGATCCGCCCACCTCAGCCTTCCAAAGTGCTGGGATTACAGGCGTGAGCCACTGCGCCCAGCCTGATTTAATTCATTTCTTATTGTAGTAAGGGTTTCCTCAGAACCTGCTTTCCCTTCCTGGCTTGGCGTTGAGGATGCTCCGAGACCAGGCAGAGTCACCACCCAGGGCAGTGGTGGACAGGCCAGGCAAAGGAACAAGCTTGACCGGAAAGGTTTGAGTAGCTCTGGGGGCAGTTGACCCATTTTGGAGACATTGGGGAAGGTTTCTGGTAGAAATGATGTTTATATCCACGTGGAGATAACCTCCACATGGATGCCTGACAATTAGCTAGGACAGAACAAGTGGGATGTGGGAAGGGCATGATGGGAGGCCCATGCAAAGGCTTGGGTGCACGAGCTGGTAGGACTGGTAGAATTATGTATGAGTAGAATGATGTACTAGTCCCCCCTGGAGAGAAGGCAGATGCCAGGGAATGGGGGGAGGGGGGAGCTGAGGAATTTACTGAGTGAGGTTTGTGACTGCAGCACTAACATGCCTAGGAGTGTCTCGGAGACCCCGATCACCAGTTTTAATCAAGTTCTGCAGGATAGTCTGAGCCTGGGTATTTTAAAATGTGCTGTTCCTCAGGTGGTGTGACACCGACTATATATTCAGGTAGCATCTCTGCCTGTGTTGAGTTGTGCTCCAGCTTTCTGCTGCGTAATTCATACCAAAAGGTCAAGTTGAGGAGTAGTATGTATGGAAGACTTCCAGAAGGATGTATAGTGTGTCTGTCCCTCAGATCGGGGTCGGCAAATGCGTGGCCCATGTGCTGACACCTTCCAGCCTTGTGCTCTTCTTCTTTGGATCTGGATATGCCCCAGAATCCTGCTCAAAACCGCACCCCTGGCAGCCACCACGCTCGGTCTAAGTGAGCATCTATTTATCATCCCAGCTGTCTGTGTGCATCAGGCCAGACTATCAGACACCCTGTGCTTTTGGGCTCTTGTGGATGTTTTAGTATTAGAAATGGTGACGTTAGTGTTTTTTCCTTTTTCCTTTTTTTTTTTTTTTGAGACAGAGTCTCGCTCTGTCACCAGGCTGGAGTGCAGTGGCGCGATCTCGACTCACTGCAACCTCTGCCTCCCGGGTTAAAGCGGTTCTCCTGCCTCAGCCTCCCAAGTAGCTGGAATTACAGGCACGTGCCACCACACCTGTGCCACCCTGCCCAGCTAATTTTTGTATTTTTAGTAGAGACAGGGTTTCACTATGTTGGCCAGGCTGGTCTCGATCTCTTGATTTTGTGTGAGCCACTGTGCTCCGCCATGTTTTTTCCTGTTCTTAAAATAACAGGTAACCTTTGGCCAGGTGCGGTGTCTCACGCCTGTTATCCCAGCACTTTGGGAGTCCGAGGCAGGCAGATCACGAGCTCAAGAGATCGAGACCAGCCTGGCCAACATAGTGAAACCCTGTCTCTACTAAAAATACAAATATTAACTGGGCGTGGTGGCGTGGGCATGGTGGCACGTGCCTGTAGTCCCAGCTACTCGGGAGGCTGAGGCAGGAGAATCGCTTGAACCCAGGAGGTGGAGGTTGCAGTGAGCTGAGATCCTGCCACTGCACTCCAGCCTGGCAACAGCAAGACTCCATCTCAAAAAAAAAAAAAAAAAAAAAAAGTAACCTTTATTGAGCTCCAACTTTCAGTCAAGCACTGTGCTAAGTGCTTTAAATGAATTAACTCATTCGATCTATACAAAACCTTAGGAAGGAGGTACTGTTGTCATCCTCATTTCATAGATGAGGAATTGAGGAACAGAGAAGTTAAATAACTTGCCTAAGTCACATAGCTACCAAGTCGCCAGACAGATGCACACCTAGGGAGGTGGCTCCAGAGCCTGTGCTCCCAGCCATGAATCCTGTAACTGATAGTTTCCCTCTTGATGTTGGTGGCGAGGAAGCGGCTTGCCAAATTTGCCGGAGACTTCTCTCCTAGGGACAGGGTTGCATAGTGTTTACCTTCTTTCCCTACCCTTCGTTTCCTGCCTGCCAGTGGGGCAGAGCTGGACTCTCAGCCCGGTGCTTTGAGAGGGGAAAATGTGTGACAGCTCTTTAAACACAGGTGTTAATTGCTGAAATTCATCAGTAATCACAGCACCTGTTCAGAAAGCCCCTCGCATGCCCATCTCCAGCAGTTACCTATTAGAAACTTAGCCTCCACAACATTATCTCAGCCTTGCTTGAATCCTGTTTTATTTTCCGCATAGTTGAGTGCTCTCTTGGGCTACTCACTAATTCAGAAAACCTTCCAAATTTCACTGTTTCTGCTCTAATTCGGCCCTTTTTTCTTCCTTAAAAAATTGGTTATACTGGAGCTTCGATTTTGAGTCCAGGTTCAACTTTTGACTTTATCACGTTCAAATTGAGAGGCTTTAGATTAATTGCTTTCCACTGTAATCTTCAGTTTCCTAATCTGTGAGTTTATCTCGGGGTTTATTAAGATCAAATGAGATAAAAATGTGACAGCACCTTGTAATCTGCTGTTAGGGATTATGCTAGATTTTATCTCATGCTCGATAACTAGTGTAATCTTTTAGAAATCTCTGCTACAGTAGAGGATACACCAGTTCTTCAGTGATTTCCACTGCTCACCTCTGGACCTTCCCCTATGTGGTTATGCCATTTATGCATTCATTTACTCAGTTTGTTTGACAAAATTTACTGAGCCCTGATGTGGATCAGCCACTATGATAGGGGCTGGGGAAACAACATGCCTGGAACCCTGTCCTGTCCTTGGAGAGCCCGCCACTGGTATTAGGAAGTTGGTGGGTGCAGAGAGAGAATTAGAGAAAGAGGGCTCACGTGCAGCCAGCGGCAAGCCCGTGGAATTAGATGCTTAGAAGAGGGGCACTGACGTAGTCTGGTGAGGGGTGGTCTGGAAGCTGCTTGGAGTGGATGAGAGCTGAGCCGACTCCTGAAGCAGGACACGGTTGGGGGTGTGCTGAGTAGATAAGGACAGGAGAGTCCTCTGATGGTGAAGTTGTGGTGGAGGCAGGAAGGTGTGGTGTGGGAGCGGGAGGAAGTAAGGTTGGCAAAGCAGTCAGGTCTTCGGCAGTCAGAAGCTGGGGAGTGACAGATTTGGGTTTGGAGAATATCATTTGGGGGTCGCATGGAGGATGGGCAGGAGGGAACAAGACTGGAGGTGGGGGGACATTGGGGTGCAGCTTTCTGCATTGAGTTGGTTTCAGTTTGCCTTGTCCCTTTCTGCTCTGGGAGTGGAGGTCAAGAGGCCCAGTCCCCTGCAGCTGGTGGAGCTGTGTCACCAGGCTCTTGCTCCGCAGCTGAGGAGCCCCATGCTGTTCAGGTTCACGTCCCAGAAGGTATTCAGCTGGAGCCTCGGACAGAGTTCAGCCCTGGCCCGGCTGCTAGCTGCCAGCTGCCAGGAGGAGGGAGGTCCTGGGTTTAGATGAGGTGCAAAACTGGCGCCCGGGAAAGAGGGCTGAGCATCGAGAAACCCAGAAAGCTGTCTCACAGGTGCAGACATGACAGTGGCTTTGTGGTCTCGAAAACCTGGAGTAGACAGCCCCCATCTCGTCAGTGTTTTCTTGTTAGTCCGGGGCTGCTTCTAGCTTGGAGATACACAGCTCTGAGCCCACCAGAGACACCAAAAACATAGCTTTTCTGCCCTCTGGTGTTAAAAGAAGGAAGCGATTTTGCTGGGAAGAGGCACCTGTTTTCCTTCTCCGGTGTTAGGAAGTTGGTAGGTGCAGATTTGTCTCTTCAGGGGCCCAGCAGTGACTTCATTGAGGAACATCTGGCCTAGGCCGGATCCTCAGCCACCTGCAGCAAACATTCCTGCCAGCAGGTGGCAGTAGGCCTCCAGGCCGCAATGCCCAGCCCATCTGCTGACCACAACCTTGCCACACCTCTTGGCATGGGGTGTGTGCTTTTGGGGATGGGGGGGTGGGTAGAAATGAATCAGACATGGGCCCTGCCTGTGTGGAAATTAGAGCACAGGCAGAGAGACAGATTCCCAGGCTATAAAACAATAAAATGGACTGTCTGAAATGTAAGAGACAGCATGGTGTAGGGGAAAAAGCAAGGGCAGCGGGATTCACACAGACCTGTCCTGACCCCGATTCCGCCCCTTACCAGCTGGGTTCCCCTTGGCATGTTGAGTAATGTAACATGAACAGTTGTAATAGCTAACAATCGCTAACATTGATGTGATGCTTCCTGTGGTCAGGCACAGAGCCAGGTGCTTTACATACAACTCATTTAATCCCCAACAACCCTTGAAGTTGGCACAGTTATATCCCCATTTTACAGATCAGGAAATGAAGGCACAAAGAAATCCAAGTTCTTCCTAAAGGTCGTGCAGCTGGTGGTGGGGAGAGCTGGATTTGAACCCGGGCAGGGCAGCTGCTCACCTTCATGATGGTGCATCTGTATCTGTGGGACTGGCACAGTGCCTGGCACCAGAATAAGACTCTTATTATGAATAGCTGTCAGGACTAATAATTCATGACAATTCAGGACGACAAAAGCTGTCTCCCGAGTGCTGTGTGTTTAGTGTCACTAATTCTCCATCTTCCTGGCAGATTTGGGCATGTGAGTGTGGCACACCTCCTGTTGGATCACGGGGCTGATGTCAATGCCCAGAACCGGCTAGGGGCCAGTGTGCTCACTGTGGCTTCTCGGGGCGGCCACCTGGGTGTGGTGAAGCTGCTCCTGGAAGCCGGTGCCTTTGTGGACCATCACCACCCTTCGGGCGAGCAACTGGGGTTGGGCGGCAACAGGGATGAGCCCCTGGACATCACGGCCCTGATGGCCGCCATCCAGCACGGGCACGAGGCCGTGGTGCGTCTACTGATGGAGTGGGGCGCGGACCCCAACCGCGCAGCCCGGACCGTGGGCTGGAGCCCACTGATGCTGGCTGCACTCACTGGGCGGCTTGGAGTGGCCCAGCAACTGGTGGAGAAGGGCGCCAACCCTGACCACCTCAGCGTGCTGGAGAAGACCGCCTTCGAGGTTGCACTGGACTGCAAGCACAGGGACCTTGTAGACTACCTGGACCCGATGACCACCGTCAGGCCCAAAACAGGTCAGGCTGCATGCCCTCCGTGACTTCACAGAGGACCCCAAATTGTGTTTATGTGGCTTAAGCTGAGGATTGCTCTACTGGAAGGACACACAGAACTCAGAGTCCAGCCCTGCAGACCAGTGAGACTGAGGAAGTGGTGTGCTTAAGTATCGGGGAGATTGCCTGTGACATGCAGGTTCTGGGCCCATTCTCTGCAGAGTCTGATTTGGTAGCCCTGGGCAAGAGTCTGGAAGCCTCCATAACAAGGCTGCTCTCCCTAACCACATCATTCTGATGCAGTTGGTTCTGGGGTCCTTCTAGAATAAGGTTTGGCAAACTTTTTCTGTAAAAGGCCAAATAGACTGTATGGACCATACGGTCTCTGTTAAAACTACAGTAGTCACTTCTGCTAGAGTGAAAGCAGCCTTACATATGTAATGAGTAAATGAATGGGTGTGGCTATGCATATAATATGTAAATGAGTCAGTTGTGGCTAGGTTCCAATAAATTACAATTACAAAGACAGGCAGTGGGGCATATTTGAGCCATGGGCTATAGTTGGCCAGCCCCTGCTGTACAATAGTGTGCCTGACCTCCTCTGCCCTGATCATTTCTCAAACACTAATTCATGTAAAATTGGTGAAAATTAGTTTTTTTAAAAACATCTAGCAGTGTGTCTTTTTTTCTTTTTTAACTTCTTGCCATCTCTCTGGCATGTAAAGGGTTGTCTAAACAATCCTTAGCAAATCTGCCACAGGACATACCACGTTTCAAAACCTCTAATGCACCGTTTGCAATAAGATTGCGACACACAGCCTTGGTACCCTCTGTCTATGTAAAAGGCCTGACTTCGATGGCAGGACTGACAGCCAGGGAGTAACAGTAGGTGGGCTGCAGTGTATATAAGCATCTAGCTCTGAGAGGTCAAGAACTGAAGAAAGTAGCTTCAGGCACATTGGCTAAAAAGACCTGAAAGTGTTAAGTTTGTTACCATTGAAAGAATATACAGTGGCCCCATCAATTAAGAGATGCTAAAAATTTGGTAAATGCTTATTAGAAATATACTCTCCAAAAAAAAAAAAAAAAGAAATATACCATCCAATCAGAACAAGTCTGAAATAAACATGTTTTAAAAGCCTGTAATGACAGAGAGGTGGCAAAAATGAAGAGGACGCTCAAATGAGAAGGAAAAAGAAGTGAAGTTTAGGAAGACCTATCTGAAGTCAAGAGAACTCTTACTTTGTCCAGGTGGGAAACTGAGGCCCAGAGAGGGCAGAAAGCTGGTCAAAGGTCGCACACCCATTGGAAACTGAGTGAGTGACACTCAGGAGTTGAGGATTCCATGGGAAGAGCACCTAGAGGTGATTCTCCCACCTGCACCTTCTGCATGGGCTCTAGAAGCTGGTTTAACGCATGCCTCTTCTGAGCCTTTGCCTCATCTGTGAAATGGACACAATGGCAACTACTACGGGGTGGTGGTGAGCAGAAGGCAGGTTATCCTCTGGTGTGTGAGATACTCGGCACAGTAGAGTGTTAGGTACTCATACAGGCTTGCAATTAGAACTTAGGGTCCCAGTCTCCTAGGACAGGGTTTTATTTTGTTTTTGTTTTTGACACAAGGCCATTGCTCTCCTTTAAAGGTTTGGGTTGTTTATGGCGGGGATGGGGAAAGGATCTGCCTTTCCCAGGTCCTGTCGTGCCCAGCACACCTGCCATGCTGAATCTCCCCTCACCCTCGCAGGGACCCTCTGAGGAGGGTGTTCCCCCATTTTGCAGGGGAGGGAACTCAGGCTCAGAAGTGGACACTCCAGAACTTGCACGTGCCCGTGCGTGCCGAGCTGTGCCTCTTCTGCTGTGTGTGCGTTTTCCTTCCCAGGTTTCCTCAGCCTCTGCATCTTGAATCTTCACAGAGTGCCCTCGGGCTTAGCTTCTGACAGGCCTCACTTTAGGGATTGTCCTGGCATCATGGGATGGTGATGCCCTCATTTCCCCAAGACGCAGAGGCTGAGACACATTGGTGGATGTGGCCAAGGTCACTGTTTACTTGGTTCGACCCTGGCTATGCCCCTGCTGGCCAAGGGACCTTGAACTGGTTGCCTGAGTTCACCAAGCTCCCATTTCCTTCTCCACAAATGGTTGGTAGGAGTGACACCCACCTCAGGACTGCTGTGGGGGTCACGTGAGATCCTACCTGGCCCAGAGGGAACACATGAGAACTGGCGTTACTCCATAGTGTTGTCGGTGTATTTGACGGGAGCGAACCTCGGGTCTTCCAGCAGGATCGGGTCATGTTCCCATCAAGCAGACCCAGCCTGAGGCTCAGTTCTCCCACTCTGTACCTGGGTGGTCTTGGTGATGTTAATTAGCCCTGCAGGACTTCAGTGTTTTTTTTCATAAAATAGTCATAATAAAGACACTTTTCTTAGGAGATTTTTGTGAGGAATAGTAAGATCATGCCTGTAAAATTTTTATCGCAGTGCCGTGGCACATACACAACATCCAATAAATGGAAACTCTTATGTTTTGATTGATCATACATTCATTCCGATACTTCACAAATATGTACTGAGGCCTGCTATGTATCAGGCACCTTTCTAGGCACTTTGGATACATCGGTGAACAAATGAGATCCTAATCTCTGCCCTTGAGGACCTTGGCCTCGATAAGGGGAGACAGGCAGTCAATAGGAAATATACATATTAAATATATAGTAGGGTAGGTGGTAAGTGCCATGAGGTTAAAAAAAAAAAAAAAAAGGGCAATGTAAAGAGGTTGGGTGTGGCAGAGCTGGGACAATGCAGGCTGCTGTGTCAAATGGAGTGGTTGGGCAACCTTGAGAAGGTGGGACTGCAGCAGACATGCAGGACCTGAGGGAGTGTGTTGGCCCTGGGGGATCCCTGAGAAGAGCCCCAGGTAGGGTGCAGGCTGTGCTATTGAAAATGACAGATTATGAAATAAATAATAGGAGCCCCAGCTCTTACTGTGCAGTGCCTGGAAATCCAGCCGCCACCAAGGCCTTGGAGGTCCCCTGGTCTCTGCCTTTCATTAGCAGCAGAACAGAGTACCTTTGATGCGGTAGCTGTCATTGTGACGCCCCTGACTCCCCACTGAGGTTGTGATGTGGAGGTTGGAGCAGATTTCTTTTCCTTGGGATGGGGCAGGGTCCCTGGGACTGCTTGGATATAGATGAGAAAGCTGAAGCCCCAAGTGAGGAGGAGACATGCCCAGAGTCACTGGGTGTCAGGACACAGCTGCCCCTGCCTCCTGGGGCCAGGCTCCGCTGTCAGTGATTAACTTGTGTCAGATGGTTGCTTAGCAGCAAACACTAAGACCAGGTGACACTCTTCTGTGGAAAGGTCTTGGCATGAGAAGACCCCCCCACACAGCAAAGATGGTTCTTGAATACTTGAAGGAACATGACATATTTTTTTAAAAGTCAGGTGCAAAATTGTTTCTTGATAGTAATTCACAGGCAAAATTGATGTACTGTGTCCTGTGGCAGTGTCTGTACTTCTCATTAAGAATTCTGGGATTCTGGCCGGGTGTGGTGGCTCACGCCTGTAATCCCAGCACTTTGGGAGGCGGAGATGGGTGGATCATGAGGTCAGGAGTTCGAGACCAACCTGCCCTAGATGGTGAAACCCCGTCTCTACTAAAAATGCAAAAATTAGCCAGGTGTGGTGGCAGGTGCCTGTAATCCCAGCTACACTGGAAGCTGAGGCAGAAGAATCGCTTGAACCCAGGAGGTGGAGATTGCAGTGAGCCAAGATCTCACCACTGCCCTCTAGCCTGGGAGACAGGGCAAGACTCCGTCTCAAAAAATAAAAAAATAAAGGAATTCTGGGGTTCTGGCCTGGAGCGGTGGCTCATGCCTGCAATCCCAGCAGTTTGGGAGGCCACGGCAGGCAGATCACTCGAGGTCAGGAGTTCCAGACCAGCCTGGCCAACATGGCGAAACACTGTCTCTTACAAACATTAGCCGGGTGTGGTGGCATGTGCCTGTAATCCCAGCTACTCGGGAGGCTGAGGCACAAGAATCACTTGAACCCAGGAGGCAGAGGTTGCAGTGAGCCGAGATCACACCACTGCACTCCAGTCTGGGCAACAGAGTGAGACTCCATCTCATAAAAAGAATTCTGGGGTTCACCTTGCTGGTTGCTAGTAAAGAAATAATTGTTCTTTGAATGGGGCTTTAACATCATTTGATCCCTGCAACAGCCAGATGAAAGGGATGTTATCCCCACATTTGTGATGAAGAGGCAGCTTACTCTAAAAATGTGCACTGAAATTCTTATGCACTGACTCCACACTCAGTGCTCCTTGCCCCGGGCTGCAGCTTCCTCCCAGCTGCTCGAGAGGGCTTATCTGGACCAGAGTCAGCCCAGATTCACAAGTTCCCTCTGGCAGCTGCTCCGTCCCCCGGGATCAGTTAAAGACTGCAGAAGGCCTGCCTTCAGCCCCCTAGCAAGCAGACTGGCCATGAGGATGCCTGCTCTTACAGGAGCAGGGTACCTGCTGGCCCAGGCTTGGAGGAAGGTGTGGGATGAGCATGTGAGAGAGGGGCTAGCATCTGGCGGCTGCAGCAAGGCTCAGCTGTGCAGGTAGGCATGGGGTCTGGCCCCAACCTAGCAGCTGGGCTTCAGGGTACAGCATGAAGATGCCCAATTAGGCAGTGGCCTTTGGGCAGCTGTGTCTGCAGGTTTGGGGCAGGGAGCATGTTCTGATTGCTTCTTACATGGGAGGGAAAGAAAACATGAGCATTGGCTCTTCTGTTGGCGGTGTCTGTGAACTTCCTTAGAGCTCAGCTGCTCGGTATCTCAGCAGCTGATTTGGAATTATGATTGTACGTTTAGTTTTTAGAAGAAAAAAATTTTTTAAAACAATGTCCATAGGAATCCAAGATTTTCCAAGACCCCAAGAATTTTCAGTATACCTAAGAAAGGATATGCCAACATTTGTTTTGCCTAAAATTGATTGCTTTATTTGCATGAGATCAGGGCCGTGATCTGCTGCTCTTTCGTGTTTTGTCGGCAAAATCTGTCTCTGAAGTGTTTTCAGATGTTCTTTGGTAATAAACCTTCCAGAAGAGCTGCTGGATTTGTCCATTACGTAGGTCTCCAATTAGATTGCTTTTGAGAATTAGATGCTTTTTAAAGCCAGGCTGTGTTGTTACACCCTTGTGACTTTTCTGTTATATTAAACCTTTCCGTGGTTAACTTTTAAAATCTTTGTTTACCCAGATGAAGAGAAAAGGCGACCTGATATTTTCCATGCATTGAAAATGGGTAAGCGCTTTAGAAAATCTTTTTGGATATTTAAGAATACAGGACTACATTCTCCCAACCTAATATTTGTAGTCCTTTGCAGGGCCACCCAGGGTATTTGAGAAAGAAACAGGCATTTTGGTGTTTGGTGTTTGGAAGTTCAGATCCTGGAGGCCAGTATTTATTATGGAGCTCTACATATAGACTCCAGAGGGCCTCCATCCCCACTCCAGCCAAACACTGGCTAGCTATATGCCCCAGCTCTTCCTGCCTCTGAAATGCCTCTCTGTATACCCACTCCAGTCTCTTTGTGACAAAGAGGCATTGAGCCTAAAATTTTCTCTCTTGATATAGACCCTTCCTCTAGGAAGCCTTTCCTGATCCTCACCCCACAGCAAGACCTGAACTCTCCTTCTGTCTTCTTCTGTCTCCTTCATCTGTTCTCTGAAGACACTAACAATACTTCTGTCTTTTAGTAACACTTCTACCCATTCGTGTGCTTGCCTCTGTCCCGCCTAGACTGAGGTATTTGAGAGTCGGGGCTATCTCTGACCCCCTCTTAGTATCCCCTACGATGCCCAGCAGCCCACTGCAGAGGCAGGGCCGGCAAGTGTTTGTTACATGAACCACAGGATAAATCAGCCTATGGTCCCAGGCCCACAGATCACCCAGACTCTTGCTTGTGTTTGCAGGAAACTTCCAGCTGGTCAAAGAGATTGCCGATGAAGACCCCAGCCACGTGAACTTGGTCAATGGGGACGGGGCGACGCCCCTGATGCTAGCAGCTGTTACGGGGCAGCTGGCTCTGGTGCAGCTACTGGTGGAGAGGCACGCGGATGTTGACAAGCAGGACAGCGTGCATGGCTGGACAGCCCTCATGCAGGCGACCTACCATGGGTCAGTGCCAGCTCCACGCCCTCAGCAACAAGGCCAGACATATGTTCTGGCCTGAGATGGGGGTTTCCAATGGGCTCTTCTGGTCCTGAGATGCTGCATACAAACCCCAAGACTGTGACGACATTGAGGCATGCAAAAGAAAAAAAAAAGAAAGGAAAAGAATGAAAGCGGCACAGGCTCATTTTATTTCCACCCTTCTGTGTCCAGATTCCTGTTCTCCCATCACAGAATTTCACCAGTGGCCATGAAAAACCATGCAGCAGGAGCATTTTATGCAGAGAGATAAGGTTCTCTAGGTTGGTTTCAGTTGAACACAATGACTGGTTCATTGGAGTTTTCACACTGAGATATAGTGACCTCCTTAAGTAGCCCCTGTATGAAGTAAACATTGGTGATTCATACCATTGTCGTCTTGTGATGATTGATGGTGAGATGTGTCCTACCCCTCTCCTTTTGAATAAGCTTCAGTGTTTACAGGGTGCTTATGAACCCCTTCTTATGTGATCATCCCAGCAGGGTGGGCTGTCATCCTCCTGGAGGCCTCCTCTTTGGGGTGGGCATCTTGTAGCTGCTAAGTTATCAAACCTCCCAATTAGAGGTTCTTTCCTTACCCTCTTTTAGGTGATCAGATCACTTTCCTGCGTCATCTGAAAGCAGTTTGTTTTCTTCTTCAATGAGCATTGAATTCCAGGATGAAATTTTATTTCAGACACCTTGGTCTGTAGGAGACTTACCCAATGGAGATGTCCTGGTTTAGGGTGGAAGAAGTGGGGTCTCCCATGGGGTCAGTGATTTTTGGGCAGAGCCCTTGGTTTGGTCCCCTTTCCCTTCCCCTTTCCCTTCCCCTTTCCCTTCCCCTTCCCTTCCCCTTCCCTTCCCCTTCCCCTTCCCCTTCCCTTCCCCTTTCCGACAGTATCTCACTTTGTTGCCAGGCCGGAGTGCAGTAGCGTGATCATGGCTCACTACAGCCTTGACCTCCCAGACTCAAGCAATCCTCCTGCCTCAGTCTCTCAAGTAGCTGGGACTACAGGCTTGCACCACCACACCCAGCTAATTTTTAAATTTAAAAATTTTTGGTAGAGACAAGGCCCCCCATGTTGCTCAGGCTGGTCGCGAACTCCTGGGCTCAAGCAATCCTCCCGTCTTTGCTTCCCAAAGTGTTGGAATTATAGGTGTGAGCCACCACATCTAGCCTCAGTTTTCATTTTGTTCCTGGAAGGAACACTTAGACTTTGATTTAAATCATGTTCCTGCTTGACCTGCCCATGTGCTAGGGAATGAGAGAATGAGACTGTTTGCCCTTCCATGCCCTTCTTAAATGCTCAGAGACTGAGCTTTGTAGTTAATGTTGTTGGTTTTGTTGCCCAGGAGCAAAGCCATGCTTTTGCTTTCAGTGAATGTAACTCTAGCATTTTCTTCCCAGGAATAAGGACATTGTCAAATATCTGCTAAACCAAGGGGCTGATGTCACTCTTCGTGCAAAAAATGGATACACAGCCTTTGACCTGGTGATGCTGCTGAATGATCCCGGTGGGTAATTTCAAGAAAAGGGTTGTAAATCTACCCAGCGTTTCTCGGGCTGGGAGTCAAGACAACCACCTCCTCTGTGACTTGTGTTTTATACACTTGCTTATTTGTGGGGGAAAGTCATTCTGAAGTGTCGGGAGCTTACCACATGATCCTTAGGCAAGTCCCTTCCCTCCCCAGTGGAGCACTGGACTTGGACCAGGTGACCCTGGGGGCTTCTTCCAGCACCAACCTCCTAGGAGTCTCCAGAGAGGGAAGGAAAATAAGACGTGTCTGACTGTCTGACTTCGCAGTCCACACACACCCTAGAATGGCATCTGTGCTTCACGGCCAGAAATCCTGAGTCACTCAGGCGGAAACATAAAGGCCCCTTTGATAAGCAGAATGGGAGATAGAGCAATGGCCCCCTCAGCTTAATTGTGTAGGTAGAGGCTGCAGGGTCAAGGGTCCTGTGCTGGGAATGTCGCCATTAGTTCCACCCCTCTTGGTCCTCGGCTGGTACCTGCTACTCCCCTTTGACCTTCCCCTGCTGTGACAGGCCCTCATTTGGGACCTGGGCTTCCAGTTAGCCAGCTCAAGGGGAAAGGCCTCTGATCTGTCATCTTATTACCCTGGAGTTGCAACCCAGAGAGAGAGAAGCTCTGAGGCCGTTCTGACCCGCTAGGCTTGAACCCTGTGCTGGGATTCTAGCTGTTGGCTGTGGGGAGAGAAGACTTTGACGTCTATAGTTACAAGTCACCTGCTGGCCCTCTTAACTAGAGAGGAAGCCAGCGGGTGTGCCCTTCCTCATCACAGCACCACCACCCTTGCTACCCCTTCCCTGCTGCAGGCCCCTGCACTTCACAGATGCACACTTGGTTCTGTTTGACCCTCGAAGAGGTCTGAGAGGGGAAGCAGAGGTTCATATCCTCTTGAAGAGATGAGGTCGCCAAGACTCGGGAAGTGATCTGTCCCAGCCAGAGAGTTGGAGTCCTGTGCCCCAAGTCTAGTGATCCTACTCCACCTAATTGGAGACCTTCTTCACGTGCCAAGACTTGGTTATTTGGAATCAGTCCCCAGCCACTCTCGCTGGATCTCATACACACTTTTTCTGACAAACTTGTCTTTTCAGTGTTCCTCTTCTCCCTAGCCTCCACTGCCATTTATTCCCTTTCCCAAATAAAACAGTCTATTCCTAGGAATATTTTTCCTAGTGGGTTTTTTAATAAGGTGTTTACACAAAACTTTTGAAAAAACTCATGCCTATTATTGAGTACTTGGAGAGAAAAAAGAAATAGCCCTGCGTGGATGGCGCATGCCCATAATCCCAGCACTTTGGGAGGCTGAGTTGGGTGGATCACTTGAGGCCAGGAGTTCGAGACCAGCCTGGCCAACATGGCGAAACCCCATCTCTACTAAAAGTACAAAAATCAGCCAGGCATGTTGGCGGGCCCTGTAGCCCCAGCTACATGGGAGGCTGAGGCAAAGAATCGCTTGAACCTAGGAGGTGGAGGTTGCAGTGAGCCAAGATTGTGCCACTGCACTCCAGCCTGGGTGACAGAGCAAGACTCTTGTCTCAAAAAAAAAAAAAAAAAAGAAATAGTCATCAAGAAAAAGCATTGTTAATAGTTTGGAGTAGTTTCTTCTCAATCTTTTTTTGCAATGCTTTTTTTATATAACTGAGTTGGGTTCATAATAACTTCGTAATACTTAATATTTTTAAGGCACTTGTATTGCTCTAAAGGAATTCCCATGAATCGTCAAGATACCTTTGTGTGGTGGGTATTAATGTCGCTGACTTGTCTGTACAGAGAGGCTTTGTAATTTACTTGCAGTTACATAGCCAGGGAGGGACAGAGGCAGAATCTGAGCCTCTGCAGCCTGTCTGTGAAGCCTGCGCTTTTAAACACACTGTCCGCCCTGTGTTCCTCACGAGAGAGGACTTCCGGTTTTTCTTTCTGGTTAAGTAGGTTAAGCCCTGCTGGCTTTGTTTGCCACCTTTTCAAGATCAGATGGAGAGGCAGGTGCCTTGATTCTGGAATTACACAGGCCCTGGAGCTCCAGGGCTGAGTTCTAAGTCTGATAGAGGTCATCTTGAGTCTTCTCCTCATAGCCCAACAGACATATTTGCAGGTAAAATGCTGCCTTTTGTGTCCATAGACACGGAACTTGTTCGACTGCTGGCATCTGTGTGCATGCAGGTGAATAAAGACAAAGGCCGTCCGAGCCACCAGCCACCCCTGCCCCACTCGAAGGTGCGACAGCCCTGGAGCATCCCAGTGCTGCCCGATGACAAGGGTGGGCTGAAGGTTTGTCTTTTCCTGTCTTAAAGGGGCTTAGGGGGCCAGGGAGATGGGAGCTGGCAGGGAGCCTGCTGCCTCCTATGCACCCAGGCTGGTTTTTGCTGGGGAGTCCCAGCAGGGGTGGCAGGTGAGCTGGCATTGAGCAATAGGAAACGAGGGGGACCAGGAAAAACTGGGGTGACTGTGACCATATTGTGGCAACAGTGGCTGCTTTGTAAGAATGTGGGTCCACGCCTGTAATCCCAGCTACTCCAGAGGCTCAGACAGGAGAAATGCTTGAGCCTGGGAGGCGGTGGTTGCAGTGAGCCGAGGTCACGTCACTGCACTCCAGCCTGTGCAACAGAGCAAGAACTTGTCTCAAAAAGGACTGTGGGTCTATATTACTAGACCTCTTTTTTTTTTTTTTTAAGGAAAAAATGGAAATCCAGATTTTGATATGGAATCTTACTTTATAAGTAAGTATAGGGAATTTTAGAAAATTCTGCATGATTTAGTACTGAGCTGGCCAAAGCAAGCACTTCTCTTCCCAAGGAATCCATTTGCAGCCTCTGCTTTACTGTGCAGGATATTTGCTGATGGTGCCACTCTGGGGTCTCCCTGCAGTCCACAGGCCCTGCCAGCTTCCTGGAAACACCAGAAACAAGCTCTAGTGGCTGCTTGTAACTGCAAGCTGAGACTTCCTCTTTGGATTTCTCATCTTCCACATCCTGCTCTACTTGTTTGAAATCAAACTTACTTTATGCCTGAGAAAATAAAACAACACACTGGTTTTGTCTGCCCACCTCCCCACTCTACATGGAGTGGCAGTGCCTTCTGAGGGCTGCAGACTGGGCGCTGGCTCAAGCTCTGCATCCTTCCTGACTGGTGTTCTCATAGCTCCCTTCGTTCCTGCTCTTACTGCCATTTCCATAGGCTAGTCCCTCACAGACGCCGTTCGTGGCTGTTCGTTAACCTCTGAGTGGTCATGGGTTACAAGTGTTCCTGGGAGGTAGTGCCTGTCCTCTCTAGGCGAGGATCAGCTATAGGAGCAGCTGGCCCAGGCCCTGATATAGAGATCCTGATGCCTCTCATGTTATCACCGGAGCAGGAGGAGGGAGATTATGCAATGATAGATGCTTAGGAATCTGGAGCTGCCTCTGTGTCCATCTGTCCCTGGTTCACTGTAAGACCTCAAGTAAGTCAGCACTCCTGTCTGAGTCTCCATTTCTCATGTGCAATGAGGAGATTGATTAGATGAGGGATGGCAAATAGGATTCACTGCCACCTCCAGGCTATTGGAAATGACTGCCTAAGGTATGGGTCAGGAAAGATTTAGTGAGTAACCATGGCTTATTGGGAATGGGTGCTATCGTTGATCACTAATGTCTGTCCAGGCCCCAGGAGAGGGGAGGGCAGGCACCTGTGAATGTAGTCAGTATCTCTGGGCTGGGCGGGTCCTGCGCCTACTCTCCTTGCCCTTCCTGGAGCATGACTTCTGCTCTACGTTCCTTTGGCAGTCCTGGTGGAACCGAATGTCCAATCGGTTCCGAAAGCTCAAACTGATGCAGACATTGCCCCGCGGGCTGTCCAGCAACCAGCCTTTGCCTTTCTCTGACGAGCCTGAGCCAGCTCTGGATTCCACAATGAGAGCTGCCCCCCAGGACAAGACAAGCCGCTCTGCACTCCCTGATGCAGCCCCTGTGACCAAAGACAATGGTGAGAAAAGCCTGCCCATGCAGTAGAATTTTTGGAATGGTCTGAGCCTGCACCCTCTGCCCTTCATCCTACCTCCTGGGCTGCTGTCAGGGGTGAGGTGATGTTGGAATGTGACACTGGAGCACAGAGGCTGTTCTGGTAGAAAAGAGACTTAGGCAGGGACACAACCACCAGGAGTGTGATAGAATGAGAAGGTGCTGGCCAGTGGCAAGAGTCCCAGGTTCCTGTCCCACACTCCCTGCTGAGGGATGACAGGGAGTCATCCTCTCTCGCCTTTGGTAGGTGGTTTTCCCCACCTATAAAATGTGATTGGTCTATGATATTGAAAGCATCTTGAGATAAAATGAGTTACTGGGAGGATGTGAGTAGTGAGCTCCCCATCACTCAAGGTATTCAACAGCTTGGATAACTTTGTCAGTTTGCTGAAGGAGATTCGCATACTGACTGGAACATAGATAAGATCCCTTCTAACAGTCAGATTCCCCATAACTGGATTAGCTCCTCTGGCACCACTGTCTGAGACAGACTATTGAGCTGGGGGCACCACTCTCTGACCCAGCACGGCAGTGGTTTATGGAAAAGCTGAAAACATGCTCCAGTATACCTTTTAAAAGCCTTCCTTCTATTAAAATATCGAATACCAATTATTATTAAATATTTAAGCACCCAGGAGAGTTGGTTTTCCAGGATGAAGCCAGCCCCAGTCACTCATCCTCATGCTGTGGACACGTGGAGGGGTCATTTCAGGAAATTTCCATTTGTCTCTCAGGTCCTGGGAGCACAAGAGGAGAGAAGGAAGACGCGTTATTGACAACTATGGTGAGTGTGGGGCTTTTCTAAAAGCATTTTAGGTCTCTGGCAATCATCAGTTGATTGATTTACAAGGAGGGATATGGGCATTTGTCTTGTCTTTGTGGTGGTCACAGATAGGGTTGGTGATCAGAATGTGTAACAATAGGCTTAGCTCTGGCACTGAGGAGTCAGAACAGATGCCACCTCTAAGCTGGAGAGGGCTGTGCTGGTGATCAGCCGCTGGGTGTCAGCCCTAGCCCTGTTCTCAGGGAGGCAGGGGATTGAGGGTAGGAATTGATGGGCAGCATGAGAAATGAAGACTCACCATTTGGGCTGTGGAGAACCGGGGAGAGAGGAGTCAAAGAGGAGTGTATGTTTCCGGCTGGGGAGGCCTCAGTTTCCTCATCTGTAAATTAGAGATGTATTAGGATTAGGGTCAACTGTGAGTAACAGAAAGTCCCCAAATAACAGTGGTGTAAATAAGATAGCAGCCTACTTCATTCAAGTAAGCAAAGTTCAGAACTAGTATATAACTCCTGGGAGTTAGGGACTTGAGTCCTTTTTGCCTGTTGGTCCCCCATGTGTGGTTTCTATTTCTAAGGTCACCTCTTGGTTCAAGATGGCTGCCAGAGCTCTGGCCATCACGGCCTCATTCCAGCCAGCAGGAGAGAGGAGGGGAAAAGAGGTAGCCATGGGCACATGCCAGCTGTCTTTAAAGAAGTTTCTTGGGGCCATGAGCAGTGGCTCACGCCTGTAATCCCAGCACTTTGGGAGGCAGAGGCGGGTGGATCACCTGAGGTCAGGAGTTTGAGACCAGCCTGGCCAACATGGTGTATTTTTAGTCTCTACTAAAAATACAAAAATTAGCTGGGCGTGGTGGCAGGCGCCTGTAATACCAGATACTCAGGAGGCTGAGGTAGGAGAATTGGTTGAACCTGGGAGGCAGATGTTGCAGTGAGCCAAGCTCGTGCCATTGCCTGGCTGACAGAGCAAGATTCTTTTTTTTTTTTTTTTTTTTTTTTTGAGACGGAGTCTCGCTCTGTCGCCCAGGCTGGAGTGCAGTGGCCGGATCTCGGCTCACTGCAAGCTCCGCCTCCCGGGTTTACGCCATTCTCTCGCCTCAGCCTCCCGAGTAGCTGGGACTACAGGCGCCCGCCATCTCGCCCGGCTAATTTTTTGTATTTTTTTAGTAGAGACGGGGTTTCACCGTGTTAGCCAGGATGGTCTCGATCTCCTGACCTCGTGATCCGCCCGTCTCGGCCTCCCAAAGTGCTGGGATTACAGGCTTGAGCCACCGCGCCCGGCCCAGAGCAAGATTCTTAAAAAAAAAAAAAAGATTTCTTGGAAACGACTCTACTTAAATCACAGCAGGGAAGCTGGGAAATGAAGTCTTTGTTCCAAGTGGTCCTGTGCCCATCTAAATAAACATCAGGTGTGTCATTTCCAAGACGTGAAAAATAGATACTGGGGGACAGTTTGCAGTCTCTGACTTTGGGGATTCCTCATGGTTATGGTTTTTAAATAAGATCACTCCCAGGAAGTTCTTAGCCTAGTGTCTGGCCCAGAATAAGCTCCGTGGTGTGAACTTGGATGTGTTACCTCCCCTCTCTTGAGTTTCACATTCCTTTCCTCTGATATGGGAGCTTAATGATTAAAGTTGGACTTGAGTCCCTTTAGTGTTAAGACCCTAATACTAGCCGGCAGAGGGCAGTATTGCAGAGGACAAGGGAGCAGGGGGTGCTCCCAGAAAGGCATCAGCAGCGTCAGGAACTGCAGAGCCCAGCGAGGAGTCCTGACCCAATCTGCCCACGGCTCCCTGCCACCCCAACAGGTGTAAATTGATGGTTCTAACACTGACTGTGGGAGCTTGTGCTGCCTTACATTTGATCATGTTATTAAATAGCAATAATTATTTTTGGTGGGAAGACAGAAATACTATTTCACAAATTTTAGAAGAAGCAGTAAAACATAAAGAAGGAAAATAAATTCACCCCGATCACACACCCAGCTGTAACCGTGGTTGGCATTTTTATGGTATATGTCTTTTGAGTATTTTTTGTAAGCAGTTTTTTAGCATATATAAATGTGATGTTATATGTAATAAGAGCAAATACCATAGCTCTTACTAAGTACCAGCTACTATTCACCGCACTTTACATATATTAGCTCATTTAATATTCGTGAGGTTGGCACTGTTAATATCTTTCCCATATTGTGTTGAATCCAATTTATTTGTGATTTGTATGTTGTGACCATCTTTTCCATGTCATCAAACACTGTGTAGCCACATCATATTTAATGGCTACGTTAGAACATTCCAGGGTAGGAACGTGTCTCTTTATCTAAGACTGAACTGTCAGACTCTGGGATTTCTAGTTTTTTGTTATTTTAACAGCTCAGATGAATGTCCCTATACCTTCATTTCCCCCACTTGCCTGATATTTGCTCAGGATGAATACCCAGACATGGAATTCCTGGGTCAAAGGTTGTGAATGTCATTGGCTTCCAGAAAGATAGCAACAATTTGGACTGTTACCCCAGGGAGGGAAAAGACCCTTTTGTGGTGGTGGGTTTGTCGCTGTGAGTGTCCAACTCAACCCTGTTTGCTGGATGAGCTTGTTGTGGTCTAGAGGGAAAGAGGGGACAGCACTTGTTTACAGACTTTCAGAAAAGCAGGACAGAGCCAGCCTGGGAACCCAGGAGGTGTACTCCTTCCCCGACCCCTCATGCCCTGTAGAGGGCGCCAGTGTGCCTGCCCGCCCATAATGGGTGGGGTGGCCCGGCTGCTTCGCTGATGGGCATGTGCAGCCGTCAGTGTGGAGATGCCCGCCTTGCTGTGCTCCTGAGGCAGGTTTAGCTGTGGGATTCCCGTTGCTGCAAAGCACCATCTGGGAAAAAGTTCACTGTTTTTTCTTAATTAAGGTGAGCGTGGTCTGTGAACACTTTCCTTGATGATCTAACAGTCATTACTGTGTAGAGTTTATACTGACCCCCAAATCACATTTTCAAAATTTAAAATTAAATTACAATGAAATGTCAGCAGCAGGAGGCGTGGCTGGAGAAAGCTGGTGTGTGGGGGACTGGGGAAGAGAGTGGCTGGTGCTGGGCCCTAGCCCTTATCCCCTCCCCATTCCTCCTTCACCCCCAACGGCTGCTCAGGCTGGTCTCCTCGCAGCACTGCACCCATGTCCTGCTCCTCTAGGCTCCAGGCCTTTCCGTATTCTGGCCCCTCACTAAGTCTGGAATGCCCCTTCTGGTCCTCACTGGCCCAGCTTAAACTGTCATTCAGGCTCAACTCAGTCCCCACAAAGGCGCCCTCACTGCATTGCAGTGGCACCCTTCCTCTGTGTTCTCCCAGTTCCCCTGCGTCCCCCATAGCACACCAACATCATCTGCTTCTCCTTGGCGCTCTGTCTCCTCTGCCCCATTCTGATCTTGCTGCTGTGGGGAGAGATCCAGGAGAAGCCTGGCGTTGGCACAGAGCAGACATGGGTGTTGTGCGGTTACTGGGAGGAGGGCTGCAGATGCCACATAGCTCCCGGCTTAGGTGGAGGGGCGGATGGTGGTGCCATGCCCCAAGAAGCAGGAAAAACATGGAGTCTTTCCCAGCGAGTTGGGAGCCCTCCTGGGGGCTTATCTAATCCTCAGCCTGTCTTTTTCAGCTTCGAAACGGAGCTCCCCTCACCAGACTCCCGAGTGACAAGCTGAAAGCAGTCATCCCCCCATTCCTACCTCCTTCCAGTTTTGAGCTGTGGAGCTCTGATCGGTCCCGGACGCGTCACAACGGGAAGGCAGACCCCATGAAGACCGTGCTGCCCCAGAGATCCAGCAGGGGCCACCCTGTGGGTGGCGGGGGCACAGACACCGTAAGTTGTCTTCTGACACACTTTTACACATCACTCACTGCTCGCTGAAATCATGGTGTGTTCCAGGCAGAGGGACCTCAAACCGACGAATCCAGAAGGGTTCCAACTTTTTTTTTGCTTTTGAATGGATGATATCCTTTTGTCTAATGAAGCCCTACAGAGCAACTCAATATGGAAAACAGATTAAAATGTTGAGGTAGCAGGGAACATCTGTCCCCTTACTGGAACCCTAGAGCTCCAAGGAGCACAGTTAGAAGACCTAATGTATCTAATCCAACCTTCCTTTTAGTAGATGAGGAAACTGGGACCCAGGGAGTGGGAGTAATAGCTGAAGATCACCAGCCAAGTGCGGGTGAACCACGATCAAGAGCAAACACTCAGTGGCAACTGTGTGTGCTACTGGTGTTTTCTTGTGCCCAAGAGTGTGACTTCTATCCTTTTGACTGTAGTGGTTTCTAACTTGGTGGCTCTTGGTCTGTTTCTGAAATTGACAGCCCTGTCAATGTGGAAGGTATCTCTGTATATAGCCTGTATCTAGATGGTAGATGCAGCAAACGGGCAAGACAAAGGGATTCAGGACTGACCCTGTCGCTGTGTGCTGGGTGATTGGAGAAACTTATGGCCTCTGTCTCTATAAGATGGGGCTGACCCCAGCACTCACTGCTGCCTCCTAGGGCTATGGTAGTATCAGATCACCAGCAGGAGACCAAGACCCTGGCGCCTGGAGATGCTCTCAAAACAGGCAGGACAGGTTTGCGTTTAGTCCCCTATTCTGGATCAGGTAGGAACATGGGGGAGTTGTAGAACCCATCCCTGAGACCTCTTCTATGGCTGTGTTTCCTTGATAATTTAACCTTAGAGGGACAGAACATTAACTTGACTTGCTTCATTTGCTCAGTGAACATTCACTGAATCCCACTGCCATGTAGCCCAGTCAGCCCCATTCTGCCCTAGAAGAGGCGGTGGTCTGGGTGGCAAAGACGTAGGCACAGAACATGAGGCGGGGAGCAGTGTTAGGAGTGTGCGAGCACCAGAGAGGTGGCTGTGTGTGGTAGGACACTCAGGAGGCCTCCAGGAAGAGGCAACAGCTGAGCTGGGATTTGCAAGCTGTGGAAGAGTTCTCTCCCCAGTGGAGTGCAGGCAGCAGCGTCCTAGGTAGAGGGAGAGAGAACATGAGCTATAGCCTTTGTAAGTGTGTTCTGTTTTGCTTACTCAGCAGATGGGCCTCATTCTGGGCCCTGGGGATCTTGTCACTGTCCCTCCCTTAGGAGTGCCCACAGTGTGGGGCCAGGGCCCTGGGATCTGTCACTGTCTCTCCCTTAGGAGTGCCCACAGTAGAGGACCTACAAGAAGACCTTTGTTTTGGTGTCCTATGGCTGCTGTAACAAGTCACCTCAAACTGCATGGCTTAAAACAACAGAAATGTATTCTCTCACGGTCCTGGAGGCAGAAACTCTGAAATCAAGGTGTCAGCAGGGCCCCGCTCCCTCCGGAGGCTCCAGGGAGATCCATTCTTTCCTCTGACAGCTTCTCTTGACTCTAGGCTTCACTTGGCTTGTGGCTGCGTCACTCCAGTCTCAGCCTCCATGGTCACATTGCTTGCTCGTTTGTCAAAATTCCCTCTGCCTTTTCTCTTACGAAGATACATGTGATTGCATTTAGAGCCCACCTGCAAATTCCAGGATAAGCTCCTCCTCTCAAAATTCTTGACTTGAGCACATCTTAGGTAAGCACATATAAGCTCATCCTCAGTCTCGTGCCTCATAAGGTAACAGTCAAAGATTCTGGTAATTAGGACACTGTGTATCTTTTTGGGGGTGGCGATTCAGCCCACTCCAACTTTAATCATATCTACTGAGTGCCTTCTTTGTGCCGAGGCCAGAGCTGGGTACCAGGCGTACAGCAGAGAACCAAGTCCCCATGGAGCTAACAGTCCACTGGGGCATCAGACACACAGGCAACCGCAGTAAACGTACACTCACAAGCCGTGGTAAGAGTCACAGTGTAAGCGAAGAGGGTGCTGGAAGGGAGCACAGCTATGTGTCGGGGAGCCAGCCCTACACAGGAGCCCATCTTAGACCAGAGCGCACATTACACCGCTTAGGCAGTGAAGGCCTCCGAGACCTGAGACCCAAGGACAGGGAGAAGCCGCTGTGGGAGGAGTGGGTTAAGGATGGGGAGGAGCCACCAGGTCCGTGTAGAACAGGCTGCCTGGGCAAAGGCCCCAAGGCACAAAAAGGATCAGCAGGAAACCCAAAGGAGATTGGTGTGCCCGGAGCAGAGCAAGTGAAGCAGGGGGTGGAGTGAGGTCAGGGTGGAGAGGACCAGGAGCCCTGGCACCAGAGACAATAGGGCCAGGAAAGGCACCATGAGGGATGTGAGGAGGAGAAGACCCATTCCAGGCTGAGGGACCAATAGGGACAGCATCACGGAAGCAGGCTTGGAGTTGGGGAGCTGGTTACTGTGCCAGGCGGTGCTGAGGGGGCTAGATTTTGTCCTGGATGTGCTGAGGCCTCCATGGGTTGTCAGTGAATAACCTGGTCAGGTTTTTTCTTGGAAGGCCCTGGAGTTCAATGAGACTGAAAGCAAGGTGGCTCATGGGAAATGACATCACATGGGTTCACTGAGCTAATGGGCGAGTTGTCAGCACATAGAAGCAAGCTCTATCCCTCAGGGACTCCCCTGCTGGGCCCCGGCAGGGCCATGCTGGGCACAGCGAGCTTTGGTGGGGTGTGCACCACCTGAGCGCAGGAACCCTCACACTGATCTGCACGGCTGGAGGGAGGAGCAGCCTCCCTAAGTGCTGTACGTGCCTTATTCTTGCAGACACCCGTCAGACCTGTTAAATTGCCAAGCCTCTCCAGAAGCCCAGCCTCTCCTGCCAATTCTGGAAACTTCAACCACTCGCCTCATTCATCGGGCGGCTCCAGTGGGGTAGGAGGTGTGAGCCGGCATGGTGGGGAGCTGCTTAACCGCTCAGGTGAGTAGCTGGGCAGGGCCACTCAGGGAGGTGGGATGATCCCTTGGGATTGAGGGTGTGCGCTGCCCGGATATTCAGGCTGCAGACAGTCGCAGAAATGACCACACAAGAGGGACTTTCTCCTTGATGTGGCTAAGAGATTTTTCAGTGAATTCACAATTCACATTTTACACAGTTTCTTGGGGATGCGGGTGGATGGAGATGGAGGAAAATAAAGTCCAGGATGCTCTTTTTTTTTTTCTTGTAAAATTTTACAAGAGATTAAAAGAAATGCGTGGTGTTTTCACAGTGTTTAAAATCCCTGAAGGTTAGACCTTGGGCCTTCTCACTCTGCCCCTTCATTGAACAGATGAGGAAAATGAAGCTCACAGTGGGCAAGAGATTTGCTTAGGGTCACACAGCAAGTTGGTGGCAATTAGGTCTCAAAGCAGAGTGCCCCAAAGTTATGATGGGCTTGCAGCATACTTTCTAGTCCTCCCTAAGGTCATCCGGGATTAACCAAAACCAGCTTTGCAGGAAAGCCACTGTATTAGTCTGTTCTTGTGCTGCTATTAAAGACATACCCAAGACTGGGTAATTTATAAAGGAAAAGGATTAATGGAGTCACAATTCCACATGGCTGAGGAGGCCTCGCAGTCATGGCAGAAGCTGAAAGGCACAACTTACATGGCGGCAGGCAAGAGAGAGCTTGTGCAGGGAAACTCCTTGTTATAAAACCATCAGATCTCATGACACTTATTCACTACCATGGGAACAGCACAGGAGAGACCCACCCCCATGATTCAATTACCTCGATCAGGTCCCTCCCATTACATGTGGGAATTGTGGTAAATACAATTCAAGATGAGATTTGGGTGGGGACACAGCCAAACCGAATCAGCCACCCTGCTTCTAGTGGAAAAAGCTTTAAGACTAGATGAGCCAAGAAACTGAAACAAAGTATAATCTCATCCACTACAGATCATTATCATTTTCATATGTATATGTATATATATCTGGAAAGTGGTTTTGTCTATGAATATTTATAAAAAGGCACAATAATTTATGGAGCACTTAATATTTGTCAAGTTGCATGCCAAGCCCTTTGAATGAATAATCTCCCTCAGTGCCCCAGCAGCCAATGAAGTTACCACCTCTGTTTTACAGATGAGGGATTGGGGCTAAGGGCAGTTAGATAACTCGTCCGGGGTCATATAGCTATTAGTTGGCAGAGCCAGGATCCAAACCCAGGCAGCCTGACTTCAGAGCCTGTTCTTGGAACCACGTGCCTTTCTAAACTATAAACTGCTCTGTAACTTGCTTTTTTCTTTTTCCTCACATTGCTAGATTGTGAGCACCTTTTTACATTGATACATATATGTCTTACAGCACCTTGTTTAATAATCAAACAGTGTTCCATTTGTATGAGGCATCACAGTTCATTTAACCAATTCCCTGTGTTGAACACTGAGGCTGTTCCTAGATTTTTGCTTTTTGTAGGTAATACCTCCCTTCATAATACCTTCATGCCACCATATGCACGTATATGTTCAGTGATTTCTATTATTTAAATTTGCTGGAAGCAGGGTGACTGAGTTCATGAGTATGCCTATTTTTGAGGCTTTTGATATGTTTTGCCCTCTAGAATAGCTCTCTTTAAACATGTGAAATATTTACAGCAGGGCTTGGCACATAGTAAATCCTCTATAAATGTTAGTCATTAGTGTCCCCTCTTGAGTACCTCCCAGCCCTGAGTATTATCACTTTCTTCCTTTGTTTGTTTGTTTTTTGTTTTGTTTTGTTTTGTTTGAGATAGAGTCTCACTCTGTTGCCAGGCTGGAGTGCAATGATGCAATCTTTGCTCACTGCAGCCTCCACCTCCTGGGTTCAAGCGATTCTCCTCCCTCAGCCTCCCGAGTAGCTGGGACTACAGGCGCCCGCCACCTCACCCAGCTAATTTTTTGTATTTTTAGTAGAGATGGGGTTTCACCATGTTGGTCAGGCTGGTCTCGATCTCTTGACCTTGTGATCCGCCCGCCTCAGCCTCCCAAAGTGCTGGGATTACAGGCGTGAGCCACCACACCCGGCACCTTTCTTTTATAATAGTTTGAGATTACCTGTAGATTTGGGGAAGCAGGGTGAGGGAGAATGGCAGTCAGGGTTCAGTCAGGAAGCAGACCACTCTGAGCATTGTGGAATTGGGAATGTATTGACTCAGTCTTGGGAGTAGGTGGCCACATAAAGAGAGAGTGAAAGGGAGACGGACCAATTGCTCACTAGCCCTCCTGAAACCCTGATGCAGCCGGACAAGATGGTCTGTGCAGCTGCTGGCTGGCACTGCAGAGGGACTGCTATGGGTGTCGGGTGCAGGGTGTTGTATCTGTGCCTGGTGGGGGCCGGCACGAGCTGGCCATGGCAGGGGGAAAGCAAGGATGGACTGGGTTTTGCCTGTGCTGCTGCTTCCCACCTCTTATCATCACGCGTTCGCAGCACAGGGCCTGCTGCCTAAACTTCCACCTCCCGGTTCTCCTGCAGAGTTCTCCTGTTGTCAGCCCTGTCCTGGAGCCACATGGGGAAGGGAGTCTGGGAGACTGACTCCAACCCAGTCATCACATGGCAGTCCACCACCCTTGTGTTGGAGTAAGCCCTCTGTGCCCACGGTGTTCACTCCTTTTGTGTTTCCTCAGGTGGCAGCATAGACAATGTCTTGTCCCAAATCGCTGCCCAGAGGAAAAAAGCAGCCGGATTATCGGAGCAGAAACCCAGCCATCGGTCAAGCCCTGTGGGGCTAGCACCAGGGGCCAGCCCGTCAGAGCTTCCAGCCTCCCCTGCAGGCGGCAGCGTTCCCGTTGGCAAGGTGCTTGTTCTGTGCGTCCTCCTCCTGTTACACTCAGATTCTGTCCTAACGTGGCCCACTTGCCGGGGAGCATGGGCAGTGCCTTAGTCGTGGGACAGGACTAAAGACAGGCCCCTTCCAGCCAGCCACTCCTGGGCTTCATGAGAAGGGCTGAATTGGTCCCCCGCACCAGGCATTTACCTCCCCTCACATCTCCAGGTTTGAGGGGCATTGGGCTGCTGCACAGTGGCAGGGTACACACCCACTTCCTGCAGCCCCACAGGTCACCCAGCACATGGCACACTTTTGTTCCTTGATGAGGATGAATGGTTTAAGAGCATGAGTTGAAGAGCAGCCTGCCTGGGTTCAGCTCTCAGCCCCATACCTCAGCATTTAGAACAGGGCCTGGCACAGGGTAAGCCCAGGTCCGTGTTGGCTGTTCCTGTTGACAGTGTTCTTAGTGGTCTTTGTTGTCCTTCAACCTTATTCATCCGTTGTGTACATCCTGGGAGCATCTGCTCTGTGCCTGGCACAGCTAACAGTGAGGACCCAGCTGTGAACTGGGAAATTTGGCGACCACTCTAAGGACACAGGCAGTCACAGCTCAGTGTGACGGGTTGTTGTGAAGCAGCAAGGATGCTGTAGGGGCACAGATGGGTGGCCCTACCCAGGTTTGATGGCATCAGGGCCATCTGGATGGGGAGCTGAAGGATGAGGCTGGAGCCAGGTGAAAGGGGTATGGGTGGGCCAGGGGTATTGGTGCGACTGTTCTGGGGTGCGGGAACAACTTGTGTAGCACTCCAGAGGCTACAGGGAGGAGCTGAAGGAAGGACGTGAGCAGGACAGAGCCGGGACCTTGTCTCCCTGCTTCTGGGCATTGTGCTTCCATTAATGCAGCCAGAGAACAGTCACCACATTGTTAGCGTCTACAGATTATGCAGTAGACAAGAAAACCTAGATGCCTTCCTGGAACGAGAAGTTTTTTAGTGCCTTCAGACTCTGCCTCTGCCTCCTGAACCTCTTCGCCTTGGTTGATATCTGGTGTGAGCCCCCAGAGTGCGGGTTCCTAGTTGTGAATGTGAAGTGGCTCCTCCACCAACTGGCTCCTTACTAGTGCAGCATAGCCCTTTCCTCCTCTGAGGGGACTCTGTCCAGGCATAATCCTACTCTTCATAGTTCTTAGATGTCATAAGCTTCCTTTGGTGAGAAAAGTCTGAACACAGAAAGCCTCCCTCATCCATGGACCTTTGCCCACCAAAGAATCACCTTCAGAGATTTATGCTCCCAGGATGTACATGTACTGTGTGAGAAATAGTCATTTTCTGCCCAGCTACAGTTGGTTACACGACTCTTTTTGTTATTCAAGATCCCTTGTGCAATAGGACCTATATAATTAGATTCCTTTTACAGTGTAGCTCCAGAAAGATTCTTTCTCCCTATACATTCACTTATTTTCCATTTTTTTATCTTCAAAATAATTTGTGTAAAAATCCTATACAATAAGTTCCTTTTATAATTTGGCTGTGGGGAAAAAAGTCTCTACTGATACTTCGATATATTTTATCAGATAGTAAGAATTTTTATAATTATTGTATTTCTTTTTTTTTTTTTTTTTTTTTTTGAGACGGAGTCTCGCTCTGTGGCCCGGGCTGGAGTGCAGTGGCCGGATCTCAGCTCACGGCAAGCTCCGCCTCCCGGGTTCACGCCATTCTCCTGCCTCAGCCTCCCGAGTAGCTGGGACTACAGGCGCCCGCCACCTCGCCCGGCTAGTTTTTTGTATTTTTTAGTAGAGACGGGGTTTCACTGTGTTAGCCAGGATGGTCTTGATCTCCTGACCTCGTGATCCGCCCGCCTCGGCCTCCCAAAGTGCTGGGATTACAGGATAATTATTGTATTTCTTTCTTTGCCTTTGCTACTAGGAAACTCAGCTACTCATGAAGTGCACTGTTTTGAGGCTTTGATACAGTGTTTCTTTGTTGTCTAAAATTTTGTTTATTTTCTGATGGTCTTATTGGATGTGTTATATATTAGCTTCCTTTAATTTTTGTTGGAAATAAACAGACATTTCCAAGTTATAAATTATATTAACCATTATTTATTATATTAACTATTATTTTGATGTATTGATCATACATTATATATAAGTATATTTTGATGAAAGGAGATTGTATCAAAAGATGCATTCAGGAAGCAGTAAACTGGGGAAACCATCCATTTCAACGATCACCTGACATTTGTAACATAATGTTAATAGTATGTTATGATCTTGGGGAGCTGTCTAAAAATTCAGATTTCTGGGCTCCACCCCAGCATACCTGAATGAGACTCTCAGGAGAGAGTCTGGGGAATATTTTTCCTGCCAGAGCGTCTATTGCAGCCAGCCCAGTCCAGGACTCATAGAAACCACAGCCTTAAATCAAAGGACATAGAAGTGGGTTTTCTATCCCAGCAGCAAAATAGAGACATGAAGTGCTTTTTCAAAGATTACCTTAGTAAAAATTAGAAATTAGTATTCAAAATATGAGCTTCCTGAATCTGGTTTTTGTACTTTGCTTAAAATAACTTGCTGTAATGGTGGAATATCCACAGGGCATGGCATCTAGCAGGGCCATGAATCAGTGTGATATGAGCTCCAGGAGACATGGCATAGATGTCATTATAGTGTGCACCAATACTTCCCAGATCTCTGGAGGCCAAAAGATCTGCTAGATATATCAGCTTTCTATTCCTACCCTAAAACTCAGTCATTTCAGACAAAAACATTACTTAGCTGCTTGTGTGTGTGTGGGTCAGCAGTTTAATCTGGACTTATGTGGGCAGTTCTCTGGTCTGCAGGGATCACTCACCTGGATGGTGGCTGAGGTGGCCAGGACAACTGAGCCACATGTGTCTACAACAAGCCTGGACATGGTCTCATGGCAGTGGCTAAAGGCATGGGTTGAAAACCAATCGGATTGTTTAAGCAAGTTAGTATGCCTATGGCAGGAGAGCACACAGAACTATGTGCAGAGGGAAGGGTAGAGATGATGTCCTTAACAGAATCAACCTACCACTCAAGGGATATTGAGAACAATTCAGATATTTCACAGAAGCCCAAATAATCTTATATTTCCCCACCTCTTCCCCAGTATGTTGCCCATATGGTCCAGAGTTTCATGTTACTCGCTTTTGGCTGGGATAGATCTGTGGGGATATACTAATTATCTCCTGCTTAATCAGAAATTCTATTTGGGATTGTCTGTCTTCATGGAAAGAGCAGAGAAAAGAGAGAAGAATATACTAGTGGTATAGCCAGCTTTTTGGCAGTCTTTCAAAATCTCAGGAGAGTCTTCTTTTTCCACTCAGGCATATAATCAGCTAGAAGGAGCGTTAAAGTCTTAGTAGGAAGAAAGATATATCCATTTATGCTTAGAAATCTCAGTCTATACTCTATAATATGTCCAATTTTTAGCAAAATTTACAAGACATACAAAAAGACAAGAAAAACCACACTCCTTAGAAATGAAGCAATCATGATAATCAGATCTGACAAAGGTGTTAGAATATTTGACAGGGAATTTTAAATAACTAAGATTAATATGTTAAAGGTCCTAATAGAAAGTATAAACAATATGCAAGATCTTATGGGTAACTTTGGGTAACTGTTTTAGTAGAGAGATGGAAACTATGAGAAAGAACCCAATGGCAATGTTAGAAATAAAAGAACAGTAATGGAGTTGAGAAATACCTTTGACAGGTACCTCAGAAGACTTGAGGCAGCCAGGGAAAGAATCAGTGAACTTGAAGTTAGATCAGTAGAATTTACCCCAACTGAAACACAAAAGAAGAAAGAAGAAACATATACAAAACAAACAGTACTCAAAAGTCATGGCATGATATCAAATGCCATAGCATAGAGATAATTGGAATCCCTAAAAGAAGAGAGAGAGGTGGGGCAGAAGGAATATGTAAAGAAATAATGCCGCCGGGCGTGGTGGCTCACGCCTGTAATCCCAGCTCTCAGGGAGGCAGAGGCGGGAGGATAGCTTGAGCCCAGGGGTTTGAGACCTGCCTGGATAATATAGCAAGACCCCGTTCTCCACAAAAAGGAAAAAAAAAAAAAAGACAAAGAAATAATGCCTAAAAAATGAAAAGAAATAATGGTTGAGAATTTTCTCAAATTGATGACAGATGCCAAACCACAGATCCAGGAAGGTCACAGAACACTAAATGGGGTAAATATCAAAAAGAATATACCCCTCCATATTATGTTTAAACTACTAAAAACAAGCCAAAGAGAGAATCTTGAAGGCAGCCTTTTCTTGAAGGAAATTACATACGGAGAAACAAAAATAGGAATTATAGCAGACTTTTTGTCAGAAATCATGCAAATCAAAGACAGTATTGTGACATCTTTTAAGTACTGAAAGAAAAAACTAGAGTCATGTTGACTCATAAAATGAATTGAGAAGTATTATCTCCTCTTTTAGTTTTCTAGAAGATACTGTGTACAATTCTTACTACCTTTTCCTTAGATGTTTGATAAAATTTGCCAGGGAAATCATTTGGGCCTGTCATTTTCTCTTTGGGAAGGTTTCAACTTACAGAATGAATTTCATTAATAGATATAGGACTATTCAGGTATTCTATTTCTACTTGAGTAAGTTTTTGTACTTTGTATCTTTCAAGGAATTATTCCCTTTTATCTAAGTTGTTGAATTTATGGATATAGAGTTGTTAATAGTATGTATCTATTACCATTTTATTAGGATCAGTAGGAATTTCTCCTTTTTCAATCCTGCTATTGGTAATTTGTGACTTACCTCTTTTTTTCTTAATTAGTTTGGCTAGAAGTTTATCAATTTTATTGATGTTTTCAAAGAACCAACTTTGGTTTTATTGATTTTCTCTATTTTTGTGTTTTCAATTTCATTGATTTCTGTTCTTATCTATAATTTCTTTCCCTCTACTTCCTTTGGGTTTTATCTTATTTCTCTAGTTTCTTATGTTGGAAGCTTAGATTACAGTTTAGAGATCTTCCTTTTTTTCTAATACAGATATTTAATGCTATAAATTTACCTCTATGTGATGCTTTTTCTACATCCCACAAAATTTGATATATTTTAATTTTAATTCAGTTCAAAATATTTTCCCCTTCTCTTGAGATTTCCTCTTTGGCCCATTGATTATTTAGAAACATATTGTTTATTTTTCAATTATTTGTTTTCCAGAAATCTTTCTGTTATTGGGGATTTTAGTTTAATTTGATTATAGCTCTGTTTCTAGTTCTGTCCCTTTAAATGTTTTAAGGTCTATTTTGTGCCCTAGAATGTGATCTATTTTGGTGAATTTCTCATAGGCAATTGGAAAGAAAGCGCATTCTGTTGTTTTGGTTGAGGGAGAGGAGTTCTATAAATGTCCATAAATGTCTAGCAAAATCTGGTTGGTTGATAGTGTTGTTCATGTCTTCTATATTCTTACTGATTTTCTGTCTACTTGTTCTATTAATTTCTGAGAGAGAGGAGTTTTAAAGTGTCCAACTATAGCTGCAGTTTGGTCTATTTCTCCTTTCAGTTATGTTGGTTTTTGCTTCATGAGCTGTGTACACATTTAGGATTGCATGTCTTGGAGAATTGACCCCTATATTATTATAGAAAATCCCTAAGATTTTCTTTTCTCCTAAGATTGAGAACAAGGATGAATTTTTATGACTAACATGAAAAGAAAAATGACAGACCAATACCTCATGAATATAAATGTAAAAATCCTTCACAAAATATGAGCAAATCTAATCCCATGATTAAATAGAAAATATAATGCCTTCTGACCAAGTGGGGTTCATCCCCGGAAGGCAAATCTGGTTCACCATTATAAAATCAATCATTAGCTTTCACCGTATGAACAGACTACAGAAGAATATGCAGACAAAGCACTTAACAAAATTTAAAATCCATTCATCATTAAAACTCTCAGCTAACTAGGAATTGAGGGAAACTTCCTGAATCTGACATAAAATATACATAGCCAGGATTATACTTGATGGTAAAATATTATTTTCCCCCTAAGACTGGGAACAAGGTTGTTGTCTCTTACCTCCAACTGTCAACTTTGTACCAAAAACTATTGGTAGTACAATAAGGCAAGAAAAATAAAAGGCATACAGACGGGAAAGGAAGAAACAAAACTATCTCTGTTCTTAGATGACATGACTGTCCACATAGAAAACTCCAAAGAATCTACACAAAAGCTCTTAGGATGAATAAGTGAGTCCAGCAAGGTCTCAGGATACAGTACAGGTCAATATCCAGAAGTCAGCTGTATTTCTCTACAGTAGTAATAAACATTTAGCATTAGGACATTTAGAATTTTTTTATTTTGAAATTTTAAAAATATTTATAATACATTTAACGTGTATGAAATTGAAGTTATGTGAAAATGTATTATATGGAATATAATACTGTAATATACTTAGGTATAAATCTAATAAAATATGTATAGAATCAATAGGTCAAAAACTACAAAACACTGATAAATCAAAGAAGCTTAAATACATGAAGAGATGGAAGGCTTGCGATTATGAAGATGCCAATTCTCTGCAATTTGATTTACAGATTAAATGTAATCCCAATCAAAATCCCAGCAAACTCTTTTTACAGAGATCTAGAAACTGATTATAAATTTTATATTGAGATACAAAAAATTGTAATAGTCGTATGAAAAAGAATAAAGTTGGCAGGCTCATACTACCTAATTTCAAGACTTACCATAAAGCTCCAGTGTGGTATTAGCGAAAGGGCAGACAAATAGATGAGTGGAACAAAAGAGAGAGCCCAAAAATAGACCCACACAAGACAAGCCAACTAAATTCTTTTTTCAGTGGTACAAAGGCAATTCAGTGGAGAAAGGGTAGTCTTTTCAAGGAAGAGTGCTGGAACAATTGGATGTTCATATTGCAAGAAAAGGAACCTCCATATATATCTCACAGTGCCAAAAGCATGGTACATAAAAGAAAAAATTGGCAAATTTGGACTTAATCAGAACTCAAATCTTTTGCCTTGCAGAAGATACCATTAAGAAAATGAAAAGTCATGCCACAGACTAGGAGAGAATATTTTCTTTTTTTTTTTTTTTTGAGACGGAGTCTCGCTCTGTCACCCAGGCTGGATGTGCAGCGGCCAGATCTCAGCTCACTGCAAACTCCGCCTCCCGGGTTTACGCCATTCTCCTGCCTCAGCCTCCCGAGTAGCTGGGACTACAGGCGCCCGCCACCTCGCCCGGCTAGTTTTTTGTATTTTTTTAGTAGAGACGGGGTTTCACCGTGTTAGCCAGGATGGTCTCGATCTCCTGACCTCGTGATCCGCCAGCCTCGGCCTCCCAAAGTGCTGGGATTACAGGCTTGAGCCACCGCACCCGGCCGGAGAGAATATTTTCAAATCATAGATCTGGAAAAAGTTTTTTATCCAGGAACCAGGTGCAGTGGCTCATCCCTGTGGTCCCAACTACTCGGGAGGCTGAGGTGAGAATATTGCTTAAGCCCAAGAGTTCAAGGCTGCAGTGAGCTGTGATGTTGCCACTGCATTCCAGCCTGGGCTACAGAGTGAGGCCCGGCCTGTATAAAAAACAAACAAGTCTTTTTTTCCAGACTAAATAAAGAACCTTCAATTCAACAATAAAAGTAAATGTAAAAATGGGCAAAATATTTGAACATATACTTCATCAAAGAAAATATAAATATGAAAAGATGTTTAACCATCATCAGTTACTAGGATAATGCAAATTAAAACCATAATTAAGAGAACTATATACCTATTAGACTGGCTAAGATTTAAAAAGGTACAGTTGCTGGTGACAAATGTGGAACTACTGGAACTCCCATTAATTGCTAATAGGAATGCAAAATGGTACAGCCATCTTGAAAAAGATAGGCAGTTTCTTATAAAACTAAACATTCACTTGTGATGTGACCCAGCTAACTGCTGACTACTAGGTAGATTTTTTAAAAATTTCTCTTCATGCAAAAATCTGTGAATCTTTGTATTCGTTTTACAAAATAATCACCCCAAACTGGAAACGTCCCAAATGTTCTTCAGCAGGTGAATAGATAAACTAATTGTAGTACATTCATTCAATAGAACACAACACAGCATCACAAAGGGACACACTGTTGATACATGCGATTGCCTGAGTGAATCCTAAAGGCATTATGCTGAGTGAAAGAAGACAGACCCAAAAGTCTACAAATTGTGTGATTCCATTTATATGACATTCTGGAAACAGCAACACTGTAGGGATGTGTGATAACTGTGAAATGTGTATTTGGTCTTCATCCAGTTTCCTGTCATACAATTCCTAAATCCTTAGAATCTCCAAAGTGATGTCATTTTGTGTGCTAATGAATTTAATGATGGCTGGCAGCCCCTAAGTAACTTCAGGATGGCAGCCAGTCACAGGAAAGACCAAGGCAGGATTAGAGGGTTGAGCCTTTCACTCTTCCCCACAACCTCTGGGAAGAGGGACAGGGTTTGAAGGTTTAGTTGATAATCAGTGGCCAATGATTTAATTAGTTGTGCCTCCGTAATGAGGCTCTCATGAAAACCTGAAAAGGACTGGGTTCAGAGAGCCAAACAGCTGAACACCTGGAGACTCCTGGAGGGTAGTATGCCCAGGAAGAGTGTGGGAGCTCCTTGCGCCTTCTGCCATGCCTTGCCCTATGCATTTATTTATTTGTATCCTGGTAATATCTTTAAATTTTTATTTTTTTCATTGACACATAATAATTGTACATATTTACGGGGTACATAGTGATATTTAGATACGTATAATATATAGTGATCAGATCTGGGTAATTATATATCCATCATCTCAGACACTTATTATTTATTTGTGTTGGGAACATTCAATATCCTCTTTCTAGCTTTTTGAAACTGTATATTATTGTTAACGGTAGTCATCCTACAGTGGTATAGAGCACTAGAACTTATTCCTCTTATCTAGCTATAATTTTGTATTCTTTTTTTTTTTTTTTTGAGGCGGAGTCTCGCTCTGTCGCCCAGACTGGGGTGCAGTGGCGCAATCTCAGCTCACTGCAAGCTCCGCCTCCTGGGTTCACGCCATTCTCCTGCCTCAGCCTCCCGAGTAGCTGGGACTACAGGCGCCTGCCACCTCGCCCGGCTAGTTTTTTGTATTTTTAGTAGAGACAGGGTTTCACCATGTTAGCCAGGATGGTCTCGATCTCCTGACCTCGTGATCCGCCCGTCTCAGCCTCCCAAAGTGCTGGGATTACAGGCTTGAGCCACCGCACCCGGCCTAATTTTGTATTCTTTTAACAAATCTCTTCCTGTCCCTCCCTTCCCACCTTCTAGTATCCTCTGTTCTACTTTTTACTTTCATTGATCATCTTTTTAAGCTTCCACATATGAGTTAGAGTATGTGGTGTTTCACTTTCCATTCTTGGCTTATTTCACTTAACATAATGTCCTCCAGTTCCATCCATGTTGCTTTGAATGACAGGATTTCATCCTTTTTATGGCTGAATAATATTCCATATAAACCAGTAAATGTAAGTAAGTGTTTCCCTGATTTCTGTGAGCCACTAGCCAATTAGTCAAACCCAAGGAGGGAGTTGTGGGAACTCTGATTTATAGCCAGTCAAAAGCACTTTGAATGACAGGATTTCATCCTTTTCATGGCTGAATAATAGTCCATATAAACCTGTAAATGTAAATAAGTGTTGCCCTGAGTTCTGTGAGCCACTAGCCAATTATTCAAACCCAAAGAGGGAGTTGAGGAAACTCTGATTTATAGCCAGTCAAAAGCACAGGTGAAGCAATCTGGGACTTGCAGTTGGCATCTGAAGTGGGGGCAGTCTCCTGGGACTGAGCCCTCAACCTGTGGGATTTGATGCTGTATTTGGATAGATCGTGTCAGACTTGAATTGGAGGATACTCAGCTGGTGTCCACTGCAGAACTGATTGCTTGGTTGGTGTGTAGGGGAAGAAAGCTCCATACGTTTGGTCACAGACACATTCTGTGTTGATTGTTGTGGGGTAAGAACAGAGGAAAAATAGTTTATTTTTTTCCTCTCTAGTCACAGGATGGAACATAGAGTATTTGTTTTTATGGCTTGGGGTTAGGAGGAGGGATTAGCTAGAAAAGGACCGCTTAAGGACATTCAGAGGATGATGGAACTCTTCTGTATTGTACTCTCTTGGTGGATACATAACACCGTGTTTGTCAGATCCCGTGGAATTGTATGCAACAGAGCTATTTTTTTTACTGTATGCAAATTAAAAAAAAAAAAATCAACCAGGAACCAAAGATGTAATGCAAACTATGACAAAAGGTCTAAGTGTATTACAAATGAATGACCTAACCACATTGTAGGAGGTGGAGGAGAAAATCGTGTGTTGAGTGGATATTAGGCTAAAGACAAAAAGTACTGTATACAAGTATTGTATTCTAGATGATATTTTTTTTCTTACCAGCATATGGGCTAACAATTCTGCTATCCTTACCAGGATATAGGCTAAAAATTTTTTTTGCATACATGTATGCTTAACATGTATACCAGGATTGAATAAATAAGTAGCAAAGTTTTTACTATCAGAGACAGAATCAAAGGAAGAATGCTAGAACAAAACCTGTGGATGTTGGATTGAAGTCAGAGATATCAGTATGAATCAGTATGAGTGCATGCTTTTAAATACACAGAGTTGCGCACACACACAGTTAGTAGATATAAAAGTAGATATGGCTATGTGTGTATACATGGGTTAGTGTATATGTGTCTTTGTCCACTTTTAGGACTTAGAAGCAGTGATGTCCCAGTACTGGTGAGCAACCTAGTACCCAGATTTTGGTTTCTAAATACCATTCTCTAATAAAAGGGACCTTGGAAAGCTTTGGAGAAGTGGTTTATTCTAGTACTGGGTCAACAGAAATATAAGATGAGCTTAAAGTATTTTGTGGTGTCAGAAAGTAGGGAAATACTTTTAAAAAGAAAGATGGCACATGTCAGAAGGGTACAGGAGCCAACCCAAAAGATCTCCCAGTGGCCAAAGCTGTAATAATGAGCTACAAAATGACAGTAATATTGGATTATGACCCAGAGCATAAAAAATACCCATGAGCCCATACTGATAGGAATAAATGATTGAGCAAATAAATGGGAGAGAAAGAACAACTCTTCCTTACAGAAGTATTACAGATAATAAATGTGGAAGGAACGAGGGTGATCGAAAATCACCGTGGGAACACCACTGTAACACTTGGCTCAGTGAGACTCGCCAATGAATGCAAAATTAATGGACAGAACCTTAATAAATAGTTACCCAAAAAATCTTCTCCCAAATAATATTTTATTTTTTATTTTTATTTATTTATTTATTTTTTGAGACAGTGTCTCACTTTGTTGCCCAGGCTGGAGTGCAGTGGTACGATCTCAGTTCACTGCAACCTCTGCCTCCCAGGTTCAAGTGATTCTCCTGCCTCAGCCTCCCAAGTAGCTGGGACTACAGGCGCCCACCACCACGCCTGTCTAATTTTTGTATTTTTTAGTAGAGATGGGGTTTCACCATATTGGCTAGGCTAGGCTTGAACTCCTGACATTGTGATCTGCCTGCCTCGGCCTCCCAAAGTGCTGGGATTACAGGCGTGAGCCACCGCACCCAGCCCAAATAATATTAAAAAGAAAAATAGTGACTTTATAATGGAGAAATCTGGCAGACATCCCCTCATGTAAGTGATGAAGGTTACCATCGCCAGTAATCAGATACTATGTCCTCTCTGCATAACGATGCACTGAATGGGCATATCACCTCTGTGGTCATTGTGCCCTACATTCACAAGCACATCTAATTATGGGAAAGCATAAGACAATCCCAAAATGATGTGCATTCTTCAAAATACCTGACCAAGACTTCAAAAATGTCAAGGTCATGAAAGACAGGGAAAGACAGTGCTGTCACAGGTCAGAGGAGCCTACTGAGATACACCTCAGCTCCATGCAGCGTGGGGTCCTGGATTGGATCTCGGACCAGCATAAGGACATGAGAAGAACAGCCAGTGAAACACAGTGAAGTCTGTAGTTGAGTTAATAGTGTTGTGTCAATGTCAGCTGCTTAGTTTTGATCATTATACTGTGATGATGTAGATGTTAATATCAGGAAGCTGTGTGAGGGGTATATGGGAACTCTATCTGTGCAGCTCTTCTATATGTCTAGAATTATTTCAATGTAAAAAGCCTTTGTTTTAAAGCTAACCAATGAGAAAAAGGGAAGAGTATGTGTTCTTTGGTGAAAAGCTTGGAAGTGACTGGTGTAGATGAAGGAGCATCAAGAACAGAAAGAGACTTTGTGCCTCCGTAAGCCACACTTTGATTTTACAACTGGTTAACTGAGGCCCAGAGAGCTCGGAAGACTTGGCCAAAGACACAATGCAAGTAGCTGGAGGGCAGGACTGGGACGGGGTTTCCTGACTCATAACGTGCAGCTATTTGATCTCATCCTGTCTCTGCTCCAGGGTTGGATTTTCCTCTAATTGTTCTGATAATGCTGTTTCTGCTTTGCATGTTTTTAAAAGTAGATTTCATAGCCCTGGTTAAACATTGTGTTGAGTCAGATACCGCCCATGTTCCCTGTTGTGGGTGTCTGTTTTCATCATTTCTACCCTACAGGCGATGGCTTATGTATTTGTCTTACTCTGTTCAGCAGAAATTGGAGACCAGCAAGAGGCCTCCATCTGGAACTTCCACTACCTCCAAGAGCACCTCTCCAACCCTCACGCCCTCCCCTTCACCCAAAGGGCACACTGCAGAGTCTTCAGTGTCTTCTTCCTCATCCCATCGGCAGTCCAAGAGCAGTGGGGGCTCCAGCAGTGGCACCATCACAGATGAGGGTGAGTCCCCTGAGGGCTTGAAACCCCACCTATTCCTCTCACCATGATGACCTGGCAGCAAGGAACTGCAAGGTGACCTTAATTGTTATAACCATCCTAGGTGAGGTTTTAAGAAAATTTACAACAAACATGTCCCTCCTTTTCTCTGATTCTGCCTTGTATTTTTGTCTTCACTGTGCAAAGGTATGGTACACTCCCTCAGAGTTTTTGAGTATAGGTGAGTTTTGTTTATATGCATAAACATACACCCGTGGAAATGCTTCTCCAACACGAACTTACTTTCCCTGGACCCTGTACCAGTCAGGATTCTTTCAGTTGCAAGTGAGAGAAACTCCATTCACACTGGTTCAAGGAAAAAAAATGAAACCTGACATTTCATTGGCTCATATGATGGGAGTGTCTAGGGTGTGCTTCAGCCATGCGTGAATCCAGGTGCTTTGGGAGTGTTTCTAGGTCTCACGTAGGCTTTCTCCAAGTGGTGGCAGCAGCTTCAGGCATAGTTTTGTCTTCGTACTAATTTTTCAACCCCAGCAGAAAGAGTGCTACTTTCTCAGTAGGTCCAGCAAAATCCCAAGTTAAGGCCATTGGCTTAGCTGTATTTATAATGACCTGGGTCAGTTGCCCATCCTTGACTATCTCTGTGTCCACAGGGGTGGAATGTGTTGATTGGCCATGCCCCTTGGGTCAGTTGTCTGCTTTGGAGCAGAGTTGGGGTCCAGCCTGCTGACATTTGTGTATTGGAAGTAGGAGAGAAATAGTTCCTCAAAGGAAAATTTGGAAATACTGTTTCCAGGAGGAGGGGGATGGGTGAGGGCAAGCAAAAGCAGTTGATGTCTGCTGCAGCCAGGAGAGCCTCGGAACCTGCCTTGTGAATTACAGCCTCTGCAGCCCCCATGCGGGAATGATGAGGGAAGATGGAGTGGGTGGTAGGGCAGGAGCAGAGGCTTTGCACTCAGGCCCCAGGAAAGATAAAGGCAGATGAAGAAAGGAATCTCATCCTTTTAAACTGCCGTCTAGTGGCCCCTAGGAGCTGGGAGGGGGGAAAGAGGAAGGGAGCTTTGGTGAGACCTGGGGCCCAGGCAGGTGCAAATCGAGGAATATAGATCAGCAGGGAGGAAAATCTGATTGTGTATGTGGCCCTCACAAATGCATTTGTGGGCAGCTCGCTGCAGCTGCTGAGGAGGAGGGTGCTGAGCAGGTTCTGCTGAGCAAGATAAGTTGGAATCACCTGCACAGGCTCTAGTCCGTACTAAGTTGATAAATGCGTGCTGCCACTGGTATCCTACTTATTTGGGGGCTACTTTTATTGTTTTGTGATATCCAGTGTGATCATTTATCAAGGCCTCAGAGGTTCACCAGCAAACTCTTTCCTCCCCACCTGTATTTTCTATGTGGAGTCTTGAGTTCCACACTCGTGAATTCTCCCACCTCTGAGGTTTTCAGGAATTGAAGCCTCTGGAAATTCAGTTTAGGTTTTTATGCCCCATTGTTTTCCAAAAAACAGTGGAGACAGTGGATGTCTGTATGGACTGCCCATACCCACTCTCTTTCCCTTTTGTTCATTATTAAAAATGGTTTGCAAAGTCCTAATTGGGATGAAGAAAGAAGAGGGCCAATAGCACTTTCCTTGTAGAATAATTTCTCTGGTTCAGAAAGCTTAGTTTTCCTGGATCTCGAGGCCACAAGCTGTTTGTCCTGTGGGTATATGATTGTTATAGGCCAGGGGCTGCAATCCATCCCCAAAGAGCTATTTTTATGATATTCTGGGAAATATGTGGTCCCAGTCAAGGACACATGTGAGCTTTGCCCTACCTCGTCTCTCCATCTGCATTCTTCCTCTCTGGACTCTACCTGTTAGAAACAGCAAGGCTTGTGACAGCATCACCTTCTCAGCCTCACATTAGTTCCAGGAGATTTTATTGGGCAGTCCCCTGGGTGCCCTAACCTGTGCACCCAGGGGAACTCACAGGGAGACAGACACATTCAACATAATGATATTAGAGTGTAACACAAGGTGAGGTCATACCTGCTATCAGCACCATGTGCCATGGAAGGCTCCCCTGGCAAACGGGCACTCCAGCTGGACCATGATGCTGGGAAGAGACAGGCAGTCGGGTGCCAGAGCTGACTGTTCAGTTTGTAGGAAATGCCCAAGCTGGTTGTTAAACACAACCATTATTTACAAATTACATGGACTTAGAATTAACTACATTATAGAAATATAACAGTATATTGTACTTAAAATGTATTTTTTACTCATTTTTGTATATTTTATTATCTGTGCTCTTGAGGTTGTGTATATCTCATATCTGCATTGTGAGTACCCCATAATGATGCATTCCTACTGCGCATCTCTGCTCAGCTTCACTCTCAGGGACATTAGATTGATAAGTTGAAATTGGCTGTGATGGGGGTATTCATACCATGGAAACTGGCAAATGCCGTCAATCAGGGCTTGCTTTATTTTTTTGAGACAAGGTCTTACTCTGTCACCCAGGCTGGGGTACAGTGGCACGATCACAGCTCACTGCAGCCTCAGCCTCCCTGGTCACAAGCAATCCAGAGCTTGGTTTGTTGTCTTATAGATATTGTCTACTTGTAATCTAGGCAGTGATGGAAAAATGTTAACAATGAGGATTAAACTTAAAAGAATGTTGTGTCTGTAACTGTTATCTTGTGAATCGCACAAAAAATTGAGAAAATATTCTTCCAGTATTTGAAAATCGTTATCTGATTCAGCCAAGTTGCTCACCTGAAGTTCCAACATTAAGTCTTTGTTGTTTCTTTTTATCTTTCTTGTTCATGTAAACAAAACTCTCAGCCAGCGTTCATGTTGGAAACATATTCCTTGGCTGTGGGTACAAGAGTAGGGCAAAAACAAATGAAGCATTTGGTGAGAATCAATTGGCTATATGGAATTTATAAGTAAGAATATTATATGTTTTATTATTTGTAAATTGTGTGCTATAAATCATTTATATTAGTAAAATCTGCAATAGATTTATGTGACTGTATACATGCATACATCTTCCCCCTGAGAACCAGTTGTTAAGCATTTACCAGCACGCCACTCTGGACGAAGGCTGCATGTGTAGGGAACGGCAAGAGCAAAGGTTTAGTGTCATGAAATAAACAGATTATGTGTGGATTGGGATTTGATTTGTCTCATACGTCCTCGCTCAGTAGCCTTTCTACTGTGAAGCTTTCCCTACTCCCTTGGGCTGGGTCAGCTGTCCTCTTTGTCCCCACCTCGCCCTATTCTTGCTCTTCACTGTAGCATGCACCACCCATGAGAAAAGTGGAGAGCAGGTGCCTAGCACAGGCCTAGTAGCTAGACCACTGGTCTTGATTCCCTGCTCTGCCACAGTCTAGCAGGATGACCTCACCCAGGATGTGGTATCGAGCCTTTCTGTGCCTCAGTTCCTCATCTGTGAATGGGGACAGTAGTAGGATCTACCTCATTGGTGTTGTAAAGAGCAAGTGGTTCATCCATGTACAGGCTGACTGATAGCACTGTGTATTAGCTTTCACCCTCCTCATCCTATCTTCCCAGCCACACTGAGCTTCACAACAGGGATCTCTCCATCCTTGCTACCCAGTGTCCATTGGGCACAGTGGTAGTCACTGCTGGAAGGAAGGAAAGGAAGTGGGGGAGGGAGGGAGGGAGGGTGAGTTAAGAAAAGAAGGAACCCAAGCCTCCTGATCACTTATTTAAGCTGCATCCACTGCCTCAGGACCTTTGCACCTGCTCTTCCCTGTCTGGATGCTGCCTAATGCTCTTACTCCAGATATCTGCATAACTTACTCCTTCATTTACTGCTCATAGGTCACCTTATAAGAGAGTCTTTCCGTGACCATCCTCTGTAAAACAGCGTTTGTGAAACTGGAAATGCTGTCATCTACCTTAATGCTGCTCTCTTCTTCCTTGCTGTCTTGCCTATCAGCCTTTGTTTGTTTGTTTGTTTGAGGCAGGGTCTTGCTTTGTAGCCCAGGCTAGAGTGCAATGGCATAGTGGCATAATTGCAGCTTACTGCGGCCTCAAACTCCTGGGCACAAGTGATCCTCCTGCTTCAGCCTCCTGAGTCACTGGGACTACAGGCACACACATCACACCACCCAGCTAATTACTTTTAAATTTTTTGTAGAGATGAAATCTCGTTATGGTGCCAGGCCTGGTTTTGAACTTCTGGGCTCAAGTGATCCTTCACCCTCGGCCTCCCAAAGCCCTGAGATTACAGGCATACACCACCTGCCTGGCCCCTGTCAGCCTTCTTATTGTCTGTTTTGGTATCTGTTGAGTCCCCAGTGCCTAGTTTGGCAAATCACGATTGAATGTGTGAGTGAATTATTTCTCCCAGCCCCTCAGGTGCTGGTTTTGTCTCCTTTTCTTTATTCTTCCTGTTCTGACACCCCAGATCATCCTCTTTTGCCCTTCTGGCTCTGCTGTTCCACATAGATGCCTTTTTCCTTCAGGAAGACCACAGCCTCTGCACACTTGAGCCAAACCCTGGCTCTGCTCTGAAGCCCACCACCTTCTTTCTTAAGTTCTTCCTCACACTAGCTGAGGACTTGCTGGCATTGGCATTTACCGCAGGCATTGGCATTTACGGTGCCTTCTCACACAGAAGGCAGAGTTTTAGTTCTGGCAGCTGCAACTCCCAGAACTTGAGGGTCGCATTCTGGAGGGAATCAGTCCTGGCCCAGACTCGCTGTGTCTTTGCAGCCTTACATGGGGTTTTGTCAATTGCTGAGGGCCTACCTTGAGGGGAAGAGGGTGCAGGTAGCTCAGGACCCACCTCCAGCCTCATCTGCAGGAGCCCAGCTGAGATCAGCTTTCTGTGTTGGTGTTTCTTACAGAATTTCATTTGAAATAAGATTACCACTACTTTATAGAAGTTTGAAGACCACTTTTTTGATAACATGTTACCAAATTCTAAAATGTTTTTTTTTCACCTTTCCCTCTTGAAGATGAACTGACCGGAATCCTTAAGAAATTATCACTTGAGAAATATCAGCCCATTTTTGAGGAACAAGAGGTAAGAATGCTCTTTTTGAATGTCAATTTAAATCTTACTGTAAAAGAAAACTTTGTCTGAATGTGTAGGTTTTCATTTTGCAAGCCTAAATTGATCTCTTGCACTGAGACAGCTGAGGAGATAGAATTCATGCTCAGCGGGTTTAGTTCAGTTTGTTATTGTGAAATCCTGGGGACTTATGGCTAGCTTTGTTATGATAGAATTTTGTAATTTTGAGCAGTACTTTCTCTAGAAAAGTTTATTTCTGTCCTGAAAACATTTTTTTGTTGTGTGTGATTGACTGGCAGACTTATAGGCTTAAAGTGGGCTGATAGTAAACCCTAAGGAACCTGTGTTATGTGTCTGGATCTAGGGTCTGTGGTGGTCTGAGAGAGTTGCTATGTGTTTAAAAGCATTCAGATTCACATAAAAAAAATACTATTCTGGAGTTTGGCACTTCCTCAAAATATTAAACATAGAGTTACCATATGACCCAGCAGTCCTACTCCCAGGTATATTCCCGAGAGAAATGAAGACATGTGTCCACACAGAAACTTGTACACAAATGCTTGTAGCAGCATTATTCATGAAAGCCAAACTGTCGATACGACTCGAATGTCCATCGACTAATGAATGTATAAATAAAATATGCCTGTGCCGTGGAATATTATTTGGCCATGAAGAGAATGAAATACTGGCACATGCTACAACATAGATGAACCAGAACACATCTTGCTAAGTGGAAGAAACCAGTCACAAAAGGCACATAGGGTGTGCTTCCATTTATATGAAATGTCCAGACTAGGCAAATCTATAGACATGAAAAGTAGATTCGTGATTGCCAGAGAGTTGGGTGGAGGGGTGGGCGGGTGGAATGGGCAGAGTAGGGAGTGACTGGAATGGATACACGGTTTCTTTTGGGGGTGATGAAAATGTTCTAAAACTGAGTGTGTGGTGATGGTTACACAACTCTGTGAATGTACTAAAAATCATTGAATTGTATAAATAGGTGAATTGTATGGTGGATGAATTATCTCAGTAAGCTGTTAAAAAATTTACTGTTTTAGCCAAGTAAAACTCCTCCACAGGCCCATCAGCCACCAGGGTATAATCACTGGTTTAGAACATTCTAGTGAGCATCTTAGTAGGTGAAAACTGTCATAATTGCAGAGCAATCATGAGAATCACTCATTGTCCCCACCAGACTTGAGATGCAGTTGAGGAGCTTGTATTTTAGTTCAAGAAACAGAGGGCACAGTAGCTTTCCTCCTCCTGTTTGCTTTTCTGCCATATGCAGTCTGCCATTCCTGCCTCCCTGGTGTTTTAAACCTTAGCAATGACTTTCTCCAAGAAATCTTTCCCTATTGCTGATCTCTGCCTGCTTTTGCTGATATGTTTATGCCTTCTTGGAGTATAAGGAGAACACATCTTAAAGTACACTTCTGCTTCTTGAGGTATCGTGTCTCTGGCTCACAGGGTGACATTTGTTCTGATTTCTTGGCCTTACCCCTTTTTCTGACCTGGCATGTCTGCGAGTTCATCTGTCCTTCATTCAGAGGTTGTTGTGGTTGTCCAGCATAGGGAACAGGGGTATGTTTCAGCTGACATACAGAGCTTCGAGAATGTTCACGGGGAGAGGAAGGCAGGCTGTGCAGATTTGCTCTAATTTTTTTTTTTTTTTTTTTTTGAGATGGAGTCTTGCTCTGTGGCCCAGGCTGGAGTGCAGTGGCACGATCTCGGCTCACTGCAAGCTCCGCCTCCCGGGTTCACGCCATTCTCCTGCCTCAGGCTCCCTAGCAGCTGGAACTACAGGCGCCCGCCACTATGCCCAGCTAACTTTTTGTATTTTTTAGTAGAGATGGGGTTTCACTGTGTTAGCCAGGATGGTCTCCATCTCCTGACCTCGTGATCCGCCCACCTCGGCCTCCCAGAGTGCTGGGATTATAGGCTTGAGCCACTGTGCCCGGCCTGCTCTAATTTTAATAACTCACTCACCTAGAAGTTTCTGCAGCCTCTGGGGTCAGGGAGGGAGCTGGGGCCTGAGGCGGTGCCATGAGGAGGGCTGGCAGCCACTGGCTGAGGACCTCTGTGTGTGTTAGGTTCATGTGAGGTTAGCTGAGGCAGTGCCCTCGTCTCTACTTGACACAGGTGCCTGTGCTTGCTGGGGGCCGAGTTCATTGTCTCTTCATTTTACTTAGTTTCTCTCTGGCAACATAAGAGCTGGTTACACTGTAGGGGTGCATTCTCTGTATGGACCCACAACCCAGTGTTTTCCTTGGAGGCTTTAGTAGGACTGAGGTTTTAACCCTGCTGATTGCCACCAGACCCAGTCACCACAGCTTCATGGGTACTTCTCAGTCCCTTGCAGAAACTCCTGGAAGTATCTGGCGTGTAGATAGTACTTTTCCCTAGTTTCCAACAGTAAACAATTCTCTCCATTAATATGCACTTACAGTCAATCAGTGAGAATTTGGAAGAGGAATGAAGTTAATTGATGTTCTCATCTTGCCACATTGAAGCTAAAGACAGACTAATAATTTTCATCTTTCTACCTGTATTAAGGTGGATTTGACTATGTGTATTGAAAAATACCAAAATAATGGTACCTTAAACAAAAAGTGATTTTTCCCACAGAAAGTTTGGAGATGAGTCATCTGGCTCCTTTTAGCTCTCTGCTCCACCCCACTAGTATACGTGGCTTGTATCCTGAAAGTCCAAGATGGCTACTGGAGCTCCAGCCATCACATCCACATTCCAGGCAGCAGTATGGAAGGAGACTGCAAAAGGACACATTCCCTCCTTTTTAAAGAGACTTCCCCAAAGTCCCACACAGTCTTTATTAGATCTCATTTACCAGAAGTTTATCACCTGACAATACTTATCTGCAAAAGAAACTCAGAAATATGTTTTAACTGTGTGGAAATGTGCCCAGCTAAAAATTGGGGTTCTGTTGCTTAAAAAAAATAGGGCATGAATATTGAAAGGATATTGGGATATTTCTGCCTCATTCCTGCTACCCCTTCACAAGTAGTCGTAGGAGAGGAATTCCATCTCTGGTGCTCTCCACCTAGAATAAGCCCCGAGAGTTTGGCATCCCCCAGGGTTGACGGAGGTCAGAATTGGGAAGGTCGGCCAGGCGCGGTGGCTCAAGCCTGTAATCCCAGCACTTTGGGAGGCCGAGACGGGCGGATCGTGAGGTCAGGAGATTGAGACCATCCTGGCTAACACGGTGAAACCCTGTCTCTACTAAAAAAAATACAGAAAAACTAGCTGGGCGAGGTGGCGGGCGCCTGTAGTCCCAGCTACTTGGGAGGCTGAGGCAGGAGAATGGCGTGAACCCGGGAGGCGGAGCTTGCAGTGAGCCGAGATCCAGCCACTGCACTCCAGCCTGGGCGATAGAGTGAGACTCCGTCTCAAAAAAAAAAAAAAATGAATTGGGAAGGTCAGTGCAGATGGAGAGGCAGAAGATTGATTGATTGATGCAGTCATTCATTCATTCAGTCAACAAACACATACTAAGTACTTGAGACCCTGCCCCTGCCAGACCCTCTGCCAGAGCTGGGTGCTGGGAAATGCAGATGCCCAGAATACTCTGGAACCCAGAGAAGGGGTCTATGAAATGAGGGCCAGAGAAGACCTGGGTTGAGAACTAAGCTGAACTTTGGAGAAAGAGGGGGAACGGACCTGGAAGGGCATCTGGGAAGAGGGAGCAGGACTCATTGAGGGAGCCTGTGGTACTCTGGCTTGGCTGGGGCTGGGCCAAGGTCAGCCCATCAGGAGGAGGGAATGGAGCTTGACCAGGCAGGGCCTGGACGGCGTACTTCTCAGTACACCATGGACTTACTTCTGTACACCATGGGCTTGAGGTAGTTGCAGGTTAGACAGATCTGTAACCTCTGGTATGGAGGCGGACAGGGGTTGGAAGGGCAGAAGGGGAAGAATAACTGGGAGGGAAAGACCAGTTAGGAGGTGGAGGGCCCCTCACCAAGAGGGCAGGTGCTGAGGACGTCAGAATCGCTGAGGACTGGCCATGGTGCCAGGCTGGATGTGGGGTCCCTTCTAGGGGTTGGGATTATTGGGAGAGACTCGTGTCCAGCAGGGCTGCGGGCAGGTGGTTTCCATTAAAACGGCATCACCCATCCATTCAGCCCCTCAGCACACCGTGAACTATAAAACACCCAAGAGATGCCAGGAGCTTGCTGTTGCCAGAGGGGTGGGGGTGCCTGCATCTCAGACAGGGCTAAGGATGGGTTAAAGGAGCAGATTCTTCCCCAGTGACTCAAACCTGGTTCAAGGTTTTTGTTTGTTTTTAATCCAGAAAAGTAAAATGACTGTTAACAGAGAAAAGGAAAGATGGGGAGTAGGGAAAATTTCAGAAAGAAAATCTCTATCCCTACATAAATCAAATGTTTTTTTTTTTTTTTTTTTTTGAGGCGGAGTCTCACTCTGTCGCCCAGGCTGGAGTGCAGTGGCGCAATCTCGGCTCACTGCAAGCTCCACCTCCCAGGTTCACGCCATTCCCCTGCCTCAGCCTCCCAAGTAGCTGGGACTACAGGCGCCCGCCACCTCGCCCGGCTAATTTTTTGTATTTTTAGTAGAGACAGGGTTTCACCGTGTTAGCCAGGATGGTCTCTATCTCCTGACCTCGTGATCCGCCCGCCTCGGCCTCCCAAAGTGCTGGGATTACAGGCTTGAGCCACCGCGCCCGGCCTTCAAATGTTTTAAAGGAAAAAAATTTTAATCTTGATAGGTATGAGGGAATATAAAATAAAGCCTGCTTATAAAGTGAAAGACTGAGGATTTTCAAGAAGTTATTCAAGTGTTATTTTAAATGGCAATAGCATATCTCTAAAGTGTAATAATATCTTGTAGTTTGTAAATGTAGATCATAAAGCTGTTTGTAAACTCTCTTTGTAGATCCCGCATCCACCCTGTAATTTATATGGTGGGACTATAATTTTTCGGTGGGGAAACTGAGGTAAGGCACCTGCCGAGGTCCCCCGGCAGTGAGTGGGAATTGGCACCCTATCTGTCTCCAGGGCAACACACCCTCCTTCTACTTAGCTCTGGCTGAAGACGTGGGTGTGGGCAGCCAGTTCTCTGTCCCATCTCCCAGATGAGCGCTGTTGTTGGAGTCTGATTTGTGAAGCTGTAGCATTGTCTGCAACAGCATCTCCCCAGGGGGAGGGGCCCAGACCGGGGACCCAATGCCTTAATGCTTAGGGAAGTGAAGTCATGTTAGCAAGAGGGCTACTGCCCTCAGGAAAAGCCCATGAGGGAGGCCAGGGAATCTGCGGCTGAAGGGTGATGTGGCATTGTGGAAAAGGGCGAAGATGCTGGAGCCCTCTGCCAGGGTTCAAAGCCAGGCCCTGCCACTTACTGGCCATGTTACCTTGAATGCTATATAAAAAAAAAAAAAAAAAACTCTGTGCGTCAGTTTCCCTGTCTCCAAAGTGGGGATAGTGATCTACCCCCCTGATGTCATGAGGGTTAAATGACTCAGTCTATCTGAAATCCTCAGAAGGTGCTTTGCACACATAGTGCTAACTGCCCTCCTCTGGTCTGACAGTGAGACTGGCTTCCCAGTGGACCTGGATTGGATCCTGCCAGGTGTGGACCCCTATGCCAGAGGCCGTTGTTGTCCGACATGCAGGGTGATGGATGTGCTTGCTTCATTGGAGTCCCTTCCGACCTTCCCTCCACCTTGCCATAGAGGAACAGAAGCCAGTGGAGCAGAGGGCTTCATTTCCTGTCCAGGGGCCAGGCAGGGCTGACAGAGCTATCAGGATCTCACCCATAGAAACCAAGACTTGCAGTTTTGAGATGCCCTTATTCTGAGCTCTGCTCTCATTCTCCATGGCCCTCTCTCCTTTATTGCTTCTGCTTATTTCCTCACTGTCTTTCCACAGTCTGTCTCTGTCTGGTGCGTGGTGGGGGAGACGAGGTGAGTACTGCCATACGTTTGCACAGTATCCGATGTTGTTAAAAGTACAGCAACAGGCCGGGCGCGGTGGCTCAAGCCTGTAATCCCAGCACTTTGGGAGGCCGAGACGGGCGGATCACAAGGTCAGGAGATCGAGACCATCCTGGCTAACATGGTGAAACCCCGTCTCTACTAAAAATACAAAAAAAAAACTAGCCGGGCGAGGTGGCGGGCGCCTGTAGTCCCAGCTACTTGGGAGGCTGAGGCAGGAGAATGGCGTAAACCCGGGAGGCGGAGCTTGCAGTGAGCTGAGATCTGGCCACTGCACTCCAGTCCCGGTGACAGAGCGAGACTCCGCCTCAAAAAAAAAAAAAAAAAAAAGTACAGCAACATTGCAGTTACCTTTCTAATAGCAGGTCTTGGATTTCTCCTGTTCTAGCCACCCAGATGACTATCTCAGAGATTTTCCTTACTTGGCTCATTTTAAGGGTCTTCCTAAAATGCATCTGTTCAGAAAATCCAAAAGCCAGATCTGAGGAGAGTTCTTTTTTTTTTTTTTTTTTTTTTTAATGTTTTCAACAACGCTTTAAAGATAAAGTCAGGACTTAGAAGTAGTAAATCATCATCAGTTTACTTTACTACTAATAAGCACTCATAGCTCATAATTGTGAGATTACTGTTGTGGCTGGGAAGAATCTGTGGCATCCAGCAGGTGGTGGCGAATCCCTCTCTCTCCCCAGGTGGACATGGAAGCGTTCCTCACACTGACTGACGGTGACTTGAAGGAGCTGGGAATTAAGACAGATGGGTCCAGGCAGCAGATTCTGGCAGCGATTTCTGAACTGAATGCAGGCAAGGTACTGTTCTCTGTTTCTTGTATTTCCGTGTTTCAGACATCTGAGAGCTTCACCAGGGTCCTGGGATCTCGAGAAGGTCTTACTTCCTCTCCTCTGTCATATCTGACAGTGAGCAAGCACTCACTACCTCCCAGCATGGTCTCTTCCCCCATAAAGTTTCTCCCCAGATTGAGCTGAAATCTTCACTTAGCTAATATCAATGCACAGGGCTGGGTGTGGCCCTCGGGAGTGCTGTGAAAGCAGAGCCTTTGAGCCTTTGATACAGACAGGCCTTGGGGTCAGGCTGGCCTGGGTTTGAATCCCAGCTCCTTCACTTATTCACTGTGTGGTGTGAGGTGAACACCTCTCTGAGCCTCGCTGTCCCCATCTGTAGGGTGGGGATGGTGGTGGTGTGTCAAGGACTAAAATGCTCAGCAGAGCTCCTGGCACACAGACAGCCGTCAGTCACTATTGTCGGCTTCCCACGTTTTTGTCTCATGTTAAATTTCTCATCAGCTTTAAAACTAAAAATATCAATGCTCCCACCCCACGCCCACCCAGAGCCACACACACACCAAAAACAAAAAGAACCACAAAAATAAAGACAAATCACCACTCACTTTGCAAGCTTCATTGTAGTTGCTGTTGGGTTTTTGGAACTCCTTTGCTGTCTGCTTTTTTTCTTAATATAGGGTGGCTTTTTTTTTTTCCAGCAACAATGTGCAGTACCTGTTTACCTGCTGCTTTCTCACACTTTGCCTAATAGCTTTCCACTTGCTGGACAAAAGTCTCATGCCTGGAATTTTGTTATTATGAATATTGCCATAGTGGACATCTCTGCCTTTTTCCCCTTCCTTCCTTCCTTCCTTCCTTCCTTCCTTCCTTCCTTCCTTCCTTCCTTCCTTCCTTCCTTGCTTCCCTCCCTCCCTCCCTCTTTCCTTCCTTCCTTCCTTCCTTCCTTTCCTCCCTCCCTCCTCCCTCCCTCCCTCCCTCCCTCTCTCTGTGTTCCACAGTATGCAGAGATATCAGAGAGCATGTCCACTTTTATGGTTCTTTATGTTGCTGGACTATGCACAGAAATATTGAACAGACACATAGCACAAGCAGCAAATAAATATTTACATGGTACTTTATCATCTACAAATCACTACATATGTTTCCTCATCAGTCCTGGAGACAGCCCAAGGAGGCCGGTGTCCTTACACTTACTTCATCTGGCTGGCAAGGGTGCACAGTCTAGGGAGGGGAGCATGGTGCCCAGGTCACACGGTGGTGGGCAGTGTGGGGAGACTCTAAACCCAGGCTTCCTGGCCTCTTTCTCTTCACCTCTCTGCAGCACTGTGCTGTGCAGAGGCGGCTCCTCTCAGCCCTGCCAGGATTGCAGGCGGTGGTTTTTGTTGTCACTGTCGTCATTCCTATTTCCTGCCTGAAGGCTATGAGGTGATCCTTCAAAGGGATGCCCTTAGCATTGCTTTGGGCATCTCAGGGCCAAGTAGTTTTCCTCCAGTCTTTTCTAGTTCCTTCTCCTCTGTAAATGGCCGGATTCTAAACATTTCTTGGTTGTTGCATGGGCCTGGACCACCTCACTTTACATATAGGGAAGCCCAGGCTCAGAGTTGGGCAGTGATGCCTGACTTCCGGACCAGCACCGCTTCTGCTCTGCTGTTAGATGTCGGCGGGGAGGGCAGGGGGTTAAGGCGGGTATGGAGTTTGTCAGAGGCAGGCAGATCTCGGCTGTTAGGAAGGGCATCATCCAAGAAACTGAAGCCTGAGGGTGGCTCACAGAAGGTGAATCAACCAGAACAATTTCTAAAGACTGGGGCATTGATTTAGTCATGAAAAAGAGCCTTTATGTCTCAGGCACCGTGTGAGTATTGACCATTCAGAATCAGTCTGTGCCTCACGTTGTGCTCTGAGCATGTCATACATTATAGTCATTCATTTAATCCTTACGAAAGCCGCTGAAGTCAGTTTCAGTTTATAGATGAGGAAACCAAGGCTCAGAGAAGTTGAGGAACTCACCCAAGGACTCCAGCTGCCTCAGTGTAACTAACCCACAGCACATAAAGGAGAGGCAGGTGGTACTGTGAGAGCTCCTGGCTTGGAGTCAGGGCTGAGAAGATATCCCTGAGGGAGTGGCAAGGCAGCTGAGACCTGAAGCAAGAGTGGAAACCAATAGAAAAGTGCGGAGCAGGCAGAGGTAGGCACACATGCAAAGGCCCTGTGGTGAGGTGTGCAGTGTGTTTGAAGAATAAAGGAATGACTGGAGCACAGAGCAAGAGACATGAGATGTGGGGAGGCCCAAAGGACAGAGCAAGGCCCCCAAGGTGGTAAAGGATGACACCGTCAAGTAAGGGAAAGGCCTTTGGGGAGGAGAGGTGGCTGAGGGATGGCGGGGCCGTGAAGGGCTGTGGCCCAGGCGTTAGAGGAACCTTTCTCCACCTGGCCTCCAGAGGCCAGATGTGTGAACCAAGGAAAGGGTGGAGTGGGGAAAATCCAAGCTTAAGCCAGTTAAGGAAGAAGGACAGAAAAGGCTCTGGAGGCAGGGCCAGTGAGAGGACAGGCCGGGAGCTGATGCCACCAGATGGCAACTGCTAATGCTTCCAGAACCTCCCCTCTGCCCTCTGTGACTGTGGCCTCCTTGGCCCAGGATCACAAAAAGCAGACAGACTGGGCTAGTTTGCAAACCTTAGGAAACTTAACTGACATCATCAGAGTGAATAATGTGACATCTTGAGCCCATCCCGATAGAGGACATTGTTCTTAAAGTTTATACAGACTAGAGCCTTTTTTCAGTTTCCTCTCAAATTCATCCCCTCTTCCCCCCATTCCCTGTTCTATGACAGTCTGCATCCTATACTAAACAGGCCCCATCAGGAGAAGCAGAAGGGACAGCTGTTAGTGGTCCTGCTTCGGGGCCTAGCTCACCAGCTCCCAACCAAGAGGCCCAGGTGCCTGTGACATGCCAGACCGAGAGCACCACTCAATCCCACCCATGTCCCTCCAGCAGGCAGCATCCACCCTGCAAAGTCAGGCAGTTCCACACAGTAATAGGTACAAGGAGAAGGAGCCGATCTGAACCACCTCCCTGGAGAAAGACCCTGTTATTCAAGAGTAAATAGTACCAGAGAAAGTCCTCTGAAAGTGAGGACCATGTATCATCATGAGTCATCGAGAAAAGGCATGTTTAGGAGAAGTATAATAGTACAAAAGCAAATTTAACTTCTGCTGCATTATTCTAAGTTAGCACTGCAACTGCGTGCTGGTTCTCAGATGTGCAAAGAGCTCCTCAGGCCAAAGGTGGCTTCCAAGAGCCAGTTCACTGTGCTTACAGCCTTCAGATGCTCTGGGCCTTGGCTCTTCTAGACTGGACTTGCCTAACCTTGACATCAAGCGTTCCTGCCTCTTTGGTTTTGCTATAGGGCATGAATTTCTCTTTGTAACATTCATACTTTTTCTTTTGCAACGCAAGCTTGGCCAACCAAGAGAGAGTACCCATTATGGCTCTTGTGCTCTGTACACATTGGAGAGCCTAGATCAGGACACATGAGATGGGGAGGCCCAGCTTTCCTTCCCTGCAGTGTCTTTCTAGCTGTGGCCCACAGCACACTGGTGGGTTTTAGAATCCGTTTAATGGGGCATGAGTAGCACATTTTAGGAAGTAAAATAGAAAATAGCAACATGCTTTTGCAGATAGAAAGGACAAAATGTTTCAGTTATATATGTTTACATGAAAACAGGGTGTGATATAAAATGCATTTTTTACACAATCAATAAGATTGAGCATTTTGGCCTAAAATTTTTTTAAGTGAGTATTAACCAAACACCTGCCTCATAATATAATAACATCAGCAAGTCTTATTAGGCATAGTAATATTAGCAAAGCTTGTGGACTCTCAGCCTGCAAGCCACGTCACTTGCAGATGAACCCACCCCAGTACTGGAATTGTAATGTGTGCTCGAGTCTGCTCATTAGTTTGTTAGCTTTGGATGAGTTATATATTGGAGGTTTATCAGAAATGAGGAGTTAGTTGGTCCTAAGTCATTGTTTCTTTCTGTTGCCCTTTTTTTGTGGTTGTCACTGCAGTGCATATGATTTTATTAAATTTACACAGTACCAAAATGGTGAAAATAATTTCTTTAAGAAATCACAATCCAATCGCTCAGAGGCCAACACTGTTCACCTTTGGGCAGATTACTCTGCAGTGTTTTGTGTCCTTTTTCTTTGTTTTTTCTTTTTTAAAGAGATGGGGTCTTCCTGTGTTACCCAGGCTGGCCTCAAAGGATCTTCCCACCTCAGTCTCTTGAGTAGCTTGGATTATGAGCACGTATCACCACACCCTTAAATTTTTTAAAAAATATGACTGAGATAAATTTGGGTCTGTAATTTTATCTCCTGCTTTCTTTAATATGAAATATATGCAGCTACTCATGTCATTAAGAACTCTTTTTCATATAAATTTGCATAGATGTGCTAAAATTAATTTTTAAAAAATTCCTACCTGTTGGTTATGTAGATTTTCAAACTTTGTATAAATGGTGCTGCAATGGACAGCTTTGTGTCTAAGGCCTTCTAATCATCTCCTCACAGTAGATGTCTGAAAGTGGAATTACTGAATCAAAGTGTCAGAATCAAGGTATATGTATAGCTGAATAACTTTCTGGAAAGAGCCAGTGAACAGTTCCACTGGCTGTGAGTGTGTGAGAGTTTGTTGTTCGTTTCACTGCAGCTTTGCCAGTATTACATCAGTTTGTTTTTTAATCTTTATTAATTTGATAGGCAAAAAAAGGTACCTTGTTTTAATTTGCATTTTTTGAAATACTAGATATGTGAACCTTTTTTCTACATGTAATGGCTGTTTTTTTTTTCCTTTTGAGAGTTATCAGGCAGGTCCTTTAAAACTCAGGGGTTTTTAAAGGGCAATTATCGTTATCATCTTCAATCAGTTGTAGATGCAGGAAACAATTATGGTTTTAATCATCTGCAGCTCCCTCCTAAGGTTAGCAGGCAGCGAGGGCCCGAACCCTGTCTTGCCCTGACCTCATTTCTCAGGCGATTAAGGCTAAGGTGGTGTTTAATAATAAAATTGTTGTCAACCCTTCCATTTACACTTTAGCCCTCTGCAGTTTGCACAGTGCCACCCCATTCATTATCTCAGGGTGAGCTTCAGTGCAGCCCTGGCAGGTCACATTATCCCCATTTTACAGATACTTAGCGGAAAAGGGGTGGGCCTGGGATGCTGGCGCTAATCAGTGGTAGAGTGGGGATTCCAGATGCTCTGACTTGGCATCAAATGCTCTGTCATACCCTCCAGCCTTTGGATTGTGTTGATGGAATCTGGAGGGCATTTTTCCAGCTTATTTAAAATTGTTTGGATGGGTTGGGATGAAGGGAGAATCTTACTGTCCTCTTGAGTCTAGGAGGCCTCATCAGCACAAGACGTGTCTATGTGGGGGTCTGGAGAGGGGCCCCTCTGGCCTATGGAGAGCCCATGAAATGAAAGTAAGTTTGAAGTCTGGGCTCATTCAGTGGATTTTCCCCCCTTTTCACTCTTAGTAGAGAACAATCTACCAGAGATGATACATTTTTAATTTAATTTACATTTTGACCATATTTATTAATTTTTAAAAATATGTTTACTCTGCTGCTGCCCTCTGAGGATAGGACCTGTCTGCTTCCAGCTACCCACACAAGGTCTGATGGGGAAATGTGCTAAAATTAATTTTTAAAAATTTCCTACCTGTTGCTTATACAGATTTTCAAACTGCTGCAATGGACAGCTTTGTGTCTGAGGCCTTCTGACAATCCCATAGCCATCACATGAGGGACTGTTATCATCCCTGTTTTGTAGATGAGGAAACCAAGGCCCAGGGAGATGAAGTATCTTGCTCAGCGTGACCCTGCTAGCAAATGGGAGAAATGGGCTCTAAACCTAGACTGTGACAGGGTCTCGCTCTGTTGCCCAGGCTGGACTTGACCTCCTGGGCTCAAGTGATCCTCCCACCTCAGTCTCCAAGTAGCTGGGACTACAGGTGCATGCCACCATGCCCAGCCCAGTCTCTGTTCTTTGTTGTTGTTGTTGTTTTTAATTTTTTATTTCCATAGATTATTGGGGAACAGATGGTGTTTAGTTACATGAGTAAGTTCTTTAGTGGTGGTTTGTGAGATTTTGGTGCACCCATCACCCAAGCAGTGTACACTGCACCCTATATGTAGTCTTTTATCCCTCACCCCCTTCCCGTCCTTTCCCCGTCTATCCCCCAAAGTCCATTGTGTCATTCTTAATGCCTTTGCATTCTCCTAGCTTAGCTCCTACTTACACGTGAGAACATACGATGTTTGGTTACTTCAGTCCTGAGTTACTTCACTTAGAGTAATAGTCTCCAGTCTCATCCAGGTCACTGCAAATGCCATTAATTCATCCCTTTTTATGGCTGTGTAGTATTCCATCATATATATATATATGTGTGTGTGTGTGTGTGTGTGTGTGTATACACACACACACACACACACACCACAGTTTCTTTATCCACTCGATGATTGATGGGCATTTGGGTTGGTTCCACGATTTTGCAACTGTGAGTTGTGCTGCTATAGACATGTGTGTGCAAGTATCTTTTTCATATAATGGCTTCTTTTCCTCTGGGTAGATACCCAGTGGTGGGATTGCGGGATCAAATGGTAGTTCTACTTTTAGTTCTATAAGGAATCTCCATACTGTTTTCCATAGTGGTGGTACTAGTTTATATTCCCACCAGCAATGTAAAAGTGTTCCCTTTTCACCACCTCCATGCCAACATCTACTGTTTTTTTATTTTTTTTGTTATGGCCATTCTTGCAGGAGTAAGGTGGTATCACATTATGGTTCTGATTTACGTTTCCCTGATCATTAATGATGTTGAGCATTTTTTCATGTTTGTTGGCCATTTGCATATCTTCTTTTGAAAATTGTCTATTCATGTCCTTAGCCCACTTTTTGATGGGATTGTTTGTTTTTTTCTTGTTGAAAAAGACAAAGAATTTGTCTTTTTTGTTGATTTGGTTGAGTTCATTGTCGATTACGGATATTAGTCCTTTGTCAGATGTATAGATTGTGAAGATTTTTTTCCCACTCTGTGGGTTGTCTTGTACTCTGCTGACTGTTCCTTTTGCCATGCAAAAGCTCTTTAGTTTAATTAAGTCCCAGCAATTTACCTTTGTTTTTATTGCATTTGCTTTTGGGTTCTTGGTCATGAAATCCTTGCCTAAGGGTTTCATGTAGAAGGGTTTTTCCAATGTTACCTTCTAGAATTTTTATAGTTTCAGGTCTTAGATTTAAATACTTAATCCATCTTGAGTTGATTTTTGAATAAGGTGAGAGCTGAGGATGTAGTTTCATTCTCCTACATGTGGCTACATAGGTTGAAAAAGGTGTCCTTTCCCCACTTTATGTTTCTGTTTGCTTTGTCAAAGGTCAGTTGGCTGTAAGTATTTGGGTTTATTTCTGGGTTCTCTATTCTGTTCCTTTGGTCTATATGCCTATTTTTATACCAGTACCATGCTGTTTTGGTGACTGTGGCCTTATAGTATAGTTTGAAATCAGGTAACGTGATGCCTCCAGATTTGTTCTTTTTGCTTAGTCTTGTTTTGGCTATGTGGGCTCTTTTTCAGTGCCATATGAATTTTGGAATTGTTTTTTTCTAATTTTGTGAAGAATGATGGTGATATTTTGATGGGAATTGCATTGAATTTGTAGATTGCTTTGGCAGTGTGGGCGTTTTCACAATATTGCTTCTTTCCATCCATGAGCATGGGATGTGTTTCCACTTGTTTGTGTCATCTATGATTTATTTCAGCAGTGTTTTCTAGTTTTCCTTGTAGAGGTTTTTCACCTCCTTGGTTAGGTATATTCCTAAGTGTTTTATTTATTTATTTATTGATTGATTGATTGATTGATTGATTGATTGCAGCTATTATAAAAGGGGTTGAGTTCTTGATTCGATTCTCAGCTTGGTCGGTGTTGTATAGAAGAGCTACCGATTTGTGTATATTAATTTTGTATCTGGAAACTTTGCTGAATTCTTTTATCAGTTCTAGGAGCTTTCTGGAGCTGTCTTTAGGGTTTTCTAGGTAAACAATCATGTTATCAGCAAACAGTGACAGTTTGACTTCCTGTCTGGTTGCTCTGGGTAGGACTCAGTCTCTGTTCTTAATCTCTGAGTATTGATGCCTCTGAGCCTGGTATGCAGTGATGATGTTTTCTGGGCTTAACGGAACATTCACATCCACCCTCTTTTCTCATCTGAAAATGTGTGTATAGGGGGCAGGGGGCGTTGTAGGAATAGAGTGAGAACTGAATCTCTGTGAAGACAAATCTGGCAGCTTTTGGGCAAAGGGAAGCAAAGGCAGTTTAAAGTCTTATCCTGTAGCAGAAGGAAACTGGGCTCCCGTTGAATTTTCTGAAAATCTGAGGACTGGAAAGATGCACAGAGGCGCAGGAAAGGAGACCTCGAATCTGGGCCATGTGACTCGGGAAGAGTCAGTCCTGCCCCGGGCTCAGCCTCCCGCTCTGTCCAGGGGTTTGGGGTCCTGCATCCCGGGGCTTCTGCAGCATTGACAGGCTGTGATGGTGGGTGCTGGGGAGATTCTGACTCAGTATGTTTTTATTGAACTCGGTACTCTTTCAATTAGATAATTTATTTTCCCCAAGACGCCCATGGGTTTTTCAAGTATGAGTTGAACATTAACAACACTGTGTCAATTGAATTAATGGTTAAAAGGTTTAATAAGACTTTCTGTGTCTGTTTTCAATTTCCTCCACAGGGACGCGAGAGACAAATTTTACAGGAAACCATTCACAACTTTCACTCTTCCTTTGAGAGCAGTGCCAGCAACACCAGGGCCCCTGGCAACAGCCCCTGTGCGTGATCCTCCTTCCTGCGGCCACCAGCGTGAGCTCTCTGAATCCCGGGACCCCTTCACATGGCCACGGCCCCAGCCCTGCCCCCGTCACACTGCTGTTGCTTAGTCACGTTGTTCCCTTTGCTTGGGATGCCTGCTTCACGTCCACTGCATTCGTTGGTAGTACTTGTTGCTGCAACGAACTTCAACACACAGAGACAGATTCCCATGTAACAGTCCAGTGGGGGTGCTTCTGGTCGGCAGGTTGGGTCACTCAGTGATGCAGGCACTCAACTCCTTTCATCCTGTGCTCCGCCCTCCCTGGGAGCCTCAGAGTTTGCTTCTGGCTGGCAGCAAGGGAAAGGGACGATGGAGAAGGCACAGCTGCTTCTTACCTGCTTTGCTCTTAACCGACACACATCACTCCTGCTCACGTCCCCTTGGCTGCTGTTAGTCATGTGACCCCACCTGGATGTAGAGGAGGCCGGGATGTGCAGTCTCCACATAGTGGCTTCCCAGCAACAACTTTTAACTTAGATGGGGGGTATGTATTATGGTGAGAGGTTAGCCCTCCTGCCACATCGTCCCTTAAAACTTCTAAGTTGTCCCTCCTGGTCCAAGTCACCTGTCAGATGGAGTCTTTTTGACCCCTTTCAGCCGCTGGGTCCCTCAGTGCTATGTGTGTGACTGCTCTAGCATTCCACTGCACCTGCTGCATACAGCTTACAGCACGCGTTCAAGATGCATATGTCAAATGCGTTTTTCTTTATTGCAGAGACAGTCTATTATAGAAGGAAAGAAGTAGAGGCCTGCTGTGTGGATCCCTTCTTCTTCCTAACTTTCAGTTTGCTTATCTGCAAAGTGGAGGGTCAGACCAGATGATGCTCTGGTACTCCACAGTGCTCACCCGTATCACTGCAGGGCTTTCTGCACTGAAAGTGGAAGCAGAAGACTAATGGGTCACATTGTGAAAGTCCTCTGGTGCTCAAAGGTTCTAGGCAAAGAAATGAAAATTTGGAATTTTTTCTACATCCTGTCAATGCTGTGTTCCTCAAAAGGGAATTGGCTTGTGTAGTTTCCTACCATATCATATTATACTAAATTAGAGGGGCCCTGACTTTTAAAACCCGGTGGCTTTCTGAAATATTTTCCATTGAGTGACTAATTCAGCCAGTGCTTGTTGCATTTATGTTAGATACCAGGTGCCGAGTGTGCAGACACCATCCAGAGCCTTCAGGCTCTCGACGGGCAAGAGAACACCTGTAAATAGATGGTCCCGACATTGAGAAGCAGCATGGTAGAGTGAGCAGACCTTGTGCTCTGGACTCAGGTTCAAAGTTCAGATGCAGCTCAATGGCCTCTTAGTTGGAGCTTAGAACCAGTGTGCCCAAAGTGCTGGGTCTGCAGGAAGTACCCAGTAGATGGTAGGCTGCACAGAATTCTAATCTCTACCCTGAGCAGTGCTGAGCCACAAGTTGGTCTCCTTGGGAGGTGCCATCTCTCATCTGTCTCTCCCCCAGCCATGAAAGCCCACTCCCCTATGCTGGCTTTCAGAGGACATCGTTACCTTACTGCCCAGAGCCTCGTCGTTTTCTTCCCCTGCCCTCATAGTGGGTGTTTTTCCTCTAAGTCCTCAGCCTTCCACCCACAGAAGCCAACTTTCCACAGGACTGAAGACAAAGTATTTCATTTAGCTGTTACTGACAGACACCTTTACAAAGGTTTCTCATGTTCCAGCCTTTTTAAGGAGACAACTCATTCGTCCCCTACTGTGTGTTGCAGCTCTATCTTTGTCATTTCATCCTCATGGCCACCCTGGAGGGGGCATCGTGTAACCTCATCTCGCACATTGGGAACTGGATGCTTAGGAGAGGGAAGCTGCTTGCCAGTTAAACAGCCCAGAAGGAGCAGATCTGGGCTCAGAACTGGACCTGGTGGGCTTGCAAGCCTGTGCCTTTTCCACTAACTCCTATAGACTCTCGGAGCTAGAAGCACTTCAGATTCTTGTTTTAATTTACTGATGGCTTCAGGGATTAACAGTAGGCCTAGAATTGTTTGCCTCTGAAATTCATGGCCCCTGACGTTATGTACTTTGAGGTTTTGTGCCTGCTTTTTGCTGTGGTGCTGTTGTTTTCATCATCATATATGAAATATATGTGGTATAGCTTCCACTCAGTAAGTCTGATTGAACACCGGTGATACGCAGCTGTGCCGGGGGGTCACCTTCCCACAAATGTAGACCTCCATGAACTCAGTGGATGACCCTGGACGGAGCGGGGCTATTCCCGTTTTGCAGACAGGACAGCAGAGGCTCCAGACAATGCTTCTCTTTTCTTTTTCACTGGACTCAAGTGTCCGAGGCTTTTCCTCCTAGGAGGTTTGTGTGCTGGTTCACAAGAGGCCCCTGGCACCCTTTCTGGGCATGTTTGGATGTGGATGGTAGGGAAGAGAAAGGCACCCCAGCGGCGGCATGTGCGCAGGCAGCACGAAACGTGTAGGCTATAGATCGTCAGGGAGGAGGGGTCAGTTGGGTGCTTGTTTTTGTGATTTTTGGTCCTTGATCACCCCCTTCGCTTCCCACATGTGTCCCCAGCCTGCCTTCAGGAGGCTGCGCCCCCCAACAAGAAGCACCTCCCTTGCTCGTTGACCTTCACCAGCATTTCCCAAAAGTGTGCTCCTTGGAACCCTAGTTCCACAGGATGTTAATAGGTTTTCCATAAAAGTAGGGTGCATATGTGAAAGTGGGGTGAGGTTCCCTGGTCAAGTAGGTTTGGCAGACACTAAGTTAAAGCGAGCTACGTGATCATCTTTGCTGCAGGCCTCTCATAACCTTCAGCATGCCCACACGTGTCAGGCCTCTTCACAGGACCAAGAAGCTCGTAGCATCTCCCACATTACTCTCATCACTTCTCCAAGGTGCTTTTGCAAGACTGGAATTCCTTGGACACCACTGGGGAAGCCCCGCTTTGACTGGAACAGCGGCAGGCAAGAGGCCTCGCAGCCCTGGGAGTGGGTCAGGGCCGTTGGTGGTCACCTTTTTTGTCCCCAGCAGCTCTCTGCAGAGGTGGTCTGCTTGGCAGTGGGACATCGGGACGGGGCCTGCTTTGAGATGGCAGGGTCCCTGTTCCGAAAGCTCTCCAGCCTTGAGGGCATTGAGCTCAGGCTCCACCCTGAGCTCTCCTGTAGGGTGGAGGGCGTTGTTTCCCAGCACCCAGGCAGTGTCTTGCGGGTGTGTCCTGGGTACTGGATGTCCAAGTCCCCGCTGGCCACAGAGGGCTCCTGCCTCTAGTTCAGTGCCGCAAAATTGTATGGAGGCCAGCTGGTTTTGTGAGGAGAATGTTTACTTTTTAATTCTTTTGTTTACCAACATTTACTGAGCGTCTACCCTGTGCGAGCCCCACTCGTATGCTTTGCCTCCAAAGATGAAAAAGGACTTCTCTGCCCTCAAGGGAACCCCACAGTATCTTAGAGGAGACAAGCACGTCTGTGAGATGGTGTGGTGATGAAGCGTGTTGGGTATATGGCTCAGGGAAAGTCATCGATGATGGCTCAGACTCTGCCTGGGCAGACCCCAGAGGAGAGAACTGGAGTGGGGCCTGGAAGGGCAGGTTTAGGCAGGAAAGAGAAAGGGCATCCCAACCGGGGCATGTGCAAAGGCAGCACATAATGTGTAAGTTCTAGATCGTCAGGGAGGAGGCGTCACTTGGGTGCGTGTTTTTCTGGTTTTGGTCCTTTGAAATGAGTGGAAGCAACCTGTTACCCTGGGAAGAGCACGGGACGTAGTCAGACCTAGCGCTGCGTGACGTTGAGCATGTTTCTTACTCCCTTTGAGTCTCAGTTTCCCTTTTGGTTACAAGGAGATAGCAGCCCCCATGGATCAGGTGAAAGTGAAAGCCCTTTTCACACTGGAGCAGTGCAGATGTGGGAAGCCTCAAAGATGGTTGCACATTTTACATCCTTTCATCTCATCTCTCTTCTTTCTTCTCTCCCTTCTGCCCTGACATAGCCATGGCTGGGTGGGTGAGGCCAGAAGAAACTCCCTCCAGCAAGAGGTAGCAGCTGCTGACGTGGCTCTGCTGGCATCGGAGCCCACAGAAGTGAGGAGTGGCCGATGGACCTGCCCCCCAAATGTGCCTGATTCTGGGTCTTGCTGTCAGTGAGATTCCCAGCACGGCAGACAGAAAGGTAGTTTGGCCAAGTCGTAGAAGCTGATCTAGCAGGTAAAAAGGGGGCAGGGAACCCGTCTCTTTTGCTCTTGCCTTGGAGCTGCCTGAAGACATGGGCCAGGCCGGAGGCTGGACAACTTTGGACAGATGTGCTGACCTGTGCTTCCAAGTAGATGCCTCCTGAAGAGCCCAGGACCCTTCCTAGGAGAATTCTGCAGCCAGAATGAAGGTGCCATCAGCAGGAGGTGCTGTGGATCACTCTCCTGTCGCTGTCCTTGTCCATTCCTAGCAAGTTAATCGTGTCTTGTTAACCAGCAGTTCCTGCTCAACGTGTAAAGAGACCTGATATTTTCCCTAATAAAGCTGATACCAAATTTTGCAGGCCTGGCCCTGGGTGAGGTGGGTCCTCTGACCTCAGGGCGCTCTGCTCCTCCTTAACATGCAGACTGAGTGGATTTAGTCCCTGCCTTAATTTCAGCCCCCCAGCAGAGAATCCAGTCCCCAAAATAACAGTTGTTGCCAAAGCTTGGGAATGACAGAAGGGAAATCCACACAGAATCACGGGTAGTGAGCTCGAGCACAAAGCCCAGTTCATTGTTCTCGGCTCTCCTGCCCAGCACCGCGCTTCCTTCCTAAGGCCGAGACCACATCTCCCTGCCCTTGAGAACTCCCTTTCCTCCAGGACCCCCGCCAACTCGGGACCCTGTCCAGTGGAGTGGGGCCATCTCGCATCAGCATAGGGACCCTCCCAGGTGTCCATTTCCTGCTGGAGCCTTTTCCAGGGCAGAGACACAGGGCATGGCCATCCTTGTCAGGGAGACTCTGTCTCCACCTCCAGGTGGCTGGAGTGGATTTGGCCTTCCCCTGTAGGACCCTCACTAGGGCCACTGTATCCACTACCAGGAGTCTAGAATGTCATTTTAGTTTCTGCCCAAGAGAGTGAGTTTCCATTTTCCTCACCATAGACGCTTTTTATTATTTTATTGTTATGTTTATGCAGGGACTTAATTCTTTGAAAGATTATTGTTTGTCGGCCTGTGTGTATTAAATGTTTTGAAGTTATCTTCCCACTTTGACTGCATTCATCCGAGGTGTAAAATACTGCCCAAATGCCTGCTTGTCATGGCTGCTATGGAGCGAGCCCCTGGGGCCACCAGGCGCAGCTTCTAGAAGTCACCTTGCCTCATCTTCACAGGAACCCTGTGAGGCATCCTGAAACTCCTCTGTCAGTGTGGTGACTGTGCCACACAGATACTAATCAACTTTGCCGAGGTCACACAGCTGACAAGGGACAGTCTGAGTGCAGGCCTCACACTCCCTAGTGTCTTGCTGCCTGTTGTCAGCACAGAGGGGAACGTGGAATTTGAATAAGCCCAGCCAACAAGACAAACGAAACCTGTTGTTCAGCCTCTGCAACTTGTTCACGATTTGGAGAGGAGGGCTTCTGAAAGCTATAAATAGCTTAGTGAGTCTCTGTTTCTTTTAGGAATTCTCACAAGTGGCCTGGCACGGCGGCTCATGCCTATAATCCCAACACTTTAGGAGGCTGAGGCAGAAGGATCACTTGAGGCCAGGAGTTCAGGGTTGCAGTAAGCTATGATCACACCACTGCACTCCAGCCTGAGTGACAGAACGAGACCCTGTCTTACAGGAATAGTAAGAGTTCTTGCAAGTTGGGACTGCCTTATTTAGGCTTCCCTGGTCCCAGTAGCTTAGCCCTAGGGGCCCTTAGAAAGGTGATGGGGTGAAGCTGGGGGTCCCTGGAGGGTGGGGCAAGGGTCTGGGGAGGCCATGGGCATGGGGCCAGCACTCCACAAGAAAGAACATTCCAGGGATCTGAGCTGCCCGGGGACAGGAGCATTCTTCAGGCAGGAACAGAAGCTAGGCCAGCCTGTGCCAGGGCAGCTAGAGAAGGAATGCAGACTTGGGCTGGGGATTGGACCAGGTCAGTGGTCCCCACACACCAGTACCAGGTGGAGGTGATAATGAGAAAAACAAGAATGAGGCCATGAGTTTGACACTGGATATTTCCATTTTACATGCTGGCCTTCATTCCAACACAAGTCCCTCCTACTTTGGGAGAGGCTGAGTGTGGTGGTGATAGTTTTAGTTTTACTCGTGTGTGAAATCCAAAAGTTTGAGCAACACTGTTCTAGGTCACTTTTGTGATCCCTTCCAGCCTGGTGGTTCTATGAAAAGCTATAAAAAGAAGGGGGAGTGGCTCCTCAATAAGTTCAGAGTAGAATGGCCATGGAACCCAGCACGTCCACTCTTACGCATATGCCCCAGGGAACTGAAAAGAGGTATTTAAACAAAAGCTTGTATGTGAATATTCATAGCAGCACTATTCACAATAGACAAAAGGTGGAAACAACCCAAATGTCCAATGGATGGATACACAAAATTTACATCCATACAATGGAATATTGTTCAGCCATAAAAACGAAGTTGATACATGCTGCAACCTGGGTAAACCTTGAAAACAGTAGACTAAGTTAAACCAGACACCAAAGGCCACATATTCCATGATTCCATTTATGTGGAATGTCCACAATAGGCAAATCCATGGAGAGAGCAGGTTCATAGTTGTTGGGCTGGGTTGAGAGAACGGAAAGTGACTGCTGAATCCTTTCAGGGTGATGATGAAGTTGTAGAATTAGCTAATAGTAATGTACAACGTTGTGAATATCCTTAATGCTACTAACTATAGACTTAAAATGGCTGGTTTTATGTTACATATGTTTCCATAATTTTTTAAAAAGGTTGGAGTGGAGTGGGGGAGGGGGGGTGCTGTGGGTGTGCCGGTGACCTGGCTGGTGTTTTGCCTTCAGTGAGCCTTGTTCATCTCTACTATGCCATTCAGTGTGACAGGTGTGTGACCCTTCTAGGGTCTTTCCTTTCCTCTCCCTCCCACATACATGTGCCCCTTTGTCAGAGAGGCCTAGATAGACTGAGGGTCTTCAGCCAGTATCTCCAGAGCCCAGCACAGAAAATGCTTTGAGAATGAGCCAGCGAATGAGGTGGGGCTGCCTGGTCCTGGTCCTGTGGAGGGGAGAGGTCAGGACGTTCTCAGGGCACCAGCTCATCTCACCTGCTCCGCACCCCTTCACCACTCCTCTGGTTCTCATTTCCTGTCTCAGCGTGGCTCAGAGCTTCTCCGCCTCATGTGCTCACAGCTCTTCAGCAGGATAATTGTCTCCACTTTCATCATGACCCAGACACTCCCTTTGAGTCCGAAGATGAGTGTTCCCTGAAGCGCCCAGGCATTGGAGTGGACACCCACTTGACTGACCTGTTCAGCTGTTGGTGCCCTCGAGGCAGCTGAGGCTCCCCTGTGGACCCCCATGGACTTCTGTCCCCCGCCTCAGCCACAGCCCTTGGCCTCTCCTTCCGCGCAGTCCTACATTTCTTCTTTCCTTCCACAGGTGTCTGTCCCAAGACCAGTCCCTAAGCAACAGGCTGCAGGCTCTGCTTCACCTCAGAGTGCACTTCCCAGGGAACACGGCCTGTGACAAGGGGTTTCTAAACGGTTGGGTGTGTGTGTGGAGGGGAACCTTGGCGACGAAGAAAGAGCTGAAGCTGGAGGCTGCACACCATTGTCACTGCAGCTTCTGTGGGGTGACTTCATGGGTGCCACATGACTAGGAGGCCCTGTGGGGGTGCTGACAGCCTTTCTCGGGTAGGCGAGCACGTCCATGCAGCAGACACTGATGGCACACCCTTGTAGGCACGGGGGATGCACCGGGGAGCAAAGCAAATTCCCTGCCCTCTAGGAGCTTGTGATCCACTGGTGTCACAACACCCCGGCTCACAGGGCTGCTGTGAAGACTCACATTGTTCAATGCCGAGCACAGTGCCTGGGACATGGAGGCCATCCTTGGGCACAGAAGCTTTTAATCATTCATTTTCTCACTGTTTCTTGGAGGGCATAGGAGCTCCTCAGCAGCAGCCACCGTGCCCCTGGAGCTGAGAGCAGGCAGAGAAGCTGGGATATGGACTGATGGCAAGGCCCAGGGATGCACCGGCCAGACTTACTGCAAGAATGAATGGAAAATATTTGTTAATTTGGTAGCAATAAAAACGCACATAATTTAGTTTACAAACCATAGTCACATAAGGAAGAATATGGAGCAAAGGAAACGGGGGAAGCACGAAGTGCAGGCTGTTTTTAGAGCCGCGTGATAGGTCTCCGGTGATCCCCTGTCTGTCATGGACTTAAACATAGGCCACTTACCGTTCCTGGGTCACACTGACTTCGCTTTTAATTTAAAGTTTATTTTAAAGAGTTCACGAGTCATTATCAATAAATTTTTTTTGTTGTGCAAGATGTAACACATTGATGTTTTTATGTCCTCTATTGAGAGCAAGATCAGGGAGAGCTTTCACCAGAACCCCGTAAGAGTTCCAGGCTGTGCAGAGACCAGGGCTCGGGCCGAAGGAGCCCTTCTGACAGAAATCTCACACCCCGATAAAACCACCCAAGGGGCTCCTGCTCACCTGCAGTGAGCTCTTCAAGCTTCTTGAGCTTTCTACTGCTGGGGGCATGGGCTCTTTGCATAACTGATCACTCGTAACACCTGCATGGGGATTTCCTAGCTACAGCTTGCTACTCAAAGTGTTGTCCATGGACACTTGTGAGAAATGCAGGCCCTGCAGGGTCCCCAGGGGATGCGTATGCGCACTGCAAGCGTGAGAGGCAGCACATTTATTTTCTTAAGCACCACATGCGTGTGAGCACTGTGATGCTGTTCCCTCCTACACTGGGGGAAGCAGGCTCCGCAGGCAAGATGACCCACCTGGAGTCACACAGGTAGGGCAGAACTGAGACTCACCCTGGCTTTTCAGGTCTCCCTTCAACACCAGTAAGCATTTCTTCTGGTTGTACATGCATGCTTAATCCTCTCATCCACCCAGAGGTACCATTACTACAACCCGTGTTACAAATGAGCAAAGTAAGGCACAGAGAAGTGAAGTAACTTGCTTAAAGTTGCCATGCCTTGATTAGACCTGATTTATTTGTGGAAATGATCATTTAGGAATAAGCATAGTAGATGATCTGCAGGGCAGGGTATTCATATTCATCCTGGTACAGTAGAGGTTTCATGAAACCTGGGTTTGACTTCTACCTACACCATCAAGGGCTGAAAGCGCAGATGGCCTCATCTCTGAAGCCTCAGTTTTCCCATCTGTAGGATGGGGGGTTAGCAGATGTTATCTGGCAAAGCTGTGGTGACGATTAAATGAGGTAATAACTGCTGGAGTATATTGTAAACTCAGATGCTGTGCACATGCTGGTTACTGTCTTTATTCTCCATGGGCCCAGCACGATGGTGGAAGAGGAAGAAGCTTGGAGAACGGGGAAGTTGCAGTAGGTGGAACTTCAGGGTTACCATGGGAACCAAAGCTCTGAGGCTGATCAAGGCAGGAAATACCATCTGGTTTTAGACACCAAAAAGCTTCGACTCACACTGGACTTATTTCTGTAAACAGCAGAATTAACATCATCCTCTAGCAACGACGTCAACCTAGACAATCTGGAGATTATTTGTCTTTCTCCTGATTTCCATGATCAGATCTGGACAAAGTGCCTCAGGAACTCCGTATTCATTGCCTGTCACTTCCAGAGAAATGTGGACAAGTCACTTAATAAGTCTGAGCTTAAATGGAAGAAAAACACTCAACCCCTTCTCTACCCAGGCTTTGCAAGCTCAGGAGGAAAGCTGGAGGTGGTACCCAGGGACAGCAAGGGCGGGGAGCTGGGTTTCCAGTGGGTGCTAAAGCTGGAAAGGCATTTAGCATCCCGTCTTTCCTCCAAGTGATGGAGGATAAACACCCAGAATGAGATGGTGCCGGCCCAAGGTCACACAGCAGATCAGTGACAAAACAAACTTGCACCTAAGTCTCTCAACTCTGAATGCACTGTTTTTCCACTCCACCAATCGCATCTTCCTTTGATATTTGTTCCAGCATTGTAGTGATGCTCCCCAGGAAGCATTAGACTTGGGATTTCTCTGGTTCCCTATGGGCTCTACAAGAGGAGAAGCAGAATATTTCTTGAGTCCTCCCCTCCCGGGGATTTCACACAGGAAGCCATCGTTTCTTTGTTGTTTTCTTGGGAGAAACAAGATTTCTGTAAACTCCATGAGACAAAATGGTTCAGGGTGAAATTTTAAAACTAAGAGGGCTATGCCTTAAAGTTTTCAAAATCTAGAGGAATATCCCTGGTTCAGTGCAGCCCCAAACTTGGCAGAGGTCTCATGGGATGAGGGCTTTTCTCACGGGGCTGCTAGGAATGATTTAAGCAGACAGCATTGGTGAGAATGTAGGCTCAGGGTGACATCTGCTGTGCTGAGCAGCCTTGCTTGCCCTCTCTGAGCCTGTTTTCCTCATGTGCACTGTAAGACAGGTTTGATGTCACCATCTCTGAGGTGTCTTCCAGATTTGACATTCTGTGACTTGATAATCATTTTCTAAGAAAGGAAAGGAGATTCATTGCTCCTGGAGTCACCTGATGCTTTGTTCATCTGCTGACATGAACTTGTGTTGAGAGGGATCAGCCCTGGGCCCTTCAGTGCTTGCCAACTGGGACCTGGGAGTTTCCTATGAATGGAGCTCAGAGGGAAAGGGTTTCTATCCAGTCTCAAGGGGAGGGCAACACCTGAACCTGCCATCCCCCATCACGGCCCCAGGATCATTAGCCTGAGCTGGCAGGTGACACCTGAGGGTAGCTGCCACAGCTCCTGTCCTTCCATGCTGTATTTACTCCAAGTCACCCCAATACATCCTCAGGTACCCAGGCTGTGCCCTCAGCACCTCCGTCCTATGTCCACTGGTGGGGTTCCAGGCAGCTTCATCTCCTGGAAGTGGAGTCAGGGGGCTGAGGTGCTGGACAATCTCCCAACCCCCCAGAACTCAGGGAAAGCTTCCCTCTTGGTCAGTGCCCTTCCCTGTGTGCCACTGAGGGCTGTGGCTGGGTCCTATTGTGTTAATGGAAGATACATCATTAGGGCTGGGCTGTCTCACCTTCTGCCCCTTGGGATAGACAAGGTCTTCCTACCCCTTTTCCACTTGCTAGGAGCCGTGGAAACCACTTTAGAGCTGTCTCAGGGGACCCTCTGAGCCTCTGCAACTGGGTTTGGAGATCTCTGGGGTTGCCAGAATGTGAAGAACTGCCTCAGCTGAAGGGAGGGAAGATCTGGAAAGCACTATCTGAAATTTGTTTCTTACCTGGTTCCCAGGGCAGGAAAATGGGATGCTTTAGTGTCAAATAACTTGACAAATACAAAATAGAAAAGCTAGGATCCCCAAAGCAGAGAGCTGCATATTTCTAGTCCGGCTAAGGGAAGGGGGGGAATAACAATCCTAGCTGTGTAAGCCTGAAGAAGTTACTTAATCTCTCTGAAACTCTGGATCTCTCAGTCTTCCCACCAGTAAAATGGGTATAATAAATTTATCCTTCTATAGTGGTTGTGAGGATTAAATGAGAAAAAGCATCCCCAGTGCCTAGCACTTAGTAGGTGCTTTAAAATTTGTATAAGTTGTAAAGCACTTCCGTTTCCACCCTCCAAGTGAAACTTCTTAAGGAAAAGTGTGCATGGTAAATTGCATTTTATAGGCCAGGCAAAACTGCAGCTCCAACAGGTGGGATGACTTGTAGAAAGATCACAAGTCAGCTCCATGTTAGACTGGTGTCTGTCTGACATCTGAGTTCAAAGCTCTTTCTGTCTTTCCACAACCATAATGTGTATCACTTTCTGAAATTTTTTTAAATTAAAGGAATGAAAATGAACTTGAGGCATGTTTATTCCCTTGAGACATGACACCTGAGGAAGGTGAGAACTGAGAAATCCTCACTTTCAACTTTTTACTTGTTTCCTTTTCTTGCAGTTCTGAGAAGCACCTGGTTTGGAAACCCGTTTTGTTGCATGCATCTTTCCTTCATATTCTTCCTTGCTGTTTTCAGCTGTGGAGCTGTTTGTGCTGACAATGTCTAGTATGTTCTCTAGGAAGTTAACACCCCAGAAAGCAAAGTCTTTAGTGATTAATACTCAGCCTGGGAAACACAGGTAGAGAACATCTCTATCTGAGAAAATAGCTTAAAATTGGGTCATGTAGAAGATCTGGAGAAACAACCAAGCTTCTTCCTCCCTCTCTGCAGGTGTAGGAGTATAGAACTGTAATCCAGGAAAGAGGGGACGTCAGAGAGCTGGTAAGTGGAGCTAAACTTCTTAACAAGACACATAAAGCACAAAGCCCAAAGGCAAATGATAATAAAAGATTTGACTACATAAAAATTAAAGATTTCTTTTTAAATGAAGGATACAATGTGAACAGACAGGGAGAAGATATTTGCAGTATCTAAATCTGACTAGAGATTAATAAGGGATTAGTGGCTAGAAATATTTGCAAACCAAGAAAAGGTCATTGACAGAAACAGACACTTGAATATCTGACAAGCATAGGAAGAGATGCTCAACCTTACCGGTAACTGAGAGACATGAAAATTACAGTAAGACTCCATTGTATACCCATTAATTTCAAAAACTAGGAAGGTGGATAATGCTAAGTGTTGACAAGGATGTGGGTCATGTTTGCTGGCATGGTCATTTGGAAAGCAGCCTGGCATATTTAAGGGAAGTTGGGTATGTGCCTGCCTGAGGTGCGCCACCCCCCCCACCCAGTCCTGTGTACTCTGAGATGGGTCTCGTCTTCCTCCTGCTGTAGGCTGTGTCATGGGGATTGGTCCCTCCAGCTTGCATTTCCCAGGCTTCTTGTCATCTGATTTCCACTAAGTGGCCCTGATGGGCTCCACTGTTTCCCCTCATGGAAGAAGTCACTGTGTGCTAGGCACTGAAGATACTTTTTCTCTCAGCACTGAGCTGTGTCAACTTGGAGTGAGGACTGACTCATGAGTCTGGGACTTCTTAACCTACCATCTTGCTCCCATCCCAAGAAATATGAGAAGCTGTGCAGACTGTCAGAGGAAGGAAGAAGCCAGGGTGTTCCCCTCCTCCCTTAGCCTCAGGTGGAATCTCCAAGCAGCAGCTGCATCCCCAAAAGGGCCAGCAGTGGCCGAACAGCTTAGCTGGGATTCCAACTTTACCAGCCAACCTCTCCCCTCTGACCCTCCAGCTTGGGGAAGGGGACAGTTTCCTGCTGTTGCTGTTGTAGATGACTGCCTCCCCATCCCCAAGTTACTTTGCAGCTCTTCCATCCTCTGAGTAATTAATTCCCTGCATTCAAGTCCCCCTGTGTTACATACTCAAGCAGTTTCTACTTTCTGTTAGACTGATGAATATACCTGTGATCCAGCAGTCCCAAGCCTGAGTGTATATCCTTCAGAGAAACTCCGGCAGGCCCCTAAGGAAAGATGTACAAGGACATTTACAGTGTTGTTTGTAAAAATGGAGTTAGCGGTAGCCTGGGCACTTATTGCTAGAGGAATGAATATTTTATAAGAATAGATAAATATGTGACATGTATCCAGCACATTGGAGGAGTGACCATGTTGGGGGTTGGGAGAAGAATGGGAATTAGGGATGAAGGGAAAAACAAAAGGTGAGAAGGACCTTGCATAGAAAGGATGGTGAATGTGTCTCTAACCAAGGAGGTGATTTGCTTGGCCTCTGCAAATGAGGTTTAAAGCAGTGTACACTCTAAGGAGGATGTGATATACCCATTAATTTCCTCAAAGGATGGATGTGATAGCCCAGGCAGAGGGAATAACATAAGAAAAGGAACAGAGGCCTAGAAACGGTTTATCCAGGAAACAGCAAGAAGTGGGATGTGTCTGGGACCTGGGGTCTGTGGCTGGAAAAACAGGTTGTGGGAGGCCCTTGGGGCCTCAGGAGCCGTATCAAGGATGCTGGACTCAGTCCTGTAAAATCACAGGATGACAACTACACTCAAAGAAGCTGGAAGATCTGTTGAACCTCTCATGGTTATAGATGGGGAAACAGGTGCAGAGAGGGGTAGGGATTGGGACAAAGTCATGGTGGGGCAAAACTGGTCCAGAGCCGAAATTTCCTGGCTCTTGTTTAGGGAATTTCCTCTTCACTCAACCCCCAACTCTGCTGAGAACTGTGCTGGCTCTGGGGACACAACCCCAGCCCTCAAGGAGTTCCACTCATAGGAGACACAGACTCAGATAGCCCTGATTGATGGTGAGATGTCTGTGACATTGGTGGCCCCCATGAACTGTGTCTGCCAGCATCCATGCCATTTTGAAGGCCAGCAGAAGAACTTTGAGCTGAGCCCAGCCCCATTAGTCATAAGCAAATAAAGGGATGGTTATTCTAAGCCGTAACATTTGGGGTTGTTTGTTATACCAGCAATAGATTACCAAAACATGCAGTGTCAAGTGAAGACTGGGGAAAAAGCTGAAAAGGACAGAGTACATGGAGGAGATGCAAGGAGAGTGAGAGAGAATTGGACCCAGCAGATGCTGAGAGCAGATGGGCATATGGGAGAAATTATAGAGCGTGTGGAAGACGAGTCTTGGCCATTGCCAACGAATCTCAATAGATTTCTGAGCACCTACTATGTTCTAGGCCTTGGACTGGGCTTAAGAGGAGACAAAGGATAGACAACAGTGTGGTAGAGAGGCAGCTCTGAGTCTCAGCAGTGCTAGTGGTGCCAGGTGGAAAGTGCTCAGGGCCCCGCAGGAGATGGAGGTAAAGAGCTGGGGGCATGCAGAAGACAGAGGCGCCAACTCCTTGGAGAGACACTGGGGAAGGCATCACAGAGAAGGCAGAGTTTTATCTGGGCCCTGAAAAGTGGGTGAAGTTTAAAGTTGGTGGGGAAAGCTTTCCAAGGGGAGGATTTTGTGTGTACAAAGAAGCACAAAGGTCGTGATGTTTGGGCGGGCAGCAGGGAGTGAGAAGTGACCAGTACCAAAGCGATCAGAAATCACAATGAGGGGTGATCACCTTGCTCTTCATCTTGAATACACCTTCCAAACCACACCTATGAAAAGATCTTTTAAAATTAAAGCAAGCCCGAATGACACTGTGGTTATGCGAATTAGGGAAGAATGAACCCAAAATGAGTAAGATATTTTTCAAAGTAGTTCATGTTATCATCATGGGTTGGGAGGCCCTAAATGCCTAAGAATAGATACAGAACATAATTTTTCATTGATCATAATATTATTTTCATAAACATTACAAAGGTAGACTTTTGGCAAGAAAGGTTTCACAAAACGGAGAACGGAGGTATGTGGGAGGACGTGGCATCTCTTTTATCATCCCTTTCGATCTGCTGCCAGTCTTTTGGAGGGGGCGTGGTAGGGCCTCAGAGTCAGGGTGGAAGGGTATAGCTACTAGGGTAGAAGGCTCTAGAGACTTTCAAATCAGTCGGAACCCCAGCTTTGCCCCTTCCTGGTTGTAAAGTGCTAAGCATGGAGTCCAGCACATGGTAAATGCTCAAGATGGTTTTTGTTGCTAAAATTGCTCACAATCATCACTCATCCCATTTTAAAAAGAACCAAAGCCAAGGGGCCCCCAAATGTCAGCATGATGGGAATGGGGTGTGAGTCTCCTGTCTCCTCCTTTGGCTCCCCTCTGTCTCCTCCCTCACCCCACCTGCCTTCCTTGCCCCCAGAGGTGGTGCCACCCATTCCAGGGGTGCTGCAGTGAAAGGGATGGAACTCCAGGGTCTCTGACTCTCTTCTGGATTGTGTTTTGAGGACCTCCAATGTGCCAGTAAATCAACTGACCTTCTCGAAGGAGACTCACACCCAGCATCAAACAACGTCCAGAGAAGAACATGCAAGCCTCAGGTCTTGTCCAAAGAACCAGCAAAGAAACGGTATGAGGCAACAAGCACCCACTTTCAACAAAGGGGAGGCAATAATATGAGAAGTTACACAATCAGTTGTTTATTTAACCTTCAAGCTGTGGTGTGGCGGAAAAGATTGGCTGGCTGCTTAAATCCAAAATTACTGTCCAAAGTTTGTCACTATTCCAGTGCTCTCTTGGGCAAATCATTCAACCTCTCTGAAAACCCATTTTCTCTTCTGAAAAGTGGGTATACAGATGTCTCACATAATTATTAAAGATAATTACATGCAATGATACATGCAAAGGGTAATATACCCTAGATTGCACTGAACAGATATTAGCCTCAGGTTGGGGAAGGGCATGACCCCTGAAGCTGCCTGCACTTTCCTTTGCATGAGAATCTGTAGCTCCCCCAGATTCCTTTTTGTTGTTGTTAGATGGAGTCTTGCTCTGTTCCCCAGGCTGGAGTGCAGTGGTGTGATCTCGGCTCACTGTAACCTCCATCTCCTGGGTTCAAGTGATTCTCCTGCCTCAGCCTCCTGAGTAGTTGGGACTACAGGGGCATGCCACCACGCCCAGCTAATTTTTGTATTTTTAGTAGAGATGGGGTTTATGCCATCTTGGCCCAGCTGGTCTTGAACTCCTGACCTTAGCTGATCTGCCCACCTTAGCCTCCCAAAGTGCTGGGATTACAGGTGTGAGCCACCACGCCCACCCCTGCACCCAGATTCTCTAAAGGGTTCCTAACAGCTCCCCCTCCCAAAGTTTAGAGACACTGACATCGTTTTTTAAAAAATTTTTATTTCTATTATAAGATTAAATCTAATATTGGGAAAGACCAGAGCAGAGATAAAAAGAAAATTGAAACAGGAAAAACAATAGTAAATATAGAAACCAAATATGGTGGGTTGGTTGCTGTTTTGTTGTTGGAGTTTTTTTAAATGAACTGAACTTGCCATCCTCTGCACAAACTTCACAAAAGGAAGAGAAGAAAAGGAGAAAAACAGAAACAACAGCAATAACAAAATGGCAAAGTGATATAAGAACCTTTTTTTTTTGAAATAAAAGGAATATATGCTTATGGGAAAAGATAATTCAAACAGTATAGAAGGATATGAAGTAAAAAATAAATCTGTTTTTACCCCTCCAGTTATTCCTTATCCTTAGACTTATTAGCCAGAGTTTGCCACTCTTGGCAGAAAGAAACTTTTTATTTATTTATTTATTTTACATTGCAAGCAATGGTATCCATTTTCTGAAGGAGAAGATGGAATTTAGAAAATTCCCAGAGGCATCTAATTTGCTAAAAGATAATGAACATCATATGAAAGAATTAAGTGCTTTCCTGGATCCTGACAAAATAAAGATATCAATCAAAGAAACTCCCCAAAGGAAGTCCAGATGGCCATGCAATTGAACTTTATCATGCTCATCGGTTTGGCAATCCTCATGCCCTTGAAATACCCAGGAAAACCCAACAGAAAGCAATACCTGATACATATAGTGATTCTTTATAAAGCCAGCCTGAAACTGGAGGAAACCTTATAAAACTGCTACCTTGTTCAGTAATCCTAATGAAAACATGAGCAAAGTTTCTCCTCAACCAGTCCTCTAAACACAGCCACAGATCCGTCTGAATTCCTGGGGTCTTGTGCAGGCAGGATAGTGCAATATCTTGCACAATATATGAGAGTATCATTCATCATATACAGTGGATCATCCCAAAGCATTCGACTATGTTATAATTCCAAATTTCAGAAGCATGTGAAAAATCAATAGGACACTGCTATGGTCCCAGTGTTTGTGTCCCTGTAAAATTTGTATTAAAACCAGCTGGGTGCAGTGGTTCACACCTGTAATCCCAGCACTGTGGGAGGCCGAGGCAGGCAGATCACTTGAGGTCAGGAGTTTGAGACCAGCCTGGCTAACATGGTGAAACCCCGTCTCTACCAAAAATATAAAAAATTAGCTGGGTGTGGTGGTGCGTGTCTGTAATCCCAGCTACTTGGGAAGCTGAGGCAGGAGAATCACTTGAACCTGGGAGGCAGAGGTTGCAGTGAGCCGAGATCATGCCACTGAACTCCAGCCTGGGTGACAGAACAAGGCTCTGTCTCAAAAAAATTTGTGTTAAAACCAAATCCTCACTGTAGTGGTATTAAGAGGTGGGCCCTTTAGGAGGTGATTGGGTCATGGGGGCTCCACCCTCTCGAATAGGATTAGTGCCCTTATGAAGGAGGCTTAATGGTGCCTTCTGTGTCCTCCTTCTACCAAGTGAGGACACAGAAGGCACCATCTACAAGGAACAGGTCCTTGCCAGACATCAAGTCTGCTGGTGCCTTGCTCTTGGACTTCCCAGCCTCCAGAACTGTGAGCAACAAATTTCTGTTTGTAAATTACCCAGTCTACAGTATTTTGCTAGAGCAGTCCAAATGGACTAAGACAAACATACTGGCTTTGCCTAAACCACCTATACAATTTAAAAGACTGAAATATTAAGAAATGGGCAAAAGGTAACTGAAATACCACTAAAGTCAGATGCCAGCCTATCTGTGTCCTTTGTTATTTAATATAACATAGAGTGGTGGTATGGGCAGGAGAAATAACAGATTTCATTAGGAAAAAGCAAATTAAAAGAATCACTGTTGTTACTCAGAAAGAGAGGCTTGGAATAAGATTGGCACAACAGGATGCTACTGCTTTCTATCACAGCATGCTCCTGAAAACTAGGCCATAAATCAGATCCTTGAAAAGCAAATCCTATTTACTCAATAGGAATGATGTTATAATTGAATGAAGCTTGCTTTGCTGATCAAGTATTGGGCATTAAACTAACCCTATGTAACTTCTCCTCCCCTGCCCCGATGCGAGTTGACATGACAGCCAGCCACAAGGGAGAGAGACTTCTGTGGCTCTCTCCAGCCCTCCACCACTGTCTCCTGGGCCTCAGCACCTCAGGAGGAAAGGGTAACTCTTTCAGCCTTGTGAGGAACCTTATGAAGAACCACACTAGGAGGTCTTCCCCGCCACACTGCCTCCCATGACTTAGTAAATGTTCAGGTTCTAGTGAACGGTGCACATCTCTTCATTCAACAAACAGATTGCTGACTTTGTGTGTGCCTATGGCCTCACACATGAGAAAGGAACACAGAATTGTAGACAACTACTATACAATGCAGCGTGACAAGCTCTTCTAGAATATGCTGAGATAAAAATGAAATACTGTATTTCACTGAATCTTAAACACCATTATTTTATGCATCAACAAGAAAGAAAAAAAATACTTCCAACTATAAGATGCCATCGATGGCAAAGTGCATCCTGAATCCAGAGATGAATAAGAACGTGTGTGTTAGAATGGTGAAATGTGGTAATTAACTTTTAAAGAAGTGATAAGTATTATCTCTCAGCATGAACCAAGCCTTACTATGGATGCTGAAAAAAGGTAGCAATTACTTCTGCTGGAGTGACAGGAGGAGGTATCACAAAGGAGGTGACATTTGACCTGAGTTTTGAAGGATTTTGTCAGTGGGAGAAAGAGTGGGAAGAGCGTTCCAAGTTGAAGGAATAGCATGAGCAAAGGTTTGGAGGCAGAAAAGGGGTCCATGTTTATGGGCCAGCTGATATATTCTAAGTAGTTAGAATATAAAAGGTGTGGGAAGAGAGAGCTTGTTGCTAAAGCTGGAAACATTGGAGCCACATTGTAAATGGCTTGTAATACCAAGTGTGGGCGTTTGTACCCTTGAGGTTATAGGGAGCCATCGAATGTATTGAGCTGGGGGTGACATGATTTGAAAAGATCAGTTTGGCAGGGTAAATGAAGGATAGCATGGAGAAATGTACGAATAGAGGTAGTAATAGATACAACTGAGACTGCAACCAGTCAGGTTGGGGGTGGGTGGACAGAAAACCATATACTCGGATCTTTGTGATAATGTCAGATTTTTAAAAGGTTAAGTAAGACAACCATGCATAAGAGAATAAAAGATCTACAGTCATATACAACACTATGGATGACTTTCACAATGTTGAGTCAAAGAAGCCAGGCACAAAGAGGACAGATGGTGATTCCATTTATATCAAGCCCAAGAAGAGGCAAAACCCAATCTACAGTGTTAGTGGTCAGCATGGTGGTTACCCTTGAGAAGGTTAGTGACTGGTCAGCAACATGACTTTGGGTGTTGGTAATGTTCTGGTTCTTGATGCTGGTTACATGGGTGTGTTTCCTATGGGAAAATTCATTGAACTGTCTGTTATATTTCAATAAAATTTACAAAACATACTTAGGGCCATGGAGACAAACTGAAGTCAGGATCTGGAGTGGAGCTGCCAGGAAGCTGTTGGACCCTGAAGTTGCTAATCCCAGAATGACCTGAAGCATTGGGATAATGCCATGGACCACAAAAAGGACTTCGTGTGGTGCATTAGGAGAAAGCATGGATGTTTGTTGAAAAGAATGCAGAATTTTCTCATCTCCAGGCCTGTAACAGAGGCACACAGGATGTATTGGTGGAGAATGACTAGCAAACAGGAGATAGTGGAGCAGGCATAAAATGAAAGATGAGGAGACTGTTAGAGGGCACCTAGATGCTTTCAATGAGCCTATGTCTCCAGGGCCCGATGAAGTACTTGTTAAGACAGCAGGACACTGTAGCTGGGATCCAGAAAGAGCATCTGAAGGATTTTTGGGAGATGCGTGAAAGAAAGGGTTAGGTAGCAGGGGATGCAGCAGGGTTCAGGTTTCCTAAGAGCCTAAAATGGTGATTTCAGCAGTAGGGGATTTGGGTGTTTATTGTCAGCAGTGTTTGAGAAGAGCTGATTGGATAAGTGACGTGTGATCACGCAAAGGAGAGTAGTGCTTTCTAGGAGTGGATGTGTTCACCAAGAACCAGCCCAGTTACGATCACCCTTATTCATGGAGTTATTCGTCTGATGGGTCAGATGAATTAAGAGATAGCATGTATCAGGGTTTCAGCCAGGCTTTGGCAAGGCTTTTCATGATTTTCAGGAGTGCAAGATAGAGAAATGAGGACTGCAGAATGTGGAAGTTGGGAGCAATTTTTAGTAGGTTTAATTGTAGAACCAGAGGGGGCAGATGACCCCCAGTGTGGGCAGTCACAGGGCGTGTTTTGGCATTCTATTTAACATTTTGACTAATGCTTTAGGACGAGAAGGAAAATCCTGTTGTGCAATGACAATGGCATTAACTGAGAGATGGTGAATATGAGTGATAACAGACCCATGCAGGATGCCTTCAACAGGCTGCAACATCAGGACATGGTCAAAGGTGAAATGTTTCAATCCTGTTCAGACGCCTCCAAATTAAACGGCTGAGAAGTAATGTTGGAGAGATGTGGCTTGCTGTTCATTTGAAGCATCAGCAACAATAACCCCATAGAAAACAAACCCAGGGCTCTTAGAGAACCACGAGCTTCCTATAAGCCAAAGGGTGATGCGGCTGCTAGCAAAATGTGGGTAAATCTGGACTGTAAGGACAGTGGGGACAGAAGTCAGAAGTCTGAGCACAGAGGGGCGGCCATGCTCTTCTACATCTTTCTTGGCCCAGGTGGAGGGTTTTGTGGTTGGTTCTGGGTAATGTCTTTGAGGAGAGCCATGAGCAGACTCTAGACTTGTGGCCAGGGGAGGTTTGGGGGCATTTCTCCCAAAGAAGAAGACTTGGCTAGAGGTGGAGAGTGAGGGGGTGCCTAGGAACTATCTCTGGGGAAGAACTGCCATGGGTGAGAGGGAGCACTGTGGACTCCTGCCACAAGGTTACAATCCGGTAAAAGCTGTAGAAAGGCTGACTGGTGGAGCCTAAAAACGTGTGAAAACCTCATGAATCAAGTAATGAAGTGGGAACCTCAGCAGGCACTGATCTTGCCATCTTTAGCAGTGATATAATTATTTATTACATGCCTAATAAGTACCTAGTACTGTGTTAGGAACTTTATATGCCTTATCTTAATAAGGGAGATAATTACATGTAAAGTACTTTAAACAATGTCTGGCACATGTGAGTGCTCACTATATGTTAGCTATTGTCATTATCTAATCCTCACAATACCCTATGAAAGAGGAACCGTTATTGCTCCCATTTTACAAATGGAGAAAATGAAGCTTGGGAAGTTAAGTGACTTACTCAAAGTTACACCACTAATACTTAATAAGCCAGAATTTGAGGCCAGGGTTGCCTAACTCCAAAACTCACCACTGTCCCTAAGGGGTAAAGAGGGACTCATGTTTGGAGGGATAGGAACAGAGGCTTCCTAAGCCTGTTCTTCATCTAAGGCTCTGTTCTAAAACTCTGCCTCTTACCCATCCTGGATTCCCTTTGTTAATAATCTGATTGTTTTTGAAACCTATAAATGAGAGGGGATTTAATCCCTGTTGCCAGTCTGTGTTTCTCTGGAGACCACCCAATTACAAGCTAAATGTCCTTTCTGTGTTCATTCAGGACCTATCCCACTGACCTGCATCAATCTTCCACAGTTCTCAAACCACATGAGGAGTATAGGTAAAGGAGGTTCTGGGTTCTGCTGGCCTGCCCTAGCCTTGTTGTTGACTCTTGTTTTCTTTTTTTGCTTTGAGATGGAGTCTCACTCTGTCATCCAGGCTGGAGTGCAGTGGCACGATCTCGGGTCACTGCAACCTCCACCTCCTGGGTTCAAGCAATTGTCTTTCCTCAGCCTCCTGAGTAGCTGGGATTACAGGCCCATGCCACTATACCCGGCTAATTTTTTTTTTTTTTTTTTTTTTTTTGTATTTTTAGTAGAGATGGGGTTTCACCATGTTGGTCAGGCTGATCTTGAACTCCTAACCTTGTGATCCGCCTGCCTTGGCCTCCTGAAGTGCTGGGATTACAGGTGTGAGCCACCGCACCCAGCCGCTGTTGACTCTCGAAGGATTTAGTCATAGACTCTCCAGGCCAAACACTTTCCTCCCTGATAACCCAAAAGAAGACCCAGATTCTCTTTAATTCAGTGGAGTTCCCTGGCTAGCTCATTTCACTGCTTTCTGGTGTGGACCCTCAGCAATGTTGTTTGTCTCTTTAAGTCTGTCCTATTCAGTTCTATAAAGGCATCTTCAAGGAGAGGCAAGTAGAGCAGAGACAAATGCAGGAATTTGGGGTCAGACAGGACTGAGTTTGACAGGACTGGTCAGACAGGATTGGTTTTGGGCCCCCTCGCTGCCTCTGCCAGCTATCATTAGGCACACCATTTCATCAAGCTGGACCTTAATCTCTTAATTTGCAAAACTGGGATCTTAACACCAATTTTTCAGGCAGATGTGAAGATTAAGATGATGCATACCAAGGTGTCTGGCACAGAGTAGGTAGGTGTTTAATAAATGGTAGCTATTGTTATTGCTCAAGCTGTGTCACCAGACCACATTTGATGCCTGAAACCTAATTTTATGGTTTAAAAAACATGCCTTGTGAAAAGGAATATGCCACTTAGATTCATTCAGTTAGTCTTTTTTAGAGCCATCATTCATAACTTACCATTTTTTAAAAAGCGAGGAAATGAAAATAAATAATGCACTTCAAGAAAAAAAAATAGGCTCTCGACTACTTGGTTGAAAGAAACGTTTCCATATAAACACAAATGAGAAATAACATGGGAGATGTTTGCAAAGATGGCATGCGTGTGCCTGTGTGTAGTTTACATACACACACACACACACACACACAATTGCAGCTCCACCCTGCTAGTCTCAATTCTATATATTAGTTTGGTACAAAAGTAATTGCGGTTTTTGACACTGCTTTCCATGGCAAAAACCGCAATTACTATTGCACCAACCTAATATCAGCCGTGTATATATATATGTGTGTGTGTGTGTGTATAGTGAGAAAGTTTGTTTTGTTTTAAAGAAGAAAGTGAGAAAAGACCTTGCTGCTGTTAGGAGTTAGAGTAGAGGCAGGCATGGATAACAATCAAATGGGGAAAAGGGTGTTAAAAACTCAACCCAGTTCCTGGGAGGAGGCAGCTCTGGAGGGCAGATCTGAGCAGCCCTGGGTGGCAGGGGGTGTCAGTCCAATAAGGAAGGAGAGCAGATAGCAGAGAGAGGCCTGGTTAGCTTCCCAGCATCAGGATCCCATTCAAAGGGATGGAGTGTCCTGTTGACAGGCAGCCAGATGGACGATGGAGCCCCAAAATCTCCAGAAAGGAAGTGGGCACCATCTCTTAACCTCTGAGCTGGGGTTTAGAGACTGGCTTCTGTGTGTAGGCAGAGGGTTTTAGAGAAAAGATTGCTAAGGAAACAGGATTATGGAAGCCAGATAATAATTTAAGCCATACAGACCTGGGCTGACATGGATGTTTCATCACTTCCTGGAGGTGGAACCTGAGCACGTTGCTTTCTAAGTCTCTATTACATCTCTTAGAAGGTAGATGAGTTCATGGGAATCAAGTGTCTTCCACATCCTGGGACTTGGCCAATGCATTTTATTCCAATTAATAAGAAGCACAACGATTAGCCAATTCTCATCTTCTCTTCTGCTTATACCCTGACCTGGCCACCAAATGTGCTTATTGTAATAGAGACTCCTCACAGGTATTCCTGCTCACACTCTTTTCCCCTGATAACAATTCTCCACTCCGCAGCCAGAGTGATCCTCTTAAAATACGTCAGATCATGTCACTGCTCTACCCGGTAGCCTCCCACGGTTCCTGTTTCATGTGTCCTCCCAGTGCTGAGGCCCCATACCGTCCTACCTGCCTTTGACCTTGGATCTGATTGCTTTTCCCTTTGCCCACTCTGCTCTACCACATTGGCGGTTACATTGTTCCTTGAACATGCCAGGCACACTCCTGTCTCGGAGCCTCTGCCCTTGCTGTTCCTCTGCATGGAACACTAGTCACCTATCTTTCTTACTTACCTTCTTTATGTCTTTGCTGAGGAGTCACCTTAGTGTGTCTTTCCCTGACCTCCCTATGTCAAATTGCAGCCCCACGCTGCCAGTCTCAATCCCCTTTCCTGCTTTTTCGTTCACCATAGCACTTTTCATACATGGGCATACTAACATATCTTCTTCGTCCTATTTATTGTCTCTCTCTCTCCACTAGAATGTCAGTTCTACAAGGGCAGGGATTTTGGTCTGTTTTTTTTCCTTCCTATATCTTCAGCTGCTGTGACACTGCCTAGATAGTATGCCCTTCAAAACACTGGTCAAAGGAATGAATGATTATTATAAAGCAAGAGGCTGGACCCCAGCTCTGGAGGAACATGCATTCTAGGCTGGTGACTGAGGCAGGAACTCAGACTCAGGAAGCACATCAGGGACCCAGTTACCCAAACTGTAATACCAGGCCAGAGTAAGATCCTGGAACCAGAGGGATGCCCAGGCATTAGAAGTGGGCTGTGAGATCAGAGATTGGCCCGGAGCCATGCTGATGGAGAGTGAGATTGGTGCCCCCTGATTCAGGGCAGATCCCACGTCATGCATCTTGGGGCCAGGTCACCCCACCGTAAAAGCAGACAGAGGGGCTGTAGGGGAGGATGCCAGGCAGGGCCTTCAACCTCTTAGTAAATGTCAGGCAAAGTTACCCAGCTTTCAACTTATTCCCAGATGTAGGTATCAGTGGACACTCTATATTGGCACAGCTTGCAAGGAGAACACGAATGACTAAAGGAAAGAATGAAAAACAAACAAGCAAACAACAACAACAACAAACAAGTGAAAATGCTCATTCAGAAACCTGAGCTGAGGGTTTGAGGTGCCAGAAGACTATGACTAGAGGATATTTGTGATGTCAAGTGAGACAGCAGTAGAGCGAGTATCTGGGGATTACACTGTCCTCTGGACCATTTCTTTCTCTCCCTCCCTCCCTCCCTCCCTCCGTCTCTCCCTCCCTCCCTCCCTCCGTCTCTCCCTCCCTCCCTCCCTCAGTCTCTCCCTCCCTCCCTCTCTCCCTCTGTCCTGTCCTTTCCTTCCTTCCTTCCTTCCTTCCTTCCTTCCTTCCTTCCTTCCTTCCTTCCTCCCTTCCTAGAGGAGATGCTCAGGTGAGCTCTGTTCATGCAAACCCTCCAGCTTGGGGAAAAGGAAATGCCAAGTGGAGCCAGGAGAGGTGGTGTCTACAGAAGCCTAGAAAGAGAAGTTAGGGCAGGGAGAATTTGGCCCGGTTTCCCTGGCGCTGTCCAAGGTACTTTCTAGTAGTTTTGCTCAGCCTCCACTCTCATCTTCGTGCTTCCTAACAACTCAGCCTGGATTCAGAGCTGCCCTTGCCTCACTCCAGTATAGCTGGTGTGTAGCCATCATCATCATCATCCGGTCCAAATCCCTCACCATATGCCAGAGGGAATCGATGTCCAGAGCAAGTGAGTCAGGGCAGTGCCCCTCCTGGAGAGGAAACTTGCAGTCCCACATCCCTGGCTCCCACTGCACCGTGCACGGAGTTCCTGCTGGCTCTGGGTTCCGGTCCTCCAGTAGCTCTGTGTGCTTCCACTAGCTACAGAACCTCTCTGAGCACCAGTGTATTCACCTGTAAAGTAAGGGTGAGTAACACAGTATGCTTACAGGGCGGTTGTGGGGATTACATCATAATGCGCACAGTAAGTACTCAGCAAAGGTCAAATTCCCATTCTTGTTACAAGGTCGTCAATCTCTCCCACAGTCAGGCTCAAGTATGTTTTGTGATTTGATGTCCTACGTGTTCCTCGCATTAATCAGCCCCTGGGACTTTATAGATTAATGACCATGTTTCCCATTCTTGAAGTATGCAGAGGCACAAGGAATCCAAGGTCTTAGGTCAGCTCACTTGGGTACATCTGGCTCGGGACTGCTTTGGCTAAGATTGGCCAGTGCGACCTGAAAGAGACAGGGCCAAGTCCAGGGGAGCGGCCCCGCCCTGGCCTGAGGATAGTGCTCCCACCCCGGGAGACTTCTAGGGCGGAGCCCGTCAAGAATGGGGACGCGGGGAGGTCAAATGCCTGGAGGGGGCGGTAGCGCACGTAAGATTGGGACCCCAGCTTTGCCTGGGGTTGGCAAAGGGCGGTCGCTCCGTCTGGTGGGGAGGAAAGGGGTATCCTCAGCCAAGGCCCTAAAGGCCGGGCAGCCTGTCACCAACGGGCGTTCGAGCACCTGCAGGCGTCTTCAGCGACCCCTGGGACTCAGTCAGGGGCTCGTGGGCGCCAGAGCAGAAGGGGAGAGCGTAGGCTGCAGATGCCTCTGGGACGCCTTCGTGGAACGTTCGCCTGCCGAGACCTTCCCGGCCAGACCTCCAAGAAGCGGTTCCAAACCACAGTGCAGGTGCTACAGACAGCGCTCGGCGGAGCGGCGGCGGCCACTGCGTGTGCCAGCGCGCGGTCCCGGTTCCCAGATCGCTGTCCCCGGGCGCTCTGGTGCCTGGAGGTCAGCGGTCCGCGGGCAGCGGCAGCTGGCGCGGCGGAGGGCCGGGGGCGCGTGTGTGCGTGTGCTGGGAAGGTGGCCCTCCCCGCGGCCGCCGCAGCGCCAGCGCCTCCCCCACCCCCTGCGCGCACGGCTCGTCCCCGTCCCTGGAGGCGGCCCGAGCCGCCGCTGAGAAGCCTCGGCTTCACCTCCCGCGTTTCCTGCCGTCCGCCCTCCCCAGGCCGGGCTCTAGGGGCTGCCGCCTAGCAGCTCCCTGCGGGAGAGCGGTTCAGAGCGCGCACGGGGGCGGGCGGAGGCGGCCCGGTGCGGGGCGGTAGCGCTGGAGAGAGGCGCGCGCGGAGACGCCGGCCCCCCTCTCCGCGTTTGCTGGCTTGCTCCCCGCCTCCCGCACTCCGCTCGCTCCCACCCCTTCCCGGCGTGATTGATCCGTCACGGGCGCCGCCGCTGCCGCCGCCGCCGCGGCCGTTCTGAGCCGATCCGGAACCCGAGCCCGAGACGGAGCCGGGGCCCGGGCCGGCGCCATTGCGCGGGCGCCGCGGGAAGAGCTTGGCGCGGGGCGGCGGGCCGGGCCAGGCCATGCGGGCCGAGTGAGCCGGCGCCCGCAGCCCGCGGCGCGGCATGGCTTCCCCGCGGAGCTCCGGGCAGCCCGGGCCGCCGCCGCCGCCGCCACCGCCGCCCGCGCGCCTGCTGCTGCTACTGCTGCTGCCGCTGCTGCTGCCTCTGGCGCCCGGGGCCTGGGGCTGGGCGCGGGGCGCCCCACGGCCGCCGCCCAGCAGCCCGCCGCTCTCCATCATGGGCCTCATGCCGCTCACCAAGGAGGTGGCCAAGGGCAGCATCGGGCGCGGTGTGCTCCCCGCCGTGGAACTGGCCATCGAGCAGATCCGCAACGAGTCACTCCTGCGCCCCTACTTCCTCGACCTGCGGCTCTATGACACCGAGGTGAGTGTCCGGCTGCCCGTGCCGTCGGGGCTTCGGGGGGCAGTGGGGTGGGTGGTTTGGACAGGGGCAACCTCTGGCCTTTGGTCAGAGCCCCGATTGACCGGCCCGCGTCTGCCGAGGGCACAGAGGGCTGGTGCCCAGTGCTCACCCCCCGCGGTCCTGCTGGGCTTGGCTGGCACAGCTGGTAACATTTGCTGAGCACCCCCTCCTCTGGTCTTATGGGTGTATGTGTGTGTGGGGAGGGGTGGGGGTGGGATAGAAGACTGGGGTCTCTTTTGACCTGAGAAAAAGGAGTGGAGAAGGTGGGGGCTGGACCCCCAAAGGCCTACATTGACTGCCCCTATCCAGGTCCCGCTCATGGGGCTGCGAGGTGCGAGTGGGAGGAACAGGCTCATTGACTGCAAACTGGGCCACCCAGGGCCGGAGGGGCCGCGGGCCTGCTCACAGGCCCCCAGGGAAGCCGAGCCGCGCTTTGAGGTCCGGAAGGCTCCGGAACCCAAGGGGCTTGAGCGTGGAACGTGGTTGAGCGCCTGGTGCGCGCCAGCAGCTGTGAGCCCGCACGGCGCGGGCAGGTGTGGGGCCACCAGCTCTGCAGCGCTTCTGCCCGGACACGCCCGGCGCTGCCTGTGGCCAGAGCGATTTCAGGAGACCCCAGCCTCGGGTTAGTTGCTCAGAAAGTGCCCTGGCAGTTCTCGTCCCGGAAGTGCAGTGGTGTCTGGCCGCGCCGCTGCTGTTGGCCGGGCGGTTGCAGGCAGTTTCTCCCGGCTCAGGCTCGAAGCATCCTACCTAGTAGCCCGAGCACGGACTTGGAGAGCAGTCCTGAGCGGAGCCAGAGAGCCAAGGGCTTTCCATCCCAACACCCCTCCTCACGCCCTCGGTTTGGGTTCTGCCTGAAGCCCCAGAGCGGACCTTCACCGCCAGCCCAGGGCTGGAGCGTGCCGAGCGGGTCTGGAGGAGCGATCACTGGCCGCGCAAGGTCGCGTTTGCGAGTTTTTCCAGACTGAGCGAGCCCCTGTGCTCCGGCCGCAGCGTTTGAGACGCGGCCTGAAGGGGGCAGTGATTTGCTGTGCAGTACGCTCGGTTGGCGCCTCTTCCACCGCGCGGAGCGGGGCCGAGGCGCTGGGCTTGACCCTGGCTTCCTGGGACTCTCCAGGCGCTTCTGCTGGAGTCCAGGTGCAGAACCCTTTTGTGGGGAGGGTCGTGCTACCGCTCTGGTGGTGCAATCTGGGCTTCCCCTCCTCCTTGGTCGGACCCTGTTTATGTCCCCAGAGAAAGAGCAGAATCTAGATTGTATCTTATTCCCTGCCTCCCCCGCTTCACCGGTGAACCAGCTTGCTCTGCGCTGTAAATAAAAGGTGAAGGAACCGGTGGCAGTTGGCAGCGGTGCGCACAGGCTGCTGCAGGCGGAGAGGCGTCCTTTGCCCCGGAGGATGCAAGCTGGCTGGCTGTGCAGGGCTAACCCGGTGTGAAATCATTTCCGAATGACATTCCTGTCGCCCTCGTCTTTGCCCGAGCATCTCAAGTTCTGTGGGGGTACTTGTCTGGCACACGTAAATGGAGAGAGCACTGCAGTTACACGGGGGCATATCTTCTTGACAGTTTCTCTGTTGCTACCGCACATATTCTTCTGGAGGGGTCACTGCAAAGCCGGTCTTTTGGGGACAAACACATTTTTAGATAGGGCAGCCCTGCTTGCATCATCACCAAGTATTGTCAGCTGCATAATGTTTTCATCATCAGTTTCTTCCCTTTAGAAAGCTGCCCTGAAAGAGATTTCATACTGGTCTGTTTGTGGCAGCAAAGAGATGGGTGCTTCGTTTCAGGGTGTGGGTTGAAGCCTTTAGATTTTATTTTTCAAGTGTGTCTTGATGACTTTCTGAGTGAGAGGACCCAAAGTCAAGAGGATGAGGCAGTCAGAAGACTCTTCAATTCGTGGGAATATTTAGAAAACAGTGGGAAGGAAGGCAGAAGATAATTTCAGCTTGTGCAAACAGAGAAGTGTCTCTAGTCTTTTGAAGGGGTCCAGAGTCAGGGCTTTGGGGTAGGTGAAGCCTGGGTTTTAGTGAGAAACTAGTTACTTTCCACCCTGGATGACCTTGAGCTGGGTATTTAATCTCTCTAAGCCTAGGTGGGAATATTATGTGTACTCTGCAGGTGACACGCAGCTTAAGGAAGATAACAAACCAGGGTAGAAGATGCTCTGGCATGCTGTAAGCACTACATAAATGTTTCCTGCCTCCCTTCCTCCTCTTCCTCCACCTTTTTTTTTTGAGATGGAGTTTTGCTCTTGTTGTCCAGGCTGGAGTGCATTGGCATGATCTTGGCTCACTGCAACCTCCACCTCCTGGGGTCAAGTGATTCTCCTACCTCAGCCTCCTGTGTAGCTGGGATTACAGGCATGTGCCACCATGCCCACCTAATTTTGTATTTTTAGTAGAGATGGGGTTTCTCCATGTTGGTCAGGCTGGTCTCGAACTCCTGACCTCAGCTGATCTGCCCGCCTCTGCCTCCCAAAGTGCTGGGATTACAGGCATGAGCCACCGTGCCGAGACTCCTTCCTTCATTTTTATTTCCTGTGAATTCACAAGTGGCCTTGTCTTTAAAGTAGAGGTGCTTTCTCCCTGAGCCAGAGTGAAGGAAGGATCAGTCTAGGTAATTTGCAGCAAAATCCAGAGCTATCTAAAGAATGTTTGTGGCCAGTGTTAGAGTGTTTAGGGTCTAGTTTATTCAGATTGACTGTCTTTGTGGACACTGCCTAATTGTTTGCAGGCTGTGTCACATTGTTTGTAGACTTGAACACAGGGTGGATGAGTGAACAGATTTTGGCTGGATTTGCTGACATTTGCTGTCAATCAGTGGCCTCAATGGCCAGTGACTATGGGCACCAGTATGGACTTTTATCCATATGGTCTGCAGAGAGATGGAGATTTAGCAAGGAATGGGTTAATCTGGTCACTGGGGACAATCTGTCTCAATAAAGGAGCCTCCTACATCCAGATTGACTCTCTTCTATAAGTAAAATAGTGGTAGATTTTCAAAACCCCACTCAATGCCATGTGTTTTGGTAAAAATGAAACAGCCAAACAGAATACCTGTCTATCAGAACGTCTGCTTCTCTGGTGTAACACCACACGGCTTCAGCAAATATTTGTTTATATATTCCAATGAGGATTTGAACAAGCAAGACAACGGAAAATACAGATAAAAGAAAGCACCAGAAACTATGTAGAAACATAGAAGTTACTATACCAAGAACCTGGGCTAAATTTGTTGTTGCACTGAGTATTATATTTTAGCTCTGAGCTTCCTGGCAGTCAAGGTAAAAAGGTAAATATACCATATTACTTAATGTTTGATCTAAAAATTCTGAGAGAAAATGCCTTTTTTTTTAATTTGAAAGAGTTGGGGGGTCTCATTCTCTTGCCCAAGTGAGACCGCAGTGGTACATCATAGCTCACTGCAGCCTTGAACTCCTGGGTTCAAGTGATCTTCCTGTCTCCATGTGGTTGTTTCTTATTCTTTGGTAGCTACACTAATAAAATAAAATAATAGCCAAGGAATGAGTTAAAGATAATGTTTTTTTTCCAATGTGATTAACATTCATTGTGGAAAAGCTGAAAATTACAGAGAAGCATAAAGAAAAATAATTGCCCATAATCCATCTATACAAAAATAATAACATCTAATAATTAGCATCATTCCCTTCCAGTTGTCATTTTTTACTATTTTATGTATCATACTCCATATGCTCTTTTATGTTTTTTTCCTTCAGTTAATGTTGTATCATGGGTTTTCCCCCATGTCCTCAAATCCTCCTTGTAAAGATGATTTTTGGTGGCTGTATACTACTCTATCCTGTGGGTGTACCATACGTATTTAATCCTTCCCCTGTTGTTGGACCTATATGTTTTCCCACATGTTACTATCTTAAATCATTCAATAATAAACTTAGAGAAAATTCAGGGAGCCAAGAAGCCCAGTCTAGGGGTGATACTGTCAGAAAGACCACCCTGATGCCAAGATCTAATGTAGAAATCCCAGTGATTGGTTAGCTTGTCTTTTTTCTTGAGTGGCTTTGCCAAAGATCTTTCCCCTTATTCACCATGCTTTAGAAAGGATTTAAAGGACTGTTGAATTGAGGCTGCGCTTCCCAAAAAGGTCCGAGTACAGCTCAGCAGGTGTTTACTGAGCACGTACTGGAGCTGTTGATGCTGCAGAAAAGTGTCAAACATAGCCCTGGGTTTGAGAGAGACAGCTGGTGAATGGAGAACAGGGCAAGAACGTATTCATCATTTCTAATGCAAGGTAGAAAATGATAGTGGAGATGGTTGCATAATTCTGTGAATATACTAAAAGCCATGGAATTATACACTATATATATATAACATCACCCCTTTAAAGTGTATAAGATAATTAAATCTCAGTACAGGTTTAACTGTATTAAATCTCAATATAGTGAATTAAATCTCAGTACAATAAAATATAATTTTTTTATTTTATTAAAAAATAAAAAGATAGGCTGAGTGTGGTGGCTCATGCCTGTAATCCCAGCATTTTTGGGGGGCTGAGGTGAGAGGACTGCTTGAGGCCAAGGAGTTCAAGACCAGCCTGGGCAACATAGGGAGACCCTGTCTCTACATAAAATAAAAAATTAGCCTGACATGGTGATATGCGCCTGCGATCCCAGCTACAAGGGAGGTTGACGCAGGAGGATTGCTAGAGCCTAGGAGGTAAAGGCTACATTGAGCTGTGATTGTGCTGCTGCACTCTAGCCTGGGCAACAGAGCAAGACTCTGTCTCAAAAATAAAACAAAATAAAATTTAAACATTTTAAAAAGAACATGAGCAATTTCAGATTCAGGCTTACATCTTCTTTGCAGCTGCACCCCCACTGCCCAGCATGCTGCCTGGCTCTTAGTGAGTGTGTTGTTTAGTACTCTTGTTGCAAATGACAGAAACCCAACTTTAACAGGTTCATATAACTGAAAAAACCTAAGGTGTGCTGTATGCAGGCATGGCCAAATCCAGGGGCTCAAATGATAGCTTTAAAAATGTCTTCCTCTCTGCCTCTTGGCTTTGATTTCTTCTGTGTTGGCTTCACTCTCAGGCAGCCTCTCCCCATGTGGTGGCACAGATGGCCTCTAGAAGCTGCAGGTTTACACACTTCCAGTTTAGAAACTCCAGTAAGAAGAGTGTTGCTTTCCCAACTGTTTTAGCAAAAGTCTCCAGCTTATATTTCATTGGCTTGAATTGGGTCATGTGTGTATCCACGAACAAGTCAACAAGTCACATGACCCTGACGAGCCAGGCCTAGAACTTCTGCCCTCCTTTCACGATGAGAGAGGGAGGTGAGGTCAGCTTCACCCAACCACCTGAACACAGAGTGGGGGAGAGGTGATTCCTCCAAGGAAATCAGAGGCCATTAAGGGTTTGTATGCTAGTGAGTCTGATCACAAATAGCCACAAAGGCAGGCAGCTGGGGAGTGCTAAATTGAAGAAAGAAACAATAGAAGCCAGGGGCATTAAGAGAAAGGGAAAATCATATAGGTCCAGAGAGGCCTCCTGGAGAAGATAAGCCTGGAAGAGTGAATATAAGGTTGACAGAGAGAGGCAGAGGCTCTGAGAAACGGTCATTGGATACCAGGAAGGGTCTCCAAGATCAAAAATGGAAGCAAAAAAGTGTGCAGTGTGTTTGGAGAGCACTGATGTTTTCACCCAAATGCAGGGTTTGTAGAGGGAAAGGTAGCTGGTGCTGGGTGTGGACAGCTTTGAATGCTATGTCAAGAAGGTTTAATCTGGAGGTTTAATATGTCAAGACTTTAATCTGGAGCTGCAAGGAGCCGTGTGATGTCTTTGAACATGGGTGTGAATCCTATCAAGGCTGGTGGGCATGAAGAGGCTGGACCGGAGACAGAATGAGCCTGGAGTCGGAGGGACTGGGAAGTTACTGTAACAGTTGAAGGGAGTGGTGATGGGGCCTGAATGGAGACAGCGAGGCAGGAGGGGGTGTTGTGAAGAATGGGCAGCACTGAGACCGGACAGGGCAGGAGGGGCAACAGAGAGGGAACCCATGTCTGGGGAAGGGGTGTGTGTCATTGGCAGAACAGTCACTGGAATTAGATGCACCATAGGGGAACAAGGAGAGAGGGTCCCTGCAGGGGTGAGGCCACGTGCTCACGTCACACCTGTCCAATGAGCCCTGGACCTAGGGTCAGGAGAACTGGGTTTGTATCCTCATTTGGGCACCACTCACCCGCTTGGTGACCTTGGTGAGGTCTGTTTGCCTCGGTTTCTTCATTGATGAAATGGGGCTGATATACCAACTGCCTTATCAGGTGCATAAGGGACAAATGAGATGATCCAGGTGACATAATCCAATCAATGCTCGGTACACTGCGAGTGCTCAGGAAATATTGCTGTTCTGTTGTTCCCATTGTTATTCTTTCCGTACAGTCTGGGGATCATTGTGCTGACCTCCCAGGATTGTGACAAGGAATAAGTGTAATGGGTGGGGCAGCTCAAAGGCCAAAGTAAATACAGAGCAGTGTGACGGGTCCCCTGTTTTCTGATGCTGTGTTGCAGAGAAGGCATGCTGGCAGAAGAGGGTGCAGACACTAAGGCCCTTATTCATGTGTGTCTCCCGGCGTGTCTTTCCTTCTGCCTGTGTCATAGCTGTGTTTGTCGCTTTCTCCCCTACTGGCTGGAAGCTCTTGAGGGTAGGGTCAGTCTCATTCCCTCAGGACCTTATGGGGCTTAATGAGCAGCCTGCATGAGTACATGGTGAGGAGCTAAACTGGAGGCGCATCTATTCGAGTCTGCTTTCTGAGTTAACACCCCCTGGGATGGTTGGTCTTGTCTCTTCCCCAGGATCTTCCTCCCTCATTTAAGGACTGAGGTGGTGCTACATATCAGGGCTAAGTGAACTGCTGAGCTGTAGCTGCCCTCTGCATGTGCCTACCAGCACCAACCCCCGAGCTCCCCAATATGAGGGCAATATGAGCACCCCAGAAATTCCTCAGACCTAGGCAGGCATCCATGGGCATACCTTCTCTGTCCCCAAATTCCTTTTTAAAGAATGAGTTGGGGTGGTGGGTGGAACTAATACACGAAGGGCCTGTTTGGTGTTTGGTATTGGGCTAAGAATGTTAGCATGCTAACTTTATCTTTAAAGGGACCTTCTTTTTATATTTGGCTTTCCCTCCCTGTGGGCAGAGTAACATCAACTTCTTCATACAGAAATCTGAGATCTCAGCAGGGAAATTAGCAAGCTGGAAGTGCAAGATAACAATGCAACAGGGGTACTAAAGAGGCAGTATCTAGGATATATGTCTTTTGTTAGTTAGGGTAGATGAAGCTGTGCTGCATTAACAAACAAATCCTGAACTCTCCATTGCTTAACACAGTAAGATTATTCATTGCCCACAGAAAGTCCAGTGTGTGTCAGAGGTCGTCCTGGGTGGCTCTCCTCCACTGGGTGGACACTTGTCATTTGGGGTCCTTCAGGAAGGAAATGCCAAGATAGACTTGTAAGCATAAGAGATCTTGGAAGCCATCCCTGTGAAAGATAAGAATAGATAGGGAAATGCTCTGTCCATGATGCTGTTCTGACACCTGTGGAAGGAGAGGCAGAAGGAAGGAGAGTTGGGTAGGAAGAGCTCCAGAGCCAAGATTGCCCATTACAGGACTTTCCTATCAGACATAATGAGCCAGGCTCTAGAATCCCCACCCAACTCAGTGATTGGCTGAGGTCCGCCGTGGGAGATTTTGCTCTTAGCTTGAAGGCTGTAGCGGGTCTTAAAGGTGCTGCAGCTGATGACCATTAGCTGATTGCATCTCCTCCTGTAGGTTCTCTCGTCAAAGGAGGGTGGGGCCTACCTGATTGGCTGCCACAGACACTGGCTGTTTCTTCTACAGTGCCCTACTACTTACTACACCTGGCCCTATTCTAGGCTCTGGGATACAGAGATGGATGAAACACAGATCCTGCCCTTGAGGAGCTCACTGTTCAACAGGTGGTCCAGATAGACAAAAACAATTACACGTGGCATAGCCCAGCCACGGGAGGGGTTAGCAGAGGATGTGGGGGAAGGGAAGGCATTCCCCTTCTCCAGGCACCTGGTTGGTTATCCTCCATGTTGTTGGGGAGTAAAATGTAAGTGACTTCTTATCTCTAACGTTTTTTGTTACTTATTTTGGTTTTAGGAAGGTGAGGAAATTAAATGGCATGGTTTGCCCAATGAGCAGCTGCATTCTATCTATTACTTTCTTTTCTTCTTCTCTAGTGTTATGTAACAGTGCACAGTGAGGCTGGTGAAATGCCTCCCTGTCTGTACCTGGCTTTCCAGGGATACACAGAGGAGCCAGGCTGAAACCGTGGGTGTATGAGCCCCAGATAGGGTCAGCATCTGGGTTTGGTGCTGGGTTAGTTGCTGAGACCACAGGGAAGTCTTTGCTATTCTCTGGGAGTTGCAGCACTAATCGAGGATCCCTGCTCCACTGTTAGCACCAAAAGGGCAGGCACTGGGTGTGTCTGGCTCCTCTGTGGTCCCCCTAGGCACTATATCAGGGCCAGGCACAGAGCAGGAGCTCAATAAATATTTATCGAACAAATAGATCTAAAAGCCTGGATTCCAGCTCTCCAGTTGTAAGAGGATTAATGGGCAGAGTTTTAACAAATGGAGGAAGTGCTTTGTATGCCAAGCCGTGTGGGGGTGAGCTTTCTGCTTGCTCTTTATTCATTCTTTCGCGTTCTTATTTAGTGCTTTTGGGGGCTGTGTAGTTGTGGTGTAAAAAGGGGAAAGGGTGCTTGGACGTTCCAATAGAAGATTTTGTGCAAAGCTGATGTCATTCTCTTCTCCTCTGACAAATACATGCAGCATCCTCCAAGGTACATCAAAACCTAGGAGATAAATACTTTCCAGCTTCTGAGAAGCATTATGGTTTTAGGAGGTCAGTTTATTGGAGCAGTACACTAACCAGTGGACGGAGGACTTAGGAAACATGTTCTGATATCTCACTCTCATCTCCAGAGAGCATGAGAGCCAAAGGAGGCTAGACTGGTCTCTGGTCCTAGTAGAAATTGTGGGAATGAAGCCAGTTCATCAGCCTTGGTGAGTCAGGTGGTCCAGTGCAGATCTGGGTATAGTGAGAAAAGATATTCTCTGGAATCCCCTAATAGCAAGGCTTCTTCCAGGCTCCCTGCTCCTGGGCCAGAAGCTTCTGCTCTTTATTCTTCTATGGTGGCCAGGATGACTCAGGAACTGGGTATGTTCAGCTTGAAAGGGACTGTCTCCCTGATGGTGACAGAATAGGTCTGGACCCCAAACTAGATAACCAAGTTTGTTAGAATTGTGAGTAAAAGCCGGGTGCAGTGGCTCATGCCTGTAATCCCAGCACTTTGGGAGGCCGAGGCGTGTGAATCATGAGGTTAGGAGTTCGAGACCAGCCTGACAACATGAGAAATCCCATCTCTACTAAAAATACAAAAATTAGCCGGGTGTGGTGGCGTGCACCTGTAATCCCAGCTACTCAGGAGGCTGAGGCAGGAAAATCACTTGAACCTGGGAGGTGGAGGTTGCAGTGAGCCGAGATCATACCACTGCTCTCCAGCCTGGGTGACAGAGGGAGACTCTGTCTCAAAATAATAATAATAATGAAAAATTTAAAAAAAGAATTGTGAGTAAAGTAAGAGTACATTGGTTATGAGCTGGGATTTAAGAGTCTGAAAATTCTTGGCTGTGTGAATGAACATTGAACACTTTTTTGGGCTGATTGGGGCATTCTTTTGCCAATTTTCTACTTTTCTGATTTTTTTAGAGTAGTCTACATTGCTGGAAGGATGAAGTGTCATTGTCATCTAGAAAATTAGTGGTAGATCCAAAGTGTTGAGTGAGTGGACTCATCTGTCTTCATCAATGCCCATGTTCCATAGCTGCTGGTGGAAGCAGACCCCCTTCTCCTGCCATTTGGCAAGGACATCATCAGTCACTGTTCAGAAAAAATCTAGCCAAAGAAGGACTTTGTGGAGTGATGCATTATTGCTACTCTCATGGTGCAGGGTCAGGAGGTGGCACAGAGAAAAATGATATTTTCACACTCTTCTTATGATCCACTTGACTTTGTTCAGAGAAAACTGATTTTGAAAGCAACGGCCATACTTATGATAATCATCACTATATTATCCAAATCGTCTTGTTTCTAGAACTACCATTCACTGAAGCCTTTCTGGAAAATGCCCAGAATTATTTTAGGGATGTAACTGGCTGATGGGGACCCACATGCTCGCTCTGGGGCAGATGACCAGAGCCTGTGCGAATGCCCCCACCAAGTTCAGCTGAAAGAGTGCCTTGGCTTTGATGGGAGAGTCAGCTTGCTTGTCACTCCACAAAGCATCCTCTGGAGCCCAACTAACCTTCAGAGGTCCTTCCTGGACTCTAGGAATTCTAGAAACTGGGAAGCCTATGGAGAGCTTCTAAATCTCATGGTCATAAATGAAGGAAAAGGAAATGGGAACATTTAGTTGCAGGTGGGTAGATGAAGAAAAAGAAACTAGAACAACAGTAGCTCACCTTTATCCAGTGCTTACCATATGTCAGCACCTATGTCAGTGCTTTGCAGCATTCATTTATTTAGTCTTCACTACAGTCCTATGAGGTCCTTACTCTTATTGTCCACATTTTACAGATGAGGCTTAGAGAGCTTATGTGACTTATTTAACATCACAACAACCAGGTGTGGAGCTGGGACTTGAATCTGGGTGGTCTGACTTTGATCTCTGTAGCTTACGCTCTGAGTAAACCAACATCTTCGTATAGTTATTCTCCTCCCATAAAAGCAAGCGGCAAGTTTTTTTCCTCTAATAAAAGCAAGCGGCAATGCTTTTTTTTTTTTTTTTTGCTTGCAAATTTCACCCCCAACTGCTTGCCTCTTTCTGGGATTCAACCCCACCCTCTCCCATTTCTCTGTCCACCCACTCAGTCATACGTAGCCAACCCTGCACTCTCTACTCACTTTAAGTGTGTCTGTGTACACACCTGACTCACACAGATCTGCTTTCTATCCCCCGGCACCTGGAGAACTTGTCGCTTCCAGAACTTGTCACCTTCGGTTGTGTTTACTCAGGGTGGCAGTGTTTATGTCTGGATGTGCCTCCTGATAGACTCGGATCATCTCAAGGGTAACAGTAGTGCTTCTTTTATGAATTTAGGCTATACTTGCTAAGCACCTACTTGGTGCCAGGCTCTGGGTTTGTTACACAGCATATGGAGATAACTCCAAAATAGCCGTGCTTCCAAAGGCACATGGGGGAGGAGGCCCAGGGATCGTTACCATGAAGCATGAAGAGTGTGATGGTGTGGGTGGGTGCCCCCGGGTAGAGAAGACAATTAAGACCACTGACCCAGCAATCCAGTCCAGCGGCCTCCCAGCTTGATACCGTGCAGGGACTCACCATTGTTCTTGGGATGGGAACACAGCTTCTCCCACAGCCTTGCAGGCCCTGTGGAGTCCGCCCTGCCAACCCCCAGCATTGCTGCTGAGCACTCTCCCTCTCTTCCTTAGGCCCAGTCACATGGTCCTTTCTGTGTCTTGGGTGAGTGTGCCCCTTCCTGCACAGGACCTTTGCATGAGCTGTTACCGTGGCCTGGAATGCTCTTGCCACCTTTCTTCATCCTTTCAATCCTAGATCAGGTGTGCATTCTCTGTCCTCCCCGATTAGGCAAAATCCCCTGTCATGTTTTCTCTAAGAACCATGAACTTTCCTCTCTAGTGCTTATCATAGCCACAAGTTAACTTTTGTTGGATTATTTGATCCCTATTGGTCTCCCTCCTGCTCCACAAGGGGACTGTGAACCCCATGAGTGCAAGAACTGATTTGTTTTGGCTCACCGTAATGTCCAGCACACTTTCTAACACATAGTAGGTGCTCGGTAACTATTTGGAGACTGAGTGACGGCTGGAGGATTCTGAGGCCAATCTTGACGTTTATAAATGGCACGCTAGTTTTTTTTTTTCAGTGCCTGTGGGGTGTGGGGGAGACAGCTGGATGCTGTAGAAAGACATTGCGCATCAGTCAGCCTGTGTGTGCATGCTGACACTGCCTGTCCCCTGAGCCCCAGTGTCCTTGACCATAAGATGGGATGATATTCTCTCAGAGAGTTATTTTGAGAGTTGACTTGGAGCATTCATGTAAAACATTGAGCACAGAGATCCACGCTGAGTAGATTTTGTACTAAGTTTCACTGTTATCATTTTATTATAATGCATATGACAATGTGAAATGCTATGTAGTTGCATAAAAACTGGTTCTTATTTTGGGGGGGATTGTGCGTTTGAGGCCAATGAAGAAGTTGTGGTCTGTGTCTGAGCTTCATTGAATAGGGTTTTTAAGTTAGGGGGTGTTTTAAAGCCCCATCCATTTCTGGAAGGATTTGAGGTGCACTGAAAGCTCAGTGGTGAACCCTCCACTGGCCCTTGGGGCTGGTGTCCCCAGTGAAGTCTTTATAACTCTGCTTTGTAATCACTACTTGTTATTGTCCACTGCCCCACCAGGCTATGAGCTGGGCCAGCCCATGAGGACAGGCACAGCATCTGTTTGGTGTCTGCTGTGCCCCAAAGCCCAGGACAGAGCCTGCAGGTACTTCAGAATATTTGTGAGTGAATGAAGGTCTCTGTGTCTGGAGCACCCAGCACGGCCCCTGGCACATTACAAATGCATTTCGCGTGAGTGGTGCTGAACACAGGGTAAAATAGAACAATTTTGGATAAAAATCACAACTGGGCCCCTAAGTGGAACAGAGAGAGAAGATGTTATCAGGCATCTGGTGAGGAATGGATTGTTCCAGTTGAACACTGGATTTGAAGGCAGGACAAAGATGCTCCGATGTTCCTGTGTGATGAGGACACATTTCCTTTTAGGCTCCAGAGACAAATCTTTTAGGTTAGAGGTAGGGCAGTTCAGTGGAAAGAGCTCTGGATTCTCCATGGGTGACCCAATGCCGACACTCTCTAATGGATGACCTTGAGCTAATCATTTAACTTCTCTGCACCTTAGTTTTATCACCTATAAAATGAGAATAGTAAGGTCTGGTCTGTTTTTCATAGAGTTATTGTAGAGATCAGAGAAAGAGAGAGAGAGAGGAAGGGAGAGATATAAGAATGTGAAAGGATTTTAGGAAGCCGTAAAGTGGTGCAGATATAAAATATGCCTGAAACTAAACACAAGGAGTAATTAATTCTGGGTCATTCTCTCAGGACAATTGGATATTTCCAATAACAACTTTTTAGAAGACACAGTGATGTCATTCATGTGAGTGATTCATTTAACCCCTGAATAAAGGAGGACACAGTATTAGATTATAACACTCTGAAAGCAGTTCTTCAGGGGACCGAGGTTTTGTGACCCTAGCAGGTTGTCTTACCGAAGAATCTAGAACAAGAGGTAGTTAACATGTTTCCTTTCAACTGTTAAATGCCTTCAAAAGCCAGTCATCTGTTTTTGGCAGGTGTCAGGCCCAAGGCCATCCACCACCAGGGTATTGATCAGGGGGTCTCAGGGCAGAAACTTGGAGGCATGAAGGTTAGTGAGGGCTGTGTTCTGTAAGCATCAATTTGGGATCCTGGCCATCAGTGGGGGCCTAGACCTCAAATCATCAGGGGTTGCTAGTTGGGTGGCTGGGGGAGAGCCTAGCCCACCAGCTTAAAATATGAAATACCCAGACTGGGCCAGTCCACTACAGCCCAGGAGTGGGTGGCTGGAATGCCAGTGTGCTGGGCTGTTTTCATTTTCTCCAGAAAGAGCTTTGACTTCTCCAAGCAGATGTACAAGTACTTGGTGGAGATCTCAGGGTTCTGGGCCAGGCAGTGTGGAAATGTTGTGCCTGGCTTAAGAGTTTGGGGGCAACAGTTGCTAGCTGGCTACCTCCTCCTCAAAAGGAGAGCAGCCAGGCTCCTGTGGACGCTGGGTTTTTAACCACCAGATTGGCTTTGACCTGGCTGCTCAGAATTCTCTGCGTGCTGTGGTCTGGAAGGCCCTAATTCCAACTTTGTGTCTACAATGGAGAAAACAAAATGACAGGGACAGGTCCTTATTGAATCCCTACTATGCGCTGGGCACTGATGTGGTTACTTTCATATGTGCACCTGGCTAGTGGCAAGGTATAGTAGAAAGAGCTTAAAACTTGTGAGCTGGAGAAGCCCAGGGTCAGCTCTGAGCTCTGGTCTGGCTCTGTATTCAGATGACATTCTAAAGCCCCTCCCCTTAGGAAGCTTTAAAGTCACTGAGGATCAATGGCCACTTTGTCTAAGGAACAGGGGGGTCCTCTGGGAGGGAAAGGAATAAAGGTGACTCCTGGCCTCTGGGGTTGAAATTGTTAGGATGTAGTGGGGCCTGCTGGAAGGAAAGGCAAAATGATCTGCAAGGGAGACCTTGCTTTGAGTGGGGGCCAGAGCCCGGGCTGCTGAGGGCAAGGCTAGTTTAGAGATACAGCTGATACTGGAGCCCCCTGCTACCACCTGACATCATGGAGGGGCCTGGGGATGGCGTCTGTGTGGATCAGTGCACGTGGAAAGTGCTCAATGCCTGGGACTGAAACCTTCAGTTTCTGTTTTGGCCCTGGAGAAGGAGGCCTGTGTCCCAAGATTGGCCTCCTCAGGGGTCAGGGCCTCATCCTGGTTTCAGGGGAGACCTCAGGCTTCTGAAGAGGCCATGGCAGCAAGGCAGAGCTGAAGGGAGCCAAGGGTGGCAGCCAGGCCTGGCTTAGAGGCTGGGATTGAGGAACCTTGAGGTGTCCGGGTGAGGAAGACTCGCTGATCTATCAACATAGGCCACGCCGGGGGTCGAGGGAGAACTGGGCCAAGTGTTGCTGAGAGAAAGCCCAGACTGCCCTACCCCCATCTCTTCTTTGAGCATTCCAAGGAATATGTCATTTGTATCGACCTGGTAAAGTCTGAAGGGCCGTTGATGTCTCATTTAGTTCTTATAAAATGGTTCTTCTGTTACTAGGGTGTTACTGAATGATGCATTTGGAAGAAATAGTCAACTCTAGCACTGCACAGCATTTGTAATTCTCATTGTTTAATTGTTGGTATTATTTTAACAATTAAACAATAAGAGAAGAATTCTTCTCCTTAGTCCCATTCAGACCTGGGGAAACTGCAGCTCTGCATTGTAAGCTGGGGTGAGGCAGCGAGTCTAAGTCAGCCTGACTCTGAGCCCAGTAGATGGGGTCTGTGGTCCTGCTCTCTTGTTTGGGGTCCCAGGATCCAGCCAGACTCCCGGGAGTCACCTATAATGGCTGTTCCCGAAGGCCCTTAGGCCAAGTCCTGGAGAGAGTAGAAGGTTATAGATGGTGAGCTGTATGTGTAGACACTGTTGGCTTCATGGACGAGAATGCACTTTCTATTTCATCCTCCTAAGCACCTCAAGCAAGACTCTAAAGGTGGCCCAGGGAGGCGCTCAGACTGGCTGGATGTTGGGTGGACTAATATCCACAGCTTGCCACACAGGGGAGGCGACCTCATGCTGGACACTGAGTTCCACTCAGGAGCAAGCTCAGAGCACCCGCCTCCTGCCAGGATCCAAACTTAACTCGGGTGTGACCTCTGCCCTTAGGGAGCTCACAGGACAATGTAGGCCACTCACATGCAAGCAAGTGACCCTGGTAAGAGCACTTACTAGCTGTGTTAGTTCTGGGCAAGCCACTTTATCTCCCTGTGCCTCAGTGTTCTTCTCTGTACAATGGGGTAATAATAATAGTACCTGCTTCATAGGACAGCTACCAAAACTAATAGTTATCAGTGACTGCTGAAGACTTCAACCACTGCTTGATACATAGTAAGTGCCATAATAGTGTCAAATACAAAAATGCTCTGAGGAAGATTTGAAGATCCTCTTAGCAGAGGCTCCGGTAGGAACTCCAGCAGCACAAAGAGGAGGTGGTGAATTGAATTCTTACAGGGTGGAACCTGGAAGGGCCTTTCACCGCAAGCGACCTTTGAGCTGGCCTTGAAGGACAGGAGGTAGAAGATGTGGGAAGAACCCTGTGGTAGGAGGGAATTGTGTGAGCAAAGCTTGGAAGGTAGGACTTTGACGGGATAATGCTGAGCCATTCAGATGTGGCCAGCACATAGGTGACTGACTGCAAGAGACACTGTGGACAGAGAGCTGAAAGGCCTGGGAAACAGTCACCTTTGGGCCCGCAGTGTCTGAAAGCACATTTTTTAATCAATCAGTGCTCGCCGAGGGCCTCCGCAAGGTCCTGGCTTCTAGCCTTGCTGTCAGCAGAGTTTCCTGTTGGCCAAAGCTGGAGAACACACCCCTAGTCACCTGAGAGCTGGGCAAGGTCACCTCCAGGGACATTGCAAGGACTAGGGCACAGGGGAAGAAAGGTGGATCAGGCTGACTTGGAGTTAAACCCTGGCTTTGTCACTTCCTGGGGTTGACAAGCCCTGTAACTCATCGAGCCTGTCATTCCCCTTGTGCAACAGGGAGATGAGTTTACCTGCCTTGCAGGGTTTGTCCGTGAGGCTAGGGTGGGAGTATGTATTCCCAAACACCCCAGCTGGAGCTAGGCACTCTGCGGATGCCTGATAACACTCAATGGGAATGGGACCCATCCTTGTTTGACATCACTTAGATTTGGGAATGAGTCTGCCCTGAGATCATTCTAATTTTAACAATCGAAAAATGACTCAGGGTCTTGAAGAAGGCCCACGAGGGATTTTTTTTTTTTTTTTTTTTTTTGAGACGGAGTCTCGCTCTGTCACCCAGGCGGGAGTGCTGTGGCCGGATCTCAGCTCACTGCAAGCTCCGCCTCCCGAGTTCACGCCATTCTCCTGCCTCAGCCTCAGGGGTAGCTGGGACTACAGGCGCTGCCACCTCGCCCGGCTAGTTTTTTGTATTTTTAGTAGAGACGGGGTTTCACCGTGTTAGCCAGGATGGTCTCGATCTCCTGACCTCATGATCCGCCTGTCTCGGCCTCCCAAAGTGCTGGGATTACAGGCTTGAGCCACCGCGCCCGGCCCACGAGGGATTTTTAAAGCTTACTCTAAGTTGGGTCTGTAGGTGGACATAGTAGATGCAATCAGCTTTACGTTTCTCTTAATGGCGTTCTTGATGAAGGGAAGCAGTGAGTAGCAGTGATCTGTGCTGGTATAACTGTCGTGGAACTCAGCAGCAAGAGGCCAGGTTGGCAGGCCTGGCTGTGCAGTCACAGTGCAGAAGACTGGTGCTGACTTCCCCAGGCTGTCCCTCAGGCTGATGGGCGGCCAGTCTGGGTGCAGAGGAAGTTGTCCTTTTGACGCAGGTGCACACACAGTGTTGGTCCCTAAAACCTGTCTCTGTTGGAATGTGGCAGGATATCTGGCCTGGGTTGGGTTTCTCCTTTATTCCCTGATGGGCTACGTCCTGGGTTTGGCCAGCAGCGCTCCGGGGGCCACTGTCATTCTGGATTCTAGGGATTAATCAGCCCCTCTTGAGAGGATCACCGTCTTGGTTCCCAGCTGGGATGCAGAATGGCTTTCCTTCTGAGACCGGCCAGGTTCCAGCGCTTGCTACCAAACAGGACTTCCTCTTTGGGCAGAGAAGGGTGGGCTATTCCTTCTCTACACATTTGGATGGAAGAGATTCTGACCAGAGCAATACAGTGGTTTTCTCACAACCACTGATAAAGAAGCCGATGTATTGGCTTCACCTTTTTCCGATGAAATTGGATTTTTACCAAAAATAAATCAGTTTTAGGTGTTTAGCAAAGCAGCTGTAATGGCTTTGTGGGAGCCCAAGGCAAAGGAAGGATGTGTTCAGAATATAGGTTTGGATCATGGAAGACTTGGTCCTGATTCCTGAAATTTGGGTTCTCTGAGACTCCGTTTCACCTGTAAAATGGGGAAAGGCACCTGCTCCAACCTCTCTCAGGGTGATTTTATGCTTTAATTAGATAATGACACTGAAAGTCTTCGACTAAAGTCAAGAAAGGCATATCTGGGATTGCTGAGTGTTTCCGTGAGAGCCCTGCTGTGATAGGTGTCTGAACGTGTGAAGGAGGAAATCATGGAAGCTGCAGAAGAAGCAGTGTTGCAACGACAATGGGGACAAAAGTAGGTCTTATTTCAGTTTTAGGAGGAAATAGGGCAGTAGATGGAAAGATTGAGCTATCTGTTTTTGTTTTTAAGTCACTTTGCAGGAAGAAAATGGACAGTTGGATTCTTTCATTCTCTATAGTCAGAAGTCAGAAGTCAGAATGTCAGAGTAGATTTAAGGCCCACCTGAACAAACAAACAAATATATCTTGAAAAGAGTTTCTTGTGTGGTTTGGATGTGTATAAGCCGCCACTTTAAAAGCGTTCAGATCTTTGTATGGTGTATGTAATGATAACTGACATAATAGTGTTAGGAGGAGCATAACCGTGCCATAAACCCTATCATTTTGACTCTTGAAGAAAAGCTGGGCAAAGAGATGTCGGGGATAGAGGACGATCCTGGCTCTTTTACTAGCTGCAAAAGCTGCTTTCTGCAGTCCAGCTCCTCTTGTTTGGAGCTATACAAGATCCTTCAAAAACCTGGAATGTGGGAATCCTGGCTTATTGTCTACATGCACTAGGTACAGGCATGAGCTTGTCTAAGCGAAAATGCAGCATATCCTGCTATTAGCACCGTCAGCATCGTCAAAGTGAACACATTTCCCAGTCTTAGCCTCTTCTAAGGACTTTATAGGTAGTAAATCACCTACTTCTCACCAAGGCCCTATGAGGTAAGCATTCTTATTGCCCTCATTTTTCAGATGAGAAAACTGAGGCACAGAGAGGTTCAATAACCTGCCTAAAGTGATATGTCTTGTAAGCTGGAATTCAAACTGAGGCAGTCTGGTTCCAGGGCCCACATCACTAAACATTATGCACTACTGTCTTGTGTCTGGCGTTCAAAGGGACCTCAAGAAATCAACTGATACAGTTGCCTGCCTTTCCACAGATAATCTGATTGTTATCTCCATTTTACACAGGAGAAAACTGAGGCCCAGAGAAGGGGCTAAAGCCACACAATAGGATGATATAGGGCTAGGACTAGAACCGGAGTCTCGTGATGGTGGTGACCTCCTTCAGAAGTTTGCCTTTGCCTTTGGCTTATCTGTCCTGAACATGCTTTCCCTTTCTGAGACAGTGAGGGCAACACCAACATCTGGCTCAGATCGGGCTCTTTCTTCTCATCTCTATCATGCTTTGCACGCTCACTTTCTAGAACCAGCAGGTGCTCCTCATGTTGCCTGGCTCACCTGGCCAGGACCCTTCCCTGGAACGCCACTCCCAGCTGTCCACAGAGACCTGCACAAGTGTGGTATGGAGGTTGGTGGGAACTATAACCAGCTGTGATTCCAACGTGGCTGCTCAGAGAGTGGTTTGAACAATTAAGAGAGGAAGTGATGATCACTGGGGTCACCCTGGGTTCATTTAGAGCAAGGCCTGCAGGACTGACCACCCTTTCTTTGTTGAGAAAATTACTAGACTGATTAGATCAGGGAGCTGGGTCCTAACAAATGTGAATTCCATGAAGATATTTGACAAAACTAATGATTTTTCAATGAGATAAAGATGGTCTATTTAGGCACACCTGTTAATTGTTGAAACTCCAAACCCGAAAGATGTTCATTTGCAAGCAATCTGTGGTGGTTGTCCATGGGACTCGGTTCTTTGCCTGGAGATGATATATATATATATATGAAACCACATATTCTTTCTTAAATTAGTGATTTGGATAAGGTCATAAAAGTCATACTGATCAAATTTTGCTGATGATGCCAAGATAGGAGGATTAGCAAATATTTGAGGTGGCAGAGCCAAAAAACACATTTCCTCTTGTTACATTCACCCCATTGCTCCAGGATTCCAAGATTCTTTTTGCAGGATTCACTGCGTCATTGGACACTTGGTTTCAGGAAACCAACTGCTTAAGGACAAGACAAAGTCAATGAGCCTTAGAGGGAGTAGGTGTGAAAGAGGCAGAGGCCCTTGTTGACCATGACTCATTATGATCTCTGGAGGGCAGGGGAGCTGAGATCTGCTGCTCAGTGTATGTGTTCATGTAAATTCAGACTACCCTGGCAGGCTGGAGCCCCCAGGTCTGCTGGGAAGGGATGTCCTTAGGGGCATGTGCTGGGGAAGGTGATCCCATGAGACCATCCAACATGCCCAGAGATGAGAGAAAAACACTTCCATTGGTGGCTTTGGATTCATCTTAGATCTCTCCTGTTTACCCTCCTTTCTATAGATGTTTATTACAAGACCTCTGTGTGCCAGGCACTATGTTGGGCATTGGTAGGTGGTCCCAAGCATTGCCCCGTCCTGTGGAGCCAATAAGCTTTCTACATGGTGTGTGGGTGGTGCCAAGCACCTGTGGAATGGTGCCAGACTGGGTTGTGGGAAATCCAGTCATTGCAAGGTGGGCAGCCTCGGAGTCAGGAGCTGGAGAACACAGCAGGGGTTGGGGTAGCAGATCCCAGAGCGGGCCCAGAGAGAAGCAGGGCAGGAAACAGCCCTCTGGCCTCGACAGAGTCTCTCCTTGACCAAACTTTAGTCAGGCTCCTCTGATCCTCTTCTCAGCTAGGCCCTGACCTTTGGGCTTCTGTGTCCATCTTTGCAAGAATCCTGCTAAGTCAGTGGAGCGAGAATTCCCCACCCTCAATATCTGATCACCCCGATATCTGATCAAATTCCTCATCCTTCACCAGCCCCAGGTGACGTCTGATCTCCCTGGCCTGACTTCAGCAAGAATCCTGTCTAGTTGATTCAGCCAGAATCCCCCCTTACACCTAACATTTCCTCATAGTAATGTTCCATCCAGTGACCTCCCACCCTGCCCCTTGGCTATAAATCCCCACATGCCCTGATTGTGCTTAGAACTGAACCCGCATCTAGACTGAGGTCTCTTGCCCCCACTTGCAATAACATCCTGAATACAATTTGTTTTCGCTGCTTTAACTCCTGTCTAGATCTGGCCTTCTTTGACAGCCCTCAGCAGGAGAGGGCCAAGAGGACAAGGAAGTCTGTGGGTTTAGGCAGGGCAGGAAACCAGGTTAAAGTGCCAGGGAAGGTCAGACATGTATGTCAAGGGAGGATCTTTGTCTTGTTTGAGAAGCACTGACTGCTGAGGGAGGGTGGTCTGGGCTGTGCTGGAGGTACAGGGCTGGGGAGAGGCAGAGCTCGGAGGGCTGTCATGGACACCCTTGTGTTTGGTTAATGGGTTGTGGGGGTGACGGGGAGGAAGCAAGGAGCCAGAGCTGTGTGGATACTGGAACCTTCACTGAGCTGGGAGCCCTGGACAAGGGGCAGGGTTTGTGGCTGTTAAAGAAAACCAGAGCCAGACAGAAGTTAAAAAGGTAAAAATAGATTTTAGGCCCAGTGCAGTGGCTCACGCCTGTAATCCCAGCACTTTGGGAGGCCGAGATGGGTGGACCACTGGAGGTCAGGAGTTTGAGACCAGCCTGGTCAACATGGTGAAACCCCATCTTTACTAAAAATACAATAATTAGCTAGCTGGGTGTGGTGGTACATGCCTATAATCCCAGCTACTCGAGAGGCTGAGGCAGGAGAATCGCTTGAACCTGGTAGGTGGAGGTTGCAGTGAGCCAAGATCACCCCACTGCACACTAGCCTGGGTGACAGAGTAAGACTGTCTCCAAAACAAAACAAAAAACAGATTTTATCCAGGGACTATTACAATAGAGGAAAAGAGACTCCAGTGCAGATAGAACTGGGTTCAGTTCTGGATACAGCATGAACCGGTGGCGAGCCATACCCCAAGAGCAGGTTGGGAGGGATGGGAAATTATTCTGAGGAAATGTCAGGGGTAAGGGACGATTCTGGCTGAACCAACTAGACAGGGTTCTTGGTGAAGGCAGGACAGCTGGGGACATCAGACATCATCTGGAACTGGTGGGGGATGAGGAATTTGATCAGATATCAAGGATGAAGGATTCTACCTAAGACAGCTTCACACAGGTCTTGGTAAAATTGGATGATGCAAAGACATGGAAGCCCAAAGGTCAAGGCCTAGCTGGGAAGAGGATCATAGGAGCCTGACTAAAGTTTAGTCAAGGCTAGGTGCAGTGGCTCACATCTGTAATCCCGATACCTTGGGAGGCCAAGGCAGGAGGATTGCTTGAGGCCAGGAGTTTGAGAACAGCCTGAGCAACAGAGTGAGACCATATCTCTTAAAAAAAAAAATTAGCTGGGGATGATGGTATGTGGCTGTAGTCCCAGCTACTTGGGAGGCTGATATAGGAGGATCTCCTGAGATCAGGATTTTGAGAGTACAGTGAACTATGATGGTGCCATTGCACTCCAGCCTGGGCAAGAGTGAGATCCTATCTTTAAAAATAAAATAAATAAAATCAAAAACTATAATCAAGGAGACACTGTTTGTCATGGGACGAAGAGATCCAAGAATGCAGAAACAGAAGACCTGCCCATTTGGAGTTCATACTCTAGTGGGGAGATAGACACCTGAAAGAAATAATTCATAATTTAAATCAGAAGGTGTGCACTGAGGGCTTGAAGCATCATTCATGCCCTTATTCATTCAACAAGTGTATTAGAGTTCTCTAGAGAACTCTAGAGGGTTCAGGACTAATAGGATAAATGTATATATGAAGGGGAGTTTATTAAGGACTGTTGACTTTCATGATCACAAGGTGAAGTCCCACAACAGGCCATCTGCAAGCTGAGGAGCGTGGAAGCCAGTCCGTGTCCCCAAATCTCAAAAGGAGGGAAGCCGACAGTGCAGCTTTCAGTCTGTGGCCGAAGACCTGAGAGCCCCTGGCAAGCCACTGGTGTAGGTCCTAAAGTCCAAAAGCTGAAAAACGTGGAGTCCGATGTTCTAGGGCAGGAAGCATCCAGCACGGGAGAAAGATGGAGGCCAGAAGACTCAGCCAGTCTAGTCCTTCCACGTTCCTCTGCCTGCTTTTATCCTAGATGTGCTGGCAGCTGATTAGATGGTGCCCACCCAGATTGAGGGTGGGTCTGCCTATCCTAGTCCACTGACTTAAATGTTAATCTCCTTGGCAACACCCCCACAGACACACCCAGGAACAATACTTTGCATCCTTTAATCCAATCAAGTTGACCCTCAATATTAACCATCACATCAAAGCTTCATTCTACCTTTATCAGGGCAGTTTTGGGAGGAGGTGGTGATGCAGCAGCTGGCCTTGAGGAAAACCCAGAATTCCATTGTTGAGGCAGGGAATTCAAACAGAGGCCACTGCGCTGATGAAATACAGATCCGTAATAAGAGAAGCTTTGGACGGGGCAAAGTTTATCTCTACCATAGATGTTGCTTTCACTGTGCCTTTGAGAAACGTTACTGCAGAGTATCGCACAATATTTGGTTTTGATGTTTTAGGATAGATACATTATCTTGGAATCACAAGCCCCCTTTCCAGAATGTACCAAGGAATTGATAGATATCGTTGAGTATCATGAGCAGTTCTGGTTGGACTTTGGATTGTAGCCAATATCATGCCAATGGAATCCATCACCACTGATGGTTGGACCTTTCCCAGCTGGGAAGGGAAATGCATACTTACAAGGACATTTGCATCTTCTGAAAAATCATCCTAACAATAAAGTCCTATTTTCGTATTTGGAGAGTTTGCATTTTAAAAAAGATAACTAGTAGTGTTTTTATCTTATTATAGAAGTAATTTATGTTTATTGTAGAAAATTTGGAAAATGCAAATAAAGAGAGGAAAATTCAAAGCACTCATAACCTGACTATCTAACACAATCACTGTTGATACCATGGTGATTTCACCAGACTTAGAAAAAATAGACTTCCGATCATCTGCTGCTTGTTACTTGAGTCCTACCCCCCACCACCAATTTTTTTTTTTTTTTTACTGTGGTAAAATGCATTCTTCTTTTTTACTTTTACTGTATATATTGAAGAATTTTCTGGCTCTACTGCATATTTTTAAGTGGCTTCCCAAAATTCTACTAGGCCATAATTTATTCGGATAATTTTCTGTTGTTGAACCAGCGGGTTGTTCCTGTTGTTGTTGTTTTTTTTTCTCTTCTAAACAAGGATGCCGCATACAGCCCCAAAACAAAATAGGTGCGCATCTCCATGATTAGTTTCTTAGAAACTAAGATTGGCTGGGCCAAAGGGGATGCAAAATTTAAGTATTTTAACACGTAGTCATCTCGGCCGTTTGTAGAGAGCTTACTACGGACTTTTACATGCATGATCTCATTTAATTTTCATAGCATAGGTAGGAGCTGTTATTATCCCTCTTTCAAGGTAAAACATCAGAGGCTTAGAGAGATTTAGTAACTTGGGCTGGGCGCAATAGCTCACACTTGTAATCCCAGCACTATGGGAGGCCGAGGTGGGTGGATCATTTGAGGTCAGGAGTTCGAGCCCAGCCTGACCAACATGGTGAAACCCTGTCTCTACTAAAAATACAAAAATTAGCCAGGCCTGGCAGTGCATGCCTGTAATCTCAGCTACTTAGGAGGCTGAGACAGGAGAACCGATTGAATTCGGGAGGTGGATGTTTCAGTGAGCTGAGATTGTGCCACTGCACTCTAGCCTGAGCGACAGAGCAAGACTCTGTCTCGGGGTTGGGGGTGGGGAAGAGAGAGGTTTAGTAACTTGCCCAAGACCTCAGAGCTGGGCAATGGCATAGACGGGAAGAAGCCCCCTGAGCCCACTGCAGGACTTGCACTGGAATCCGACACTGTACTTCCTGCTGAGCTGTCCTGGGACAGCAGTGGGTGCATAGACCCTTTCCTAGAGCACAGGACTGAGAATTATTTCTAAAAGAAAAAAAAAAAAAAGCTCTGTCAATTGGGCAGTTGATCAACTTTCATTTTGCATTTCTTTGTTTATCAGAAAGGTTGAGTGGATTTAAATGTTTAATGGGTCTTTCATTTTTAGTGAATTGACTTGTATCTCTTGCTTATTTTTTAAAATATGAGTAGCTCTTTCTTGCTGATTTGTGAAACTGCTTTATGTATTAAGAATGGTAAAATCAGTCCAGGTGCCGTGGTGGCTCGCGTCTGTTATCCCAGCACTTTGGGAGGCCGAGGCAGTGGATCACCTGAGGTCAGGAGTTCGAGACTGGCTTGTTCAACATGGCAAAACTGTCTCTACTAAAAATACAAAAATTAGCTGGGCATGGTGGCTGGTGCCTGTAGTCCCAGCCACTCGGGAGGCTGAGGCATGAGAATTGCTTGAACCCAGGAGGCAGAAGTTGCAGTGAGCTGTGATCACGCCACTGCAGTCTCGCCTGGGTGACAAAGCAAACCTCTCAAAAAAAAAAAAAGATGGTAAAATCCATCTCCTATCTCATGTGTGTGGTAAATATTTTTTCCAGTTTTTTCACTTGCCTTCAATTTTACATTATTTTTTAATATAGGGTTTTTTTTTTTTTTTTTTTTATTTCTGAGATGAAGTCTTACCCTGTCTTGCCCAGGCTGGAGTGCAGTGGTGCCACCTTGGCTCATTGCAGCCTCCACCTCCTGGGTTCAAGTGATTCTCCTGCCTCAGCCTTCTGAGTAGCTGGGACTACAGGTGCGTGGCACCACGCCTGGCTAATTTTTAGTAGAGATGAGGTTTCGCCATATTGGCGAGGCTGGTCTCGAACTCCTTACGTCAAGTGATCCGCCTGTCTCTGCCCTGCAAAGTTCTGGGATTACAGGCATAAACCACCACATCTGGCCCAATGTAGGGGTTTTAAACATTTTCACATAGCTAGATTTATATCTTTGTGGTTTCTGCTTTTGGTATCATGCTTAGAAAGTCCTGCAAATACTCCATGGCTTTATAAATAGCCCACTTAGATCTCCTTTTGGTTACACTAATGGTTTGATTTTTAAATATTTAACTCTTTACTATGTTTAGAATCTATTTTTTATAAAATAAACTTCTAATGATACATATTTTTCCAAATAGTTAATCCGGTGCCCCAATACCATTTGTTGAATGACTCATTTCTCTGCTTACTTGAAATGACACATTATAAATAGTTGGTCTGTTTCTGAACTTCTATTCTATTCCATAGGTATGTCTGATGCTTTCTGGGTCAATGTCCTGGTATTTAAATCACCTTACCTTTATATTATACTTTAATATCTCATAAGGGAAGTCTCCTCCATGATGAACCTTCTCTTTGCAAGGATTGTCTTAACTGTTCTCACCTGTTTATTCTTATGCTCGAACTTAAGAACCATTTTGTTGAGTTCTAAAAATAATAATAGAGGCCGGGCATGGTGGCTCACGCCTGTCATCTCAGCACTTTGGGAGGCTGAGGTGGGCGGATCACCAGGTCAGGAGATTGAGACCATCCTGGCTAACATGGTGAAACCCTGTCTCTACTAAAAAATACAAAAAAAATTAGCCAGGCGTGGTGGTGGGCGCCTGTAGTCCCAGCTACTCGGGAGGCTGAGGCAGGAGAATGGCGTTGAACCCAGGAGGTGAAGCTTACAGTGAGCCGAGACAGTGCCACTGCACTCCAGCCTGGGAGACAGAGCAAGACTTTGTCTCAAAAATAAATAAATAAATAAAATAATAATAGAATTGGTATTTTCTCATTTGCTAAGAGGGTTTTGTTCAAAATCAGAAATGAGGGCTGAATTTTATTAAATGCTTTTTCAGCCTATTCCATACAAATGATTTGCATTTCAGAATTATTTCTGCAAGCAGGTGGACCGTAAACACCTTAAAGTCAAGAACTGTCCTCAAGACCATCATAGACAGCCATTCATTCCCAACCGTACAGAAACCTTACAGAGAAACAACCGTATGAAATTATGAGTCTTCCCTGCAGTAGGTACTCAGTCAACATGTATTGGAGCCCATGGGTGCTGGCTCAGTCACTGGCATGAATTTTGGGAGGATGTGAAAGAGAAAGCACTCTGAAAATTTGGAGGTGGGATGGCTGGGGAGCTTCACCTTCCCGTATGCACTAATTAGGAGGCCATAAATGTGAGGAGACATTTCATCCCGTTTTCTGGATGAGGTTAGTATCGTGTTTGCCTCAATGAGGAACTGAATTACAATGCCATAGACGTTTAAATTGCAGGCCCTAAAGTGCTTGTCAAGTGCTAATTACAGCCTTGCTGGGCTCCTGTATTACCAACCTCGTGATTCTGCCAGCAGGGGCAGGCTTTCTAGCAAAGCACCTTGCAGGAAAGGTGGGGCTGCGTTGGGGCGCATGCTATTTGTTTGGGACATTAGACTTGCTTTCTAAGTAAATAAGTGGTTAGAGTGCCAGTGGTTAGAGCTGGCGGTGGTTGGAAGTGTCCCCAGGATGGTACTAGTTGTTTTGGCTGACAAGTTGTTCTAAAGCAGGTTGAAAACAATATGATCAAGGTGAAAATTAGATCCAAAATAATGAGTTGGCAAAAAGAAAAATCAGTACTCCCTACTACTGGATTTCCATGTATTGGTAATTCTGGTGCACTCATCATTTATTCAACAAATATTAACCATCTATTATAGGTTATAGGCAGTGGGGGATGATAGAGGGTACATCAATGAACAAAATGAGAGTTCTGTCCAGAGAGCTTGTGTGCTAATAAAGGAGACAGACGATGTAAAAATAAATACATCTTAGATAGCTAGCTAGGTGGGTAACATCACCTAGTGGTGATGGCACTAGGACAAAAAACAAAAACAAAGGAGAGTCAGGCCCTAATGATTTAGGGGTGGATGATTTCTGTTTGAAACTGGTGTCCAGAGAAGGCCTCTCTGAGATGGAGCTGGAGCTGAGATTGGATGGAAGGAGAGAGAGAGCCCTGTTAAGGTGGAGGCTGGAGGGAGAGCCACTGCAGGCCCTGAAGTCAGTGTACTTGAGGAGTTTGAGAACAATAAGAGGGCCCCTAGGACTGGAGCAGAGTAAAGGAGTGGGGCAGGGTCAAGTTCGAGAGGGGGAAGGGATGATCCTATAGGGCTTTCTGACCATGGGACGTTTGAGAACTTTCAGCAGGGAAATGAGCTAAGGGCCATTTTCCAAACTCTGCTTTTAGGTATTTTTGGTTCATTTCTCAAAAATTTTTTGGCAGAGCAAGCACAATTGGCTGAAAACAAACGAGATCTAAAGAGAGAAAACATAGCCAATAACCACCATGAAAACCAGAAAAAAATTCTGAAAAATCAGCAAAACTGCTTGAATGCCTATAAGATGTTGTAAACCTAGGTGTCCTCCAGTTGCTAATATGTGAAAAGCCAATGACCAGGGCTCTTCATTTTTGATCTGATTGCTGTCTGGATCAAACCTTCAGCTGTCTAGGGGCCGGCCAGTGTGCAGTTTGCCAGACATCTCCCTTTGGTCAAGAGCCTGGGTCTGGAGGCGTACAAGTGGCCCAGACCTATCTTCTTGAGCTGAAAATAACTGCTGCAGATGGTAAGACTTGGGCAACGGTAGTGCAGTTGGGCTCCAAATAGTCTTCTTGGCTATGTGAAAAGATGATTTCATCTTTAGTGCTACCACTGTTGTTTTATGGGCCTGTAAGGCAGGGGAGGTTGAGGCTGAAGGCATAGCTTGAGTGGATGGCCATCTGAGGTCCCAGGTCCCAATCTGGAATTCTTTCACTTGCATCAGAAGAGACTTCTGTGCTCCCAGGGCACTTGCCCATCTCTGTATCAAAGCATCCATCCTATAATAGTGTAAAGATCTGTTTCTGTGTTTGTTTGTCCAGCTACATTGGGACTTCCTTGTCAGTATGTTTGGGTTACAAGTAAGCTGCTGTGACAAAGAGGCTCAAAAATATAGTGGCTTCGATAAGTTGAACACTTATTTCTCCCTCAGTCAACAGTGTGGCTGGTCCAGACATCTCTGCTCCACAAGGTCATTTAGGGATCTAAGTTCCTTAACTCTCGTTGTCCCATCATGCTGTAGGATTTGTCCTCACTGGTGTAGTTGCAATGGGGTCACTGCCATATTTGTGTTTTAGCTCACCAGAAGGGGAAAAGAGGGAAAAAAAATTGCAGAAATCCAGAGCAAGCAACTTGTCCTAAAGCTGAAGATGGCCTAGAAGTTGTACATGTCACTTCTTTTCCATCCCATTTCAGAAATTAGTCACATAGTCATACCTAGCTGCAAAGGAAGCTGGTTAATCTCTAGCTAGGTAATGGTGTGGCATATTAGTTTTCTGTTGCTGCTATAAAAATTTACCACAAACTTATGGCTTAAAACAACACAAATTTATTACAGTTCTGGAGGTTGGGAGTCCAAAATGAGTCTTGCTAAGGTAAAAGCTCATCAGGACTGATTCCTTCTGGAGGCTCTGAGGGGCGAATTCATTTCCTTGCCTTTTTCAACTTCTCGAGGTCACCTGCATTCCTTGGCACATGGCCCCTTCCTTGCATCACTCAAGCTTCTTGATTCTGTTGTCACATCTCTTACTATTCACTCTGATTTCCAGCCTCCTGCTTATAAGAACCCTTGTGATTACATCAAACCTATCTGGGTCTAGGATAATCTCCCCATCTCAAAATTATTAGTCACGTATGCAGAGTCCCTTTTGCCGTGCAAGGTAACATATCCACAGGTTTCTGGCATTAGGACATGGGAGGGGGGAATGTGCTTTATTCTACCTATTACAGGTGAGAAGAGGTTTTATTCCTAAAAGAAGGAAAGGGAGAAAGGATGTCAAAGGAGTGTCTTCTTAATGCCTGCCACACAGATGCTCTGTAAATGTTGAATACAGCAACATTTGGTGGGGTATTGCCTACCTTCCTCCATACCACCCTGAACTTCATTGGTTCAACCCATATCTCTTTATAGAAAGCAAAAGGTGGCAGATATCCAGTGCTGATCCTTAAGTGCATAGACTCTCAATCTGGGGCAAGGGAAATGAAGAGGAAGCCCCTAGGCAGATTAGCTGTCCACACTTGTTACTGTTAATTTCACATCCTTCCTGGATTCCACTCACCCACTTCCACCTTCAGAATAGACACATAGCCCTACACAGCTAAAACTGAGCCCATTACCTGAGGCCGCAAATGTGGCTTGTTCTCCTAGTTTTCCAGAACTGTCCTCATTCTGGTCACACAAGCTGAGGCCTTTGGCCTCATCTCTAACCACTCCTTTTCCTTGGCCCTCCCCTGTGTCCGCTGACTCTCTTCACATTTCCAGATCTCATGGTGTTCACTCCTAGCCTTTCTTCATAGCCTCATTGCTCATGGAACTGGCCCAGGCCTTGTCACTGTGGTTAGTGCACCTGCCACAGCCATTCGCCTGGCCTTCCTTCCTCTGGTTCCTCCTCTTTCAAGCCTCTTCCATCATCCATGGCGGCTCCTGCTTTGGCCACTGACCAAAGCACCGTTGCCATCCTGCCATGCTTGCTGGGAAGTTGCCACCTGGTTCCCAGTTCGTAGCAGGTGAAAACATATCTGTGTTCACTCTCCATGTGTTTGACCTGGTGTGGGAACTAGAAAAGGCCCTTCCCTCTGAGTCAGAGTCCCCAGGTTCCATCCCCTGCTCTAGACCCTCTAAGAGGCCTGGGGAAGACACATCCTTCCTGTGAACTTCAGTTTCCAGTTTTGCAAGAGCAGAGAGCCTGGCCAGCTGAACTTTCACTTTCAGATTTGGGGATTCCTTCCAAACTAGTCCTTGGGACTCCTGCCACTGAAGCCTAGGGAGGCAGAAAGAGAAGAGGGTGTAGAGAGAAGTGAAGCTTCCACGCTGTCCCCTCCACAATGCCCCTGTGGATGGCTCACATGCACAGCCTCTTCCCTGGCCTCCAACCCTCCAGTCTCAGGGTCTCCCTTATCCTCCATGAGCCCTGTTCACAGAAGGAGCACTGACATCTCTTCAGCTCTGAGACCCAGCTGAGGGCTGGCAGTTTGACCCCTCCATGCTGGGCGGCCACCTTTAACCTCTCTTCTTGTCTCATCTGTCATGGACTCTCCCGTGTGGGCATCTCACCTGTTTCATCCATCACACCTGAGTCCTGTACTGTAGGTGTGTGAGATGCCAGGTGCTGCCCTGCCCTCTGCTGCCCTGGACTCTTGCAGTGCCTGGAACACAAAAGGTCCTGCAGTGGGGATTTTTTCTGACCTATTTCTGCCTCTTCCCCCACCCTCAACCCTCACTGCCCACCCAGGCACCCAGCACTCAGGCCCCTAGACCAGGAGCCAGCACTTAGAAGTGAAAAAGGACAAGGTGAAGGATCTATGGCACCCCCAGATGTGCACGTGGCATTCCTGGCTTTCGCGATTGGGTGGGATCTGTTTGTTCAGAGTAATGGTGATGACACCACGTTGATTCCTGGGCTGTGTGGATGGATTTAGTGAAGTCACTTGTAAGAACAAGCCATTTAACTGAATCTGGACGTGGGAATCCTGTGGAAGCTTGGATTTCCATGCCATTTAGCTACTCTATCTTAGGCTCCTTTTGTGTTCTAGGCACCATCCTGGGCACTGGGGTAGAGAACTGCCAAGGGAAGTTTATAAAACGCCCCTGTTCCCTCTCTAGATATTGCTGGAGACAGAAATGACCACACAGCCTAAACTGTGCCAGGCTGGAGGAGGGAGTCTCTAACTGTTAAGCAAAGTTTATAAACCGTTGCTCCTTCCCTAGAGGATTGATGTGGGGTGTGTGGACAGGATTTGCAGTGACTGATGGGCCTCAAACGAGGCTTTGCCCTTAAAAAAAACCATTATCATTTATCTCCTCCTCAACAGGGCTCCTCGTGACCTTCAGAGGCAGCAGCTGAAGTGTTAGCAGTGAGCGTAGGTCAGACAAGGGCTTGTGTGTCGAACAGTGCTTTATAGGAAAACCAAAGTGATAGTGGCAATTATGCAAGGCTTTCCATGTTCCGTTATGCCCCGTTTATTCAGGATCTTCAGGGCATGAATTGTACTCGGGTGCTTCTTTTCAGGGACCTAAAGTTTTCACATTTAAACACCGAAAGTGTTTTCTTTTAGAATATTGGCCATTCTGTATATCTTTCTAAAATCTTTTTATTCCCTGTTTTTTTTTTTTTTTTTAAGTTAGAAAACGTTTTCTCATACATATTCATGGTAGAAGAAAAACCAAGAAAATACTTATAAAGTAATAATTTTCTTCCTTCATCTACTCCTCTCAGAGATAAGTCCTGTTAACATTCCACCTTCTAAGATACGGTGATTTTAATTCAATCTTTTACTGATGACTGAAGATCTTCATCTCAGTCCTCATTAGTTGTCCTCTGCACATGTAGCATTTTCCCCTGCATGCACTACGATTCTTGGTATAAAAAGTGCTGCACGGGGTGGTTATCTATTTTGCTATTTTATTCTCTTGGTGCCGGCTGGCATTTTCTGCAGCTGTGCATAAACCTTATATTCCTTTTGCCTCTCTATGTGCACCGGGTCTTCTTGATTCTAAGATGCACATCTTCCCTGGACATTTTAACGTTTCTGAAAGCAGGGTGTATCTTGCCAGAGGACAAAGGAATAAGTTCTTGTGGACATTGTCACCGTCTCAGTGTACGTGGGGTTTCATCTATTTCCCACCTCGGTTGCTATGGTCACTTGTTTCATTGCAGACCTTACAATCACTTGAATTTTAACTTACATTTGGATTCCTAAATGATTGCTTATTATGTGTTTTAAAAGATGACACTATAGCGAAGTAATAAAATTATTGTTAATGTAGAAGATTGCCTGTCATGTGCCAGCCAAGATGATTAAAGGCAGTTGAAATTGCCAAATCTCCCAGAATAGATCATAAAATTTTCAGAGTTACGGGAGGTAGACGTGACCAACTTTTGTGTCATGAAGGAATATCAAGTGCCTGAAATTATTAAAAGCTTTGGACAGACTTTCAAGATAAACTGCCTAGTTCCCATCAGCAGATAATTTAAAGAAAAGTGAAACAGCAAATAACCAAATAGGAAATTCAAATGAAAGGCCCTTATCTCCTTTGTCCCTGGGTTTGCCTGAGAATTATTCTGTTCATTTGAAAGATGCTGAGGGGTTCAAGGTCTTGGAGTTTGGGTCACAAACAGCAGGGTGTCAGCAGAATGCTGTGCCCATCTGGCCAAGACAGGCACTGACTCAGACGAACCCTGAGAATCTGAATCTGAAGAAGGCTTAGATTCAAACTTTGAGTATAATATTGAAGAAGAGAGTGGTTTGAATAAACCTATGCTTTTTGCTGGGCAGTAAAAAATATTTCTGTGTTCTCACTTACAAAGGAAGTTCTGACACATGCTACAACATGGATGAACCTTGAGGATATCATGCTAAGTGAAATGAACCAGTTACAAAAAGACAAATACTGTCTGACTTCACTTATATGAGATATCCTGAGTAGTCACATTCACAGTGACGGGAAGAGGAAGAATGGTTGCCGGGACTGGGGGAGAGGGGAAACAGGGAGTTGTTTTTAAAATGGGTATAAAGTTTCAGTTTTGCAAAGATAAAAAATTCTGGAAATTGGTTGCACAACATAGCGAATATGCATAACACTACTGAACTGTGCGTTTTAAAAAGGTTAAGATGGTAAATTTTATATTATGTATTTTTTCATCACAATTAAAAAGTATATTTCTGGGTTCTCTTGGTGAGAGCACCATCATCCACCCAGTTCTACAAACAAGAAACCTTTGATACCTCCTTCATGCCCCCATCCAGTGATCTCCAGACCTCGTAGGTTTTATCTGCTAGTTCTCCAACTCTCTGCTTTTTGCAGTCTCTTCTATCACAGTCCAAGCTACCATTATCTTCTTGAGACAACAGTGATGGCCTCTTAACCACAGCCTCGTGGACTTCTTGCTGTCCTCAAATTCTTTCTACAGAGTGAACTGTTCAAAAGTCTGATTGTATCGGGCCCCCATTTAAAAGCCTTCCCTGATCAGGCAAATGCAGATCAAAACCACAATGACATAATCACTTCACACCCACTAAGATGGCTAAAATCCAAAGTCAGATAATAACAAGTGCTGGTGAGGATGTAGAGAGACTGGAACCATTGTTCATTGCATGTGAGAATGTAAATGGTCTTTGGAAAACAGTCTGGCAGTCGCTTAAATGATTAAACGTAGAGTCACCATATGACCCAGCAGTTCCACTCCTAGGTATGTACCCAGGAGAAATGAAAGCATATGTACATTCATGCTCATAGCAGCATTATTTAGAATAGCCAATAAGGTGGAAAGAACCTAAATGTCCATCAGCTGACGAATGGACAAACAAAATGTGGTAGATCTATAGAATAGAATACTGCTTGCCCATACAAAGGAATGGAGTACTGATGCATGCTACAACATGGATAGACCTGAAAACATTAAGATAACTGAAAGAAGCCAGTCCAAAAGATCCTATGGGATTCCATTCGTGTGAAATGTCCAGAACAGGCAAACACATAGACAGAAAGTGGATTAGTAGCTGCTTAGAGCTTGGCAGAGATCGGGAAGTAGGGGGTGGTTGCTAAAGATATGGATTATTTTCCTGTTTTTCTTTTTAATGGAAGCAAGATGATGTGTGTTTATCGGTATCTTTTAAAAAAAATAGGTCTGGGCATATTTAGGTTGCATTTTCCATTTTTTAAACCATGGTAAAATATACATAACATCAAACTAAACTTCTTAGCCATTTTAAGTGTATGTACAGTTCAGTGGTATTAAATACATTCATAATGTTGTACAGTCATCACCACTGCCCATCTCCATAACTCTTTCCATCTTGTAAAACTGAAACTCTGTATCCATTAAACCATAACTCACCATTCTTCCCACCCTCTAGCCTTGGAAACTACCATTCTACTTTCTGTCTCTGCAATATTGACTACTTCAGGTACCTCAGATGAATAGAATCATACACCATTTGTCTTTTTGTGACTAGCTTCTTTCACTTGATACAATGTCCTCAAGTTTCATCCATGTTGTAGCATATGTCAGAATTTCTTTCCTTTTTAAGCTGAATAATATTCTCTTGTATGTATACACTCCATTTTGCTATTCACTCATTGTTGACAGACGTGGGCTGCTTCCACATTTCATCTACTCTGAATAATGCTGCTATGAACACGAACACACAAATTTCTGTTTGGGATCTTGCTTTCCATTCTCGTGGGTATATATGCAGAAGTAGAATTGCTGAACCATATGATAAGTTTTTTTGGCAGAGGGGAACCACGATGTTGTTTTCCATAGCATCTGTATCATTTTACATTCCCACCAATTGCCCAAGGGTTCCAATTTCTCTATGTCCTCATCAACACTTGTTATTTTCTGGACTTTTTCGGTAGTAGCCATTGTAATGGATGTTACATGGTATTTGGGTTTTCTTTTTTTTTTTTGTGAGGTGATGAAAATGTTCTAAAATTGACTACGGTGATTGATGGGTTGTGCATACGTGTGAATATACTAGAAAGCATTGAATTGTACACTTTGAAGGGGTAATTTGTATATGTGAATTATATCTCAATAAACCTGTTCATTTTTTAAAAGCTTTCCATGGCCTACTGTTCCTAGCAGAAAGTCCACAGTCCTTCGACTGGCCCTTTTGCCTGGCCCTCATCCTCCCCTAGTCCCATCTCAGCTGGAGACTGCACACTTGGCTTGCTGGCATCCTGCCCTTTGCCTGGCTGCATCCTCCCATTCCCGCCCTGGTTGCTTGCTTCGTTCTCCTGGTTGAGTTCTCTTGGTTCTACCTTGTTAAGATTCCAGCTCAAATATTACCTCCTCAAGGAGGCCTTTCCTGATTCCTTGAACGAGATTCCTCATGATGTGCGCTTCTGGTTTCCTGCACATATGTGCCCCATTGACTGTGCCAGCTCCCAGCGCCTGTCCCCAGTCTGTTCTGCATCCTCAATCCCAGCAATCGTCTTCTACATGTATTTGTGGAATGATGAATTGGTAACATCCTAGATCTTAAGACTTATGGTATTAACGTTCTGCGGTTTTCCTAAAATGATTTGAAGCAACATAAAGCAAAACAAAACAACAGCTAGTAGGATGACTTATAAAGCTATGTTAATTAAAACATTGTGCTCTAAAACCAAAAAGAGATAGCTAGTCAGTGGAACAGAATAGAAACTCTAAAAGCGTGCCTGAATAAATACAATAATTTAATATATAATAAATTAGAATGTGAAATTGAGAAAAACTGAATTTATCAACAAAAGGTATTGAGGATGACTGGTTACATTTAAAAAGTTTAAATGTTAAAACAACCCAATTACAGTGAGCAAAAGACTTGCATAGACATTTCTTCAAAGAAGATGAACGAACGGCCATTAAGCACATGCAAAGATGGCCAAGGTCACCAACCTTTAGGGAAATGCAAATCAAAACCACGAGTCACCACTTTAGACCCATTAGGATGGCTTTTATTAAAAAACAAACAAACAAAAAAACACCACAGAAGCAAACAAAATGACAAGTATTGGTGAGGATATGAAGAAAATGGACCTTTCTGCATTGCTGGTGGTAAAATGGTACAGCCACTGTGGAAAACAATATGGCAGTTCCTCAAAAAATTAAACATAGAATGACCATATAATCCAGTAATTCCACTTCTGGAAGGGCACTCAAAATAATTCAAAGCAGGGACTCATACAGATGTCTGTACACCAATGTTCATAGCAGCATTATTCACAATAGCTGAAAGGGGAATCAACCTAAGTGTTCATTGACAGATGAAAGGATAAACAAAATTTGGTGTACACACACACACACACACACACACACACAGGAATATAATTTACCCTGAAAGAGGAAGGAAATTCGGACATATGCTACAATATGGATGAGCCTTGAGGACATACTGCTAAGTGTAATACGGAAGACAGAAAAAGACAAATATTGTATGATTCCGATTATATGCAGTTCCTGGAGAAGACAAATTCTTAGAAAATAGAATGGTGGTTGTTAGGGGCTGCAGGGAGGGAGGGGGAATTGGGAGTCAGTGTTTAATGGGTATAGAGCCTTAGTTGGGGGTGATGAAAAAGTTGTAGAGATGGATGGTGGTGGTGGTTGTACAACAATGTACAACCAGGGCGGTGGCTCCTCTTCTGGTCTGCTGGGTTCTTGGCACAAGGGGCCTGAAGTAACCAGGTGGTCTCTGTAGCTGAAAGATTAATGGTACTCTTACCGTTGTCTCACATGGAAAGCCTTCCCCGCGTGGAGCTCAGGCCCTCTAGACCTGTGCTGTCCAATACAGTAGCTACTAGCCATGAGTAACTACTAGCTGCTGAACTGTACATTTCAAAATGGCTAAAACGGTCAATTTTATGTTATGTGTATTTTACCACAATAAAAAAGGAATTAAAAAAGTTAAAATCTTAGCTTTCTACTCCCCAACCTCTAATTTTTACAGCAAAATCATTTCCAGCTTTAATATTTCAGTGTGAAGGAAACCATAAAATAGTAGAAGTGGCTACTGATATAACCAGAGGACGCTATAGGACTTGCTAAGCCTGATACCAAGGGGCAGCAACCACAACAACAAAGACTGGTCCATTTGAATACAAAATTTAAAAGTGTCTGAAAATCAAAGCCACTGTGAAGTTGGGATCCCAGGAAAAAGACTCTGAGATGGAGAATTGCCTGCAAAAGGTTTATTGGGGAGTGCATGGGAAAGTCGACTGTGGCCAAAAGAGGACGGTAGGGGGGAGGGGCAGAGGCAGAGATGGACCACCACTGTGGTTTCAACGGACGGACGCGGTTGCTGATCCCAGGGAGAACCCTGAAGCTGTAATGGCCCTTCAGGGTGGTCCCAAATGAAGGCAGTGGGACTGGGCCTTTGTTTTCCTGCATCAGCCAGTCACTGGCCCTGGGCTGCCTCCTGGGATGAGGCAGCTCCGTGACACTGAGGGCAAGTTCCAGTAAAGGACTCAGTAGCAGCCGATATTCCTAGCAGCTGGAGGGACAGGCATATAGCCCCAGCAAAAGGGATTGACGTGGAGCCCCACAGTATACACTGTATCTATAAACAAGAACCAAGCAGATATTTACAACAGAGGTCAGATTTCTCGGGAAACTGGCTCCAAACAGATGTGCGTGCAGGAGCTTTATGTTGCAGAGCTATTCTCCAGAACAGTGCCTATAAGGGAAAGAGGGAAGCAGGATTGGGCACAGAGAGATTGAACTGCCACACAGCACACAGTTACAGCAGAGGCCTCAGCTGATGCTGCAGGGAGCCCTGAAGCTGGGAGAGCCCTTCAGATTTGTCCTGAATCAAGGCAAGGGTGTTGGGTCTTTCTACCCCTATGTCAAATAGTTGCTGGATGTGGGCTGCCCCTGGGGAGGGGACATATATGTGGGTAACGCAGCTCACTTGGCTGAGGGTGTCTTCTGGTCAGCAGCCAGCACTCCCTGCAGCTGGGGGAGAGGTGCCCGGCTCCTGAAGGGGAAGGGAGGACCTGGGCAGTGGATGGCAGGCCCACCCCACCCAGTGCTCCTGCTGCTGGCATCCACTTTCTCTGTTTAGTAAGTTCACCCCTCTGGCATGTCATCTCCAGAATTCTGTGGTTTGTTTTTCTAGGCAGCTTACAAGAGGAAGTTAGAGGGACAAGCCACAGCCCCCACCGCTACAGTGGGCCTTGGGAAACAGCTGAGGCCCATCATCTCTCTCCTTTGCTCTCTGTTCTATATTCCCCAGTATCTGTGCTGATCTAAGCGGCTTACTGGGTGGGCTGAGCCAGACCCTCATTCCTGAGGACCCTGAGCCCCTGGTCCTGTGTTCTTGTCAGACCGTGACTGCTGTACTATTTACTTTTCAAAATTGGGCAAAGGACCACAGAGCACTATCCCAGTGGATCACCTGGGCATCAAATGCACACTTTCAGGCCCCCATCACCTAAGAGCAGCCCTGCCCCTCTTGATGACCAGGATCAGTTACCCCTACCAGGGCAGTGGCTTCTCCTTTGGTCTGCTGGGTTCCTGGCACAGGGACCTGAAGTAACCAGATGGTCTCTGTAGCTGAAGGATTAATAGTACTCTTACCATTGTTTCACGTGGAAAGTCTTCCCCCTGTGGAGGTCAGGCCCTCTAGACCTGTGCTGTCCAATACAGTAGCTACTAGCCATGAATAACTGCTTAAATTTAAATAAAATAAACCAGACACAGTGACTCATGCCTGTAATCCCAGCTACTTGGGAGGCTGAGGCCAGAGGATCACTTGAGGTCAGAAGTTCAAGACCAGTCTGGGCAGCATAGCAAGACCCCATCTATGAAAAAACAAATAAAAATTCAGTTATCCACTCATACTAACCACATTTCACGTGCTCAGTACCCACAGGCAATTTGTGCTTGGACAGTGCAGGCATAAAATAGTTCCATGGTGACAGTAAGTTCTTTTGGGGCAATATGTCTCTAGACCTACCAGAACCTAAAGTTGCAAGGATGAGCAGCATGAATTCTCCAAGTGGGTCACTGGGAGTGATCCTGAGTGGAGCCATTCCGACCTCTAGCCTTTGGTTCCCAGACCCATGTGTTCTACCTGTTGGGCCACAGCACCATGTAATGATCGTTCATTCAGATTGTTCCTTTGGGTTCGTTAGGTTGCTTCCTGGAACATGGTACCCTGTTCTGCTGGGGATCACCTCCAGGCTGGCCCCCTTGCCTGAGCCTTCAGAAGGCCGTTCCATTGCTCCATTAGGCGGGTAGCTTCTGAGTGATGTGGTCTGTGAGAGGCCCCGTAGTCATGTGGCCACTGCTACCCTTCCTTTGCTGTCATGCAGGTTCCTTGGTTTCAGGTGATGTTACGTAGGATCTGCGTCAGTCGATCAAACACTGTAAACCCCAGACAGACAGTGGTGCTGGCTAAGGCTCTTTGGGCAGGACAGGTAAACCATACCAGAACAGATGTAGATTACAGGCAAGATAAAACACTTCCTTTCTGGGGTTGAAGATGTTCAAATGTAATCAACTTGTCTCCAAGTGGCTGGTTGCATCCCTCGAGGGTTGGTGTCATATGGGAACTCAGCTCTGTGCTGGCAGGTTGGATGTTCAGCAGTGTGAGAAGTTAGATCCGCCCTGGTGAGTGGGAGTCCACACTTCGTCTCCTCCAGGGCTCAGAAGCACATTAAGTGCTGCCTTTCGAGCGGCATCTAGTTCTCTGCTGCAGATGGCATGGCCTTGCTCCAGAACCCTAGGGTCTCTGTTGTGATTGTCCTATTCAGGCTTGACACAAACTCCACATGGTGATTTTTTCCCACCAGATTCCTCTAGTACTATAGGGTCTGCTGGGTCATATGGCTGAATTGTTAGGGCTGCTTGTGCTGCAGCCTGGACCTGCTGCAAAGACCTTTTCTGCCCTGGGATCTACACAAAGCTGGCAGCTTTCTGTGTCAATCAGTAAATGGATCAGAACAGTATTCCCAAGTATGAAATATGCTGCTTCGGGAACCTGAAGAGGTCTTCTTAGGGTTGGGAGGTGCAAGATGGAATAGTTAGTTCTTTTTTATTTTTATTTTATTTTTTTAGCAAGCGAGAGAGAGAGAGGGAGAGGCTCACTCTGTCAACCAGGCTGAAGTGCAGTGGAGTGATCGTGGTTCGCTGTAGCCTGGACCTCCCAGGCTGAAGTGATCCTCCTATCTTAGCCTCCTGAGTAGCTAATACAACAGATGCATGCCACCACATTGGGCTAATTTTTAAAAATTTTATGTAGAAACAGAGTCTCATTCTGTTGCCTAGTCTGGTCTTGAACTCCAAAGCTCAAGTGGTCCACCCACCTAAGCCTCCTGAGTAGCTGGGACTATAGGCACAGGCCACCATGCCTGGATAATTTTTAAAAATTTTATTTTGTAGAGATGGGGGGGGTCTCACTATGTTGCCCAGTCTGGTCTCAAACTCCTGGGCTCAAGCGATCCTCCCTCCTCAGCCTCCCAAAGTGCTGGGACTACAAGCTTGAGCCACTGCACCTGGCCCAATAATTAGTTCTTTCCTTTGGAGAGAATATTTCAGACCGCTGGATCCCTGAATACTTCCCTGATGTGGTAGGCCCCTGAATCTTTGGAGGGTTTGTCTGGTTCCCTCTGGGTGCATGTGTCTGATTCGGTGTCCAGCATACTTCCCCTCTTGCTCAGCTGGCCCAATGAACGAGATTGGCCTTTTGAGATAAAAGACCAATGTGGTGTCCTGCACAATGTCTAGAGAGTCCAGGGCCCTTCAGACTGTAACTGAGAGTGGGAGGATTAACATAGCACCGGACAAAAACCATAAATGTATCCTGCCGTTTGTTCTATGTGAATGCAAACAGCTTCTGATTTTTCTTCCTCACAGGATGGAAAATAATGGACTTGCCAACTTGGTGGCCACATATCATGTACCTGAGGCTGCATTAATCTGATCTAGCAAAGCTAGTGCTCTGGGATAGCAGTGTAATTGAGGTGTTACTTGGTTGACTTTGCAGTGGTCCACTGTCATCCACCAGGATCCATCTGGTTTTTGAAGAGGCTAGACTGCTGAATTAAATGGGAATACAATGGGGATCACTAGCTGTTTATTCTTAGGTTTTTCTGCCATTCTCTTCCCACCCTCAGCAGGACGCCATACTGTTTTTGACATAATATCCTGGTTAGGAAAGTGGGAGAAACAGTTTCAGAAGCTTCTGCTTGGCCTTGCTCAACTCTGATGGTTCTTACTCTGTAGACAAGAGAACCAGTGTGGGGGTCCTGCCAACGCCCAGACACGGCCTTTCCAATCACACGTTTGACAAGAGGGACATACCACTGGGTGCGTCTGTGAACCTAGTAGACTCATTATGATCTGGACCTGGGCCAAGATGCCTTTTCTTAGCTGTCCCTAGTATAATTCTATTCTAACAAGGTGGCCATGTTTGTGTCCTTGGGTAGTAGTATCAACTCAGACCGCGTATTTAACAATCCTCAGAATGTCTGGGTATTTCTCTTTCCCCAGTTTATGGTTACTTGTATAAGTTTGGGAGGTCCCTCTGGAGAAAAACAGAGGGAGTCATTATTATATATGTTTGTCGTGATGTTAAGGGTCTTTCCTCATGGGAACCTAGGCTTTATTTTTCTTTCCTTCAGATGGAGGCTTTCAGGTCTGCAAAACGTTCTCAGGTCCATAAACTGGGTAAGGGAAATAATTTCTTTTTTTTTTTTTTTAAGCAGGGCATCTGCTTTCAGCCTCCTGATCATTCATGTTTGATTTTTCAGTTTTTGGTTGCATAAATGAAGGAATACTTTTGTTGGCTGCCCATCTATCTTTCCCCCAGGAACACTATTCTGTTAACCATCTTCCTAGATCTCTGTGGACCAGGCTCCTGACTGCTATTCTGACCTTGCCGCTAATTATGACAGTTTCACCTACCTTGCTTTTGACAGTGAAGTGCTGCTGTCTGGCCTGTTAGTATTTGGGATTCTATCATGCCCATTGCTGTCAGGGAGACCAGTTCTGTAACAGCGTTTTCTGCCATCATCCCCCATCTGCAGAGGAGAGCCAGCACTGAATATCTCCATGACGCTGTGCCTTTCCTCCAGTCCCCTCCACTCCACCCCACCCCACCCCTGCCTGTCCCCACATGGTCTCCTGGCCTTGGTTAAATTTCTTCTCTACTGAGCTTACTTCCATGATCTTTGTGATTTCTCCCTCCACCGTCTTGATGACAGTTCTGGCATTTCTACTTCATTTAATGTAGGCCAGGCTTGTAAGAGCCGTTGTGTTAACTCCTTCTCTCAGGATACTTACCAGGGCATTACATTCTGTATCATGGGAGGACCCTCTCATCATGATCAACCCATCCTTAATCAGCCTGGTGCTCCATCCCCCCATGAGCCACCACTCTCACAATTCAGTCCCACATATCACCTCTTGGCTCCTGTGGGACATGCTGTCTGGGTCGCACAGCTCTGGTGTGTGTTACCTTGTCTGGGCTTCCATGGCTGGCTGTGTTGTGATTTGACTCTAGTTTTTGGTCTGGTGGTCAGGAAGAGATGGGGGGATACATCCTGAGGTGGGCACATATAATAGCATCTTTGGATCATCTTTAAGCAAGGCGACAGCCCTAGCCTGTATTAGGGAGAAGTGGGTCAGTACTGGAGAACCGGGGTTCAGGAGAGTCTGGAGAGCAAGGTTTTCAGATACATTGACCTGGTGTCTCCATTCCAAGTCTCATTCCCCAGTTAGAGCCCTGATTTCAGCATAGCAGATTTGTCAGGGTTGGAAATTTACTCTTCTCTGGAGCTCTGCTCCCCTTTTAAATAACTCCTGGGGACCTCAGCTTTTTCTGCCCTTCATCTACATGAGATGTGAGTTTCTTTATATGCTACTAACAAGTGTCTTCGATTTTCACACTCCTCTGAAATTGGTGATTAATCATCCTCAGCCTCTCTTCACCTTTCCCCAGCACATTGATTGTACCCAGCAACAGCCATCTGATTCCAAGTTCCTATGATCATCACTTCACTCAAACCTCTCAAATGCCTGTGATAGTGCCCTACCCATCTTCCATTCCAGCTGGCCATGGTGAAAGTTTGAACAATTTCACTGCTTCAGCATGCCACGGGCTATGAGTGCCCCACCTACCACCAACAGTGGGATTCTCACTGCCAACTCCAAAATCTCATATTAGATTTTGCTCTGAAAATGATTTCTGAAGTCAGTTCCTTAGGTTGGATTCCCTGGGAAACTGAGATTCTAAGATTTGTGTGTAGGAACTCTTCTTTGGCAAGTGCTGTTCGGAATAACACCTGTAAGAGAATGAGGGAAGCAGGACTGGAAGGGGGAAGAGTTGAAGTAAAGCAGAAGTTGAACTGAAGCGGGAGAAGTTGAGCTGTGATGTGGTTGCAATAGGAGCCTCGACCAATTCTCCAGGGAGCTCTGGAGCTGCCTGAATCAAGGCAAGGGGCTCAGGCCTTCATATTCCCACACTGGATACAGCTGCTCTGAGGAACGGGGCCTAACCTAGACCAGAACAGCTCCCTTCAGGCCAAGGCAATTTCTGGAGAGACTCACTTGTGAGCCACCTAGCAGCTGGGGAAATGAGTGCTATGGTCCAAAATGGATGATTTGGGTGGTGGCCCGCAGCATCCACTAAAATAGTCATCACAGGCCAGGCACGGTGGCTCACGCCTGTAATCCCAGCACTTTGGGAGGCCGAGGCAGGTGGATCACCTGAGGTCAGGAGTTCAAGACCAGCCTGGCCAACATGGTGAAACCCTGTCTCTACTAAAAATACAAAAATTAGCTGGGCATAGTGGTATGTGCCTGTAATCCCAGCTGCTCAGGAGGGTGAGGCAGGAGAATCGCTTGAACCTGGGAAGTGGAGGTTGCAGTGAGCCAAGATTGTGCCACTGCACTCCAGCCTGGGCGACACAGCGAGACTCCATCTCGGTGGGGAGGGGGGGGAAAAGTCAACACATCTCAATACACAAAAGGAAAAATAAGAAAGAGATGAACACTTCAAGGAACAAGGTGCAAAGGGCCCACATAGTAGTCTTAATAATGCCTCACCCCAAGATGTCCACAGCCTCATTCCTGGATCCTGTGAATGTTACCTTCCATGGCAAAAGGGAGTTTGAAGATGTAATGAGTTAAGAATCTTGAGGCCGGGTGCAGTGGCTCACTCTTGTAATCCTAGCACTACGGGAGGCGGAGGTGGGTGGATCACTTGAGGTCAGGAGTTCGAGACCAGCCTGGCCAAATGGTGAAACCCCATCTCTACTAAAAACACAAAAAGAATTAGCTGGGTGTAATGGCGCGTGCCTGTAGTGCCAGCTGCTCAGTAGGCTGAAGCAGGAGAATCGCTTGAACCCAGGAGGTTGTGGTGAGCCGAGATCGTGCCATTGTACTCCAGCCTGAGCAACAGAGAGAGACTCCATCTCAAACAAAAAAAGAATCTTGAGATGGGGATATGATTCTGGATCATCCAGGTAGGCCCCAGGTAAATCACAAGGGTTCTTATAAGAAGGAGGCAGGAGGTCAGAGTGAGTAGTAGGAGCCGTGGGTGTGGAACCAGGAAGTTTGAGTGATGAAAGAAAGGGGCCATGAGCCAAAAAATACAAGTGACCTCTAGAAGTTGAAAAAGGCAAGGAGCTTCCTCTCAGAGCCTCCAGAAGGAACTAGCAGTGCCAAAACCTTGACTTTAGTCCTGTAAGACTCATTTTGGATTTCTGATTTCCAGAACGATAAAATAGTACATTTGTGTTGTTTTAAGCTGATAACTTTGTGGTGATTTGTTATAGTAGCAGTAGGAAACTAACTCAGACTCCATAGGAAACTCACCAAAGAATAAATACAATTGGCTAATAAATGCAGTTAAAAATGTGTAACTTTGTCACAAATATGTGTGCTAGCTATCAATCAAATTAAAATTAATGCAGTAGGATACCCTTTTACTCTCAGGTTGGTAAAAGCAAAAAATGGTGATTCTCATTAGTGGTGAAGATTAAGGAAACACATGTTCTCATACTGGTGGAAGTGTTGTGTAAATTGATATCACTTTTCTGGAGGGTGATCTGACAATATTTATCAAATAACTTTAAAACATGTATCTTCTTTGATTTAGAAAATTCATTTCTATGACTTTATCTTAAGGTAATGGTAGAAGTATTATCCATTATAGTGAAAAGTGGAAACATCCTAAATATTCGAGGAGAAAGAATTGGTTGAATAAATATTGATATAGCTGTGCAGTATTTATACAGTGTTTCCTGTATCCAATTTCCACACAGAAAAATATGAGGGAATTACTGTTAGATGAAAAAGGCCAAAAATTAGTGTGTGTAATATAATGCAGATTTCATTTTAAAAATGCACATAAAATGTCTTAAAGGATATGTACCATAATTTTAATAGTGGTTATTTCTGGCAATAAGAGTTTAATATAGTTTCTAATCCATATCACAGGTCAGCAAACTACAGCACCGTTTTTTTTTTTGTTTTGTTTTGTTTTTGGTTTTTTTGCCTGCAAGTTAAAAATGGTTCATATGTTTTTAAAAGGGTTGTTTAGGCTGAGTGCGGTGGCTCGTGCCTGTAATCCCAATACTTTAGGAGACCGAGGTGAGCGGATCACTTGAGGTCAGGAGTTCAAGACCAGCCTGGCTAACATGGTAAAACACTGTCTCTACTAAAAATACAAAAGTTAGCTGGGCATGGTGGTATGCGCCTGTAATTCCAGCTACTTGAGAGGCTGAGGCAGGAGAATTGCTTGAACCCAGGAGGCAGAGATTGCAGTGAGCTGAGATCATGCCACTGCACTCCAGCCTGGGCAATAGAGCAAGACTCAGTCTCAGAAGAAAAAAAAAAAGGTTGTTTTAAAAAAAAAAAAAAAAAGAAGAGATACTATGGGACAATGACTATATGGTCTTCAAAGACTGAAATATTTACTATCTGGACCTTTACAGAAAACATTTGCTGACCCCTGATCTGTATCTTCTGATTTTCTGCAGTGAATAAAACAATGTTAACAATGTAAAACAAACAAAAAGATGTATAAACATTTCCAGTGCAGTGCTTTAAAATAAATAGCTCAGCTGGAAAATTATAAAATCTGCTAAAGGGAGAATTGTAAAATGAAGACAGGAATGAAGTGAGTACAGGGAAATATATGCAAAAGGCCTTGCATTATTGCCAAAAGTGAATAAGAAATTTGGCCCTGAGCTTCCTAGTGGAAAAAGCAAGAATATATACAGGATCTGTTTCATGACCCATAACATCTAAAACAACCCAGTGCCTTAAGACGTGTACTAGTTTTTCTTGGCTGAGAAAATACCACCATTGCAGCTTTATAAACTGAATATTTCATGTGGTCAGACTTGGAGTATTTAGCCCAGAGTGAGAATAAATTGGCTCTGAGTACGTGAAAGAAAAATTCTTATGAAGGAAAGTCTTAAACTTCAGAGCATGACATCTCTTATGCTGCCCAGACTCTTGTCTATTTCCTTTCTGTTTCTCACTGCTTCCAGATAAGGGTCTTCTGGGTGAGTTGGGGGTCTCACAACTAGTACTAATGTGGCTTGTGATCCCTATGAGCCACAACTGTTACCACGGGACGTTCATGAGGTCACATGTTGCCCCCAAGCCAGGGCTTTTTTTCCTCCTGCATTACTTGAACAAAGTTCTCTGCACACACTGCCCTAGGGAGGAAGCCTACTCCTGAAGGATACTGGCAGTGGTTCCTCAGAGGAACCCGTTTTTAAGATGCCACATTGAATAAGGACTGGTCTTTGTGTGAGAGAGGCTGGTTCCGCTTCTGGAGGGTTGACAGAGCGGTGAATGGGCGCAGGCACTTGTCTGCATGTGGAGACTGCTGTAGGGCATGTCCAGGTGACCTCATCTACTGGGAAAAGCTAGTTGGTTACTTGAGTTAGCCAGGTCACACCAGCATTCATTCATTCATTCATTCATTCATTCAACGCAGTGGCTCTCCACTGAGGCTGAACTCATGCAGCACCTGGGGAGCTTTATAAAGAAATAGAGATGCCCAGACTCTACCCCAGTCAGAATCTTCTGGAGGTGGGGCCCAGACTTGTGTATTTCTAAATGCCTCCGTTGGTGATTCAGGTGTGCATCTCCAGGGGAAATCGCCCATGGTGGTAGACCTTGAGTTTTCGTGTTTGGATCCCAACTTCCTTGTTTATTAATAACTTGACTATGGGTGGATGACTTATCCTCTCTGAACCTCAAGTTTCTTGTCTGTAAAATGAGTTAAAAGGAATTTATGTCAAGTACTTAGCATGCTGCTTAGCACGCAGTCAGTGCTTAATAAAGGCTCTTGGTCACTGTATTAGTCCATTCTCACACTACTATGAAGAAATACCCAAGACTGGGTGATTTATAAAGGAAAGCAGTGTTGTTGACTCACAGTTTCGCATTGCTGGGAAGGCCTCAGGAAACTTACAGTCATGGTGGAAGACAAAGGAGAAGCAGGCATCTTTTTCACAGGGGGCAGGACAGAGAGAGAGAGCAAGCAGGGGAAATGCTAGACACTTAAAAAGTCATCGGATCTCGTGAGAGTCACTCACCATCATGACAACAGCATGGGGGAAACTGCTCCCATGATCCAGTTACCTCCACCTGGTCCCACCCTTGCCATATGAAGATTTTGATGATTATAATTCAAGATGAGATTCTGGGTGGGGACACAGTCAAACCACATCATTCCACTATCGTCAGAATCACTATCATTGAGTCACTCGAGTTGGCCCTCACCCTGGATCCTGGTTCTAATAACTGAATATTGATCTTTTTTTGTGGCCACGTGTTTTTCATATTCTCTTCCCCAAGCAGGGTCCCTTCCTTACATCTGAGTCCCTGGTCAGGGTTCCACAGGGGCTGGCCAGATAATGCAAATGAATGAAGAGAACAGGCGTAAGGGAAACAGAGCTGGGCACACTGTGTGTTACGCCTGCTGGAAGGGTTTTTAATTCTGTAAAGAAATATACTCTCCATTTTTCTTGGAAACATACAGTCTTCTTGGTTTATGTTTTGTTTTTCACTTTTAATAGAGACATGGGTACAGAGAAATATTTCTTTACCATAAGAAAAACAACACTTTGCAACTGCAATGATAAATGTCAGCTGACACTTAAAGTTGGGTAAAGCCCTAACGATGGGGCATCATGGAAACGTTGTAGGTGGGAGAGCCCTCCCCCTCTGCAGGGGCAAAAGCTGCTCAGTTCCAATTGGTTGTTACCACAGGGAAACGTGGCCCAGTTTGACCAGATCTACTGAGTTTTCAACAGAAGCTGAAAATTTGGATTTTTAAAATGTTGGCTCAGTTTTTAAAAAGTAGCACTTTATGAGTCAAATACAACATACATCAAGGTTGAATATGGCTTAAGAGCCACCCGTTTGCAACCTCTGATACAGCATCTAGGGCCAGCTTTGCTCTTGCCAGCACCCCTACCCAGCTGCCTGTTAACAAACCTCCCTGCTGCTGACCGCTTCTTGTCTGGACTTCCCCATGCTTTTTGTTTCCGTAATCATGTCACAGGGCTCTGCCCTCCTGTGGGGACACCCTCACTCCTAAATGTGTTCTGGAAATGTGGCTCTCCTCTGATAGGTTTCCTTAAGAATGGATGAAATGAGTTAAGGCATAACTGGTAATTGGCTCACCGTTCTTTGGCAATGAAGACATATTCCTTGCCAATAATTTCTCTCAACACTTTTTCAGGCAAAGCAACATACGGGGTAATTATTTTTAGATCAGAAATAATTTGGGTGTTATAATGTCAGTGTACGTAAACCTGGTAAGATTATAGGAAGGTTTTAAAATGAGCTTTGAAACTAGTGACATATAAATTAAATGTTGAAGTACTTGCCCACTTATTACTGAAAATATCAGCTCGACATTTTTTTTTCTCCTTCTTATAATAAGACAGCAACACAAGGCTAGGATTAGTCCAGGGATGAGGCCTGTCAGATGTGACTGCAGCACCTTCCATTTAGTTCTACTCCATGGTCCTGCATTTTCTTTAGGGATGGCCCCACTATCCATGCATTTCTGCAAGCCAGAGACCTACAGGTCTTCCTCTAAACCTCTTCCTCCTCTCTGCCATATCGACCCTAAATATCTCCTGGATCCATTTACTTCTGTCCTCTGCCATTACCTGCTGTAGGCCACCATCACCCAGCTCTTTGGTGACTACCCTGGCCTACTAATTATCTCCCTGTACCCACTTTATCCTGCAGCCAGATTTTCATAATTGAAATCTTGTATCACCCCTTTGCTTGGGACCCCCAGTGGCTTTGCATTAGCTAGGATAAAGTCCAAAATCTTTATAATTATTATTATTATTATACTTTAAATTCTGGGATACATGTACAGAACGTGCAGGTTGGTTACATAGGTATACACGTGCTGTGGTGGTTTGCTGCACCCATCAACCTGTCATCTACATTAGGTATTTCTCCTAATGCTATCCCTCCTGTAGCCCCCCATCCCCTGACAGGCCCCAGTGTGTGATGTTCCCCTCCCTGTGTCCATGTGTTCTCGTTTTTCAACTCCCACTCGTGAGTGAGAACATGCAGTGTTTGGTTTTCTGTTCCTGTGATAGTTTGCTGAGAATGATGATTTCCAGCTTCATCCATGTCCCTGCAAAGGACATGAACTCTTCCTTTTTATGGCTGCATAGTATTCCATGGTGTATATGTGCCACATTTTCTTTATCCAGACTATCATCGATGGGCATTTGGGTTGGTTTCAAGTCTTTACTATTGTGAATAGTGCTGCAATAAACATGTGTGCACGTGAAAGACCAAAATCTTTAACATCACTCTTAAGGTCCCGCATGGATTGACATGCACGTCACCACTCTTACCTCTTACTTTGGTCTCCTTGTTCTCTGGTCTCTAGCTTCTGTACCTTTTCTTTTCTTTTAAAGACTTTTTTTTTTTTTAAAGCAATTTTAAGTTCACAGAAAAATTGAGAAGAAGATACAGAGATCTCCCATACACCCCCTGCTTACACACATGCACAGCCTCCCCCATTATCAACATCCCCGACCACAGTGGTATAATCAATGAACCTGCATCAATACTTTCTATCACGCAACATCCACAGTTTACATTAGGGTTCTCTCTTTTTTTTTTTTTTTTTTTTTTGAGACAGAGTCTGGCTCTGTCGCCTAGGCTGGAGTGCAGTGGTGCGATCTCGGCTCACTGCAAGCTCTGCCTCCTGGGTTCACGCCATTCTTCTGCCTCAGCCTCCCGAGTAGCTGGGACTACAGGTGCCTGCCACCACGCCTGGCTAATTTTTTGTATTTTTAGTAGAGATGGGGTTTCACCGTGTTAGCCAGGATGGTCTCGATCTCCTGACCTCGTGATCCACCCACCTCAGCCTTCCAAAGTGCAGGGATTACAGGCGTGAGCCACTGCGCCCGGCCGGGTTCACTCTTGATGTACGTTCTGTGGGTTTGGACAAATGCATAATGACAGGCATTCACCATTACCATATTACACAGAATAGCTTCACGGCCCTAAAAATCCCCTGTGCTCCCCTGTTTATCCCTGCCCAACCGCTGATCTTTTTATTGTCTCCATAGTTTTCCCTTTTCCAGAATGCCATATAGTTGAAATCAAGCAGTATGTAGTTTGTTCAGATTGGCTTCTTTCACTCAGTAATATGCATTTAAAGACCCTCCAGGTCTTTTCATGCCTTGATAGCTTATTTCTTTTTAACAATGAGTAATATTCATGGTTTATCCATTCACCTACTGAAGGACATCTTGGTGGCTTCCAAGTTTTGGCAATTACAAATAAAGTTGCCGTAAATATCCGTATGTGGGTTTTTGTGTAGACATAAGTTTTCAACTCCTTTGGGTGAATACCAAGGGGCTCTGCTTTTTGGTGTGTTTTCTTTTTTTTTTTTTTTTTTTTTTTTTTTTGAGACGGAGTCTCGCTCTGTCGCCCAGGCTGGAGTGCCGTGGCCGGATCTCAGCTCACTGCAAGCTCCGCCTCCCGGGTTTACGCCATTCTCTCGCCTCAGCCTCCCGAGTAGCTGGGACTACAGGCGCCCGCCATCTCGCCCGGCTAATTTTTTGTATATTTTAGTAGAGACGGGGTTTCACCGTGTTAGCCAGGATGGTCTCGATCTCCTGACCTCGTGATCCGCCCGTCTCGGCCTCCCAAAGTGCTGGGATTACAGACTTGAGCCACCGCGCCCGGCCTGATGTGTTTTCATACACATGATGTAGTTCTCTCCTCTTGGACTGCTCCCTACTCCCCACTGCCCATGTCTAGTCCTGAATTCAGCTCTGATGTCACTTCTTCAGGGACGTCTGCCTCGACCCTTCAGATCAGGCCCCCTTCTTGTTGCATGTCCTGCAACCCTCGGTGATTTTCCACAGCACCCATCTGCTTGTTTGACTGTTTGACGAATATCCATTTCACCACTAGCATGTACTCTCCATGCCAGCATGCCATTGAGTTCCCACCGTCTGGCACATAGAAAGCATTCAGCAAATATCTGTTGAGTGAATGAATGATGATGAAAATAATACTTATTCTTTCTCCCCATCATGGGCTCTTAAAGGAGCTCACATGTGAGACAGATATTTAAACAGACAACATGCTGGGGGCGAGATGGGCCATGACAAGGCTGTGTACCAGGTGCAGAGGGGCCCAGAATCAAGGCACTTAAACAGTGCTTGGCTCTGTTTCCATAGAGCCCACCATGGTGTTGGGGAAGAGTGGACCCCACAGTTGCTTGTTGATATTCACAAGTACCCGACCAGTGCACCATAGGTCTGCTTTCCTCATCGTGTGTCTGTACACGTTTTGTGTGAGCAGGTGAGAGAGATGTTATGGCTTTAAGACAGAAAGACTATTGAATTAGAGCCTGAAAACCAGAGTGTAAGCCCCAGGATAGTCCTTGTGAGCTTTTTGACATTGAGCAAGTCACTTAATCTCTCCAAACCTCAGTTTCTTTGTGTGTGCAATAGGAATGAATATACCCACTCACTGTGTGGTTGGAGAGCAGAGAAATGAAGCACCAAAGTGCTCAGGCAGTACCTGGCATACTACATGCATCCACTAAATGCTAGGACTCAGTTTCTCCATGAGCTAAAGGTCAGCATTGTATGCAGATTCTCCTCCCTTATGATTACATAAAAAGAGGGGTGTGTGTGTGTGTGTGTGTGCGCGCGCGCGCGCGTGCGTGCACACACACCTACCTCTGCACTGAAAACCTTAGGGAAGTCCTTTTAGGCACATAAAGAAGAGGCTGTGCTAACAGTCATTAGGGACAGAGGGAGGTTATAATGTGCTGCTGGATTTTGAATTGATATCCAGAAAGAGAAGTTAGACATTTCTCTGTTTTAGAGCTCAGGTAGAAAAAGGAGGACAGTTGAAGTAACCTTATCCTACCTAGGAATCATGGAGGTTACATTTCTTTAAATCTCGCTCTAACTTAATCTGTTTTTCAACCAACATTTACTGTGCATTTATTTATGTGTTATGTTTATACCAGTGCTCATTTTCTTTCAGCCGTTTGTTTTAAAACAGAGTTCCTTTTTGTGGGTAAAGAAGACTAACCGCTTAGAGAAAGGATCCCGCCGTCTCTGTAGCTGTGGTCCACAACTCTGGCTGTGCTTTAGAAATAGCTAAGGGCTGGGTGCGATGGCTCATGCCTGTAATCTCAGCACTTTGGGAGGCCAAGGCATGAGGATCACTTCAGGCCAGGGGTTTGAGACCAGCCTGGGTAACACAGAGAGACTCCATCTCTAAAAAAGTAAAAATAAAAACTTAGCTGGACTTGGGCATGCACCTGTAATCCTAGCTACTGGGGAGGCTGAGGCAGTGGGATTGCTTGAGCCCAGGAGTCTGAGGCTGCAGTGGACTGTGATGGTGCTGCTGCACTCCAGCCTGGGTAGCAGAGAAAGTCCCCGACTCTAAAAATAATTAGCTAAAAAAGTAGCTGAGGAGTGTAGCCAAACACACATGGCTGAGGCCACCCACACCAATGAGGTCAGTTTCTCTGGAGATAGGCCTGGCACTGGTGTGTTTCACTGCTTCCCTGGTGATTTAAATGTGTAGTCAAGGTTGAGAACCACTGCTCCTGGGCACAGGGATTGACTGCAGAGCCTGGTTGTTCAGATCTCGGAGCCCCTCATGGTGGCCACCTGGTAAGGCCCACCTGGTGCCAGCTCTTCTTACCTGTAGTGCCTTGGAAATGACCCATTGCCTCCAAATGTGAAACTGGAAAATGAGAGTGAGAGTGACACTCCACTGGGGAGAAAGTGATGCTCCACTGGGGGGAAGTGACGCTTTCCCTGGGGGGAAAGGCTTTAGCCTACTTGAGGAAGACTTATCGGAAATGGGCTGTAGCCTCACTTTGAAGGAGAGCGGGGACGAGGTGGGTGTGGGAGAAGGCAGAGCTTTTTCTAGAGCGTGAGGAGGCTGGGAGCTGGAGAAAGGCAGCTGCTCAGAGAGGTGAGAGAGGACAGACCTAAAACCACCGATCCGGGTGTCAATCCTGGATCTGCTGCTTACTGGCTTGAGCAAGTCACTTAACTCTCAGGGACTCAGGGTCCTCATCTGTAAAATGAGGTCAACTTTGCTGACAAGCACCCTGCAACTGGGAGATTGTTCACTACTTTAATACCTTAAATGGATGAGCCACAGGAAGGGAGTTCGTGTTGAACCTGAGAGTGCAGAGTGGGGCTGGGAGGGAAGGTCCATGGCTTCTGTATTCCTAGGCCTGAGACTGGAATTCAGTGGTATTAACTAGACTAAACTAAAAAGTGGTTATCATCTCAGGAACAGTGCCAGGCCCTTGAGAACAAAGATAATACACATAATGTAACTATGATATATATGATAATAAACTGTTTAACCATATTTTAGTATGGAAACTTACAAATATGTAGTAGACAGAATAGTATAAGGAACCCCATGTACCCATCACCCAGCTTCAACAATTGTCTGTTCATGGCCAGTCTTGTTCTATGACTATCCCAATTCATTTCCTCTTCTCTCTTATTATTTTGAATCTAATCTCACATGTTATATGATTTTGTTTGTATGTGTAAAAGATAAATACTCTTATAAACCATGATCACATCTTTTAAAAAATCAACATTCTTTAATATAAAAAAATCCAGTCAGGGTTCAAATTTCCAGTTGTCTAATAAATGTCATAAATGTTTAAGTTTGTTTTTGAATCAGGTCCATACATTGTGATTGATTGACATATCTCTTAAACATCTTTAAAAAAAAATTGCTATAGACCAGGAGTGGTGGCTAACACCTATAATTCCAGCACTTTGGGAGGCTAAGGTGGGAGGATCACTTGAGGCCAGGAGTTTGAAACCAACCTGTAAAACATAGCGAGACCCATCTCTAAATTTTTTTTTTTAATTAGCCAAGGTTGATGGTGTGTGTTTGTAATCCTAGCTACTCTGGAGGCTGGGACAGGAGGATTGCTTGAGTTCGGGAGTTTGAGGTTACAGTGAGCTGTGATTATGCCACTGCACTCTAGCCTGGGCAACAGAGTGAGATTCTGTCTCTATTTTCTTTAACTTATTATCTTGATAAGCTGGGCACAGTGGCTCACGCCTGTAATCCCAGCACTTTGTGAGGCTGAGGTGGGTGGATCACCTGAGGTCAGGAGTTCAAGACCAGCCTGGCCAACATGGTGAAACCCTGTCTCTACTAAAAATAAAACAAAGTAGCTGGGCATGGTGGTGCAGGCCTGTAATCCCAGCTACTCAGGAGGCTGAGACAGGAGAATCACTTGAACCCAGGAGACAGAGGTTGCAGTGAGCCAAGACTACACCACTGCACTCCAGCCTGGGTGAGAGTAACACTCTGTCTCAAAACAAACAAAAAAAACCAAAGGAACAATGTGCGTGTGTGTGTGTGTGTGTGTGTGTGTGTGTATGTATAATCTTGATAAAATATACATAACATAAAATTTACAATTTTAACCATTTTAAGTGTACATTTCAGTGGCATTAGGTATATTCACATTGTATCACCACCATCAAACCATCACTACTCAGTAACCTTTTCCATCATCTCAAACGGAAACTCTGTACTCATGAAACAACTCCCCATTCCTCTCTCTTCTTAGCTCCTGGAAACCACCATTCTACTTCCTGTCCCTATGAATTTGGGTGCTTTAGGCACCTCATGTAAGTGGAATAATATAGTTGACTGGCTTTTTTAACACAGTGTCTTCAAGACTCATCCATGTTGTAGCATGCATTGGAATTTCATTCCTTTTTAAGGCTGAATAATCTGCTATTGTATTTATACACCACAATCTGTTTCTCTGCTCATCTGGCAATGGGTACGTAGGTTGCCTCCCCCTCTTGGCTTTTGTGGATAATGTTGCTGTGAACATGGTGTACAAATCTCTCTTAAGCATCTTTTAGTATAAAGATTCTCCTTTCATTTCCCTCCTCCTTTTCTTTTCTTTCCCCATGGAACTTATTTGTTGATGAAACTGGGTCATTTGTCCTGTAGTGTCCCACTATCTGGGATTTTGCCGATGACCTCATTAACTTTTGGGCTGGCAAAGGTATTTTGAAATTTGTCGATTATATTGTACTTATTGTGTGCCAGGCACAATTCTAAGTACTTAAAAAATGTAAATGGAGTTAACCCTATGAGATGAGTACTATTCTTTTAACTTCCATTTTAAAGACAGGGAAACTGAGGTTGAGCAGAGGTTAAACAACTCATCCTCGGTCACCCAGCTAGCAAGTGGCAGAGCCAGGATTCGATCCCAGGCAGCCTGGCTCAATTATTCCACACTGCTGCGCAGGCTAGGGCATTATTCAGTGAAAAGGAGGAGATGATTTTGATCCCTGGGGAAACAGGACTGAAACACATGAAAATTTTTAAAAAAATAATGGAGATAGAAATTCTAGTTAAAAGAGGAAATATTACGAGACCATACCTGATTAGCTTCCAAATGAGTAACATATCTTTTGAATGTCGGGGAGGAGCAATGGAAGGAGAGACCTCTTTATAGCTCTCACTGAAGTCAGTGTAAATCTAGACATATGAATTACTTCAGGGTATTTGATTAACATAGCTATACATGCTTATTGTTGGAGAAAATATCCAAAATAGATAGCCATGTCATTGAGTGGAAATAAAGCAAGTTAAATGGCCACCTCTCTCTTCCCAATAGTCTCTGGATGCCACCTTTCCAAGAGCTTCGTGTTTTTTTGTAAAGTTTGTACATATTTTTGAAACAACACAACACTGTTTTGGAAAATGGAGAAGAAAATCATTAATCCTACCATTCATTATGCCTGTTTTTCTCAACCTGTTTTTCCTGTAGGCATAAACATAGGCATATTTTTAAGTTGTTGCAGCACTTTCAAATGGAGAGTCTTATTTCTAAGTGACTGAACCTTAGTCCCCGGGCTTGTGAATTAAGGAGGAACTCATTCTTATTTGGCTGCTGTTTGTATCCCACCGCTGCAGTCAATTTTGGATAAAAGGAAAATGAAGACATTGTTGAGTGTTCTTTTGTAGCCATGGGATCCCTGGGAAGGACTAAATTAGCTGGAGGCAGTGGGTGTGGTGGAGAAGGCATTCTCCTTCCCTGTCAAATACTCTGTGTGACCTTGGAAGGTCACTCACTACCTCTTTGGGGCCAAAAGGGGTGAAACTGGGTGACCACTCAGTCTTTCCAGCTTTGAAATTCCAGGGTGCTTTGATTCTAATGAAATCAGTATTTTTTAACAAAGAAGAAAACTACATTTGCCTCTGAGCTGTAAAGGAGGCACTAAGGTTATATTTCTGAAAAAAGAATACATCTTTTGTAGGAGAAAAACTGGTCAAATCGAGTCTTCCTGACTGGTGAGTTAAATCAGTTAGATTTAAATCAAATTCACCCAGCTCTGCCCTTTCATCACTGAGAGATGAATCGGGAGAAATCTACCTTTGAAACTGACCTGGATTTGGAGACATCCATCACTTTTTAGTGGACCTTTAGGATGTGGACTTTCCTTTGGGCTCTGTGTTTTCTGTTGATGCCTGTGAATCAAGAAAAATGATAGCCAGCATGACCCATTTAAAAAGAATCATATTTAGGAAAATGGAAAGTAACTCAGATGCCTAGAAATTGGGGAATTATCACCAAGTATTAGTTCAGTGAGGTCATCCAAAAGGTAGAATATCGATACTGGAAGAAACTTAATAGTAGTCTAGTCCAGCTGATCTGTGGCTGGACACCAGACTGAGTCCTCTGGGGTAAGGGTCTTGCTAAACATTCAGATTTCCAGGCCCCATTCTCGAAAGGTTCATTCTGTGAGTTGGAGTTGGGGTAAGGCCTGAAATGTCGGTATTTAAAAGCTATTCAATTGATTATGATGCTAACTAAGCTGGGTTTGGTAACCCCTGATCTAGTCCAGACGAAGAGGAAATTGAGACTTGGAGAGGGAGCAGTGGGAGGAGTGACCTGTGGCAGAGCGGGGCCTGGAGAGGTGCTGTCAAGTACTCGCCACTGTCATACCTCCCTTAAAGCGGCAAATTTGGGCCGGGCGCGGTGGCTCAAGCCTGTAATCCCAGCACTTTGGGAGGCCGAGACGGGCGGATCACGAGGTCAGGAGATCGAGACCATCCTGGCGAACACGGTGAAACCCCGTCTCTACTAAAAAAAAATACAAAAAACTAGCCGGGCGAGGTGGCGGGTGCCTGTAGTCCCAGCTACTCGGGAGGCTGAGGCAGGAGAATGGCGTGAACCCGGGAGGCGGAGCTTGCAGTGAGCTGAGATCTGGCCATTGCACTCCAGCCTGGGTGACAGAGCGAGACTCCGTCTCAAAAAAAAAAAAAAAAAAAAGCGGCAAATTTGAAGATGATGTCAAAACGTGGAGATGCATCTTTAAATGCTGTTGGGTGGTAGAACTATATCCTGTATGGGCTGGGTGCGGTGGCTCAAGCCTGTAATCCCAGCACTTTGGGAGGCTGAGGTGGGTGGATCACCTGAGGTCAGGGGTTCGAGACCAGCCTGGCCAACATGGTGAAACCCCATCTCTACTAAAAATACAAAAATTAGCTGGGCGTGGTGGCAGCCGCCTGTAGTCCCAGCTACTCAGGAGGCTGAGGCAGTCGAATGGCTTGAATCCAGGAGGTGGAGGTTACAGTGAGCCGAGATCACACCACTGTACTCCAGCCTGGGTGACAGAGTGAGACTCCATCTAAATATAAATATATACACACCCTGTATGGTTAATGATAAAAAGGGGAAAGGGACTTAATGAAGAGTCCACTTCTCGGGGGCCGTGACTGTTGGCAGTTTTCTTTCCTTTTGCTGTAAACTTACTTGGAGAAAAAAAAAACACTTAACAAATAATGACCATTTCAATTGACAGTGTATGGATGTTATTCATTCTTATATATGAGAATCGTACTTGAATAACTGGCATCTTTTCAGTGACTAACCCCCATATCAGAACCAGCACTCAAGGTAATGAGGTCAAATATTTTAATATCACTTGAGTAGCAACTTTTACATTTATTTAACTTATGAACAAAAGATGGGATCAGAGACCTTATTACCCTCTTGCATTTCTTCTCAATGTAATTAACCTAATTCTTCCTCCTGTTGGTGGAGCAAGGAAGGGAAAGTAGGTGGCCTATTCGTAAAACTGGTACATCCAGCACTCAGTATCCAGGGGGATAGGGCACAACCCGTCGGGTGCCAGGCTCGGGGCCAGGTTCGGGTTTCTTGCAGTCTCCTCCGCCCCTGTTATTCACAGATAAAGAAGCTGAGAGTCAGAGCCTTGTGGAACTTGCCAGAATTCCAGAGCTAGTGTGAGGTAGAGCTGAGATCAAACTTCAGTCCATCTGTTTCCAAAGCCCTCTACATCTTCTCCTGCAGCCACCTGCGCATTTCCTGGGCTGGGCTTTCTCTGGAGGAGAATGTGGAGCAGAGGAAGTGTCGGAGAAAGAATAGAGTTGTGTGAAAGGGTGCTGGTCTGGCATTATCAGGTAAATGCAAAATTGCTGAATCGCAGGGTCAGATGCTAGATCTGATAATGTATGTATGGGCCTGTCATTCCCAGTGATGGGCAGATCAGTCTTTCAAAGGAGGCCTCTTCCTAGAGGTGAGCTCTATAGCATAGGGACTGTACCTAGTCCTCTAGCATCTCCAGAAGTCCAGCACGTCACCTAATTTTGTTCAGTTTATTCAGGAGCATACCCTAATTAGAAAGGGTATTTATTATTCCTTATATTGCAACCAAGTGTCCTCCCTGCCCCTTCTCATTGTGCCTGGTAGTGCCCTCTGAGACAGAGCATGGGGAATCCCTGGATAGAAAGTCAAGAGACCTAGGTTCTAGTCCTTGAAGATGTCACACAACCGTTCTGAGCCTCACTTTCTCTGTAAGTAAAACCATGTTGCTGGCATTACTCATCACTGAAGGCCTACTTTTGATGCCCTGTGGGGACAGCATAGGTGTGGGAGGACCCTCTGAGAACTCTGCTAGCCTTGGGACCTTGTGCCAGCCCAATGCTGGACAACCCATTGTAAGGCATCCTGCAATACCAGAGAGATAGTCTGTTGTAACGTACGAGGAAGGGCCTCGGAAAAATGTCACCCAAGACCAACCAAACCAAGACTTCTTATGATGTTCTTTCAGATGATAGCTTTAGGGCTTTTGAAGATGTGTTGGAGTCCCCAAGACCACCTCTAGGCTCGACAATTTGCTAAAGGGACTCGGAGTACAATAAGCATCCACTTGTACTCACAGCTGTGATTTATTACAGCAAAAGGATACAAAGCAGAATCCACAAAGGGAAAAGGCTGGTGGGGAGAAGTCCATAGGAAACCAGGTGCGAGCTTCCAGGAGTCCTCTCCCGGTGAAGTCACACAGGCCACACTCTACTCCCCCAGCAACCAATGGTAACAGCACTGTGAAGTGTTTCTAACAGGAAAGCTCATTAGAGTCTCAGTGTGCAAGGTTTTTATTGGGCACTGGGCATGTAGGCACCCTCTGCCTAACACATACCAAAATTCCACACTCCCAGAAGGTGTTTAGTGGGAACCATATTGTCTACATAAACAATTTAGGCCCAGTGAGCCACTCTTATCAGAGGATGGGGGGAACTCTGTTGAAGTCCAAGTCCCCAGATACCAGCCCAAGGCCAACCTCTCCAGCAGATCTTTCTAGGGACACAGTCTCAGACCTGCTGTGTTAATCCTTTTCTGCCCAGAGAAAGTATTGCAGTGCTCTAGAGCCAGACTACCTGGGTTTACATCCTGGCCTGCTGTTTGCTAGGTAATCATGGGCAAGTTATTTAAACTTTATGTGCTTCCATTTCTTCATCTACAAAATGAAGATAATAATGGTACCTACCTCATAGAACTTGTGTGAGGATTAAACGAGTTAGTCTATGTAAAGCACTTAGTGCCTAGCACATAGGAAGCACCAAGTAACACTTACTAGCTTAGCTGCTGTTGATATTATTACTATTGTTGTTGTTATTGAAAGTTCAATAGTGTTCAGTATACATGCTTGGCTGCAGCAGGGGAAGTGCCCAAAGGAACTGTACTCCTGTTAATTTGAAGTATCCTGCCCACCCTGTACCTGGTCCAAGGCAGGGCTGGAGAATGGGGCTTTCCCATACACAGGCACATTCAGACCCTTAGGGGTGGAGTGGGGACTCAGTTGCTGACAATTTTCTGACCACTGGTGAATTCACCCTGGAGAAAATCATGATGAGAGTGGTTGATGGAGAGAGGAAAGGCTGAAGGTGCAGGGTAGCCCTCCAACTTTAACACTCTGATGATAGTAACAGAATGAACTAGACACCCTTCTTCTAGCATCTTTCCCATGCAATGGGAAGAGCACCAGCCCAGCTTCTAGTTCCAGAGATGCCACCAGCATGCTAAGTAACCTCAGACCAGCCCTGCCACTCCCCAAGGCTGGACACTATGCTTTTAGTCTCCCAGCTCTGATAAATTGTGCGTCTAGGTGCAAAGTAGGTTCCCTATATGCTGGTTACCACTGCAGCCGATTGCACCTTGGGCTGTACTTTGCCTGCTTGCCTGAGTCTGGTGAGGCAGAACACTAACATACAAGTTATATGAAGTGGTTTATTCCCTACAGGTAGACAACAAGGGTCGACAGAAGCCTAGGATTCATGGTGAGCCAGTCTCTCAAGGCTCAGGAAAGCTGCCCAGAATGAATGGAGTCTTGTTGGCATGTGCCTCACTTGGTCTGAAGCTGAGGGACCCCAGAAAACAGCCCACCCTGGGTTTTATACCTTGGGGTAACATGTATTGCTGGGATAAAGTGTTGAAGGACATTCACTTTCTAGCAGGGACAGGAGCAGAACCTAGTTGTTCTGGCCAGTCCATCCTTATATCAGAATGTTACATTCTCAGTATCTTCTGTTATTTTTTATTTTTATTTTTTTGTTTTTGAGATAGTGTCTTGCTCTGTCACCCAGGCTGGAGTGCAGTGGCATGATCTTGGCTTACTGCAGCCTCTGCCTCCCGGGTTCAAGCGATTCTCCTGCCTCAGCCTCCTGAGTAGCTGTGGCTGCCACTATGCCCAGCTAATTTTTGTGTTTTTAGGAGAAATGGGGTTTCGCCATGTTGGCCAAGCTGGTCTCGAACTCCCAACCTCAGGTGATCCACCTGCCTCAGCCTCCCAAAGTGTTGGGATTACAGTCATGAGCCACCACACCCAGCCCATTCCCAGTATCTTCTACAGTTATTCTTGAGAACTACAAGTGAGAAAGCAGGGAGAACTGGGTTGGCCGAAGGCCACCTGGAGAACTGTCCTACACAAGAGGCCTCTCTGGGGCTGAATCTGGGTTAACATGCTGGCAAATTCCAAGGTCCCCAAATTAAACCCAGGGTTCCTTTTAGATTGACACAGGCAACCAAGACCTGCTTCAGTTGCCTGACTCCTTTCCCACGGTCTTATCCTTTCTGCTCTTTACTGCCCCCAGTGTGTGTAATTATATACCACGTCTGCTTTGGAGGTGACGATGATGACTGGTCAGTGACCATGTGTCTATGTTTGCCAGTGGTCAGGGGCTGCAAATGTGTTTGGGTGGCGTCCGCACTCCAACTAGCTCTTTAGACACTGTCTTTCCCTACTGTGTGTTGAGCAATGTGGAGATCCGAGTGGGTCATCGCTGTGCTTTCCAGGTGACAGTGCAGTGGGGGAGAGACAACAGGTGGCATTGGACAGGATTCTGGGTTGTAAGTGACAGAAACTCAGTTCTAGCTAATTTCAGGAGGGAAAAAGAATTGATTGGATCAGAACTGAATCATTCAGAAACTTCGGGGAAGGCTAGCCCCCAGAGGCTTAGGCAGTGTCACCAGGACTTGGCTCCCTTGTCCCCTCCCTTCCTGGATGTTGGCTCTATTCTCTTGAAGATTTTCTCCTCTTGGTGGCAATATGGCAGTTAGCAGTTTTCAGCAATGCCAGCAAATAAACGATTCTTTTTCCTAACAGGGTAAACAAATGTCCTCAGATTGAAGCTTCATTGGGACTACTGGGGACCGTGCCCATCTCTGCCCTAGTCCTTGTGGCTACAGAGATACAGTTGGCTCACATGGACTAAGTGTGGAGGAAGGGCAGTTCCCCAAGGAAAATATGGGTTCTCTTCCCAGGAAGAAGAAGGGATGAATATTGAGCTAATTCCATCCCTCTGTGAAAGGAGTTCGTGGTCTTATCTGGCAAAGCAGACACAGAAACAGACATAGAAACAAAAGGAGGGTCTCTAACTAAAATAAAGGCAGAATGGATTATCTTCTCTCTTAAAATCTTTATGTCAGTGAATTTCAGGAACAAAGATAGAGGAAAGAAATGTCCACTATGCAATTGGAACCATGACACCTCTGCATGCATGTGTGGGCACGTGCGTATCGAGCACGGCAGAGCAGAAAAGCAGATTCCATGGAGGAAGTGACCTTTGTCCAGAACCTGTGTAGCCACCCCTGTCGCTGCCCAATCCATCTCTCTTGGGCACTCACTATGCCCTTGCATGCTGCCCTGGCAATTTCCCTCTGCCAGGATCTCGCAGCGGTGTCTGGCAGGGTTGGTGGATGAATATCTCAGCTCCCTCTCCCCTCTGAGTGCCCAGTGGGAACTGCGGTTGCTCACGGCAGGGTCCTGCTCAACAGTGCCTCCTGGATTGGTTCCAGTCTCTTTTGCTTCACTTTTCCACTTCTTTACCCATGCCCTTTGGGATCACTTCCCAAATGTACATCTTTATCTCAGGGTCTGCTTCTGGGAGAGATCAGCTAAGACATCCTGGAAGAATGCTCATGATGTGGATAGATGGAGGTGGCAGGTGGAGAGAGGCGAGGGAGACAGTGCAGGAGGAGGGACTCATGTGAGGGAAACTGTGGTGATGGAACAGTGCACACAGAACAGAGCAGAGGAGCAGTGAATTCAGTGTGGCCTCAGCAGTGCTTTTCAGATCTTTCTGACAGACCCACAGTAAGATGTGCATTTCATAATGTGTTACAGTGCATTCACACCTACACACGCACGCACGCCTAAAACAGAATTTTCACAAAATGAAAACTTCCTATGTACAATGCACACCTATTCTATTTCATTAAAAATTCCTGCTCAAGGCCAGGCGCGGTGGCTCGCACCTGTAATCCCAGCACTTTGGGAGACAGAGGCGGGTGGATCACGAGGTCAGGAGATCGAGACCATCCTGGGTAACACAGTGAAACGCTGTTTCTATTAAAAATACAAAAAATTAGCCAGGCCTAGTGGCAGGTGCCTGTAGTCCCAGCTACTGGGGAGGCTGAGGCAGGAGAATGGCGTAAACCCAGGAGGCAGAGATTTCAGTGAGCTGAGATCGCGCCACTGCACTCCAGCCTGGGCGACAGAGCAAGACTCCGTCTCAAAACAAAAAACAAAATTCCTGCTCAAGATATGCTAAAATAATGTGATGTCTCACTCACAGGGTGGGATCTGCAGTTTGAAAACACTGGGCTAAAGGGAAGAGTGTAGGAATCAGGGTGGTAGGAGATGAGAGAGAAAGCTAGGTTAGACCAGACCTCAGAGGAGCTTGATGGTCAAGTTGAAACATTTGCGCTTGACTCCATTGCAGCCTTTTGAGGAAGGACATGATAAATTCCTAGGTGAGATGCAAGAAGAATCTAAGGACAGTGTGGGGGATGGGCTGGAAGAGGCATAGAGACTGCTGAGGAGTCTGTTGCCAATGTCCAGCTGAGAAGCTATGGGGTCTGCGTTAATGCTGGGGCAGGGGCTGGAGGGACGGGAGCAGATGCTGGAGGCAGTGGGCCTCAGTGGCTAATTGGATGAGGAGATTGAGGAAGGAGAGGAGGAAGCATGGGATTCCCGGCTGGCTCTCTGGGAGGAGGGTGAGACCGTTACTTTTCTTGGTTGTTGATGAACTATTTATCAGGGCATGAAACTTTCATTAATGTTATTCCGGTCTGAGAGTCTGGAAATGTCATAAAGGACTTGTTGAGTGGTCAAGCAGCTTGTACTTAATGCGCCCTGGAAGCAGAACTGTTCCCAGGGCTGCCGTAACCATGCTGGAGGAGCCTTGCTTTTTGATGGATTTCATTCTTACCACTCCTCAAATCACCCCTGTTCTCCCCTCGAGTGAGGCCATTGGGGTCCCCCTCGTCCATTGACCTACTTACTGCACAATTAACATGGAGCCAGGCTCAGGGACTGTGGGGGTGGTGCTGCCTTCTTTCCTTCTAAAACCCTTACCTGGCCAGGGCCCTGCTGGGTGCCAGCGATGCTAGTAATAATTTGGTTCCTCCTCTTAAGGAGCTCACAGTCTTGTTTGGGGGAAGCAGACACAGAAACCAACATAGAAACACAAAAAGGACCTCTACCTAAAATAAAGGCAGAATGGATTATCTGCTCAAAACCTGTGCAATTAATAAATTTCAGGAGCAAAGACAGGAAGGAAGAGGAACTCACTTTATGAGCAGCACTGTGTGCCACATGCATGCCCGTTGCTTTATGTACCTTGGATAACTTAGGTCCTAAAATAACTGAATCTGTGATTTATGGGTTTCTGGACCTCCCTCTTACCCATGAGAGTGCTGTGACAGGCATCTGGAGGAGGGGACTTTAAAACACAGATTTTTGGCCAGGTGTATGGTGGCTCACGCCTGTAATCCCAGCACTTTGGGAGGCCGAGGTGGGCGGATCACCTGAGGTCAGGAGTTCAAGACCAGCTTGGCCAACATGGTGAAATCCCATTTCTACTGAAAAAAAAAAAAATTAGCTATGCATGGTGGTATGTGCCAGCTACTAGGGAGGCTGAGGCAGGAGAATTGCTTGAACCCAGGAGGCGGAGGTTGTAGTGAGCTGAGATTGTGCCACTGCGCTCCAGCCTGGGCAACAGAGCAAGACTTCGTCTCAAAAAGGAAAAAGAAAAAAAACCAAACCACAGATTTTTGTGTTCTGCCTCAGACCTCTCTGGAATCAGACTCTATAAGTGCCTCAATAGGGGTGGAGGGGAGAAGAAGGAAGCCCAGGGATGTGCGTTTCAATAAGGCCTCCAGGCTATTCTTATGTGTGCTGAGGGTTGAGAATCACTGAGGAGGCAGATCTTATTATCTCCATTTTGCAAATGGGGAAACTGAGGCTCCAGAAATTTCAGAATGTTCAGTCTGTTAACTCAGCCATATTCAGTCTGTTAATGTCTTACTCCACATTCCATGCATCAGACCTACTGATCAGCTGGTGGCTACTGATCAGCTGGTGGCTCCCTCAGGCCCACTGCCCTGTCTCAGAATCTCTGAGTCTCCGCAGTGGGATTCCTCTCACCTTGCAGAGCCTGACTATTGCTCACACTGCTCAGATGGAACCTCCTCCACGAAGTCCTCCAAGATGCCTTACCCTCCTCCTCCTCTCCAGGGGGTTAGAATTCTCCCTGCTCTGGACTTGCAAAACACAGCTTACCCAAAGCCTAGAATGATCCTTGTCTGTCTGTGGCACCTCTTTTCCCCCAGAGGGCATCTCATACATTCCATGTACATCCATATATGGTACCTGGTAGGACTGTTCTGTCTGTGGTCCCTCAGCATCACGGAGGGTGGGTTCTGACCAGAAGGACATGGGGCATCAGAGCGGTTTCATGGAGGAGGGGGTATTTGCAGTATGGCTTGCAGGATGAGGATAATCTGCCCCCGTATGCCACCAGCAGGTTTACCATGTCTTTGGCAGTTAGCAGCTGAGTGTAGAGAGCAGGGAGAGATTAATAACATCCGTGACTAATGGAGTTTGTGAGTCTATCCCCGGGATATGTAAGGTTAGGGGATTGAATTCAGTTCAACCTGTGTTACTGGTGCACCTACTGTGTGCTATAGGTGCAGCAGATCCAAAAGTGAATAAGACCCTGCCCCTGCCCTTATCAAGGGGACTTCTAGCTGTTTTGAGAAAATTACTATCAGACTGTTTAAAGGTATATATATATATTTGGTTGTATTTTCAAAGGCTCAAAACTTTAAAAACTATTCAAATAAAATAGAAGTCTTAAAAGTTGAACTTAGTGGAATTAAGCCAAGAATCCCTTTTAAATGCAAATGAGGCAATTGCCAGGGAACGAGGTAAGAATGGAGTTTCAGAGACAGTTCAAGGTGATGGAAGACTACCTGTCCTGGTTGCCACTCTTACTCTGTCTAGGAAGGAGGAATTGGAATGGTGGGAAGTGCCTCATTTTCTCCCATGCTGGGCAGGGCAGGTCCCAGAATCAGCAGAGTGCCTCCCGAGATAAGGCTCTTTTTAATGAGACCACCAGGACCCTTGGAGCTGGCAGCTGGCGGTGACAGTGCTGACACTGCAAGTTGCAAACCAGCAGCTGGATCTCTGGGAACAGGCTCCTGGGTCAGGGAAGGGGACAGTAGGAGGTGCTTTCTAAAGCAGAGTGTGGAAAACCAGAATTTTCTTGAACCATTGTAAGTGCATCATGTATTTGAATTTTTTTTTTTTCTGTCTATGCATGTGTGAGAGCAATGGTTGATGATTAGATATGAGGCTAAAATTTATGCCAGGTTAATTAAGTTGTATTTGTAGGAAAAGTGTGTCGCTGCAAGATGTGCTGTTTTTCCTCTCCCAGGTGTGGTGGGGGAGGCACTGGGTCCCTAAAGTCCATTTCCAGGGCAATGACAATCTTCTGGCAGCTGCTGTCTTCATTGGTGCGATGGTGCAGGTCAACCCAAACATGCACGGTGGTGACAGATGATAGCACACACAGTGGATAATCTGGATGACTGTGGCCTGTTTGTGTCATGATTGCTGGACCATCTAGGAGCAAGAGGCCTTGCCAGGTGAGGACACTGCTTTGAGACATTGTAGATGCAGGGCTCCCGGCATCTCCTTCAATGTGCCCTGGATGGAGTGACCCACTCACCTTAGCCACTCATGGGCCTTCACAGACTCTTCTGGAAGGAGGAAGGGAGGGCCAGGGTGAGGGGCATGGAGAAACCCGCACTGGAGGTATTCCTGGACCAAACTGAGAGTCGGGCTGCTATTTCTCATGGCCCAATAATGAGATGCAGATGAACTGGGAAGGAAGAGAGTTTTTATTTCTGTTACTGGTTATAGGGAGAAGGCCTGGAAAATAAGACAACTTAAAATTACAAAGTTTTCCAGAACTTACTTACCTTCTAAGCTATATATCTATGTGTAAGAGTGCATTCATCTAAAGACATACGTGATTAACTTCTTTTAATCTGTAACTAAGATCTGAGTTCGGAAGACCTTCCTCTGGAGCCTCAGTAAACTTGCTTAATCTAAACGGGTCCAGGTGCTGGGGTGATTACCTTTGTCTTGTCTCTTGCTAAATCATAGAGGTTTGGGGCATTCCTTTAGAGTCCCAATAAACTTGTTTCTGGAGGCCTGGAGAGTTTCTTCAGACTCCCAATAAAACTTATTGAATCCTAAGTGGGTCCTGTTAAGAATTCCTTCATTATCTTTCATGGTTTAAGTCTCAGGAAAGGCCTATGCAAAACTCTTGGTGGGTTTTTGTTACATTCCAGCCTTTGTATAAAGGCACTAGCTCTTTCAACTTTTAATATTTAACTTAAGCACTCAGTACAAAAACAGTTTTTATGGAGGCCTGCTTTCGTGAGAGCTGGCCTGCCGCAGAGAGGCCCTGGGCACTGGGTTCCAGTCACATCTCTGCTTTGCTTCTCTATCCTCTTGGACAAGTCGGTTGTTCTCTTTGGATCTTATTCTCCCCAGTTTTAACCTGATGGGTTTGACTTAGACTGTCTTCAGGCACACTCACAACTCTGAAGATTTGAGTCTGTGGTTTCAGACTTGGACCATAGGCATTTCTTAAGACTCCTAGGACAACCTTGGGGTAACTATTGTGATTATGTATTTTGTTCTGGGTCTTTCCTTCCAGGTATTTTCATTTCTTTGTTCCCATTTTTTTACTGTTAATTTTAGCTCCTCATTTTCCTCCCCACCCTTTCTTCATAAAGGATTTTGGAGACAGAACTGGATTTGAATCCAGGCTCTACCACTCTGTATGACCCCGGGCAAGTAATTTAGTTTATCCATGTCTCAGTTTTCTCATATGTTAAAAGGGAATAAAAATAACACCTATCCTTAAGTTTTTGTTAAATGGAATATTACATGTACACTATCCAGTGTGTAGTATATTACTATCATCTGGCCTATAGTAAGTGTATTAGATTTATCTTGCTGCTGTAACAAATGACCATAAACTTAGTGACTTGAACAAACACAACTTTATTATCTGACAGTTCTAGAGGTCAGAAACCCAACATGGGGCTTGGTGGGCTAACATCCGGGTGTCAGCAGAGCTGCTTTCCTTCTGGAGGCTTTAGGGGAGAATCTTTTTTCTTGCCTTTTCCAGCTTCTAGAAGCTGCCTGCATTCTCTGGCTCATGGTCCCCTTGGATCTTCAAAGGCAATAATGGCTGGTCAAGTCTTTTTTACATGACATCACTGGGTACTCACCCTCCTGCCTCCCTGTTCCACTTTTAAGGATGCTTGTAATTACAGGTCCACACTAATCATCCACTGTGAGCTCCCTCCTTTAAGGTCAGCTGATTAGCAACCTTAATTTTATCTTCAATCTAATTCCCCATTGCCATCTAACTTCACACAAGTTCTGGGAATTAGGATGTGGGCATCCTTGGGGGACCATTATTCTGTTTACTACAGTAAGCATTCGATAAGTAATAATTTTTATTAATGTCATTACTCTCTCCTTTCCCTTAGGAAATAGGAGTGCAGGAACACAAGAAAGGGCTTGTGGTGGGGGGTGGTAAAGGTTCCCAAAGTAGCCAAATGCGTCTCCCTTTTCACATTCAGCACGTGCAGTCAGTAGGTATGTCCTGTGTGTAGACTTTCCTACCAGGCAGCCTGTCACAGAAGGATTAGATTTTACTTGGAGTCACTGCAGAGGCTGGGAACTTGGAGCACTTGGGCACAGGAGGAAGTTTTCAAAAAGTTCAATATCAGATGAAAGTTTTTAAGGGTTGCAGCTCTTCAAAGTTGGGATGGGTTGCCCTTGAAAGGAAGGCACTCCCTGTCCTTGGAAGTTTGTAAGAAGAGGCCACATGAGCTAAGTGTTTCCAAACATTTCTCCCCTTAAGAATTCCTTGGCTCTACTAGAGACCCACCAAACCAGAGTCCTCCAAAGAGGGCCCAGGACTCTACATTTATGGGCAATTCGGAGTGAGGTATTTGGAGACATTTTAGTGTGAGTTGGGAGATTGACCCCAAGGAACTTCTGCTTCTGAGATGCTTTGCTCCCCAAATTCTTGCTTCTGAAATCCATTTTTGCTTTTCAAAACCAAAATGCAGCACTTTGGGAGGCTGAGGTGGGCAGATAGCCTGAGCTCAGGAGTTCGAGACCAAGGCAACACAGTGAAACCCCATCTCTACTAAAGTACAAAAAATTAGCCAGGCATGGCGGCATGCACCTGTAGTCCCAGCTACTCGGGAGGCTGAGGCAGGAGAATTGCTTGGACCCAGGAGGTGGGGGTTGCAGTGAGCTGAGATCGCACCACTGCACTCCAGCCTGGGCGACAGTGTGAGACTCCATCTCAAAGAAAAAAGGGAAAAAAAAAAAAAAAACGAAAACAAAATGCACTGTATGTGTCAATCCTGGTGGCCCCTTTGTGAGGAAATGACCTCTCTCCAAGGGCATGATTCGGTTTCATCTGAGACACTGGGGCTACACCCCAAGTGTGCTCACCCTAAAATGACCTGATAGCCCCCTTCTGCAAAGTATAGGCAGACTCTGAGGCACAGGGAGAGAGTGGCAGCCCCAGAAGCCACTGCTGTGCCCACAGAGGTAATTTTTTGAAAATTCTTGGCCTTTCATTTTTGCCAGGTACCTTACTGGAGACTTGAAATTGGTTTTCTTTCCCCAGTGCATTTTTTTCATATGAACTTAAATTGCCAGTGTTTCTGGCATGACCTAATATGTTGTTATGCCCCCCACATCATTTTTCATAATGGAGAAGGTAATAAGCCTAGGACTCTTTCCCAGGTGAGATCTGCGACTCCTGTCTTGGAATTACCATGGCCCCATGTTGATGCAGAAGCCCAGGCTCTACTTTGATGCATGGAGGGGGCATGGTGGGGTATGTGAGGGACACAGTATGGCAAATCTAGAGTCTGCTTGTGAAGCAGGCTCCACAAGTGACTTCTAATACAAACTCAAGTTTAAGAACCACCATCAATGCCCAGTCTCATGGGAAAACACAGCTTAAGAGAGGAATCCTATACCTAGTCTAAGACCATCTTTGACTTCAGCTTCTGTTCTTATCTCTTCCATTTGCAAATACTCCAGCCACAGTGAACTTGTCCTCATTCCTTGAACATGGTCTAAAGATTCAGAAGTTTCTTCTGCCTGGTCTGTCTGTTTTTTTCAGATCGTCACATCTGACTTAAAGACCCAACCGACAGACACCTCTTTCTAGAAGCCTGCCCTGATTCCACCTCAGGAGGCGGTCATACCTCTTGCCTCTGTGTGTCTCTTTCTTTTTGTTGAAGTTAGAGTATGACAGGTAAATGAGTCATGCTGAGAGTTTTAGGCAGTATTTCTGGCTCTTCCTCATGGTTGTTCTGGGAGTAACTTGCTGGCAATCACTCCATTCCTCTCTCTCTAGCCCTCTGACTGCCCCCCACCCTCACCTCCCATCCTTCCCATCCCACCCTATGGCCAGCCCACACTCTGGCACCTGGGAGTCACTCTCTAGAGGCCTGTGGAATGAAGGGACCACTCTTCCTGAACTTGGGTTTGGTGTGCCCACCCAGCCTCAGTGGCTGTCCTCAAATGCCCTGTGGTTGCTAGAAGCTCTAAGTGTGCCAGTTTTGTGAATCCCTGATGAAAATAGAGACAGAGCAGTATGCTAATCAGGGAAAGATTGTCTTTATAGAGTACAGCTGATAAGACCATTTGCATATTCTGGTTCATTGTTGTATTTCGAGTAAGTTACATTATTCCTTAAAGGAACTGGGACTGAGTAGCCTGTAGGAAGATTTAGCAGGAGATGGGCTGTCCAGAGCAGGCCAGGTCTCAGAAAACAAAGCTAGGCTGGAAGCTGGGGATTACAGAGAGGCAGATATTTATGTCGGTATAAGGGAGGGCTTTGTGGGAGTTGCCAGAAACAGAAGTGGCCTCACGTAAATGTAGTTAAGTTCTCCTGCACTGGAGGTGTGCGAGCAGGTGTGACAGAGGGCGAGAGGCATGGGTTGTGTGCATTCCAGTTCCAAGGGTCACTCATTGTTGGGTTGATGCTTTCCTTCCTCCAACCCTTGATGTCTACACTTTTGATGGGGATAGTATAGTCTGTTATTTCCCAGGGCTGCCATAAACAACCAGAGACTGGGTGGCTTAAAACAATTGAAATTTATTAGCTCACAGTTCTGGAGCCTCAAAGTCCAAAATTAAGGTGTCAGCAGGGCCCTGCTTCCTCTGAAGATTAGGGCAGGTTCCCTCCTTGCCTCTTCCAGCTCTGGTGGCTCTGGTGTTCTTTGGCTTGTGGCACTATCACTCCAGTCTCTGCCTCTGTCTTCACGTGGTCTTCTTCATTTTGTGTCTCTGTGTCTTATTCTCTTCTTACAGGGATATCAGTCATTGGATTTAGGGCCTGTCCTCAATCCAGGATTGTTTCATCTCAAGATCCTTAACTGATTATATCAGCAGAGACCCTATTTCCAAATGAAATCACATTCTGGGGTTCCAGGTGGACATGAATTTCGTGGGGACACTAGGCAATTCATTACAAATAGAATGTAAAAATTACATCCATGCAGCGGGCTCACATTTAGAGGTTCCACATTCTTTTTGGCCAGGACTCACCGTGTATATAGACTGAAGTGGGGCCCAAAGTGGTCAGGGGAGGCAGTTGGGAGGTAAGCTGATGCTTATTGCCCTACCCTACATCCAATAGGCACTCCTATAGTCAGTGGTAGTCTCCTACATGCTGTTGGGGTCCCAACTGAAGGCTACAACACTCAGCCCCATGTGACAGCTCTGAAAACTCACCTCTGTACTCTCTCAGGAGTGGCCAGTGTAACTGACCACAGCTCAGTGGCTGTGCACTGAAGCAGGTTACCATGTTCATACTGAGGCCGTGCTTCTGGCAGACAGCTCCCAACCGGCACTTAGCTGAGTGGGGACACAAAGGCAGACCCACTCCTGAGAAACACAGGACTCCTCTGATGGATGCCTTTAACTTGGGGACTCTCCATCCACCTTGCTGAGCACCCCTAAAAAGGCACTGCAGGCTAAGTCTCTTCCACATCCCTCCCCGCCCTGGCTCCTGCTCTTGGGGTCTGACCTGCACTGTGGTCTGATGCTCCGTCTTCTAGTGATATTGAGGATGGATCTTTTATCTATTCCCATTCTTTTTTTTTTTTTTTTTTGACATAGAGTCTCACTCTTGTCATCCAGGCTGGAGTGAGGTGGCACGATCTCGGCTCACTATAACCTCCACCTCATGGGTTCAAGCGATTCTCCTACCTCAGCCTCCCTAGTAGCTGGGTTTACAGGTGCACGCCACTATGCCCAGCTAATTTTTCTGTATTTTTAGTAGAGATGGGGTTTCACCATGTTGGCCAGGCTGCTCTCAAATCCTGACCTCAGGGGATCCGCCCGTCTTGGCCTCCCAAAGTGCTGGGATTACAGGCGTGAGCCACCGTGCCTGGCTTGTTCTTCTTTATTGTTTTTTGGGGAAGACATTGAGAGTTTTGGGCTTAAATGGCTGCCATTACCTGGACTGGCCAGCACCCACTTGCACCTGACATTTTGCCATGTTTTTCATAGCACTTCTCACACTTCTCACACCACCCTGACAGTGGTGGTCTGGAGCTGGCTGGTACTGGGCTCATGAAAGCTGAGGTTACATTCTCAGGAATTTTCCAAGCTGGGTGACTTCACTTTTGTTCCTTGAAATTGGCAGTGATGGGAATATTCACACCACAGATATCTACAAACACTACAAACTAGGGCCTCCCCAAACCCCAACTGTTTATTAAACATTTACCAGCACACCACTAGCTATTTACATTTATACTTCTTCACTAGCCTGTACTTCCTGAGGCTCTCCAGAGCTCACTGCACTTCTTTGCTCTTAGAAGGCCCCAGTAAATGTTGAGTGAATGGATGAAACCTACTGAGTGTTCCAGTTACTTATTGCTATTTGACAAACCATCCCAAACTTAGTGGTAAAAGCAACCATTTTATCATGCTCAAGGATTCTGTGGATCAGAAATTCAGACCACAGCAGGGATGGCTTATCCTGCTCCATGATGACTGGGCCCTCAGCTGGAAACCTTGATGGGCTGAGTTGATTCAAAGGCTGAGCGTGGCTGAGACTGTTAACCAGGTGACCTGACCACAGCCTTTCCACATGGTTTTGGCTTCTCCAGCATGATGGCCGGGTTGTGAGAGAATCCCAAGAGAGCCAGGAAGCAGCTACACAGCCTTTAAGAAACTTTGTCTTAGAGGTTCCATAGTGTCATTCTCATCATACTCAATATTGATCAGAACCATCATAGTCTGCTCAGGTCCAGGAGGAGGGGACACAGAACCCACCTCTCAAGGGGAGGAATGTTTAAGAGTTTTGGTGCCATGTTTTAAAACTGCCACACTGAATAAGGCAAGGAACTCTATTTATTGAGCACCTACTTTGGGTCAGACATTTTACATACATTATCTCTACTTCTTCACAACTACCTGGAAGGCATTGTTATTATTTCCATTTTGCAGATGAGGAAACTGGAGGCTTAGAGAGGTTAAGGAACTTGCCTAAAGTCACACAGCTATAATTCACTGTGACCCTTCCACCAGGACATACTTCTTTCATTTGTGAAGGGTCCTGGGGAAGACAAGGATAAATGAGACCCAGTCTTGCTTCAGAGAACACAGAACAAATGGTGCTTGGCATACATACAGCCCTGGGGCATCTTAGTGTCTAGACAATTGGGGCTGGGTATGAGCAGTCATTTCGCTTCCTACAAACCAGTCAAGGCAATTTGTGCTGAAAGTGCTGAGTATTTGCTCTTGTCCAGGCTAATTCAGCTTCATAACCTCAAGTCTGAAATCAGTAGTGTAGAGTACTTTAAATTAGCTGTAAAATTTCAATCCAATTGCTAAACTGCCTAAATTATCAAGTTTGCTCATTGCTAGTTGAATGCATGCATAATTAATTTTTTCTAAAGTCTGGACTAAAAGCTGCTGAAATCAGATCTTTTTCTTGAATTAGATTCAAATGTCATAGTGAAGTGTTCAGTTTTATGATGTAATCCAAAGCCGTACATAAGTTTAAAGAACTTTTAGCTGAGATTTGTATTTGGGAGGGAGATGAGTTAGAGGACTCAATTATTTTAAAATTGAAATTACATTCTAACCAATTAAGAGTGGACTGAGTCTCTATTAAATTTAAATATGAATCACAGTATTGTCATGACTATTAACATTATTATCAGGATTAATGGCTAACATTTGCTAAAATCTTTCAGAATGTAAGCTCTGTGAGGGCAGAGATACCTGTCTCTTCCATTCATTACCTGGTTTATCCTCAGTGTGTTGAATAAACAGTTGCTGGCACATAGCAGACCCTCAATAAATGTTAGTTGAATGCATCAGTTAGCTAATGTGATCATAGCAGCAAATAAGATAGAAAGTTTATTATCACTTTACAGATGAGGAAACTGAGGCTTAGGAAGGTTAGTTATCTTTTCCAGGGTCACACTAGCAGGAAGTGTGATAGTGAAGGCTTGAATCCAGATTTTGGGACTTTGCACCCTGTGCTGCTTTTTTCTTAAGTGTATGGACACATCACTGAAGCTCATGAGGTGTTTTTCTGAGTTGAAAATCAACTCAGTCTAATTTTGGAAGTTCATGAGATATTTCTGAGTTGAGAATTAACTCAGTCTGATTTTGATGGGTATCACTGGTAGTTTTTATATTAAGATAGCATTTCATTATGTTTTCTTCACTCTCCAGCAGCACTATGCAGTAGAAATTCCTGTGATGATGGAACCTTTCTCTGTCTGTGCTGTCTCAAATGGTAGCCACCAGCCACATGTGGCTGGTGAGTACTTGAAATGGGGTTAGTGTAACGAAGGAACTGAATTGATAAATTCAATTTGATTTGAATTAATTTAAGTTTAAATAATAGTGACCTGCGGCTAGTGGCTACCAATGTTGGACGGTGCAACTTTATAGTTTAAAAGTATTATAGTACGTTGGTGTCCTCTTAAAAGCCATCCTATTCAACTCTCCTTTTTCATTTTTTTAACAGAGACTTGAGGCCTCTCACGCTGACTCCTTTCATTTATTGGTTGGTCTTTGCTTGCTTGAAAATTTAGTTTCCCAATTGCTAGTGGTCTTCCAATTTTCTAAATAAATTCTCTTTGCTTCTCTTTTCTCTTTTGGCTGTCTGTGTTTTGATCATTTCTCTACCCTCTTGCTGCTGAGCTAAGGAAAAGCACATGAAAGGAGGTGAAAATTAAGTCTGTCCTGCCTCGGTAGGTCTTTGGGCCACTGCTCAAGCTCCTGTAGTCCTCATGATGCTTGTGTCAGTCACCTGATGCCAGGTATCCACAGCCACCCCTCAGTCATAATGATGAAAACAAGATCATAACATTAAGTACCATCATGCAGTGAATAACACCACCTCCCTGCCAGCCTCATCTCTCATTGAGTAATCCTCCTGCCTATTAGGTGGTGTTATCCCCACTTTACAGATGTGAAAATTAAGGCCAAGAAAGACTAGTGCCAGGGGGATTTAAGTCAGGGTTTGACTGATTCCAGATTTGGTTTGGCCACCTACTCTAGATGCTTCTCACCCAGTGATCCTTTATGTCTCTTGTTCCAGGGTATCTGGATACCCTTGGCTGCCAGTAATAGAAGAGTCATGCAGAGTGACATAAACCATACAGAAATTCATGGGCTCACAATGAGAAGCCCATAGGTAGGGTGGGATTTGGAGTCAACTCTATCCTGTAATAGGGCTCACTTATCCATGAGGCACATGGATACTTTTAGAAGCCCACAAAAGTGTTTTAATTTATTTTAAAATAAGAGGAAAAGAAAAAAAACCTTGTAGATTGGAGAAAATGTTTTGATGTAATATTAATATATTCATCTGAATACTGATGCAGTGTTAAAATGGAGGAAGGGGCTCAGAAAGGCAAAAATATCTAGATTGTCATAATGCAACTCTCTTTAATAACCTCAGTGACCTTTGCTTCACAGTTCATTGTACCAAATTTTCCAAGCACATCCTTCTAGGAATTGTATGTTCTCATTGGCTTACACCAGAACCAATCACAATCAAGAAAAAAGGGGCAAGCCAATTGGTTTGGACCAAGGCACCAGTATTCCATACAGCGTGGCTTTCATACATACATGGGGGAGGGGTGACCACAAATGAAAATCAAGTCTATCTAAAATGTAAGACTTTTAGATAGAGTGGCAGACCATCAATGTCTACTATATCCAGTTAAAAGTATCTGTGGGCAGAGAATGTTGAAGCTATTAGAGGTAGGAGTGAAAGGATGGCCATTCCTTTCAGGCATCGTTTTTATAATCTAGTCTTGAGGAAAAGAAAACGGCTTGTAATTCAAGGAGCTCCCAGCAGCAAATGTGCTTGCTTAGGCTGAATGATTAGAATCAACTTAGCTATAAATAAGAAGAAGACATTTTTGGCTTATCATATGATCACTTCTGGTATTTTCTATGAAAATTATTCTTTTTTATTAAAATAATAGCATAAACCTGAATAATCTCTATTTTTCTCTTTGTAAATAAAGGGGCACATCATTTTTGATCATATCAAAAAATACATCAATATTAAGTACAAATGAATTCTTTTGCTCATTAAACCTCAACTCTTCAGTCTCTTTTTAGATTAACTTTAGTGTTTTGTACCAGGTGTGTATCGGAATGATCCCTTTCCTTACCCAGAATGGTTTTTTTTAGAATCTGAAGCTTTGAGGATTTCACCTTTGGTTCTGACTTAGACTTCGTTTCAAATTTGGTAACAAGTTTAACATCGATCAAGAAGGCAAGCCCTTCTCTGATAAAAGCAAGGCCTGTAAAGGACACAGTTGCGGGGAAGGACGGAACGGCCCGGGAGCTGCAGCCCCTGTAGGGTGGGTGCACGCGCGTGCATGTTTGCATGTGGCCTTTTCAGCTTCACGGGAGGAAGCTGAGGGATCCGCAGGTAAGAGAAGCTGGTTGGAGGGGGACCCATAGTCTGTCACATAGCAAACTTTTACCTTTCCTCTTAGGGAAAAACATCTCGAGAATGAGTTGGCAGGAGGTTGTTGAAGGCAGGGCGGTGTGTGAGGGGTGAGAAAGTTCCATTTCCAGGTGTGGTTTGGATCACACAGATAGCAGACAGCAAAGTGTTTTCTCTGAGGAAAAGTCAAGTACAGCAGCGTAGCTAATAGAAAAGCTTTGAAAAAAGCCATGGATGTACTTTTGATATCAAAGAGAAAGAAAAAGGTGTTGCCACATAAAGTGGGCAATTTCACAGCAAGCTCAAGTGTTTTGCAGCCAAATGGTGCCCCGGAGCTGATAAAATCCTAGCAAAAGCCCAGGGAAGGCTCTGACTTCAGAAAGTGAAATTCAGGGGATGTTTGTAGCCAGCAAGCTGCTTAGATAATTAGCTACCCTGCCTTTTAAAACTATATATTTCTTTATAACATATGACTTTAGGATACCTGGGGTCATCGCAAAAACCTTCTGTTTGGAGGAGTGGGTTTGGAGTCAGCACAAGCTTCTGGTTCTTGCTTTGCTGAAGCTTCCCTGGTCTTTACCCTCCTCATCTGATAAATGAGCTAAAATTAAAACGTTTTATTGCTGGCCTAAGTGGGATACTTTTAAACACACATAAGTTATTCTTGTATCTTACATCGTGTAACTTTTCAATTGCTACTTGTAACGGTGCTTAAGGGAAAGCTGTATTTTTCTAAAATTTTCTGTGCTTTTTGAGATGTGTCCTTATCTGATTAAAAGCCATTTAGCTACAATTGGAACATAAAGTCTTGAAACTGTTTTTTTAGCAGAAAGTCTGGCTGCCCATGTCCAACTTCAGGCCCAATTGAACACGCCAATTTAAAACTCCAGGCTCTGCCCTGCAGAGCTGCATGACCTTGGGCAAGTTAACTTCTCATCTGTAAAATCAGTTTTTTCCTTGGTTTAATAGAGGGGCTAGACTAGATGGCCTCTGGGGCCCCTTCCAGCTCATTTGGTTTCTGTCTTTTGTCGTTGACTGAGCTTCAGGCTTGGGGGACAGACACTGAGGAGAATGGCCATGAGGCTTCACAGATAAGCCAGCTCACAGACCCGCTTCAAAACGCCCTGATAGGTGCTCATCTGTCACCTGCCCTGTGTGGACACTTCTGCGTGACAGGGTGATCACTACTTCACAGCATAGGCTTTCTCTGTTCTACTGCTTACACTGTTGGTCAGGTTTTCCTAATGAGACTAACAGACCTGAGTGGGGACAGCTTACAAAGCCCTCTGGAATGCAGTCTTTCGTATGACTGGACCGATGATTCCTGCATTAGCCAGAAGAATGAACAAGAGGCTGGGGAATAGCTTGTCTCAACTCTCTGCATCTCGATCTCATTCACAGCGCCTCAACCCTTGAAGCCGTAGCCTGTTTCCTGGGTGCGCGGACCCTGTCCTCCCCGACCAAGCTTCTGGTGGTCCAGGCACCCTTTCTCAGGAGGGATTTGGCCTCCGAGGAAGATGATGGAGAAGGCCACAGCTTGCCGACTGCTTGGCCTCCAGTCTCACTAGCTTATTCACACAGAAAGTCCCAGAGTCCGGGTGGGCTGTGAGTATCATGTGGACATCTGACATTGAGGGTCACTGTCCCAAATCGGCTCACCAGTGGCTGAGGCTAACGTCCCTGAAGCTGATCCCACACCCTTATGGCTCAGCTGCCTCATCTTGTTTAGGAAGCAAATCTCAGAGACTGTGAAACACAGGAAGCATCTGAAAAACATCCAAGGTTCTCCTTGCAGTCCTTACTCAAGAAAAGCGGTTTCAAACCTAGGCATTTCATGTTCTCACTTATTCCTGAAGCAGGATGATATCAATGGTGTCTTAGAAATCACTTCCTTGTAACTTCTCTGCTGGTTCAGCCCTCCAGGAGCATCTGGAAGAGAAGTTCAAGGCAGAGGCAGAAATTAGTGCTCGTTGACTGACTGAATGAATCCTTCCTCCAAAGAGAAGCATTTTAGGCCACTGCATTGCAGAGCAGAGGATGCAACTTTACATAAACAATATACAAATGCGTGGTGTTGCCTCAGATAATAAAAATAACAGCAAGCACTCATCTAGAACTTATAATGAGCCAAGCCTTTTTAAGTACAGCTATTCACATAATCTGACTCCAACCTCATAATCCTAAGAGATATAAGTATTGTTACCCCTGTTGTGCAGAAACTGAGGCACGGAGTTAAGTGACTTGCCCGGGATCACACAGAGAGCAAGCAGTAGATCAGGATTTGGCCCAGGCTCTTTACTACCTCGCTACGATTTCACTTCTGGTTAAACAAGAGGTCTAACTCATTTTCTTATCCTTTAAAAAAAAAATAACAGCTTTTCTGAAATCTTAATATAATTCACCTAACACACAATTCATCCATTTGAAATGTATAATCTAAGTGCTTTTGATATGTTCACAGAGTTGTGCAACCATCACCACAGTCTATTTAGGAACATTTTAATCACCCCAGAAAGAAACCCTGAAGCCATTAGCAGTCACTCCCCATTTTCCTCCAATCCACCCAACCCCTGGCAACAGCCAATCTACTTTCTGTCTCTTTGGATTAACCTATTCTGGATGTTTCCTATAAATGGAATTATACAATGTATGGTCCTTTGTGACAGCCTCTTTCACTCAGCATGATGTTTTCTTTTTTTTTTTTTTTTTTTGAGATGGAGCATGATGTTTTCAAGGTTCACTTCCGAATCTCTGCCCAGGCAGGTCCTACGGCTGCAGTGCTCCTTCTCCTGGTCAGGGAGCTCTCCCCTCTACTGCTCTCCCATGGCCTCCCTACGCACGTTCCTGAGCCTTGGCTTCCCTGTCTAAGCTATGTCCCCTGTTTAAGGTACGTCCGGCTTTGGAAGCAGGCGCACTTGGTGTGAATCCAGATCACTACACATTGTGTGCTCCTTGGCTCCCTTTGCCTCTCCGAGTCTCGGTTTCTTCATTTGTGAAATGGGCAGGAACCAGTCTCTGCTTCTTGAGGTGCTCTGAGGATGAAAGGAGAGAGTTGCCTAAATGCATTCCCTCCGGACTGTGACTGGCCTGTGGGGGCAGGAGAATATGGATTTAATTCATTTTAGATCTGTCTTAAAGATGGAGGGAAACCTCTGACATCATAGCTGTGTGTGAATCCTTGATGAGGAGTGATCCTAACCACACTACCTCTGTGTAGAGCCTTCCAGTTTGTAGGCAGCGGTCACCCTGTTGTCTCATTTGACACTCTCAGCAGCCTGGTGAGGAGGTATCACAGCCCCTCACAGAGAAGAGGCTTGGGGTCTTTTCCAAGACCCCCTGGGAGGAAGCAGCAGAGGCAGTTTCTTCCCAAGTCCTCATTCTCTCTGCCCAAGGTCTCCTGACACAGCTCTCAGGGCAGCAGGCTGTCTTCTCTCAGGGGCCTGGGCCACACTGGGTCTGAGGACAGGGAACAGTTTCCACAGAAAGGCAGTATGGATGGTGTTATCTCCTGGATGGTCCTGAGCCCTGAGCCGGGCATCAGTGACCAGGAGCTTCCTTCCCTGGGCGGGTGAGTGGAGGTAAATGTGGGGGTAGAGCAGAGGTGGAGCAGCCTGGAGGGAGCACAAGTATGCCTCTGGGTGGGCATGCTGTGTGGCAACTGGGGCATGGGCTAGGTTGTAGCCCCCTCTCTGGGACCCTCTGCTGGGGCCTTGACACATCGTCCAACAGTATGTACGGGCTCTGGTTCCAGGTTCCCAGACAGTAGCCTGGCTGGGCTTGGGCAGTGCCTCCTGGGTGTAGGTGGCCAGCAAAGCCTCTGGAGGCTGGGAGGAGGGCTTACTGGCAGTTACACCAGGGCAGGTGATGGAGGAGAGGTTCTGCACTACAGAAAGCCCTGTGGAGCAACAGGCCGATCCCTCCTCTCCACAAATACACAAAGGGAAACTGAGGTCCAGAGAGGGAAAAGTCTTTGCTCAAGGTCCCACAGTAAATTGATGCAAGCTGCCTCCCTGTCTGCCCCTGGCTGGGGGTTCCTACCTGGCCTACCACTGATTCTCAGTGCATTTGCCAGTGGCTGGCCTCAGCGTTCTGCAGCTCCCAGCTTCCTCTGTATTCTGTGCAGGCCAAGTTCCCTAGGTGGGTCCACAGAGACCATCGCAAACCAAGAGGTCAAGTCGTCTGCTTGGCCTGCAGCTTGCTTCCTTGGCTGCTACCAGCAGCTCCTTGCTGCCTCCTCTTCCTCTCTCTTCCTGAGAGTCTCTCTTCCTCCCTACCCTGCCTCCTACCCTAAGTCTCTCCGTCTTTGTTACAACCACCCGCCCACCTTTTGTTTAACATCTCATTTCTTTTCTACTAGAAGACAGTATTTGAACAATTAGGATAATTGAAGTTTTTCTCTCCCACAGTTCTGGCCAAAATATATCCACCTCTCATGGAATGGGGGTGAGACACCAGCATCCCAATGGGGGCCAGGTTCTCTAGGCAGGTCCACAGGAACCATTGAGGCTGTGAGAAGAAGGTAGAGAGATTTCCCACATACTCTTTGCCTCCCACACATGCACAGCCTCCCCCATTATCAACATGATGTCTGCTTGGCCTGCAGCCGTGTGCTGAGACTTGTAGGCCCTAGCCCTGTCTGCTGCTTGCCATCCTGCGCACGTTGCCTGTGAGTCAAAGGGGAGGCCGGATCTTCGTGCGGCTCACATTGCGCACCCCTCAGGACCTGGTCCAGCCCCTCCACAGTGCCCAGGACCACTGCCATTGACCTCCCCTGCCTCGCCCGCCTTATTGTCCTTGGCTCTCCAGCCAAATCGAGAGGCTCAAACATCTCTGCACCTGCCAGGTGACCTCACAAGACAGACGGAGGGCTTAGGCTCTGCATTTTGACTGTGCCTTTAAATCCCAGCTCAGCCACTTGCCCCTGTGAGACCTGGGAAGTTACAGAGCTGCCCTGTGCCTCGGGTTCCCCGTCTGAAAAATGGATATGATGAAGACTGTGGTAGGCAGAAAAACGGCCCCCAGAGATGTCCATGTTCTCATGGCAGAACATGTGCCTATCTTACTGTCTACATAGGACAAATGGGATTAAGTTAAGGATCTAGAGAGGAGAGACTATCCTGGATTATCCAGGTGGGTCTGAAGTAACACAAGGATCTTAGAAGGGAGGCAGGTGGGTCAGAGGCAGAGAAGGAGCTATGACAACAGAAGACCGGGTCAAAGAGAGATTAGAAGATGCTGCACTGCTGGCTTTGAAAATGGAGGAAGGGGTCATGAGCCAAGGATTACAGGTGGCCTCCAGAAGGTAGGAAAGGCAAGAGAATGAGTTCTCCCCTAGTGACTCTAGAAGGAATGCAGCCCTGCTGACAACTGGATTTTAGCCCAGTGAGATCAATTTTGGATTCTGGCCTCCAAAAGTGTAAGACAATTATGCGTTTTTGTATTTTTTTTAAAAAAAGTTTATTTTATTTATTTATTTTTGAGACAGGGTCTTACTCTGTTGCACAGGCTGGAATGCAGTGGCACAACCTCAGCTCACTGTAACCTCTGCCTCCCAGGCTCAAGTGATCCTCCGACCTCAGCCTCCCAAGTAGTTGGGATTACAGGCATGGGCCACCCCCCTACCCCAGCTAATTTTTGTATTTTTTGTAGAGACATGGTTTTACCATGTTGCCCAGACTGGTCTTGAACTCCTGCATTCAAGCCATCAAACTGCCTCGGCCTCCCAAAGTGCTGGGATTACAAGCATGAGCCACCGCGCCCCACCTGAAGACTTTATTTTAAAAATAAATGTTTAGAGCAGTTTTATGTTCACAACAAAAATGAGAGGAAAGTAGAGAGATTTCCCACATACTCTTCGCCTCCCACACATGCACAGCCTCCCCCATTATCAACATCCCCACCAGAGTGGTCCATTTGTTCCAGTCAATGAACCAACACTGACATAGTGTCATCACCCAGAGTCCATGGTGTTGTACATTCTGTGGGTTCGGACAAAAATGTAATGATACGTAGCCACCATTACAGAGTATCTCCATTGCCCTAAGACTCGTCTGTGTTTGTCTCTGTGTTATTGAAGCCCTAAGTTTGCAGTGATTTGTCTCAGCCGCCATAGGAAATTAATACAAGTACCTGCCTCACCACTGTGAAAAGTAAAAGAGGTGACATCAAAGAGTACCACCCCAGGGCAGGCCACAGGGGGCTGGGGGCCACTGCAAGGACTTTGGCTTTGACTCCAAGCGAGACAGGGCACCGCAGGAAGGTTTTGAGCTGAGGAGTGCTATGGTCTGACATACAGTCTGACTCTGAGCTTCCTGAGGACAAGTGTGGGTCTTAATCACTCTTGCTTCTCTTGCAACTTGCCTAGACTGCAGTACATAGCTAGTTGAATAAACATTTTTTGCTTTCCTTCTTTTCTATCATTACTGAGGGTTTTGGTTTGGTAGTTATAAAATATGGGAGTTAGCACTTTGGGAGGCCGAGACAGGAGGATCACTTCAGTCCAGGAGTTTGAGACTGGCCTGGGCAACATGGTGAAGCCCTATCTCTACAAAAAAATACAAAAATTAGCCAGGTGTAGCAGTGTGCACCTATAGTCCCAGCTAATCAGGAGGCTGAGGTGGAAGGATCCGTTTAACCTGGGAGGTTGAGACTGAATGAACTGTGATGACACCACTGCACTCCATCCTGGGTGACAGGGCAAGACGCTGTCTGAAAAAAACAAAGCACAACACCAAAAACATAAGTAAAATATATGTGAGTTGCAGATGGGATGAAGGAAGAGTCACCAGGTTCTTAAGCAGAGCATGCTCTGATAATTATAATATTTGGGTCATTAAGGCCGGGCACGGTGGCTCAAGCCTGTAATCCCAGCACTTTGGGAGGCCGAGATGGGCAGATCACGAGGTCAGGAGATCGAGACCATCCTGGCTAACACGGCGAAACCCCGTCTCTATTAAAAAAAATACAAAAAACTAGCCGGGCGAGGTGGCGGGTGCCTGTAGTCCCAGCTACTCGGGAGGCTGAGGCAGGAGAATGGCGGAAACCCGGGAGGCGGAGCTTGCAGTGAATTGAGATCCAGCCACTGCACTCCAGCCTGGGCAATGGAGCCAGACTCCGTCTCAAAAAAAAAAAAAAAAAAAAAAATTTGGGTCATTAAAAGAATGCGTTTTTAGTTGGGATGCCTAAAGACCATTTTTTTTTTTTTTTTTTTGGTGGCAAGACACATTTTTTGGTCTTAAAATCTTACGGTTATTTTGTATTTTGATTTAAAAATTGTGCATTTTTCATGCAAGCCCATAAAGAATTGATTTTCAGATTCTCGATGTGACTGATGTATTGTATAGATACACTTCCATTCCTTCTGCATGAGGCTTTCAGCACCGGATATCTGTAGGCACATTATTACAGGGAAGCATTGATTTTTGCCCAGTACAATATGCCTTCTCTTTGAGGAAATGAAAATCATGACAAATAAAAAGCCATTTTTCAAAATGACTTTGATTCGTGTAGTTTATGATTCAGAAATGAGGCCTGGGAGAAGGGACCTTAATTTTCTGTGCTAATTATTTGGCTCCTGTTGTAAAGGAGCATGTTTTTCCTGAAGGAGCCCTTAGTAGGCCCACAGAGTCTGCAGAATGCTTTGCAGTTCACAGCATGCCTTTCTGTTTTGCGCTCTGGGAACACTAGCTGCCTGATGAGGTGGAGGAATCATATTCCATCCGTGGTAGGGGACAGGGGCTCTGAGAAGCACAGTCACAAAGTCTGTCCAGACAGGAATAAGACAGGATGTATGTTCTCAAGGCAAGAATGGATGGAGAACCACAAGATGTGGATGCCCTGCTTCACTCCGCAAGTCCTGGTTCCTTCTGTAACCAGCTGTAACCTCAGCCAAACTGTTCAACCTCTTTGAGCCTCGAGTCCCCTCTCTAAGGTGGGGATAATTGTCTCCACATGGCCCACTTCCCTGGACTGCCATGCATTCAACAGGAGATAATGGAGAAAGTGCTTCATAAATTGTGAAGAGCTCTTTATAAGCCAAGGGTAATTGCTGTGCAGATAAGAGCCTTGACTGTAGAGTCTATAATTCCTGCAACATTAGTAACAATAATAGCTTTTTTTTTCCCCACTGAGTCATTACTGTGCCTGCCGTTGTGCCTAGTGTTTCACATGTTTAATTCTCATGATGGCTTTATAAGGTAGGCACAAATACTAGTGCACCCATTTTGTAGATGAGGAAACTGAGACTCGGAGGTGGAAGGTAGTTTGCTGAGGGTCACACAGATAGCGAGTGGGATTCAAACTGGGCTCTGTGTGACTTCAAAAGCCTCTGAGCCTCAACTCCCTCCACTGGAGCAATAATGGGTGCTGAGATGGACCAGTGCAAGCCATCAATTACAGATAACGAGAACATCTGCAGAAAGGAAGCATGACGCTCAAGATTACCCGGACCTGATGCCTCAGAGAAGATTCCAAACCTAATTCCCAGAGTTCCGTCTTACCTCTTCTGCTACCAAGTTATCCGCCATTCTTTTGTCCCCTGCTTGCTTTGGAGGAATACCATTTAAAAAATCAAGGATGGGTTGGCAAAGAGACATTGACAACCAAATGTAATGAGTGAATTTCTTTTTAAATCTAGGATTTAAAACAACCCATAAATACATTTTTGGAACAACTGGAAAATTTATTGATTTTATTTTAAATAAGATTATTTAAAAATATTCCTTTATTAAGGTAGAGAGTAGTAATGTATGTAGGAGACAGTCCTTAACCTTAGGTGATACATCCCTGATATTAGAGGTAAGGTGGTCTTATGTTTGCAAACTACACCCAAATAATTCAGGGGAAAAGACAGAGAGAGAGAGAGAAAGAGAGAAAATATTAGTGATTGGTGAAAAGACAACAGGTATATGAGTATAGATTTGAAAAAATAAAATGTAGCAGTAAACAGAAAATAAATCAAGGGGTTCAGGAGAATTGGCATTTGCTGACTGCCTCCTGTGGGCCAGGCTCTGGGCCAGACATCCACATGTACTATCTCACTGGTTTCTCATAGCCTCTCTATAAGATAGGTGTTAAGTCCATTTTGCAAATGATCCAACAAAGCACAGAGAGGGTAAGTGACCTGCACAAGGTCACACAGCAGGTGAGTGGTGAGCTGGGGTTCATATGCAGGCGTACGTGAAACTTGGGAAGCGTCCAGCTAGACCACAAATGAACCCTCCTTTCTCACCCACACTGCAAGCCTTCCTCGCCTGGCTTTTTCATGATGGAGGTGCACACAGAAATTACTTTTTATATCCCAATGGAAACCCTAAAGGCTCAGTGAAAAACATCATACACTATTAATCAGGGCCCTCAATCAGAAGCAAGAAAAACAAGGAACTCCAAGTATCAAAAGCTTCATTCGCTGACCAGAGTCCCCACAGGAAGGAGAGTTCTGGAAAAATAAATGTTGACATTTGACACCGCAGGAGCACCAATTTAAAAAGGCGCTTGAAACCAAAATTGACTTCACAAAAATCAATATTGAAAAATCAGACTTGGATTCCGATGAAATATCAGTCTCTTGATGTTTATTGACTTGGGTAAATGTTGGCATTTTACAGCCCAGAATTAAAATAATAGAATTTTAGAGCTAGATAAGACCTCTGAGATCATCCTGTTACCTGCAAATCTCTCTTTCTGGGTTGTGCTTAATGATCTTGTTTTTATTATGTTTAATTATCCCTTCTTAAACTATGTTTAATTTTATAAATCTCCCTCAAATCTTGGTTCCAAGGGCGCAAGTCCTAATACATGTTTTCTGGGGCGGGGGGGTTAAAATTTTATTTTGTGCTTGTATTTGCCTTCCTTCTTACAGGTTTCTTCTATTACCTTCTTTTGGGTTTGTCTATTTTTATTATTTCTGTTTTCCTTCTGCTAGGGAGTTATAGTGTTTCTATTATTTTAATATTTACCCTCAAAATTGAAACATACATAATTTCTAAAATTTTAAACTTAATATATTTATGCTCATTACAGGCAGTATAAAGACCTTAGCACACTTAACTTCACTTTTCCCCACCAACATATGTTCTTATTGAATGTTTTCTCTTTTTTCTTTTTTATAAATATTTTTTAAAAGAAAAGTCAGGCCAGGCTTAAACTAAAGGTGTCGGTTTATGGACGAGATCATTGGCAAGAAAGGGAGTGACATGCCTGAGGTTACAGAATTGGGACCAGAAGCCCCAGACAGTCACACTGTGCCTCAATTTCTCCCCTGGGCCTGTCTCTTCTGGAGTCTTTCTGTCATGATCACATCAAGCAGTCAGGAGCACTTCGTAAAGGCTGGTTCACCAGGGTTGCTGGGGAGGTGGGAACCATGTTAAGCAGATGTCAACTGGAGAGAGAGGAGCAACAGAGACAGAGAGACAGAGAGAGAGACACAGAGAGAAGCACTCACAGAGATAGAGAGGCAGACAGAAACAGAGAAAGAGAGACAGGGAGAAGCACACCCAGTGATAGAGAGACAGAAATAGAAATATTCAGAGAAAGAGACAGAAAGAGTCAGACAGAGAGACAGAGAGAGGGAGAAAGATGGAGCAATTTTTTTCCTTTGCATGGAGGCATCTTTTGTCATTATTGCAGGGTAAGATGCAGAACATGTCATTAAATTAGAGATACTATTGTTTCATCCTAACGTGCTTTCATCTGCCTAATGAAATACCGTGGACAAACCCCCAACTATTGTGATCGAACAATCCCCACAAAGTCGAGATTACAGAAAGGGCACAAGACTAGTAATTATGTCAAGTGTGGTTCCCCTTCCGAGGGTGCCTGTGATTAAGCTGTTTAGAGGGATCTTGTGGAATACAGGTGGATGCCCTTCATGAAGTCTGAGACCAGAGAACTGGAGCTGCAGGATCGGTTAGCCCTGAGCCTGACGGCCATGGGGACACAGGCCTCTGACATGGGTAAAATCACGTTTCTTGATGGCAAGAATAAGAACCACAGCTACTCTTTTTAGCACTTTCTATAGACCAGGCACTGGGCTAAGCTTTTTCTGTACCAATTTTTCAGTCCTCACAGATAACCCAATTGGATAGATGTCATCCCATTTCAATAGGTGAGGAAACGGAGGCTCGGACTGGTAAGGGGACTTGCTCCAGGTCACACAGACTGCAGATAGTGGGGCCATCACTGGGTGCAGATCTGTCTGGCTGTACGTCCACTCTGGCCATGATTCTTCCATCACTGCCTGTGGCCTTGTTCTGACTCCACAGTGAGCCTGTCCCTGCTGTGACTTTAGTGTTGGGTTTCTTGAAGCTTTTTTTGTGTGTGTGTGTGAACAAATGGCCTGGGTCTCCTGCATTCACTAGAGGAGAGGTTAGGATTCCCAGGATTGTGACTCGAGAGGATCTAATCAGAGAATGAAGGCCAAGGAAATCCCTTTAGGGACCCAAGTTCTCTGACTGTGCAGGAGGTCCCATCTCCCTTGTCATTCCTTCTGCTGAATCTTGGTATTTTTGTGTGGTCCACTGCAATGTCTCTAATGCATATGCTTTCATTATGACTGCAACAAGTACAAAAATGTGACTATGAAAATAAAATCAGAAACCTTAGAGGTCCTTGGGGCTCCCAGTCATTCAGTGTCCCTGCTCTCCCAGGCTGCATTTGCGTCTCCTTTTCTAGACATCCTCAACTCCTTTTAGGATTCCCTCCCTTAATTTCTCAAGCTGCCTTTCCTTTCTCTGGGCCCCATTTCCCCACACCTCCAGACCCTCACCTTCGGGGAGCAACTGGGTCTGGCTTTCCTTGGTACGCTTGAGCACCCAACCCAGAGCTGGCACCCAGTGCATGTTTGGTTTGTGGCATAGTTTAGCATTCATTCACACACACACATCTGACAGAAACTTGCGATCATCCATCATAAAGAGAATTTATTGTGGTGGATTGGGAAGTTATTTAAGTGCAATGCAACAGGCACCTAGGAAAATTCTAGGTCTCATTTACACCTTCAGAATGTGAATGGAGGAGAGTGGTTAGAACTGACGTGCAGTTACCTGGGGAAGCCTGGAATGTAGATATTTAAAGTAAAACCCACCGTCAAAGGGATTGTGATTCATGGTTCTGCATTTTGAGGGCAGAGAAATTAGCAAATGCCTAAATCAGGAACTTTAATTTTAAAATGTGGCAAATATATTCATACATCAATACCTCACTTATCCAGAGAACACAGATCCAGTCACTTCATCTATCCAGAACACAGCTGACTGTGCAGGTCTCTAAACTGCTGAAGTAGAAGACTTTTCTTTTTTTCTTTTTCTTTCTTTTCTTTTTTTTTTTTTTTTTTTTTTTTGAGACAGAGTGGAGTCTCACTGTAGCTCAGACTGGAGTGCAGTTGGGCACAATCTTGGCTTACTGCCACCTCTGCCTCCTGGGTTCAAGCGATTCTCCTGCCTCAGCCTCCCGAGTAGCAGGGATTACAGGCATGCATCACCATGCCCTGCTAATTTTTGTATTTTTAGTAGAGAAGGGGTTTCACCATGTTGGCCAGGCTGGTATTGAACTCCTGACCTCAAATGACCTGCCTACCTTGGTCTCCCAAAGTGTTGGGATTATAGGCGTGAAGCACCGCATCTGGCCAACTTTTCTTAAGGCTCATTTGGTTTGTCTGGGAGCTCTGCTTCGGTCTTCTCTCAGTTCCTAGCTGAACTTGTGTTGTGCACTTCTCTTACCAGTTGTATTATCTTTGGTTTCCAGACTACAGCAAGTCAGCCAATTAGGAACAAGTGTAGGGTTGATGGAGACAGCCGGTGTAGGGTTGATAGCGAGTGGCAAGAAATGGCAGCGTACTGCCTGACCCAGAGGGTGAGAAAGGGAAGAAATGTTAAAGACCCTGAGGATTTGAAAAGCATGTTGGGAAATTAGGATGGAGGGCAGTGTAACACCCCATACCCTGTATCTTCCCCAGGGGGCCACATGTGTTCCTGGCAGGTCCATGGCTTGAAATTCATAACCATTGGTTGGATTTGGTAAGTCACTTAACCTCTCTGAATCTCAGTTTCCTAATCTATAAGATGGAAATAGTAATTTATCAGCTTTCTATGTGTCAGACACTGTTCTTAGTTCTTTACATGTATGAATTTAATTCTCACAATTTACCATGAAGGAACCACTAGTTATTAGCACTAAACAGCTGAGGCACAAACAGGTGCAAACTTGCACAAGCTCACCTAGTTTATAGATGACAGAACCGGGATTGAGAGGCAGGAAGCCAGGCTCCGGAGTCACATTCTGGACCGTGGCTTTTGTTCTGGGAGCAATGCCCCTCCCTCCAACACAGAACTGTTTAGAGGGTGAAATTAAATATGTATCAAGGAGTCCAGCACAGTTCCGGGCACACACTGAGTGTCCTGGAAGAAAGGATCTGGGCTATGTATAGCACTAAGTGTTTTTTGAGAGCAGGGAGTCGACACTGATTATTCCTGGAGGGTGAGATTGGAGGCAAGAGAAGTGGGGAGCAACTTGGCGCCTCCCTCTTCATCCATGACTGTATTGTTGGACTCTTCTACAAGTACATGTTACCTTAGCAATTTCAAAACGTACTGGGAATGGGGAGGAGAAAGAATTTTGAACAGTAAGGTCATGTCTAAAACCTGCAGCCATGTCTAAATTGCATTTTAAAAATTAGTCTATCAAACACGGCTTAAGTTGGAGCACTTAATGATATACGCTTTATTATGTAGAATTTCACTTCCGTGGAACAGCTGATGCCTTTTCACCAGTCCGCTGTGAATGACACCTGTTACCGTGCTGAGACAGGCTTGTGGTCCTTCCTCATTTCCTCAGTAAATCTCACACCAGGAGGACTCTGTGCCTCTAGGGTCTACAGCTGGGCCATCCAGACCATCTGCATTGACCGTGTGCTCTGGTGTGTCCCGCATCCTGCTAGGGGCTGGTGATTCAGGGGTGAGTTGGGTGGCATCCCTGCCTCAGGAGCCTATAAAGTGAGAGAGGCAGAGGTGGCCAGCCAGCCCAGGGCTGACCTGAGGTTGTCCCTGGGCAGGGGCATTTCTTCTTATGGAAGGATCCATCAGAGTGGTGTGTCAGCTGAACAGAGGGAGGTGAAGACTTTTGATTGAAAAGGTTGCAGGACAGAGAAGCTGTTCCAGGTTGAGAGAACAACAGGCAGAGGGAAGGTTAATATACCCTGAAAGTCTGTTTCTGGGCAATAGCATCACTGAGACCTGTGTTAAAAAGAGCCAGCTCCTGGATGAATTGAGTTTACAGTCTCCATTTGAGGTCAAGTTCTATAGGGTTGATCTTCACATATGTCTGTCTCCCTCCCTCCCTCCCCAAAGCACCTTTTTATCCTTCTCCATTCCCATTTCCCCCCTTCTTCCCTCCACAGAAACAACAGCTATCTAGAAGTTAGTTATATTTCTCCCATCTCTATTGTTATGTCTTACTGCAGATGTACATGTCTGTAAACTATAATATTTTTAAGCTTTATGTAAACATCACACTACATATATAACATTCTATAGCCCATTTTGTTTTACTCATTTTACTTTGTCTTTTATTTATTTATTTAAATTTTTTGTTGTTGTTTTGAAACACCGTTTCGCTCTTGTTGCCCAGGCTGGGGTGCATTGACGCAATCTCAGCTTACTGCAACCACTGCCTCCCAGGGTCAAGCAATTCTTCTGCCTCAGCCTCCCGAGTAGCTGGGATTACAGGCATGTGCCACTATGCCTGGATAATTTTTGTATTATTAGTAGAGGTGGGGTTTCACCATGTTGCCCAGGCTGGTCTCAAACTTCTGACCTCAGGTGATCCACCTGCCTTGGCCTCCCAAAGTGCTGGGATTACAGGCGTGAGCCACTGCGCCCAGCCTAGTTTGTCTTTTAGTAGGTGGTTTTAATTGGTTTATATTTATTGTGATTAATGATATATTTCTACCCTCTTATTTTGAGTGTTCCTTCTGCCACTCCCCCTTTTTCCTCTGCTGATATGGTTATATCCTTAACACTTTAGCATATATCCTAAATAAATTTCTTTTTTTCTACTCAAATCTAATGCTATTCAATATCATTCGCCTCTACTGAATCTGGTGAGAATTGTAATCATGCCTCACAACCCACTAATACCTGTTCTATCGTTGTTTCCTAGAATTTTGGTTCCGAAAATTTTAGTTGTTATTATTTTTGTGTTACAGTTAGTAGCTCATTAACTTCGCCGACACATTTTCCTAATGCTTTTGCTCGCCACTGTTTTTGTGCCCCATTCCTTCTTCTGGGTTCCCTTTTCTTCCAGCTGAGTTAATTCTCAAGTTATACTCAGCGCATATGGTGAGTGCCAAGGATGGTCAACACTCTTAATATTTGGGTGTCTTAAAAGGTCTCCGTTTTCATCTCACTTTTGAATACTGCTTTAGCAGAGTTCAGAATTCCAGGCATGCAGTTATTTCCCTTCAGAATTTGTCTTTTGGGCCTCTTGTTGCTGAAGAGATGTCTGCTGTCCATCCAGTTATTGACTCCTTAGAAACTGTCTTTTTCTGGTAACTCTTGAGGCCTATGCCTGGAATAGGCTTCCTCTCACTTTTATCATATTCTTTTGGCCACATCAAGTCACAAGGCCAGCCCAGATTCAAAAGGTGGGAAAGTAGACTCTACCCACCTCCAGCTTTTTTTTTTACCCCCTGAGACAGGGTCTTTCTCAGTCACCGAGGCTGGAGTGCAGTGGTACAATCATGGCTCACTGTAACCTCAATCTCCTGGGCTCAAGCAATTCTTGTGCCTCAGCCTCCTGATTAGCTGGGACTACAGGTGTGTAGCACCATGCCTGGCTAATTTTTTAAAATGTTTTTAGAGATTGGGTCTCATCAAGTTGCCCAGGCTGGTCTCAAACTCATGGCTTCAAGCGATCCTCCCACCTTGGCCTCCCAAGGTATTGGAATTATAGGCATAAACTGGTCATGGGTGCAAACTCGACTTTTGATGGTAGGAGATTCGAAGTCATTCCAAAGGCCATGGGTATAGGAAGGGGTGAGTAACTGGCCATATTTGCATTCCATCTGTCACTGTTTTCCACCTTGTCCTGCCATCCAGAGCGTGCAGCTTCCTGTGGGCTGAGGCAGCAGATAGCAGTTGGTAGAACTTCGTCCCAGCTTTCCTCTGGAGCAGAGGAAGCCCTTCTCTACCGGCTCTGCTCCAACTCTTTGCTTCAGATAGTGAGCTTGACTCCAGTTCTCTTTTGCATTGACTGTGGCTCTGGCCCCCACCTTTACTTGGGGGTGCTATGAGTCTCTGTTACCCCAGAGAATTGTCAATGCCAGGCACTTCTCTCTGTATTGCACTCAGAGCCCATCAAGCCTGCAGCCTCATCTCCACTTACCATGTTGTGGTTTTTTCTTTCCCCCCTTGAGAATTTTATTTTTGAGTAATGCTATGTCTTCAAATTTTCTATTTTTGTATTTCAGCTATCATTGCTGTGTGTTTGTTACAGCAAGGAGGAGGAGACCTCAAAATGTGAATTTAATTTGCGATACCACCTTGGCTGGGATTCTTTTGTTTACTTTCTTCATAAAACAGTGCTTGTCACATTCTCCAGGAAACAGATGAGGCTGTGACAGCACATTAGAATGTATATAACTGTGATAGTGAGAACAAAACCGCAGACTCTCTGGGTTAGAGGGGGCCCTCTAGTGCTTGAATCCCTCCTAAGTCTGTCACACAGGTGGGCATCTAACACCTGGACAGCTCCAGGACTGGCTGACCGGCCACCTTTCTATTGCATCCAAGCATAGGCCTGGCTTTGAAAAAAATGTCATTATTCTCCATCTGGTGCCTGCCTCCCTGTAGTTTTCTGCCCCAGCCCCCGTATCCTAGTTCTGGTCCTTTCCTCTGGAACCAAACACACCGCATCTGTGCTCTCTGCCGCTGAGAGCCCATCAGAGCTGTGCAGGCCATGCTGGGCCTGAGGGGGCCCTTCTACTGGCTGAACAGCTACAGGCTCTGCAGCCAAAACTCGTGGGATATAATTGGCTGTCCGCTCTCCAGACTGGCTGACTCGGGGGACACTCTGCAGGTGGTCCCTTCTCTCTTCCTGGGCAGGGCCCAGATAGAGCCTCGAAGATGGGTTTGGATAGACCAGCCAGGAACTGAGCAGGCCTGTTCTCCACCTCCTGGATTCTGGAATGAATCATTCTCCTGGTGTAGTCTCCAGCTCTGTTGTGAGATGAACTCACATGGCTCCTCGGTCAATTGCCATTCATTCATTCACTCCTTGGGTGCACCAGGGTAGCAGTGCTGAACAAGGCTGCCATGGAACGTGGGGTCTAGTGAGGCAGACAGATGTAGTGTGACCACAGCCATGAGGGCAAGGTACACGGTGGTGGGAGTGTGCGTGGCTGGGGAACCTACCCAGAATTAGGGAGGCTTTTCTAAGAAAGTGGTGTGTGCTCTGAAGAGCACTTTCTCATTTTCTTAACATTTCCAAATCCAGATTCTCAAGAGAGAAAATCTCTGTCTTGCCAGCTCTTTTTTCCTGGGCCTGCAAGGTTACGGGTCAGCAGCTAGCCTATGGCTTGGGTTTACATACCTTGTCCAATTAACTATGCCTGGGATATATGAATCTTCCAATTTCTTTCATTCATTCATCCATCCATTCATTCATTCATTCATTCCTCGGGTGCACTTGGGATGTGACGAAGGAATCCATAGCAGTTTTCATTGTTGGAGAAGCTCAAGTAGGAAATAGGTAGGGCAGGGATGGGATGGGGTGACAGTAAGTGTGGTGGCTCCATGGCTGAAGGAGACATGGCAACTACAAGGGACTGTGACTGAAGCCTAAGACACCAGGGTGACCTAGGGACAAGGTAGGCAGTGGAAGTGGCAGTGGCCATGCCATGCAGGGCCTTACAGGGTGGGAGGCAGGGTAGTGGCATTGATCTTTATCCCAGTCTTTATCTCAGGCTGGTGTTGGGGGCTGAGGAGCCCATTGTTGGGTGGAAGTAGCCCAGTTGGGAGAGGACAGGATGGTGGTTCTGTAGGCAGCAGGGAGGAACGACCTCCCTGGACAGAGGGAGACTTGAGAAAGCAGTGGAAGGTGGGGAGAGTGATGTCAAGGAGGCACCTTGTTTTTGTTGTTGTTGTTGTTTGTTTGTTTTTGAGACAGAGTCTCATTCTTTCACCCAGGCTGGAGTGCAGTGGTGCAATCTCTGCTCACTGCAACCTTTGCCTCCCGGGCTCAAGCAATTCTCTTGCCTCAGTTTCCAGAGTAACTGGGATTAAGGAGGCACCTTGTATTTGCTTCCTGTGGCTGCCAGAACAAATTGCCACAAACAGGGTGGCTGAAAAGAGCACACGTTTTTTTCTGTTACAGTCCTGGAGGCCAGAAGTCTGAAATCAAGCCTTGGCTGGGCCAGGCTCTCTCTGGAGCCCCTGGGGGAAAACCAGTCCTTCTGTGCCTCTCCCTGCTTTTGGTCACTGTTGGCATTCCCTGACTCGGGTCTGTGTGGTTCCAATCTCTGCCTCCCTGGTCACATTGTCTCCTGTCTTCTGCCTGTCTAGACTAAGTCTATTTCTGCCTCACTCATGAGATTTATAGCTTACCTGGGTATTACAGGATAAGCTCCTCCTCTCAAAAGCCTTCATTAAATCACATTTTTGCCATGTAAGGTAATATTTCCTCTTTTACCATATAAGGTAGCATTCACAGTTCCAGGAGTTAGGGCATGGATGCATATTTTTGCAGGCTGCCTTTCAGCCAGGACCGTGCTAAGGACCTGACTATAGAAGTGAGCCCTCACGTAGTGCAGGCTGTGGGCCAGGCTCTGTGTCCTGACTGCTCCAGACGGGTTGACTCATTTTAAACCCCATGAGATGGGCACTATTGTCATCCTGTCTTTATAGGCAGGAAACTGAGGCTCAGAGAGGTGAAATGGGCCTGCTGTCAAGCCACCAAGTGGGAGTTGAGTCCAGGCAGCAGGCTCTGGAGCCCTTGGCAGGCTGCACTGCCTTCCTAGGCCGGGTGGATGGAGGATGGGTGCTGTTCACTGAAATGAGGCATTTGGGAGAGAGGCACAGGAAGGACAGGAGTTTGGTTTGGGGCATGGTGAGCCATAGCCCCTGACATCCACATGCCTCTATGTCCCCTTCATTGCCAAGTGCAGCCTCCGTGTCTGGGTTTCTGACCTTGGCCATGGCCCCTCTGCCCTTTTGGCTTGTGGAAACAGCCTCCCAGTGCTGCCATGGCAAGCCCTCTTCAGAACCACTAGCACCACTCACTGCACCGTGTCCTGGCCCTGAGCCTGGGTTTGGAGACCTCAGTGTCTGCACAGACTGAGTAGGGTAGCAGACGGGGCATCACAATGACTTTGAGGATGTAAGGGCTATGCCACTGGCACCCAGGGATCCTGGAGCCCAGCTCTGCCCCAGGCCACTCCCAGCAGACCCACCCTTCTGAGGGGGCCAAAAGCTGGAGGCCCTTAGTACCGTCTCCCCTGAACCATGCCCTGCTTACTGCCAGAAACCCACCTTGGAGCCCTGCCCTTCAACCAGTCTTGCCACTCATTGCTTAGGGCTTAGGGCTCAGCCCTCCCAGATGGGTTATAGCTGAGAGGAGTTAGGTGCTCTGTTATGTGGAAAAATCACCCAATGAAATGTCAGGAGACCATTCCCACTCCTCCCCGACATTCACTTGAAATATGGGCATGCTCTGGATTTCATAGGTGGAAGGGAAAGGGCATTCGAGGTGCAAGAAACTGGGGGGAGGTGAGGAGCAAAGGCACAGAAGTGGCAAAAGATAAATTCTGCTTGGGAAATGCCAGCTGCAAGATGACTGTGATGTAGGGCACCTGAGGTGGGTGACGGAGGAGCTGGATGGGAGTGGGGGCAGAATTCAGGCTGTCTGAGATGCCAGTCTGTAGGAAATGGAACAATGGTTTTATAAGAAATGATTCTGTGTCAGTTGCAGAGATTTTCCACTGATGCATGTTGTTTGTACTTTTTTTTTACATCACAACATCGTTTATTATGTGAATTTTTTACAATACAAACAAAAAATACAGAAATGCAATATATGAATACAGCTAAATGCAGAATGGTGACTTTTTTCTCTTCAAGAGGCAGTGATTCCCATTTCTAGTAAATTAAGAGACTGCATATAGGTAGAAACAGGTTGGTCATTAGCTTCACAATTTTGCCTGGAAATGATCTATACATGCATTTTCCCCCTGCTACTTACCATAAAGTGTAAAAAGGAGTTAAAGTTTCCTTGTTGGCTCCTACCATACGAAGGATGCTATATTCTATTTTAGCAGGGCCAATATATGGACACTATCTAAATTAAATGTTATTACAAAAATGAAGTAGTAATGAGATTCTGGCTAAAGAGGACACTAAATGAGAATAATATATATTAAAAAAATCCAAAACAAACAAAAAGAGGGTGTTATAAAAAAGCTCTGGGTGCACTATAAGCATATAGGGTTTTTTTTCCATGTGTATTTTTAAACAATGGAAATGTCAAAACATAGGGTCAACTGTGTTATACTAAATTACATCATTGTATATGCTGCACTGAATGGAACCTTTGTATTATAATTATCATAGAGAAGCATAGTTTGCATCATATTATGGACTTTTGTCCTCAATGAAAACCTTCCAGAGTCCTTTTATTTTGGAATATCCTGTAAACAATCAAACCGTCAGAACATGATTGTACAACAGTAAAATGTTCTCTTGCATTCAACTGAAGATAATCTGTTTAATAAAAAAAGAAAAAGAAAAAGTAGGAAAGGTAGAGCTGTTACTAAGCACACAACACCCTATAGACAATTGAAGGCATCTTAATCTCCATCAAGAACAACAACAAAAATAATGTTTGTCATGCTGTTAAATCCATCATTCTAGATAAAACGCGCAAATTGGTCAAACGGATCCAACAAACACTGATGTCCAAGCTGGCATATTGGCAGCTAATACGTAACTGGTGGTCAATAGAGAGTTTAAAAGATCTTCCTTTCATCTTGTTCTTTTCCAAGGTTCTCGAAGAGTTCTGTTGTTCTAAAACACGTTGTTGAGCTTCCCGGTTTGCTTTCTCGTCCTTTGACGTTTTTCCTCTAATTCTTTATGCTGTGCTTCCAAATTATTTTTCATTTGCTCATGGTGCCGCTGGAGCTCAGCTTCAGAGTTCTTCAATTTTGAACTTTTTCTTTGACCTTCATCTCCAACTTCTGCTCCATCTCCAGCTCCATCTTCTTCATTTTAGCTACATGCTCCCTTCTTTCCTCTTGCATTTGTGCCGGAGGGCTCTTAGTCAGCTGCCCTTTTTTCTTGTCGTTATCAATTCCATTATAAGTCACAGCTGCCAGTTTTTTGCTTCTGTAGTTCTCATAGTGGACATTATTAGTAACATCTTTCAAGTCCCGCATGTGTGTTCTTATCAACATATTTCTTAGAATTGTAAAATCACAATGTTCACCATTTTCAACTTCAGCAATACCCCAAGGATACAGCCTTCCTCTGATTGTTTTGCCATTAACTTCAGTGATAGTATTACTACCTACCACAGCAACAGGTAAATGGTCCTTTATCTTTTTAACAAGTTTATTTTCTTCTTTATTATCTGTTTCTAGAAATTCATATATTTTAATTTTATGTTCTTGGATTTCTTTCATTATCTGTTTTTAAACTGTTAGTATTCCTCTGGTGTGAGTGTGTCTGCTTTGACAATAAGTGAGATGATACTCTTTCGTGCAAACGCTTCATAAACTCAATATTCAATGGTTTAAGTCCATGTCCTGAAGGAGCAATGAAGTATAAACAACACTGCACCCTGTTATCAGGCATCTGACGTCTGTTCACTCGAGATTCTGCATTTAGGTAGTCCTCAAATTTACTATTAATGTAGCCTATTGTAAGGCTGCCAGCAATTACTATTATCCACTGCATCTCCAAATCCTGGGGTATCAACTATTGTGAGCAGCAACTGAACACCACCTTCTTTGATTAAAACTTTGGATTGTTCCATCCACTACCATAGCGTGAATTCAAAACCAGATCTCTTCATTGATTTTCTGTATACTTGATTTGGGAGATTGGCAAATCCCACATAGCCTTCAAGGTTCTTCTGTTGAGACACCGAAGCGACATGAGCCTAGTGGCGGTTTGGTTGCCAGTGGAGTCGCGGACGAGCAGGAAGAAGATGAGCCTTAAGTCTGAACCCCGAGGAATTCATGTGGATCAATCAAACCTCCCATGGGGCTGCTGTTGACGCTCCTCTCCTCAGCAGCAGCGTATCTTGCACTGTTTGGACTTTTTTTTTTTAAGAAAAAGGAAAGTGATAATAAAAAAATGATAATAGGCCGGGCACAGTGGCTCATGTCTGTAATCCCAGCACTTTGGGGGGCCGAACTGGGCTGATCACCTGAGGTTGGCCTGACCAACATGGAGAAAACCTGTCTCCACTAAAAACACAAAATTAGCCAGGCATGTTACCACATGCCTGTAATCCCAGCTACTCGGGAGGCTGAGGCAGGAGAATCGCTTGAACCTGGGAGGCAGAGGTTGTGGTGAGCCGAGATTGCGCCATTGCACTCCAGCCTGGACAAGAGAGTGAGACGCCATCTCAAAAAAAAAAAAGATAGTAGACACCATAGTGCTTCTGATGGGCCAGGCATTACTCCAAGCAGTTTGTATGTATTTACCCTTTAAATCCTCACATGAACTCGAGGAGAGCAGTTCCATTATCCCGAATTACAGGTGAAGAAATGGGATGCTACGAGGTTAAGTGATGTGCTGGGGTCTTATGGCTAGTCTGCTTGTGTCACATGGTTTGAAGCCTCAGTTAAAGAAAGATGTGAAGGTAACAGGGCGTCCTAGAGGCACTACTTGCCATAGCCCCAAATGGCAGCAACAGTCTCTAGACCCTTAGAAGATCCATTAAGAAAAGGAAGTGGGCCCTGAGGAATCATGGTGATTGCTGACCTCAAGCTGGGCTTGTGGGTTTCCCCATCACGTTCATGTGGGCATCACAGTAGCTCCATAAGGCGGGTGAGAGTCCATAGCCCAAGATGCAGACGTAAGCTTAGCCTGAGGGTGGCGAGTGGCCCACTGCAGATCTGCAGCACCATCCTGGGGAATGGCAGCTTGTACCAAGGCCACCTTGCTCTACCCTTTCTGAAAAATCCCCCTGTTCATGCTGAGAGCGGTGCTCCCCTTGTTGCCTCCAAGTTCTGCGGCTCACAGCACCTGAGACTGGCAGGGCAGGTGCAGTTGGAAACCTGACCTGGGGATGGTGGCCTGGCTGCTCCGTTGTTGCACTGCACATCCCTGTGGAGGCCTCAACAGAAGGAGAGGGACACTGCTGCCCTGGTTTCGTCTCACGGGCACGCCCTGACTTGTTCTGTTATGCCTTGTTGCCTTGCCATTTATATATCTTGTCTCCTGGCTGATGACAGCTTCCATGTCATTAGGGATGATGTGGCTGGGAGACCAGGAAGACAGGGACCTCGTCAGCATTGGCTCTTGGTCCTTAGCTCTGGTGTAGTGAATGGCATATCGTGGGGGCTCAGTCATTATTTACTGGATCAGGGAAAGAATGATTGACTCCTGGGAGTTGAGAGGTCTACATTGGAGTAACAGCCCCGCAAGCAACTGGTTGTGAGTCCTCAGGAAAGCCACTTAATGTCTCCGAGCCTCAGTTTGCCATTTGTAAAGTGGGTGTGATAATGTTTGTTTTGAGTGTTACAGATGACTGTCAAGGGGAAAATGTGTGATATATCTTTGTAACCTGGAAAGGGCCTTACATAAAGGTCTTTATCACCAGCGTTATGATTATTATGATTACCATTGTTGTCGCTGTTAGTATGAGCATCCAGCCAGCATTCAAAACAAATGCATATGTAAGGACCAGTCTTCCAGTGAGTGTTCCAATTCATGCAGGTGTTGGTCAATCAGTAAGCAATTTCTGAGGCCCTGCTCTGCCCAGCCTTCTCCATGTTGTGGGTAGAAGGGAAAAGCATGACAACACAATCTTCTGGAACAAAAGCAAACATTAGGAGCCCAAAGGGTGGCTATTTTAGGAAGGGTGAGGATGATGTTGGAGCAGAGACCAAGACGCTGAGAACTTTGGTGAACCTGCAGTCTGTGACTCCATAGAAGTGCATGGATGTCCTGTCCTGCAGAAACTGTTGCTCAATAAAGCCGATGAAATGGGTGTGTGTAGGAGGTTGGGTGGGGGAATAAGCAAAGCTCCTTGGCAGGAAAATGAGCTGGCATCTCAAACTCTAGTGTGTACCCGGATCATCAGGGATGTGTATTAAAAATGGAGCAGCCCTAGAGAATCCGATTTGGTAGGTCTGGAATAGCGCTTGGGAAGTGGCATTTTAACAAGCCCCCGGGTAGTTCTGATGCAGTGGTCTACATCTTTGAAAAGCACCACCCTGCGCCCGGGCGGGTCTCCAAGCCTCAGCTTCCAGCTGTCAAAATCCAGCCAAACAGAACTGCTTAAAAATGCACAGAACACAATGAGAGAGCACACATCTGAATTCTAGGTGATATTTTCAGATGCAACGAGACGTTATTTTTGTCCGTGTTGGGAGGAAGGTTCTTGGGGTTTAGTGAACCAGAGCGGAGTCTGTTGCTCCATGCTGCTCTAATTATGGTCCCTGAAGCTCTCAGTGGGAAGCAAAAACCAGAATATTCTTTCTGAAGATCTTGTGTGCTACCCTGGAAGGTCTGTTTTGCAAAATTAATCAGCTTTGGGCCAGTTTCTTATCTTGAACCATTTGAGATTTCTGAGCTGCAGTTGCAGAAAGCATGCTCAGGGAAAATCACATCTTCATGTCTTTGTTTCTAGGGCACCGGTGGAGCCTCACTCATGGGCCAGGCCCAGGGTGGGAGGCAAAAATCAGAGAGGCGATCCTTGCCCTTGAGGGGGGACAAAAAAAGCAAATGTAGAGCTGGAACATGAAGGAGAATAAAAAAAGTGTTGTTGGAAGGCTCAGTAAGGATCTTGAGAGAATAATATCAACCAAGGGGAAACTGGATAAGAAATCAATTTCAAAATTTCCAGGATGAAACTGCTCCCTAAAAAGTAATTAGCAATATTAAATTCCTCCTCTCTCTAGCATGAATCAACCTTGGCCATTGAGGAAACACAGTGGAAAAGTTCCAGACCAAATCTTTTGCCTGAGAATGTCCACCCAGATCTTAGTTGTAGCGGGCAATGAGGAAGTTGCTGGAAGAATGATTTCCAGCCTTCAGGGATCTTGTTTATCTTTCTGAAACAGGGAATGCCTTGGCAAATGAAATGAGGTGCTCTGTAGGAGACCAGGGCAGAGAGAGTGGGCGTATTTATTGACATGAAACCCATTTCTCTCTTAGTCCAGACTTGCTGAGCATTCAGTCTTCTTAGCAGCAACAAGAATACCAGCAGCAGTCCCTTGGGGTGGTCAAGTCCTCGTGTTTCCAGAGCCTGTGTTTTCCTGTGTTTCCGGCCCTCCCTACAGCTCGATAAGGAATCACTACGCTTTGTAGATAGGATTGGAAGGCCCAGAGAAGCAAAGTGACTTGCCTGAGGCCACACAGCTGAACCCAGGCCATGTCTGCTTCTGATTGTAGCATATTGAACTCTCCACTACAGACTATGGCCCCACGTTGTGGAATTCAGTGAACGCTTGGGTGTTTCAGGGAAGACTGTGGCAGGTATGAGATAGTTTGCTAAAAAAAGAAACCGAGCATCTCCGTGAGAATTTCCGCTCTCTTTCCTCCAGTTTTTTCCTCCCCCACCGAATCAATTAACAATTTCAAATTGTTCCCTAGTGCTTGGGCAGGTTTGTTTTATGATTATTATGATCATCGTTATTGCAGGGTGTATTTACTGAGCGATATTAGAAAGAGGAGTTGTAGGCTGGGTGCAGTGGCTCGCGCTTATAATCCCAGCACTTTGGGAGGTGAAGGAGGGAGGATCATTTGAGCTCAGGAGTTCAAGACCAGCCTAAGCAACGTAATGAGACCTTTACCAATTTTTTTTTTTTTTTTTTTTGAGATGGAGTCTAGCTCTGTTGCCCAGGCTGGAGTACAGTGATGCAATCTTGGCTCACTGCAACCTCTGCCTCCCAGATTCAAGCGATTCTCCTGCCTCAGCCTCCCGAGTAGCTGGGATTATGGGTGCCTGCCACCACGCCCAGCTAATTTTCATATTTTTAGTAGAGGCGTAGTTTCACTGTGTTGGCCAGGCTGGACTCAAACTCCTGACCTCGTGATCCACCTGCCTCGGCCTCCCAAAGTACTGGGATTATAAGCGTGAGCCACCACACCTGGCCACCAACCATTTAAAAAAAAAATTAACCAGGCATGGTGGTACAAGCCTGTGGTCCCAGCTACTTAGGAGGCTGAGGAGGGAGGATTGCTTGAGCCCAGGAGGTTGAGGCTGCAGTGAGCTGTCATCATACCACTGCACTCCGGCCTGGGTGACAGAGCAAGACTCTGTCTCAAAAAAAAATAAAAAATAAGAGAGAGCTGTTCAAGTAACATCTTTCTAAAACCAACTCAGCAACTCAGCTAGGGGTCTTCCCTTTGGTCACACTGTTTGCACTGTGCTTGACTTTGACAATCGCAGGCGGCTGGGGCTTGACATCCACTACCTCACACTTGTATCTCCCGGCTCAGCCTGGCAGTGCCCACCTGAAAGTCACAGCCTCCAGTGGGATATGGGAACAAACCAGGAAACATTCACAATGACCAGCCCTTGGCCCATACTGTCCTTAACAGAGCTTCAAGAGACCATGGTGCCCTGAGGAAAATAAGGATAAGTTTTCACTAGAGCTAACTTTGTTGTTTTAAAGAACACCCCTCACTTTGAGATGGTGCCCTTCCTTCCCTCCTCCTCCCTTCTTATCATGTCCTTTCCAAAATGAAATTGTGGTGATAGCAGACATTAGGATTTGTTTATTGATTTATTTATTTCATTATTATTTTCTTTTTTTTTAAGAGACAGGGTCTTGCTTCATCTTCCAGGTTGGAGTGCAGTGGCATTTTATAGCTTACTGCAGGCTGTAACTCCTAGGCTCAAGTGATCCTCCCACCTTAGCCTCCCAAGTAGCTGGGACTACAGATGTGCACCACCACGCGTGGCTAATTTCAATTTTTTTTTGTGGAGACGAGGTCTCACTCTGTTGCCCAGGCTGGTCCCAAACTCCTGGCCTCAAATGATCCTTCCTCTTTGGCCTCCCAAAGTGTTGGGATTACAGGTGTGAACCACTGCACCCAGACCTTGTTTTGTTTTTTAATGGCCTCACTTGAGAAAATAAAATTTGACAATCTACATTGGTATTCTGATACGTTTTGTTTTGTTTGGAAATTGTATGTTTTATGACAGTCTGGGCAACACTGTTATTATTGTAGAAGTTTGTATGAGGTCAGCGGGGCACAGGGTGGAAGCGGTCAGTCCTGTTTACTGGGATCAGGGAGGATTTGGAGCAGAAAGTGACATGTGAGCTGAGCCTTGGAAAGCACAGTGAGAGGGTGCTCACTAGGGGACCAGAGGGCCATGAAAGCCTTTTGATCAGTGAGGGATGTGATAAGCTTTTCATTTTAGGGAGATCACTCTGGAGGGGACGTGACCAGCAGAGGAGAGACAGCAGGCCTGGAAGCAGAGTCACCTGCCACAGTGAGGCCAGACACAAGCATGTGGCGGTGCGGTGCAGAGGCTCGCATGGTTCTGTGGATACTCAGCGAGTAGAACATACAGGACTTGAGGCTGGCTAGGTGCGAGGGGCCATGCAACAATGGAGTCTTGGACAGCTCCCAGTTTTCTGCCTTGGGGAACCTGCAGAGGTGAAAGTTGATACTAACACGAATGCAAATAACAATAGTCATGGTGACAGCTGATGTTTACTGAGCCCTTCTTTGTACTGGGCACTTGCTGGGCACCATGCCTATCCAGAAGGCTTATGCAGAGAAAGCAGGTTTCTCAGAGTCAGAATCTAGAGCCCCTCTCTCACTCAGTCACATCTGTATTCCGCCTTCTGGGACACTGATCACATTTTAGGGGAAGATGGCAAGTCCAGGTTTGGACCTGTGGGTCACCCAGGTGGAGATGTGTGGTCTGGAGCTTCAGGGAGGTGGAGGTTAGGATTTGGGGTCATCAGCCTATAGATGATGGTTGATGCTATTGGAGTGGGGAGGTCAGCTAGAAATACTCCCTGGGAAGAAGTGCTCGCCCAGCAGAGAAAGAGGAGCTGTTCCATCTTTGTAGCCCCGATGCCTGTTGTCTTAGCTGTGATTTGGGCCTGCAGATGTGCCTGGAATCATTGAAATGAGAAAAGGGGAGATTTGAGGGGCCGCACGGCCCTTCCTTGTTCCTCTTATTTTTTCTTGAGCTTTTTATGATGGATGATTTCAGATGTATGCTTCAGTAGAAAGAGTAGGATAAGCTGCCTCCATGAGCCCATCCCCCAGCTTCAGCAATTAGCCAGCGCATGCCTGTCCCTTTCTTAATTGACTCTTCGCATTCCCACCCTCTGCATCCAGGCGGGTTTCTATTAATACTTTGGTGCTCCGGCTCTGCCCATTTCTCCTACCGTCTGCCTCAGCCAGACCGGGCTGGTCAGTCCTCAAACTGCCTTGTACCCATCCCCATCTCTCCCTGGCATTCCTACCTCACCTTCTAATTCAGACACTGTCCTGTCCCCCTCTTCTCGACTTGGTCAAAGCCTCCTGGTGCCACGTGGGGTGGGGTCCCCAGGTCTGTTTTGTGTCCTGAGTTTATACCTGAGCCTTCTTGGGCAGGTCACTGTATACCTGCATGCCCCGCTCAGAGCCTGTCAGCACCACTGCATGCTGTGTCTGAGGGGCCTGGGGCCACATGCTCCGTAGGACAGAGGTGGCCCCCTCAGCCTGGGATTGAATATCATGTGTAATTCAACCTCCATCGGGTCAGGAGAAAACATTGGCCCCTCACCCTGTGTTGAAACTTTAAGATTAAACTTGTTTCTTGAGAGGTTTGGTTTTGTTTTCTCTGTCCATTTGCTAAACAGGCCTAGTGTGCCCATTGCAGGTCCTAGGTTGAGAGGACCCCAGGTGATGGAGTGAGGCCCAGCCGCTACGGCGAGGCCCTCAGGGGGATGCTCTAGTCTCCTGATGTTCATTGGTCTGCTTGGCTACAGAACCCTCCATTCCAACACACTTTGTTGGAAGTTCACATACAAAATCTCCAGAAGGGAACCCTCCTGGTTAAATGGTGGTGGGGACTCAGAGCCCTGCCCAGCAGGCCATGCCATATCAGTCTTTCTTCAAGAGGCCTCCTGAGGAACTGAGTCTGAGAGCCCCAGGTTGGAGTCCTCACCTTCAAGGCCACCAAAGATCCCACCCAGGAATCAGGCCTTCTCTGCCATTCCCCACAGATGGCAGCAGCTGGGGGTGCCGTCTTGTCTCCCGGCAGCCTGAGCTCAGGGCCAGGCCCAAGAAAGGTGGCACAGGCATGGATCTTGCCTTCAGGTAGGTCCACTCCAGGGCGATAAGGAGGTAGGGGGCGGGGGAGCCATTTGTGTCTACAAGGGGCTCGTTAATAAAAGACAGAGTGAAAACCATATAGAGGACATGTGGTGTACTGTGATGGAACAGGGAAAATTCTGCCCATCCCATGTGGCCTGTGGGCGGGCTCGAAGGCTGGGTTGCTGTGTGATGCCGCCTTCTAGGTAGCCGGGTTCATGCTCACTGGATGAGCTTTTAGGTCCAAGCGTCTGCCAGCCATGTGGAAGCCCATTCCAGATGCTTGATCTGCTGTGTGCGCGCCCCTGGCTGGGTGCTGCTGTGACAGCTGAAGACGAAAGTCCCACCCCACACGCCCCAAGTTAGATCTGTCGTACAGACACTGGTTATGCACGTTTGGGGACTTTTTTTTTCTTCTTCCCTATGTGAAGTTTTAGTTTTTCAGTAAACAGTAATTAAAACAAATGTACACAGAGACAACAATGCCGCATTTTAATTTATTTATTTCAGCTGACTGCACCCGCCAGCCTCCTAGCGAAATTCCTTTGTTTTCTTCTTTATGCACAATATTAACAGTAGATCTCCCTGTGTCGTTTTGTGTTGACCCTGTTTCTAGAGAGTGTGGAGGATGCAGTGGGTGTGGCATACGAATTTTTTACTTTCTACCTGTAGAGTAGATGATGCAGTTCCTGAACTGTGGAAAATGAAGATGCTCCTGTCCTTCCTTTTCAAAAGCCTCCTCCTCCAAGATGTCTCTCTGGCCTCCTCAGTTGTAGTCACTGGCCTCTTCTAAGAAAGAAATTTTTCAGATAGATGTTGTCTCTGAATGAGCCTAGCTCAGGGTACAGCTCTTAGAACTTGCTTATAAGTAGGCTGGGCGCGGTGGCTCGCACCTGTAATCCTAGCACTTTGGGAGGCCAAGGCAGGTGGATTGCCTGAGCTCAGGAGTTCAAGACCAGCCTGGGCAACATGGTGAAACCCCATTTCTATTAAAAATACAAAAAGTTAGCTGGAGGTGGTGATGCATGCCTGTAATCCCAGCTACTTGGAAGGCTGAGGCAGTAGAGTTGGCTTGAACACGGGAGGCAGAGGTTACAGTGAGCCGAGATTGCACCACTGCACTCCAGAGTGAGACTCTGTCTCCAAAAACATGAAAATAAATAAAATAAAAAGAACTTACTTATAAGTGAATACTCTCTTCCCTGCTCTTCCCAATCATCTACCCTTCCCCTCCCCAGCATTTTTTCTTATTGCTCTGAATTTGTTGCTGGAAATTTCTTTACCTGTGCCCTCACCCCAGGTGGCTGTGGGGATTCTGGGAAGGCAGTGATGCTTGTTGCCACTTCATCCTTGAGCCCCCCCCACCACCAAGATTCATGAGGTTGTGGGTGAGTGCACAGACAGGCTGGCCCCAAGCCCAGCTTCCCTCCTGCTGTCTGTGTGTCCTGGAGTTGGTTATGTAAACTCTTTGAGCTTCTCTTTCCACCTTTGTAAAATGGGGGTTGCTGTGGACATGCAGCTTCATGAGATGATGCTTGTGAAGTGTGCAGGATTTTCCCTGCCGCATAGCAAGCTTCAGGAGCTGAGTGCTATTATTATTATTTCTGGCTGCTGTTATTGCCACCCTAGGGGGCACTCAGCCCGTGCATGTTGTCCCTAGCATGTTGTTTGTGATCACAGAGTTCCCGGCATAAGAATAAAATTCTGTGTGCTCTGTTGTGCAGGAGAACACACACACTCTTTGCCATCTATTTTCGAGCAACATGTATGGAATCTTGGTGGGGTGGCCTGAATCCTGGGCTGACAGGGGTGGGGGCCTGTAGATCTCAGATAAGCTGCACTACTTGGGTTCACAATGCAGCGCTTGGCCCAGACAACCCCTGGGATCCCTTGTTGACCTAATATTTCCTAAAATATGAGTATCTGGAGACTGAACACAGCATGGGGATGGGCCTTATCAGCTCCTGGCTGGGGAAGGTGAGTCAGCCCTGGGGTTTCGTGCAAAGCTTCTAGGTGGTCGCCTGACCTCCCTCTGTGCTTGCCTAAGGCTTGCAGGCTTTGGGGAGGGGAGCTGCCTGTTCCCATGCATATTGGAAGTAGGGATGCCGGTGGGAGGTCTCACCTGCTGCCTGCTCTAGCTGTTAAGGGGAGGGGATCTTGCAGAATCTGTGACTCTGCCCCTCCAACCATGGAGGCAGCTGGTAAATGGAGGCTGTGTCACGCAGAACGCAAGCGTAAGGATGGAAACAGAGCCCTGGGCGGCAGGGTCTAAAAGCCTTGTTGTCATGTCAACAGATTGGCCCAAAATAGTGAGAAATAGCAAGGGGCAGGTCCCCATATGGTCCTGTTGTGACCACATCGCCCGCTCCTTCCATGGCAGGGCTGGGCTGGGCCAGGCTGTTATAGGAATAAAATGGGGAGGGGGGCTTTGAGGATATCCCCCTACCATTTCCTCAGGAGAGACCAGACAGGGCAGGTGTGGTCCTGGTCCTTCACAGCTGTATAAATGTGAAGCCTGAGAAGGGAACCCACAAGCCAGAGCCCCCACCCCCAAGGCTATGCTGTGACTGGCTTTATTTCCCCGATTGGGAAAATTCAGCAAACAGGTAGGAGCACTCAGTGCGTGCAGGTGCAGGGGTCTTGAGGCAGTACACAGAAGAGCTAACATCTCCCAAGTGTTCACCAGCACCAGTACCCTTCCCAGCCCTTTGAATGAATGAATTCATCTGACCTTCACCGTAACTGCATAAGGTAAACACTATTATCATCCTTGTTTATGGAGAAGGAAACTGAAGTTAAAAGTCTGCCCAAGGTCCTTCAGCTAGTAAGTGGGATACTTGAAGTCAGACATCTGGCTCCAGAGCCGGACCCTTGACTATTAAGCTACAGAGATGTAGGAGAGAGACAGGGGCTCCATGGACCTTCCCTAACAGAGGGTGCTGACTCAGCCCATGGAAGGGGCATCTTACCTGGCAAAGACTTCCAGAAGAAAGCAAGATGCATGGACTTGGCCAGGCAAAGAGGATGGGACACAGGTGTCATGGCAGAAGCCACATACCCTCTTAAGGGTTTGGGGACCTATGGCTGGGGAAAGAGGACTTAGGGCTGGGGGAGGAGACCCAGACCGGCTCAGCTCCATTGCTGTGTACTCTGGGCAACCTCCTTCTCTCGTGCAACTCATTTCCTTATCAATACAACCTCCAGCCTCCTGTCCATCCAGGAATTGGCCCTCTAGATATGGGGCCATTTTGTGCTTTTGTATATCATTATTTTAGTTCCATTTTGATTTCTCTTTTGTTTTTTTTTTTTTTGTAAAGTATCCTTTGGAAAATGCTTTCCTGAGCTGGCAGAGAACAAAGGCATGGATTCTCTCTCTCTACCAAGCTCAAAGAATAGGGAGGAATGGGCTGGCCACGGTGGCTCATGCCTGTAATCCTAGCACTTTGAGAGGCTGAGGTGGGCAGATCTCTTGAACTCAGGAGTTCGAGACCAACCTGGGCAACATGGTGAAACCCTATCTCTACTAAAAATTACAAAAAAGTAGCTGGGGGTGGTGGTTCACGCCTGTAGTCCCGGCTACTCGAGAGGCTGAGGTGGGAGGATCGCTGGAGCCCTGGGTGGTCAAGGCTGTAGTGAGCTAAGATGGCGCCACTGCACTCCAGCCTGGGCAACAGAGTGAGACCCTATCGCAGAAAAATAACAACAAAAGAATGGGGGGAATGGATTTCTCCCCCCATTTTACAGATGAGGAAACTGCATTTCAGAGAGGCCTGGAGACTTGTCCTGGGGAAAGTATTACCTTCCTTTTTTCTTTTTTTTTTTTTTTGAGGCAGAGTCTCACTCTGTTGCCCAGGCTGGAGTGCAGTAGTGTAATCTCAGCTCACTGTAAGCTCTGCCTCCTGAGTTCACACCATTCTCCTGCCTCAGCCTCCCAAGTAGCTGGGACTACAGGTATCTGCCACCACGCCTGGCTAATTTTTTTGTATTTTTAGTAGAGACAGGGTTTCACCGTGTTAGCCAGGATGGCCTCGATCTCCCGACCTTGTGATCTGCCTGCCTCGGCCTCCCAAAGTGCTAGGATTACAGGTGTGAGCCACCATGCCCGGCCCCCTGATTGTTTTTTTAATTGTGACAAAATAGGCACAGAATAAATTTACAGTTTTAATCATTTTTTAAATATACAACTCAGCAGAATTAAGTACATTTACGTTGTTGTATGACTGTCACCACTATCTATTCCCAGAACTTCCGATCATCCCAAACTGAAACTTCGTATTCATTCAACACTAGCTCCCCAGTCCCCTCTCCCCCACCCCTGGTGACCACGGTTCTCCTTCCTGTCTCCATGAACTTGACTACCTTAGGTATCTCATATAGGTGGAATCATACAGTATTTGTCCTTCTGTGTCTGCCTTATTTATTTTCCTGCTAGTTTTTTTAAAATTTTAATTGCAAGAAAAACTGGGGTTTTCAAGTTTCAGGAAGGGTTTGTTAAACCTAATAAGAAAACTGAGTAACAATTTCACAGCAAGGTTGCTATTCAGAGAAAAAAATAATACTTTTTTCCTGCATGAAAGTGAATGAACCCCAAAAAGCCCTTCTGTCCTGTCTGCAGGATTTGTGAAGGTAATGTTTTTTTTTGTCTTTGGATCTGAGAAAGGGCCCAAGAGCCTGTGACAGGTGTTTATGGAGCAGAGTTCTGGGGAGGGGACAGTGGGGGGCCACATGTAGCCTTACTTTTCCCTGTGTCTGAGCAGGGAGTGCCTCGTGGTTGGAACCTGGGCACCCTGCTCACGGCAGGCCACCCTCCTTCACCCTGTCCATTTGGCTGACTTCTCCTTATGCATCAAGACTCAGCAAAAGCACCAAGCACCCCGCCCCTGCAGGAAGGCTTCCCTGATTCCTGGCACTGCATCTGGCGGCTGGCTCTGGACTCCACACCCTCTGCTGCCCCTTTCATGGTATGCTCTCCCGTCTGCTACAGTCTAAATGTTTCCTTCCCCCCGCCAGAGTCATATGTTGACATCCTAGCCCCCAAAGTGATGGTATTAGGAGGTAGGGCCTTTGGGAAGCGGGGTGATTAGGTCACGAGGGTAGAGCCCTCATGAATGGATTCTGCCTTATACAAGAGGTGCAAGGGAGCTTGTTCTCCTCTCCCGCCATGTAAGGACACAGCCAGAAGGCACCATCCACAAACCAGGAAACCAGCCTTCACTAGACACCAAATCTGCTGGCACCTTGATCTCGAACTTTTCGGCCTCCAGAATGGTTGGAAATAAATTTCTGTTGTTTCTAATCTGCCCAGTTTGTGGTTTTTTGTGATAGAAGCCCAAGTAGACTAAGACACCATCCTCTGTGGTGACTGTGCCCTCTCTCATCCCCACTGGCATGTGAGCTCCCTGAGAACGGAGCTCTGACCTGTTTCCTCCTGTTTGCTAAGTGCCTGGCAGATCTCGGCCTGAAGGAGATCCTCAGTAAACGCCTAGCACATCAAACTGAATAAATTCAGCATTCATGGTTAGCAAAGGGCTTGGGCTTCTGCCCCATGCAGCTCTCTCGAGTGCCAAGGTTAGCCCTTCCCAGCATTACTTCCCTGTTATACAAAGGGAGGACCAGGCCTGAGAGCTCCCCTATCAGATGTGGACTTTGACTTTGACCTCTGGGGATGGGCTGCCCTGTGCAGGTCTGCACCTCCCTCTGGCCTTCCAAAGGCTGCTGCTCTTCAAATTGTGCCAGCCACCTGGTCGAGAGGTCCTGCCAAGGGGCTTCCCCAGGGGTTATGCTCCTAAATGCACTGGTCCCAAACTGCTGCCTCAAGAGCCACAGGAGCCTTCCCTGGGCCCCACCCCTCCAGCGAATTCCTTTCCTAGAGCCCCTTCCCTCCCCTCCCAGAATCCCTCCTCTCCCCTCCCAGAATCCCTCCTCTCCCCTCCCAGCACTTGGTGGTATCTACTGGTCTGTCTGTCTAGCAAGGTTCCAAGCTGAAACCCCTTTGCCCCCTTTCCTAGGCAGGGAGAGGCCTCACATTCTTCCGTGAATCCAGAGGCAGCACCAGGTGCCAGCCTCTGTGCAGGCAGTGTGGTGATGGGCTTGGGGACTCCTTAGCAGGCTCTCAGCCATGGGGTGGGAGGCGACCCAGAATTGAGTCCTGGGGCTAGACCCTGGGAAGGTGCATTAGAACCTCAGATGTGGAGGAGCTGGGACCTGGGAGCAGGATGTTGAGATGGGAACACAGCTGTGCTCAAGGCTGCTTGTGCAGCCTGGACCGCAGAACTCCCTTACAACCTCCAAGTGTGGGCAACACTGTGTTTGTGGGATCAGACCTGAGATGTCGGGGTGTTGGGGAAATCGCCCCTGGGAAGGGCCTCTGGAAACATGTGCCTGCAGCAGCTTGTGATGCAGAGAGGCAGAAGGACTTATGCCAGGCTCGGAGAATTGGAGCCCTCGAGCAGAGTCCCTGGTCACAGTGATGTGACAGCAGCCCAGCCTTCATCTGTCAGGTGGGGGAGTGACCCCCATGTCCTCAGCTGGAGGACAAGCGAGGCACATAATTAACTCCAGCTGAGTCGCTGCAGATGGAGGGCGGGCACCTGAGGAATGAGCGTGGCCACGGAGACGGGGGTGAGGACCCACCCTGCAGCCACCCTTCATCTCCGAGCAGGCGCCCAGCAGGTGTTTGCACATAGGGGAGCTGTCGGGATAGCTCTGGCCCGTGTGCCAGGAAGGACTGTCAGATTCGGGGACATGGCTCCCAAGGGAAAGTCGATAGCGTGGGCAGCTGGCCAGTGCCTCACCAGCCTTGTGCCCAGTGCTGGACTCAGCAGTGTCCTCTGGGCCCAGCACCCCCTCCTGGCTTCTCTACCTCAGAAGGTCCTGGTGGCCCAGACTCACACAGCCCCTGAAGGAAAGAAGCTAGGACTCCCCTCTCTCCCAGAGGCTACTCTTCCTCTTGTTCCTGATCTGACCCCTACCCCCTGCGCTTGCCGTTGCCCCTGGACCACTGTACTGGTCTCTCACCCCTCCCCATGCCCTGCCCTTCCTCACTTGAATAATGCCCTTCAAGTGGCTGCCAGGGTCGTCTTCCCTGTCCTCAGCTCTGCCGATGTCATGATCAGCTCAAAGCACTCTTAAGAAGTTCCAGGGTTTAATGGGTGTGGAGCTTTTCTGTTGGGGATGATGAAAACATTCTGGAAATAGTGGTGATGGTTACACAACATAGTGAGTGCACTTAATGCCAGTGAATTATTCACTTAAAAATAATTAGAATGGCCAGGCGTGGTGGCTCACGCCTGTAATCCCAGAGCTTTAGGAGACCTAGGTGGGAGGATCACTTGAGCCCAGGAGGTCAAAGCTGCAGTGGGTTGTGATTATACCACTGCACTCCAGCCTGGGCAACAGAGTGAGACTCTGTCTCCAAAAAAGAAAAAATAAATAACTAAAATAAAATGGTAAAACAAAATAAAAGGAAACTCCCTATGGACTGAAGAATAAGGGGCAACCTCCTTAAGCTGGCACTGGCTGGCTCTACCAGAGGCTGCCCCAGCTTCCCTTATCAGTCTCACCCCTCACATCTCCCATTCACCCTTTTAGTGCTCCAACCTGGAGAGTTAGTGGACTTGCTGTTCTAAAACATATCCTCACTTTCCCTGGCTCTTTACCTTTCCTTATGGATTCTCAGGATTAGAATCTATTCCTTCACTTGGTGAAATAATCATTTCTATAACACTCTCCTGCAGGCTTCTCACTGCTCTCCAAGGCCTTTCACCCTATCTCTGGCCAGCTCTAAAGAGATGGCCTCATTCCTAAGAGCATAAGGTTTGGAGGATGATAGTCTGGGTTTGAGTGCAGGCTTCATGGCTTACCAGTCATGTGATCTTGAACCTGTGTTTCCTCCTCTGTTAAATGAATGTTAATAATGGTATCTACCCCATGGGGTCATTACAAATATTAAATGAGATATGTTATAAATAGTAAGTGAGCTAATGCATATAAAGAATTTAGCTTATTTCCTGGCACATAGGTCAGTATTAAATAAATGTTAGCTGGATATGTATAAATTGAACCAAAATCTGGCCTTGAGTGCAGACAAAAACACAGACTGGTAGGCTGGAAGGGATCTGAGAGATCATCTGTGGCAGTCATAGTAGGCTTCCTGGTATCTGGTTCTCTCCTCACTTAGTAAGTTGCACTTTGTGTCCCTGGTACTTGGGTGGGGCCATGCCTGTCTCATGGGCCGTGTCTAGTCAATTTAATTGCTGGCTGAACCTCTCCAGAGTTTTCATTTTCCTTCCCCATTGGCAACTGGCTGCATTCAAGATGGCGGTTGTTCCATTAGCTTGGGCTCCTAGGTATCTGGGATGTGTCGAGCACCCCCGCCCTGCTTGAGAGAGGAATCAACATTTCCTGGGGTGACCCATTGAAATTTAGGGGTTGTTTGTTGCCAAAATATAGCCTGCTTTGCTTTGTTAGCTCTGCTGAATGACAAATCTGTTAACTCGACATTTTTGTTTTTTAAGTGAAGCACAGATGAGGTGGGATCACAGAGTGAGGCAGTGGCAGGTCTGGAGCTGACATCCTGTGCCTGACATAGCTGGTTTATTCTTTCTTTGATCTCTTTCCTCATCAGTCTTCCCCATCATTGCCCTCCCATGAAGGAGACTACTGAGATGGACCCATTTGAACGAGTCTTGTTGATATCATGAATTGGTCTAACCTATGCCTCACAGGCCTTTGGCTAATGAATTCCCCAGTGGACACACATCTTTCCCAGGGTTGGTAGGCCAAGTTGCTTGCCAAGCCATCCACCAGCACTTCACGCCTGGACCAATGCACCCACCTGTCCCCAGCCTCCTTCCTCCCCATTGGGCCTTCCTCCTCTGCCCCAGCTGCCAGAGGCATCTGTGTAAAGCAAGTGCCTCTTCCCTCTTGGCACTCCCCTGGTGAAAGTGCTGCAGTGACTTCTTGCTGCCTGAAGGAAAGAAAACCACACCTACCTGTGTTCAATGTTCCCGTTGCGCTGGCTCAAGCCAGTCTGACCCCACCCATCCCTTCTCTATCCTGTGCTCCTGCTAGTCAACAGGATGGACCTTTTCTCTGAGGTGCCCTGCACCTTTCTATTTCCAAGCCTTCACTCTTGCTGGTAACTCAGCCTGGTCTGCCCTCCCACCACCTCAGTCTCCTGCTCCTCTTGCAAGGCTCAGCTCAAATGCCGCCTCCTCCGAGAAGTCTTGGCAGAATATCTCAGTGTGATTTGAATATTCCTTCCTTTTTTTGCGTGACTTCTGTCTCTGCCATTGCTCCCACTTCTATCCTGCCCCGTGTTATGGCTTTTTGTTTGAATCTTCTCTTCCCTCCTGAACAGAAAGCTCCCTGATGGCCAAGACTGTATGTCACCTTTTACGTGTCCTCAGCATCTACCATGGGACCTGGTTGTTCATCACCCAGGGGGCGTTTATGGGATGAATGAATATTCTCTAACTCCAGGTCCAACCCTCCATTACACCATTTACTACATGTTGCTAAATTATTTCTGTATCTCTGACCCACTTCACATTATCCCATGAGAGCAAGGACCCAGTCTTACCCATCTCATCTTCCCCTACCTAGCTCAGGCGCCCAGCCAATGTTGAACCAATGTGCCCCACAAATGTGGAATGGAAAGGAGTGGCGATGGCTTGGTGGCACACATAGTTGGAGTTTGGAATCTCTTAAGAGGGGAATCCAGCCCCCACCCCCAGAGAAGGGCTGCCAACATGTGATATTTGCACAAACCTGCAGAAAAGAGCACCCCCATCCTGATCGGCAGCCCGAGTACACTTTGTGTTTGTGACCCTGACTTTTAAAAATGTCACACCTGCATGTGTGGGGAGGCTTACTGACAGCTAATTAGGAAACGCAGTTTGTATCTCCCAGTCTTTGAGAAACATTTTGTAAATTGGGTAATTGGCTTTAACAGTGCAGAGGAGAGATGTGTGCTATGGCTCCATCATCCTCAAATAACGCAGTCTGCAGCCGGCCAAGAATTCAGAGTGACAGCTTCAGGGAGAATACAGAAATGCCAGTTTTTCTCAGTGTTCAGGATGGACAGCCTGGCTCTCTGGAGACTTTTAGAAGCAGATGGTCTGTCCATCACCCCGGGGAAGGGGTGTGAAAAACTCAAGATGGCTGGAGTTAATAAGCTGTTTGGGACAGAGCTATGGATATGACTACTTTTATTTCAGGCTCTACCCACCAGCAGTGATTGTATCTGCCAGGCAGCAGTAATTTAGTCCAGCTAGGATGTATTAAACACCTGTTTGGGGCCAAAATCTTTGATAGGCATAGGGGGACCGAAGGGAAGAAGACAACTTAGTTCAGCAGGACATGATGGCTCATGCTGGTAATCCTAGCACTTTGGAAGGCCAAGGTGGAAGGATTGCTTGATCCCAGGAGTTCAAGACCAGTTTAGGCAACATTATGAGACATGTCTCTACAAAAAATTAAAAAATTAGTGTGGTGGTGGTGGTGTGCACCTGTGGTCCCAGGTACTAAGGAGGCTGAGGTGGGAGGATCATTTGAGCCCAGGAGGTTGAGGCTGCTGTGAGCCATGATGGTACCACTTAACTCTAGCTTGAGTGACAGAGGGAGATCCTGTCTTTAAAAAAAGAGAGAGAGAGAGACAGCCAAGCTCAGTACACCTTAGTTATCTCTGGCTATGTCCCTGAAATTCTCGTTCTGGTTTGACGTAAGTGTCTTGAATGACAGGAAAACACTTTTTAAAATGTAAGGCATATACACTTTGTACCCTTTCCTATAATCTTTACTTGTCTCTCTCAACTGTCTTTACCCTTCTTTAATAGTTCCCAGGTGTGCTGGTTTTTTATGTTTCAAAATGCTTACAGCAGGCATTTAAGGATGTTTGTTAGTTGATGCAGCCTCTCTGTAGTGACTGCACCTCTATAGCCCAGAAGTTTCATGAATGAAAGTTGTTTCTTGCTTATGTCATTGTCAAGTGCAGCTTGAAGGGGTGTGTTGGTTGGTGTTCTGGGAAGCAGATGCTCAGAGTTAGAGGGGCCCTGGGGAAATTCCTTTGAAAGGATATGAAGAGAGATGGGCTGCCCTCCTTGGGATGGTTTCTCTCGTGACATGGTGATGTCCCCTTCCAGGATTGCCATAGGGATTTGGGATCTGGGGAGGGGGGGTTTCTTCCTGTTTCAGGTCCTTGGATTTTTTTCCCCACTCACACTATGGATGGAAGAGGGTGAGCCTTCAGACTGTGCGGTGGATCTGACACCAGTAAAGGGAGCGGGGAAGGAAAGAGGCTCTGGTAGGAAGAGTCCCTGGCAGCAGTGCTGCTCTAAGAAAGTTCCAGCTGGACCAGTGGGCTCAGAGATCACCTGTAGTCAAGTCTTACACTGGCCAGAAATGAGGAGCTCTTGTTCCTCTGCCATGCTCAGTCCATGGTTGGAGAGGTCTAGGAAGAGGGTGGCCTCCTCTGAGGCATACCCAAAGACACTGCACCTGGAGGCTGTCAGCTCATGAGGCTGCCCTCCTTGGGATGGTTTCTCTCGTGACATGGTGATGTTCCCTTCCAGGACTGCCATAGGGATCTGGGATCTGGGGGGGTTTCTTCCTGTTTCAGGTCCTTGGATTTTTTTTCCCCACTCACACTATGGATGGAAAAGAGAGCACAGAATGCCCATGGAATGGTTTTACAGGCCAACCTGGGCATGGCACACATCGTCTTTGTTCATACCTCATTGCCCAAAACTCGGTGGTCACACCTAATTATAAGGGGGGCTGGGAAATGTAGTCTCACCGTGTGCCCAAGAAGAAGAACAGAACATGGATGTGATGGAGCATGGACTCTGGAACTTGACTCCATGGGTTTGACTCCCAACTCTGCCCCTCACTCACTATGTGCAACTTGGGGCAAATACTTACCTCTCTGATCCTCAGTTTCTTCATCTATTAAAATGTGGATAATAATGGGACATGGTTCATAGGGTTGTTGGGAGGATTAAGCGAGTTAGTGTATATAAAGTAGTTAGAATAGTGTCTGGCACAGGCAAATGCTCACTGTGTTATTATTATTACTATTCTTGTTTCTAAATTTAACACTTCAGTAAATGTTTATTGTTCTTTTCAAAGAATTTTTATAGGTCACATGAACTTACTGTTTCCTGGACAGCTCCTGGTACTTAGTAGATGATTAAAAATGTTTCAGTGAATTAGTTGCAATGGCAAAACAATATAGTGTATGTTTAATTCAGTTGGACATAGTGCTGGGCTAATTTTGAACATGATTTAGCAATGATAAATGTTAAAGTCTGTTCTTAGGTTCAGAAAATCACCCACAGATGAACAGAAAGAGGGAAACGTCAGTGATTGAGAAAGCATCCTGGGTGTGGAAAGCTTACCAGTTTAAAAATGACTTTGTCTTTATAAAAGTAATCTGTATTTTTTTTATTGTTTAAGTAAAAGAAGAAAGTAACAAAAAAACCACTGACATCTCATAACCTTTGATATTCAATGATTCTCATTCTAGATATCTCTCTATGCATATATTATAAAGAAATAATTTTATAAAATGAGATCATTATTGCATCCTACTTTAGATTGTTGTTGAATTTCATTTATTTGCATATAACAGAAGAAAACGAGGAAAAGTAAAATAGAAGGAATTGCTCACCATTAAACAATTTTGCCTTTGCTACAGAAAATATTTGTTTCCAAAATGTCTCTCCAAGGGTAATAAAAGATTATGAAAAGCAGTAAGGTTAAAATCCTGGCTTTTAAACTACAGTTTTCAATTTTAGATGGTATCGATTAAAGCTCTTCTATGGAAGAAGTGGAAATTAACAATCTTACAACTTCTCTTCCCTCCTCTGCCTCCTGCATTTTATGTTCCATTACTATCTTCACATTGCCAGTTGTTTCATGTGAAATAGGTCTGGCACTCACTATCACTCCTTTTTTACCACAAGTCCTCCTCCATTCCTGAGATCTATATTTTTGATTCATCTTTTGGTTGGCTGGATTTTATCACATAGGTTTTTTCTCCCCTGGGCACCAAGGAAGGATTGTAGGTGTTTTGCTACCCAAGGTAATAGGTGCTGATTTAGTAGTTTTGACTGACAGCAAGCTCTGTATGATGTAGGAGCCCAATAGAAGGTGTGCAGACTGAGGCCGCATTAACAGAAGTCAATACTCAGAATGCAGGAGGTGATCGTTTCATTCAGCTTGGCATTGTGGCTGGGAGTGCTCTGAACAAATCAATAAGGAAAAGATAAACAACCCAGTAGAAAAATGGGCAAAGTCACCAGTCCAAAAGAGGAAACACAGGCTATAAGCATATGAAAAGATGGCTTAACCTCTTTAGTAATCAGGAACATACAAATTGAAATGTGATATCAAATACCCACAAGACTGGCAAAAATTAAAGCTGGCAAGGATATGGAGCAGTGAGATCTCTAAAACACTGCTGATGGGAGTGTAAATGGATCAAACCACTTAGAGAACATGCAGCAAACGCTATGATTCAACAATTCAATTTCCAGGTTTATACCCTAGAGAAACTCTTCATATGTGCGCTAGGAGGCAGGTATGGAAATATTCGACCATCTTGCTTACAGCAGCAACCACACGAAATGCTAGAAACAGCCCGAGGGTCCATTGGCAGAGGAATGAACCAACAGTGGCATATTCACACACTGGCATACTACACAGCTATGAAAATGAATGAACCACAGCTATATTCATCGTATAAAATCTCACAAACGTAACGTGGAGCCATAAGAGCAAGTTTCAGGTGAAATGTATAAACACAATTCCATTTATATGTATGTTTAAAAATGAGTAAAATTAAATGATATAGTGTTTAAGAAACATGTACATATAAAACTGTAAAGAAAAGCAAAGAAGGGGCTGGCACGGTGGCTCACTTCTATAATCCCAGCACTTTGGGAGGCCAAGGCGGGTGGATCACTTGAGGTCAGGAGTTGAAGACCAGCCTGGCCAACATGGCACAACCTCATCTCTACTAAAAATACAAAAATTAGCTGGGCACAGTGGCATGTGCCTTGTGATCCCATCTACTCAGGAGGTTGAGGTAGGAGAATTGCTTGAACCTGGGAGGCAGAAGTTGCAGTGAGCCAAGATCATGCCATTGCACTCCAGCCTAGGTGATAGAGTGAGAGTCCGTCTCAAAAAAAAAAAAAAGAAGAAGAAAAGAAGGATAAATGCAAAATTCAGGCCTGGGGCTCCGCCTGGGTGAAGGAGGGCTATGTGCAAGTGTGGGCACAGAGGTCTTCAACATAACTGTGATGCTGGATGTACGTGTGTTCACATTACTATTTTTCATACCTTGTTAAGTTATTGTATATGGAATATTCTTTTCTGTGAGTGAAATATTTCATAGCACATTCTTATTTAAAATAAAACAGTGCTCTGAAGTTAGACTACCTGAAATTGGGCAAGTTATTATTTCTGAGCCTCAAATTCCTTATCTGTAACAGCGAAATAACGGTACAAGTTGAGTACCCCTTATCCAAAATACTTGGGACTAGAAATGTTTCAGATTTTGGAGTTTTTCAGATTTTGAAATAGCTGCGTTGTATTTAAAGACTGAACATCCCAAATCCAAATATTCAAAATCCAAAATGCTCTGGTGAACATTTTTATTGAGCAGCATATTTGTGCTCAAAAAGTTTTGCATTTTGGAGCATTTTGGATTTTAGATTTTTGAATTCGGGATGCTCAGCCTATAGCTTTTAATAATATTGTGAGGCATGAATAATATCCTTGACATCAAGTTCTTAGTACTGTGCCTAACACATATTGAGGGCACGGTATACGTCAGCTAGTGTTGCTTTCCTGGGCAGGGCAGATGGAGGTTTTTGCGGGACCATTCTAGGTGCTACATGCCCCCAAAATCTGTCCTCCAAAGGCTGTTCGTGAAATAACTCTTGGACAAGCAGGCTGTAAAACTATCCTGTATAGGGATCATTGGAAGGGCTGAGGGTAGTTTAGCCTGAAGACATCTCTCTGAGTCACTCTGTGAAGCTTAGCTATCTGATTTCCAGGCCAATGATAGGAAGAATTTTCTAAGAAGCAGAGCTGGCTGAGGACAAATTAGCTCCCTAGTGAAAGAGTGAGATCCCTGGCACTGGAGGGACAGACGTGAGCATATACTGAGTGCTCCTGTGCGGGAGGCCCAGAGGGGACTTTCTAACGGAGGCACGTTGGACACATTAGCTTTTAAATTCTCTTTCCATTCTGAAATTCTGCATGGAGTAATTCCCAGTTTCAGATGGGTTGTTATTAACTCTGACATTTTCTTGTCATTTTTACATTTTGACTCTCAGCAACATTTTCTTTGAAATTTTTAAATCAAAAAAGTATTTTAATTCTTTAAAAATGAGATTTAAATGAAAATGGATTTCATCTGGAGCCTCACTTTTTCATTTGAAAATTGATTTTCATGGCTTTTGGATCTGTTCCCATTTTTAAGTGCTGAATTTTAAGAGCCTATATGTGCCAATGATGAGTTCTCTGTGACAAGTCCTTATAGGGAAGGAGAAGCCCTGGGCAGTGGAACGGCAGACAGGAGTTGTGAGGTAGTGACCATGAGCTTCAGTAGATGAGGAGTCAAAGGAAAGTAGTAACAAATACCAGAGAGAAGAGGGAGGGAAGGAAGGCAGCACTTATGGAGCATCTATTATGTGCTAGAGCCAATCTCCAGGTGGCAAGACTGAAGACAGAGGCTAGGCCAGTCATGAAGCTTTGAGCTATTGCATGAGACTATGAACTGTGATGAATTACTTCCTGTCTGCTGGTCAGGTTGTGGCCATTGCCAACCAGTCAGAATATCCTCTAGAAGTGAGTGGGGTTTCTGGTGGGGGAAGTGGGGGTGAAAAGGAGAGCGTGATAAAGCCCATAGCTTTCTTCCAGGACACAGACCCCCCTTAGAGAGTGGCTCTGAGAGTAATTCATCAACAACCAAATCACGGAAAGACAACTTGCCGTAAATAACTTCTCAGAATGATGGCTTTGCCCAGTGAACAACTCACTAAAAGCTGTCAGACAGACACCTTAAATGGGGTATCGAAAAGCTTCCGGCATTTCCCTGGCTCAGGCTGGGTAATCAACAGCCCTTTAGGGGAACATCTCCAAGTGCAGCATTCGAGAAGGGAAAATGTGAAATACGTACAATATTGACTTTCACCTGAGCTGGAAGGACAAATCCTGTGAAGTGGCTGTGGCAATGTATCTGCAAGGAGTCCTTCAGGAAACTAAAACTTACAGAAGTTCCCCAGTGATTTGGTGACTTGATCATTAGGTACATTCATGTGCAGTGGATTAACTTACAGTGGGTAGCCTATAGTGTGTATGCCGAAACACCATGCTTATAAGACACTCCCCCACCCTTCCTGAGGCCAGAGACAAACACTATACTCTGTAAGGACCTCCAGGGTCATCTGGGTGGTTTTCAAACACTTTTGCTACTAGCAGTGAAGACTGCTTTAAAATTAAGTGTTCTATGGAGCTCTGCTGCTATAGATGAAGCAGATGGCAGAGGAGCTGCTGGTTGAAGTGAAGGCGAGGAGCTCAGTGCTCCTTTCACTGCCCTATCTGCTGGGCTTTAGGCCCCTGAGGGGCTGAGTTTAAAAAACTCTAAGCTGGCCAGGCGTGGTGGCTCACGCCTGTAATCCCAGCACTTTGGGAGGCCGAGGCGGGCGGATCACGAGGTCAGGAGATCGAGACCATCCTGGCTAACACGGTGAAACCCCGTCTCTACTAAAAATACAAAAAATTAGCTGGGTGTGGTGGCGGGCGGGAGCCTGTAGTCCCAGCTACTGGGGAGGCTGAGCCAGGAGAATGGCGTGAACCTGGGAGGCGGAGCGTGCAGTGAGCCGAGATCGCGCCACTGCACCCCAGCCTGGGCGATAGAGAGATACTCTGTCTCAAAAAAACAAACAAAACAAAACAAAAAGAACTCTAAGCTGATCCAGCCCCCAAAATTCACCTTTGGTGAGCTGGAAAGTCCATCTATTTGGGACACGAATCATGTCAGGTAAGAAGATACAGCATTAGAAATTAGGATAAGGGAAAATAGCATCGAAAATGGGACAGATACATCCATGTGATTTGTTTTGTTATTCACTGCAAAGATGCTCCCTTTATGGGAGACAGAGAAGCATGCTTGGTGCCCAGTGTGTTTCTCTTGCTTCTAGCCAAGAGCTCTGATCTGGAGACCTAGGCTTGTGGCATTATCCTGGGGGAAATGGTCTTTTCTAGAATGCTATTAGCTTTAACCTTCTCTTCTCCTGTTGAGTTCTCTAGACTATTCGAATGCTGAGAGACTGGGAATCCAGAAATCCCTCTCCTAATCCTGGCGAGACAGTGGACAAATCTCTTCTCCTCTCTAGTCCTCAGTCTCTGCATCTGAAAATGAGAGTGTGGGGCTAGATTAGAAATGCCTAGATGTTGGGATTTCACACACCAAGAAGGGGAGGGCCACGGAACAGAAACTTACACAGGGTGAAAATTTTTTCTATTTTGTCATGTCAGGACATTAAAAACAAGACCTCTCTCATTTATATCCTTTTATAACAGAAAAATATTTCAACACCATATAACTACAAAGGACCTCATCTGTAAATTAAGGATCGTTTTTCAAATGGAATTAACTTTAAGGAAAACCTTACTGTGTCATTCTTATTTTTCTCATTTTACCTGAGTGTATTTGCTTTCTATGCTTCTGTAACTGATCACCACAAATTTGGTGATGTAAACCACACCTATTTATTGTCTGACAGTTCTATGCCAGAAGTCTAGGCACAGTGTGGCTCCCCTGGGTCCCTTTGTCAGGCCTTCATATGACCAAAATCAAGGTGTCACCTGGGCTGGGTTCGTATCTGGAGGCTCAACTAGGGAAGATTTGCTTCCATGCTCATTCTGGTTACTGGCAGAGTTCAGTTTCTTGCAATTGTAGAACAGAGGTCCCTGCTTTCTTGACATGTGGACCTCTTCATCTTCCATCCAAGTACTAACCAGGCCCGACCCTGCTTAGCTTCCGAGATCAGACGAGATCGGGCGCGTTCAGGGTGGTATGGCCGTAGACGACCTCTTCATCTTCAAACCAACAATGGCATATCAAACTCATCTCATGCTTCTAATTTCTGATCTCCCCTCTGCTATTAGGTAAAGAAAGATCTCTGCTTTTAAGGACTTGTGTGACTATACTGGGCTTACCTGTATAATAATTTAAGGTCAACTGATTAGTAACCTTCATGACATCTGCAAAGTCCCTTTTGCCATGTAACATAAAATATTCATGGAGGTAATTCCAAGGGGTGAAGGTCAATGGGGCCAAAACTTTGCCTACCACACCCAGTCTGGTGAAAATTCAGTCAGATAAATATTTGGGAACATTGTAAGATTCTCCAACTCCCATACTGGTTGTCAAATAGTCTCAGATATTTTAGTTGACATATCCCGGTGTTTTATATTTGTGAGAAGCCAAGACATGGTTACTAATACAGAATCTTGCATGGACTAGATATTCAGGAAGTGTTTGCTGAGCAAACATGGATTAATAAATTCACTGTTGCTAATATTATTTTAATGCAACTTTGATTATAAATCCTGCGGTACTGTTATTATCATTGTCATTAGCTACAGATTAGAAAACAAGCCAAAGTCATTACAGAAATGTATTAAAACTAAAAATGATTCAGTAAATCACGGTAGATTCCCAAAAAAAAAGAAAATCATGATAGAAACAATTAAAACATGAACTACTCTGTTACATTTGCTCATGCTCTGCTGGGGGTGAGAAGTGTTGCTTTCGATCAAGGAATAGGGATAATTAATAGAGGGCCCCAGAAGCAGTAAGAACTTAATCTTCCCTCCTTCCCTCCCTCTCTCCCTCCCTCCCTCCGTCCCTTTCTTTCCTCCTTCCTTTCTCTCTTCCTTTCTCTCTTTCTTTCTTGGGAAAATAAATTAACTTGGCCAGTTTTTAAATTAAATTAAAAATTTTAAATTGAATTGTTTACCGAAAATCTGTAGTATCCAAGCTCCCTAGCCTGGTGTTGAGAGCTCTAAGTCTTCTCCCTGGCCACCTCATCCTTGTCATTCACTGTTGAAGCGAGCTGGGTTGTTTCTGTTCCCGTCTCACTTTTCCACCTCCTTGCCTGTATTCGTGCTGCTCCTCCGCCTACGATTTCCATCTCAAGTGTTCCCTCTTCCAGAACCCTCCCTGGCTTTCCTTGCAGTGCCCACAGCCTGGATCTGCCTCTGTCCCACAGCACCGGCCGCCATCCCCCACGGGAGGTGACCATGTGCCCCGGCCTCACTGCCTCCACCATCAGTGAGCTCCCCGAGGCCAGAAACCATGTTGGACTGAGTCCCTGTCGGCACAGATGTGGGCCACAGTTCTGAGGAGTTTCTCAAATAAATGAAGAGGGAGCAAGAAACCCTAGTTCACTCTGATCCCATATTGCGGTCACTTAAGGGGAAGGTGGAGGACAAGCAGAAAAAATGAGGAGGACACAGAATGGAGAGAAAGACAAAAATAAAGAAAGACATGGAAGTAGAGCAAGGAGGAGGAAAACAGATGAAGGGAAAGTGTCCAACAGATTATTTTATTTTATTTTTGAGATGGAGTCTCGCTCTGTCACCCAAGCTGGAGTGCAGGGTGTGATCCCGGCTCACTGCAACCTCCACCTTCCAGGTTCAAGTGATTCTCCCACCTCAGCCTTCTGAGTAGCCGGGATTACAGGTGCGTGCCGCCATGCCTGGTTAATTTTTGTATTTTTAATAGAGACGGGGTTTTGCCATGTTGGCCAGACTGTTCTCAAACTCCTGCCCTCAAGTGATCTGCCTGCCTCAGCCTCCCAAAGTGCTGGGATTACAGGCATGAGCCACTGCCTGCCTCAGCCTCCCAAAGTGCTGGGATTATGGGCGTGAGACTTCGCGCCTGGCCCTGACAGATCTTACTGAATCTTTACTGAGGCCCCTCTCCAAGCTTTGGGGAGACAGCAGTGAAAACAATGACAAAATCCTTGCCCACCTGGGGCTTTCATTCTAGTTGAGGAAATCAGTCAATCTGCAAGTGAACAAACAGTAGACAAGATGATTTCAGATAATTTTAGGAACTATGTTAGGGCATTAAATAGGGTGGCATGTCAGGGAGTGAATGGGGGTGGAAAATATTTTGGGGAGGGTGACCTGATTGATGAGAAGGAGGAGCCATGCTGAGAACCAAGGAAATCGTGTTCCCAGCAAAGAAAACAGCAAGTGCAAAGGCCCAGAGGTAGGAAGGAAAGTGCATTGGATTTCAGGGAACTGGAAGGAGGTTTGTGGGGCTGTACTTGGAGAGCAAAGGGGAGAGAAAAGGGAACTCAGGCCAGATTGGGAGGCAGCAGCTGGACTGAGTGGCTTCCGTTGTGATAAGGAGTGTTAAGAAAACGACCCCAAACTTGTACATAATACAAAGATGTGATTATGTGACCCTTTACCCTAATACTTAGAGCATTTTCCAACAGTCCTGCCTAAGGGTCATCTGACTGGGGGAATAGAACTTTGCTCAATTAATTAAGACCTAAACATTTTGCAAGCCTCTAAAAAGATAAGATATACTGGTTTTCAGTGATTTTCTTTTCTTTCCCAAAAGGTGGTGGTTTTGTCACCCTGTGGGACATTAACCAGTTTTGCATGTAATTTGGCAATCTTATCTTATTCCTTTTTTTAGTCGCTGTAAAAATCCCTGTTCCTTAAATTCTCTTTTGAATCCACTTTGTCATCCTGCAGATCCCCTTATTAATGAGTTAAATAAAACTTTGACATGTGTTCACTATCGATTTTCATGAGAATTACGTTTTTAACCTTTCAAGAGTTATATTCTGATAGGAATTTGGGTTTTAAGTGCATGGAAAGCAGGAAGAGTGAGAATAATTCATTTATATTTGACAAAGGACCCTGAGACTGTTAGATGGTGGAGGGGTTGAACTTGCCCATGGGGAGGTAAGACGCCCAGTAGAAACCAAAGCCTCTGTTCAGGTGAGAGATGACCACAGAGTTTGACTGAGGGAGGCGGGGATGGAAAGGTGCCGAGTGAGCCAGAACTGAATCCTGATACTCATCGTGGGCCCCTGGCTTCTTTCCATTCCCATGGTGGGTCGCCGTGAACTGTTTTCTTGGCCAACTTTTCTCTCTAATACAGGAGCTCCTTGGCAGGGGCTGCATCCAATTTTTATGTTTCCTCAATGTCCAGTCCTGGACTGAACACAGAGTAGTGCTTGGCAAGTGTTTGCTGAATGAATCTTCTCTTTAGATTTATCCTCCTCCTCATCATTTTTTTTCTTTTTGACTGTGGTAAAAATATACATAACCTAAAATCTACCATTTTAACCATTTTTATGTGTACAGTTCGGTGACATTAAGCACATTTACATTGTTGAGCTACCATCACCACCATCCACCTCCAACAGACTTTCATCATCCCCACTGAAACTCTGAGCCTGTCAAACAACGAAGACCCCTTCCCTGCTCCTCCCAGCCCTTGGCAGCCACCATTCTACATTCTTTCTCTATGAAATTAACTACTCTAGGTAACCTCATATGAGTGGGATCATATAATAGCTGTCTTTTTGTATGGCTGATTCTACTTAGCATAATGTCCTCAAGGCTCATCCATGTTGTAGCATGTGTCCGAATTTCCTTCCTTTTCCAGGCTGGAAATATTCCATTGCATGGATACACCACCATTCCATTATCCATTCATCTGTTGATGGGCATTTGTGTTGTTTCCATCTTTTGGTTATTGTGAATGATACTGCTATGAACATGGGTGTACAACTATCTCTTCAAGTCCCTGCCTTTGGTTCTTTTGGGTAGACGTCTAGAGGTGGAATTGCTAGGTCATATGGCAATTCTATGTTTAACTTCTCAAGGAACCACTATACTGTTTCCACAGCAGCTGCACCATCTTACATTCCCACTAATAGGGCACAGCAGTTCCAGTTTCTCCACACCCTTGCCAACTCTTGTTGTTTTCTGTGTGTGTGTGTTTTTTTAATTGATAGCTATTTTAATGAGTGTGGGATCATCCTTAAAATACAAATGGCCATGAAAAAGGGAGATCCCAGGGTGAGGCATTATAGGGACTTTTCATGAGTGTACTCTGAAGGGAGACAGCTGGGGTGCTGGAGGGAGGTCCTAGATTTGGAGGGCACTTAGCAGGAGCAGAGACAGGATAGTGGGTGCCAAGACCACACTCTTTGAGCTCACAGCATGGACTCAGGGCTGACTTAAGGAGACTCCCCACCATGGGAGAACTGAAACCCAAAAGGTTTCCACAAGGAGAGATTTGTTTGTTGAGCTCATGTCCCTGGGGAAAAGCTGTTTCTAATTTAGACCTTTCTTTCTATGTGTTGCTTCCCAGTGCGACAATGCGAAAGGGTTGAAAGCCTTCTATGATGCAATAAAATACGGGCCGAACCACTTGATGGTGTTTGGAGGTGTCTGTCCATCCGTCACATCCATCATTGCAGAGTCCCTCCAAGGCTGGAATCTGGTGCAGGTAAGGTCCGAGCTACCTTCTGTTGTGGGGAGGTGTGGTTGGCCCTCAGTCTTTTGCAGGAATGATTCCTTGTACAATGTGGTTTCTATTTGCCTAGGTCAGGCCTCCTGGACTTTCTCCTGGGTGATAGCACAGCCTTTCACTGCTGGCCTGACCTGGCATGGCCCCCATGGTGGGCCTCTAAAGGGCAGCCCTGATGCTACCACCGTGTATTTGAAGGCTTCAGGGATCACCACTGACTCCCTAGCCCAGCTTTCTGGGTCATCGATGCCAGTCCAACCTGCCTGTCCACTGTTATCTACTGCTCCTTCCACTTCCTCCAAAGCACAGCCTTGCCAGACACTCTGCCTTTCCACACATGTGTCCTGGACCTTTGGGTCTCAGAGCCCTGCTCTTGATGTTCCCTTAACCAGATGACCACTCATCAATTCTCTGCCAAGCCTCCCTTTTCCACTGAAACTCTCTTTTGTCCTCTAAGACTGCCTTTGTCCTCAGTTAAGTCTTTCCTGGGCTCCTTGCCAGTTATTCACTCTTTGCCCTGGCAGATTTTATACATCATTGAATGCTCCACCAACACACATATAGTCTATTGTAGGTAAGACTTGCCAGTGTTAGCTGTTATTGGGGATGGGAAAGAAGAGTGTGGAACTATATGACTACCAGGGGTGAGTGGTGGCTCATACACATGTTTACTTTTTTGCTCCATCCATCCATCCATCCATGCATCCACCCATCCACCCATTCACCTGTCTGTCCATCCATCCATCCAGCCATCCATCCATTCACCTAACCATCCATCCATCCATCCATCCATCCATCCATCCATTCACCTATCCATCCATCCATCCACCCACCCACCCACCTATCCATCAATCCATCCACCCTCCCACCCACCCATTCACCTATCCATCCATCCATACATACATACATCCAACAAATATTATAGGCAACTTACTCTGTGCCTGGATTTTGGTAGGCACACTGGGGATACAATGCTGAACAGGATAGATGTGGTTTGCATTATTCTGGAGCTTACATTCTAGGAGGAAGACAGGCAAGAAGCAAGTAAATAATTAAATAATAATAATAAAGTTGTGTATGGAGGGTCTGCCATGTGCTAGACACTGTTCTTAGTATTTTTCTGCATGAACTCATTTAATTTTTATAACTGCTCTATGCTGTAGGTACCTTATCATCCCCATTTTACATTTTATAGATAATGGAACTGAGGCACAGAAAAGCTATATAACTTGCACAAGGACTCACAGCTAACAAGTAGTAGGGCCAGGATTTTAACTCAGGCAGTCTGGCCCTTAAGATAAGACTGTAGTAAGGAAACTTGGCTATGACAGAAGGAAACACCGTGATGAGATATATAGTGACTGCCTTGGGGTAGTCAGAAAAGGTCTCTTGGAGGAGGTGACATTCAAGCTGAGACCCGAAGGGTGAGAAGGAGACCATTGGGTGGAGTGCATTCCATGTCAGTGAATGGAATAGCAAACGCAGGAAGGCAGCTTGTGATAGGAAAGAACCTGGCATATTCATGGAACAGAAACAGGGAAGTGGGGCTGGAGTGTGATGGGTGGGGAGTCAGGGTGAAGAGAGTGAGAGTGGCAGGGTGAGCAGGAGCTTAACCACGTAGAGGATCTGTTTCATTCCACTTGCATTGACTGGGGACCTCCTCTGAGTCTGGTGCTGCATGCATGGGGTGCTGGGGTGGAGCCCAAGTTTGCAGCCACGAGGAGTGGTGGGCACAAGCGAGGGCAGGTGTGATGAAAGAGAGGTGGGGCCCAGGCGAGGACCCCTCACGTAGCCCCAGGTCAAGGAAGCCCCAGGGCAGGTGCTATGGCAGGTACAGTGGAGCTGGCTGCTGAAGGAAGAGAGGGCGTTGGACAGCTGGAGACATGGGGGAGAGCGCCGCTGCAGAGGAAACTGGGCGTGCAAAAGCAGGAGGTGGGAAAGTATGTGGGCTTGGGGAGTGCTGAGTCATTCCTTGTGGCCGGAGCAGGCCACGCTGATTGTGGGTGGATGCAACACGAAGAGGAGGCCAGAAAAGCAGCCGTGTGCTCTGGTGCAAACCTAACCACAAACCTAACCACACACCTGAAAGCCAGCATGGCTCAGTGTGCCATGGGAGCCTGGCCTCAGCCCTCAAGGTGCCTAGGAGAGCTGTGGAGACCTTGGACCAGTCACTTAGCTTCTCTGGGCTTGAGCTTGCCCTCCTGAATATTGAGAATCACATTCTCTACTAGTTAGAGCTATGTGCTGCCTCCCTGAACCTCAGTTTCCTCATCTGCATAATCAAGGTAGTAATAGGACTGTTTTAATGGGGTTGTCGTGTGGATTGAAAGATTGAAAAGGGATTACAGCTGTGCCTGGCACACAGTAAGTGCTAACTAAGTGTTCTTTGTGGTTAGTCCTGCCCTGTCCCCTCCCACTCCCCAAGTTGAATCCCCTGATTACTTGTCATTCCTGGTCTTGCATTCCCACATTTTCTTACACTATTCCTACCACCCAAAACATCCATTCTTCCTATATCCAGTGTATCAAGTGCTACCCATTCTTTGAGACCCAGCTTAAATCCTGCCTCCTTCAGGAAGCCTTTCCTGCCTGCTACTAGGGGCCTGCTAAAGTTGGGCCCTAGAAAGCCTTTCTATCACTTCCCCTTGTTTAATTCTAGCAGAGCATGTGCACAGCCCAGTGTCCCATTCCACCCTGCCTGTCCCTCTCTTAGGGTTTTGCAGATGTGGGGGTGTGTTTATAAATGTTTGTCTCTCCAGCTGGGCTGTAAGCTCCTTAGGGACAGAACCTGGACTTCTCTTTTTCCCTATGCCTATCATTTCACAGTCTTCATTAGAAGTCTGCTCAATGATCAGAGGGATAGAGGGAGATGGGAAGGGATGGAAGGATCTGCAGATGGACACTTTGTCCAGGCATGAGAGGCTGAGGTCCCAGGGAAATCCCCTGCCCAGAGAGGAATCCAACTGATTCCACTGATTCTCAGTGTCACTTGGAACATCTGTCCCTCAGAATTCCCTGAGGAGCTGCAGGAACAAGCACAATGTTGGAAACTCCCAGCTTGCAGACCAGAGCTACCTGACCTCGCCATGAGCAGGACAGCCCTCCAACCTAGAGGAGTTGATAAGACAGGGAAGTGGGTTACAAGATGGGGATTGTGTTAGTTATTTATCACTGGGTAACAAATCCCCCCAAATTTAGTGGCTTAAAACAGCAATATCGTGTATTATTTCATTATTTCTCTGGTTCAGGAATTCAGACACACTGAATGGCTTGTGTTCGCTCCATGGTGTTTAGGGCCCAACTGGAGGACTTGAAGGCTAGGGGCTGGCATCATCTGAAGGCCTGACTGGGGCTGGAGGATCTGCTTTCAGTGTGGCTCCTCTCCATGTGGAGGTTTCCATAGGGCTGCCGGAGTGTACTCATGACAAGGCAGCTGGCATCCCCCAAAGTGAGTCATGAAAAGACCAAGTCTTTTAGGACTTACTCTGGAAATTGCATGCTATAACTTCTGTAATCTGTGGATCACACAAATTAGCTCTTATTTAGAGAGGAGTAGTACCAAGGTGCAGGGGAGGTGAAGCTCACTGGGGGCTAGCTTGGAGACTGGATACTATAGTGACTAATGTCTGGAGGAAGACAGGAACTCCAGTTGCCCAGCAAGGGGAACTTGATGCTGAGGCCCTGCCCTGTTTTGCAAAACTCCTGCTCATCCTTCAAAACCCTGGATACCACTTCCTCTGTGATGCCTTCCCTGATCTCCTCCTTCACCCCCTTTCCTTCGGTGCTGCCCATCCCCCGCTCAAAAAGTAAATTAATTATTTCTTCCTCCACTACACCCGCATTCTCAATAGCAGGTGATATCTCCTCCAAGGGAGTAAAAGGACATTGGTTCTTGTGCGGAGGCAAAAAAAAATCTTACTTTTTTAATGTGTAAAGCATAGATATAGATGTAGTACACAAACAGATCTATGTATGCCTGTGGTATTACAATTTCACCAGGCGGCAAGAGTAGGAAACAGTAGCCAGAAAGTCTTCTTAGGAGACTAACAGTGAAATGAAGGTTGAGAAACACTGTTCTGTTCCACATCCTTCTATATTGTGTGCAGTATTCTCTTATTAAATTTCATGTCAATGAATTCTACAGTTAAAATAGATAAAGATGGTAAATTTTATATGTGTGTTTTGCCTCAGTTAACAAAAATAAAATTTTAAGAATGGGCTTGGCATGGTGGCTCATGCCTGCAATCCGAATGCTTTGGGAGGCCAAGGCAGGAGGATAGCTTTAAGCCAGGGGTTTGAGGCCAGGCTGGGGAACATAGTGAGACCTCATCTCTACAAAACATTATAAAATTAGCCGGGTGTGGTGGCACACTCCTGTAGTCCCAGGTACTTGAGAGGCTGAAGCTGGAGGATCGCTCAAGCCTAGGAATTCAAGGCTATAGTGAGCTATGATCATGCCACTGCACTCCTGCCTGGGTAAAAAAGTGATGCACTGTCTCTATTTAAAAAAAATTAAGTGTTGTGAAAAATAATCTGTTCTATATGCCAGTCTTCTGTATCAGATTGTGAGCTTCTTGGGGGCAGCCCTTCCCCACCCCTTCTTCATCTCCTGGTTCCCAGTGTCTGGCACAGGGCCGGGGCTCACAGTAGGTCCTCACTGAGTACTGAACTGTGCTAAGTGCAGAGGATAGGCGGACGGAGGGGCCTGAAATGCTCCATGGCAGAGCCTCTCACAGTGTGGCTCTGACTGTGGGGTGGGGAGGGCAGTGGACCATGCAGAATCTCAGCCTCCACCTCCACAGAATCGCTTTGCATTTTCCCAGGCTCCTTGTAGGGGAAGATGCCCACACCCAGACAATACTGCCCTAGCATTCACTACTAGACACTGGGGCTGGATCAATGGCTGCAACTGGAAGTGGATGCGGGATGCTGGAGGGCTTGGAACTGGAGGGTACTCAACAGTTTGGACTTATCTGAGGACCTGGGAGGCAGAATGGTGGATGAACCCAGAAGACTGGATTTCTCCCAGCCTTGTGCAGCCAGGCAAGGAAGCTATAAGAACAAAGATCAGGATCTTGATCTGGGAGTAGACTGGGAGCCTGGATTCCTGCCTCCTTCTCATTCTCAGGGAACATAGCCCCATTTATTATGAGCCAGACTCTGTGGACCTCCCAAGCCACCCCAACCCCAACTCAGGGAGGCTGAGCTTGTTTCCAGAGATGGTGAAGAGGTGGATGGGTGGGTCTACAGGTGCCCAAGGGATTTGATGAATCTCTTAACTTATTCAAGACTGGGCTTCACAACAGAGCTTCACAAATGGGAAACTGTGTGTAATCTGTGTAATTGAAAAGGAGCTCTGGCTGCCCTTTTTGGAGGAGCAATGCTTGCCGGACAGAGATAGCCGGGCATGCATAATCAGTTGTTTCTGTTTCCTTGTGTCACAAAAATAGGGATTCACACACCAGAGGGGTGAAAATTCACTCTGGTGCTGAAATCGGTTAAATTTAACTTTTGCCTTTTGCTGGGCCTCTTGATTCATAGCTGCTGCATAGAGAGGCTAATATTGTTTGAGTCGTGATATGAGTCACTTAGCCACTGGGAACCTCAGTTCTCCCTCTATATGCAAGGCCCTTCACAGAGTCCAGGGTCTGACATGCAGGTGAGAGTGGCTCTGTCCCTCTCCAAACTGTCAGAGCCTGCTCAGGGTGCAAGGCTCTGATCTGGGCCTCATGCTGGGAGGAACCCACTAGGGCATAACCCAGGAAAGCATCAGGGAAGGGTCAAGGTCTAGACATTGGGGAGCTGAGGGTGTTCAGCCTGGAGAGCACACGGGGCACTGGGGAGGAGGGAGGAGTCCAGACCTCCAGCGTTGCATGACTGTCTGTGGTAGATTTTGCTGGTTCTCTGGTGCAAGTGGGGAGAAGCAGGAGCCATGGCTGAAGTTAGCGGGGAGCAGGGTTTCCACCTCCTGCAAGCAAGCCCTGCCTCTGGAGGCTTCCAGCATGGAGCAAGCTGCCTGTCTGTGAAGTCATGAGTTCCCTGTGGCCCAAGGTTCCCTGAGCAGTCCGGTTTCAGCCAGGCCTGCTGTTGGGGAAATTTAATACACAGAGTAGGCATAGACCAGGTCAGTGGCTCTCCACCTATATGGGAAGAGTCACTTATGGGGGTTCTTGGTAACAATGCAAATTCAATATCAGTGACTCAGGTGACTGTGATGCTCTTGGCCCCTGGAGACTTGCCAGGCCAGGAGCTCTCTAAGGCCTGTTCATCCCCCAGACACCTGGGCTGTTTAACAAATGCTGCTGGTCCAAAAATCTCCAATTGATGCTGCCCGTGTGGGAAAGAGGACATGGAGGAGGTCACCGGGGTGTGGGTGGGGGGATGCTGCCAGGGCAAGTATCCCAGTGCCGCTAGGATGAAGCTCACAGTCCATGGTGGGGCACAGTCCATGGAGTGCACCATCACCTTGTCGTTTTCCCAGCCCACCTCATGCCCCTTCATGCTGCTGGCCTCAGTACAGGCTGCTGGCACAGCAGCCTGTACTGTGCTCATTCTTCCTGGCACAGCTTGGGTGCCCCTCCTTTGCAAAGCCTCCCATGGCCTCCCCTGTGCTTCCTGACCTGACCTGCACATCCCTCCCAGGGTGTTTGCTATGTCTGCCCACCCCTGGCCTGCAACTGCCTGAGGTTAGAGTTGTGTCTCATTCACCCTGCCCCTTGGCCTGGTACAGGCCTGGCAGTGATGCCAGAACAGTGCTCAGGGCGTATTTGCTGACGGAGAGCCAGGTGCCTGTCTTTTAGGCCTTGGGTTGGTCCCCTAAGAACCAAGGGCACGTCATCAGAGCTTGCCAGACCTAAAGTCACCCGAGGACTCTCCAGCTGCATCCTCTTGTTAAGCGGATGCAAAGGGAGTCCTAACACAGCCTTGGGCTCAGCCTCAGCCTGCATCTCCCATCTCAGGAACCCCAGTCCCCCCCATTTTCTTTTTTTTTTTTTTTTGAGGTTTAAGAGTATATTATTGTTTTTTAAATTATTTTATTATTATTATACTTTAAGTTCTAGGGTACATGTGCATAACGTGCAGGTTTGTTACATATGTATACTTGTGCCAAGTTGGTGTGCTGCACCCATCAACTCATCAGCACCCATCAACTCATCATTTACATCGGGTATAACTCCCAATGCAATCCCATTTTCTAATTAAGTTTCCTTTGCAGTTTTTTTCAGACCCACCCAGAATCCTGTCCTCAGAGATCTAAGGGTGGCTTGTGTTGGCACTTATGGGGGCGGTCCTGCAGATCTCCCACCAGCCTGATCTGTCCTGAAAGCATGGGGCCTGGGAAAAACCAGGAGAATTTGGAGCTGGGTGGGGAAGATGGAGACAGAGCTTGGGAAAGGTCCAAGAGATGCCAGCAAGAGGGAGTTTGACATCCTCAGAGACCAGGACCACACTCCTTCCTGCTTGGGAGTGAGATGATCGCAGCTTCAGCTTGCAGACAGAAATCATCTTGCTGATGAAAATAAAGTCAGATTCCTAAAGGGATAAAGGGCTGCTCGTAGGAAAACGCAAACACTATTTCCTCAAGAACTGTATCCCGCAGAGCCTGTCCTTTAAAAGGCAGCAGTGGCAGATTATTAAATTGTAGATGCATTTCTCCCGGCTCTGTCCCGAGCCTCCCCTGGACAGCCCACCCTGCCTTGTGGCCCGCCTTGGCACTCCCCCCGAGGACCTTCCTGGGAAGCAACACTTCGGCTTGTGTCATGGGGCTGTCTCCTTGGAGAAGTTCATGTGAGGGAGTGGAGGCAAGGAGGACTTTCAGACGGGAGGATGTTGACTCTGTGTGTGTAGAGGTATTGGCAATGGACTCCCAATATGTTTAGGACTTGATTTCTGAAAACTCAAAAGCGTGCCTGGTTTTGACATTTAAAAAACAAATCAGTGAGAACCTCCAAATCAGGCCTTTTGCTATTTACTGAATTCTGGCATCATTCTAAATGGTCAGTTGATGCCATTTTGCTTCATAGGAACAGAAATTTTGTGATCTGACATGATTTTCTCAAATGACTATTTTATTAAACTGTAGGTTGTCTGAGAAATCAAAAGATTGCTTGTTGCTTAGCTGTGGCTTGTGGAATTTGAGGTAGATTCATGGAATGGCAGAGGTGGCAGAGGCTTAGCAGGCATTGGGTCCAGTCTCCCTGTTGTACAGACTGAAAAACAGAGACCAGACGGGGTAGGGCCTTGCCAAAGTCTCGCAGTAACAGCGTCGCGGGGCTCCGTGGCTTACCCTCCAGCACTTTGCAGCACGTGCCATGGTCTGATTTTCTCTCCCTTAGCCTCCCTTTTCTGTTATGTAAAATGGGAGTAGCAAACCCGCCTTCTGTGTTTCGTGCGGATGTTTTTTCTTCAAGGGAAAACACTTACAAACTGTAATCCAGTAGCTGCTGTTATGATGCCCAGGACTCCTTTGCTAGGAGCAGATCTCTGATTATGGCCATTGGAGTTTCATGCTTTGCATGGACAACAGGATTTTTTACTCTGACACTGCAGACTCTGAAAATAAGGAGTCAGGGATGGAATGGGGGCTCTTCAGTAAGATGCTCAAAGTACACGCAACGTCTGCCTCTTAGCCCCCAACATTCAAAACCCACCCAGGCCAGAATCCCGCCATAACCCGGCCATGTGACTGCCACACCCTTGCCACAGAACATGCAAGTGAGCCTGCAGCCTTGATTGGAAACCATTTAGAAGCAGCAGTACGATAAGGCACAGCTGGAAACTGTTGCTGCTGCTCTCTAAGAAAGAGAATAGAGGCCAGTAATCCAGCACGGGTTGGAGCCATTTCTTTGCACTGGTCTCCAGGGGGGCCATTTAGCACATTAATAATCTATGAGATGCTTCCACCTTCTGGATTCATTAAAAACAAAAAGAAAGGGAAGAGGAGAAATGATACTAAGGGCATGCGCTATTGGCCAAGCAGAGAGGGCAGGAGAGACCCCAAGGACCTGGGGACTTTGGAGGGTCCTTCCTGGCTGTCATCAGATGTCCAGTGCAGTCAAACCCAGTGTTGAAAGTGGGCAGCAAAGGCTGGGCACGGTGGCTCAAGCCTGTAATCCCAGCACTTTGGGAGGCCGAGACAGGCGGATCACGAGGTCAGGAGATCGAGACCATCCTGGCTAACATGGTGAAACCCCGTCTCTACTAAAAAATACAAAAAACTAGCCGGGCGAGGTGGCGGGCGCCTGTAGTCCCAGCTACTCGGGAGGCTGAGGCAGGAGAATGGCGTAAACCCGGAGGCAGAGCTTGCAGTGAGCTGAGATCCGGCCACTGCACTCCAGCCCGGGTGACAGAGCGAGACTCCGTCTCAAAAAAAAAAAAAAGAAAGTGGGCAGCATGTCACACATGAGGCGAGGAAAAGCTTGGTAGCTTTTTGTTTGGATACAATTGGTAGAAGGAAGAAGGAACACTCAGAAGGGTTTTCAGGACAGAGGAGTCCGGGAGTTGGCTTGAAGCGGGACCCATGGTGGCCATGGCAACAGCATTCCTAGGACACAGGGCTGTGGGGCAGCTGAAGGCCACTGCAAAGGCCAGAGGGAATGGAGAGGGGAGCACGTGGCAGGCTCCATGTTGGAAAAAGTGCTGGCTGGTGCCTGCCCTTCCCGCCTCATTTGCCCCAAATCTCCCAGCTCCAACACCCAGAGTCCCTTGAAGCTGCTCAGCTGCTCTGTGCTCTTTGAAGGCCCAGCCTTCCCCTGAGTGGGCCCCCACGCCTGCAGGCCCGCCCTCTTCTTTTCACCTTGAAAACCACTTCCAGCCTGTGAGAGTTGGCAAGTGAGTTGCTGGCTCTTCTGAGCCTCTGGGCATGTTACCCCATGTGTCCGGCATCCCTTGTTACAGGATTGTCTGTACACCATGGTGTCATCATTGTCTCCATTTCTGCCTCTGCCATTTGACTGTGGTACCCTAAAGACAGTGGACATGTCGGATTAGTCTCTCCGTGCCTGGTCCCACTTACAGGGACCCAATAATGTGTATGAGGGACGGAGGAGGAGGTTCATTCCACAGCTTTGAGTTGGCCTGGGGTATCACTGCCCTTCATGATCCAAACCCCCACTCCTTTGGTGGAAGGGGTAGAGACATAGTCCCCACATCCAGCCTGGCTTGCGTGGATCCTGGCAGCACCTACCAATCTTCAGGGGAAGAGAGGTTCTGTTCTTACTCATTCATTCATCCATCCATTCATTCATTCATTCACTGACTCATACTGTATTTATTCATTCATTCTGTCACTCAACAAGTGCAGCACCTGCTGTATACTCTCCCAGGCTCTCCTGGAGCAGTGCAAATCCACCACCCAACACCACCATCCAAGAGAGGGAGACATGACAAAGAGGCAGTTTGATGCAGGAGCCTAAACAGAGGACTGGAATTCCGAAGCTCCGGGTCATTTTCCCTCCGATGCCTCTCAGTGACAGAGGGAACTTAGGCAAATTAGCAGCCCCCGCAGAGCCTCACTGAACTCACAGTATTATGGAGATAATCCTGTCCACCCTTCTGGGGCTATGGAGAGCATTAGATGGGACAGGGATGCTGGACCATGTGGGAGCACTTTGCAGACCGTCAGGCCCACTAAGATCTCAGGTGGTGATGTTACTGCCGCTGTGATGCCAACCGGGCCCTGAAAATGTATAGGTCTCCATTTGTCTTCAGATCCAAAGTTGTGTGGATGAAATTGATTATCACTTACCATGAAGGTGATTCAGAACAGTAAAATTAAAACAGAAAACCTACAGGAGAGGCGAAAGAAGCCCCAGGCAGCTGTTAGAGGGCACACGCACTCTTTCTGGTTTTCAGAGAAGGAGAGGTAGGTTAAAGAAGGGCCAGATGCTATTGAGGGCAGGGCGGTTCCCAATCTACTCCTGCAAGGACCCACCCCATGTCTTTCCTGTCGGCCTGGTGAAAGATTCAATTTAAGGTTCTGACCCCTATTTTTAATTCAAGATCATGGTCTCTAAAGTAATATCAGTTCCCAACATGTAACTCCAATGGCCTCATTGTTTATGCGTCTTTCACTGCCAGCCACTTCAACCCTTTTCTGGGAACATGCGGGGTGTAAATAATTCATTCTAAATAAATAAATCACTCGCGCTACTTATGGTACAGCTGGTGCTGCTGGTGATCGGCACAACTGCAGATTATGTAGAGTTGAGTCTGGAATTACAGATTGCGTCTAGAAAGAACTGGAGAGGGAATTTGAAAATGAGCTCCCTCCGGGGACAAACATGTAAAATGGGATTAACACCAACCTAATAAGGTTGGGATGAGAGATAGAAATAATAAATGTGTCACACAGTGCCGGGCACCCAGCAGGCATGCAATATTCTTCTTCTTGCTGCTGCTTTCTTCCTCCTCCTCCTCCTCCTCCTCCTCCTCTTCTTCTTCTTCTTCCTTCTTCTTCTTCTTCTTCTTCCTCTTCCTCTTCCTCCTCCTCCTCCTCTTCCTCCTCCTCTTCTTCTTCTTCTTCCTTCTTCTTCTTCTTCTTCCTCTTCCTCTTCCTCCTCCTCTCTTCCTCCTCCTCTTCTTCTTCTTCTTCCTTCTTCTCTTCTTCTTCCTCTTCCTCTTCCTCCTCCTCTCCTCTTCCTCCTCCTCTTCTTCTTCTTCTTCTTCTTCTTCTTCTTCTTCTTCCTCTTCCTCTCCTCCTCCTCCTCCTCTTCCTCCTCTCTTCTTCTTCTTCTTCCTCTTCCTCTTCCTCCTCCTCTTTTTTTTTTTTTTTTTTTGACAAAGTCTTGCAGCCTTGACCTCCCATGCTCAAGTGATCCTCCCACCTCAGCCTCCCTCAGTAGCTGGGACTACAGACACATACCACCACACCCAGCTAATTAACATTTTTTTTTTTTTTTTTTTTTTTTTGAGACAGAGTCTCGCTCTATCACCCAGGCTGGAGTGCAGTGGCGCAATCTCGGCTCACTGCAAGCTCCACCTTCCAGGTTCAAACGATTCTCCTGTCTCAGCCTCCCAAGTAGCTGGGACTACAGGCGCCTGCCACCACACCCAGCTAATTTTTTGTAATTTTAGTAGAGACGGGATTTCACCATGTTAGCTAGGATGGTCTTGATCTCCTGACCTCATGATCCATCCACCCACCTTGGCCTCCCAAAGTGCTGGGATTACAGGTGTGGGCCACTGTACCCAGCCATCAATATTATTCTTAAAACATCATTCCTGTAATTCATGAGTGAAGGTTACTATTTTGTTGAGGAAAATTGACTAAAAATGGGCTTTTTTTTATGGTGGTGGTTCTCAAACTTCATGAGTATCAAGATCCCCTGGAAACTTGGTAAAATACAAAAACCCACTAGGCATAGGGTGACCAATCATGCCTGTTTTGGGATTGATGGTGCCCAAATTGAGGCATTTGGGATTGAGGAAGTAGGACTGTGAATATTCAAACCAGGAAAGTCCCAGAGCAGCTGGGACAAGTTGCTCACCTTCGCCAGCTCTCGTCCTGCTTCTAGGCGCCTCATCCTCTGTGCTGTGTGTTAGCACCCCGGGTGATTCTGAGGCGCAGCCATGGGTGGGAACCACTGCCTTAGAGTGTGAGACTGGGAAGATGCCTGCTGAGCCGCTGGGCAGGTGCTCTGCGGACAGACGCACCAGTGCATGTGGTGGCATGGCACTGACTGCCCATCCCATGTTGTGTTTGGTAAGGTGTGTGGTGCTCACCTGTGCAGATGGGAAAATGGAGGGCCAGAGAGCCAACATACCAGTAATATCAGGGCCACATCTCAGGCTTGGGCAGAGAGGCTGGTGTTTGCATCCAGGCTCTGGTGCTTGTTAGCTGGTGCCTGGGGCAGTTTGCTCAGCCTCTTCCAGCCTTGGTTCCTGGTCTGGGGCTTGGCAGTGGCATCATACTGACCCTGGGGGCTGGTGCATTACCTTCCTTCTTCCTCCTGTGGCCATCCATTCAAGGACATAGTCACCCAAGTGGCATCCTGGCCTATCTCTGCAGGTAGAGGCAGAGCCCTGGGATCTGGGGTCATCTCCATGGGATGAGCTATGTGGTCTTGGGGTATCTCTTGCTCCCTGAGGGCCCCTGTGTAAAGAGGAGTGGGTTGGGCCAGTTGATGAGCCTTAATAATGTCGTGTCATTATGCCCTGTGGCTCAGAGCCATCAGTGCCTTAAGCCTGGCATCGTCCCTCTTGGGCCTCTGCATGTGATTTCCGTGGGCTCATAAGGCCTGGTGTCCCCTCCATGTCTAGAAGCTGTGAGAAGGAACCAGGCAAGCGCTCAGGGGCCGAGGCCACTTACACATGTAACTCCACACAGAGTAGAGGAGCAGCCTTGCAACTGTGCCAGGCCTTCAGCTTTAATGTCTCTTGATTTCCACCAGAGCTTTCCAGGTGGAGGACACCCCTTCTGCAGGAAGTGAGGCCTAGAGAGCTGATGCGGCCTGTGTAAAGTCATACCTCAGGTAGGGCAGAGAGCTGTGGTGCCAACCTTTCTGGTGGCCTTCCCTGTCTGGTCCTTTCCCCTCATGCTAAGGCATAGCGCATGCTCCCCACAGCTCAAGAGTTGTTGCCCATGTTGTTCTCACTGCACGACGCCCTTTCTGCTCCCCCTCCTCCCCGGCTCAGTCCTCTGTATTTCCTGATATTTAGTTCAAGTGTTACCTCCTCCTCCAGGAAGGCATCCTAGTCTTCCCCAACCCTGGTCCCAGCTGGAGGAGGTACCCAGCATTTTCCTCACTTCCTTTGTTTTGCCCATTCCTCAATATATTACAGTCCCTGTTGAGGTTTCAGTGTCACCTGCCAAACAACTCCTTCCGGCCCAGACAGTCCTTGCCCATCTGAGCCTTAGCAGTACCCCAAGGGCCTTGCCTCAAGTAGGTGCTCAGGAATTGTGACTGGACACACCTGTAGGGCCTGTTACAAAACCAATTTGTAACATGTGTATGGCCTTTGCCATGGGCCAGGCATGGTTCTAAACACCATGCATAAATTAACTCATTTACTTCACATGCCAACCCTAAGAGGTTGTTATTCTCATTTCACAGATGAGAAAATTGAGGCACAAAGAGGTTGAGTGCCTTCCAAAGGATTGCCCTTCTTAAGTGGCTCTAGAATCCCTGCTTGCAACCGCAAGACTACACTGCCTGTCACACAGTATCATGTAACCCTCACTGCACTACTCCGGGCTGAAGAGCAGACATTGTCCCAGTTAGGCCTGTTCTCAGATTGGGGAAAATAAGATTCAAAGAAAATAGAGTCTGGCCCTGTTTCCTGCTGCAAGCAGACCACAAGGTGTGGTCTCCTGAAGGCTTCTAAGAGTGGCCTCTCTGGGGGCCATAGAGGCTCCAGACCCTGGGTCTCTGCCTCCCTCTCCAGCTGTGTTGGCGAGGAACTTCCTGCCTGTCCATGGAGGACCTAGGCAGTACGTGTCCCCTGACATAGGCTGTGTTCTCCCTGTAAATCATTCATGACCCCCACACACCCACACATGCACAAACACATGCATACACACCACTTTTAAACTTATTACTCATTCAGTAACTCGTTGTGTATAAAAAATAAATGATTCCTTCGAATTCAGAAAATAGATGGACTGGTTGTTGGTGAAAATCAATAACTATGCTAAGTATTTCAAGAATAGTACTTATAGTCCCGCTCTGGATGGTTTTATAAAGAATAAGCTGATTTTTTTCTAAATGGAGCATAGTCTATATTAGTTGTGAATTATACAGAAGCCTTTTGCTTTGAATCTGTTTCCTAAGATGATTACCTTATTTATTATTTCCATGATGAAGAGATTGAGCTTTATACAGTGGGAAGGGTTCAACTTGAGAAAAACAATCCTAGGTTAGATAACGATCTGGACATGATTCATAAATTGCTGACTTAAGCATAATTTTCTCGATTTTCTCCATGTTCCCATAAAAGCTTACGTAGTACTGCCTTAGCCTCTTCTAATACGGCGTGTTGGCTTTGCAAGTATCAGGGAATGACTTCCTTCCCATCCTGGGTGTCTTCTGAGACTCTGGGCCCATTCCTAGAGGAATGGGGACCTTTGGCACAGCAAAGCTGTTTGGGCCCAATCCTCTGGCCCACGCTAACAAGAAGGCTTCAGCACCACTTCTTTGGGCAGCCTTTCCAGGGCATGCCTCCGGTGGACGTGTCCGTAACCCCTGCTGCTCACAGCATGCTCACTTCCTCCTTCAGTGCAGTCTTGCCTGATAGTTACTGTTCTCTCTGAGGTCAGGGCAGCAGCATCTTTGTTTGCGGTGGGAACCTTAGAGCCCAGCTCATGGCCCAGAATCCAGGAGAACCTCTGTGAATCTTTGATTTCTGTTTTGGTTTTCGGTGCTCTCTCAATCTTTCTCTTTAATGCAAGGAGCATCATGAATTCATTGATTTTCAAAAATACATTGAATGTACATTCAGTAAGTTAGAGACATTATTTTTAATGCAGACAGTGTTTTGCTGCCTTTTTTTTTTTTTTTTTTTTTTGAGGACAGGGTCTCGCTCTGTCACCCAGGCTGGGGTGCAGTGGCATGATCTCAGCTCACTGCAACCTCCCTTTCCTGGGCTCAAGCGATCCTCCCCCTCAAGCCCCCCAAGTAGCTGGGATTACAGGCGCACACCACCATACCCTGCTAATTTTTGTATTTTTTGTAGAGATGGAGTTTCATCGTGTTGCCCAGGCTGGTCTGAAACTCCTGACCTCAAGTGATCCTCTCACCTAGGCCTCCCAAAGTGCTGGGATTGCAGGTGTGAGCCACTGTGCCCACATTTGCTGCTCTATTTGTTTCTACCTTTCCCCCAAAATTCTCTTCCAATTTTGTTACTTTGAAAGTTACTTTAACCTGCAACAAGAAGTTAAAAGAAAGTACAATGAACGTCATTTACCCTTTATCTAGATTGACAGTTGTTTACATTTTGCCATATTTGTTTTTGCTTCTTCTCTCTTCCCCCCACCCTCTCTCTCTCTCTCACACACACACACACACTCGCACACTCACTGATTTTTTTGTTGAAGCATTTGATAATAGTTTGCAGACACAATGACACTTCACCCCTAATACATTAGCATGCATCTCCTAAGACAATTATATCCTCTTACATAACCCTAATATAACCACATCTGAAATATTTAACAGTGATACAGTATTACCAAGTGTATGATCCATACTGAGATTTTTCCAGTTGTCCCAAAATTTTCCTTATTGGAATTTATTTGGACACAAGCAAAGAACATGCATTGTCTTTGTTGCCATATATTTTTGGCTTTCAGGATAGTGATCTTTTTTTTGGAAAACCCAAGCCGGTTGTTTTATAAAATGTCCCACAGTTGTCATTTGTTTCCTCATGATTAGATTCATGAGTTTTGGCGAGAATACTACATTTTTTTATGCTGTGTTCTTCCCAGTGCATCGAGTCAGGGGGCCCAGGATGTCAATTTGAACTATTATTGATGATGCTAAATTTGATCACTTGGTTAAGGTGGTATCTTCCAAATTTATTGTAAATATACATTTTCCCCCTCTGTAATTATGAAGTAATCTATGGGGTGAAACTGAGACTATATGACATCCTATTTCCTCACAAGCTTTTACTCAATGGTTTTAACATCAATTTATGATTCTTGCCTGCCTCAGTATCATATTGGTGTTGCAAAATGGTCATTTTCTTTTCTTTCTTTTTTTGAGAGACAGTCTCATTCCATCACCCAGGCTAGAGTGCAGTGGCGTGATCATAGCTCACTGTAACCTCAAACTCCTAGGCTCAAGGGATCCCCCTGCCTCAGCTTCCCCAGTAGCTGGGATTATAGGCACATACCACCATGCCAGGCTAATTAAAAAAATTTTTTTTGTACCGACGGAGTCTCGCCATGTTGCTCAGGCTGGACTCAAACTCCTAGGGTCAATTGAGCCTCCTGCCTCAGCCTTCCTGAAGTGCTGGGATTACAGGTGTGAGCAACTGCACCCAACCTCATTTTCTAATTCGATTCTTCCTCTGCATTTAAGCCAGCATTCTCCTCTCCAGAACAGCATTCCCTTTTTTTTTGACTCTTTCTTCTCCTCCTCCTGCTTCTTTCTGTTTCTCTTCCCCTACTAATTTGAGCACTTAGTATTTTACCTGCCTTAGTCTTGGAATCAGCCATTCCTCCAAGGAGCCCTGATTCTTCCTGGTAGGAAACTGTATTAAGAAACCAACATTTGGGTGCTGGGTATACTTGTTGCTATTGGAGTTCATTCCTTCATGTTTTTTTTTTTTTTCCAGTGGAATGAGCTTGAAAATATAATTTTTAATATCTTTAAAGTGTTTAAACTATAATCTGACTATGAGGAGATAATCAGACAAATATGGGCGATTCTATAATTTACCCGGCCTAAATTCTTAAAAAGTCCCTATTGTGGAAAACAACAAGAACAACCACATAAAGCCAACCAAGGCCTGTTGTAAATGAAAAAAATAAAAAATACCAACCAAAAGCAAGCCATGAAATTTGATTGGATCCTGAATTTTTAAAACAAAAGGGCATTTTTGGAAAATTGAAGAAATTTGAATATGGACTATGCATTAGATGATACTGAATTATTGTTCATTTTCATGACTGTGATAATGACATAACAATGTAGGATAATTTCATTCTTTACAAGATGCACTCTGAACTATTTAATTATGAGGTGTCATGATATTTGTAAGCTAATTTCAAATGCTTCAAAAACATCATTAAGAGTATGTGTGTGCATATATGTATATGTGTGTCTATGTGTATATATAGACACATTATTATTTAGTATATATGATATACTAAATATCATATATACTATATATATTTAAAAAGAGAGAGAGGAAAGCAGATGTGGAAAATGGTGAATCTAAGTGAAAGTATTCCTCATGCTATTCTTTCAACTTCTTTGCTTTAAATATTTTTATTTAAATATTTTTGGGTTAATAGGAACACTGTACAGTGTTCCTCACACTATTCTTTCAGCTTCTTTAGTTTAAATATTTTTCAAAATAAAAAGCTGTGAATGCACCTGTGTGTATGTGTGTGTGTATGTGTATGTGTGTGTGTATGTGTGTGTGTATGTGTGTGTGTATGTGTGTGTATGTGTGTGTGTGTATCTGTGTGTATGTGTCTGTGTGTGTGTGTGTACACGTGCGTGCTAGATGGAAGGATGGTGGAGGGGAAGAATATATCCTCCTTCGTTGGATGGTGAAAATGTGTCCAAAAGTCTCTTTACACATTTTTCTCCATGTGATTCTGTTAGAAACTTAACATATTCCTAGATTCCTTTGTCCTGGTTTGTTTTCACTGTTTAGGGATTGATCTTTTTTCTCCTTGTTGATTAATTTTATTTAAAAAAATATACACAACTTTTAGATGATTCCATAGTCAAATGTATAGCAGAGAATTCTTGGCTCCGATCTAAGTTCTTTCCATTCTGTTGCATGCCATCCTTATATAATGTGACCATTGTTATTAGTTTTTAATTTATCCTTCCAGTTTTTCTTATTGAAAATATGAGCGTGTGTCTGTATGAGTGTATAAGTGTGTGTGTGTTTGTTCCTCATTTCTTCTTTTTATGCAAAGGGAGCATACAGTCTACACTGTTCTGCACCTTGCTTTTTTACTTGATTTTCCCAGATTTCACTGTATTATTACTGTAGAAAGACATTCCTTATTTTTTTTTACAGAGGCACAGCCCTGCTTTGTGTGGATGTACCATAGTTTGTACAGCCAGTCCCCTACTGATGGACATTTGGATTACTTCCAATCTTTTGGAATAACCTTGGCCACATGTCACATTTGTGCCAGTGTAAACTGGGTATGAATTCCTAGAAGTGGAATTTCTGGGTCAAAGGATAAATGCATCTATAATTTTTTTTTTTTTTTTTTTTTTTTGAGACGGAGTCTTGCTCTGTCACCCAGGCTGGAGTGCAGTGGCGCGATCTCGGCTCACTGCAAGCTCTGCTTCTTGGGTTCACGCCATTCTCCTGCCTCAGCCTCCTGAGTAGCTGGGACTACAGGCGCCCGCCACTGCGCCCGGCTAATTTTTTTGTATTTTTAGTAGAGACGGGGTTTCACCGTGGTCTCGATCTCCTGACCTTGTGATCCGCCCGCCTCGGCCTCCCAAAGTGCTGGGATTACAGACGTGAGCCACCGCGCCCGGCCGCATCTATAATTTTTCTAGAAAATAAATCTTTGTTGAGAAAACTAATGAATGAATTTGATTAAAAAGAGCTGAAAATAAAAGGCTAATATCTAAATGGAGACATAAAACAATTAGAATAAATATATCTCTTTATGAAAGAAGCTGATTTAAAACCTTTCTGGTGGCGTTATCTCTAGTCCAGCAATTTTCATTTTCTTGCCTAAAGACAGAATAATTTCTCTTTGGTTTATAAATTAAACATATGACTCACGCCTGTAATCCCAGCACTTTGGGAGGCCGAGGTGGATGAATCACTTGAGGCCAAGAGTTTGAGACCAGCCTGGCCAACATGGCAAAACCCCATCTCTACTAAAAATACAAAAATTAGCCAGGAGTGGTGGTGCATGCCTGTAGTCCAAGTTACTGGGGAGGCTGAGGTGGGAGGATTGCTTAAGCCCAGGAGGTGGAGGCTGCAGTGAGCAGAGATGATACCACTGCACTTCAGCCTGGGCAACAGAGCGAGACCCTGTCTCAATAAACAATACAATACAATACAATACATTATTTAACTAAACATATAATTACAAAATCATGAAATTTTAGAGCTGAAATAAAAACTATGTAGAACAGTCTCCTTAAGGAAACCAAGGCCCAGAAAGGGGAAGGAAGGAACAGAAAGACTAAGAAAAGAAACCAAATTCAGTGCAATTCCATGCAATTTAATAAACAGTAAGTGAAAGAGCTTCTTTGTAATAAAGCATGATGCTTGTTTTCAGTTTCTACCAAGAGTCAAACATAGAACTGTTCAATTGAGAGCCCTGGAGATACCAGATCAGCAGCGTGTGATTCAGATCCCTGAGTGCTTTGCTGTCACAGTGACAACTCCTTCAACGGAACCCGGTGTCAATGGACTTTGTTTCACATCTTTTGTGTTATTCTAGGGCATTCCCGTGTAGTCATGATGAGACATTGGATCAGGTGGAGGGTTTGAGTGGCTGTGGATGTCCTGGCTGATGATGTGAGTGGTCACGTTTGCTCAGGATAGTCTGAAGTTACATGATTGTGGCATTGGAAGGATTCTGTTTGAATTCTGAGCCGGCAATGTGGAGAAGCAAATGGGCTTAGCCCTGCCAGCCATGAACTTGGGGGCAAGACCGGGCAAGTCCCTTCTTTCTGGTCCTCTGTGTGTAAAATGAGGAGTTGGACAAGCCCAGAATGGCACATAAATAAATGGCGCCCATGGTATTATTTTATCCTTCTATGCTAATTGCAGACATAACTAAGAGATCACTAAACTCTCATTCTTTACTCCCTTAGCCCACTTCTCAGTAGCACCTGTCAGCCTCCTGGTAATACAGCATAGGTTCAGCCTTTTACTACAGCTGGTCTGAATGGTTACTTAGGGTTGGCAGGTAGAATGCAGGATGCCCAGTTAAATTTGAATTTCAGACACACAAAAAGGTTTTTAGCTTTGTTTTTTAGTGCAAGAATGTCCCAAATGTTGCTAAATCTGGCAACCCTATTGCTTAGGCCATTTCAATTATTTCTCTTTTTTTCTGTGTAGCTGACTTCTCTTAAGATAACTACCCTCTCTTCTTGACACTTCTGGTAGTGCTCATTCCCCAGTGTATTCTATAATTGTTTAAATTCATATTATGACCTAATTTAATTGAAGGTGATAGAGATTTGGGTAGGAGACTTTTATTTCTGAGGACCATATATTCTGGTAAAAAAAACTCCTTGATGAACCTGTAATCCTATGTATCCATGACTTTATCATTTTCATATCACTTTCTTGACTCTGCCAATGCCTGTACAACTTGTATTATTAACTTAATTAGTATGTTCCTTTAAATTGACTCATAATTTTATCTAAATTCCATGAATGAAAAATCAGTATCATTTACTAAGAAAGTAGTATAAAAGCAAATTAAGGGAAAGCATACCTCTTAAGGTATAAATTGTCATCTGGGGCTCACCTGAAATCACTGGTTATGCTCCCAGGGGTATAAAGCACACCGCTGACTAATTCAACTCCCTGCTGATTTGGGAATCCCCTCTGTGACTCTGGCAGATGAGCCCTGAGGATCTTCTTGAATACCTCCAGTGCTGGGGAACTCAGTACTTTGCAAGGTTTTGATTCACTCTTGAATACCTTATTGTGAACTGTTTCTTCTTCATATTGACCATATCAGCCTCCCTGAAGCAGTTATACATGGACCCTGGTTTTCCCTCTGAGACCCACACAGTAAGTTTGCTCCCTCTGCATTCGTTCATGCATTCATTTATTCAACACATACTTGAGTGCTTATTCTGTGACAGCTTAAGCGCAATAACAGTACATGTGATAAGGTCTGATGGGGGTGCAGTGGGGTAGGTACCCCCTGCCTAGACCGGAGGTAGGAAGGTGTTCAGAAAGACTTTTTCAGAGCGGAATGAGGGAGAGTCTGCTTTGGGAAAGAGAAGGCTGGAGTGAGGGGTGAGAGGGGACGCTGGAGCAGTGGAAGAGGTGGAGAGAGAGCAGGCCAGGTGGGCCTCATAATCCTCATCTCCTCATCTTCTATTATAGCACTAGGACTCATTTCCTATAAAACATGTTCATATTCCAAGTTCTCCATGTGTTTACTTATTTATTTTTGAAGTAGGGTCTCGCTGTGTTGCCCAGCCTAAAGTACAGTAGCACTATCACGGCTCACTGCAGCCTTGACCTCCCAGGCTTAAGCAATTCTTCTGCCTCAGCCTCCCAAGTAGCTGGGACCACAGTCATGGCCACCGTGCTTGGCTAATTTTATTTTATTTTTTTCCATAGAGATGGGATTTTGCCAAGTTGCCCAGACCAGTCTCCACTTCCTAGGCTCAAGCGGTCCACCCACCTCAGCCTCCCAAAGTGCTGGGATTCAGGCATGAGCCACCGCACCCAGCTCAGTTTATTTTTAACAGAGCCCTGGAGAGTTAGTCAGGGCAGGACGTATTCGCCCCATTTTACAGATAAGGAAACTGAGGCCTAGCAGGTTGGTGGTGGGCTTGCAGCTGACCAGAGGAGCTGGGTCTGTGTGTTCCACAGGCACATGACAGCGCTCAGTTCCGGGTGCTCTTGCCCATGCGCAGCCCCAGCCCTGCCCCAGCCCCACGGGTCCTGGATGACCCCCTGCCCTGTGGAATAAAACTTCTCATTCTGGGAACGCATCTTTGAATCTTTGATCTTGACTCAGCTAAGTTTCCTCTGGACTGACCATGAAGCACATTTCAGAGGTGTGGAGTCTCGTGTTCCACTTTCTTGCTTATGGAAGGCATTGGCTCACAGGGTAAACTGAACCTAGGATGACCTCTTCTTCTGGAGCTCCGGTGTCCCTGGGATTGGGGCTGTGAGGTGCCCAGTGACTGCCATCCCATGTCCTCTGAGTGTCAGTGGGAAGGTGGCTCTCAGGCCTCCTTGGAAAGCTTGGCCTATCTGACTGAATGATTCCTTGGTAGGAGTCTGCTGCTCAGAGCTTTGCCTGGGCTCTGTCTACTCAAGGGGACAGAGGGCCAAATCCTGTTTTCCTCAGCCAAAGAAACCAGCACTTTCCTTCCTCCTCTGCTCTCTTTTGCGTGAGAACTGGGTGAGTTCCTGTCTAGAGAAGACAAGTGTGAAGGCATTTTGTGACCCTCCTGTCTCCCTTTCCCCTCCACTTCTCCCACGGCTACAGAGCAAACTCGGAGACAGCCCTCAATGAGCTCGTAGAGAAGTCAGTGAAGTGGGCCTGGCTGCCCATCACTTCTCAGTGCCTCACCACAAGGGGAAGAAACAGTGCTGGAAGAACTGAGGGAGAGCAGGGAAGGCTCCCTGGAGGAGGTGTCTGTGAGTGGGACTGGACAAGCGAGTAGGAAGTATGTTCCCAGAAGAAAGAAATGCTGCATCCTGGCTGGGTGCGGTGGCTCACGCCTGTAATCCCAGCACTTTGGGAGGCCGAGGCGGGTGGATCACGAAGTCAGGAGATCGAGACCATCCTGGCTAACACGGTGAAACCCCGTCTCTACTAAAAATACAAAAAATTAGCTGGGCATGGTGGTGGCGCCTGTAGTCCCAGCTACTCGGGAGGCTGAAGCAGGAGAATGGTGTGAATCTGGGAGGCGGAGCTTGCAGTGAGCCAAGATTGTGCCACTGCACTCCAGCCTAGGCAACAGAGTGAAACTCCATCTCAAAAAAAAAAAAAAGAAAAGAAAAAGAAAAAAGAGAAAGAAATGCTGCATCCTCTCCTACTCAAAGACTTGAGCTGGGGCCCCAGCACCCCCTCCCACAATAGATGTGATTTCAACTTGTGGACTGATCAGAGGTGCCATATTGACATGAGGAGACATGATTTCTGCAGTGAGGTAATTAAAAGGCAGTTGGCTTCACAGCTGTGATCACACGAGAATGCTTCTTACCCCTAAAGACGTCAGCTGAAAGCCAAGTGCAAAGGAGCAGAGGAAACCAGAGGCTTCTAATGTAATTTGTTAATTTCCTGCATTTGTCACCTGCACAGCTGTGAGGGGAAAATGGAACATTTTACCAGAAGTTTAAGAGAAAATTAAAGATATACATTCTAATTGTACACAATTAGACAAGCAATACAATCATTATTATTTGTTTAATTAACAGACCATTTAAAAATAATACATTAGAATTTGGAGATCCTGCTTTAGAATGATGTCCCTGCCTGGTGGCAGCCACTTGGGTTTGAGCAAATCCTTTCCTTTATTGAGGCTTCTCATCTGTAAAATGGGTACACTCCTCCCCTGACTTCCCCAGGGAGGTGGAATAATGCCGGAAAGGGCTTTGTAAATTAAAAGGCCTTGTGTGATTGCAAGAAATACCATCTAAGTCTCCTAACTTAGTTTTTGTAACTTTTAAGTCTAGAAATTGTGATCTACTGTTAGCCATCATTAATTGGGTGCTTGTGCTAGTCCAACCCTCACGACAGCCTTGAAATGGGAATATGCCTGTCTGACCCCGGTCCATTTACAGAGGAGGAGACTGAAGTTCCCAAAGGTGGAGGAGTCTTCTGAGGTTGCATAGGGAAGGGCGGAGGTGGCATTCAGACACAGCCTGTCCAAAATGAAACCCAGCATTCTTACCCTTATGAGCCACACTGCTTTCTCAGCATTGACTTGGTTTTGCCATTTCTCTAATTTACTCCCATTTTTGACTTAAAATAAAAGGATTTGCAGAATTAATAGTTGTTTTCCAATCTTATTTACATCAAATAATAATAAAAATGTTGAAGAAGGGAGTGAAGAAGGTAATAAAGAACCATAGAAGGCCACATAGCAAAAACAATTATATCTTAAAGAGCAAAGCATTAATGACTTAATAATTTATCATAATAAATAAATGCTGTATCTTAAACTGGGTGATAGGCAGCTGGATATTGGTTTTTCTATTATTCTTTAAAAGTATCTAACATGCTTATGTATGTAGTTTCTATTTGACAATTAAAGTTTAAAAAGAAAAACATTCTGGATGAAGAATTTTTTAAATATACATATGATTTTTGTTTCATATGTTTTCATTGGACCATCATAGAGAATCAAAAGCATACTAACCCACTGATGAAGTATTATTGTTTTTTCTTTTAAATTTTCTTTTTTCTTTTTTCTTTTTCTTTTTCTTTTTATTTCTTTCTGACAGGGCCTCACTCTCACTCAGGCTGGAATGTAGTGGCATGATCCTTGCTCACTGTACCCTGAACTCCTGGGCTCAAGCAGTCCTCTTACCTCAGCCTCCCAAGTAGCTGGGACTACAGGCACCCACCACCATGCCCAGCTAATTCTCTCTTCTTTTAAATTGCCCTGGTTGCCTTCTAGTCTTAGCCTCAGATGCCTCCCTGAGAAGCAGCCTGGAAAACTGGAGAGAGGATTGCATTCTAAGAACAAAAGTCCCAAGCCCTAGCCTTGCCGTTTGCTAACATGCGGCTTTGAGTAAGTCACCTGACTTTGAGTAAGTCACTTCTCTGAACATCAGTTTCCTTATCTAAAAAATGAGGGTTAAATAAAGTCTACTCTACTGATATCACGGGTTTTTGTGAAGATCAAAATTAGACTAAAGAAGTAAATATGTTTTGGGAATTGTTAAATCACAGAGAAGAATCATAGCAGTCTGTGGAATGAGCAGGGACTTGTGACGTTAGTCTCCCTGCTCTGACAGTTGCTTGCTGTGTGATCATGCGCGAGTCACTTATCCTCTCTGAGGCTCAGTGTCCTCATCTGAAAAATGCAGATCAGAATCACATCTAGTTCATAGGGTTGTTTTGCACGTTAAGTGAAGAAGTGAGTGCTAAGCCCTTCACGCAATGCTTGCTCCACGGTACGTGCTCATTATTTCACAATTTCACGAAGTCAAATTATCGAAGCTCAGGTCCCAGCTTTGCCTCTTTTTTTCCCTGTTTTTGAGAAGGGACCTCCTCTGTCACCCAGGCTGGAGTGCAGTGGTACAGTGACAGCTTACTGCAGCCTCAACTTCTCAGGCTCAGTTGATTCTCCTGCCTCAGCCTCCCGAGTAGCTGGGACCACAGACATGCACCACGTGTCTGACTAAATGCCTGACTAATTTTTTGCGTTGTTTTGTAGAGATGGGGTTTTGCCATATTGCCCAGGCTGGTCTTGAACTCCTGGCCTCAAGCAATCCTCCTGCCTTGGCCTCCCAAAATGCTGGGATTACAGGTGTGCGCCACTGCACCTGGCTGCTTTGCCTCTTACTAGTTATGGGGTCCCGGGCAAGTCACTATACCTCCCTGAGACTCAGTTTCCCCCACAGGAAACAAAGGCAATAATGTCTCCCTTACGTCCCTCACAAATTGTCACAAGTTCCCCATAAGAATGTGCTGAGAGCAGTGGCTCACACTTATAATCCCAGCACTTTTGGAAGCCAAGGCAAGAGGATCACTTGAGGCCAGGAGTTTGAGACCAGCCTGGGAAAAACAGCGAGACCCCTGTCTCTACTAAAAATAAAAATTAAAAAATAATTGCCAGGCATGGTGGCATGTGAGTATAATCCCAGTAGAGATAACCCTGTCTCTACTAAAAATGATTAAAAAAAAAAAAAAAAAAAGCCAGCCATGGTGGCACATGGGTGTATAATCCCAGCTACTCAGGGGGTAAAGGCAGGAGGATAGCTTGAGCCCGAGTTCCAGGCTGCAGTGAGCTATGATCATGCTACTGTACCCCAGTCTGGGTGACAGAGTGAGACCCTGTCTCTAAGAAAAAAGCCTATGGCCATGGCAGGGGGTGGTAAAAGCCGAACTGCTGTGCATTTCTGAATGATGAAAAACTAAACCTCATTAACAGAAAAGAGAAATGATTGTTCCCCAAGAGGTTCTAGCCCAGGCTCTCTCTGACTAAAGACAGGCTCTCTCTGACTAAAGACATTTAAAATCTTACAGCAAGTCTACGCACAACACCCCAGAAGGCCTTCTGTTGGAGTGGGGCTTCCAGAACTCACGCAAACGCCAGCCATTCATTTTCCGTTGTTAACTCGGGAAATGCTTTGCAGCCGCTCCGCATCACATTAATCTCACCAGCATCTATGTTGAGGCACTTTGTGTCCAAACAGTTTTTCGCCAGGGCTTGGGCACAGCGGCGACCTGGCGCAGACCTGAAGTGGGCCCGAGTTCCCAACACACACAGTCCAGGGCCTTTGTATACATCCTGGCACTGGCCACAAACAGTGTTTTGTCAGAAGCTTCCTGAGAAAGTTGCGTTCCATTCATCTTGGCTGAAAGGAACCCTAGATGACAAATACCTCCCTCATTTAATTACAGAAACAGTCAGCGAAGCCGTGGAAAAAGATTAAACCAGCAGAGAAAAGAGCAAGCCTCAATCATTTTCTCATCCCTTTGCATTTGGCCTGAGTTCCTTACCTAGGACTTAGCAACTGTGGCCCCCCTGGTTATTATACCTGCCTCCTGAAAGAATGGTTTATTTTTGCAGAGAAGCTAAACTCGGATGCCCCAAAACAGGTAAAGAATGAATTGCATTTAGGCAAGATTCGTCAATGGCTTGGAATTTCATAAAGATCCTGAAGCTGGGAGATGCATTTACATTTTTCATCTGGGTTTGTATCTGCAAATGGAAGTGAGGCACAATGGCAATTATCTGAATAAATCAGATTAAATAAAACACACACCCATGCAAGACCAACAAACTCCTTAATCATTTTCTTCCATGTTGGAGAAGCATATATTTTTGTGGTTGCAGAGAACCTTTGAAATCTTTGGTCCAATCCATCACTTTCAGAGACGAGAAAAACAGACATCTAAAAGGAAGAAATGACTTGCCCGTGTTCTGTCAGTTATAGAGACAGGGTTAAGCTCAAGTGTCCCGGCTCCCTAAAGAGGCCTTGTAGCTGCGTGAGCTCCCCACTCCTCTCTGCATTCAGATACTGCTTGTTAAAGTGGCTCATGGTTCAATATGCAGGTTCAACGCTCACGAAACATAACACGGCAGGCTAGAGGCCTCCAGCTGGAGAGAGATGCTCCTGGCTGCCTTCCCATCCCATGCTGCTGGTTAAATGTGTCTCCTCCAAAACTTGCTGTGTTTGAGAGGCCCTGGAAGCTGTGGCATAAATTGTTCCCTCCCTGTTCTACTGGATGACCTTTCCAGGCCACAGTTTTTTCAGGTGTAAAATGGATGATAATTTCTACCTTGGGTAGTCTGTCTGAAAGTTTTTGTTTGGTTTGGTTGAGACAAAGTCTTGCTCTGTCACCGAGGCTGGAGTGTAGAGGGCATGATCTCAGCTCACTGCAACCTCTGCAAACTCTGCTTCCTGAGTTTAAGCGATTGTTCTGCCTCAGCCTCCTGGGTAGCTGGGATTACAGGCGCCCACCACCACACCTGGCTGACTTTTGTATTTTTAGTAGAGACAGGATTTCACCATGTTGGCCAGGCTGGTCACAAATTCCTGACATCAAGTGATCTGTGCACCTCGGCCTCCCGAAGTGCTGGGATTACAGGCATGAGCCACTGCCACCCAGCCCTGTCTGAAAGTATCAATCACCAAGTCAGACATGTGTTCATAAAAACTCTCCTTTGGATGGCTTATACTGTGGCTGGCCAATTGGGTGGTTGGTTCATTTCTCCATTCATTCATCCATCCACTGGCAAGCAAGCTTTGCTCTCAGACATGTTAGAGAATGGATTTTTTTGAGTGAGTGTAGGATGAGGAAATAAAAACAAAAATCCTGTCCCGCAGGAAGATTGCAGAGGATCACCCAGTGCGCACAGACTGTCCACAAACCCAGTATCTATGAATTCTCTGGCAATCAATCATAATCATAGGGAGTCCAGGGGACTTTATGCATCTATAAAGCTTCAGAGTCCGCAAGTCCACAAAGTTTTTTACATCCTGCCATCACCCCTCCAAAGCAGGGAGGGCAGAGCTTACAATCTTAGTTCTATAGATGCAAGAAGATCTAGTGGCCTGAGTTTGCACAGCTAGGAAAAGACAGTGTTGAGGTCCAAACCCAAAGTCTTTGGAGTCCAGGGGTCTGAATCACACTCAGCTGCGGCCTGGCTTTGCCAGGATGTCTCTGGGATTCAGGTTGAGGGGCTTGTGTCATTTCTGAGGGGCTGTGGTGGTGAGGATGGAGGCAATGTGACTTAACAATACTGGTTCCACTCCTCCATTTCTAAGTTGCATGATCTTAGACAAATTCCTTTTTTCTTTTTTTTATTGTGGTAAAATGCACGTAATAAAACTCACCATATTAACCATTTTAAAGTGGGTTTAAGTGAGTCATTGTCATTGAGTACATTTACAATGTTGTTCAACCGTCACCACTATTTAGAGCTGAAACATTTTCATGCTTTCTTGGGCATGAAAGCTTTTGTGCTTTCACCTCAATTTGCTTTGTTGGGCAAGTTTTTTAACCTCTAAGTCTCAGTTTTCATATCCATAAGCTTTCTAACGGCACCTGCCATAGGGTTGCTGTGAGGATTAGGTGGGATAACTGGGAAGCCTTGGCATAAATAAAAGGTGATGGGTGGGGGCAGTTATACTAAATTTATATACTGAGAACTAGGTTATAGGATTTGTACAGGACTGTCTTGACTCTCTAGGATGAAGGACAAAGCTGCTTCACCTTGCCCATATCCTGGCTTCAAGGCAACCACTCATAGTGCTTAATTCTTTGTGAATTTGGTCCTTGACACCAAGGTTCTGGAGGATTTTGCCACTCCTCTGGCCAGGTGGCCATGGATAGTGCAGGGGAGCCATCAGGCCCTGCGGCCTCGTCATAGGTTGGGTCGTACCTGGATGCCATCATTATCGGAAGCACTCAGGTTAGTTCCTGGGGTGGGAGTGAAAGAACGAGATGCTATTTAAGGATCTTCTATGGGCCAGGATGTGCTCAAGGATTCCCTGGGCAACTGCTCAAGACAAAGAGAATACTGGTGATCCAGATTTAGCCTGGCTACAGATTGGAGCAAGCAGAGGGGTGAGCAAAAACCCCACTCAGTGCCAGAGCTGGCCAGTATGGGATGAGCTGGGCAGTCTCATACACCAGCCCCCAGGGGCATGACGGCACCATCACATTAGAGAGCAGTTTGGTGGTACCAATCACGAACCTTAAAAACCTTCACACCACCCTGTGGTTTAAATGCCATCTGAGCAATGCAAAAGAGGGTGCCAGGCCCTGCCACATATTTGGTTAATTCAGACAAAATTTATTCGTGATTTTTCTAATACTTTACTAAACTAACCTGAACTTTATCTTTGCAATATTTGAGAACACATGGTTTACTAAATAAATAAATGGCATAAACCAAAAATGAAAAAAACAAAAAACAAGGGTATTTGGCTACCCAATAAAACGTTTGGTACCCAATAAAACATTTTTTTAGCTTTCCTTTGAAACTATAAAAACATGGAAAAGAAGCCAGGCACAGTGACTCATGCCTGTAATCCCAGCACTTTGGGAGGCCGAGACAGGCGGATCACCTGAGGTCAGGAGTTCAAGACTAGCCTGTCCAGCATGGTAAAACCCCATCTCTACTAAAAATAATAATAATAAAAAAATTAACTGGGCATAGTGGTGGGTGCCTGTAATCCCTGCTTGGGAGACTGAGGCAGGAGAAGTGCTTGAACAATTGGGAGGTGGATGTTGCAGTGACCGAAGAGCGCGCCACTGCACTCCAGCCTGGGCAACAGAGCAAGACTCCATCTCAGAGAAAACCAGCCAACCAACCAAACAAAAAAACATGAAAAAGAAAACACACACATACACACACTCTCAGGGAACCAAGAGACCCCAATACTCATTGATATTCTAGATGTTTAGAAGCTTCATTAATTACAAAGTAGATGGCTCTAGATTGAGAAAATCCTAAGCTTTGCTTCCTGGCATTCCAAACTTTGCCTTATAAAATAACAATTGTGTTGAAAATTAACAGGTAGACCTTTTCCTCTTTCCCCTACAATCTGAGTTAGACTCAGGACTCATATCAATTAGAAAATTGGACAGCTATTGCCTCTACTTCACAGTTGCTGATCTCTGAGACAACCAAATTGCTTTTTTCTCTTTATTCTCATCTGTCTTTCGCTAAATTCAGACAGAGCTATACATTCCTATGGGGAAAAAACCTGGATAAGCAGAGGAGGGGAGCACGCTAGATGTGAATTTCATTCTGGGAAGCAGAGACTTCCCATGTGAAATTTTCTAGGCAGGAAAGAAAAACCCTAGCAGCAGTGCAGGAAGGAAATTTAATGTGCTGTGTTGATCTAGAGTAGTAGAAAATTGGGCACTGAGGGTAAAAGATGATGTCACTTATTTAATGTAGACCAGCCTAAGGTGAAAGCCTACTAGACACCAAAAGCTGTGCTTAAATACTTATTCTCCAGCCTTCTGAGAAGTATATGCAATTAAAATGTAAATAGAAAACAGGGCTAAGTGCCATCCACATGTGTGTGGCTCTTGATAAGCCAAGTCTGAAAACACTTACCTTGATTTTGAGGATGAATACATTTAAAACACCTTTGAAAAAGGACTTCAAAAATAATGAAAAAAAGCACAGTACTCAGAAGAAGTGGAGGAAGAGTCCATCTCTGAAAATGATCTATTGTAGGATAAAGAAGAAAACTTTAGAAAGATGTGTAGCCTCCTCAATCATATGCAGTAAAACAGGCTCCATGAAATAGACAACCTGCAATTGGAGGTGGAAAGGGAGATGATCATGAAAAATTCATAGGAAACTAAAAATGTCAATAACACAGTACAAATATGTTAAAGACAATAAGGCTTGAAACTGAGGCTGTTGAAAAGCAAGTCAAGCAACTCACAGAACAAAGAACCCGAATAGCTAACATGTCTGTGTATCACCACTCAGCCACATTACAGGCAAAGCACTGCAAAATCAAATAATAATGAAGTTCCACTTTATCTCTGAAAGACTAACAAAAATTAGGAAGTCAGATAATATCAAATATTGACCAGGATGTGAAGAAATGAGAATACTTATGTCCTACAGCTAGGACTGTGGATGATACAGCCATTTTACCAGAAAATAGTGAAAGCTAATATGCACATACCCGGTAATAAAATAGAGTAAAATAAGATGCTCTTCTAGATTGAAGAGGACAAAGACTAAGAGATGCAATTATGAAAGAAAATAGGACAGATATGGATTTGGAGAATGAAAAGACAACATATAGATAATCCTGTGTCCCAAAAGAGAGGCAAGAATATATAGGAATATAAATAATAATAAACATCCTATATGTGCTATATTTATTATGTATAATATATATAATATTATAAGTGTAGTATATATAGTAAATATGCTAAATATATTATAAAAATATAAAATATATAATATACACAATATAGTATAACAGTCATTTTATGTATAAGTTTTTTACTGAGTTGGAAATACTTGAGTGTATAGATTGTATACAGGTCGTGTGTAGGACTCTCTTTGTCACAAATAAAATCAGGAATGCAATTTTTTTGAATTCCAGGAATAAGGGGAAAAAAAATCTTTCAGGCCTCCAGGCAGAGGAAACTGGGTACCTACAAATGAACAACAATCAGTGACAATCAAGCCAGCCCCAAATTTCTCCTCTGCATCACTTTGCAGTTTCAAAGCGGAGAAATGATAGCCCAAGAATTTCATGCCCAGGCGAATTCTGCCGTGTGTCAGTGCAACACAGGGCCATCCTCAGTAAGTTGTCAACTCTTTATCCTTCTCAAGATACCTATTAAAAGGTACTCCGGCAGGCTGAGACCTGAGGCAACATTAATTCACATAGTCAGAACAGAGAAGAGTAGATACAAAGTTGAAAACAAGCAGGAACAAAAGGAAACAAAAAAGGGAAGCATTAAAAAAGAGAGATGGGCAACGAGATGATAAATGCAAGGCCAAGTATTTTTTTTTTTACTTGTCTTTTTTATTTATTTATTTTTAAGTTTTTTTTTAAATTATACTTTAAGTACTAGGGTACATGTGCACAATGTGCAGGTTTGGTGTGCTGCACCCATTAACTCATCATTTACTTTAGGTTTATCTCCTAATGCTATCCCTCCCCCCTACACCCTCCCCACAATAGGACCCAGTATGTGATGCTCCCCTTCCTGTGTCCAAGTGATCTCATTGTTCAGTTCCCACCTATGAGTGAGAACATGTGGTATTTGGTTTTCTGTTCTTGCGATAGTTTGCTGAGAATGATGGTTTCCAGCTGCATCCATGTCCCTACAGAGGACACGAACTCATCCTTTTTTATGGCTGCATAGTATTCCATGGTATATATATGCCACATTTTCTTAATCCAGTCTGTCACTGATGGACGTTTGGGTTGATTCCAAGTCTTTGCTATTGTGAATAGTGCTGCAGTAAACATACGTGTGCGTGTGTCTTTATAGCAGCATGACTTAAAATCCTTTGGGTATATCCCCAGTAATGGGATGGCTGGGTCAAATGGTATTTCTAGTTCTAGATCCTTGAGGAATCACCACACTGTTTTCCACAATGGTTGAACTAGTTTCCAGTCCCACCAACAGTGTAAAAGTGTTCCTATTTCTTCACATCCTCTCCGGCACCCGATGTTTCCTGATTTTTTAATGATTGCCATTCTAACTGGTGTGAGATGGTATCTCATTGTGGTTTTGATTTGCATTTCTCTGATGGCCAGTGATGATGAGCATTTTTTCATGTGTCTGTTGGCTGTATGAATGTCTTCTTTTGCTAAGTGTCTATTCATATCCTTTGCCCACTTTTTGATGGGGTTGTTTGTTTTTTTCTTGTAAATTTGTTTGAGTTCTTTATAGGTTCTGGATATTAGCCCTCTGTCAGATGAGTGGATTGCAAAAATTTTCTCCCATTCTGTGGGTTGCCTGTTCACTCTGATGGTAGTTTCTTTTGCTGTGCAGAAGCTCTTTAGTTTAATTAGATCCCATTTGTCTATTTTAGCTTTTGTTGCCATTGCTTTTGGTGTTTTAGACATGAAGTCCTTGCCCATGCCTATGTCCTGAATGGTATTACCTAGGTTTTCTTCTAGAGTTTTTATGGTTTTAGGTCTAACATTTAAGTCTCTAATCCATCTTGAATTAATTTTCATATAAGGAGTAAGGAAAGGATCCAGTTTCAGCTTTCTACTTATGGCTAGCCAATTTTCCCAGCACCATTTATTAAATAGGGAATCCTTTCCCCATTTCTTGTTTTTGTCAGGTTTGTCAAAGATCAGATGGCTGTAGATGTGTGGTATTATTTCTGTTCTGTTCCATTGGTCTGTATCTCTGTTTTGGTACCAGTACCATGCTGTTTGGGTTACTGTAGCCTTGTAGTATAGTTTGAAGTCAGGTAGTGTGATGCCTCCAGCTTTGTTCTTTTGGCTTAGGATTATCTTGGCAATATGGGCTCTTTGTTGGCTCCATATGAGCTTTAAAGCAGTTTTTTCCAATTCTGTGAAGAAAGTCATTGGTAATTTGATGGGGATGGCATTGAATCTATAAATTACCTTGGACAGTATGGCCATTTTCACAACATTGATTCTTCCTATCCACGAGCATAGTATGTTCTTCCGTTTGTTTGTGTCCTCTTTTATTTCACTGAGCAGTGGTTTGTTGTTCTCATTGAAGAGGTCCTTTACATCCCTTGTAAGTTGGATTCCTAGGTATTCTGTTCTCTTTGACGCTATTGTGAATGGGAGTTCATTCATGATTTGGCTCTCTGTTTGTCTGTTACTGGTGTATAAGAATGCTTGTGATTTTTGCACATTGATATTGTATCCTGAGACTTTGCTGAAGTTATTTGTCAGCTTAAGGAGGTTTTGGGCTGAGATGATGGGGTTTTCTAAATATACAATCATGTCATCTGCAAACAGGGAAAATTTGACTTCTTCTTTTCCTAACTGAATACCTTTGATTTCTTTCTCTTGCCTGATTGCCCTGGCCAGAACTCCAACACTATGTTGAATAGGAGTGGTGAGAGAGGGCATCCCTGTCTTGTGCCAGTTTTCAAGGGGAATGCTTCCAGTTTTTGCCCATTCAGTATGATATTGGCTGTGGGTTTGTCATAAATAGCTCTTATTATTTTAAGATACGTTCCATCAATACCAAATTTATTGAGAATTTTTAACGTGAAGGGCTGTTAAATTTTGTCAAAGGCCTTTTCTGCATCTATTGAGATAATCATGTGGTTTTTGTCTTTGGTTCTGTTTATATGCTGGATTATGTTTATTGATTTGCATATGTTGAACCAGCCTTGCATCCCAGGGATGAAGCCCACTTCATCATGGTGGATAAGCTTTTTGATGTGCTGCTGGATTTGGTTTGCCAGTATTTTGTTGAGGATTTTTGCATCGATGTTCATCAGGGATATTGGTCTAAAATTCCCTTTTTTGGTTGTATCTCTGTCAGGCTTTGGTATCAGGATGATATTGGCCTCGTAAAATGAGTTAGGGAGGATTCCCTCTCTTTCTATTGATTGGAATAGTTTCAGAAGGAATGGTACGAACTCCTCCTTGTACCTCTGGTAGAATTTGGCTGTGAATCCGTCTGGTCCTGGACTTTTTTTGTTGGTAGGCTATTAATTATTGCCTCAATTTCAGAGCCTGCTATTGGTCTCTTCAGGGATTCAACTTCTTCCTGATTTAGTCTTGGGAGAGTATAAGTGTCCAGGAAATTATCCATTAGAATCTTCTAGGTTTTCTAGTTTATTTGCATAGAGGTATTTGTAGTCTTCTCTGATGGTAGTTTTTATTTCTTTGGGGTCAGTGTTGATATCCTCTTTATCATTTTTTATTGCATCTATTTGATTCTTCTCTCTTTCTTCTTTATTAGTCTTGCTAATGGTCTATCAATTTTGTTGATCTTTTCCAAAAACCAGCTCCTGGATTCATTGATTTTTTGGAGGGTTTTTTGTGTCTTTATCTCCTTCAGTTCTGCTCTGATCTTAGTTATTTCTTGCCTTCTGCTAGCTTTTGAATGTGTTTGCTCTTGTTTCTCTAGTTCTTTTAATTGTGATGTTAGGGTGTCAATTTTAGATCTTTCCTGCTTTCTCTTGTGGGCATTTAGTGCTGTAAATTTCCTTCTACACACTGCTCTAAATGTGTCCCAGAGATTCTGATATGTTGTATCTTTGTTCTCATTGGTTTCAAAGAACATCTTTATTTCTGCCTTCATTTTGTTATGTACCCAGTAGTCATTCAGGAGCAGGTTGTTCAGTTTCCATGTAGTTAAGTGGTTTTGATTGAGTTTCTTAGTCCTGAGTTCTAGTTTAATTGCACTGTGGTGTGAGAGACAGTTTGTTATAATTTCTGTTCTTTTACATTTGCTGAGGAGTGCTTTACTTCCAACTATGTGGTCAGTTTTGGAATAAGTTTGATGTGGTGCTGAGAAGAATGTGTATTCTGTTGATTTGGGGTGGAGAGTTCTGTAGATGTCTATTAGGTCCGCTTGGTGCAGAGATGAGTTCAATTCCTGGATATCCTTGTTAACTTTCTGTCTCATTGATCTGTCTAATGTTGACAGTGGGGTGTTAAAGTCTCCCATTATTATTGTATGAGAGTCTAAGTCTCTTTGTAAGTCTCTAAGGACTTGCTTTATGAATCTGGGTGCTCCTGTATTGGGTGCATATATATTTAGGATAGTTAGCTCTTCCTGTTGAATTGATCCCTTTACCATTATGTAATGGCCTTCTTTGTCTCTTTTGATCTTTGATGGGTTAAAGTCTGTTTTATTAGAGACTAGTATTGCAACCCTTGCCTTTTTTTGTTCTCCATTTGCTTGGTAGATCTTCCTCCATCCCTTTATTTTGAGCCTATGTGTGTCTCTGCATGTGAGATGGGTCTCCTGAATACAGCAGACTGATGGGTCTTGACTTTTTATCCAATTTGCCAGTCTGTGTCTTTTAATTGGAGCATTTAGTCCATTTACATTTAAGGTTAATATTGTTATGTGTGAACTTGATCCTGTCATTATGATATTAGCTGGTTATTTTGCTCGCTAGTTGATGCAGTTTCTTCCTAGCATCGATGGACTTTACATTTTGACATGTTTTTGCAATGGCTCGTACCTGTTGTTCCTTTCCATGTTTAGTGCTTCCTTCAGGATCTCTTGTAGGGCAGGCCTCGTGGTGACAAAATCTCTAAGCATTTGCTTATCTGTAAAGGATTTTATTTCTCCTTCACTTATGAAACTTAGTTTGGCTGGACATGAAATTCTGGGTTGAAAATTCTTTTCTTTAAAATGTTGAATATTGGCCCCCACTCTCTTCTGGCTTGTAGAGTTTCTGCCGAGAGATCTGCTGTTAGTCTGATGGGCTTCCCTTTGTGTGTAACCCGACCTTTCTCTCTGGCTGCCCTTAACATTTTTTCCTTCATTTCAACTTTGGTGAATCTGACAATTATGTGTCTTGGAGTTGCTTTTTTCGAGGAGTATCTTTGTCGCGTTCTCTGTATTTCCTGAGTTTGAATGCTGGCCTGCCTTACTAGGTTGGGGAAATTCTCCTGGATGATATCCTGAAGAGTGTTTTCCAACTTGGTTCCATTTTCCCCCTCACTTTCAGGCACACCAGTCAGATGTAGATTTGATCTTTTCACATAATCCCATACTTCTTGGAGGCTTTGTTAATTTCATTTTACTCTTTTTTCTCCACACTTCTCTTCTCGCTTCATTTCATTCATTTCATCTTCAATCTCAGATAGTCTTTCTTCCAGTTAATCGAGTTGCCTACTGAAGCTTGTGCATTTGTCACGTATTTCTCGTGTTATGGTTTTCATCTCTATCAGTTCTTTTAAGGTCTTCTCTATATTGATTATTCTAGTTATCCATTCTTCCATTCTTTTTTCAAGGTTTTTAGTTTCTTTGCGCTGGTTACGTAGTTCCTCCTTTAGCTCTGAGAAGTTTGATTGACCGAAGCCTTCTTCTCTCAACTCATCAAAGTCATTCTCTGTCCAGCTTTGTTCCATTGCTGGCGATGAGCTGCATTCCTTTGGAGGGGGAGATGCACTCTGATTTTTTGAATTTCCAGATTTTCTGCCCTGCTTTTTCCCCATCTTTGTGGTTTTATCTGCCTTTGGTCTTTGATGATGGTGATGTACTGATGGGGTTTGGTGTGGGAGTCCTTTCTGTTTGACAGTTTTCCTTCTAACAGTCAGGACCCTCAGCTGTAGGTCTGTTGGAGTTTGCTTGACATCCACTCCAGACACTGTTTGCCTGGGTATCAGCAGTAGAGGCTGCAGATACCCTCTGATAGATAGAATATTGCTGAAGATAGAATATTGCTGAACAGTGAGTGTTGCTGTCTGATTCTTGCTCTGGAAATGTCGTCTCAGGGGTGTACCCCACCGTGTGAAGTGTGAGGTGTCGGTCTGCACCTAGTGGGGGATGTCTCCCAGTTAGGCTACTCAGGGGTCAGGGACCCACTTGAGCAGGCAGTCTGTCTGTTCTCAGATCTCAACCTCTGTGCTGGGAGATCCACCGCTCTCTTCAAAGCTGTCAGACAGGGGCATTTACCTCTGCCGAGGTTTCTGCTTCTTTTTGTTTAGCTATGCCCTGTCCCCAGAGGAGGAGTCTACAGAGGCAGGCCGGCCTCCTTGAGCTGTGGTGGGCTCCACCCAATTCGAGCTTCCTGGTGGCTTTGTTTACCCACTTAAGCCTCAGCAATGGCGGGCGCCCCTCTGTGAGCCTGGCTGCTGCCTTGCAGTTAAATCTCAGACTGCTGTGCTAGCAATGAGGGAGGCTCCGTGGGCATGGGACCCTCCGGGCCAGGTGTGGGATATAATCTCCTGATGTGCCGTTTGCTAAGACTCTTGGTAAAGTGCAGTATTAGGGTGGGAGTTACTCGATTTTCCAGGTGTTTTCTGTCTCAGTTTCCCTTAGCTAGGAAAAGGGATTCCCTTCCCCCTTGTGCTTCCCAAGTGAGGCAGTGCCTCACCCTGCTTCAGCTCTGGCTGGTGGGGCTGCACCAGCTGACCAGCACCAATTGTCCGGGTACTCCCCAGTGAGATGAAACCCGGTACCTCAGTTGAAAATGCAGAAATCACCCGTCTTCTGTGTCACTCATGCTGGGAGCTGGAGGCTGGAGCTGTTCCTATTCGGCCATCTTGGGCGTGCCCCCCCAAGGCCAAGTATTTACTACAGCAATAAACATATGTATTTTAAAATCTGTCTGTATGTTCTTTTCAAGATGTGTATTTAAAAATGATCTTAATAGAATATGAATAAAAGGAAGTTAAAAAAGTGACAGGCAAATGCAAGCGAAAATACAGTAAGGGTTGCCGTATTAATAACAAGCGAGATACAGTATCAAACAAAAAGCAATAAAATGACAAAGAGGTTTATTTTACCTTGATAAATATTTCAATCTTCACTTGCTCAATGAATATCTATTAAGTGCCTGTTATTTGCACTAGGCAAAAGTATACATTGCTGAAAACTGAAGATATAATTGTGATGAACATTTATGCTCAAAACAAGAAAAAAGGAACACATATAAAGCAAAAACAGTTGAAATACATGAAGAAATGATCAGAGACAATAGAGAAAAATTTAACAAACTTCTCTGCCTTTGATAGATGAAGTAAACAAAAATACAAAGCATATGATAATATAATTAGTTTGGTTATATCTATTATGCATAAGTAGTCTAATAAAGAATTCTATAGCTTATGACTAGAGATTTCATCTTTTTTCCAGCCACCGTGGAACTTGTACAGAAGTTGATTGTATAATAGGCCACAAAGAAAATCTCAATAAATTCCAAAAGCAGACACTGCACTTGCCAAATTCTCAAAATAATGCAATAAAACTAGAAATTATAACAAAACTATAAATTAAATTTTAAAATACTCTCTGAAATAAATCCTTGGCTAGGAATTAACTTAGAGCCTCAATCACAATCTGTTCGTTATGTGAAACAAGGCAGGAGAGCTCAGAAAGCTTGGTCTCCAAGTTAGGGCCCTAATGCTCACAGCCCTGGTGGTGCCAGATGCTGGGTGACTGAGATAGGGGAAGAAGGCCTGGGGAGCATGTAGGAGGCAGGCAGGTAGGTAGTCATCTATGGGAGCAAGTGCACTAGTGTTAAGGTCCTATAGACCCGGGTTCAAGTCCTGCTTCCACCTCTTATTAGCTATAGTGGAATTCTGATATCTCATTTCGGGGCTGCAGTCTGCTTATTCAAAACCAGGGTTGTTGAACTGCATCTGTGGCCCTCGATCCTCACTGAGCATCATAATCACCTGGAAAATTTTTAAATAATACTGATGCTTGGGCTAGATGCCCAGAGATTCTGATTCAGTTAGTTTGGAGTGGGACCAAGTCATCAGTATTGTTTAAAACCTCCCCAGATAACTCCAGTGTGCTGAGAACCCCAGAGCTAGATGATTTCTCAGATGTCTGTTAGTTCTGAAGTCCAGCAGTACTACTGGGCACCTGCAGTTTTTGCCCATGGAAGAAAGTTTCAGGAGACCAAAGCCAGAGAAACAGTGATGCAAAGCAATCTAATCAAAGCGTGCATTATCTCAAATGGTGCAGAAAATGTCAGCGCCAGTTAATATTTTGCACCCAACATGATTTAGACCCGGGGCACATATTGTACTCCAAGCCTATCGTAAACACAATGGGCCATTTATTCACTGAACAGTAACCACGGTAATTACCCACAGGGAAAACATATGAGGTTGTTCAAGCAACAATTAATTGTGGACCTGGAACTAATGGGACAATAACGGTAAAGTAGCAACCAGAGTGTGATTCAGAAATCACATCAGAAAACCAATATTTTCCAAATTGTATTAGATAAGCATTTTTGGGGATGTGATGGTGTATATGATGTCCCTGTCCTGAAATAGTTGCTCCCAGGTTTTTCTAATAGCTCCTTCCCCTACTGGTGAGCATAGGAGGCTTACAGTGTTGTTTTAATCTTGTGAGAAGAATCACAGACAGTAGGCTTGAGGGGACTATAGAGAGCTTCTATTTCCTGCACTCACTACGGGACCTAAATGTCACCTGAAGGCAGGTGCGCAGACCTTGATTTGGTTGGAATGATCCTCTTTGTTAGTCTGATGGAAGCCACTGATTCTTTTTTTCAGAAAAATGTGCATGTCTGTCTGCACATACGTGGTCATGCAAATGCTTTCCTACAGTTTTCAGGGGGTTCACAGACACTTTGAAGCTCTTCTGTTCTCACCAGGTTGTGGTCCAGTCTCTGCTTGCACACCTCCAGACACAGGTATCTCACTACTTCTGAGGGCAGGTTTTCCGTGGCCAGACAACTCTAATGTGAGTGTTCCTCTGTGTGTCCAGTTGAAATTTCTCTCTCTCATTAGTCCCCTTCTACCCAGAATCTTTGAACATTGACAAAAGTCATTCTACCCTTGACCTTTACCGGTCTTGGGGTGTCTCTATCTTTGTTGGATCTTAGAAGTTGGGTTTCTACAGGGGCTCTGTAGCTTCAGGTAATGGCTGAATTACCGTTGCGTGCTCAGCTCCAATAGATAGCAGATCCAGCAAGTCTAGATAGTGGCTGTCTACCCTCTAAACCAGACATGGAAGGGGACAAATCTCTACTGCCCCCCACAAACTTTTGTAAGGGGAAAGTGGTTCTAGGGTGACAGAAGAAGCAATAAAGCAACTTCAGCTGGAGGCTGAAGGTACCGGATGTCGTTTCCCCGGATGCTGAAATTGGACCCTAGGATGTATCCAATCCAGAGCCCCTGCTGGGATAAGCAAGGGTTCGGGGAGGTAGCTGGTGGCAGCAAAGACTGAGCTTGCTTCATTCATGCTCTCTCTGGGTCAAAGGTTTGAATGAAACCTTTTTTTAAAAGAAGAGAAGGAGGGAGGGAGGGAGGAAGGAAGGACAGACAGACTAGAAGAAACCGTGGAGAAATTATTTTATAATCTCAGAGTAAGAGAGGCCTTTCTTAAATATGACACAAAACCTGAAGTCATAAAGGAAAAAGACTGATAAATTCATCCTCATAAAAAAAAATGACTACATGGAAATGGCACTATAAACAACATCAAGAAACAAAGTACAAACTGGGAGGAAAATTAGCAACTTATAAAGGGTTAATTTTCTTAATATAAAAGATCATTTCTATAAACTGGTAAGGAAGACTACAAGTCAAATTAGAAACAAGCAAAAAATGTAAGTAGTTTCCAGAAAGGAACTACCATTACTTTTACACATAGGAAGAAGCTGGGTGCGATGGCATGCCTGTAGTCATAGCAACTCAGGAGACTGAGGCTGGAGGCTTGAGCCCAGGGGTTCAAAACCAGACTAGGCAACATAGACCCCTTCTCTAAAAAGATTTTTAAATTAGCTAGGCATAGAGGCATACCCCTATAGTCCTAGCTACTCCGGAGACTCAGGCAGGTGGGGATCGCTGGAACCCAGGAGTTCCAGGCTGCAGTGAGCTATGATAGCACCCCTGTACTCCAGTCTGGGCAACAGAATGGACCCTGTCTCTAAATAATAAATAATAAAAAGTAGAAGAAATGCTCAACCTCATTCACACTAAGAAAAATGCAAATTAGAACTATAACAAGATACCACCTTTTCCCCATCATACTGCAAAGATCAAAAACTTTGATAACTACCTTCTGTGGCTCAGGCTGAGGGAAGGAACAGAGATCAGAGGAAGTGTTATGGAAGAGGTGACATTTAGGTTGGGCCTTCAGGGACAGACAATTAAAATCCAATTTAACAACTTAACTGGCGCTTAAAAGAAAAAGAAGAAATAATAAAGAGATTGATGGATAGCTTTGACTACCAAGTGTAAATTAAAATACACACACATAAAATGTAAAGGCAAACACAAACTGAGGTATTTGCAACAACTATAATAGCCTGAGTTTGAATGCTATACATATAAAATATCTTCATTAAATTCAATCAGAAAAGCATTAGAATACCACTCAAAAAATAAACAAAGGGCATGAAAAAGTAATTGCTAAAATAGGATATGCTACTAGTTAATAACCATAGGAAAAAGTTCAGCATTATCCATAATCATGAATGCGATGTGATTCAGGGTTTTATTTGGTGATAAATCATTATAAAATTAGAATAACATTTTTTACTCCCTCTGTTGGCAAAGATGTGGTGAGATTGGCCCTCTAATCATTCTTGGCTAGTAAATTTGCAAACTGATAAAATATTTTTTGGAAATAAGTATAAATCTTTAAAAACTCATATTCTTTATCTGGGAAATTTTACATCACAGACTCTATCGTACGGAAACATCCCAAAATATAGAACAAAAAATGCTATGTACAAAGATGCCTGTAGAATAATATGATGATAATGACAAATTAGAAATAATAGAAATAACCCCAAATTAGAAACGATTCAGTAAATTATGGTATATTCATATGCTGGAATATTGTGCAGCTATTATAATGTTTACAAAGAGTTTTTAAGGATACTGTTAAATGGGGAAAAACAGTTCAATTGTGCATGTAGAATGATTTCAGGATCTTTTTAAAAAATCCAATCACTGTGCATAGAAAAAGGACTGGGAAGGAATAGACGATAACATGAATGATGGTTCTTTAGGGAGGGGTAGATCATTGGCTATTTTTTCCCTTCTTTCTTCTTATTTTGCATTTTTAAACCTTCCCTTCCATTATGGTATGTTACTCTTACTCTTTTAAAAAAAGTTTTAAAAATATCTGTCCCCATGTGTTTATGCTCCAAGTTGAAACTAACAGTCTCTATTCCAGTAGGAAAGATGCTGGGTCACAGCTGCGAGGCTCATCAGTAAGAAGTGTTGTCTCTTTTGTGTCTTTCAGCTTTCTTTTGCTGCAACCACGCCTGTTCTAGCAGATAAGAAAAAATACCCTTATTTCTTTCGGACCGTCCCATCAGACAACGCGGTGAATCCAGCCATTCTGAAGTTGCTCAAGCACTACCAGTGGAAGCGCGTGGGCACGCTGACGCAAGACGTTCAGAGGTTCTCTGAGGTACGCTCGGCTCGTGTGGACACGGCCTCCTTTACTGCTTACTGCTGTCATCTAGCAAGAGGCAATGTGGCTTAGTCAGGGATGGGTACTGTCACAGGGCTTTTAAGCAAGTGTTGGTTAGTGCAATCAAAGCTGTTTCACCGTTGACAAAATAGAGCTGGTAGCTGAGGAATTTCGCTGTGCATGGGACTGGTGGAAACCATCATCAGGAGTGAACCTTCCCTGTCATTCCTTTTATTGGCTACATCGTGTGGCTTATTCCCTCAGTGCCCCGTGGGCTTGTCATTGTTATTGATGCTGTCATGACCATCTAAGATCACAAAGTTCCACCAGGGGGTGTTCACCTGTGAGGAGAGTTTGGGGGAAGGGCTGGCTTGGACCGAAGATGCCAATATCTCCTTGGATGGGGTAGAGTTTTGTTTGTTCTAAATGACTTACAAACACACCTTAATACATGGTAGGTGATTTTTTTGTTTTGTATATGTGTTTTGTGGTGGAAAAAAAAATGCCAAAATAGACGTAGGAAAAATGTAAAAGTGTTGCTTTGCCCCAAGCCACCTAAATCATGCTTTCTCTCTGAAAGTTAACTCCTGCTTTCACTTTGGGGTTCATCTGCCTAGAACTTTTTCAATGTATTTGTTTTAAAGCCAAATGACTTCATACCATGTATATTCTTTTTTCACTTTACAACAGATCTTAGAGGCCTTGATTAACCTCATGGTTTAAAGGGACCTGGTGTTCTGTCAGATGGGTATATCGTAACTTACTGAGCGAGCCCCTCTGAACGTTGACCACTTTTCAATGGCACAGCCATTCTCTCATGCCTAGGTGTGCATCTCGGCAGTAGACTTCTAGAAGTGGAATTGCTGGGCCATTTAAAATTTTGAGAGGGACTGACCTCCAAAAAGGCAGCTCTAATTTCCAGTCCCACCAACAGCATTTGAAAATTCCCATTTTCACATATCCTTACTAACAGTGGATATTAGCCAATATTTGAAACATTAGCCTCACTCAGATGAATACAAAATGACCCGTCTCTTTTCCCATTTGCTTTGTGCCTCCCACTTTCCTTTCTGTTCCCATGCGTGCTTTTGATACTTGGAGCCTCCAAAAACACAAGACAAACCAAGGGTTCTTAGCAGCCCAAGAGAAACAAACTTGAGCTGTGCAGAGAATTTCCATGTGTGAGTCAGGGGTCTAGACAGACCTCAGCGGGAGCGGTGGGGGCAGACACACAGCCTCCTACTAGCCTGGCAATGGGGAAAGGCCAGGCAGGGTGGCAAGAAAGTTGGGAGCAGAGCAGGGCTGGTAATCAGCAGATCTGGTTTCCACTCCAGCTCTGCACTTACCTTTTGAGGTTCTTGCCCCCTGTTACTTCCATGGGAAGGAGAGACCACTTCATACATTGGCTGTGTGACCTTGGAGAAGTTACCTCACTTCTCTGAGCTTCGATTCCTCTCCTGTAAAATGGGGACAATAACCTCTTGCATGCCTCCCTGCAGGGCTTCTGCCAAAATCCAATGAGTAATGGATTTGAAAGAGCTTTGTAAACTGTAAAGTTCATACACAGAGAGGGTTGTTTTTGGAGGTGCTTGAAAAGTGGAAGTGTTTGGCCCCACTGTCTGTGGGTATCCAAACAAGGCAAACTTTTCCCAGGCAAGACTGCTCCTCATCTTCCCACCGCTCTGTTTCTCAGCCCCTAGGAGGAGGCACAACGGGAACTTGACCTCTAGCGGGAGTGACTCATTGCCAAACGCTAAAGAGGCTTTTGCTGAAAGGCCGCCTTCATAGAGAAGCGAGAAATGTTCTAAAATGAGAGTGAAACAGGTGGATGGTGGAGGATAGGAAGGACCCATCCCATGGCCCCATTAACAATGGACTTTGCCAGGATTTGGAGAGATCTGCTTTTTTCTTTTTCTTTTTTTCTTTCTTTCTTTCTTTCTTTTTTTTGGGGGGCGGGGGGCAAAGTCTCACTCTGTCGCCAGGCTGGAGTGCATTGGCGTGATCTCGGCTCACTGCAACCTTCACCTCCTGGGTTTAAGTGATTCTCCTACTTCAGCCTCCCGAGTAGCTGGGACTACAGGCACACGCCACCACACCCAGCTAATTTATGTATTTTTAGTAGAGATGGGGTTTCACCATATTGGCTAGGATGGTCTAGATCTCTTGACCTCTTGAACTGCCCACCTCGGCCTCCCAAAGTGCTGGGGTTACAGGCATGAGCCACCGCGCTTGGCCAGACCTGATTTTTTCTAATAGCATGTTTGGCTGTCAAAGCCTGAAGGACCCTTAGAGACATATCTCCTACCCTCTTCATTTTGTAGAAGGGGAAACTAAGCCCCAGAGAGGGAAGGCGACAAAGTTCAAGGTGTCAAGGCACCTCTGAAGTCATGAAAGATTGTTCACAGAAAAGTCAGGACTAAATTTTGGGGTCCTGAACCCCTCAGTTCAGACTTCCCATTGCTCCTTCTTTTCTTCTCTAGTTTCCTGGAATTGCATGGGAACTACCTGCCGGCAGCCTCAAGAGGTTTGAAATTCCCACCAGACTGGGTCTAAAGAGGGTAAATTGTGGGCCCTGACATTGGTTGGGTGCCTTATAGATTCCCAAAAACTCTCACAGCCAGCCACCCTGTAAGGAGGAGTGATGGTTCCCATTTTACAGATGGGGAAACTGAGGTTTGCAGAGGGTGGGAGGCCTCTTGCCCCAAGGCACATGCTGGTAAAGAGCGGAAGCTGTACCGTCAGGCTGTTGTGTGTCCTCGCTACATGGTCCTCACTGGGTAATCTCAGGTCTTGACTGTTGGGTAGCACGTCTTTCCCCTTGCACAGCCGTCGGGGCCCTCAGCCAGGGTTTCAGGGCATCTCAGTGGGAAACCTCTTCTCCCGAGGACAGGATGCTGCTTGCTGGTATTGCTGGCAAGGACCCCTCTTGATTTAAATCTCTCAGCCCAGCTGACTCCTCTCTGTGCCCAAGGGCTTTGGCATCCCTCTCTCAATGTCTGGGCTGCATCGCTGGAGTGCAGGCCCTGGAAACTTGCCAGGGGCTAACAGCTTTTCATGAGTGCAAAGGAAACTGGATTCCTTTTATGAAACTGGTCGATCAGCAGCGTCAAGCACTTCTGTTCCGGACTGGTGCACTGGAAGGAATGTCAAGTGAAAGCAATCCTGAAGTCGGAGGGGGTGGTGGAGGGGCTTTACTCCCACGGAGCTTATTATTGTGGCATTGGGACGGTGGAAGGGATAGAGGGCTGGGGGCCATCCCACCTAGGGACCAGCTGCTCCTGTGAGAACCCCCAACCCCTCAGATTCAAGGTAAATGCATGGTAACCCAGAGGCTGCTCAGGACTTGGGTCCGAGGTACTGATCTCTAGGCCCACTTTGGCCAAACATGGCTGTGTGACCCCAGGCAATTCACTTTCCCATGCTGATCCTAGGATGTATCAGATCTAGAGCTGCTGCTGGGACCAGGGTTCCATAGAGAGAATTGGTGGCTGGAAAGTTTCAACTTGCTCTGCCATGCTGCCTCTGGATGAAAGATGTAAATGAAATGAAAGAAGAAGGACTTGGTACCAGATGGGCTGATCTCTGAGTCCAGATTGGCTAAGTGATGACTATGAGATCCTAGGCCTCGTAGAGATCCAGTTTTCCCTTGTGTAAAATGGGACTATTTATCCTACCTCGCAGATACTGAAGATGAGATGGTTACGTGAGAAAACAGAAATGAAAGATCTGTGCATAGTAGGTGCTCACTAAACAGCCCTTTGCTTCTCCAGGGATTCATGGGGCAAACTGGGAATGCATGTCCATTCACTCAAAAAAATCAGTGTGGCCTCCTATGTGCCATGGTCTGTGATAGGCCCTGTGCTGTGGAGGACCAGAGATCAATGACACTGGCTGGGGGTGAGTGGTGAGGCTTCCTACATTGAGTTCTCAACTCTGGCTCCTTGCTAGAATCACCAGGGAAATTTTGTTTTTAATACAAAATAAAATGTGCATTTTTGGATTTTCTTCCGTTTCCTTTTCTTCACTTTTAATAGCCTTATTGAGATATAATTTACATACCATACAGTTCATCTGTTGTTAATGTACAGTTCAATTATTTTTATACATTTTTTATGTTGGCCAGGTGTGGTGGCTCATGCCTATAATTCCATCAGTTTGGGAAGCCACAGCGGGAGGATTGCTTGAGCCCAGGAGCTCGAGACCAGCCTGGACAACATGACAAAACCCTGTCTCTACAAAAAGAATACAAAAATTAGCTGGGCATGAGGGTGCACACCTATAGTTCCAGCTACCTGAGAGGCTTCAGCCCAGGAGTTCAAGGCTGCAGTGAGCTAGGATTGCACTACTGCACACTTTAACTTGGGAGACAGTGAGACCCTGTCTCAAAAAAAAAAAAAAAAAAAAAAAGAAGTATGTATTTGTGCAACCATCACCACAATCCAGTTTTAGAACATTTCATCGCTCTAAAAACTCCCATGTGCCCATTTGTAGTCAGTTCCACCCCTCAGCCCCAGGAATAGTTTTACCTTCTCTGGAAATTTCCTATAAATGGGATTAAAGAACACGCAGTCTTCTGCGTCTGGCTTCTTTCACTTAGTGCAGTGTTTGAGGCCCATCATGCTGTGGCATGTGGCAGTGGTTTCTTTCTTTCTGCTGCTGAGTGGTAATCCCCTGTATAGATGGAGCATCTGGGGAGCCTTGAAAATCCTGATGCCTGGGTCATCCCCAGAGCAATCACACTGAATGGCCCTGGCATTGGAGCCTGTCCAAGCTCTCCAGGTGGCTTCAGTGTGCCGCCAGCGTTGAGAACCCCTGTCCTGCATGATTGGCTGGGAGTCAGGCGCTCAGGGTGGAAGTGACGCCCTCTGGTGGTGGGAGACCTTGAGCTCAAAGTAGCCCCATTCTACCTGGTGGCCTCCGTCTACTTGGTGGCCCTCAGCAGGCCTGGGGACAGAGGAGCAGGATGGAGAAGGTGGAGGGAGGCCTTGATCCAGCGCTGGGGCTGGATCACAGCCAGATGGAAGACAACAGTGGGGGTGTGAAGAGTTGGGGTGGTCCACGAAGTCTGGGTTGGAGAGGGATAAGCAGACAAGTAACCCATGTGCACATTGAGGGGCTGCAGTAAGGAGCTGGAGGGTTGGGAGGCTGTGGACAGAGCCAGAAGAGGAGCATAAGTACTGAGAGGCCAGGCCCTCATGATGTGTGAAGACCCCTTGTGGCATGGAGGTGCCAGTCACTGGAATTCAGGGCAAGGAGCTGAGAGGCCATTGTGCTGAGTGCCATTACATGGGCACTGCAGGCCCAGGAGGGAGATAGAGCTTGGGGTGGAGAGGAAGGCAGTGGGCAGGGGATGCCTAGGAAGACAGCAGAGGGAGGCAGGGGCATTTGGGTCTCTCTCCCTTTTCAAGTCTTATGATCTATCCAGCCATCCTCACCAAGTTATTCTTTGGGCTCTCAATTCTGTGTTGCAGCTAACCAACTAAGTTGTTAAGTGCCCATAAGTCAATCACTTGCTGTCTCTGGGTCTCAGCTTCCCCTTCTGTAAGCTAAGAGAATTGGGCCAGTTGACCTCTAAGATCCCTCCTAGCTCAAAGAATTTTGGATTCTAGGATGTGAGCTTATGGAGACCTGGCCTTTGACCCTGATCCTGCCATTCCCATCGACATGGCCATGAGAATTACTTAGCCTCTTTGTGCCTCTGTTTTGTTTAAGAGACTAGTTTTAGAGGATTTTAGATTCATAGCAAAACTGAGAGGAAGGTACAGAGATTTCCCATACGCTCCCTGCCGCCACACAGGCACAGCTTCCTCATTGTCACCATCCCTGTCAGAGTGGCCCATTTGTTACAACTGATGAATCTCCATTGACACGGCATCATCACCCAGACTCCAGAGTTTACATTAGGGTTCACTCTTGGTGGGGTATGTTGAATGGTTTTGGACAAATGCATAATGACATGTATTCATCATTATAGTATCAGAGTATTTTCACAGCCCTAAAAGTCCTCTGTCTTTTTACTGATTCCCCATAGTTTTGCCTTTTCCATAATGTTGTTTAATTGGAATCATCCAGAATGTAGCCTTTTCAGATTGGCTTATTTCCCTTCTTTAATATGCATTTAACTTTCCTCCATGTCTTGTCATTGCTTGATAGCTTGTTCAGTTTTAGTGCTGAATTAACACAGCTGTCCCTTAGGAACCATGGGGGATTGGTTCCAGGACCCCCGTGGGTACCAAAATCTGAGGATGCTCAAGTCCCTGATATAAAATGGTGTAGTGTTTGCATATAGCCCATGCACATCCTCCCATATTCTCTAAATTATCTCTAGATTACCTTTAATACCTAATACAGTGTAAATGCTAGGTAAATAGTTGTTACACTGCATTGGGTTTTTGTGTGTGTTTTTTTTGTTGTTGTTGTTGTTGCTCTGTTGTTATTTATTTATTTATTTATTTTTAAAACATCCTCCATCCTGACTGAGTGTGGTGGCTCATGCCTGTAATCCCAGCACTCTGGGAGGCTGAGGTGGGCAGATCACCTGAGGTCAGAAGTTCAAGACCAGCCTGGCCAACATGGTGAAACCCCATCTCTACTTAAAACACACACACACACACACACAAAATTAGCTGGGCATGGTAGTGGGTGCCTGTAATCTCCGCTACTTGGGAGGCTGAGGCAGGAGAATCACTTGAACCTGAGAGGTGGAGGTAGCAGTGAGCTGATATGGCACCACTGTCCTCCAGCCTGGCAACAGAGTGAGACTCTGTCCCCTTCCTGCCACAACCCCCTTGCCCCCTGCAGAAAAAAAAAAAAAAATGCTTGCTCCATGGTTGGTTGAATCCATGGATGAAGGGGCTGTGGTTACCAAAGGTCAACAGTATCCATTGTCAGGATGTGTCACAGTTTATCCATTCACCTACTGAAGGATATCTTGGTGACTTCTAAGTTTTTGCAATTATTAATAAAGCTGCTCTAAACATCCATGCACAAGATTTTGTGTGGACACCAGATTTCAGCTTCTTTGGGTATTTACCAAGGAGTTCCATTGCTGGATCATCTGGTAAGGGTATGTTTCATGTTGTAAGAAAACGCCAAACTGTCTTCCAAAGTGGCTGTACCATTTTGCATTCCCACTAGCAATGAATGAGAGTTTCTGTCACTCCCCATCCTCTCCAGTATTTGGTATCATCAGTGTTCTGGAGTTTGGCCATTCTAATAGATATGCAGTGGTATCTTGTTGTTTTAATTTGCATTACCCTCATGTCATATGATGTGGAGCATCTTTTCATAGGCTTCTTTGCCATCTTTTTTTCATCTTGAGCATAAGGATAATAATAGCACCTACCTCTTAGGGTTTTTGGGAGGATTCAATGTGTTAGGATACTTAAAGTCCTAAGAAAAGTTCCTGGCTCATCCTTAGCACCACGCAAGGGGCAGCTGTTATTTTTATTATCATCCAGAATCAGGTCCCTTAGCCCGTGGCTAGCCCCCATTCAGGAGCCCCACTGCATGGCTGAATTTCTGTGCCTGCCATGAGCATGGCTGCCTTTCCCTTTTCTCCCTCCAAGCTCCAAGACTCCCCACCTAGTCACCGGTCCTCAGTGATCTCAAGGCTTCTGAGGCTGACCTTTCCATACTGATGACCTCATTCAAGTGGCAGACCCCACTGAGGTGAGGCCCTTAATCTGCCCAAGACCAAAAGGTCACCAGCTGCAGAGTTTCCTCTTCAAAGCACCTGCCCTTTCAGGCCCTCCAGGGCCCTGCCTGGCCCTTTGAAACCTTCCCCCCTTGCTAAGTTGCCATCTGCCCCACCAAAAGGGCCTCAGGTCAACTCCTCTAAAGTTACTACTTACTCTTCCAGAGTAGTTGTCTGGGAGACACTTCTGTAGGGAACGACAGGGAGATCATGGGCTTGCATCTGATCTAGAAGCCACTCTTGTTAGAATCATCATCCTCTCCTGCTGCTCTGAGCAGGAACAAGCTCCTTAGCGTGGCTAGAGACCCTTTATGGTCTCCCTGAGGCCTCCTCCTCTGTCTCACCTGCAGTCACTTCTTCCTTTGCCCCTTTGGTCCAGCCACACCTCCATGCTGGCTTCTCTCTTGGCAGGAACATCCTGCCCTCCATCTGGCTCAACCTCCCCAGCTGACTCCAGGTATGCCATCTCTGTGCTCTTCCTCCTCAGTTTTCTCCCCATACCAGTTCTTTGCATGATGCAGCACAAGACTCCATTTGCTTCCTCATCTCTCACCCACTGTTACTGGACTGGAGATGAGATGAGATGATGGATGGGAGCCACAGCAGATGCCTGTGTCCCCTCACCCTGCATGCTCCCTGGTACAGGCGTGTTCAGTGAGGATTTCGGTACATGATTCCTGATCCATTAGGCCAGATTCTTAGGGACAAATGCAGTTCTTTCCCTCCTGTTGTCCTGAGTTCACCTGTTCCTGGGATGGTGAGATGAAGGTGTAAGGGGTGCAGATAAACCCCAGCCCCAGCATCCAGGCCTGTGATGAGTCGGTTCCCTCTCTTGACTGCCTCCTGCCTGAGTAACCTGGGCCATCGGAAGAGCAGCAGGGAATGACAGATGATTCTAACAAGAGTGACCCATAGGTTAGATGCAAGCCCAGGGTCTCCCTGTCCTCCCCTGCAGGAGTGTCTCCCGGGATACTGCTCTGGAAGAGTAAGCAGTAACTCTAAAGGAGTTGACCCGAGGCCCCTTTGGTGGGACAGATGGCAATTTGGCAAGGGGGTGTGGTCGCAAAGGGCCAGGCAGTTCTGGAGAGCCAACAAGTCTGACTTCTGCAGAATTCTACGCAGGTCATGCCATCATTTCTCAACTTGAAGTCTTTTTTGGATGTGACATTGTTTGTTGGTGGAAATTCTTCTAGAGATCTCAGTGAAAAGTTCTGGACCAGCCACTGGCATCAACGGTCTCCAGGAACCTGCCATGTGGTTGCTAATAGGTGATGTTGGTGTTGGGCTTTGGGGATGCACACATGGTAGTTTGTGTCTAAGTTAATTTTCCTGACTTTGTCATCCTGGGAGAATTTTTTCCTGAGTTGTTAATGCTTCAGAATACTCTCTTTTCAGGATTGGGCAATACTGACTTCTACACCAGTGGTTCTCAAAGTGTGGTCCCTGGACCAGCATCATCAGCAGGACCACCTGGGCTCTGTTCCAGCCCCAGTGAATCAGACACTGTGGGATGGGCTCAGCTTTATGATTCTGATGCAGCTAGAGTTTGAGAACCACTGCACTGAAGGAATCGACAGCCTTCAGGTGGGACCACTGTGCTCCCAAGCTCACTTTAGCTAAGAACAAGGCCAAGCACACTTGGAGGGTGGAGCCACCTCTGAGCTCTGCCCTTGGCATCCTTCCTGGCTGCAGGATCACCTGGGCTGCCAGCGTATCTGCAGATCTTTTCTCATTAGGAGACAGAGGGGACTCCCGACGGATCAGATTCTAATCCTAATCGTACTAGTGCCCCACCGCTGGTCCCAACTTTTATCTGAAGAACTTACTAATGCTTTTAGGTGACTTGGCTGCCTGCCCAAGCAAGCATCCTCTCCTTCTCTGTGCTCTTCCCTCGAGCTCTGCAAGGGGCCAGGCCTGCAGGTCAGCCAGCTGGAACAACTTCTTCTCTGTCCTGTCCAGACCTTAGTGGCTGTTTATGGCAGCCTCTTTGGCATTTGAAGGGTTGGGGTAGGTCCATTATTTCCCAGAGATGGTTTAAATATGTGATATAATTTTTGTATAATTTTAATAGCTCTGTATTTGTGTTATACACTAGGAAAAAGTAAAATGATGACTAGCACATCAAAACTGTACTTCATGGGTGTTATTGCTTAGGATGGAACCCCTGTTTAAAAAGTGAGACCGTTCAATTGAAAATACTAATTAATGCTTGCATAGGTGGTGCACAGACACGGTGAAATGGCCTCTAAGAGGTGCAGGAGTGACTGAAGTTTGGGGACCACTGGGATGAATAAAAAGCACTTAGCTGCCTGTTTATTTAACTCATGAGGGTAGGTGGGTGAAGGGTGGAGAGTGGGACTGGCAATAGGCTTCTCCTTGAAGCTCTGATCCAAAGCAGATAGTCAATGGGAGAGGCATTTGACCAATGTCAAGAATCAGCCCCGCAGGCCTTCAGTCTTCTGCTGAGGCTCCATAGGGACAGATCCTGGGGTTCAAGCAACACTTGTTCTTTTCATGCGAATGTCCCCCATGGGAAGTGCAGCCCACTAGCAGGTGCTCTGTCCTACCCACCCTGGCAGAGTGGGAAGACCCCCCCTGGTGGCAGGGGTCTTCCCCTGCCACCGCCTGTCAGGGACTCCAGTTTCTAGTGCTTCTGCCATCTTGGAGCAGTGTGTGTACATCTGCTGCATTTCCAGGATGTTTTGCTCAGTGGTGGCTGCCATGGCTAAGCCTGCTGAAGAGAAGACAGATGTCCGAGCTTGGAAACTTTGTCTGGCTCAGAGCTCCGGCCCTCAGAACAGATGGCCCACTAGTCTCCTCCTCCCTCCACTCCAGAGCAGAGAGAAGATGGCTGTCCCATTTGTGGTTCAAAAGGAAGACCTTGGGACCTAATGGATGGTTCCCTCTAACACTCCACACCAGATCCTCAGATCCTCAGAGTGGAGTCCTTCTCTCCACTCCATACGGACCCCGCTCAGAGAGGCTAGGGTGACTGGCCATGGGTCTCTGGTGCCAACGCCAGGCTCCTGAAGGGCTGGGTGAGTGTTGCACTCTCTGCTCAAGAGGGCATGTGATATTAGATTAATATATCCTCCACTGAAGCTGTGAGGATCCTGGAATACAGCATTGACTGAGTGTGCCTTCTTTGCAACAGTCCACAGGAGATCTCTGGGGGAAAGGACCATCCACAGTGACCTCAGAACCCTCACCAGGGACACTTCCTGGTGCCCCCTGTCCAGCCCCAGGCCAGGCTCCCAGGGCAGGACTCAAGCCCTGTGAAGCACTCCCCGACATCAGGACCTCAGGAGGAGGAAAATGTGATTAAAATCTCATCTGCCGGTTGTTGAGAACCTACTGTGTGTGCCAGGTAGTTATGTTCAATTCTCCAGCATGGTGTGGTCTCCTTTTTTTTTTTTTTTTTTTTTTTTTGAGACAGGGTTACCCTCTGTCATCCAGATTGGAGTACAGTGGTGCAGTCATAGCTCACTGCAGCCTCAAAATCCTGGGCTCAAGCGATCTTCTGTCTCAGGTTCCCGAACAGCTGAGACGACAGGCACACGCGACCACGCCTGGCTATTTTTATTTTATTTTATTTTTTGTTAAGACAGAGTCTCATTTTGTTGCCCAGGCTGGTCTCGAACTTCTGGGCTCAAATGATCCTCCCACCATGCTGGTATTACAGGCGTGAGCCACAGCACCTGGCGCTGTCTCCCTTTTATAGAGCGGACTCCCTCAGGGAGGATTAAGTACTTGCCAGGGTCTCACAGCCATGAAGTGGCAAGTATAGACATGAACCCCGGTTTGTGCCTGCCCTTGTGGGGAAGAGGAAGCCAGGAGTCTGGGGCCAATATCCCCCAAGTCCCTGCACCCCACCTACCGCAGAAGCAGGGAGGTGAATATATAGGCCGATCAACCATGTCTCAAGGGGACCTCTTCACAGTCCTTTGGAATTTTTGCCATGGGATCCTGCATTGAATTTTTATTATTTCCCAAGTTGGGAATCTCAGAGCAGAGCACTGTCCCTTCACGCTGCTCCTACCACCCTTCCCGGGACGCGTTGTTTCTGCCGGTCCTCTTGGCTGACAGGATAGTGCATCTTGTAGTGTGTAGGTTCCCTAGAGCTATTCTGGTACATTCTGGCTGTGGTTTCTCCCCCAAGGCCCATCTGCCAGGCTTGGGTAGTGCCAGAGCCGCATGAGCAAAGCAGCGGAGTTGGGAAGGTGTGTGGAACCTTCAGGAAACAGCAAAGAGTCTGTTGGGGCTCCATAGCTCCATGAACAGAATGAGAAGTGGAAGGATGAGCTAGGAGGCAAGAAGGATGGTGAAGACCCCTGCCTACCTCTAAGTTGGGACTTTACCTGTCAGCAGTCAGGAACCATGGATGGTTTTATTTTTTTTTATTTTTTTATTTTTTTTTTGAGACGGAGTCTCGCTCTGTCGCCCAGGCTGGAGTGCAGTGGCCGGATCTCAGCTCACTGCAAGCTCCGCCTCCCGGGTTTATGCCATTCTCCTGCCTCAGCCTCCCGAGTAGCTGGGACTACAGGCGCCCGCCATCTCGCCCGGCTAGTTTTTTGTATTTTTTTTTTAGTAGAGACGGGGTTTCACTGTGTTAGCCAGGATGGTCTCGATCTCCTGACCTCGTGATCCGCCCGTCTCGGCCTCCCACAGTGCTGGGATTACAGGCTTGAGCCACCGCGCCCGGCCTCCATGGATGGTTTTAAAATGAGAAGAGAGATAGGAGCAGCACTGAGGGCCAACTGGGAGGAGCAGACCAGAGGTTGTGAAAGCAGCCAGGAGGTTACTACAGTAATTCAAGGGAAAAACAAGAAGATTGCAGTTACTTTCTTACCATAAAAATGTCAAGTTCTTTTTTGTGGCTATTTTTTTTTTAAAGTACTAATTATTGTTTTTTAATTGTGATATGGATATGTACTCAGTGCAGAAAACTTTGAATAAAAATGTCAAGTTCTTTTTTGTGGCTATTGTTAAGTACTAATTATTGTTTTTTAATTGTAATATGGATATGTACTCAATGCAGAAAACTTTGAAAACACAAAAAAGCACAAAGGAAAATTTAAAATTGGCCATAACCTACCCACTGAAAGGTCATCATTAACATCTTGGCTGATGTCTTTACCATTTTTTCAATGCACATAAATGAATGTGTGTAAATAAATACATGCTCTTGCTATTGAAATGGCTTCTTAACAATGCCGGGGGAATGTTTTCTCAGGTCAGCAAATGTTCTACGTGACTCCTCATGGCTACAGCGCTTCTTGACTTGACCCCAATCTGTGCCATAGCCCTGATGTGTTTTGAATTGTATTTGCCTCCAGTCATATTTATCCTCCAATCTGTACCCTTTCTTCCTATATTCCAATAATTCTGCAAATATCCTGTCCATGAATGGTCTTCTTGTTTTTTCCAAAACTATTGGGATTTTTTTTCTTAACTTTTTTTTTTTTTTTTTTTTTGGCCAACCATTTCAAGGATTTGGAGATGGGACAGGAGGTGGATGTGTGTTTGCTCTCACCGTCTTTATCTAATTCCTGTTTAAAGTATTCTACCTTGTGCGTATGCCATCAGTTACTCAGGAAGGCCTCCATTATTGAACATGGAGGTAGATGCCAATTTTTACTGATTATAAATAATGCAGTAAACTCATACTTGTACGTTTGTGGGAACATCTCTGATTATTTTCTGAAGATAAATTCCTAGAAATAGCATATGCACATTTTTGAACCTTTTGTACATATTGCCAAATTGTCCTCCAGAAAGATCATACCAATTTAGAGTTTCATAGCAGTATACAGGAGCGTTCCCTGCCAATATTGTGTATTATTCTTTTCTGATTTTTGGCAATTGCTATTTCAATTTGCATTTCTTTCATTACTATTGAGATTGAATTTCTTTTTTACTAAAAATATTTCTCATTTCTGTTTCTCCTTTTGTAAATTGGCTGTTCATGTCATTGGCACTTTTTCCTATTAGACTGTTCTTTTTTTACTGATTTATAAGAGCTCTTTATAAAGGAAGGGTATCATATCAGCCTTTTGTCACTTTTGTTAAGATATTTCTCCATGTTTCATGTGACATTTAATTTTGTTTTTGATGTTAGTTGATCTAATGAAAAATTTAGTGTGTTATACAGTCAAATTTATCAAGACCATTTTTTTTTCACCTTTCCATTATGCTTGGCAAGCTCTTCCCAGCTCCAAAATTTTTGTAAATACACACCTATGTTTTCTTCTAGTATATTTTTTACTTCATTCTTCAATTTATCTGGAATTTCAGTATATAGTCTGAAATATCAACCTTTCCTCTCCTGCCATTATAGTCACTCATTTTTTCTTTCGGCACTTAATATATCTTTTTCTGATTTACTTAAAATGCCTATGCTAAATGTTATCTTTAGAAAATAATATATTACACTTTAGCATGTGATTTAGGCCAGTTATGTATGACAGAAATATAATGCAAACCAACATATATAATTTTAAATTTTCTAGTAGCCACATTTTGTAAAGTAAAAAGAAACAGGTAACATTAATCTTAATAATATATTTTATTTAATGCAACATATCCAACATGCTATCATTTCAACATGTGTCACTAGGATTTCAAGTGCTTGATAATCATATGAGGCTGATGGCCACTGTCTTGGACAGTGCAACTTTTGACTGTTGCTGAGTGTTTACATTTTGTTTCATTGATCTGTCTATGCTGGAATGGGTACCTCAGAGTTCCTTTATAATCTAATGTGCAGCTCTCCTTTCTTTGTTAACAATTGCCTTCATTTTCACCAGTTTAATTCTTGGCATTTTTGTTTGAATTTCAGTTACTTTAATTAATTTGTAGAAGAGTTGACATCTTTATAATACCATGTCTTCCCACTCATGCATATGGAACATCTCTCCATTCAAAGTTTCTTGTTGGATCCTCAGCAAAGTTTTGTCATTTTCTTCACACAGGTCCTTTCCACGAACAGTTAGGTTTATTATCGGGCATTTTAGATTTATTATTGCTTTGGGGAATGGGATCTACTTTGCTTGATGTTTTTAAGTGGTTATTGGTGGGATATGAGAAAGCTATTGATGTATGTATCCACATCTTATGACTGGCTATATTGAATTCCTATTATTTCTGCTAGTTTTTCTCTCTTAATTCTCTTGGATTTTCTAGGCAGATACAATAACATCTGGAGCAAGAATAAACTTGCTCTCTATTTTCCAGCATTATGGCATCTTTATTTTCATCATTTTTCATTGAGGCGGTACTACACAGTGGTAAATGACAGTCATAGCAGAATGACTGTCTGGGTTCTAATTCCAGCTCAGCTACTTGCCAGCTGGGTGACTTTGGGCAAGTTGTTCAATTTTTCTGTGTCCCTGATAAAGGGGAAATGCTAATATAATGTTAGGTGTCATGAGTATTAAAACAGCTAACAAATGTAAAGCATTTAGAGCTTAGAACAGTGTCCAAAGGAGTGAATACCCACTATTATCTATAACATATATTATATAATACATATATATTATATTATTGTATATTATTAACATATGAATAATATATATTGTTGTTGTTAATATTGCTTCATTCACCGGATGTTCTAGAGTTATATTTTAAAATAGTGATAACAGTGGGTATTCTTGCCTTGTCCTTGACTTTAATGAGAATGCTCCGAGTAAGGTTTGATGTCTGTTAGAAGAGCAGATACTCCTCATCCTCTCAAGGGATGTTCTATTTTTATTTACTCAGTGTTTGTACCTATTTAGCTGTGCATGCTAAAATGTCAGATGCCTTTTTAGAATTTAGATTGATAGCTGTGGATTTTTCCTTTGATCTATTAGTGTGACAAATTATAGTCATCAGTTTCCTTGTATTCACTTGGTAATACATTCATTCATTTAAGACATATGTATTGAGTGCCTAACCTGTGTTGGTCACCATTCTAGGCGCTGTAGACACATCAGTGAGTAAAACAAATTCCCTGCTCTCAAGGAGCTTACATTCTAGTGGGGGAAACAAATGATTTAAAACAATAATAAGCAAATAAATTTAAAATATGTCAGATGATAATAAGTGCTAGGGAGACAGAGTAGAGTCAAGGGAGTAGGAAATCCCATGCAGAGAGCGGTGAAGTCAAGGAGAGACTCAAAGAGGTGATGTTTGGGCAGATACCTGAAAGCAGCAGTGAGGGGCAGGTTATAAGGAGACCTGAGATAAGAGGGTTCCAGGCAGAGAGAACAAATGCACAAAGGTCCTGAGGTGGGAGGGACTCTGGAAGTGCTGGAGCAGTGTCAGGGAGGCTATGATGACTGCAACAGGGTGGGTGTGGGAGAAGTAGAGTGGTTGGTGTGGAGTGGAGGTGGGGCAAGAGATTTGTGGTTCTTTTAGGACATTTGTGAAGAGTTTGGCTTATACTTCGAGTCAGTTGGGAAACTATTGGAGAATGTTTTGGATTTTGTTTTTGTTGAGAAAAAATTCACATACCATAAAGTCCACCATTTTAAAGTGTACAATTAAATGGTTTTCAGTATATACACAATAATGTGCAACCATTGCCACTATCTAATTTGATAATATTTCATCACTCCAAAAAGAAATTTCACATCCATTAGCAGCCACTCATTTTCTCTGGCCCCCAGCTGTTAATCTACTTTCTGTCTCTATAGATTTGCCTATAATGACATTTCATATAAATGGAATTACAAAATATGTGGCATTTTGTGTTTATTTCACTTAGCATAAGATTTTCAAGGTTCATCCATGTTGTAGCATGTATCAGTACTTCCTTTTTTATGGACAAATAATATTCTAATTTGTGGATGTAACACATTTTGTTTATTATTCACCAGTTGATGGATATTTCAGTTGTTTCTGCTTTTGACTATTATGAATAATGGTGCCATGAACATTGTGTACAAATTTTTGTGGGGATGTATGTTTTCATTTCTCTTGGGTTTACACCTAGAAGTGGAATTGCTGGGTCATTTGGTAACTTTACGTTTAACATTTTGAGAAACTGCCAAACCATTTTCTGGTTTGCATCAATGGATATACCATTTACATTCCCGCCAGCAAGGTATGAGGGTTCCAGTTTCTCCACATCCTTGCAAGCACTTGTTATTTTCCATTTTAAAAGAGATTATAACCATCTTAGTGGGTGTGACATGGTGTCTCATTGTGGTTTTGATGTGCATTTCTCTAATGAATAATGATGCTGAACATGTGTTCATGTGCTTATTTGCTATTTGTATATCCTCTTTGGAGATACGCCTATTCAAATCCTTTGTCCAATTTTTAATTGGGTTGTTTGTCTTTTTGTTATTGAGTTGTAAGCATTCTTTATATATTCTGGATTAGATCATATCAGATAGGTGACTTGCAAATATTTTCTCCCATTCTAAGGGTTCTTTTTACTTTCTTGATGGTGATTTTTGCACAAATGTTTTTAATTTTAGTGAGGTCAAATCTATCTTTTTTTCCTTTGCTGCTTTTACTTTTGATGTCATATTTAAGAGACCATTGTCTAATTCAAGGTCAAGAATACTTAAACCCATGCTTTCTTCTAAGAATTTTATAGTCAGATACAATCCCTGATCTTTGGTCTCTTTTGAGTTAACATATATTTGGTGTGAGGTAAGGTTCCAACTTCATTCTTTCATATGAAGCTATTCAATTGTTCCAGGACCATTTGTTGAAAAGATTATTATTTCTTCATTAAATAGTCTTGGGACCCTTGTTGAAATCGACTGACCATTGTAGTATGGATTTATTTTTGGACTACTGGAGAATTTTTTTGTTTAATAAGAGGGATTTTATCTGACTTAGTTTTTTAAAAGTGGTACTTTTGGCACCACCCAGTAGAGGGTGGTGGTGACTTGAACTAGATAGTGAAAATCAATCAGATTCTACATATTTTTTGACAGTAGAGCTGACAAGATTTCCTGATGGAATGAATGAGTGTGTGAGTGATAAACAGTGAGGCATCAAAGATGGCGCCAAAGTTTTTTATCTGAGCAACTGGACAGAATGAGTTATCACTTCTCAACTTGAGGGAGAGTGCAGAGGAGCAAGTTTCAGTGAAGGGGGTCAGCAGTTTAGATATGCCTGTTGAATATCCAGATGGAGAGGTTGAATAGGCTGTTGGATAAATGGGTCTGGAATTCATATTTACATTAAACCATATTGGCATTCCACTGTTTGTTATGCTGTTTGTTATTCTTTTAACCAATTCATCTATTTTTTCTGTAAGTACATATGACAATTTATATTTTGCTGTGATTGTGCTGTCTTTGTCAGGTTTAGTTGTCAGGAATATTCTAGTTTTACGAAAAGAGTTGGAAAGCTTTCCATGTTTTTAGGTGTCCTGTATAGTTTATAGATACAAATTAACTGCTCTTTGAAAATAAAAAGGTGAGTCTATGAAACCATCCAGGATTTTACATTTTTCAGTCTGCCCTTTTTACAAGTTATCTTTGTAGCTTCTTCCATGCTTATTGATTTTGGCTTTATACTCCTTAAATAGATGTAGTAACATATTTTCCAGAAAACAGTCCATTTCTTTGGGATCTTCAAACTTATTAGCATATATTTCAGGACAATTTTTTAAGTCTCTGCTTTTTGTTATATGCTCTTTCTTGTTTTTCCCACTTTTCCCCTTGATTAGTTAGTTTGCTTCTTTTATTGACGTAATTGTTATTAACATCTTAAATTCTGTGGGAAAGAAATGGTTACATTTTTTATTATTTTTTCAGATGAAATTAAAACTGGATCAAGCAGTCCATCTGCCAGATACACTAGGGTCAGTGTCTCTGTCTTGAAGTATCACCCTCTTCTAAAATGACCAACAACTCTACTGGGTTTTCTAATAGAAAGCTGGGAGAGCCTGCATTCTGCAGCCCTTGCTTTCTGCTGCCACTTGGGTGTGCTGTGGACACTGGTCCGATTGGTTACTGCTGCTAATCTAGGTTCCTGGACACACTTCCTAGCATCCTCAAGCTCCTCCTATGGATCTAGAACTTCTGTTGGCTTTTTCTTCTCAGATATCCATATCCCCACAGGTCAGAGAGGGTTCCTCTTAGAGCTCTACTCCCAAATGGTCCTGTTATTCCATTTTGCTGTGTAATAGAGCTACATGTTTTTCCTCCTTCTTAAAACAGCTACTTGATTGCTTGGGGGAGGGGAGGTCTACTTGCTTCTCCTTTAAAGATTACTCATCTTTTCAGACATTTCTTTTGCTAAAGAAGATAGCAAAAAACACAAGTTAACTCTTCAGTAAGGCATCCCATTATCTTGTTTTTCAACCAGAGGACTAGCTCTTGGATTCTTAGTGGCTGTGCTTTGATTTATCTACTTCTTAATTTATTTGCTTCTGCTTTTCTCCTGAATAATACCTTCCCTTTATATGTAGGTTTCTTTCACCATTCTTCTTCTAACTTCTTAATGTGCATACTTATTTTTACTCTTGTTTTGGTTGCTATTAAATGTATTGAAGCATATAAATGTCTTTGATTACAGCTTTGATCAAATCCTATAGTTTTAGCTAAATAATATCTCATCCTCATTATAATAAAACTATGCTACAATTGTACTTTAAGTTTTTTTTTTAATATATAAAGAGGAGTTTATTAGGGGTATTAATTCACACAATCACAAGCTAAGGTCCCACAACAGGCTGTCTGCAAGCTGAGGATCAAGGAAGCTAGTCCAAGTCCCAAAGCTGAAGAACTTGGAGTCTGATAAAATACCGGCTTTTACTTCCCTAAGTGCCAACCTAGAAATGCAACAATATCTATTGTAAGTTACGGAAATTAGTACACTTGTTTACTCTCCATCCCTCACTGCCTATAATTCTGTATTGTTATAATCTGAGTTTTAATTTGATTTTACTCTTTACATTGTGTATATGCTTTTTTCAGTTGTTATTTGAGATGTTCACTTTATGAAACTGTACTATAATAACTATGATTTTAAGATTCAAATCCATATTTACATGACTAATTTCTTCTGACATGAGTCAGTTTCATGAGTTATGTCTTTTGATTTCTCTCTCTGTGGCATGAGTACATCTTTTGTTTTTCAGGAAGGTCATATGAGTTTTATATCTATGCCCTTGCATAAATCACAGTTTCTATCTGTAGCTTTGCCTATGAATGACAAGTTATCTAAGTATAAATTTCTATGATCATAAGCTCTCTAGACATTACATCAATGTTGTAATAAAGTCTGATGCAATCTGATTTGTTTCCTTTGGAGATAAAGTTTTTTTAATCCCCTGTACTGGTTGCTTGTAGGATTCTTTCTTTATTTTTGAAACTCATAAAGAAAAAACGACACATAGCTGATTTTTGTTTCATCTAAATTATGATTACATTTTTATTCGAGGAATCTAGTCTTTCTTCTGATTGCAGAAGTTTTCTTTTATTATATCTTTAACTATTACTCTTTTGTTCTGGTATCTTTTTTAGAAATTTCAATAATTCATGAGTGAGCCTTTGGAGTTTATTCTCCATATTTTTGTTTTCTCTCTGGTCATTTTAATCTTAGTCCTTTTCCTTCACATTGTGAGACAGCATCTCAAGATTGTCCTCCACAATATTCATCAGTTTTTTTACAATTAAATCCTGCTCCTTGTTGCTTCTAATGCTTCTTAAAATTCTCATAACATTATTCATTTCCAGTCATTATTATCTTAACTATGCCTGGTATCTTTTATTTTAGTTTCTTTTATTGTTTATTTTATTTTTTAGATTTAGAGTCCAGATTTTCTTTAACCTACATGAAATACAAAATGGGTATTACGATTTACTTTCATTTCCTACAGCAAGTCTTTTTAGAGATGATATTCTTTCTTTGCTTGTGATCCTTGTTTGTTTCCTTTATGGTTCAGAAAGTTTTCATAGGTTCCATATGCATTTTATGCCTTCCATGACCTGGTATTCGCTTACAGCATGGGTGAATTCTTCTTGAGTCTCCTCGTTGTTCTATCTAGATGCTGTTAAATTCTTCACCTTGGATATTTATTTGGAAGACTGGATTATGACATTTTATATGACCAGCCCAGGGGCAAGCAGCGAAGGGATTAGGAAACCATTTGGTGGTGTGGGCATTTCTTGTTTAAATGGTTTCTTCGTGAGTTTGCAAACAGCTGCTCCAGATGTGCAGAGTTCCCCCTGGCCTCTGTCTTTGTTTACTTGCCTGCTGTATCTGCAAGATGCCTAGGCCTGTCCTAGGGAAACTGGACTTCAATAGACTTTGCTTGTTTTTAGATCTAATAACCCAACCACTTCTGAAGGCTGCTGGGCTGCAGGGTGACAGGTGGACTCCTTAGTGAGAGGTAGGCTCTGCACCTTCCTGTGGCCCAGCCTCTCCTCCAGCACTCATTCACCCATCAGAGGCTGCGAGGTCAGTCTTGTCAGCACATCCACCCTCCCTGCAGCACCACACTACTTTCTCAGGAAGGACAGCCGTGAGTCAGCCTTCAATCTGGTTCTGTTGGCACTGTATCTAGCAGAAATTCCTCAAAGTTGGTGGCATATTGATGGCACTCTTTCCTATTTTCCAAGGCTGAAGCAGATTCCCCCCTATTTTTATATTCCCTTGGTCCTTTCTGTCACTTTCAGAAGGAGGTAGCTTAGGTGGGAGTTGGACATCTGTGCTTAGCTTTACCATCTTTCTCAAAAGTTTCATAGTTAACATTGTTTCTCATACTTTGTACTTTGGTATACAGACATATGAGAATCCCTGAGCATTTCCTGTTCCGCGGCCCCCTTTTAAAATTCCTCATATATATTGGCTCTCTTCATATCTGGTTTTATAGTTTTTCCTGGGCACTTTTCCTCTCCTTCTCAAGTTCCAGTTTAGCATCCTCTCAATCAGATGGAGAATTCTCCTGCCAAACGTGGTGTTGCCAGTCTTGGGGCAATGAGTTCTGTCCCTTGCCAGGGACTCATCATCTGGCGTCCTGAGCCACATCCTGGCCTTCAGCAATATTGATGGAGTTTCCCCACATCCTCCCTTCTCTGCCAAAGTTATGCCCTTTAAGTGGAAACAGAAAAAACCATTCCCCTGCCTCCAAGTCTCCATCCCCTTCGAAAGCCTTGTGCTTCACTAGAGAGCCATTTTGAATTTCTTCTGGCATGCCCAGACCCTCCTGGGTGAGTCAGCAGACGTGGGCAGCAGGCGTTGTGGGGAGGGGGTTGCAGAGGCTCCTCCATCACTGCTTGGCTGCCTGCCCCAGGAAGACAGCACATCACACAATTTGCCATATCAAGTCTGTGAACAGCTGCCTCCCTACCCTCCGTGGGGAGTCACCAAGCTCCACACATCTGCTCCTTCTGGGGGTGGTGAAAAGATTCCTCCCATCACAGGCACCTATGAATCCCCCTTGGGGTTTCGTGAGGTATAGAGTAGCATTCTCCTACAGAAAGCCCATAGCCAGCCTTTGTGAGAAGATATACCTTTCAGGGTTTAGTATCAGTGGCACCACCATCACTTCCCCTCCTTCCCCCAACCCCACGGCATGTTTTCCCCACCTCCCCTTCTTGACTTTGTCATTTCTGATAGCGAACACTGCCATTTATTGAACTTCAGCCATGGTAGACACTTAGCATGTGTTAGCTTACGTTTCCAACAACTCAAAGATAAGTTGTGGTTATGCCCTTTTAACAGACAAGAAAAAAAGCTCAGAGAGTTTTCTTACTCACTCAAGGTGGCCCAGCAGTGGGGACATAGCCAGTATGCTAGTCTGGAGTCACCTGACTTGAGTTCATGCTTTTGCCTCTCTCCCACAGCCTTTCTAGAGGGGAAAATAGAATCATAGGTTCTTTATCCCGAGTCTAGAACAGGGGTTTGCAAACTGTGGCCTATGGATCAAATCCGGCCCCTTGTTTTCATAAATAAAGTTTTATGGGAACATAGCCACACGTATTCATTTGCACATTGTGTATGGCTGCATTTGCAATGTTGTTGGGAAATAACCTGTAAATCCTGCAAAGCCTAAAATATTTACTATCTGACCCTTTACCAAAACAAACAACAACAACAAAACAAACAAAAAAAAGTTGCCAGCTACTAGTATCCAGCACAGGCTATGTAGAAAGACAGAGACTTTGAAGTTAAATCCCAGGTTCCCTACATCCTAGCTGTGTGACCTTGGGCAGTTGACTCAACAGCTCTGAATCTCATTTAACTTACCCATAAACTGGTCATAATTGTACCTTTTGGGTTTACACCCATGCCCACAATGAGTGATATATGTTTGAGGGCTCCATATATGGCAGGCACTCAGTAAATGAGTCCCCACTGTTGCTCTCACGTTTCCTGTCTATCATGGATGTGCAGCCTTCTCTAATTTTCTCTTCCCTTCTGGAGCATTCTGGCAGTTCTGCCTAAGAACCCTTATTCTTCTCTGATAACTGGAGCACAGATGCTCCTCAGCCCTCCCCCTTGAAACACTGGGCACCAGGTGTTAAATGACACCCACCTCAGGCAGATGCATAGGGTATCCTGTGGTCTCATTCATTCCCTTGTTCACCCAGTGCTGACTGAGCCAGGCCATTATGCCAAAATCTGACAGGGGCTCAGACAGGGCCTTCAGGCCCTGCAGTTGCTCATAGCCCAGGGGCAGGTGGACAAATTAACAAGCCATGGCAATAACAGTAATTTTGGTGCCTCCAGATTTTGGTCCCCTTTGGAAAATTCCATTCAGACTCTGCAGAGTAAATACCTGTTCCCTGGAGTCTCTGAGTACTGCTCGTAAGAAGATACATTATAAAATCTGCTTAGCGTAGCACAGTTTCAGACCCTGCTCCCAGGCTCTCAGCCTGCTCAGCACTTTGGTGCAGTGTCCACCCCAAGACACAGTTGGCTCACCTAGCCCACCAGCTCCCTCCCAGGGTACACACTCAGCACCTCTACAGGATGAGGCTGGCTCCATGGGCTCCATGGGAGGGGAAGGGCAGACTGTCTTTCCTGACCTTGAGGGAGCTGTCCAGAGTTTAGATCCTCTCCATACATGAGCAGCCCAGCATCCTCCCTCGGCCACCTGCAGGACTGGCTGTGGGGCTGAGGGGACCTCATGCTCTGTGCTGCTGCAGTGGATTATTTGGGCTGTTGATCACTGAAGACCTTCCCAGTTACTCCAGAGCAGGGCCGAGAAAGCAGGGTCTGGGAGGAAGGAGCAGGGGATGCCGGTGTTCAGAAGGGATGAGTGCAGCTCATTGGAGAATCCAGGACTTCATGGAGGAAGAGCTGTTTACCATGGGGCTTAAAGGGTAAGCAGGACTTAGACACAAGAGGGCTGAGGTCCGGAACCTAAGGGGATTCGTGCATGCATGGTCAGTGGTGAAATGAGTTACAAAGTATATCTTATAATCTTAGGTGAAAAAATATGGATATAAAAATTATACTTTGATGATTTCTTCCTGCAAAACTTATATCTACAGTATTAATTAATGTCCTGGCAAGAAACAGATGGCATCTTCAGAGCTGACGTCCGATTTAAGGGGAAGTACTTCAGGCAGAGTCAATGCAACCAACCGGGGCTACTGCAGGTCCAGGAGTTAGCAATGATTGGCGTCAGGAGCATCAAGTGCTGTGGAGGACAAGGGGAGGGGCAGTGCTACTGGAGGTGGAAGGAGCAGCCGCTTCACATGGGCTCAAACCAAGCCAGGGAGGAGCCAGGGGAAGAAATACCCTGAACTCTTTCTCGCCTTCTCTCTGACTCCTCCTGGGGCCGCCCATTGACTCTCTTTCACAGAGCTCCCCTAGGCTCCCTGACTCCCACTGGGCTCCCATTGGCCCTCTGACTCCTGCTGGGCTCTCACTGAGCCTCTGATTGCTGCTGGACTCTCATTGGTCCTCTGACTCCCTCTGGACTCTCATTGGTCTGCTGACTCCTGCTGGGCTTCCATTGGCCCTCTCATTGGCTGGACTCTCATTGGCCCTCTGACTCCCAATGGGTTCTCATTGGTCTCCTGACTCCTGCTGGGCTCCCATTGGCCAAGCCTAGCTAGAAGTCAGAGGACCAGGCCACTCATGTGCTGCCCTATCTGAAAGTTGTAATTCCATAAGCAAAGCAGGGCAGAGCAGGCTGGAGCATGTGGATAAAAGCAAATGAGAATAACCAACATTATGAGTTATTATATTAGTTGGATTACTGTACTGGGCATAGGGGTAGTTTTATCACTTCACTCCTTTCCTCACTTTCAATGAAGTTTAGAAATTATTTTGAAAAGCTTAAAGTCTTTGAGTCACTATGAAGGTTCTACAGCAAGCAGCTGCTTTTCAGGCTCTCAGCAGGCGATATTGTCATCTGAGAACTTGGTGGCAATGTAGTGGTTTAGTCCAAGCTGACACGTGTGGGTGGGGGTGAGCTTGTTCAATGTCAGTTTTGCCAGGAGAGGGGCTCTCTTGGGGTCTTAGCACACAGGAGATTTGTTAGCCAGTACCCACAGGAAGGGATGGGAAAGGTGGGACTGGGTGGAGGAAGAAGCTGACACACAGTGAAGTTGCAATAGAGACCTCAGCCAAGTTTGCCCATGGGGAGCTGTGGAGCTAGGATGGCCCTTCAGATAAGTCCCAAATAGAGACCAGAAGGCTGGGCCAGTCACTGGATGCAGGCAGCCCTGGGGAAGGTGTGTGACCTTGGATGAGGCTGCCTCCTTTATTCAAGGGCAAATCCTGGCAGATGGGGAATGAGTTCCTCTGTCCATTGGAAGATTCTGGCAGTGCCCCATAGTATCTCCATCAGAGGGCCCTTAGGAACAAAGGAGTTTAAGCTAAAGGGCCACTCAGACTAGAGCGCACTTACAGGGTGTCTCAAATCTGGCTGTGCAACCAAGATCTCACAGCACTTTGTACAAACACAGATTGCTGGCCTCCCTCCTGTACCAGTGTCTGAATCTCTCTGTTGGGGCCCAGGAATCTGTATTTCTACAAAGCTCCTGGGAAGAGGCATATGCACAAGCAGGCTTGGAAGCTGCTGCCCTAAACTCTGAGCCCAAGGGTGGTTGATGTCGGGAGATTTCCAGGTCTGTTTAGTGCTACCAGGCAACTGCTCTGTGCCAAGCCCTGTGCTGGGTCCTGGCACCCTGGAGCTAGGAGCCAGGATCACCAAAGATGGTGCCACCCCCGGGGTCAGGAATGGGGCTAGGTACTGCCTGGGAGCAGCACCTGTCTTGGATTTTGGAAAGGGTCCTTTTTTTGGAAAGGGTCCTGAAAGGGCTGCAGCTGGTGGCTGTCTTGGGGGCTTGCTGTTCTGTTGCTGCCATTAAATAAATGGCTTTGGGCAATATTGGTCTAGAGGCAAGAAACTGGGTTTGAGTCCCAGCTCCGTACCTAGACTGTTGTGTGATTTGGGACAAGTCTCTACCCAGTTTCCCCAGCTATCCAATGAGGGCTGGTGAGTTGGTGTGTGGCAGCCCGGTTCTGATGGTCTGAGCTCAGCCTCTCTCGCAGACACGAGGAGTGGGCCTGAGAGTAACAGCATTCACTCTGTCTGCTGGACAGAGGACTCCCTTTGCAGACGTTGGGGCCAGGAGTGAAGGTGGAGTGCATCCTCAGTGTTCCTGTCTCCTCCTTTTGTTACCATTCTCTGATTGTGATGCCCCGCTTCCTGGATATGTCCAGTTCTACCCTGCTTCTCTTTCCTGTGTGTCCTGATCGCTTGCTTTTTGCCAGGCTTTATATCCAGCATGGACACACAGAGAGGCCCCAACACAGTCTCAACTCCCCAGGGCCTCCCAGTCTAGAGAGGGATGCTCAAGCAAGAAAGTCACTCACTGGGTCCTCTCCCTGCAGGAACCACCCAGGGGCCATGCCAGTGCCACCACCCAAGCCCTTCCTCTCTTCTTCCTCTACTCTCCCTTCCTGGATGTTTGGAAGTCAGAGAGACATGAGTTTCAGTCTTGGCCCTCTGACTTACTACTTGTAAGGCTTTGGGCAAGTGACTTAATCTTTTGAGTCCCTCATTTGTGAAATGGAAAGAAGAATGGTATCTGCCTTGTAAGATTGTTGAGGATGAAATTCACGCCAGAGTCAATCCTGGTGTGTCACCTGTGGCCCCCTTCCTCCCTGAGGGCTTGGAGTAAGGGATGGGGGTGGGAGAGGAGGAGTGGAGGGAAGGGAAGGAGGAGAGGTGGGCTCTGGGAGCAGTTTGCACCTATGCCTTTTGCTGTCTGTGCCAAGGTGAGTCCCAGCCCTTCGGTTCCTCACCGCATCCCACACCCCAGATCTGAAGCCCTAGAAGAAGGGAGCCAGTGGAAGCAAGCAGTGGGGTTTGCAAATGCTGGCGGCTTAGGATGTCAGAGCGGAACATGAGTTGAGGACAAATCACCCACTTTGGAATCCAGAACTGAAAAGAAAGCTGCTCATAAAAAGTGCAGTGATTTCCCAGGGCCTCAGGAAGGAGTCCTTTAAACTCCACCATGAAGTGCAAAGGTGGACGATTTGATCCCACTGCTCATCCGGCTTGCAGAGCGGCCTGAAGCTGTCCTATTTCTGCAGGGATGAGAACATGTACCACCTAGGCAGCTCCCCATGGGCAAGTTTGCAACTTCTCAGGTTTGAGAATTTGAGACCTTCCTTGGGGATCCAGTAGTCTCTTCTGCCCTTCCATCTGATGCCTGAATCCCTTCTACAGCAACCCACCTCTGCTTGCCTACCAGTCATGGCGGGGAGCTCACTCCCACCTGGGGAAGGGCCCGTCCTTCCTTGGCTCACTCTCTTGTTAGAAAGTTCTGTCTCTGAGGGAGCTAAAATCTACTTCCTGGTGGCCTCTCCCACTGGTCTTGGCCCTTTTCCTGAGGCCCAGGTACCACGCCAGTCCCCTGGGTGTGGTGGCAGTTCCTCAGGGATGCACGAAGTGATATCTCACAGGCCTAGACTTTCCCATGTGGCCACCTGCCATCCCCTCCACCATTCCTGGAGAGCCAGGAGCAGGGATTGGGCTCAGAGAGCCAGCGAATGGTTTTGAAGTCGGCTTGCTTTGGTGCTTCAGGTGTGATTTCTTAATATCTGTCTCCAGTTTGGTGTCAGAGACTCACTTTGCCTATTGCCGATTTCCTATAGAAGTTTCTATTCATCACCTTAACTATATAGCCTCCCTGTTTTATTAATACCCAACGTTTTTGTAAACATTGGTTTGGTCCCTCGAGTCTGGAACAATTAAAGCAGTGGGCAGTTTGTCACAAGGAAAGCCATAAGGTCTGATGGCTAATTTCATTCCCCAACAGCTCAGTGTAGCCTGACTTCACCGACTGCTCCTAGAGTGGGTAAGGTCTTTGGAGAATGAGGCCAAAGGGAAGACTGGTGGTTGGGGATGCCCAACAGGAAATTTTTGTGTGTTATCCAAGAAAGGTGCTTGGACCTGGTCCTTCTTCCTTAGGCAGCCCGTGCTAGGCATCTGGAGGGGCAGGAGGTGTCCCAGATGGAGGGTGTATGGAATCTCAGGACATTCTCTGTTTGGCCGAGAAGAGGGATCTGGAGCCCAGGACTGTGGAGTTCAGAGGAGAGGTCAGTGCTAGCCTAGGAACAAGGGAAGACTTCAAACAGCATGTTGGCATTTCAAGATGTGTGGGATCTCAAGGTGAAAGCTTATTGTGTCAGTTTCCTGTTCTGCTGCAACAAATCATCATAAATTTAGTGGCTTTAAACAGCACAAATTATTATCTTATAGTACTGAAGATTAGAAGGTCAAAATCATTGGGTCAAAATCAAGGTGTTCTTGATTTTGGATGATTCCTTCTGGAGGCTTTAGGGGAGAATGTTTCCTTGCCTTTCCCACCTTCTAGAGGCTGCCTGTGAGCCTTGGTTCCTGGCCACTTCCTCCACTTTCAAAGCCAGCAGCAGAGCTTCTTCGAACAAATTTCTTCCCTGACTCTGACTTTTCTGCCTCCCTCCTTCCCTTATAAAGACCCTTGGGATCATGTCGGGCCACATGGATAACCCCAGATGGTTGCTCCATCTCGACATCCTTAACTTCATCCCATCTGCAAAGTCCCCTTTGCCACATGAGGTAACATATTTTAGGGATTTGGACATGGACATCTTTGGGGGAAAGGCATGACTCTATCCATCACTGATGATTCTTTGGAATTTCTAAAACTGAGGATTTGATTTGATTTGAAAGCCGGAGCGGCCCCAGTTGCCTTCTTGAAGTTGGGCTGAGGGTGTGTTTCTTCCCTGCAGTATGCGGTTCTGGGAGACGTGCCTCCGAGGAGCAGTGGTGGGCTGGGGAGAGGAGCAGCCTGCAGCCTCCCTGCCCTCCCTCTGGAGGACTTTCATAATGCGGTGATAGTGCTGAGAGCTGGCATTGTGGGTTGGGTGTGGGGGCCTGTAGCTCTGCCAGGTGGGATCCCTGCTCCCAATTGCCATGTAGGCCAGCTGGACTCCCAGCAGGTAGGAGCTGCCATGAGGGCATGATGTGAGTAGCTGGGCAGGTCTAAGGTCACAGGTGCCTGACACTCTCTGCTATGGTGAGGGAAGCAAGGAACTGTCCCCAGGGAACTCCAGCTGCCCTCAAGCCTCATATATCCCCACAGGGGTGCCCCCAGATCACCACAGCTCTCCCCAGATTTCTTCCTTCATTGGGGCCCTCATACAGTTCAGCTAGCTCTGCCCCTGGGACTCTCCCCTGCATCTGCAGGCTGGGTCTTCAGCCTCAGCATGCAGCCCAGCCCTTGGGAAGTTGCCTCATCCCTGCGAGACCAGCTCAATATTCTAGTGGGCTCAGAATATTACCCTCCTCCATCTAAGAGTGGGCGGCCATGGCTTAGCCTCAGCATGCACTCATCCATTCTCTCATTCACCATAGTTGTGAGCACCTACTGTATGCCAGGCACTACACAGGATCCTGAGATCAAAACAAACCAAGTGCTTCCCTCCTGGAGCTGACATGTCCATAGGGAAGAAAATGTTATAGCCCCAGTACTCACGGTCACCTCTTTGCAAGTCAACTCAAAGTCAATGACCCAGACTACTGAGCCCTCCACTGAAGCTCCATGAGGCCAGCGCCCCTTTCCTGGGCACCCACATTTCCACAATGCACAGCTTATGGTCCTCCACTTGTTTCCCTGCTTTTGGTAATTCTGGAGATGTAAGAAATACCATATATCTTTGGGACAGACAAATGGTGCCATCAAGTAGAGGGAAACTGAGGTTCCATTCCAGAGGCCGTGACACGTGGCATGAGCGTCTAGATTGGACAGGAAGCCAGGCTTCTCCATGGGAACCTGCCCCAAGTGTATTGGTTTCCTGTGGCTGCTGAAACAAATTGCCACAAACTAGGTGGCTTAAAACGACAGAAATGTATTGTCTCACAGTTCTGGAGGCCGGAGGTCCTAAATGAAGGTGTTAGCAGGCTTGCCCTGAAGTCTCTAGGAGAGAATCTTTGCCTGCATCTCCCAGCTTCTGGTGGCTCCAGGTGCTCCTTGCCAGCAGCTGCATCACTCCACCCTCTGCCTCCGTCTTCATGTGAACTTCTCCCTCATGTCTCTGTGTCCCAAGTCTCCCTTTACCTTTCTCTTATAAGAATCCTTAACATTGGATTTATACAGGGTGATCTCATCCCAAGATCCTTCAGTTAATTACATCTGCAAAGACCCTTTTTCCAAATAAGGTCACATTCACAAGTTCTCAGGGTTAGAACTTAGACCTATCTTTTTTGGAGGTCACCTTTCAACCCACTGGCTCTGCACAGTGTGAACATGCATGGGTCACACATACATGCACACACACACCTGAATACAGCTGGATATATACCCACAGGCATTCCCCAAGTACAGCTATTCCCCTTGTGCAGCAGATCTAATACATATTCAGTTACATACTTGCCCTTTACATTTTTTTCACTTACATTCAAATCTGGTTACAGGTGATTAAGAGTGAACTTATTTGTAGAAATCTAAAAAGTAGGTGGCTCCATTTTTCTTTTTTTTTTTTTTTTTTTTTTTTTTTTTTTTTGAGACGGAGTCTCGCTCTGTTGCCCGGGCTGGAGTGCAGTGGCCGGATCTCAGCTCACTGCAAGCTCCGCCTCCCGGGTTTACGCCATTCTCCAGCCTCAGCCTCCCGAGTAGCTGGGACTACAGGCGCCCGCCACCTCGCCCAGCTAGTTTTTTGTATTTTTTAGTAGAGACGGGGTTTCACCGTGCTAGCCAGGATGGTCTCGATCTCCTGACCTCGTGATCCGCCCGTCTCGGCCTCCCAAAGTGCTGGGATTACAGGCTTGAGCCACCGCGCCCGGCCATGGCTCCATTTTTCAAAAGGAATGCTCTCTTCATGAATGCGCATCAGGTTTGGACAGGCAGAAATACACCGCACGGATACGTTTTTAAGCATATGCCTGAAATCTTTGAAAGACCTCATTATCTATCAAAGCCACCTTCTCCGTCATTAGAAAGCTGTGGGTTTTTTGGCATTGGGCCAAAATCTAATTTCCTGAACCATCTTACCTGTTGGTGCTCCGGCACCATGGGGGTGCCCAGCGCCTTGTGTCCCCCCTGCTACATGATGGCTCTCCTGTGTTTGAAGTCAGCTTTGGTCTACGCCTCTCCAGGCTAATTTTTTAATTAGCTTAAATTAATGGCAGTTCCTGGGGAGCTCCAGCCCCAGTAAAAGTGGCCTGAATTATTCAAAGATTTGAGTGTTTCAAATGCCTGTTTATCCTAATTAGCATCTTAGCTACAACGGTGCCCTCTGCCTCTAAGGAGCCACATTTTAACATGTTCCATATTTTAATGGATTTTCCTTGAATGAACTGTTTAATCAAGTGAAGACACATTTCATGAATGAATAGAAGTAAATCTATAATTATACACTTTAGTCAGGTAAGAGGAGTGACATTTCGGCACAATTCGTGGCTATATATAGCGAGTGCATTTGAATGACAAAGTAGGTTACCTCAGCTTCCATAGGAGAGCTGAGAATTCGCTTTGCTCTCAGTTCATTTCGTAACCTAATGAGAATTTTCAGAGTTGTAAAGTGCATGTGGCGCAGCCCTGGTTCTTCCCGTCTTCACCTGGATCTGTGCCTTTCTGGATGGTTCCTCTGCTGGTGCAGTGGCCTCATTAGGGAAGTTGTCTGGGGAACTACTGGCCATAGAAGCCAAGTGCCTTGAGATCTCTGGAGCTCTCTGCAGCCCCCAGCCACTGGCTGTGAGTTTCACTTGCCCTTGGGAGCCTTCTCGGTGTGGGACATGTGGTCTGAATGTGGTAGCAAGTTGCTGTAATAATCTGCTTCTCTCTTCTCCCTTTCTTGCTTTCTCTCTCATGTCCTCCTGCCTCCTTTCCTTCTGTCCATTTTCTCCTCTGTCATAGTCAGGGTCTGCTTGGGGTGCTAAGGGCCAGGAGTAGAAGGGCCTGGGGATTAAAGATGAGATGTACTCACTAGAGGGGGCAGGTGAGAGCTGGGGAGCAATCCTGGTGCCCTGGGTCTGGAGGAGATGGGGACAGGGGGCTCAGGGGTTTTCAGGCAGGCTGGCAACAGAGCCGTGAGCTTGATGATTCTGTTGCTCTTACCCCTAATCAGTAGCCACTTTAGCTACACATTGGAAACTCCTGGAAAGCTGTAAAAATACAGATACCTGGGTCCTATCCCAGAAGTTCTGATTGGTTTAGGATGCAGCTAGGGCATTAGCAGTTTCTAAAACTCCCCAGGTGATCCCAACATGTAGTCCCAAAGTCTTTAGGTGACAGCAGCCCCAGCCAGCATCTGACCACAACTTCCTGAAAGACCCTGAGCCAGAAACCCCCCAGCTAAGTTGCTCCCCATTCCTCACCATGGAAACTGTGGGGGACCGTGGATGCATATTGGTTTAAGCTGCTAAGTTTTGGGGTAATTTGTTGCACAGCAGCAGGTGGCTAATACAGATTATTAGTTATTCTGAATGTACCCCCAAGCCGATCACTTCTTGCCACCTCCTGTATCGTATCATCTAGCCTCCAGAATCCCTCGCCTGGACCATTGCTGGAGCCCCTCCCTGCCCTTCTTCTTCCCCTCATGTCCCTGCCCCTCAGTGGTCTCACAGCAGCCTGAGCAACTCTTTCAAATCATAGTTCTAATAATGTCACTCCATCACTTAAAACCTCATCCTGGGTTACCACTGTGCTTAGGGCCAAGACCTAGTCCTTCATGTGAACTCGAAGGCCTGCCCGGGCTGCCCTCACCTACCTCTTTCTCAGTTCATTCCGACAGCCTCCCCCAAGCCCTGCTTTAGGTTCTACATTAAGCCCACTGGGACATTCTTTTAGTTTTTCCACCAACTCCCTCCCGTCACAGGACGTACACATGCTGCTCCTCGGCCTGGGGTCCTTCCCCTGCCATACCTCCTGGTCTGGGGCTGACTCCTCTGCTACAGCCTCTCCCAGAAGCCTGCCCCTGAACTTGAGTGCCCTTGTCTCAGTGAACATTTACACATTCTCTGGGACAGTCAGCTGATGAATGCCTCTTGCCCTCACTAGACAGAGATCCAGGAGAGTGAACAGTTTTGGTCATCGTTAGAGGCCCGGTGCTATCTCAGATGGTTCCTGAAATGGAAGAGATGTCAATATCAGAAATGAATGAGTGGGTGAATAAGTGAGTGAATGAAGGAGTGGGACTGGTAGGGAAAAACAGAGTCCATTGTGGAAAATCCAAAGTGGTGAGTGGCTGCTCGGGAAGGTGCTTAAGCCCAGAAGCCAGGCAGTGACTGGCATGAGAGAGAATTTCAGTCCCAGGAATGAAGCAAGAGCTCAGATTGAGAGCCAGAGGTCAGAGAAGGTCCCTTGCCAGGCTCACTGGGGGCTGCACCCCAAGGCTCCTGACCTCAGGCCCCTCACCTTGCATCCATGGAGGGCAGGAGTGTCCAGTGCCAAGCGGGGGGATCCATAGGAGCTAGGAGTTCACTGGCCCTACCTGTGGGTAGCAGGGAGTTGCAGGGGATGGGAGCCTGGCAGGGTGTGCAGATACAGTACTGGGACCCTAAAGCAGAGACAGTGTGGGTGGAGAGAACAGAATGGCCCACACAGTGATTTGGCCCATCATATCACTGCATGAGGCGGCAGGTCATGCAGTGATTTGATAAACGCAAGGCTGGGTGATTCTAGAGAGAGGGCAGTGCCTGACGTCCTCTGGCAGCTGTTTTGTGTTTAATGGAGAGGTGTAGGTTTCAGAGCAGGGAGGAGACTTTGCAATGGAGTGGCACTGTGGCCTTCTCAGAAGTGGGGACCAGCCTCCCTAATGGGACAGTGTGGACCCACATTAGGCTTAAACGGGTTACATGAACTCAATTAAATGCTGAGTGAGAAGATTCTTCTGAGCCATTCGTTTACCTACACTCCTTTCCCGATTCCATTTGCTTTCCACCTTTTTCTCTCATCTCCTTTTCCTCCTCCAACCCCTCCCCTTCTCCCGCTATGTCTTGCAGGCATGGATAAAGACTGTGCACTCCCATGCCTAGTGTGCGGATGGAGGTTGTGTGCTCAGTCAGTTGCAAGAGCAAAGCCATTGTGATGGCTTTATTGGAGTGACAAGTCCCTGTCACTCTCTTCACCCACAGCCCCGTGAACCAGCTGGGAGGGAGGTTGTGGGCAGACGCACTCATCTCTGCTGTTCTGATGGCTGATCTGACCTGGCGGCATTTTCTCCCTGGTCAGCATGAGTGGGGCTGTCCCCACTGCTGGCTTTCCCTCAATGCCACGGATTTCTCCTGGCTCTTAGCTTTATGAAAAATGTGGGACTTCCTAGAACTTGAAGTCTGAGTTGAAGTATTAACAGACTTGTATTTGGCTATTTGATTCCCAAAGCTGCACAGGAGCCTGAGGAGTCATTGGTTTCACCCTTTGTGATCTTTACGCTCTCCAGCTGGTGCCCATGGTCTCCCTAAAAGGTTCTTGGTCCCTGTCCTAGTCACACCTCTCTCCTCTGAGTGTGAACCACTTTGTCGCTACCCTGATAAAGGAAGGCAGAACTGAGCCCAGGGCTCTGTGTGGTCTGAGATGGATTGCAGAGGGATTGTCCCTTCCTTCATTCTAGATGTGATACCTTTTAAAATATAGTTCCTGGCCAGGTGCAGTGGCTCACGCCTATAATCCCAGCACTTTGGGAGGCCAAGACGGGTGGATCACTTGAGGTCAGGAGTTTGAGACCATCCTGGCCAACATGGCGAAACCCCGTCTCTACTAAAAATACAAAAATTAGCTGGTCGTGGTGGCAGGTACCTGTAATCTCAGCTACTTGGGAGGCTGGGGCAGGAGAATCGCTTGAAATGAGCCCAGATCGTGCTGCTACATTCCAGCCTGGGTGAAAGAGTGAGACTTTGTCTCAAAAAAAAAAAAAAAAAAAAAAAGCAGGGGGTGGTGGGGTTCCTAGTCTTAATCACCCTTTGTCAATTGCCTTGCTCAGTTAATACATTCTGATCTCCTAACCAAGGGGAAAATATCCAAGCCATTACAATTTTTTTTCACACAATTTTCAATCATTTACTTAAAACGTATCCTGCTTCCTTTAGAAGATATTTCTCTAAACATAGAATTACCTGGAGAGCGGTGCTGGACCCCACCCCGTAGTGTCTGATTCAGTAGTTCTGGGCAGGGCTGGAGAGTTTGCATTTTTAGCAAGTTCTCAGATGGTGCTGGTGTTACTGGTGCAGGGGCCACTGTTTGAGAACCACTGCTTCAGGGACATGTTTTCTGGCACGAACTCACAGTTCTTGTAGCGGGGGTGAGGAGGAGGTGTCGAGTTAACAACTATTGCCTCCAAGCCTCTTATCGCAGATTATTTATTCCAGGGGCTCTGACCCACCCGTTCCTCTCCATGCCAAATGTCTTCAGCTCCTTGTGGATTTGTTCCTTGGCCAGGTCCTGGATCCGCTGTACCAGAAGCAGGGAGAGTTTTCCTCTTTGGGTATCCTGAGAGGCCCTGGCCTGTAGGGAGCCCAGTCCTTCCTCACCTCCCTTCCAGCAGCCCTGGGTGCCTGCTCACAGCTCTCCTCACTGCCTGTCAGTCTGTGTCTCCTGCCCTCCTGGGGCTCCCTTCCAGGTGAGGGGTAGCCTTCTAACTTCTCCTGCCCATCATTACCCATCTCTCCCCATCCCTCTCAGGATGCCCAGAGCTTTCAGCAAATCAGACTCCTGGTGGCTGCCTCGCTTGGCCCAATATGCAGATTAGGCCCCCAGGAGCACCCCCTGCCATACTTGTGTGTGTGTGTGTGTGTGTGTGTGTGTGTGTGAGAGAGAGAGAGAGAGAGTATGTTGTGTGTGTGTGACTCTATTTTATTAGAAATTAAGAGTCATTCCTTTCCGAGAAGAATATACTTCTATTTTTATACAGGAGATTAATAGAAAAAAGGAAATCATTTTGCAGAAATGAAATTAATGGCAGGACATTGGCTCCAGTTTTAGTTTGTTTCTTTTTGTTTTTGTTTTTTTGTTTTTTGAGACAGAGTCTTGCTCTGTTGCCCAGGCTGGAGTGCAATGGCGTGATCTTGACTCACTGCAACCTCTGCCTCCCGGGTTCAAGTGATTCTCCTGCCTCAGCCTCCCAAGTAGCTGGGATTACAGGCACATGCCACTACTGCCTGGCCAACTTTTATATTTTTAGTAGAGATGGGGTTTCGCCATGTTGGCCAGGCTGATTTTGAACTCTTGACCTCAGGTGATCCAACCACCTTGGCCTCCCAAAGTGCTGGGATTACAGGCGTGAGCTACCGCGCCTGGCCTGGCTCTGTTTTAAACAAGAGATAACTGCAGTTACAGAAGGAAACCCAGGTATTTACAAATTTTCTTAGTAAATCTTCCATCAGTGCACTAAAGGGTCTTTCTACTCACTTAAGGAGCATGTAAATTTTTTTCCCTTGTGAGGAAGATCTATTACATTATTTCTTTTCTATGTTTTTGTTACTTTAAAACATCATTTATAATATTACTGATTGCCTCCATTTGCTTTCCCCAGAAAGTCCGTTAGGATAAATACTTGAGGTGAGCACAGACTCCTTGGTGCTGAGATTATGGGCGGTGAGTGGCTGACCTCACTGATCATCCGTTCTGGCCTGTTCTGGTTCACTGGGCCTCTGAAACTGTCCACCTCTGGTAGAATCCAGAAGAGCCAGCCAGGACTGGGAATCACACTTCAGTTTCCTCATCTGTGAAATGAGGGGAGGGATGAGATGACGTCTAGGGTGTGTTTTGTCTGTTTGTTTTGAGGTCTGACCACCTATGAAACGTTTTATTCTGCCGTGTTTATATAATAGCTTCCACGCACACATTAGTACACACATGTGGATACCCAAGCCGCTGCTGCCCTGATGCTTTGCCATTTGCCTGGGAATGATCACTGCAACTTCTAAGTGGTGTGTAGAACTTTAGAGTTTACAAAGCCATTCCACATCTTCGGTGTTTCTGGTGGGCCTTGAGTCAACCCCGTGAGCTACTTGCTGTATTGCCCCCATCTTAGAGGTGTAAAAACTGAGACTTGAGAGCTTGGGTAGTTTCTCAGAATGTGGGTGCCATGCAAGTGGAGAGCCAAGGCTTGACTGTGTTTCCAGGAGCTCACGCATTGAGCTCCTCCCAGGAGGGCCACGTGTGCATGTTTTCCCTGTTTAATAATGACTGTTGTTCCACAACACCGTCGTGATACTCAGAACTCATCATGGGACCCATACTCAGAACTCATCATGGGACCCACTTGTATCCAAAAGGATTTGAGACAACAGAAATAAACTCTAATGGAAAAGTTAACTTTTCTCCCGCATTGACTAGTCACCAGTCTTCCATCAAGTTGAGGTAAAAACGAAGGATGGACAAGGATCACCCTGACTGGAACAGCGTTTTTCTTTTTACAAAACATTGATCACAAGGCATTTCAAGCATTCAGAGTAAGATAAACACCCATGGACTTGCTAGCCAGAATGATTACATGTTCACATTGGCTCCATTTGCTGCATGTTTCTCTCAAAGAAATAAAAGATGGCAGCTCCCGTCACAGTCTCTTTTGTCTCTCTTCCTTGGTGGTGACCATCCTGTGACATTTAGGGCCAGATTATCCAAAATGCTCTGATGGATACATTACAAGGATCCACCAAGTGTTGAAATAAGAAGTTCTTTTTTATTGTGGTACAATATACATAACAGAAAATTTATCATTTTAACCATTTATAAGGATACGGTTCAGTAGCAGTAAGTATATTCACATGTTGGTGCAACTATCACTATTGCATCTGCAGAACTTTTTTCTTTTTATCATTCCACACTGAAACTCTGTACCCATTAAACCATCACTCCTCATCCCCTCCTCCCCTCAGCTGCTGGTAACCACCATTCTACTTTCTGTCTCTATAAATGTGACTAATCTGAGTATCTCGTATGAATAGGTCATACAATATTTGTCCGTTTGTGTCTGCCTTATTTCACATAGCATGATGTCTTCAGGGTTCATCCATGTTGTAGCATGTGTCAGAATTTTATTCCTTTTGAAGGCTGAATAATATTTCACTGTCTGTATATACCGCAGCTCGTTTATCCATTCATCGAGCAGTGAATGTTTGGGTCGCTTCTACCTTTTAGCTACAGTGAACACTCGCCCTTATGAACATGGATGTAAATTGTCTGTCAAGTCCCTGCTTTCAATTTTTTGGGTATGTGCCCAGAAGTGAAATAGCTGGATCATGTGGTAATTCTATATTTACTTTTTTGAGGGGCTGTCATACTGTTTTCCACAGCAACGGCAGCATTTTACATTTCCACCAGCAATACACAAGGGTTCTAGTTTCTCCACATCTTCACCAACACTTGTGGTTTTGCTTTTTGGTAATAGCCATGCTAATGGGTGTGAACAAGAAATGCTTAAAGCATCTCCTAAAGAGGAAGAAACTGAGGCCCAGAGAAGGGGAGGATCACACGAGAGGTTGAGGTCACAAACAAGTCAGTGATACAGCAAGACCTGGAAGCTGGATCCCCTAACCCCAACCTAGTTCTTGCTACCAAAACACAAAGTCCAGTTTCCATCACTCTATGTCAGAGGGTGCACAGCCACGGCCACAGGCCAGATACAGATTTTAAGTTTATGTAGTTCGATCCTTACTTTGTTTTTTTGTTTTTTGTTTTTTAATTCAAAATGTATCCACATTTAAAAATAAGGGGATTTTATATTTTAAAAGTCTGAATTTCTGATTTTCCCCCAAAAAATCAGAAGATCTGGTAACCCTTGACCCACCTTCTAACTCAGCAACCAACTGTTGCTGTCTTCTGTTTTGTTTTGCTCTGTTGAGACAAGGTCTTGTTCTGTCACCCAGGCTGGAGTACAGTGGCATGATCATGGATCACTGCAGTCTTGAACTCCTGGGCTCAAGCAATCCCTCCATCTTGCCATCCCAAAGCGCTGGGATTACAGGTGTGAGCCCATGCCCAGCCCTATCATTCTGTAATGTCCTTCCATACAGGCTAGTTCACACACTGGCTGGTCCTGGTAACACTGGAGTTTGCAGCCCTTTGCTTTTCACATCCATAGATATTCCTCATTCTATGTGTCAGTAGACACATAGTTATGTTTAACATCACAGGCAAGTTCCATACTTCTTTCCTCTTTCCTCTACTCTGTATTATCTTTGAATATCTTAGCTATTTCCTTACCATAAAGTGAAATAATGTTGCAAATAAATAATGCAACATATTAACAAAGACGTAATTGAATAGCCTGATTTGGAGACAGTGTGATGTGGTGGAGAAACACCAGCAAAGGTGCTAATCTTGACTCTTGCAGGAACTCCGTGGGCAATCTTAGAAAGTCCCTTCCCTCTCTGGCCTTCTTGTATCCATGTGTCAGTTGCAGGGTGGGACTGGGGAATCCTCAAGTTTTCATGGGCCGGTCTAGTTAATAATGTAAAACAAAACCACTCACTTTGCATTGTCGGTGGAGTAGAGAAACTCACTTTGCCCAATTGACTTCCCCAGGATGACCCCTCTGAACTGACCCTTCCTGTGGTCCCCAGCACACCCACCCTCTGCTTTCTCTTTGCTGACAGGTGCGGAACGACCTGACTGGCGTTCTGTATGGCGAAGACATTGAGATTTCAGACACCGAGAGCTTCTCCAATGATCCCTGTACCAGTGTCAAAAAGCTGAAGGTAGGTGTGACTAGCCACAGGGTGAATGGCAGACTGATCTCAGTGCCCTGGGTGCCCAAATTACCTGACTATGAAAGAGCCTCAGGTATGGTCTGGGTCTCAAGTTCATTTCCACCTTGGCATCCCAGACAGGAGAAGCTCCCAGGAATTGGCTTCCCTTGGCTTTTCCTTCCTTGCTGTCCAACACTGGCCAGAGGTGCTGGCTGCAGGTGCACAGCCACTGAGCACTTTCCTGATGGTTTTATATCTCTCAACACAGTCTCGGGGGCAAGCGGGGCACACATGATTATCATGTCTGTTTTGAAGAGTCATAGAGAGAGGAACTGTCTTGCAGAAAGCCCACAGCAAAGAAGTCTTGTTGTCGCAACTGAAAGCCCAGGCTCCTGACCCCTATCCGGTGATACTCACTTTAGAAACAGGGTCAACTAGAAGTTTCCCCAGTTGTAAGTCAGTCTCTAACTTTCATTTGTCCATTCATTCTACAAACTCTCTCATACAGCTTTTATAAACCAGACCCTCTCCTGGGCTCACAGACATCATCGGCCTTGACCTTGTCCTCATATTGCTCCCAGCGTGGTGAAGAAGACAGAGAGACCTCTCAGGGGAAACAGGAACAAAGGGGCCTGGGAACAAAGGGAGGAAGTGACTCATCCCACCTGGGGAGAGGGCTCAGACAAGGCTCCATAAAGAGACAACATTTGGTGTTGGAGGAAGAGGGGGATCCCCTCCTGCAGGAGCCCGGCATGGTAGGAGGGAAGATCAGAGGGTAGGGTAGGCATGCTCATCATGGCTTAGGATCAGCAGGGATTCCACAGAGGCAGAAGTACCTGGAGTGGGGTAGAAGGGAGGCTGAAACGGAAGTCAGTTCCCAGGAGCCTTGAATGCCAAGCTTAGAAGTTTGATCTTTTATCCTGGGGACTTCCTGGAGGTTTGTAAGCAGATGCCAGTGTCATCAGAGCTATCAGATTCCTCTTCCCCTCTCCTCCATCCTTCAGGCACTCCCTTGAAGTCATTGGCATGGAGACCCCGGATGCCAACTGCAGATACGTCCCTTCTGTCTTGTGTGGGTCCCAGGTTACACCAGTCAGAGCAGGTAGCAGCTTACAGCAGTTGCCTTCTAAATCCTCCAGTTCACAGATGGGGAGCCCAAAGCCCAGAGAAGGGGAGCAAGGAAAGCAACGTATCAGTTGTCTACCACCTCCTCCAGAGCAGACGCAGAGCCTGCGGGTCACATTTCAGCCTCGGGAGCCTCTGCAGATGAGGACACAGTAGTCAGGGAAGGGCCTGCTTGACAGCCCAGGTGGCTGGAGCCAGGTCTCCCCCCTGCAGTGTCACAGGCTATGTGGGGCCTGGAGGATTCCGGGGTGGGGTGGCTGCTCTGCAGGAAGCATCTGGGGCAGGGTTGGGAGAGGAGGGGAGGGCCTGCAGCTGCGCTGACGTTCTCGTGCCACACGCAGAGGCATCTCCCCATGCCGGGAAATAGCTCCCTGAGCTCCAGAGGCCCAGCATCTACGGACTTGAATGTTTAAAGAACCTTTTTGTGCAGAGCAGAGATACTAGTTGAAAGTCAGCAAGAAACTGGGGATGGAACTGGGCTCTCTGCCCATCAGCCAACCAACTCCAACAGAAGTAGCGCCGACATTAACCATAATGAAAATAACAGCTGAAATAGCCACCTTTCCAGTGCATTGACCACAGGCCAGGCCCTGTGCAGAGCCCTTCACTTTATTTGCTCATTTCATCCTCCCCAAAGCCCTCAGATGGAGGGAATTTTTGTATTCCTGTTTCACAGATGTGGACTCGAGACTCAAAGAGGTTAGCAACTACCCCAAGACACCCAACTGAAAAATGGTGGGTTGGGATTCAAACCCATGTCTGGGCAATGTCATGGCCCAGCTTTCTCCACTGCCCTGCATGTACTTCTGAGAAAGGATTCTGGCATCGCATAAGCTGGGAAAGCAGCACCAATGACAGAGTCCTCATCTGTTGGCAAAGGCTCCCCTCACCCAGACACCTGCACAGCTCCTTCTTGTGCCTCTTGCAGTCTTTGTCCAGTCACCCTCTTCTCCCAGAGGCTTTCCCTGAACACTTTATTTAAAAATTGAAATCCCTGTTCCTCCAACTCCCATTTGCCCCTTTCTGCTAATTTTCTCCTCCATTTCACTGATCGATACCTATTTTCATTTCCTGGGACTGCTGCAACAAAGTACCACAAACTAGGTGGTTTATAACAACAGAACGTGCTCTCTCAAAGGCTTAGGACTCTTCCATGCCTTTCTCTTGGCTGCTGGAGTCACTGGTAATCCTTGGCAGTTTGTGGCTCACCACTGCATCACACCAATCTCTACCACACATGGCATGTCCTCTCTTCTCTTTATATTGTCTTTTTAGGACACTGGTCATGTTAGATAAGAGCCTCCCCTATTCCAGTATGACCTTGTCCTAACTAGTTACATCTGCAATGACTGTGCTCTCAAATCAGGTCGTATTCTGAGGTACTAGGGGTTATGACTTCAATATATTTTTGGGGGAGACACCATTCAACCTCTAACAGTATCTGGCCTTCTATTCATTTTACCTGGTACTTTATCATCTGTCTCCTCCCATTAGAATGTAAGCTCCAGGAAGCAGAAATTTCTGTCTGTCTTGGTCACTCTTCTGTTTCCCATCACCTAAACCCCAACCTAATTTGCTCAACTCTTTGTTGAGTGTGTGTGAATGAAATACCAAGTTTGGACAAAATGCACCAGAGAATACAAGGACATAATACTCAGGAATGACGGGAAGGTAGTTACTTTTGGAAACCTCAGCGGAAAAGCAAGTTTCTGAGTTCTTGTGGGATAAGATGGAGAACAAGGTACAGAGGACAGGCAAGAAGACCAGATATCAAATAGTAGAACTGGAATCTGCATTGGAGGTAGTAGAGAGCAGAATTAAAGCTAAGAAAAATAAGAAATCAATAAGGTGGAGGGCAAACTTGAGATACTTCCCCAAAATTCAGAGGAAATCACCAAAGAGATCAATCCAGTGAGATAAAGGATAACAGTTGTGGATACTGGAGAAGGGAGTTTTCCTAAGGGAAATCCAGGACAAGAACAGAACCAAAATCCAAAACAGTAGAAATGGTAGCAATGAGCACACCTAACATCCAGATTTTGGTTCCTAACACCATTCTCCAGTAAAAGGAACCAGGGCTCCTTAGACAAATGGCTGGTTCTGTGGGGCAGGAAATAGACAAGATGATTCTAGGGTATTCTGTAATACCAGAAGGTAAGGAGTAATACACATACTGGTGGGGCTGTATCAAGGGAGTACAGTTGCTGATTGACAGAGCTCCCAGTGGCCAAAGCTGGAATAATTTGAACACAAAAATTATAGTATTAGAATATAACCCAAAGTATAAAGTAAATCTCTACCAGTTTACTCTTATGTAAATGATTGACTAATAAATGGGAGAGCATAGGCAAATCTCCTACACAGAAGAATTCAAAATAACTTACATAGATACCTCACACTCCAAAGAGGTAGGTCATAACTACACACTTCTTAAAGTTACTTTGTTCCAAAGGGTACAGTAGGAAAAGAGGGGGGATAAAAAAGAATAACTTGACAGTCGAGAAACCTGACAAACGTTCCCTGAGCCAGGCAATCAAGGTCAACGTCAGCAGTGATAAGTCACATTGAAAGCTCCCTTGACATAATGTGATGGAAATAACTTTACCTCTGTGGTCTTCTTCCCCAGAGCCCATAACCCCAGTCTAATTATGAGAAAAACATCAGACAAATTACAGTTGAAGGCCATCCTACAAAATACCTGACCAATACTCCCCCAAACTGTCTAGTTCATCAAAAATAGAGAAAGCCTGAGCCAAAAGGAGCTGAAGGAGGCATGACAACTAAATACAATGTGGTATATTCTAGATGGGATCCAGGAAGAGAAAAAGGATGTTTGAGAAAAAGACTAAGGAAATCTGATTAAAGAATGGGCTTTAGCTAATAATAACATCAATATTTATTCATTGTGACAAATGCACAAAATACTAATATAAAACATTAATAATAGGGAAACCTGGAAGAGGGGTTGTATGGGAACTCTGTATACAGTCTCCACAATTTTTCTGTTTTCAAATAAGAAGGGTTTGTTTGTTTGTTTGTTTTTGTTTTTTGTTTTTGTTTTTTTTTAATAGGAAACAAACTTCAGTGGCCTCAAGACAGACCTAGAACTATAGACTGGGCCATACAAAATTTCCATTATTCTACAATTTTTGAACTACAAAATCAACAATTTTGTATGGAAATGTACAGACTATATGAGCAAACTGGCCAGCTTCTGCAGAACTGGTGAAAAGAGAGTCATACTTAGACAGGTTTTGCCAAAATTTTGACATACTTAGTGGAGAAAATCTTACAAATATCTAGGCCAGGAAAAAAACAAACTTCCCATAGAGATGCAAAAACCAGGCCACTCTCCGACTCCTCTGAAGCATTAAATCCCAGAGACAGTGGAGCAACTGGGAGACATTCTCCACTGTATGGGGCTCACACGATGTTCCAGCCGGGTCCCCTTCTTGAAGCTAATCCTGAAGTCCGATGTCAACCAGCCAAGAGCGAGGGCATACTTTACGGCTGAGGTCGTGATAGAAATGGCTGAGCAGGGATCATGGGAACCCATGGAAGGAAAGCGAAGTCTAAATAATTGTTATAAAAGTGTATGCAGATGCAAAAATTACATATAATTTTATACATAATGCAAAAATAGATACGGCAATAGGCATAATTGAGATATAAAAATCCAAATTACCTTCACAGGCCTAAGAAGAGATGAATTTTTTTAAAAAAGGGTGCTTAACTCCTGGCGTTAACTAGGAAGGGACTCAAAAGAGACCATTTTGCTCATGAGTTTCATAATTAGAGAGATGTAAGCTAAAGAATGCTTTGAATAACTCAGTGGTAAATATACCATAATGCAAACAGAACCTGAAGCTGCAGAAACACAAAAATAAAACAAAGGAAATCTCATCCATGTTTCGAAATAGAAAGCAAACATGAAAACCAGAAAGCACAAAACAGATCATTGCAGACCACATACACTGATTCTGACCGGAAGTTCAAATAGGCCAAACTCATTATCAAAAGGAAAAGGCTTTCAGATTGTGTTTCGAAACACGAAGTCTAGCTATTTACTTCAGATAAACAAAGTGATATTGAAAGGGTAAAGGTAAAAGGTTGAGCAGAGGTCTACCAAGCAAATCAAACTACAGCAAGAATCCCAGTATTCATATCAGACCAAAGCGTGTTCAAGGTACAGGTGTCAAACAGGACTCAGGAGAGTCCTTTTCTGTAGATAAGGCTTCAATCTACCTTGAGAATAACACACTCATAGTCTATTATTGCTTTAAATTACATCTCACTGAAATAAAGAAAGAAAAGCCTGTTAAAAATAGAGAGGGCAATTGACAGAAACACAATAGCGTTGGGAGGCATAACATCTCTCTCCCATTCTTGGACAGTTCACCCAGGCGAAAAAAGGCAAGAGCACAGAGGAACTGAATAATGAAATTAATAAGGCTGATTTAGCAGATGTGTATCGAAATTTGTATCAAGAAAGTCAGGAAATAAAACCATTTCTGTGTGATGAAGTCACAAGGCCCTTTAAGCTCATTCCAAGCCTGTTCTGAACAGGGGGTGGCTAAAGTTTAGCTGTTTCCAGGCGGGGCTGGGAAGCCGCTCTGCACAGACCAAGTCCTGGGCACTCCTGGGGAGAGATCCAGGTGTCGGATTTCCCTTTCTGGACATTTCAGTTGCTTCATGCACCTTCCCCGAAGTGGCCTTCTGCGCTGTATTCATATTTCCATTTTTCGGAAGAATTGGTGGTGCGTTATTTCAACCATGGGGCATCCACAGACCCTTATGTCTGGAACTGACATGAGAGGGGCAATTGCCCCAGTTCAGTCCCGGTGCTCTGGAGACCAAATATATTTGTAGAAAGAACAGGAACTTTTAAAGAAAATCTTTTATTGTGAAATGAAACAACAATTTAAAAGCCACAGAAATCAAGTGAATGTCTAAATGAATCATAAGGCAAACAGCACACAGGTCAGAGAACTTTATCAGATACCCCAAAAGTCCCTTCCATCCACAGCCCCCTGCCTCCACCATCAGGAACTGTATGCCCTACTTGTACAGAAATCACCAACATTCTTTTTTTCCTTTTTTGTCAGAACTCAGGAAGTATAGGGAAGCTGTTCTAGTTGTGACCCTTTGTTTTTTTATTGTAGTAAAATATATGTGACATAAAATTTACCATTTTAACCATTTTTAAGTGTTCATTTCAGTGACATTAAGTACATTCACAGTGTTGTACAACCATCCCATTATCTGCTTCCAGAACTTTTTCATCATCCCAGACAGAAACTCAGAACAGGGGCTTTTTGTGTGTGTGTCTCGCTCTGTCGCCCAGGCTGGAGTGTGGTAGCGTGATCTTGGCTCACTGCAACCTCCACCTCCCGGGTTCAAGTGATTCTCCTGCCTCAGCCTCCTGAGTAGCTCGGATTACAGGTGCCCTCCACCACGCCTGGCTACTTTTTGTATTTTTAGTAGCGATGGTGTTTTACCATGTTGGCCAGGCTGGTCTCAAACTCCTGACCTTTGGTAATCCGTCCGCCTTGACCTCCCAAAGTGCTGGATTACAGGCATGAGCCACCGCACCAAGCGTAACAGGGGCTTTTGAATCAAGTGGACCTAGGGTTGGACTCCGTCACCTCCTTGATGCCTTCCTCTGTAGAGAGGGCACTGGGCCATCCCAATTGTGTGATGCGCCATATGCAGACTGTTGGGCTCTCTCAGGGACTGAAATATCAGTAGTTGATATTTTGTTCGAAACTTGAGAGACGCTGGAATAGAGAAAAGACTAAATAATAAAACACTAAATAATAAAATAGGGAATTTCAGGGAAAGAAGCCATGGAATTCCCTATGTTTTAATGAATAACTTAATAACAAAGGACTTTCTAAAATCCAAACTTTGATAGAGTAAGCAAAGTTGAGAGATTGTAAGCAACTCATTTAGGGTCTCTGGGACCACAGAGCTTCCCTATTGCAGGTGAATTTACCAGAGGAGACAGGAGCCTTGCTTGCCTGCGTCAGCGCTGTGCCAGTAGGCACCTCTTTCCAAAGGGCTCCTCTTCTCTCTCTCCATCTTATCACAGTCTCTTCTTCTGACCTCATCCAACGCTTCTGCTTCAGCATCAAAGGAGGACACTTTTAAGCACTCCCTTTATGCTCACAGATTCATGAATTCATTTCATCCCCACAATAACTTTATAATAGCAGTCAGCAAACTACAGCTCATGGGCCACTCTCTGTGTTTGTAAATAAAGTTTTATAGGAATACATCCATTTACCACAATGTTTTTGGCTGCTTTTGTGCTACAGCGGCAGAATTGAGTAATTGCAACAGAAACTGTATGGCCTATGAGACCTAAAATATTTACTATCTGGACCTTTATAGAAAGTGTTTGCCACCACCTGCTCTGAAGATAGGTACTATTATTATCCCCATTTTATAGGTAGAGAAACTGAAGCTCTGGGAAGTTTAATAACTAGCCTGAGGCCATGAAGCTGATTAAGTGACTGAGCTGAGATTCTGGCTCAGCAGTCTAGCTACAGACTGGCTCTGAACCTCCACGGCATGCCTCCCAGCTTCGTGTCCACCCACACTCCTCAGTCAGCAGAAAGATTCCTGCATAGCCTCTCAACATTCCAAGGTTACTCATACCCAACATTTTTAAATGACCTGTCTCCCCGCATTTCTTCTTAGTAATAAAACAGGAATGAAGTGGCTTTGCAACTTACTTGCCTTAAGTGGAGGAGTGGTTAAAAAAAAAAAAAAAGCGCTAGGGAATGACAGAAAGACACAGATAAGCAGAAAGCTCTCATCTTTATTTTTTATATTAATGCAATATTTGGGCCCAGTGCAACATCATGAAGACCCTCTAAATTGAGCCAGGCTTTCTACTCTTAAAAAAGGAAAAGAAAATATGTCTCTGCCATTTAGAGCCATGTTTGGCTTTCTTTTTTAAGTGACTCACAAAAATAGCCCAATTCTCCAACAATACTAGTGGGGATCCTTAAGCCTCACATTAAGGGGACAGCTTTGAACAGAAAAGCTACTTGACTAGTCAGCAACAACTGAGTGTCCTAGAACCCCAGCAGAGAGGGAGGGAGACAGGCCTCTCCAGAGAGGGCGGTATCTGCATTTCCTGTTGCTGCTGTGACAAATCTGAACAGCTTCAAGCAACACAAATTTATCTTACTGTCTGGAAGCCAGATGTCCTACATGGATCTTGACAGGCCAACATCACGGTGTCAGTAGGGCCAAGTTCCTTCGGGAAACTCTAGTTCCAGTATCTAGAGGCCACCTGCATCCTCGGCTGGCGGCCCCCTTCCTCTATCTTCAAAGGGAGCCATAGTCAGTGGATCCTTTCCCACACTGTATCACTGTCTCTGCCTCGGCCATGTTTAAGGACCCTGTGAATACATGAATGCATTTAAGGACCCTGTGAATACATTATCACCTGGATAATCCAAGAAAATCTCCCTATTTTAAGATCAGCTGATAAACAACCTTAATTCCATTTGCAATGTGCATTTTCCTTTTACCATGTGACATAACATACTCATAGGTTCTGGCGATTAGGATGTGGCCTTTTTTGGGGGGCTGGGGGAGTGGGGACAGGGTCTCACTCTGTCGCCCAGGCTGGAGTGTAGTGGTGTGATCACAGCTCACTGCAGCCTCAACTTCCTGGGCTCAAGCAATCTTCCCACCTCAGCCTCCCACGTAACTGGGACTATAGGCACGTACCACCACACTCAGCCAATTTACATATATATATATTTAAATATATATATACTTTTAAAATATAAATATTTTAAAATATATATATATATATATTATATATTACATGTTATATATGTTTATATAACATATATATTTATAATATATATTTATATATTTTAAAGTATATATATTTAAATATATATATATTTTTAAAGTGTATATATATATATATATATATTTTTTTTTTTTTTTTTTTTTTTGTATAGACAGGGTTTCTCCATGTTTCCCGGACTGGTCTTGAACTCCTGAGCTCAAGTGATTCTCCTGCCTTGGCCTCCTAATGTGCCAGGATTACAGGCATGAGCCACTGTGCCCAGCCAGGATGTAGCTATTATTCTGCCTGTCATAAGTCGACTACAAAGATAGGCTTTGAGAGGACTGCCCTCCCCTTGCTCTGTGGGAAAGTCCTAGTGGGAACTGTGCTCTCCCTCTCGACTCTGGCCAAAAACAAGTCCTTAGGGAATTGACTCCCTTTTTCCCAACCAGATAGGAGAGACCTGAGGAGAACTGCCACCCCACAGGTCAGGAGTCCATCCTGACTGCCTGAAACTGAAGTTCATACAGGCACCCCAAGGGGACGCAAAGCTGCAGAATAAACATGGTGCATCTTTCTCACAGGCCAGGTTTGCTCAGAGACGTGGAGACGAAAAGGTATTATTTTTAACTTATGACATAGATACATTATTGGAGTGTTAAATATACATGAATTTTCAAGATACAAGAATAAACTTTAAAGAAATGCCATGCTTTCCACTGGGCTGCTGTGGGCTATTCCCTCTTCGCTCCCTTCCTTGAGAGTGAAGCGTGTGCTTCTCTGCCTTTACGGACATTTCCAGTGGGGGATGGGGTCTAAATAAGACAAATTTTAGCTAAATAAAAGAGACTACTCATTTTGGGTGTGGGATCAGTTTGTCAGAGCCAGGAGGGACTTTGGAGAACATTCTAGGCTAACCTTCTAGGGCCCACTCCAGGTCTGCAGCCAGACAGCTGGGGCACAGGACTGGCCTGGGCTTCCGAAGCCTTAGGCAGTGCCTGCTGGCCCAGGTCATGGCCAGCCTCTAACAGCTCAGCTGCCTTAAGGATTTATAGCATCTCGTCTCTTTATATAGCATTGTGACATTTGAATTTTCAGCAGCCCAGCACAGTAGGTAGTCTGCAAGGCTAGGCTCTGAGAAAACAGGATGCCATTGAGTGAGTTCTAGACAGATGCATGGGTGGCAGGAGATTCCAGACGACCCAAAGGTCAGGCTGAGGCTCAAGGTTGAGCTTGACCTTCCTTGCAAGATTCCATGCTCCAGAGGCAAGGAAGGCTGGCCAGAGGGCATGGTCCCTAATCTTCCTCGCCTCTGCTGTCCTGCACTTTTAAATGCACACCAGCGATTTTAGTGGCTCAGGATTGCATTTGCCACTTATATCCTTTCACTTCAACATCTGCATGACTTTTCTCGATTAGCTGTTGCTGCAGATTGAGTGCTGAGCTCCAGCAGCTCAGACCCAGTGGGGTTTGCCTCCTCAGCTGGGAGGCAGTAGATAGGAGTGAAGGGTCAATCACTCAGGCTCTGGGACGACACCCACCTGGTGCAAGGCCAGTGCCACCACCTCCTATTTGTGTGACCTGGCATCTTAGGTTGAAGTCCCTACAAACAGAGCCTGAGATGCTTGGGAAAATGATTTCTTGAGGGAGTACTCTTAGGAGAAGGGGAGGGAAGCAGGATGAGGCAGGAGGGGCTCTGTCTTGGATGGATACCAGTTTAGCCTGACCCCACAGGGGTCTCTGGAGCGCAGACGGCACCACAGAGCTGATCCTGCCTTTCAGCAAGGGGGCTGGAGTTTTCCACCAACGTGAGTCAGTTGTTGGCTGCTCTCTGTGGGGTGTGGGGCATGGCATGCCTCCCATGGCCAGGAAGCTCCCTTTAGCTGAGGGCAGTTCTCCAGAGAAGGGAGTGAGCTGTCAGCAACCCACCCTCACTGCAGCCAGGGCGGGTGTACCAGCCTCAAGGAGGTGCATCTGCCCCGGCTGTAGGGTTCTTTGGACCCTGCTTTGCTCATGAGTCTTTCCAAAGTGAGTATAAAATAGCGCCCACCTCCCAGGGTGGGGCTGACGGACCGCTTAGCACAACAGCTCAGAAAGGGCTCGAGAGTTGTTATTTTTATGGTGTTAGGATTGCTTGCAAACTGGGGGTACACGCTAGTTCTTTGAATTGGATTATCCTTGCTAAGTGTTGTGTGCCTGTGTGTGTGTTTAGCTCTCTTTAAGCATCCCAGAGACAAAGTGGTTCTAGATGAGGGATGAGAGAGTCAAGAAAGAGGAAAGGAAACCTACCCAGGGTTGGCAACATTAGACTCCTCTCCAGAGGGAGTTGAGTGGGCCTCTCCCTCACTCATCCTGTCACTGGGGGGAGGGAGGGTTTGGGCTGAGCACCCCTCCCCATTTTCCTGCCGCATTCCCATGGCTGTTTCCTTCCACTTGTGCCCCTTTCCTGTGGAAGTAGCCTCTTGAGGGTGTGAACATAGGTCTCCATGTGTGGTCTCCAACCCTAGACCTGACCGTCTCATCTGCCCCAACTCAGGTCATCTGCTTTCACTCCAGAAAGGCCCCTACACAGCCAAGTCCCTGGAAGGGCACAGGATTTTCCAGACCATGCCCTCTGCCACGTTTCCAGTCCTTTGTGATATCACAGCTCTGATCTGTCACTGTCATCCTCAGGGATGGTTATGGCCGCCCCTCCCTGCCCCCTACTACTGCCTAGATTGCCCCAAGCCCTTTCAGCATAAGAGAATGGGCCCATACCCTGGCAGGGAGGCAGGGGGCTTGGCTGAAAGCAGGGGCTACTGCTATTCCCAAATTTCTTCTTTCTGCTCTCTGGACTTTCAGAAAAAGATACAAGCTATGCACCATTGAAAAGCATGATTCTGGAACTTTTATGAGAGTGTGCACATGTGTGGAAAAGCTGTTATAATTCCCCAAATCTAAAACCTTACCCCTCACCCCTGAATCTTCCAGTAAGTTGCTACTTCAGGGAGAAGAACCTGGTGTATCTGCATTTCCTACTCTCAGGATACCTCCTCATGCTCTAGAATGAACATATTCTAGTTTGAGAAGCACCTCAAACTCTTTATACTGCTCTATGGCATCCCCCAAGATCCCCATCCAGCCTCATCCCCTGTTTGGCCTCTCCCCAACCCTGGATTCTGGGCTGCTCCTCCTTCCTCCCAGACTTGGCAGCATCTTGCCCCCTCTTTCTCACCATCTAGAAGCAGAGTGTGTGTTCACAGCTTCCTGCAGCAGGCATGACCTGGATCTGCATAGGATCTTTCTCCAGGGCCCTCTAATGGTCAAGGAGCACCAAAGTGAGAGCTCTGGCTTTCATTTTGGTTCTGTGGAGCCCTGGGAAAGCCTTGTACCTCTCTGGGAAGAGATTAGCTAGATGGGTCATCCCATGGGCCCCATCCAAATCTAACAGCCTAGGAGCACTGAACCAAGTGGTCCTTGCAACTTGGTTGTCATAGCAACGAAGACACCAAATGGTCCACAAGTGGCAGAGCTGGTTATTTAACTGTCAGCAGGTGGTCAGGAGGTCAGCTGTGAAGATATGGTTCCCTCGGTCTACTCAAGAAGTGGACATGGTGAGCCCAGGGTCTAGACCATGGGGCTGGCCAGATACTAGTGCAGTGATGATAATGGCTACTAGTGACTGAATAAGCAGTGTGGGCCAGGCATTGTGCGTGATGCTGCACACTGGATTAATTCACTTCATCGTGCATTAAACATGTATTTGTTGACATATGTGTAGTGCCCTGTTCTGGGAGCTGGGGACTCAGAGATGAGTCAAGTTACCCTCACTTCAGTGGGGAAGACAGGCAAGTAAGTGGATTTGAGCCATATTGGAGGGAAGCACAGGGTGGTCCAGGCTCACAGAGGAAGAAGTGGCCACAAGCCTGATGGGACAGAGACATGGTTTCTCAGAGCAGAGGAGCCTGGGCTATGTAAGGTAGGAAGGGTGAGTAGCAGCCGTGCAGGCAAAGTGAGTAGGAGGGGAGAGAAGGGCACTCTGGAGGGATAGACTTGCAGAATGGGTGGGGGGCGGAGTGGCAATATGAATAAATAAATGAATGAGTGAATGAATGAATGGCAGTCCTGTTTTAGGACTCACTGCCAAGGCAGGATATGAGAAATGTGATAGAGAATTGAGCAGAAGTCAGTTGGTAAAGACTGCATAGGATCTTTACCGTCTTTATCTTTAGCACATCTTGAATGTGCTAAGGAGCTCAGAGTTTTGATCTGCAAACCTCAGGAAGCCATGCACAGATTTCACACAATCATCTAGGAATGAACCCTTCCTCTGCTCTGCGGCGATGGGTGAATGGGGCAGGATTCATGGCAAGGATGCAGGGAGGCTGTTGCTGTTCACTGAGTAAAGAATGATGGTGACCAAACTCAGGGCAGTGGGGCTGGAGGGTTGGAGCTGATTAAGGAGCTAGTTTTGAGCAGACAGAACTAACAGTTTCTGGTTATGGCTTGGATAAGGGTTGAAGAAGAGGAGTGAGTCTAAGATGACTCCCAAGTTCCTGACCATTGTCAGAAATGGAAAACACAGGAGGAGGAAAGGGCCTCTTGGGAAAGCTGGTGGATTCAGGTTGGGACAAGTTGTGTTGGAGGTGCCTGAGAGAATCCAACTGGAAGAGTCCGGTGGGAAACTGGAGAAAAGCTGGGGCTGGGGAGAGAGATTTGGAGTCCGCGGCACACAGAGAACAGTTATGGCTGGGGTCATGAAGGAGGTGGCCCAGGGAGAGTGATGGGAGCAAAGAGCTAAGGACAGAACACCAGCATTTAGGGATGGGTAGAAAGGTCAGAAGCTGATGATGAGGATTATGAGCAGGAGTGGCCAGGGAGGCAGGAGGGCAGCCAGCAGAGAGCAGCATGGAAGCCAGTGAGTGAGTTTCGTTATGATGAATCTGACAACCACTGGGCAAGGTACATAGGATTATCCCTTTCTCAGAGATGAAGGAATTGAGGCTCCAGGAGATTAAGACCCAAAGTTTTCAGCTAATCAGAGGTGGAGCTGTGATTTGAGCCCAGGTCTCTGACTTCAAAAACTAATAAGCTGTTTTTACCATACCATGTTTAGCAACACAGGGTTTGGCACAAAGTAGATGATGAATAGATATTTGCTGGATGGATGGATGGATGGATGGATGGATGGATGGATGGATGGGTAGGTACTATCAGCAGCAAAAAAATGCTAAAAATTTTCAACAAACAAGCAGAAAGATCTTGGAGCATGCCTGGAAGCAAGTCCACAGAACGGAAGCAGCTTAGAACTTTTTATAGCATTGCAGACGTGGTGATGACAAAGGCTTGCCTTCCTTCCACTGCTCTGTTAACGATCTTTTAAAGTCCTTTCAGAGCCAGTGTTTTTTTTCCCCCTCTTCTTTCCATTCTTGCTTGCAAACGAAAGATGATTTTAGAATCCAGGCCTTCTTTATTTTGCTAAAGTACATGATGAGTAAAATGGCCTCTCAGTCAGCACTTTCCAATTTTGAAAGATGCTAAAAACTGATCTTTAAAAGCATATTTTTCTACTTTATGCATCAAAGGGCCATGAGGCCTGCTGGAGGGGATGGATGAACAGCAGGAAGGTGGCACCACCTGCAAGGCTGGGCCTCACTCTGGAGGGCAGGAAGCGGCTGGGATGGGGAGCAGGTGTGTGGGCCAGGGCCTGGCTGGTCTCCTGGTGGCCGCCCCACCCATTCTCTTTCAGCCTGTTCTTCTCCTTGGGGCAGGACCCAGCTGGATCCCAATGCCCCAGAAAGCAACGAAGACCCCATTTACCTGACCCAGGAGAGCCTCTGGCTGATGCTCAGTAATTGTTTGTTGAATGAATGAATGAGTCACAGGGGTCACTGTGCACTTTCCTATTAACCACCTGAGATAATGAATGTAATCCCATGTAGAGCTTTCAAAAATAGATTTTCCTTAGAAATAAAGTTGGACACTCGCTATGCGCTAGGCGCTGTGTTAAGCACTTTACAAGGACTATTTCACTTAGTCTTCCCAGAAATCCGGTAAGGAAGGTACTACCATTATCCTCATTTTACAGATGAGGAAATTGGGGCTGAGATGGAAAAGGAGCGACCAGGGACCACCCATGGTTTGTTGGTAGAGCTGAGATGCGAACAAAGCTCAAAGCAAGTCTGAAACCTCTGAATTGGGAAGCACTGTGAGCTCCGGGAATTTCTTGAGGGATTAACTGTTAAGAAGGTAGAAAGGGCTAGAACACTGTGGCAGGGCAGCAGAGTGGGGTTGACTGGGGTCTTGTCTCTGTCACCAACTCCCCAGGGGCCCTTAGAAGCTCCTTTCTCCTCATCTGGCCTCAGTTTTCCTATATGTAAAGTGAGGAGGAAGGTTAGGTGATGCCTGCATGGACTCAGGGTTTGCCTGCCCTGGTGGGAGGAGAACAGGGGAGGTTGCAAGGCCCCTGAGAGCAGTCAGCTTTAGCCTCCAGCCTGTACACAATTGCCCTAGGGCTTGCCCATGAGACCAGGGCAGACTGATTGCAAGAGCCAAAGGAAAACCAGCCCAAGAGAGGGCTAGAGAATCCAGGCTGGGCTGGGGTTGGGGGTGAGGTTCTGCTCTGCCCACCTGCCCAGGCAGAGCTCTGGGTTGAGAGCCAGAGGCACAGGAATGTTGTCTGTCACAGCCTTGAACGCTTTGTGGGGTGCTGAACATCTCACCTTCATGACGTGTCCTTCCATCCACAGGGGAATGATGTGCGGATCATCCTTGGCCAGTTTGACCAGAATATGGCAGCAAAAGTATTCTGTTGTGTAAGTAAAACAGTTGTATCATTCGTGTCTTTGGGGAGGTTCATGAAGCTTTTTCCCAAACTCCTCCTCTCCCTGCTCAGTCTATGAATGGGATCGTAGGACTGGAGCCTGGGTTCCTGGAAGCAGAAGAATTAGGTTCACTGTTCTTTCCGCTTTCCAGGGAGCTAACACCCCAGGGCTCAGAACAATACTGTCATCGAGGAACCAGGGACCTCAGGCCAACCCATTGTCTAAGCCTCATTGGCTAATTCTAAGTCTGCTCAACTTAGCCAGGGAGATACCAGAAATCAGGGTGAGGCTGAAGTGACTCAGACCCACTTCCCTGCCCTGTAGGTGGGGCTCAGAGTCTTAGGTTAGGGACAAATTATTAACTATTGATTTTCTACTCCTGAATCCTTTACAGCTGTCTAGGGCGTGACAGGTGACAAAGGTGACCTTTTTATGCCTTATCTCATTTAATCTTTTCAATAACCATGTGAAGCAATTATGATTTTCCCATTTTACAGATGAGGAAATAGAGCTCCATAGAGTAAAGGGGCTTGTCCAAGGGCCCTCAGCCAATTCATGGCAGAGCCAAGGCTCCGTCCCCGTTCACCTGATCCCTAATCTAGCTTCTAAAAAAAAAGATTTTCTCCATATGATCTCTAGCTTAAGTTAGATATAGGGGACATAACACAGGAGCTAAGTCAGTTTCCATTTTGATGTCCCAGCTCCCAATCCTCCCCATCATGTCGGGAGAAAAGTCAACAGAATGAAAGCCTAGACAGGGGAGTCACTGTCTACCCAATAAGCTTCACCTTTTAGACTGAGGTCATTCTAGGTGTAGTGTCTGGTGATGGGCCACAGATCTCTGTCCTCTTTGATCTTTTTGTCAGTAATGTGGATGAGGTTATAAATAGGAATTCTAGAAATCATGAAATACATTGGATGACGGAGTCTGAGTGCAAAGAACTTTAACAGGTTGGAATGTTTGATTATATCCAAGCAGAGTAAATTGTCCTAACATATTATATTAGAACAGACAAAGCTGCCTAAGCCCAAGTGGTAGAGGCATAGCTGAGAAATACTGTGTGTTGAGAAAAAAAGGGACTTTGGGTGTTCCAGATGACCCCCAGTTTACTGCAGGGTCTGGTAACTAAGGTCATCAGCGTGAGGACAGTGCCAGAGAGCCGAGGTGACCTCAGATTGCATGTCTACACCCAGGGCAGAGTAGTCCTTCTGCTCTTTGCTGGAGAGACCCCACCTAGGGAGACCTGCCCAGCTCCTGGTGGCCTGTTTTGGACAGGTGTAGGAATTGAAAAGAGACAAGGAGCGAGGACAGAGTAGTGGCTGGAAGCCGTGGTCACGTGTAGTTATTTGAACTTGAAGGCTCAGGAGCAAAACGAGAACTGTCCGATCATCTGATTTAGCCGGGAGGAGGGAGAGGATGTGAGGCTGACCTTTCAAGGGATTTTGGATGGAGGTTGGCACTCAGGAGCCAATCAACTTGGGCTTGAGTCCCTGCTCTGCTACTTATTATTAAAGTTGGGTATGTTATTTACACTCTCTGAGCTCCAGTTTTCTCATCTGGAGGATTGAAATGAGGATTATAACACCTGTCTGATAAGATTGTTGAGCAAAAACCCTCTGCATAGTACCTGATGTACAGTGAACCCTCAGTAAATACCAGTCATCTTTTTTTGGTTGTTTATATAGGGTCTCAGGTATCCAAAGATGGAATGGGCCACCATTTACTGGCAAGTTTTACTGGTAGATTCCACAAAATTGTCTTAAGCGTTCTATTTATCAGTGGAGAGCAGCAAGAGGTCTTTCCACATTGAAATTGAAGGAGGACCATGAGAAAAATGGAAAATATAGAGTGAATAGATTTAATAATTTTACTCCAAAACTCATAAAACCTTGCTCCTTACTACCTAGAGTCCAGAAATAACCCACTTTAAAAAGGAAAATAATGGCCCAAATTTGAGAGCCTGCTTTCTTTTAGAGAAGAAACTCAGTGTTCCCTCTCCAGTATCCCCAGGGCCTTGCGAGGAGCTGGTGCATGGTGGGTGATTGGTGTTGATCGAATGAGGAAAACAAATAACTTCAGAAAAAATAAATTAATAAAAATGATCTGCGAAGATGCCACACCAGGCCCTGCCCACCTCCAGTTTGCAAGAAACATAGATGGGCCTTATGTTCCGATTTAAGCCAAACCAAAGCCCAGGTGTGACTGTGATCTCACTCTGCCATGCACTGGGATGAATTTCCAAGTGGCTTTCCCAGCCGTGGTTTCTGCTTCTGAACAGACAGCATGGCTGTCTTCCTTTTGACCCAAAGCCCCCGGGCTTGTCTGCCTTCCACACGGCACAGGGACACCATGCCACCTTCTCGTCCCATTTTCCTCTTCACTCTTGTTAGTTTTGGTATTTTGAGATGAGGTTACTCTTAGAGTCTTCACTCGCTGCTCCATTCCAAGGAGTTTCTCAGAGGCTTTGGGCTGGGTGTAGAGTCCACGTGTTGGTTCCTAGATGGAATCTGCCCTCAAGGACTTATGGTCTTGTCTGGTTAGGAAGGAATTCTTCTGGAAGGTCCAGAAGATCCTAAGGAGACTATTCAATGTTTTCACGCTGGATCAAGACTGGTAAGTAAAAGAGGGAGGAGACGCTCAGAGCAGAGACCCCCGAGAGAGCTTTCCTGTCCCTATTGGAGTCAGAGCAGAGACACATGGAGCCAGCCATGTCTCTGCCATCCAAATGCTGCCCTGGAAACTTTACAGCGTGTTGCTGTGTTCTTGAGATCGGAACAGCCACCCAATGGGATCGCAGACTCCAGCAAATGCAAGGCTATTTATAGCCCTGTGGCAAATGTTCATTTTGGCATCAGCACAGTATGAGCATGGCATGTTGCTTTTGTCTTCTCCTCTGTCCTCAGTGGTCTGTTCTAAATTCTCAAGCACTCTAATGTGGGTTCTGGTTTTAGCTCTGCCAGCTGTGTGACCTCAATCAGGTCGCTTTACATCTCTGGTCCCCAGCTGCCTCATCTCTGAAATGGAAGCAATGATCCCTACCCCGTCTGCTTTATGGAGTTGTCGAGAGGCTTAAATGAGGCCACCAAAGGGAAAGCTTCATCCCAGCTGCTAACTGCCTTACTGATGCGAGGGTTTATTACTATTACTGTTGTAAACCTTAGTATAAAAAGGAAATGTCTTTTTGCATGGGGAGTGGAGGAGGCAAAAGGAAACTTAATTAAATGATGAAATTAGATTTTTTTTTTTTTTTAAATTGTGTCATGGCTACATGTCTACAACTAGTAAGAACCAAAGTGGTTCATGGGGCTGAAGTGTGTCAACTCAGGATGGCCCACCCTCACGCAATAGTACCCATTTGTCAGTCGTAGGTGCTAAGACCACATTTCTACAAGATGCAGAGAAAATGGAGGTGTGGTGGCTCATGCCTGTGATCCCAACACTTTGAGAGGCCAAGGCTGGAAGATAGCCTAAGCCCATGAGTTAGACCAGCCTGGGCAGCATAGCAAGACCTCATCTCTACAAAAAATTTAAAAATTAGCTGGGCGTAGTGACATGTGCCTGTAGTCCCAGCTACTCAGGAGGCTGAGGTGGGAGGATTGCTGGAGCCCAGAAGTTCGAGGCTGCAGTGAGCCATAATCATGCCACGGCATTCCAGCCTGAGTGACAGAGCCAGACCCTGTCTCAGGAAAAAAGAAAACAAAAATCAAGGTGACCAAGTAAATTAGAAATGCATTCATTCGGTCAATCCACAACCATTGATTGAGTAGCCCCTGTATACCAGGTACTGTGGAAAGCCCTGGGGCTCCAGGAGAGAACTGGCACGGCCCCGCCCTCCCAAAACTCCCCATCTGGCAGAGGAGACAGAGAAGCATACCAGTGTCTAGTTAAAACTCATGTGTCCAACAACCTCAGCCCTTCTGACCATAGGAATACTGAAATGGAGTCCTGGAGGCATTTCTGCAGTTGCATTAGACAGTGGATGATCTATCCAAGTCCAGTCTACCTCCCTTGCAGGAGAGCCTCGCTCGAAGTCTGCTTATTTTTGCTCTACAAATATGCTTAGCAATCCAGGCACCCTACTTTCCAAGCCTATAGTAGTTTAAAAGCAGCAAATTCAGAGTGAGGGAGAGGGACTTGATGATAGTGAAAAATGACAGTGTAGACCTGACAGCTAGAAAGGAGACAAAAAGCCATGGAAAGTGGATCCAAAGTCTAAGCACAACTGTCTGGGGCCATCTGGTGCTTGGGCAGTCTCCTCTAAGCCCAAGAGTACTGCTGTGCATAGCCCAGACCAGTGACTGATGTTCAGAATGAAACTATGGGTTACCAAGAGGAGAAGAGAAAAAGAAGAGGTAGCTAAAATGTTCCTGTACATAGTGTTTGCCATGCATGATACACAAATTATCTCATTTAGTTCTTAAACCAATCCAGTGAGGCAGGCTTTGCTTTCCATTGTCTGTCCACGGGAAAAGTGGGGCTCCAGGAGTTGTGTGCACGAGTTACCTGGCAGGCATGTGGCATAAAATCTTCTGCTGTTTGACTGTATTTTTTTTCCCCAAAAGGTCAGAAGCTATGTTAGAAAAAGTTTTGTTTTCATCAAAATTGACTAATGTTCTAAACAAAATGTATTATCATCCAGATGGAATAAGTTTCTGTTTTCTGGAAAACTCACTTGCAAGAAACAGCTACAACAGGACAGTAGTTGGTTGAAGAACTGTCAGAGCTGCTCTAATTTTCTGCTCTGAACTTCCTGCTCAGTGCTGCCTCTTAATTAATTATCACATGGTCTTAATTATCATGTGTGAAGAAAATCTGCCTTTGTATCTGATCAGAAGGCCTTTTCATATCCTCGCTCTGTGTCTTCCTTTTATTTTTTTTTTGTGACAGAGTCTCGCTGTGTCACTCAGGCCGGAGTACAGTGGTGCGATCTCAGCTCACTGCAACCTCCGCCTCCCAGGTTCAAGCGATTCTCCTTCCTCAGCCTCCCGAGTAGCTGGAATTACAGGTGTGTGCCACCATGCCTGGCTAATTTTCATATTTTTTAGTAGAGACGAGGTTTCGCCACGTTGGCCAGGCTGGTGTTGAACTCCTGACCTGAAGTGATCCGTCCACCTTGGCCTCCCAAAGTGCTGGGATTACAAGCGTGAGCCACCGCACCCAGCCGCTCTGCATCTATTAATTCTTTTTTTTTTTTTTTTTGAGGCGGAGTCTCGCTCTGTCGCCCGGACTGGAGTGCAGTGGCCGGATCTCAGCTCACTGCAAGCTCCGCCTCCCGGGTTTATGCCATTCTCCTGCCTCAGCCTCCCGAGTAGCTGGGACTACAGGCGCCCGCCACCTCGCCCGGCTAGTTTTTGTATTTTTAGTAGAGACGGGGTTTCACCGTGTTAGCCAGGATGGTCTCGATCTCCTGACCTCATGATCCGCCCGTCTCGGCCTCCCAAAGTGCTGGGATTACAGGCTTGAGCCACCGCGCCCGGCCTGCATCTATTAATTCTTAACATACCTTCCTGATAAGTGGAGCTGTCTCCTTGCCACAACCTTATAAGATTGAGAAAACTTCCAAAAATCTTTTTGTTTTGTTTTGCTAAGAGGGGAACTTCACGAATGGACTTTGAGTCTTGTCCCTTTGACTTACCAGCATATGTGTTGAGAAAATTTCATCTGTAAAATTTAGATGATAGTGCATACCTCATAGGGTAGTTGAGAGAATAAAATCATATATAAAAATGGCCACACACATAATGAGACCTCAATACACATGGGATCTCTGTCAGTAAAAGATGAGAGTTGTGAAGTCTTACAGGCTCTGCCATTGATTAAATGACCTGGGATTACTAGGGTGACCCTTTTATTCAAAAGTCTAGTCCCCAGCCAGGATCTGGCATTTCTTCTTAAAAACAAAAAGTTTCTGTGAACTAAATTCCATTCATTAGAGAGAAGCCCAGGAGACTGCCTGCTTTTCTTCAGCTGGGATTTTGTTAGGTAATTAAAATACGAGAGTTTTCTGTATTTTCTGCGACAGTTTTGTTTGGGGCAACATTATAATGTAGTTGCTAGAAAAATGACTGCGATCTGAGGTTGCATTATGAGAAGTACAGTGTCTAAAATGAGGGAAGTGAAGGTCCTGTATCATCGAAGGAGTCTAGTGAAGAGACAGCGTGATCACTGCCTTGAGGTGGTTGAAGGGGTCTTGTGTTAAGCAATGTCTATTTAATCTTCAGATGCTTCCCTGAACCAATGGGTGGAGACCACAGAGAGGGGACCTGAGCTTAAGTCAAGGAACAAATCTTTTAACTCACATGTACCCCAATGAGTTACTCCACACTGCAGCCTGGACTTTCTCGGGTATTAAGGGAGTTTTAGAGGAGTAGCCTCTGGACTTGGGATGAGGGGAGTGACCCTCTGACTCTTAGACTTGATAGTAAGTTTTCTCTAACATACAAGAGTTGTTGTAGCTCTGGCCACCCTTATGACCCTCGCTTTAGCCTCCTGGAGCCTAAGAGGAAGGCAGCAAGAACCTTCCTAGAATCCAGAGCAATCTCAAACTCCTCTCACTACACCCTCCTGTCCTCTCACACTAACCCTGCTGTAGGCCAAGGGGTGCGACATGAATGGTTTCCCAACGTCTCCTTCTCATGTGGGTGGCTCCTCAGGGATGAATGGAAGGATTGTTTAAGATTTCAGTTTAGAATGCATGCAGTCCAACCATGCGCAGTGGAAATTTCCATCCACCTCTGCTCTCTGTAGTCACTTCTGGGTATTTTGTTTACTGATGGGAACATGATCACCACTTAGAAACTTTATTCTGAACCCAATTTTGATGGAACCTGACAGTCCTACAAACTGGGACTTTTCTCCTCGAATCAAAGCTATCAAAAACCATATTTTCCTGATATAAAATAATGACAATAAGAATTAGCGTCAAGTAGGGGTGCACAGAACCTTCTGATAACTTTTTTTCTTTGGAAAACAAGCAGTGCAGCTTTGTACCCTTAAAGTCAGCAGACCTAGATCCAGGTCTGATTTTTCTCCCTGACTGTTTGACCTTGGAAAAGTTACTTGCCCTCTCTGATTTTTAGTTTTCCCCTCTCTAGAATGAGGATGATAAACCACTTCCCAGAGTGAATGTGAGTGACAATCAAATAAGATCCATGTAAGATATAAAAATGTAAGGGACTTTTTTTAGGACCTGAATTTATACACACTGTGTTTTGGATAAAGATTCAGAGAGATTTCTCAGTTTGCCAAGTGGCATCTTATATAAACTGCGTACTTAGATTAAATTGTCTTGGCCCCTTAAAATTGTTCCCCCTGGGTTATGTTATGAGGCATGGCCTCAGCTTTTAGTAAAGACCTATACAAAAATTAGCTTTATGAAATCTCTTTCTTGTAGAGGTTGTGTTGGTACTAAGCTGGCTAATTTGACAGTATCCTCCCCATATGGGACATTTTTAGGGTTAGAGACTAGAAAATACTTTGTTTCCCCAAAGATCTGGTATGTTTTCTCCTTACTGATAATGAGAGTTGTGTAAATAACCTTGTTGCCCTTTTCTCTTGGGCTGCTGGGAAGTTCATGGTGAAATTTGCAGCTTAATGATGAATATGGTTAGAACCTTTGGTCTGTTTGTCTACATTCTGTTCCTTCTATCTTCAGGAAACATAATTTATATTTTTCTGGGCCCTTATGTTTTAATTTTTATTCAGTACTTATTATTTTATTATACATGTTATCCATAAACTACCTTGGATTCTTTGATAAATAACAAGGAAGAAACCAAACAAGTAATTAAACATTTCCTAAATCGTCTGGTAAGAGGAAGCCTTCCTCCCCACCTATCTTCCAGGGCACAGAGCCTTGAACTGTGCGACTCTCGGTGCCTTCATAGTCATTCCATCTTTTGCAGGCATATGAGGAGAACATGTATGGTAGTAAATACCAGTGGATCATTCCGGGCTGGTACGAGCCTTCTTGGTGGGAGCAGGTGCACACGGAAGCCAACTCATCCCGCTGCCTCCGGAAGAATCTGCTTGCTGCCATGGAGGGCTACATTGGTGTGGATTTCGAGCCCCTGAGCTCCAAGCAGATCAAGACCATCTCAGGAAAGGTCAGTGCCTTGGTCCCCATTTCAACCTTCCAGCCCACCTCCTTTGATCATCTTGTCTGATGACATTGGCCAAAAGTGCACATTTATTGTCCTGTGTCACTTTGAGCAAATCGCTTGACCTCTCTGAGCCTCTTGTACCTGTAAAATGTGGGATGTACAACCCCCCACTGCTTACCTCTCTAGGCAACTGTGAGAACCAAATGAGGTAAGGATACTGTGAAGCATGTAACACAGTATACATGTTATGTATACACATATGGATGGAGTCCTGGCATCAATTTCAGGGCCCTTTAGACTCAGCAAAGGTTCATCCCGTGCTCCTCTTACCTAAGATGTCATTCTCAGTTGTGGTGGTGCTCTCCTGGAGGAGAGGAAAGACGCCTTAAGTAGACTTTGAGAAACATGCTGTAGAGCTGCCAGACTGCATCAAACCCCAATTTTGCCACTACCACCTGTGTGACCTTGAACCTGAGTTCTCCAAGCCTCTGCTTCTATATCTGCGTGGATATATCTTTTTAGGGGCCACTATTCAGCCCACTATTGTGATCTTGGGATGCCCCTTCTATATCTTCTATATCTCTGCTTCTATATCTGTGATAACCCCCTTCTAGGGGTTATCAGGAGGATTGATGGCAGATGGTGCAAGCCACTAGCATGGTATCTGGCACCTCGATGCTGTTACGACTGTGAGCAGGACCTTGGACAGGGTGTGTCAGCCTCAGGGCCTCTGCATGCTTCCATGAGGGGTGTTACTAATTCCTGCCCTGCTTATCTCGTAGGGCTATTGCGAGGACCAAGTAATACAGGACATGTAAAGTATTCCCAAAGCACACCATTCTCTATCATTGTAAGTCTTATCAAAGATCAGGTGATGATAGCCCTGGTAAAGGTGGTAACATCCATTTCTCAATTCTGAACAGCAGCCAAAATTCAACACAGCAGTGCACATAATTCTTTTCTGTGTTCAGATAGTTAAATTATTCACCCAACCCCCAGGGTTCTTACAGACCAAATTTTATATCAAGAAAAAGCTTTACAATAAAGAAAAATATACGTATATAATTTTATGTATTATTTAATCTCAATCGGAACCAACTCTACACGAATGATTTATCGATTTGTCAAGAAATGGCAAATCATTAGGACGTATGTTGTAAACAACGCTTTAGCTCATACTGGCACCTGGTTAGAAAATGTTGAAAGAAATATTTTCTTACCAAAATCAATGCATATATAACATTTTTTGAGATGTTGAATAATGAGCAGAAATAACTCATTTATTCAGTAAGTGTTATTTTTAAAGGCATCAAATTTTGCAATTTATTAAGATCCTCGGGTCCAGGGATACCCTGTATTTTAATCTAAAAAATCATAAAATTTGAGGAAAACACAAAACCTAAGGGAAAAAAATATCCATGAAAGCAGATGGTACAATAACTAAATGGAGAGGCTTCAGGAAGACCAAAGAGCTAAATGGTTGCGCAGGAGATCTGTGAGGCTGTCAGGATAAGAGCTATGAGACACTACAGGAAGGACATCCGTTGAGTGTAGTTCTAAGGGTGTGGCTTTCAGCCAGGGTGGGAGCCATGCAGGGCTGTGTGCAGGGCTGTGAGCAGTACACAAGAGTGCATTGTAGGAAGATCATTTTTTGTAGTGTATTTTGGAGGAAATGTTTTGGCATTTGTAACAACATCCCCTAGATCACTGACTTTCCTTTTCTAAATGTTTTTATTTGGGATTGGTGAAGAGGCTGACCTCTTGCCCATCACTGTCCCATGCAGGGGACACCTTGGGGCTGTTCACCCCACTGTTTTGGGAAACCCACTCATTAAGCCCACCCCCTGGAGGGGACAGGACCATTGAGGTGGCTTCCAAAAGTACAGGAGGCCCAACCCCTGTCCCCATGGTCTTTGAAGCAAGAGGAAGCATTTCTTACATTACCCCACAGTTACTAGACGGTTGAAGTTACACAAGAAAATTTGTAGCCTCTTCACTTCTTGGAATCAGTGGGTCCCAGAGCTGCTCTTAGACATTATGGAGTCCAGCTTCCCATCAGATTCTCAGATCTTCCAGTAGCAAAGGAATTCTCTCCCTTAATTCTTCTACCCCTAGATCCCCCTGGAGCTACTCAGATCCTATTGACCCTTCTGTCCCACGTAGTCCTTCAGTGACCACAGGGTCACTGCTTCTCCAAACTAAATAACACTAGTCCTTCCAATTGTTAGCTCACAGGTCCGGGGCTGGGACTAAGCATGAAATTAAAAGGGTGCCAGATACATCAGTAATCAAGATTAAACAAAATATGTTAATGCAATTTTTAAAATAATGCCCTAAAAAAAAAAAAAAAAAAAACCTGTGATGAACAAATTGTCAAAATTTTAAATAAAGACCAGATTCACAGGACAGGGATTAGGGTGAGGAAAGTGAGGTGAGTCATGCCAGTGCAAGGTTGGATTCTATCTTTATTTAAAATTCTGATATTTTGTTCATCATGGATTTCTTGCATTCATTTTTATTTTTACAATATATTAAAATTTTTTTTATGTTGATTACAGATATGGTTTAGCTCTGTGTCCCCACCCAAATCTTGTCTTGAATTGTACTCCCATAATTTCCATGTGTTGTGGGAGGGACCCGGTGGGAGATAATTAAATCATGGGGACAGTTTCCCCCATACTGTTCTCGTGGTAGAGAATAAGTTTCACAAGATCTGATTGTTTGGTAAGGGGAAATTCATTTTGCTTGGCTCTCATCCTTTCTCTTGTCTGCCACCATGTGAGATATGCCTTTTACCTTCTGCCATGATTGTGAGGCTTCCCCAGCCACCTGGAACTGTGAGTCCACTAAACCTCTTTCTTTTGTAAATCACCCAGTCTCAGGTATGTCTTTATCAGCAGCATGAAAATGGACTAACACAATTACTGAGATTTTTTGGCTCTCCCTTAAATTTTGCACCTGAAATTAGTGCTTTATTCACCTCACCCTGGTACAGCCCTGCACAGGTTGTGTTTGTCAAACCCCTCCCCATGCTCAGCCTGTTCCTTTGTTGCACTTGCTTTTGTTGAACATTCTCTCTAGAGGGTGTGGGGCCCAGAGTTGAATAAAGCATTCCTATTTATGGTCTAACCACAAGCCAACTTCTCCAAACAGCCTTCAGAAGTCTATGGTCAAACATAGTTCTAGAAACTCAATAAATGTTTCTTGAATTTGAATTTGCATTATATATAACTGCTTGGGGCCATGGTCGGCATGGCACTGGCTGTGTGATTGATGCCTGTATTTTGGGATCCATCAATGACCATGAAAACAAGCAAACACTTGTAAAACCACAGCAATCCAATGAGTTCTTGTCATCCTCACTATTGTACATATGGAAAACCTAAGAGCCAGAGAGGGGAAGGGACATCCCAAGATCACGAAAGTGGGTTGAATAGTGGCACCTGAAAAGATATATCCACATTGTAACCCTTGGAACCTGGGACTGTGACCTTGTTTGGAAAAGGGGGGTTTTGCAGATGTAATTAAGGCTCTCAGCCGGGCGCAGTGGCTTACACCTGTAATCCCAGCACTTTGGGAGGCTGAGGCAGGCAGATCATGAGGTCAAGGGATTGAGACCATCCTGGCTAATGTGGTGAAACCCCGTCTCTACTAAAAAAATACAAAAACAAATTAGCCGGGCGTGGTGGCGGGTGCCTGAGGCAGGAGAATGACGTGATCCCGGGAGGTGGAGCTTGCAGTGAACCCAGATCGCGCCACTGCACTCCAGCCTGAGCGACAGAGTGAGACTCCATCTAAAAAAAAAAAAAAAAAAAACTTAAGGTTCTCATGATGAGATTTCCTGGATCACCTAGGTAGGCCCTAAACCAATGACAGGTGTCCTGTATGACAGAAAGGCAGAGGGAGAGTTGACACACTGAGAGGAAGTTCATGTGAAGAAGAAGGCAAAGACTGGAGAACACCGAGGATTACTGATAGCCACCAGCAGCTAGGAGAGAGGCATTGAATGGAGGGGTCTCTCTTAGAGCTTCTAGGAGCCAACCTTCATGATGGGGTTTGGCTCTGTGTCCCCACCCAGGCTCTCATGATGAGGTTTCCTGGATTACCTATGTGTCAGGGGACGGACCTGATGGGAGATGATTGAATCATGGGGGCGATTTCCCCTTTGCTGTTCTTGTGATAGTGAATGAGTTCTCATAAGATCTGGTTGTGCTGGGCGTGGTGGCTCAAGCCTGTAATCCCAGCACTTTGGGAGGCTGAGACGGGTGGATCACGAGGTCAGGAGATCGAGACCATCCTGGCTAACATGGTGAAACCCCATCTCTACTAAAAAAAAAAAAATACAGAAAACTAGCCGGGCAAGGTGGCGGGCGCCTGTAGTCCCATCTACTAGGGAGGCTGAGGCAGGAGAATGGTGTAAACCCGGGAGGCGGAGCTTGCAGTGAGCCAAATCTGGCCACTGCATTCCAGCTTGGGTGACAGAGCGAGACTACATCTCAAAAAAAAAAAAAAAAAAGATCTGGTTGTTTGAATGTGTGTGGCGCTTCCCCCTACACTCTCTCTCTCTTTCCTTCTGCCTTGTGAAGAAGATACTTTCCCTTCTGCCATGATTGTAAGTTGCCTGAGGTCTCCTCATCCATGCAGAGCTGGGAGTCAATTGAACCTCTTTTCTTTATAAATTACCCTATCTCAGGTGGTTCTTTATAGCAGTGTGAGAATGGACCAATACACCTGTCAGTGCCTGAATTTCAGCCTTCTGGCCTCCAGAACTATGAGAGAATAAACTGCTGTTGTTTTAAGCCACCCAGTGTGTGGGAACTTGGTGGCAGCCCCACGAATCTAATACAATCACCCAGCAGGTAGAGGCAGATCTAGGACTCGAAGCCAGGACTCCTCAATCCCAACTCAGCACCCCTTCCCCCTCTGCCATACTGCTCCTCTAGACCTGTGATGTGCTTAGGGACACATCCAAATCAGCTCTTCTGTGGCATCTCAGTGGGTGGGCCTCTGCTGGTGAGTGACACACGGGAGCACAGAGTGTGGTACTCCAGAGATCTGGTGTGGATCCTGCATGCATACCACTTAATCTGCAACCTCAGCAAGTCATGTTCCCTGCCTCGGCTAGGTAACTTCTAGGGTCCTTTCACAGCTCAGTTCTTTAACTCTGTGTAACTATAGTGTGGAGTTATTACAGCAAGCTCTGTGACATGGTTATAATGTTAAGTCATGCAAGTGCAAGGTTGGATTCTGTATTTAAATTTTTGATGTTATGTTCATCATGGATTTCTTGCATTAGTTTTTATTTTTTAAACATGACACTAAAATATGCTTATCTTGAGTACTGAGATGTTTGGCTCCCCTTTACATTTTGTACCTGAAATTAGTGCTTTATTCACTTCATCCTCGCACAGCCCTGCACAGGTTGTATTTGTTAAACCCCTCCCCATGCTCAGCCTGTCCTCTTGTACTTGCTCTTGTCATATCTCCCAGGATACAGGTGACTCCTGGTAGACAAAGTCACAGAAAGGGGCAGAACAGTGGCCCCTCCTGGATGCATTCTCCAAGGTTCCCTCCTTTGTATGCCCATCTCTAGCATCAAGCTGTCCCCAGCTCACTCATTGGCACCAGGAGTTTTCTGGTAAGCAAGGTCAGGGCTCCCTCCAGAAACACATTCTTCAGTCCTTTCCCATTGGACTGTCCTGTGTTGGGAACGTGGACCTTCAGGCTTTCTGAACCCATTCAGAGCTCAGTCTTCTGGGACCTCATGAAGACAGCCCCTGGACCCCTGCCTTGGGCCCAACATTGGCTCTTTCTCCCCATTGAGGCTCCCCATCACTGTTCTACTCCCGCAAAGTGACTTGACATTGGTGATTTCAAGTGTCAACTTCCATTTTTCAAATCCTGTTCAGTTTGTTTCCTTTGTGAGCATTTATAATTCTGGCTTGATTTCTCCAGCGATGGCTCAGCCTCTCCAATAGGGACATTTTTCTCCTGTTACTGTGCCCATGCTGAGGTCCAGTGCTGGGCCAACGCCACAGATGAGCTGTTCACAGCACCCTGCAACCTCTGGAGTAGCCCTAGCCCTTCATCAAAGGCACAGGTCCATCCTTTGGAAGATTTTGTAATGTTTTCTGGCAAGAAACTTCTGTGACCACCCATGATTATTTATTCAATCCAGCAAATCTAGTGATCCTTCCACTTAGAGCCAATGAACCATGAAAATCTGCACCCATCTCATTACCACTGCGCTGTGAGCACCGTGCAAAGAACTTGGAGTTTTAGGGAAGCACTGAGCTTAGTGTGGAGGAAGGAAAGGTGCTGCGGAAAAATAGAAGAACTCCCCAGAGAGCCCAACTTCACAGCACTGCTCTCTCCCCCACCCCTCACAAAGCTCCCATTCCTTGCTACTCCCCCAGGCACTCATGACACTGGGAGAAGGCGCTATGTCAGAGGGGCATGGGCTCAGAAGGAAAAGGCTGAATGGCCCATGGAGGGGCCACTGGCTAGACTTGAATCATGGCCCCAACACTTCCCAACTGGGTGACTCTGGAAGGTGGCTGGTCATCTATACCAACATGCATACCTCTCCCACCCTCTTCTAGGTTCTGTAAGACAACAAACCAGAGTTCATAACACAACTCTGATTTTTAACCGGGTATATTGCCACCTCACTGGAAAATATATTATACATTCCCCAGCCTTCCATGCTAGATATGGCCAGGATTGCAAGTCTGGCCAATGAGATATAAGCAGAAGTGTTATGTGGGACTTCTGGAAAGGCTCTATTACAGGGGGATATGGCCTTTCTTTTTCTTTCTCCTTTGTGTTGACTGGAATGTGGATGTGATGGCTGGATTTCTAGTAGCCGTTTTGGACCATTAGGTACAAGATGACCTTGACAAGGAAACGTCATTCTAGGATTGTGGAGCATGAAAATAGGACCCTGGGTCCCTTATTACCCAGGGAACTGTCATAGCTGTATTGCCCAGCCTCACCACAGACATCTTTTATATGAGAAAGAAATAAACCATCTCATTTAAGTCACTGATAATTTGTTTTTTCTGTTACAATGCAGCTGAACCTAAGAGTGATACAGTGATGTGTATCTCATCTGCAAAATGCTTGTCTCTCATCTGTAAAATGGAGATAATAATATCTCTCTCACAGATTTGTAAGGAGTAGATGAGGTTATACAGTAGAAAGTATCTTACCAAGTGCAAACACATAGTAGGTGCTCAACAAATTTTAATTCTCTTCCTTTTCAGGATAGGAACCTTAGGGGTAGGAGGAAGGAGTAGTGAGATTGATGAAGAGTTTATAACCCAGGTCATGTGAGTTGAGGCGCAATGGAAGGATTGGGATTACTTTTTATGATTTAGTTAATTGTTTTTATTGAAGGACAGCACCCATGTAACTACCACCCAGGTCAAGAAAAAGACTATTTGTAGCAATTCAGAAACTGCCTTTTTGTGTTACCCCAGTTAATATCCACTGCCAGATGTAAACCATTCTTCTTACTTCCTCTGCCATTCAGATGCCTGCTTTTGAACTTTTGAACTCCACAGCTTTTTTTAGTATCTTCAGATTTAAGGAGCGTATTAGTCATTTCTCACACTGTTATAAAGAGACACCTGAAACTGGGTAATTTATAAAGAGAAGAGGTTTAATTGGCTCACAGTTCCACAGGCTGTACAGGAAGCATGACTGGAGAGGACTCAGGAAACTTAGAATCATGGCAGAAGGCAAAGGGGAAGTAGGCATGTCTTACATGGCTGGAGCAGGAGGAAGAGAGCAAAGAGGGAGGTGCTACATCCTTTTAAACAACCCGATCTTGTGAAAACTCACTCACTATAATGAGAACAGCAAGTGAAAAACCTGCCCCCATGATCCACTCACCTCCCAGCAGGCCACTCTTCCAACACTGGGGATTACAATTTGACATGGGATTTGGGCAGGAACACAAATGCAAACCATACCAGGGAAGATCAGTCTTTCTGGTAGTTATTCTAGTTCACCCTTAAATAACCACCATCTTCTGTCTTTGGCACAGTTTCCTCATTCTGCCTTTGCCACAAAACCTTGCATCAGGGCATGGGTGAGCAAAGGTAAAAGTGAAATGTGTTAATTTTTCTCTTCTTATTCAGTCATCTGTACAGTTTTGATGTTCTCTGTCCTCAGTTATTGATGTGGTATCATTTTGTATAGAATGTGGCTACAAAGCTAGCTAGTATAGTTTGGGGAGACTTGGGAAAGCTAATTCATACACAGCCTCCTTTGTCTTCAGCTACCTAGAAGTCCTCTAACTGGTGTGTTTTAATGAACAGAAACTCTTTAATAGAATCCACTCCAAGGCTGTGAAGATACTTTCCTATCTTGTGTTTTAGAAGCTCTATTGTTTTACCTTTCACATTTAGATCTATAATTAACCTGGAATTTCATTTTGTATAGGATGTGAGGTAATGATCAAGATTCCTTTTCTTCTTTTCTGTTTTTACATGGATATCTAATTGACCCAACATCATTTATTGAAAAGTCCATCTTTTCCCACACTGTGCCGCCATATTACTTTTGTCATAAAGCAAATGACTGTATATCTGGTTCTGTTTCTAAACTTTATTTTTTTCTTTTCCATTGTTTTTCACCAAAACATCTTAATTTCTGTAGCTTGATAATAAGTCTTGATAACTACTCATATAAGTTCTCCATCTTAGTTCTTCTTCCAAACTGTCTTGGCTATTCTTGTCTCTTTGCATTTCTATATACATTTTTAAAACAGATTGCCAGTTTATACACACATACATAAATACTTTCTCTGGTTTTTATTGGGATTTTACTGAATCTACAGATCAATTTAGGGAAAACTGACACCTTAATGTTAAAGTCTTCCAATCCATGAATTGTGTATATCCCTGCATTTAGTTAGGTCTTCTTTAATTTCTCTCAGAAATGTTTTATAGTTTTCTGTGTAGAATTATTGTGTGTATTGGCTGGGCACAGTGGCTCACACCTGTAATCCCAGCACTTGGGGAGGCCGAGGCAGGTGAATCACTTGAGGTCAGGAGTTCAAGACCAGCCTGGCCAACATAGTGAAACCCCATCTCTATTAAAAATACAAAAATTAGCTGGGCATGGCAGCACATGCCTGTGGTCTCAGCTACTTGGGAGGCTGAGGCAGGAGAACTGCTTGAACACAGGAGGTGGAGGTTATAGTGAGGCAAGATATACCACTGCATTCCAGCCTGAGCAACAAAGTGAGACTCCATCTCAATTAAAAAGAAGAAGAAAAAGAATTATTGTACTTATTTTGTTTGACTTATGTCTAGGCATTTGATATATTTTGGTGAACATATGTGCACATTACTATTGGGTGCATACTTGGGGTGGAATTCTGAGTCAGAGTAGCCATATGTTCAGCTTTAGTAGACTCTGTGACAAACAGCTTTCTCAAGTGGTTATACCAATTTACACATCCGCTAGCAGTGATTGAGCGTTCCAGTTGGTTCACATGCTCAACAACTTTTGGTGTGTCAGCTTTTTAATTTTAGCCAACCTAGTGGGTGTGCAGTGGTTGGTGTCTTGTTTTAGTTTAAATTTGCATTTCCCTGATGACTAATGAAGTTGGACATGTTTTCATATCTTCATTGGCCATTTTGATATCCTTTTTTGTGAATTGCCCATTCAAGTCTTTTGCCCATTTTTCCTGTTGGATACTCTGCCTGTTTCTTACTGATTTGTAGAATTTATTTTTAGATTCTGAATATTAATTATTTGACAGTTATATGTATTACTTATATCTTCTCCTATTCTGTGGCTTATCTTTTCACTCTCTTGATATATTTTGATGAACAGATATTCCTAATGCTAATGTAATCCAATTTATTAGTCTTCTTTGTGATTAGTATATTTGTGCCTTGTTTAGGCATTTTAAGGATGGGCAGAAAAAAAAAAGGTTGGAAAATAAGAAATGAACATAAGAGACACATGGGATATGTTGAAAAAGTAGAATATATGTATAATTGTGTCCTGGAAAGGGAGGAAAGAGAGACTAGGCAGAAGCAGTATTTGGTTTTGTTATTTTATTTTATTTTTCTGAAAATCACCCTGTCTTGATGATTTGGTTTGGATGTTTGTCGCCTCCAAATCTCATGTCAAAATGTAATTCCTGATGTTGGAGGTGGGACCTGGTGAGAAGTGATTGGATCATGGGAGTGGATCCCCCCTGAATGGTTTAGCACCATCCCTTTGGTAGCAAGTGAGTTCTCACCCTGAGTTCATGTGAGATCTGGCTGTTTGAAAGTGTGTTGCAACTTTCTCCTTGCTCTCTTGCTCCATTCTTGCCATGTGCCACACCTGCTCCTCCTTTGGCTTCTGCCATAATTGAAAATTTTCTGAGGCCCTCACTAGAAGCAGATGCCAGCACCATGATTCTTGATTCTGCACCTGCAGAATCATGAGCCAATTAAGCCTCCTTTCTTTATAAATTACCTAGGCTCAGGTATTTCTTTATAACAATGCAAGAATGGCCTAATATACCCACTCATGCTCGTGAAGATATTTTCCTATCTTGTCATTTAGAAGTTTTGTTATATCTTTCACATTTAGACATAGAATCTACTTGAAATTAATTTTATGTATGGTCTGAAATAAGATATTTAATTTTTATGACTAATCAATTGATTTAGGACTATTTATTGAAAATGCTGTAATCCCCCATCCCACCACTCATGCTACAGTGTCACCTTTGTCATAAATTAAATAACTGCATATAGTGTGGATCTGTCCACAAGCTTCTGAACTTCCATTTGTCTTCCTTTGGTCTACTTACCTATCTTTTAATCAATATCACTCTGTTTTATTTACTGAAGTATGATTTGATACCTTGTAATATGAATCCTTCATCTTTGTTCTTCTTTAAGATTTTCTTGGATATTCTTGGCACTGATGTCATTTTTCATTTAGATCTACTAACACATTTACACTTCCTATTACTTTTTTCCTTCCCACATTTCTGTTTTTCTGTTTATTATTACTATTATTTTTCTGCCAGAAGAACTTCTCCTTTGTCTTTATTTTACTGTGGCTCTTCTGGAAAGAAATCTTCTAAGTGTCTGGCTGTCTGAAATTTATTTTACCTTTAATATTGAGAGATGTATTAACTAGATAGAGGATTTTAGATGGCCTATTATTTTCTTTTGGCACGAAAGATGTCATTCCATCGTCTTCTGGCTTCCATTGTTTCTAGTAAGTCGGCTGTCTGACTTATTACTGCTCTTTTGAAGTAATGCATCTTTTTTTCTCTAGTTACTTTTAAGATTTTGTTTTTGATTTGGTCTTTGGCAGTTTTACTACACTGTGCTGAAGTGAACTTTCCTTTGTGTTCATCATGCCTGGAGTTCATAGCGCTCCGTAGGATTCCATGAATCTGTGGATTGATGTGTGTTAAAGAAATAGAATAGTATCCTTTGAAACATTGCTTCTGTCTAGTCTCTCTTTTCTCACCTTCCAGGACACAATTATACATATATTATACTTTTTCAATATATTCCATATATCTCTTATGTTCATTTCTTATTTTCCAAACTTTTTTTCTCCCTATGTTTCAGTCTGAATACAAACCTGTATTCAGTTCACTAATCTACTTTCTGCTGTGTCTAATATGTTGCTTCACCTATCTATTGAATTATTTATTTCAATTGTTGTATTTTTTATTTTTAGAATTTTTTGTGTTTTCTTTTATAGTATTTCTTTTATAGTATAGTATTTTCTGATGACATTCTGCATCTTTTAATCAATTTTCTTGAACATATAAACCTTGCTATTTTATTTTAGAGATAGAGTCTTTCTCTGTCACCCAGGCAGGAGTACAGTGGTGTGATCTTGGCTCACTACAACCTCCACCTTCCAGGTTCAAGCAATTCTCTTGCCTCAGCCTTCCAAGTAGCTGGAATTACAGGCACCTGCCACCGTGCCTGGCTAATTTTTTAGTAGAAACGGAGTTTTCCCATGTTGACCAGGCTGGTCTTGAACTCCTGACCTCAGGTGGTCTGCCCACCTCAAGTCTTCCAAAGTGCTGGGATTACAGGCATGAGCCACCGCACCCGGCCAACCTTGCTATTTTAAAGTTCATGTCTAATAATGTCAAGATTTGGATCACCTATGAATTTGTTTCCATTGCATATATTTTTCTCTTCTTTTTCTTCCTTGCTTTTCTTTTAAAACAATTATCTGGTCCTATTTCCTGGTATACCTAGTAAATTTTGATTAAATATATTGTGTATGAAAAATTGTAGAGGCTACAGATAGTGTTTTCTTTCTCCAGGGAAAATGTATTACTCTTCAGGCAAGTAGTTAGAGGAATGGCAAATTGCCTTAATGCAGTGAAGAACTGAGATGATTCCAGGTTTGGTTTTAGTTTTTGTGAGGCCCAGTCTATTTTGGTTTGCCCTGATTCCTAGTGTTTGACCCTTGAATGTTCTCAACTGAAATCCTGGGATATTTACTGACCCTGAACTCCAATTTTTATTTTCCCAATACTATTAAACGCCAAATAGTTCTGTTTGTTTTCTTGGCTCTTTTGCTTGGCTTCTCAGCCTCTTGCTTTATGCAGCTTAATTATCAAATATTTTAAGTAAAAATGCCAGTCTTAATACCAGGCTCACTTTTTTATCGTTCCCTTTACTCTGGCACCTTGGCCATGCAAGTCTTGCTACCTTGGTAGCCCAGAACTACAGTTTTTGGTTTCCTATCCCTGAGGGACTGCTGAAAGCTCTGATCCAATGCTTTCTGTTTCTGTGACTAGCCTTCTTACTTACAAATCAGAAAATGCCTCAAAAGGAAAACAGCAAAGAATTTGGGGCCCATCTCAAAGCATTTCTCTCCAGAATGATGGATTTTCAGTCCTAGCTATCCTGGTTGTTTTCTGATGTCTTTGAATAGCTATTTTAATATTTTATTCTGCTTTTCTAAACATCCTTGATGGGAGCTTTGGTCTGATATAAGTGATTTAATCATAGAGTGGAAGTCTGAACTGAGATTATTTTGCTTAAAAGAAGGAGAATGCATTAGAAAAGGGGCGGCATCTCCCTGTCTTTGGGTCTTTGAGGGGCTGTTGGGTATAAAAGGAGCAGACGTGTGTATTGTGGCTCCGCAGGAACATGTAGCATGCTGAATGCAAGTCTCAGGGAGAGGCACAAACTCTGCATCTGGAAGTCTCCTCAACATCAGCCATTGCCTAAGTGGAAAGTTCTGCCTAAGAGACATAGTGAGCTTCCCAATACTGGAGGAGTATAAGAAGAAACTCAGCCAACACCTAGAAGTTGCTACTGAAAAGATCCAATAATTATCCAATAATCAGATTGCAGAAGGCACTTCATCAGTGGTTACCAATTTTTGTATGCTTGAAATATGAGAAGGTTTTTAAAAATATAGATCCCTAAGTTCGCGCACTCACTGATATACTGAACCAAAATACAGCCCTGGCATCTGTTCCTGTTTTGTTTTTTGTTTTTGGATGGAGTCTCGCTCTGTCACCCAGACTGGAGTGCAATGGCGCAATCTCGGCTCACTGCAACCTCTGCCTCCTGGGCTTAAGCAATTCTTGTGTCTCAGCCTCCCAAGTAGCTGGGATTACAGATGCCTGCCACCATACCCCGCTAACTTTTTGTATTTTTAGTAGAGATGGGGTTTCGCCAGGTTGACCAGGCTGGTCTTGAACTCCTGACCTCAGATGATCCTGCCTCGGCCTCCCAAAGTGTTGGGATGGTAGGCGTGGGCCACCATGCCCGGCCCTGGCATCTGCATTTTTAGCAAGCTTCCCAAGTGATCTACAAACTGCAGCACAGGAACCAGCAAACTAAATATTTTCTCATGTACTTCCAAATGAGATTCTATGATTTGAACCTCCCACAGGGATGCCAGCGAGAAAGTCTGCCAGTTTCACTTCTGTCGGGAGCAGTTGCAGATGTGGAAGAGGATGTATCCCTCTTCTGCCCTCTCTTCTGTCCATGAGGCTCCCCTCTCCCAGAAAGCAGGACTCAGCTTGTTTCTGTTGGGATGACAGACTCACAAAGTTTAGTCACATTGTAGGTTAGCAAGCTTGTGTGGGCTAGCCTTGGAACCTAACCACTATTTATAACATAGTGTCTGTGGGAAAATATGTTCCAAGTTCCAACAAATGCCTTTAAAAAATATGCTGGAGGCCAACCTGTCAGTAATTGGGACTATCTGCATAAGTTATTTTCTCAGAAACTTTTAGCATCTCACGATAAACTTGACCTCAGAGGATGGTAATTAATCAGCATTCGGTGTGAGCTTTACAATGGAAGAAAATCTTCTGCCCTGAATAATTGCAGGCCTGCTTTAAGAACAACTATTACTTTTTCTCCAACAATTGTGAGTGTGTTTCTTCCTGCTGTCATTGTCTTGCCCAAGGGAGTTGGTGCTGGCATCGCCTGGGAACAATGATGAATGGCCTGGGATATCATGTGGCAGCAAGGATTTCTTCAACCTTGTGCTTGCAAAGACAGCAAGAATTGAGGTCACCTTTCAGGGCTTAGCTACACCTGTGTCCCATTCCAAGGACTCTACCCACGGAAATCTGGTAAAGAGCCATATTTCCAGTGTTCTTGGCCCTCCTTCTGATCCTTGTACCTGGTGAGGACAGTTTTTTGATTTAGATGAATTTACAAGTGGCATATGTAAAGTTTATATAGGGACTTTTGTTGACCTCAAGACCAAATCCAATAGACAATATGATCTTGATCCCCTTAGTGTCCCACAAAACAAAACAAAACTAGATCAAGGAAGTTTAAGATTACACTCAGTTACTACCTGGTGGGACCACACTGGGAATGTTCACCTCAAGTCTGGACCTCCCACTTTTAAAGGATCATAGAAACCTTGAAGCCTGCTCCAGTGTTGTGTTCTGGTCAGGGAAGTGGTGTAGAAATGTCATCTGAATGTAATCATTAAGTTGAACAATGGAATTCAAAAATGGACACCACCAACCCTCAAATGCTATTGCATGCATCGGAGAAAGCTCATGGAGCAAAATCCAAAAAAGAAGTCAAAGGGGCCTCATTTCTGTGATGCTTAAAGCAATTAATTAGAGAAACACACATCCAAGTAATGTTTAAATCTTTTAAAAACGGTCAGTAGTTAACAACCAGAAATAGACAGAAATCACATTTTAAAAAATAAAAGAAAATATAGCCAAATACTAAAAGATGGAAAAATAACAAGGAGACATTAAAACAAAGCATTAAATGACGTGACCATCACCATAGCAATATGGTATAGGAAATTCACCTAAAATAATTAGGAAATTCACCTAAAAAGTTAAGATTGCTGGTTAATATTTACAATAAGCTCATTCTAATCATTAATCAAAGAAGTGCAAATTAAGACTAAAAGAATACTTTTTTCTTAACAAATATGTATGTTTTTCTTAACAAACTGACAGTTGTGTTAAAAATTAAAATACCTATTGTCAAGGACGCAGGAAAATGAATACTTTCATACACAATAGGATTACAACTTTTTGCATTTGGGAAGAACAGTTTTGCCCTGCAGTGCTGTGAATAGGTGTGCTCCTGTGTTTTACAGACAGAGAAACTGAGGCCTAGAAAGAGCTTACACAGGTATCGTTTGAGATCCTGGTGGTACCCCGGTGATCAAGACAGATCACATCCCCGACCTCATGGAGCTTAATTCTAGGTGGGTGGGGAGGGAGGAGGAAAACCACAGACCATAAGCAAGTAAACACATAAGGAGGGAAATTGCAGGGAGTGACAAGTGCAATAAAGAAGATAAAAACCCCTGGCCTCAGGCTATGGGCTTTTAGAACGGGTGGGTCACGGAAGCCATCCCTGAGAAGTGACAGGTGCTGACATTTGAATGCCGAGAATTATCATGCCAAGAGCTGGGCAAGGAGCTTTCTGGCAGAGAAACGGCTTGTGCAAAGCCCTGAGGTGCAAGCCAACTTGATGTGCTCAAGGGACCCAAAAGGTTTAAAGAGAGAGAGCCTCATAGTGGACCGTTTCCTCCTTCTCCAGCCGGAGTGAAAGTGGCAGGGATGACTATGAGCTTCAAGAGCCAGCGGGAGGGGAGTATGGGCAGGTGGAGGAATGTGAGTGACAGGTCGAACTCAGGGAGCTGAGCTGGGCTAGAAATGCTGGTCTCCTTGAGGAACCTGGGATTTGGGGGGAGTTTCTGCCCATTGTGTATCTTGAGTGATGAGCAGAGTGGTGGTAGCTAGACAGGATGCATTTCCAAGGAAAGCTGTAAACAGATCAAACCTGGGCCTTCCAGGAGGACCTTGAATCAAAGGAGGAGGCAGACTCCCGGCCAGGACTCATTCACATTTGATCACGCAGAATTCGTCGCCTGCAGGGTCCACAGCTGGAGGCACTTGGCACTCACCCCCAGGCATCTGTGTGGGTGACCCCATAAGAGACTTGGCTTCTTGGCCCCCGTGGGCTCTAGCCACGGAAGACACAGCCTTTGATGACCCAGCTCCACCACCTTCCTTAAAAATACTAGACATGGCCCAAACAACTTGTGGTGGTTTTCAAAAAGCAATTACTACTTTAGAAATCAAAGAGGAAAGAAGTAGCCAAGATGAAATGGGAAAGTAGTCTGGTGCAGACTTCCGCCTACCCCCCACATACACACACACAAGCTGTGTAACCTCGGACATGTCTCTGCACCTCTCTGTGCCTCAGGCTGTAGACTGACTGAGTGCCTGTGACTGTCCCTTAAGGGGCCCTTCTCAGTATAAACTGACAATGAGTCAATTATCCTGTGTGTGATTTTTCCCCAAGGAGGGTTTTTCCAAAGACCAAGCGGTGGGCTCCGATGACATTTCTGGCAGAGGAGTCGAGAAGTGATTTGAAAAAAGGCCCATGAAGAACCTAAGGGTAATGGGTGCCCCGGGGAGGGGGCATTCATCTGGAAGTGCAAGTTCCAAGGTCTGGAGTAAAAAGGCAGTTTCATTCCTTTGCGGCCACAATCAAAATGTTAATATCACCAATGAAATTCTTTTATGAAATTCAGCTCAATGGGAGAAAAAAAAATCTTTTTTTCAATGCTGGCCAATTCAGACTGTTATATTATGGAAAGTAGACGAAATAGCAGGAGGGACAGATGCTGCCTGACACCTGAGCAACTGGGCCCTGCCCTGGGTCCTGTGCTCCAAGAGGGCCTCATTCAGGCCCCTTGGGGCTCGGAATCTGCAAGCCACGGACACAGCCCACTCAGACCTGCACCCCTTCCAGCTTCCAGACTGTGCCCTGAATTCTCAGCCCATAAGCTGGAGCTGCTTCCAGTGCCTAGGGAGCCTCTTGCCCCAGTTCTTGAGGGTAGACTGTGCCTTTGGGGGTACAGGGAGCTACTGATGCTGGAAGGGGAAGGAGGTGTGGACTGAGCCTGGCTGGGCTGCAGGATGGAGAGGGGTGGGAAGGGAAGGGGTAGGCCGAGCACTACACAGTCAGCTCCCTCTCTGTGCTGCTGTGTCTGGCCTGAAACTCAGAAAAGTCCCAGAATTCTGAATTCCAGCTTGGCCTTCCAGATCCTTAGGAAGGTGTATTTATTATGATGAGGAAATAGAGAATATTTTTTGAACAGTTTGTTCACGTGTCTATAACATTAATATCCAGACATACAGGATATGGGCCTCTACCTCACCCCAGGCCCTGCAAGTATAGAGGGAAAGGCCTGGTTAGGGTGTATTATCCCCTCTTTCTAGTCTTGCCAACAGACAGGGTTTAAATCTCAGTCTTGTCACTTACTAGCTTTGTGGCACTAAGCAAGTTGACCCCCTGAAAATGGGGGGGTCTGTAAGATGGGGACAATAACAGTACCCACCTTATGAGGTTGTTGTGAGGGCTAAATGAGATAATGCACATAGAGTCTAGCCCTGTACCTGGCACCCTGTGGGCACTGAAGAATAGCAGCTCTTCTCGGCATCAGGCACCTGATGTCCCTGCTGAGTGTAACTTGGGATTCCCCCAATCCGCCTGTTTTTCCAGACTCCACAGCAGTATGAGAGAGAGTACAACAACAAGCGGTCAGGCGTGGGGCCCAGCAAGTTCCACGGGTATGCCTACGATGGCATCTGGGTCATCGCCAAGACACTGCAGAGGGCCATGGAGACGCTGCATGCCAGCAGCCGGCACCAGCGGATCCAGGACTTCAACTACACGGACCACACGCTGGGCAGGATCATCCTCAATGCCATGAACGAGACCAACTTCTTCGGGGTCACGGTCAGTCCCACGCCTCTGGGCTGTTTTCCTTACTGTTCCTTGTAAACATGCAAAGTAAAAGAGGGGCTGTTACAGGCTTTCTGTTATGCGATCTGTTATCTCTGATCATCGAAATAACTAATTGCAGGCCCTAGGATTGCAGAACTGTTCAGACAAGGGGCAGGGGCAGTGTGTGCTCTTGGACACATTGGGAAAATGCTTTTCTATGACTCTTGGATAAGAAAGGGCATAGAGGCCAGGCATGGTGGCTCACACCTGTGATCCCAACACTTTGGGAGGCCGAGGCAGGTGGAACACCTGAGGTTGGGAGTTCAAGAGCAGCCTGACCAACATGGTGAAACCTTGTCTCTACTAAAAATACAAAATTAGCTGGGCGTGGTGACGCATGCCTGTAATCCCAGCTACTTGGGAGGCTGAGGCAGGAGAATCCCTTGAACCCAGGAAGCGGAGGTTGCGGTGAGCCGAGATCGTGTCATTGCACTGCAGCCCACACAACAAGAGCAAAACTCCATCTCAAAAGAAAAAAAAGGGCATAGAGAGTTGATTGGGCACACAGTGCAGGCACAGTTTACCAGATGGTGGGGTGAGTAGGCCAGGAGAAGCTGTGGACCCAGAATCAGGTTCAAATCCTGGGCCTTCATTTACAAGTTACCTTCTTTGAACTACAGTTTTCAGTCACACATGGGAATCATACTTACCTTGTAAGCTAGTTATAAATATTACACATTATACAATACAACTTGTTAATATTTATTGAACAAGCTACTTGCTCTGAGCCTCAAATTTCTCATCTGGAAAACGGGGATAATAATATAAATCTTGCATGGAAGTTGAGAAAATAAGCAATGATAATATGGCTAATACTTCTTGATTGCATATTGTGTGCTAGACATTGTGCTAAGTACATAACGTAGTTAGACTCAATATTATATGCCTAGTGCTAGGCACATAGCAGGCACTCAATAAATGCTATTGTTACTATTAATAATGATTACACTGTATCCTTATGTCATCCATGGGAAGTAGGTGCTCTTATTATCCCCATGAACAGTGAGGAACCTGGAACTCAGAGTATTTAAGTACTATAGCTAATCAGGGTCAAGTGGGATTTGAACTTGGGTCTAGCTCTTAATTGCTGCAGAAGGTAATGGACCAAAGTAGTAGTTATTTATGTCTCATGATGTATTCGTCACTGCCTCTGCTCCAGAAAATATGGAAAATTCATCTGAAGAATAGATTGAGTGGGCTAAAGTGCTGTCCTGTGTTCTAATTTAAAGATTCAGAGTCGAGTCAGTCTGTCTTGGGGAATTAAGGGTAGGTAAGCTGAGCTGGCTGAGGCATTTCTTGAGTATGCGTATTCATGCATGCCTGTGCTGAGGCTTGTATTGTTGGTCTGGTGGGCTGGAAACTGTGCAGGTGCTGAAGGTGTGGATAATGGTGTGGATTCCAAGGTAAGATGGGCTCCCTGTCCTAGAGCCTGTGGCTCACATGCAGGGGCAAGGCCTAGACAAAAACAATGAGAGGTTAAAAGTGCTTGGCACTGTGAGAGAAACTATTTGAGCCCAAGCCCGAGCCCAGAGGGATTTCTGTGACTTTTAGTGAAAAAGTCAGGGTAGGTTTTTTGGAAGAGTAGCATTTGACCCATGCCTTGAACTGTGGGCAGGAGTTAGGCATGCAGAAAGGGGCTGGCTAGAGGGAGCATGGTGAGCAAGGGAGAAATGCAAGAGGGTGGGAAGGACAGTTAGTTGGGCTGGAACACTGGGAAGCTGGATGAGGAGGCTGGGAAGGGAAGCTGGGGTCCAGTTTTGGAGGGACATGCTAAGGAGACTGGCCTTTATCTTCCAGGCCAACCCTTCCCAAAGTGTGGTCTGCATCATCTGGGAGCTTGTTAGAAATGCACATTCCCAGGCCCCACACAGGCCCATTAAATCAGAACCTCTAGGGGTGGGGCCCAGCCATCTGTGTTTTAACAAACTCTGCAGGTAGTTCTAATGCACACCAGGGTTTCAGACCACTGCTTGGGGGAGTGGGGAGGCACTGAGGTGGCACTGAGGTTTGCTCAAATGAAGTCGATTTCCAAAACCCCTGAGCAGAGCCATTCTGGACTAAAGGCTCTGAGAAATTCACTCCCACAATGTATTGGTGAAGTCCATTTTTGTAGCACAGCCTAGATTCAGGCTGGAAACTTAACAGCTTTCCTCAGACCAGTAGCTTAAAGAATTATTTTTATTCTCAGAACTCCGTGTTATAAAATCTCATGTGGAGCCTGGTATATAAAACTGATTAAAGAAGAGCTTCTCAGTTGAACAGAGAAGGAGCCCTGAACTCTGCCTGTTCAGCCCCCTCTTCCTGCAGCCCCCTCCCCATCCCTGCAGCCCCTGAGACCCCTCCCTCAGAAATGCTGGACAGAACACCCATCAAAATACCTCCAAAGTCCTTTCTCCTCATCCTACAAGTTCATGGACTGAGACTCAGAGAGGGGTGGGATTCGCCCAGGGTCCCACAAGTAGCATTTTGGCAGGGCTGTTTCAAAATGAATTCAAAGTATCCAAAGTTGAAATGGACGAATAGAGAGCTACAGAATCTAGAAAGCATTTTGCCATCCTTCATAATCCTAGAACTCTGCATTTTGCCCAGGTGCCTGATAGATCTTAATTGGAGATCACTTATAACCACTTCTAAATGCTCCCTTTCATCTAAGCCAAATAATACATAATCCTTACTTGATGAGCAATTAGCTAGACTGCCTGAAATGTTCTCCATGGCTTGAGGATGAGTTTCTTTTTAATGGGAAATTCCTTGGCACCTATTTATGTCTGCTCCAGCTTGTGAGTCAGAACTCACTGAACATCAGAACTGAAAGTCGTCTTAAATATCCTCAAATTCAATGCTTTTTGGTGTAGATGAGTGTCTGAGGTCCAGAGAGGCAAAATGACTCCTTCAGAGCCACGCAGCAAGATTGTTTAGCAGAGCTGGAATGGTAGCTGCACAGGCCCTGCCTCCACCCACTCAACACCATCTCCCTTTTCTTTGCATAAGTGCCCCTTTAGTGGAGACAGACCACAACAGTGAAACAGTCCTGCACTCCATGTTACCGTCCTCCTATCCCCTTTGTCACATATTAACAGGTGCTTGTCACTGGGTTGTAGACAGGTTTCATTAAAATTGTCTTCTGGTCACAGAAAAAAGGACATGTTCTGACAAAATAAAAAGTGTCTCTGTGGTCCAAGGAAACCACAGAAGGCCAAGTTCAGCTATAAATAAAGAGTTAGAAGGGAAAAGAACATGGGAGGTGGAAATAAATGGAAGCATTTTCCATTTGCTGAAGGGTTTTCATTATACAGCACACACAGTATCCATTTTTCCACTCTTAGGCAGACATCTTAGTCTGGGTGCCCCCTCATTTAGCATGTTTACTATATGGGAAATCGTTTAAACACATTAAATTAATTATATCCATGACTCAATTTCAATTGATTCAGTATGCACACTCTCTGCCGGGAGCTGGGCCTGTGGTCCCGCCTTGGCATGTGGATGAAGAAACGTCTTCCATGCATCCTAGGTTGGGAATCCACCTTAACTCAAGGCGAGTTCTGTTTTATCTTCTTAGAAGCTCTGCTCCCAGTGGCTCTCCTCAGGGAACACTTTGAAGTGGGATTCCATGTCCCTATGGCTCACCAATGACTTGGAGGGGGGGCCATCCATCTCTCTGATTGCCCCTCCATGATTTAGAAGTCTTAGGATGCTTTCCCTCCTCCATCCTCCTCTTCTGTCAATTATGCAACCAGGAAACTCAGGCTAGACTTGGCTATTTAAATCTCAAAAGCCCAGAGCATTCTGAGAATCCCCTTTTCTGAAAGTAACAGGGCTTGGAACCCAGTTCAGCAGAGCTCATCATTAGGACAATGATTCTTAAACTTCTAAAGGCATGAGAATCTCCCAGGGAGCTTCTTTTAAAATGCAGGTTCCCTGGCCCCACCCCATAACTTCTGATTCTGTGATCTTATGGTAAAGCTCAGGAATTCACATATTAAATAGCAGTCTAAGAGATTCTTAAATAACAACCTGAGAATTGCTTGGGCCACACACACACACACACATCTTTGTGGTTTAAACCTGTTGGCGATGGATTTGCTCCTACATTTATTCACTGCTCTAGCAAGCCCTGCACTGGGTGTATGGAGTATAGAGAGGAATAACATGTGGTCCCTTCCCCCAAGAATCCCTCATTCAATAGCAGTGGGAATGGATAAGTAGAGGAACAATTGCTAGGCAGTATCCAAGGTCTGCCCAAGGCCTCTGGAGGAAAGACGGTTTCGCTTTGGGTGGCTAATCAACAATTGCAAGGTAGCCATCCTGTGGGGAATCCTCCTGTGCATGTGGTGGGAGCGAGGATGCAATACCAGGCCCCTCTTCCCAACACTCAACATGTCAGTGTGCTGTGGCTGAACAGACTGCTTTCATTTGGCTTTCCTAATCAAGATGCACTAAATTCATCTTCAGGAGACCATAACCTTTCAGCTTGGAAACACTGGCTTGGAAACACTGGCTAAGCCTTCAGGTGAAAATCAAAGCCTTAACATTCTTCAAGTGATCATTTTAAAAAACTCTTTCCAGTTTCCAGTCTCTTAAAACAAGGGTGACCTCCCAGATCTCAAGGTGGACAAATCCTTTGGGTATGTCAGGCTAAGATATGATGGCTGTTACCAGCAGTATACCCTGTTTGATAAATGTGTCTTCTGATTTGTCTTTTAAAAGGACAGCACATTGAGATTGTGGTGGCTAAATTAACAGAATCAGCCAGGTGCAGTGGCTCCTGCCTGTAATCCTAGCACTTTGGAGGGCTGAGGTCAGTGGATCGCTTGAGCCCAAGATATTGTGACCAACCTGGGCAACATGATGAGACCTTGTCTCTACAAAAAATACAAAAGTTAGCTGGCATGGTGGTAGGTACCTGTAGTCCCAGCTACCTGGGAGGCTGAGGTGGGAGGATCACCTGAGCCCAGGAGGTTGAGGCTGGTTATGCCTCTGTACTTCAGCCTGAGCGATAGAGTCAGACTCCATCTCAAAAATGAAATAAAATAAATTAATAGACTCTCATTTTATCCTATGAAAATTGAATCCATGCTTTTCCAGGAGTTCCTTAGGGCATGTACACCGGGTTTGGATGGGGGCTTTTAGGCGTCAAGAGCATTTGACCATAGGGAAATTGAAAGAGGCTCCTGGGGAATGTCTTGGATTATGAGAAGAGGGCTCCATTCTTGCTCAAGTTTCCTGTGACTGTCCCTCATTCTAGGTGGGCGTACTTTATGTGGGAACGATCACAGCTGGAAAGAGGGTGACCCATAAGTTCCTCCAAATAATAGAGCCATCCTTCATCCTCTGCCCAGCATCTCTCAACCAGCAGCAGGTCTGGACATCCTAGTGTAACATATGTCAGGAGAGGCTGACACCCTTAGGTTCAGGCATTTCACCTCTGATGGCTGTTATCTTCTAGTCGGTCTCACCAAGGTGATGAAGAACAGCAGATGGCGATTTGCAGAGTTTATTGATCTATTTGCTTTTGTTGCTGGTGAAGAGGGATCCAGCCTTAGCCAGTATACCCCTTAAAGTTTCTGCAAGATGTTTAAAAATTATTTCTACTAAGACTCAAAAAATGCTCCCCCCACCCCCCAGACAAGTCACCACCCCAACACCAACCCTACCAATTTTTTTACCTAAAAAAAGGACATCATAGAGTTAAACTCAGTTTGGTTGGAATTCCAAGTACTCCAAGTAAGGTCAAACTAGGTAGCTAGAGAAAACCAACAGGTTCCTCGTTCCAGGGGAATTTGCAATGTTGGCTCAAACCCACATTTATTTCATACCCACTGTTGCCTCGCCCTACTCTGATATTAGAGTTTGTGCACTTGGTTTTTTAAGTCAAAACAGATAATTTTACACACACACACACACACACACACACACACACACACACGAGTTACATATCACCTTGTTAGAGTTGTCCCATCTCTCCTGCATGTTTGATCTTTTGGGGTCCTGGTTTTACTTTCCAATGTAGACATTAAACGTCAGGCCTCCCACCAGCCAGACATTTGTGTCTTATATTTGATATCATCATTTAGCTCATAGAAGTCTTTTTTAGGTTGAATGTGGGAAAGAAAAAGACAAGAAACAGGGCACTGGGAACTCCGTCCAGAAATAGGGAAAACTCTACCCAGTCAAGATTTGATGCCATTTGGGGCTGGTCATTCTTCCAGTTGTGACTCTGTCCCCCAGATTATCCTGATTGTGCCTGTTTCTTGATTTTGTGCTCAAGGCTGTCACTAGAGAACTTGTTAGAAGCTCTGAAATAGTCCAAATGTGGTATAACAACTGGGAGCACTAGAACACGGGGCTCGTTCCAGTGACCCTGTGCTAGCATCCAATGCCACCCCACGGTTTCCTATTCTGAGGTTCCTTTTTCATGTTCCATTCTTGCTTGCTGCCCGGGAGCAACAGCAAACCCATCCAGAACTTTCTCTATACCTCATGTGTCCCCAGCACATCCCAGACCCAGGTCGTTCCAGTGAAATTGCATCACACACAAACATAACATAGGAGCTGATTTGAGACTCTAATCTCTCTCCCTCTGCTCTTTGGCTAACCAGCCCACCCTCAAACTCAGTTGAAATGCACCATTGCCCAGGACATGGCAGTTATCAACTCTAACAAGAATTGCACATTTGGAAACTCAAGCAAAAAGAGGTCACAGTGTATGTATCTCTTAGAGCTGTGTGACCTTGGAGAAGTTATTTACGTCTCTGTGCCTCAGTTTCCTCGTTTGTAGAGTGGAGGTAAATATGTCTTCTTTCAAAGTGTTATTGTGGGAAATAACAGTAAGGTTTAGTGCCTAAGAACTACCTTGTCATTATTGCTATTGTTATTACTACTGCTATTAAGATGGCTACTTTACAAAGAAGAGTTTGTGTGGGTCTAATCAAGACCCAGCAAACAGTCATTGCGTACCTATGAGGTACCATTCTGTTTCATATATATAATCTCATTTCATCCTCTCAACAATAAACAAATTTTTTAACTTGTATGAAGGCTGTAGTGGTTTAATATCCAAAGAGAACCAAGTAAACTTTGCCTCTAAGCAAGAACACTTGAGTTCTCTCCTGAGGCCATTCACTCTAGGGATTGGAAAGTTACCTTAATGTGGAAGGCGTCTGCTCTCAGCTCTCCCTCCTCTTCCTCCCTTTTGACTAGTTCAGTGCTCCAGCAGCCCTAAGCATTACCACTCAGCATTATACACAAAAGCTAATGGCAGCAGATGCTGATGGTGTCCCACGCAGATCTCCTGAGCTCAGTTTCAGAGGGCTGCTCAGGTTTGCCCATCCCCCAGCTGCTGCAGGTGCCCCTGCTAATGGCTCACACCTGCTGCCTTCCCTACAGGATTGGGCGATTAGTGCCTTCTGCCTGGAGGTGCCTGGGAATTACACCCACCCCATCAGCCTGCAGCAATGACGGATGGATGCATTGGTACAACACCCAGTGCAATTTACCCTCCAGGGCTTCCAGCCAGAACAGGCTGAGGCTCACCTTCATCTGAAACCACATCTGAGCATGGCCTCTTGCTTTTTCTTCTCTCCCATACAGGTTTCTTCTGAGAACACGTCGTTAACAAATTGCGGACATGTGATTCCCTGTCCTAGGCTTTGTTTCTGGAGAACCCCATCTAAGACACCCATGTGTATTTATGGGAAATTTAAGCATTTTCAAGAGAAAATTTTTACTATAACCTTATAGTTACCATATGTGTAACTTTAGAACCAGTGGTCCTCCTTACCTCCCCCACACCCGGTTGGAGGGTTCTGGATTCTTCTCCCTCACCCCTGGTGCATTTTGCATGCACCCCTGCCCATTGCAGTAGCCTGTAGGAGAGCCATATTCGTCTCCTCCAACAAATTAGTATCTCCCAGATTTGCAGGGACCACAGCCCTTCCTTTCTCTGATCCCCTCGTACTTCACCTAGCCCTTTATGCCTGGTAGAAGCTCAATAATTCCTGGTAACCTCTAGTTAATGTTGTTGGATTAAATTCGCACATGACTGAGACATTCAATCACACTTTTCTACCCTTTTGCCTTCCAGGCATCTATAAACTAAAAAGACTTTTTCAACCCAATAAATAATCAGAACTGACAGCAGAAGTACTAACAGGACTTAGATTTCTTGAATCTGCTAATAGTGATTACCAAATTCTTGCTGTGATACCTGGTATCAGTAATTCACACAAGGTCACGTGCATGTGTGTGTGCGTGCGCGTGTGTGTGTGAACGTGCACACATGCGTTGGAGGAATCCCTTCCTGAGGCAGCAGAAAAACTCATCCCTTATTCCCCTCCCAATTTCTTGTTTCTCCCATAAGCATCTCTCTAGGGCTTAAATCCCAGGGCTTGAGCAGCAGAAGCAATTGCTGATGGGCCCTCTGTGACTTCAGATTGTCAGAAACATTTCTGAGAGGTAATTGCTAGTAATAAACAACTACAATAATAATAATCCTTGCTGTGTGACTGCCCTGTTTACAGAGTGCATTTATAGTCTCTTCCATCTTCCTTAATGCAATTACATTTATTCACTCATGCTAATAATAGTTATCAATTAATGAGCTCCTACTGTATCCCAGGAAGCATTCTAAGCACTGTTCCCTCATTATTGAATATGATGGGACGTATAATTCCCAGGCCCTGGTACACTCCTCCAGTGAGCTGCATCTGGCTGGCTCACCTATCTCACGTCTCTCCCCTCCTCTCTCCTTCCCAGTGAGACCTGACCTGACACCCTACTTTAAATTGCAACTCCCTCCCCATTCACCCACTCCCCCTCTACTCATTCTTTTCCACAACAGCTAGCCCCATCTGACATACTACATGTTTTACTTATTTATTGTCTGTTTTATTTTCTGCTATATCTCTAAGGCTTAGAACCGGGTGCCTGGGACATAGTAGGTGCCTAATAAATATTTGCTTAATGAACAGATGATTTAAATAATTAATGACCACATCATAGATTAAAGAAACAGGCTCAGCAAAGTTCAATGATTTGATTGAACTTTGAACCCAAGATTCCACACGTAGTAAGTGAGAGTTTATGCAAGGCTACTAAGTCTGACTGACTCAAAGTCCATATTCTTAAGCATTTCGGTATCCAATTAATTCAACCAGCATTCCCTGTACCTCCAGTAAGCCAGACCAGGGCCAGGTAGGAGTAGTAAGATGTAAGGTTTTGCCCCCAAGGGGCTCACAGTGGGACCAACCAGGTGAGATGCATCAGAGAGAGAGAGCAGGTACTACCATCCCCGTATTAACAGTGAAGGATGTTATGGTTCCCCTCTGCACTGGACTATTTGTGTGTCTATCTGCCTCCTCCTGCTGGACTCTGAGCCCCTTGACAGTGGGGCCTATAATTATCTCTGTACTCCTGGTGTCTATAAGACCCAGCTTTTAGTCCATGAAATATATTTGCTGATTGAATGAATTACAAAATTATAGCTCAGAAAGGCAAAGTAGCTATGTTGGGATCCCACAGTGCATAACTGGTGAACCTGGTTCAGAACTACATTCTAGGTCTTCTGATCTAAATGCAAGTGTCTCAAAATCTTGTGCTCTTAGGTGTTGCTTGGTTGCACTTCCCCCTTTAATTTAAATACAATTACAAATGACTGCAGACAATGTACAGCACAGGAAAGAAACCTACTCCTTCTGCTGTCAGACAAATTTGAAAGATCAAAATAATGTGGTTTAGCAATTTGTTTGAATTGATGCCTAACCTTCCAAAGCTTGCAAGTTTGACTTCATCAAGTCAGGGAAAAAATAGCTATTTCCTTAAGAAAAGCAGTGTGGGGGAGTGTATCAGCTTATGAGAGCTTCAACAGAAGGTGCAGGCTCTGTCTTTATCCCTGGGAGAAACAAAGAGGAGGCTCCTTGGAAGGAGCCAGTGACATGGTGGTCATAGCAAATTACTGTAATGACCGATGTCATGATAATAGGAATGGCTAACAGTTTTGAATGCCTATTATATGCTGAGTGCTATGCCAAGCTCCTAGATGTATTATTTCACTTAATCCTCATATTCACCTGCTATGGGTTGAATTGTGCCCCCCTAAAAAATCCATCTGCTGAACTGCAACCCACAGTAGCTCAGAATGTGACCTTATTTGGAAGTAGGGTTGTTGCAGATGTGATTAGTTAAGATGAGGTTGTACTGAAGTAAGGGAATCCAATATAACCAGTGTTCCTATAAAAAAGGGGAGATTTGAAGACAGCCAGGCACACAGGGAGAATGCCATGTGATGATGAAGCAGAGATAGGGATGAGGTTTCTATATCATCAGGAGCGCCAGTGATTGCCAGCAGACCACCAGCAGGTGACTGATCCTCCCTCACAGCCCTCAGAAGGAAGTGACCTTGCCAACACCTTGATCTCAGACTTCTAGCCTCCAGAACTGAGATAACAAATTCCCATTGTTTAAGCCACCTAGTGTGTGGTACTGTGATGATGGCCCTAGCAAACTGACACATCCCCAAAAAGTGGGGACTGTTATTGTCATTGTTTTGCAGCTGAGAGGTTAAGGAGGTAGAGGATTAAGTAATTTAACCCTCTCATTCGACCTGAGAGATTAAAAAATTTACCTCAGGTCACGGAGCTAGTGAGTAGAGAAGCTGGGATTTGAACACAAGCCGTCTAACTTTCGACCCTCACTTTTAACCATTATCCTACATCTATAAAAGCTCTCCTCCATTAGGGGCAAAAGAATCCAGCCTGAGAAGGACAAAGCAGAAATAAACCAATGAGATCAGCACTTCCCACCACCCTAGTTTCCAGGGGGAGCTCTGTGGCTCTCCCTAACCTGCTGAGTAAGAGGCAAGGCTGAAGCCAGGCCCCCGCCCCTTGGTTCTGGGCCAGCCTCACTGAAAGCTCTGGCCACAGCACTGGAAGAGACTCTTCATATTGTACTCACCTTTCCCCTGATTGGGAGGAGGGAAGGCATTTTATAACCTCACCTGCCATGTTCTAACTTATTCATGTGTTTCAAAATAACACATATTAATACATATTTATTTTGGATTATTAAAATAATCCATGTCCTTTGTAGAAAATGTGAAAAGTACAGGCATGCACCAAAGAGAAATCAGTCTCCCAAAACCTCATATCATTCAGACAAACCCATGGGACACTTCACATTCAGATGTGATCCTTTTTCTTTTTTTAATTTCTTTATCATTTATTTTGGTCCCTCACATTATAAAACTTTTTCCATGGCAATGGTTCTCAATCTTCTTAACCCTATCATTTTTTAAATTGTGATAAAATATGTATAAAATAATGTTTACTGTTTTAGTCATTTTTAAGTGTACAAATTCAGTGGCATTAAGCACATTGACCATGTTATACAAGCAGCACCACTATCTGTCTCCAGAACTTTCTCATCATCCTAAACTGAAACTGCGTACCCATTAAATAATAACTCCCAGCTGGGCACAGTGGCTCATGCCTGTAATCCCAGCACTTTGGGAGGCCAAGGCAGGCAGATAACGTGAGGTTGGGAGTTCTAGACCAGCCTGGCCAACATGGCGAAACCCTTGTCTCTACTAAAAATATAAAAGTTAGCTGGGTGTGGTGGCACACGCATGTAATCCCAGCTACTTGGGATTTGGAAATAGGGCTGAGGTGGGAGAATTGCTTGAACCCAGGAGGTGGAGGTTGCAGTGAGCTGAGATCATGCCATTGCACTCCAGCCTGGGCAACAGAGTGAGACTCCATCTCAAAAAAATATATAATAATAATAATAGTAGTAATAACTCCCTTCAGAGGAGTTTTGATTATGTATTATGGGACAGCTAATTTTAGTTAGCTATTATTTATCATGACAGAGCAATTTTATTTAGCTGTACACTTATTTTTTAAGTATTTTTAAAGATATCATAGGTAGTTTGCTAATTTTAGAGGAAATAATGGTATTTGCAAGCTACTGCTAACCAAATAGTTACTAGCCCAGCAAAAGTCTTGTTGTTTTTGCATACAGAAACCTAAGAATGTACATTTTTAAATGTTGAAAATATAAATAGCAAATATTTTAAAGTAAATAGTATAATTAAACATTAGTGATAGCCCCACTATTGAGGAAAATACTCAGAGATATATCCAGATCCCGTATGAAAAACGAATCTGAAGATTACATGCATTTCTCTTGATGCGAGATCAGAATCCCCTCTGTGTGTGTGTGTGTCAAGGTATGTTAGCCCAGGAGCTTCGGAAGTTTTCTGAAATCAGTAGAAGACAGCTGACATAAATTTCAGCCGACAGGATGGCATGGCTTTGGGCCCTAGTGGACACTGGCTCCGCCTGCCTGTGCTCATGCAGAAGTTACTCACACACACTCGATGTGACAGTCTGTGCCCGCCTGGATGAGGGCCAGACCTGCGTGATGGAGAGAAGGACACTTGGAAGAGCCAGTTTCTCATGAAATTCTAACCACCACTGCCACCTCCTTCTTCTTTCTCAATGGAATTCAAGCTTCCTAGAACTACTGCCTAAACCAGTAATTTTAAAGTAAAGACCTGCAGTCTGGTTGGGGTATTGTAAATTGTGGAAGGGGGGAAGTGGGGAACTATAAGTGACTGGAGGAGGGTGCCCACCTTTGTCTTCCTAAGAGGTATGAAATGGTTAAGAGCATGGAACCTGGAGACAGACTTCCTAGGTTCACATCTTGGTTCCATTTGCTAGCCAGATAAACTTGAGCAAGAAATCAACCTCTCTTCATCTCAGTTTCTTATCTATAAAACATAGATAGTGCCTTAGATCAGGCTCCTTGTAAATAGACTCAGAGATGGGACATGTGTGCAGAAGATTTGTCAGAGAGCACGCTCTGGATACACCTATAGGGAAGTGAAGGGGACAGGCCTGGGCAGAGCAAGAAGCTAACAGCAGTGTGGCTGCAACTGAGGCTCCAGCTGATTCTGGTAGCTCTGGAGCTGGGATGGTGCAGCGGCTGGGCCTGGGTATCCTCTTATCAGCTAGTCACTGGCCCTCGGAGCAGGTGTATCCTTAGGCAAGCCAGTTCCTCATGGTGGAGGGTAATTCGCAGCGGGGAGCCAGGCTGGGACCTTTAGTAGCCAGTATTCTCAGGAGCTGGGGATTGATGGTGCTTTGGCCCTAAAGAGGCCAAAATACTAGGCAAGCACCCCAGTAACCCCTATAGATAACAACGGGCCTACCTTAAAGGGCTGTGACAATTAAAGACGTTTATACATGTTGAGTGCCTGGGACATAGTATGTGCTGAATTAGTGCAAGGATGATGAGGAAGAATGTATTTGGATACCAACTTCATAGTCCTCTAGATCCTCAAACACCTATAATTAATTTTCCAGGAGATTCTGTGGTTGGTGGGTCCCCAACCAGCTGCTTCAGTTGGATTCTTGCAGCTCTTGCCATCTTCGGTAATTCACACTCTTACATTCATATGCACACAAACACACATGCATGCATGCACACACACACACCCCTAAATATGTGGTCTATGGGTATCCATATTCATTATGTATATAGCTATGTATCAGTGTATTCCAGTAGTTTTCAAACTTGTTTTTCAAAGGAGATTGTACCTAGAAGCCCAATGTTAGTGTCCTTCATTTAACATTTATGTTAGTGTTAACATTGCATTTAACATTACATTTTCTTTTTCAAATTTGCTCTTTGGAAGACTTTGCTGACTTCCCTTTAGATTTAAAAATTAGTAAGCAAATTTCTGCAGTCATAAAGAAGAAGCAAAGCCTCCATGGGGAACCTGGGTCTGAGCTCTCAGGTCATCTCACAGGAGGCAGGCCCTGGAGGACAGCCTGGCAGCAATGGCAGCTTTTCCAACAGAGCAGCAGGTGCCCAAGAAGGAACCATGGTAGCTAGTATCCAGACCCACACTCTTTATTTTAATGTTGCATGTTTATTTGAATGTGCACTGTAAAAATGTAACTAGCATTTAAGGTAGCAAGATAAGCATTCTTTTTCCATTTTTTTTTTAAGGCAGATATTCAGTCAAGGAAAGCACAGATGGCGGGTGGATGTTGTGAAAACCATGAGGGTGGCACACGTATGACAAGGTTTGGGAAACAGTGACCTCCTTATTGCTTTATCTTTATCTTAAAAGTCACTGTGGTCATCCCCTTAAAAGCTTAAGAAATGAATCAGAAGAGAGTGGGAAAGAGAATGAGAAAGAGAGGCGTGGGGGGGGCGGAGAGAGAGAGAAGGGAGAGGGATCCACCAGCAGCAGCAGCACATTGATTTTCTTGGCCGGCTTGTGTAGTTACCAAAGCAGCAAACAGTGCTGTGCTTTTTACTCATGAGGTTTTTGTGGTAGGGTTAATAGCCTTTTTGTTTCATGCCCTTTCACCTCATTCCCATGTTTTCAGTAATAAAAAAATGGTGACAGGCCAGGGAGTGGGTGTCCACTGAACAGGGCAGAGTCAAACCACTCTTAGAAACATGGCCCTCAGCAGCACAATGTAGAAATCCTTGAATTCGCCCTCTTTTGCAATCATTTTGACCCCAACTAATTGGTTCACTTGCAACAAAGGCTTCTACTACCAAATCCTTGAGGGTAGGGTCTTTCTGAGATGTATCTCTTTTTTCAGTTTCTAGCACATGGCCTGTCCTATAACTGAAGTTAATGAACAGATACATCAGAGAGATTTTTATCATCATCCCTGTCCCCTACTTCTTGAATGTCTCCTCAGGGTTTTACACATAGTAGATACTGGCTGGCTGGCTGGTTGAATGGATGAGCAGATGGGTAGAGTGGTGGAGACATGGGTGGGGGGATGGGTGGAGGGGTGGGAATGTGAGGAGATAGTTGGATGACTGAGTGGAAAGAGTGAATGATGAATATGTGGGTAGGTGTCTAGATATAAATGGATGAATTTGTGGATAGGTAGATGGATATAGATGGAGGGATAAATGAGTGGGTAGGTAAATATGGATGGATAAATGGATGGATGGATGGATGGATGGATGGATGGATGGATGGATGGACGGACAGACAGGTGTGGACAGGTGGATGGGTACAGATGGGTGGATGGATGGACGTGTGAGTAGGTCAATAGCTATATGTGGATAGGTGGATAGATGGATGAGTATGTAGGCGGATGGATGGATGGATGAATGGATGGATATGTGGGTGGATGTGTGGGTGGATGAATGGATGGATGGATAGTTATGTGAATAGATATATTCACGGATGGATATGTGGGTAGATGGATGGATTAATAGATGGGAAGATGGCAGGTGGGTAGATAGGAGGACAGACATAGATGAAGGAGTGGATGACTCTGTGGGTGGATGAATGGATGGATGAAAGGATAGATGTGTAGATAGGTGGATGGATATAGATGAGTAGATGTATGTGTGGGTAGGTGGATGGATACAGATGAATGGATGGACAGATGGATGATTATGTGAGTAGACTAATGGACAGGTGGGTGGATGGATGGATGGATGGATGGATGGATAGATGGATAGATGATAGCAGGTGGATAGCTAGGCAGATTGGTGGACAGGCATAGATGAATGGGTGAATGAGTTTGTGGGTGGAAGGGTGGGTAACCGAGCTAGTGAGTGTGTGAACACTAGACCTAGGAGAGGTAATTTCAGTTCACGTGTCTGCTGCATTTTAATCAAAGCACTTTTCTCTAGAAGGATCTTCAGAGGCAATGGCCCTGATATTTTGACTCCTTTTCTGTACAGGTCCTGACCTCTACAAAATGTTTGCCACATTTTCTGATGTGAGATCTCATCTTGTCATCTGGCTCATGGAAATACATGTTTTATCTGATGCCTTTATTCCTCACTCACACTTCACCCTTTCAGTGTGAAAGGGCCTCATTAAAATCTGTCCTCTACCCAGTTACTCTTTGAGAAAGTTCCTTGTTAGGATATTTCTGCTGTGAAATGTATCACACCGACCCATGTGAGTGCCAACCTGAATGCTAAAGACTGTTATTAGCAGATTTAGCCTAGAGATGTTTCAGAGTTGTCAGTTCTGATGTTCATAGGATTATATTTTCAAACATCATCACACATCCTCTGTGACAGACTTGATTACTGTGATGAACTAGTTTTCTTCTTTTGAGAAATGTTCCAGTTGCAAAAATGATTCTGAAAGTATTTAAGCAAGATTCTAGGCAAGACTGAAGTGATGCTGTTTCTTTTGGGCAGCTCATTTAGCTTGCTGGGGGAGGCAGCTTGGTGTAATAGGAAGAGCACTGGGCACGGAGCCTACAGATCAAGGTTGCATGCTGTCCCCGATGTCTTAGCAGCTGGTGACCTCCGCAAGTCTCTAATCTTTGTGTTATCTTCTGCAAAGTGAGAATAATGACCAGGGACCCCTCCCTGGGTTGCTCTGAAGATGAAATAAGGAAGGTGCACAACAAACTGTAAAGTATTGTGGATGATTGAAGGATCTGTGGTAGTAGAAGAAAGAAAGCCACACCATATATATATGTGTGTGTGTATATATATATATGTATATGTGTGTGTGTATATATATATATATATGTATATATATCTTTTGTTGTTGTCAAATAACAGGAGAAATCAGGTATTGACAGTGAGGAAATTATATGTCCTAGGACCAATCAAACACTCTTTCTGGGCCATAGAAGGTTTATTATCAGTGATGGGACCACAGGTAAAAAATCTGGTACAACCAGAGATGTGACTGTTTCCCTTTGCTCATTCATTTATTCTACAGACATTTACAACCACCTATAGTATGAGAGGGATGGGGGTGGCGGCTGCTGGGGGTACAACTGTGAGTAGGGCAGATGTGATCCCTGTACCCAGGAGGAAGCAGATAAAAACAGATAATCATCTGAATAACCATTTCAATATAAATAGTGAAAAGTGCTTTGAAAGAAAGTTACAGGGGTACCTGTAACATGGAGGCCTGAAGATGAAATAAGGAAGGTGCATAACAAACTGTAAAGTGTTGTGGATGATTGACAGACTGGGGATCAGTAAAGACTTCCCTGAGAAGGTGACTTTGAGTTGAGATTGAAGAACAAATAGGAGCTAACTAGGTAAAGTGGGTGGAAGAGCATTCCTGGAAAAAGGAAGAGCAGGTGCAAAGGCCCTGGGGTTAGAGGAAGTGTGGCACCTTTGAGAAAGCCAGTGTGGCTGGAATAAAGTGGGATGTGGCTGGAATAAAGTGGGATAAGCCTGGAGTGGTGGGCGGAGGCCATGTTATACTAAGACCAGTGGAAAAGTGTCTAGCAAGGGAGCAACCTGACTGGTGTTTTTAAGAAGCTCCCTCTGGCTGTGGTGGGGAGAGCAGGTCAGAGCAAAGCAACAGCACCTGCAGGGATGCTGGTATCAGCCGTCTCAGCGATATTGGGTATAGAGAGGAGCAGATGGATTCAAGGCACACTTCAGGAGGAAAATTGATAGGGCTTGGTGTTTTACCAGTTACGATAGAAGAGAGGGGATGATGGAGGGTGTGCTCCTAATGCAATTACTTCCCATTTTGAACTGAATGTTTCTCAAGTTATATATACTGTGAACAATACTATAGTAAATTAAAGAAATACATCAATAGACTCTACAGTATTTTGCATACTTTAAGCACTGGATAATCTGAAAATTTACTTGGCAGCCCAGAGAAAATGGAATGATGCAGCTCTTTGGCCTAATCCCACAGGAAAACATTCCACCCATGCAGAAGCAAAGATCAGGTCCAGGAGGATGTTTGATAAATGTGCATTAAAAACTCAGAATATGGAGTGTGCAGAGGAGATCTGCTCTGAGCCTGGCCCTTTAGACTTTCATGATCTATGGTGGCAAACATGATGCCAATGGGCAGAACCCACTCCAGCCTAGGTCTATGCATGAGGTTACACCAACATTAAGAAAACCTCCTTCTGTGCTGCCCCTACCTATAGAACAGCATGACCTCAAGAACCACTCCCCACAATTCCCCTAGTATTTCCTGTGTCCCTGGAGGCATCTCAGGGACCTCACAAACTGTCCTTGTTTGGCCTGGTGGCACAGCCTCCTTGGTGACTCTCCATGCCCACAGCCACTTATGGAGTCTCTCACCACCTTATTGCCGGATCTCTGTTCCCCAGTGCCCCAAAATGCATGTGGCTTATATAGGGGTGCGCTGACCTCAGTCTTCACTGGGGTAGAAGGCTGTTCTGACCCTTGCTGTATCACACTTGGTCAACTGGGCCCAGGGCTGTGTTGGAATTGGTGTATATCAGCTGCTGAGAGCTGACTGTATGCAGCTCTTCCCAACTTCTTGTTCTATGATGTTACGTTAGTAGCTTGAATAGGCCATGATGGGAGTATTTACACCATGGTAATGGGCAAATGTGACAAATCAGAGCTTCCTTCTTATCCCCTTCAAAGACCTTGTTGTTGAACATTTACCAGCACACCACTGATTGACCCAGAGCTCAGCTGCTTGTGCCCCCCGAGCTCCACCATGTTCCCTGTTGTATTAGTCAGGGTTCTCTAGAGGGACAGAGTTAATAGGATAGATGTCTATATAAAGTTGAGTTTATTAAGGAGTATTGACTCACATAATCAAAAGATGCGGTCCCACAATAGGCCATCTGCAAGCTGAGGAGCAAGGAAGCCAGTCCAAGTCCCAAAACTGAAGAGCTTGGAGTCCAATGTTCGAGGGCAGGAAGCATCCAGCACGGGAGAAAGATGTAGGCTGAGAAGCTAAGCCAGTCTAGTCTTTTCACGTTCTTCTGCCTGCTTTTATTCTGGCTGCACTGGCAGCTGATTAGATTGTGCCCACTCAGATTGAGGGTGGACCTGCTTTTCCCAGCCCTCAGTCCCAGACTCAAATGTTAATCTCCTTTGGTAACATCCTCACAGACACACCCAGGAACAATACTTCATTGGATTGAAGGATGCAATCCTTCAATCCAATCAAGTTAACACTCAATATTAACCATCCCACCTGTGAACATCGTCCCTTTGTCTTCCACCTAGCCACTCTCTCCATAAGGTTCAGCCCTGGTCCCTGAGGTCAGGACCACATTGTCCTCTGAGCCCCCACCTTCCATAGAAACATGCCCAGGTATCAACACATTAAACATCATCTTTGTCTGGGGGCTGTGGCCCCACGAATCATCAGACAGAAATGAATCAGGCAGGGAAGGAAAGAAAGGTTGAAATAGACATCAAAGAGGCCTTAAACATGTCCTGTCCCACATGGGCCCCAGTTTTCTGGGCCTAGAGGATATGATGTCCCAGTCTTCTTTCTTCTCAATGCCCCAAGCTTGAGGGAATAGTATGTACCTTAATCTTGAATATGTAGAAAAAACATATAGGATGTTGCCTAACATAAGGTAGAGGCTAGCTTGAAAAAGTCTTGAGTTTCAAGGCCTTAGAGTGTGTACAGTTAATTACTTTTGTGATTGATCACCTGCAGACGATGACTCTAGTATATCCTTAGTGTAAATGTGTGAAGACAGTAATTTTGTACATGTGTATGTATGTGTACATGTCTTTACATACATACATGTATGTATTTACAGACCCATGGCATATAATAAAACAGTGACCTATATTCTCTCTCAAGTGTGCAGGATCTTTATAAGCCATATGTAGTGATAGTTTAATCCACATAACCACTGTCAACTCCCCTTCACTAATTTGGCAGAGTCCCTGCGGCATGTGTAGCTCTGCAATGCTTTATGCAGTGTACACAAAATTCCCTGTTCATCCTCTAATCTAGTAATTCTATCAACTAGCTTATGAAGAGCTGCTTCAGTAATCCATGTTTAATGACCTTAGCTGCTGGACAGATGTCTTGAGAATTAAAGTCTCCTGTGAACAGAGTATCCTGACCTTCTAAACTCCAGTGTAATGGAAATATGTTCCATTTCTCCCACACACCCCCAAAGTGATAGTCCAGCCTGCGGTCCTCTCCTTGGGCTCACACTGCCCACTCCAGCCTTTATGAGTGGTGGTGACCAGAACGGAGGCCATGGGATCTATCTGACATGTCCTGGTTGGACAGTCAGTGGGCCTTATGTGGGGCTGAGTTCTGTGCCTCAATTCATCTGTAGGATGGAGGAGTGGTACCTGGCATGGTCAAAGAGACCCTCAGGCCACTCAGGACTCTTAGGACTCCAAAATAATGGAAAAGAAAAGATTCTATGATGAGAACCAACATTTACTAAGCTCCTGAAGTACTAAATTTTCTTGGAACAAGCCCTGTGAGGGAGATGTGATTATGACCATCTTATGGAAGAGGAAACTGAAGATCAGTGGGTTATGTAGCTTGTCAGGTTCATGCCAGTGGGAAGTGCCAGGTTCCTGGTTTCTGTGCTGGGGTCAGCCACCTCTAATGCTCTGTTGCTTTTATACCCCTCTTCCACCTTCCCACCCACCTCAGTGGGATTTTTAGAACCAAAGTTTGCACTGTCACGCCAGCCGTGTTTCTACAGAGAGATATATATGGCGATCATCTTCAACTCCTCCCTTCCATCTGCCAAGCCCTGCTGACTCCACCTCCGTGAAATCCCAACCACCACACCTTTTTCTCTGTCCCCTCTGCTGCTCATTCATTCTGGCTCTCATTCTCACACTCACCAGATTAGCCTTCCTAAATAATCTCTGGCCACGGTACTCCTTATTAAAAACCTTCCTTGAGCCTGGTGTAGTGACTCACACCTGTAATCCTAGCACTTTGGGAGGCCAAGGCAGTGGATCACTTTGAGGTCAGGAGTTCAAGACTAGCCTGGCCAGCATGGTGAAACTCTGTCTCTACTAAAAACACAACAATTAGCCGGGTGTGGTAGCACACACCTGTAGTCCCAGCTACTTGGGAGGCTGAGGCACGAGAATCACTTGAACCCAGGAGGCAGAGGTTACAGTGAGCCGAGATCACACCACTACACTCCAGCCTGGGCAGCAGAGCGAGACTTCATCTCAAAAAATAGTGATAATGAAATAAAAATAGTGATAATAAAATACAAAATTAGCTGGCCTTGTTGCAGGTGCCTGTAATCCCAGCTACTTGGGCGGCTGAGGCAGGAGAATCGCTTGAACCTGGGAGGTGGAGGTTGCAGTGAGATGAGATCACACCACTGCATTCCAGCCTGGGTGACAGAGTGAGACTCTATATCAAAAAAAAAAAGCAAATACAAAACTTTCCATGGCTCCCTATCCCCACTGCCTGTAGGATACAGCCTGGCATTTTAGGAACTCCACCACCAGGCCATACTTGTGTTTCCAGCCATTTCTCTGAATTCTGCTCTTGATCCAGAAGGCATACTAGCTACTCTCCCACATATGCATCAGAATTTCCAAACTTAATAACTGTGCTCATGTGGGGGTTTTTTCTATCACCTCTTCCATCATTTATTTATTCAACAAATAATTTGTGAGAACTTACTATGTGCCAAGTGCTGTCCTGGGAGCTAGGAATACAGTTGTGAACAAAACCAAAATGAATCCCTTTCTTCAGAGAGTTTACAATCTAGTACCAGGAGGCAAACAATCAGTCCTTGCTATATTAAATGAGAAAATTATACAGTTTGTTAGAAGACAATAGTTGCTATTCCAAAAGAAAGAAAGAAATGTGTAGGAGGACGAGGAGGATGGGAAATGCTACCAGTGGACGGCGAGAAGAGAGAAGTTTTAAACAGGCTGGCCAGGGAAGGCCTCACTGGGAAGGCAACGCTTGAGAAAAGCGTTGAAGGAGGTAAGGGAATGAGTTGTGCAAGCGAGTAGGTAAGAGTGAGCCAAGCAGATAAGCAGCCAGTCCAAAGTCCTAAGGTGAGCGTATCTGGAGTTCTGGAGTTGGAGGCTTCCACTTCCCACTTCCAGCCAAGATAGAGGAGTAATAGGGACCAGATTAACCCTCGTGCCGTAAACAAGTTAAAAAAAAAAAAAAAACAGTACAAATGCTATGTGAAATGACAGTTTTCAGACATGTGCTACAAGCAGCAGAGGACAGTGACCCCTGAGAGGAGGAGCACAAAGGAAGTGAATCTTACGATCACCCAGATGACCATCTGGAGGGTTTCCAGCACAGGAAGGGGGAACCCAAACAGAGCCTGGCAGTCTTGCTGAGTTGCAGAGACAGAGCTGAGAATTCAGAGATGAAGGAGGCAGAAGTTTGCAGGCAGAGTACTGGAGAAGAGAGAGCTCCATGGAGAGGGAGGACTATGCAGGTCTTCAGAGGGGTCTGCTCCCACCCTCAGCTGAGTACTTCCTGGCACATGTGCGGAGGAAAGCACTTGAGACAAGGGAAAGAACCAGCAGAAAGGAACAGACAGGCAGAAGGATCCTCGGAGCTCAGGCAGGACCGGGAATAGTTCATGTTCCCACCAGCTTGGGTGGGAAAAAATTTAATAAATCACAGGGAGAATACTCAGAAGGGGGTTATCTCAGGAGTGGGGTGAAATGAACCCTAGACTAAAGACAGCTCTGGTCCCACCTAAGAAAGCTTAAAGGCAAGACCCAAAGGGGTCAAACTCCTTCCAAGGAACTTAAATATGTCCCAGACAAAATTAAGCATATTTCAAGGAATTTTTTTTTTTTTTTTTTTTTTTTTGAGACAGAGTCTCGCTTTGTCACCAGGCTGGAGTGCAGTGGGGTGATCTTGGCTCACTGCAATCTCCACTTCCCGGGTTCAAGTGATTCCCCTGCCTCAGAATCCCAAGTAACTGGGACCACAGCTGTGCATCACCATACCTGGCTAATTTTTTTTTTTTTAATTTTAGTAGAGATGGGGTTTCGCCATGTTGGCCAGGATGGTCTCAATCTCCTGATCTCATGATCCTCCCTCCTCGTCCTCCCAAAGTGCTGGGTTTACAGGCGTGAGCCGCCACACCCAGCCTCAAGGAGTATTTTTAAAAGCTAACACCCAAAGAAGGGTCTGACATCAGTGAAAAATTACCAGGCAGGCAAAGAAGTTGGAGTGTGTGGGCATGACAAGGAAGCCAGTGTGGCTGGAATGGTATCAGCAAGGGGGAGGGAAGTTGGAGACAATGTCAGAGAAATCTAGACTGCATCATCCCAGTAAGCCACTTAAAAGGACTGCGGCCAACTCAGGAGTCAAGAGAAAACATCTGTTTTCTTGTCTCCCCTTCCAGACTGCAAAGCTCCCCTGCTTTGTTCTGAAGTCCCTGGGAAGACACTGAGTGAGTGGCTTGTCCTCGACAAGCTTTCGTCCTGTCTTCCTGTAATCCACTGCTTGCAAGATGTGTGACCTTGGAAAATCTTCCAACCACCATGCCTTGTTTGCTTGTTTGACTAAAATTAGTAATTGTGTATCACCTACTTCTGAAGAGAGTTTGAAGCAGTTTTCAATAAAAGGCATGTATACAGCAAGGCCACTGACATAGAAGTCAGAAATCTAAAACCATAAAATGTGATGACAAAAATATAGACCAAAATCCGGCCGGGCACGGTGGCTCACGCCTGTAATCCTAGCACTTTGGGAGGCTGAGGTGGGTGGATCACTTGAGGTCAGGAGTCTAAGACCACCAGCCTGGCCAACATGGCGAAACCCTGTCCTCTACTAAAAATACAACAATTGGCCGGGCATAGTGGTGCGCGCCTGTAATCCCAGCTACTCAAGAGGCTGATGCAGGAGAATCACTTGAACTTGGGAGGTGGAAGTTGCAGTGAGCTGAGATTGCGCCACTGCACTCCAGCCTGGGCAGCAGAGCAACACTTTGTCTCAAACACACACACACACACACACACACACACACGCACACCCCAAAAACCTAGGTGAGTTTTTAACTTAATCATGAAATAAAATGAACTGGTCGCCATGTAACAAAGGGAAATGAACCTCAATCTCTTCATCTGTAAAATGGAATCGATGGTCTTCGCCAACCTACCCAGAAAGCTGCCTCAAGGATCACCAAAGATGTGGATGAGAACGGATCATTCAGGACTCTTCCGGTGCAAGTAATAGGAAACTGTGCTTCAGCAAAGATAACAGTAAAGTCTAGGATGAGGTTTCTCCAGCCCTCCATCTCTGGGTCTGCTTTCTCCTGGGCCAGGTCCATTCTCGGCCTCTGCACAGTTGCTTCTCCTTTCCATCATGTCAACACCAAGTCCAGCAAAAAAGGGAACCCATTTTCCTAATAGCACCAGCAAAATCCCTGCTAGTTTTGACTGGCTGGCTGACTTGGGTCATGTGCCCATTTCTGAACCAATCACATAGCTAGAATAGTCTGTATTGATTGGCTTAGTCCCAGTCATGTGATCCATCCCTGCGTAGAGCCAGCTTCACAGAACTTCAAGGCTGAGCATGGGGCCAAGTGAGTGTTGTCTCTCTCCTTTTCTTCTTCCATACATGCATTCTCTGCCCTGCTCTGGTGCTCTAGGAGGCTGGTCCCATGGATGACGTCCTCTGTCTTCTGGTTTCTGGTTCAATACAGGCAAGAGATTGGAGTCCAAGAGGAAGGAGATAGATCAGGTTCAGCCTTTGCCTTCCTCCCTGCTTTGGGGCTGCATCTCCTGAAATAGCTTTGCCCCTCCATGGCTGTGGCTTCTCCTCCTTGTCTCCCACTTTGATGAATCTCCAGTGACACTATTTCTTCCTTCCACTCTGAGGTATGGTAGCAGCTCCTGCCATTGCTGGTCAGTGGACACATCACCTTCCCTTGTTTGCTCCCTCAATTTGCCCCCTACTCTGTGAGTAGTTCTTAATAAAGTCTCTTCTTTTGAGCCATCCAGGATGAATTGTTTCCTCCTGTGGCCCTGTATTAGTTATCTGTTATATTGTAACAAATGATCCCAAAGTGTAGTGGCTTTAAGCAACAATACATATTTATTATCTCACATAGTTTCTGTGGGTTAGGAATTCAGGAGTGACTTAGCTGTAAGGTTCTGGCTTGGGGTCTCTCGGATAATGCAGGCAAGATGTCAGTGGAGATTGCAGTCGTTCTAAGGCTCACGAGTGCTGGGAGGTTTGCTTCCAAGATGTCTCCCACAAATGGCTGGCAAGTGGATGCTGGCTATCAGCAGGACTCAGTTCCTCAGGACCTCTCCACAGGGCTGCTTGAGCGTCCCCATGATACGGTGGCTGGCTTTCACCAGCATGAGTAATCTAAAAGAAAACAACTCAGGCTGCAGCATCTTTTTATGACCTGCTCTTGGAAAGCACACACTGCCATTTCTCTAGAAATATCCTACAAGTCGCACGGGCCAGCCCTATTCAATTTGGGAGGGGATGATAGAATTTGGTAGTGACTGCCAGGAGGCAAGAGTCATTTGGGGCCACCTTAGGGTGTGGTTATCACAGACCCTGGCTGACATAGTCTCTCAATTAAAACCATCCAAAGGGGGATGGGTTGCTGAGCAAGAAAACTAACGTGCACTCTGAAGTGCATTGGCAGCTATAAACCAGGTACAAGTCCTATAAATATAAGAAACTGTGACTCTTGAATTCTCTAGCAGTTCCCATAAGTTGACCAGAGGTCTTAGAAGAGCCATAGTTAATGGCAATGAGGATGCCCCCAAGCCCAGGCCAGAGGTGGGAGGGGAAAGGAGAGAACCCAAGTGGTTCATTGATTCATCTTCCCCAGCTTCTCCTGACCTCACTCCAGCCCTACAAACAGCCTAAGACACTCTGCTGTTTGTTCATAGTCTGCTCCTGACATGTTACAGCCTTCATTCTGGTTTCTGCCACTAGAAGAACCTCCTGACCCTCCTCAGGCAAACACCGGGGCCATCGATGCAGCAGCCCTGCCTTCTATTTCTCTTTCCTATTTTGCTAACACCTGTCTCTTTTGTTTGTTTTTGAGACAGATTCTTGTTCTGTCGCCCAGGCTGGAGTGCAGTGGCACAATCTCTGCTCACTGCAACCTCTGCCTTCCAGGCTCAAGCAATTCTCATGCCTCAGCCTCCCAAGTAGCTGGGATTACAGACATAGATTACCATACCCAGCTAACTTTTTGTGTTTTTAGTAGAGACGGAGTTTCATGCTGTTAACCAGGCCGGTCTTGAACTCCTGGTCTGAAGTTGAACTGCCCACCTTGGCCTCCCTCCCAAAGTGCTGGGATTATAGCATGAGCTACCACACCTGGCCTGCTAACACCTGTCTCTTAATGGAAGATTTTTAGGCTTAGTCCATGAAACCAATAGTCCCCCAACTCCCTTGTGGAGCCATCTGGGTTTCTAGTTGGGGAGTTGAGCCAAAAGGGAGAATGGATTCTCAATCAGGCATGCCAGGGACACCTGCCTGCCAGCCCAGCCCGCTGTTTCCAAGGTTGGGAGCACAACTGGTGACTCATCAAACTCAGAGCTGAGCACTGCGAGATCCAGGAGAGCCTGGGAGACTGTCCTAGCCAGTACTCCTTGCACTCGCTCTACCACACACGTGTGCATACACACACTGGCAGATGCAGGCTCACACACACCATTTTGCAAATGGAGAAACCTAGACACAGAGCCAGCATGCCATCTTGGGATTGCTATTTCAGTACCCTTTCCACCACTCTGTGCTGTAAGTCCTGGATAGGTTATGTGTCACACTGTGCAGACTCTGAGTAGGCAAAGCTGCATGATGTTCTCTTTGCCTAAGCATGACCTATAAAGGGGATGGATGCCCTGGCTCAAACCTTGGCAGGAGGCCCCTGCAGCTGACAGAGTGTCCATACTTCTTAGCCTGGGATTCAAGGCCTGCCTCCCCACCCCTCATGTGCCAGCCTTCTGAGCTCCTCACAGCCCTATGTATGTCCTCTCCGTTTCTTCATTCATTTGTCCATCCATTCACCTACAACTGTCTATGGAGCACCTATTACATGCTAGGTGCATTTTTAGCATTGGAGTACAATTGTGAAAAAGCAGACAACCTCGTCCTCCAGTGCTGCCTCCTACATGAAGCATTCCCAGACCTGCCCTGAAT